>NW_027094094.1:18988854-20333854 GCF_029207755.1 Chamaea fasciata
TGTTTCCACCCCCTGTCTCTGCAGATTGCTCAGGGCAAGTGCTGGCACACGCCGATGTTTGCCCAAGGCCTGGCAGGGCAGAGCCCCACTGCCTCCAGGCAGTACCTCTGCTGGGGGCCAGGCAGGGCTGCAGAAGGGGCGTGCATCCTCTGAGGGGACACCCAGCAAAGCTTGTCCTCTGCAAAGGCATGGTGATGCAGCAGATGAAGTGGTTTTCTGCAAGGACACAGCATCCTTTCAAAAAGTAGCAAATGCTTTCTATGAGTTATTCAGTTACAGGTTCCAAACTCCCAAACTACACAAATCTCCTGAGAAAATGCAAGTGAGTCAGAGAGGAATCTTGGAGCCACTTCAAACGTTTTGCCAATAATTCATGCAATGAGATTAAAAAAGCCATTTCTTCCTTTGCCAAGTACACAGAGAGCAGAGTGTTCTCTATTGTGTAGGAACATCACAGCATGTAGCATTTGACAAGGAAAGGTCACTGGGGAGGGGCCACAACTCCTTTTTTTAAGAGGTTGCTACCGGTGTCCTTTGGAAAAACTGGTTTTGCTCTGTAGCAAAGGCCATAATTGAACGCTCAGCTAACTGGGCTGAAATACCTGCCTGTGGTTTCATTTAAATAACTCTGTCAGAGGGTTCTCTGCTTTCTATCCAACCTGGGCCCAATTGTTTAGTAGGTAAATCAGCATGGATTTATCATGTCTGAGTACTTCAGTGCTCTACTCCACACTGCAGCACAGGAAAAATATCAGGAAGCAGAAATGAGCTGAGAGCAGAGGGTCAGGTTCAAAGGAGTCTCAGGGTATAATATGCCTGATTTCTCTGCACTTCAAGGGACATACAGCAACTTTTTCAAGGGAGTAAGAGAGCTGCTGGGATCTAGCCCATAGTCTGATGCAGTAGTACAAGGAAAGAAAGGAGCCAAAAGAAAATGGCCCCAAATCTAGTCATGCTTCCAAACGACTACTTCTCTTGCACTGACAGGTGGATGAGGAGCAAATTCTAGCCATGATAGTCTTCACTAGATGATCTGTCACTTCCCTCGTTCTCTAACACAACAGTTGTGGTCCCACAAAAATCCAGCTACAGAAAACAGACAGACTGCTGCAGGTGCAACAGGAAGGTCTTCTCTGGAAACGCACAGAAAACCTCTGAAAACAGTTTGCTGAATCTAGTGTCAAGATATGGGATGGAATAGGAGACTTCAAAATACCATTGGAAATTTTTGGCAAAAAGCTGCTGGTGTAAGCACAGCTCCTGAGACAACACAACAGAAACATAGATCCAAAATCCCCTCCCACTGTAATAAAATTGGAGCCATTTCATCATGACCGATTTCATTGTGTCATTATCAATTTATCCCATAAAAAGTGAGAGATGACCCTCAGCCCCCTGGGAATTTAGAAAATGCTGCAGGAGTGTGAGGAGCAAATCAGGGGGCTCTGAAAATACCACTAGAATCTGTCTGAAGAAATCCCCCGACAATCTCAGACACAGGCCATCCTCGCAGTGAGACACAATAGCAGGACAAAGCCAGGCAGCAGGGCTATTAGAGGATCTGTGGAAGGAAGAATGCAGGAAATACCAGGCTGTCCAGCCAGTGGTCTGTCTAAGCCCATAACCTGTCTCCAACAGTGACTGTAATTCAGAAAAAAACCCACACTCTGTGAGAGGTAATTATAAAACAAGGTACAAGTAACAAGATTTTCATGCAACTTCCTCCCAAGCACTGGCAGTTTCCAGCTGGCTCCCCCACAGAGCAAATCCCATCCCAGAGCTGACTGTACCTTTCTAATTTAGGATTTCCTCATGATCCGCCTGAAACAGCCCATCTCTTTTTGTATCTTTCCAAGATCATGGCCTCATCAAATCATTGTGCTGCAGAGTTTCTTCACTAAGAGTGCACTGGGCTGAAATAAAAACAAAAAAGTATTTTCTCTACCAGTGGTGAGCTACTGCTAATTCAATTTCAGTGGCTGCCAATCACTGGTTTCTAGAAAGGGCCATGAAAGGCTACTTGTTTTGTTACCAAGCAGACAGAAGGTATTCTGGTAGTTGTTAAAGAGTTTCTAGGAAATGGTAGGAGACTTAGAAAACCCTATAGCAATAGCAGGAGGACTTCCATTTGTGTGTGTGTCTGTGGAGGGACAGCCTGGTGACTCCAGCTGACAGTAGACCCCCTGGCATGTAGGGAAGGCCTGTTTGCTTCATAGCTCACTTGTAAACCTCATGAGCTGGGCTAATGCAGGGGTGTCAGTAAATCCCATCAACTTCTCTGATAGTTACACAAAAGCCACTTCTTCACCTGAATCAGTGCAGCTTGCACAAGTCCTGTTTGTACCAACATCTGAGCATCCTGCCCACTGCAGCTCACGTCATTTCATCTTGGGACATTATGGAAATTCCCAGTGGAAATACTCATGATTATATTGTTGGAGGTGACTGATTCCTTGGAGACAGAAAACAGATCACTCATTAAAAATTATAACTTTCACCTTCATAAGGAACTTTTAAGATGCACTGCAGTGAAAGAAGACACTACAGGACCATTCATAAAATCTATAATCTGATGTCCAGTTTCTAAGGGTACATGGTGGCAAAGTGTTCCATGAAGCTAATGAAATTTTAATGTTTACAACATGTGTTTGTCACTGCTGGCCAGAAAATTCCAAAGGTTAAATGCACCTAGAATTCCAGAATTTTACTTGATGGCAAAATTTTTAAAAGCTCCAACAACGGCTTGTGACATGCTGCAAAATGGCAAAGGATCAGACCTGGTGTAGGGATTACGAAGTGGGGAGTGGATGAGAAAAGCCCACAGAACTACAAAGGGTCTTTTTTTATCTTTTTTCGTATCTGTGGATTACAGCCTGAGAGCTCCAGCATGTTGTGGGACCTGCAGTGCACGTAGGGAAGGACTTGTAGGACTCTCGGAAGATACCATTTATTATTCAGATGGAAACACAGTTAACACCAGTGGGATTTGGTCTCCCTCATAAATGTGAACAATTTTTACTTAGAGCAGTCAAGTGACCAAGGGCTCCTTCAGCCTGTGGGACTACAGAGTACAGTTTTAAGCAGTTTTATTAACTTTAGTTTAAATCACTTCCAGTACTGATCCCCCTAAAGATCAAAGCTGCTCCATCATTTATACCTGGCAGGCAGTAAAATCCTTACGTAAATCTGTAAGTCCCCTTGTTAAGTTTAACATTCATCACTTAACACCACTTAGCAGCCAACCAGGGAAGAGTGTGCCTGCCAGGCCCAGTCAGTCCCATCTGCATCTTCTGCATCTTTGAATCCAAGGAGTCAAAAAGGAGTCAAAGGCTTTGTCCAATATCTGCTCCTGCAAAAGACACAGATGGGAGACAGCCCTTGGAGAGTGCATCTCTGCTCCCCATTTCATCTGTGCCCCCACAGTAGCTATGTCTGAATTCCTTAAGTTACTGGGAAATCTCAGAGAGCTACAGAAAACATTTTGTGCTTAATGATGCCTTCTTGGACCACAGTGTCATCAGACACCACCATGTCCTGCTAATGAGCTTCTCTCTGTGCAGTGTGGAGCTACACTGAACTGAACTCTCCCCATAGGATGGCACGGCATGAACTGGCAGATTAAACTTTCCACTGGACCAGGGACGGTTGCAAGGCACTGGGATGGCATCCAACTTCAGCTAAGTGGAGTTGGGATTGAGAACATGAATTTATAACCAGCAACCATCAATGAGGCGTAGGGAGCCATGTGCACAGTATACACTTGGGGAAGAAAACTGGGGACTAGGGAAGAGTTGATTTCACCTAATGTAGGGCAGACAGGACATGAAAGGCCATATCCATCCACTAGAAAATAGTGTAGGAAAATACAGAAGCAAGACCATCGTGACTTAAAGAAAAAAACCCAAAACCGGTCAGAAAATAGGTATGTCTGACTAGTACTTGAAAGCAATCCTCCCCTCCTTGAATTTAGAAAATACATCCTGTTAAGCCAAGGATGTTCAGGAGACCCAGCAGCCATAGGCAGCGGCTGTAGTAGCAATAAGGTAAATGGTCCATCCCTAAGAGATGACAAGTCTGGAATGCAAACTGTGAGAGGGTGCAATGAAAGACAATGACCTTTAGTGAGTGTAGTAGCAGGAACTACACAAGATAAATAAGAGAAAAGGTGTTAGATGGAGATATGGATACCATCCAGAAGAAAACTGCAGCTACCCCACACAAAAGTTTCCATTCCACTTGGACTGGTACAAGTGCAGCGTCTCTGCTGTGCAATGCACCAAGCCATTTTTTTTGGGGGGAAACACTTTTTCTTGAAGTTCCCTCTTCTTTTTATGTCTCACTTTCCCCTTCCTTCCTCTCTGCCACTCCCTGCCTCCCTCCAGGCAGAGATATGTTTCTCTCAGCTGCTTCTGCGCCTGTGACTTTACTGCATGGGGGAAGTCAGTCCGGAAGGTCACCTCTTTCATCAAGTATTCTATTTGCATCCAAAATTGTATGTACATGAAAAATGTGGTCGTGTGTTGCACCTAGCTGCAGACGCAGATGAAATTCTGTGGAAAGCCTGATGCACACTAACCTTTGCAGATGGTGCAGCTATTGCTGAAAAATGGATTGCTTAATAAAGCATATCATCCGACATATTTGCTGCTTGGCTAGCCAAATAGAAGTTGTTTTTTGCACAAATTTCCTTGTCAAATTTGTCAATGTTCATGTCATTTTTGCTTTAGGTCACAGAGCAAGGTGCAAATTCTTGGCATCTTTACTAGTTGCAAGCCAATTTTGGCTATTTCTAACAATGAAGTGAATTTCTCTGAGGATAAGACACTTGCTTTATGGGGAGGAAAGGAAAACAGCAGGAAGTGGATAATTTTTTTTCTGGGATTTTTTTTTTGTTGTTCCTTTCTCTTTTCTTTTTTCTCTTTCCTTCTGAGGGATAATGTTTGCATTCATTTATCAACCTTGTTAATTCATAGCAGAAAGAGTCCTTTTAGCCTGTAAAATCATTTATTTTTCTTGACTATTTGTGCATGATGCACAGATTTTTTGCACTGGTGTACAGAAAATTTGTTCCTTTTTGTAGGAAGACTTGGAAGAGAAGTAAAGATCCATTCTTTGGCATTCTTAAATCTGGAAGTCAAGGGATTCTCCCCTTCCAACTGTCTGCTCGAAGAGTAATGTTTCTAAGTCTCACAACATCTTAGACTTAAAGCAACATAATGTATTTGTGTTGTTTGTTCTTCTACCTGCTCTACATCCTTTAGCTCTGCCTACAGACACATCCTGTTCCCTGCTCAGGTTTTCAAACCTCTTCCTGGGTTTCAGATGTTTTGCCTATTCCCTTCTTCCTGGGTTTCAGCCGTTTTTGCCGCATGGTGCCTTCCCAGACATAGTCACCACAAGCTGCTCTCCTCAGAAGCAAAAGTAAAGATTGTCATTTCCATATTTGCTACGATAACAACCTCAGCAGGGGCAGCTTTTAAAAATGCACTGCATTGCCATGAGGAAACAGTACCAGCCTCAGGCACTGGGGCACAGTTCACCAGGAGAGCCACAGGGAACATGGCCATGAAAGCAAATATGGAACATGTGTGAAAGGGCTGGAGCCCCATTCAAGCCCTTCCTCCACACCAAGTCAGGCTGTAGGGAAGAAGGTGTTTCTAGGCCTTGAAGATCCCTCAGAAGACCAGATTCTACTCCTCCAGAGGTGCTGCATATGCAGTGTCGGCAGCATACACTTTGGGGTACAGAGCTCTACATCCAGCCATTCACATCAATATACCACAGTTTATCCAGCCCTCTACAAGAAGGACTGCAGTTTTGGTGTCAGGAATGCTATTTAGTTTTCATTTCCATTTTTGTTCAGTCACTCACTGGATATGGTGCTTTTCATTTACTAGTAACAGATGCATTCCTCTCTGGGCTGTGCTGCAGCAATTACCTTTCTCTTTGGAGGATTCATTTTTCCCTTTATTCCCACCCAGTACAAAGTCCTTTATCAAGCATACCTTTTCCAAAGATGCACCATTTGCCAAGTGCATCCTCCAGTGATCTATTCCTATAAAAAGAGGACTTTGCTGCAGGACATGGCCATTTGACATAATCCCATTTGCCTCCCAAATAAGATCCCCCTTCCAAAAAGAATGTTCTTCTGCAAGGAACATTTTGTTTACAAGGTTTATTTTGTTAGCAGGTGTATTCCCACTAGTAACTTTTCCACTGCACCATTTTTTTTAAAGGTCTTGTTTGGTAGCCAGATAGCCGAGACTGCCTGTGATAAAGCCAGCACAAGTGATTAATAGCAAAGTCTCTGCCATTTTATTATTAATAGCAGTGTGTTGACTCAATTAAATCCAGCCTGCTTTTTTTGGCAGGCCTTCGCAATTATACATATCATTATGGGCTGCAGCCCAAATGCATCCTGGGAGTAGACCAGAGCTCCACATTAACTTTTTCTGGCTCTCTCTTTGCAGGTTGGCCACTATAACATGTGGGCTATAACCAATCCAGGCTGCTTCAGGGGTGGCAGAATAGAGGAAGAAGGACAAATGGTGGAGGTGAGGATCACACCTAGAAAGGGCACGTTCCCCTACAGCCATAAACAGCCTGGCAAGGATGTCCTGTATCCACCCCTCCACACTGAGCCCCATAAACACAATGTAATCTGTCTGGACAGTACCTGTTACCAGCAGGGGTGATTTTCCAGCACGATGAGGGGTGTGCTCAGTAATCCCTTCCAAAACAGACTTGCAAGCAGCTTGGCCTAGCTTGAAGAGGCACTGAACTGAGGTTCAACCCTTTATTTTGAGAAAGGCTCCTGTAGACTGTGTTTCCTGGTGGTGAGAGACTGATGTCCTCGTAAAGCTGGAATACCCTAAACTCAAAGTACCCCAAAGCATGCAGTGGGCATATTCTAGTGCTGAACATGCTTACTGCAGCCTTTTGAAAAATTCCAACTAGACTGTTGGGAAGAAAGCCAGACATAGAACTAAGGCATAACACCAGTACCAAGTTAAATTCTCAGCACTGATACTGACTCCATGTATGATTCCAAGCGATCCTATTTATACAAAGTCCTGGGGTATTTTCTGTAGCCTTCAAACTCAAGAGATCCTGAGTTATTAAGGCCACTCATTATTTGGGGGCACCAAACTTGGGGTACCTCAATGGTCAACAGAGATGGACGGACAAGAGTAGGTTGCCTTACCTTGAATTTTGAAGAGAGCTGGAGTCTGGGGACCCTGAACAACTGGTGAAATTAAGCCTTGTGGTTTTCTCACAGCCTTTTGAAATAGCCCACCCATAAACTGACGCTCTGTTAATGGCAGAAAGCTCATTTTGGACCTGAATCTCATCAGACTTGTACATAAAGCACTTAGCACAAAGATAGTTTGATCTGTAGGCCTTGCCATCACCCAGATAACAAATCACAGACATGAAGTGCTGGAGGAATAGCCAGGTCTGGCCCTTTGCAAAAGCAGCATATGTTGATCAGAAGCACTGACCCATCACTGTCCTGTGCAGACTAGGTGGGCTTTATCTTTCTGCAACCTTCTAACCAGAACAGACAACTGCAGTGATACACTCTAGCATGCATATAGTGTATGATATCTCTCACCATGACTGCTGGATTTTTCTTCTCAAACCCACTGCTCTTTGCAGCTGTAGATCTGGATTCTTCTCTCCAGTGAAGCCTGGAAATACCCCACCTTCCTGTAGGCAACAAGGACATCACCCTTCATCCTGTGGTATTAGAGGAGATCCCAACAAGCCACATCTGAAGTCTTGCAAAAAAATAGATCCTGTTTTCCATTACCTGAACTTTGCAGCTGAAGGCTCTTTTCAGCTGGTGCTACTTTCATCTTTCAGAAGCCCATGAAGACAGGAGGGCACACTATGCTTTCCATCCCAGTCTGGCCTGTCTCCATCCCTGTCATCCATCTGGTTTATTTGCTGGCATCAGACAATCCACAGCTGTGGGGCCCTTGCTAACCAGGGTGGAAGAGTTTAAGTGCTTGGCCTATAATCTCCTCCCAATGCCCACAATGCAGTTCTGGATATAATTCTGCTGCTGGGCAAGGGAGTGCAGAGGAGCTCTGCTGTCCATATTCCCCTGTACAACTCTCAGCAGTGCAGAGAGGACTTTGTTTGTACCCAGCTCCAGTCAGTGATGGAGCTGTAGCTGCAGAGAGGCCCTGCAGCACTGAATATGGGTAACAGACCACACACGTCCTACAGATCTATGGATCTAACAGATCCTCAAAGAAAGTTCCCCTCCCCACTGTGTAAGGATATTTAGCTCTAGAAGCTGTCCCAAACAAGGAACAATCCAGTTGGCACCCACAACTGAATCTTCTTTTGTGAAGGTGCGCATGTATTGCTATTTCTACAGAGCCAGGTGGTGGTGGCTTCCCACCATCTATCTCCTCCCTTGCCTCTTCCATCCTGGAGGGTCCATTTGCTAACCCAAGGCCAAGCTTTGGAGAACTCTCACCTGCTTTTCTGAGGACCAAAGTGAAGCTTATGACAAGTGCTTCCCTGAGGAGCCACAGCAACACAAGCAAAGCCACTTGTGACAACACTGAGTTTAACTACCCTCAGTGTGCCTGGGAAAGAACCCAGGGAATTCTGTCAGAGAGGATGAGAAGCACATATAACAGTGGGGAAGGGGGGACTGTGGCTTACAGAAATGCCTGTCCTAGCAGAATGCCTGCTTGACTTATACCTATAAGTGTAAGAAAGATAAACATTACTATGGATGATGGTGTTCAGAATTCTTTAAAATAATGTGCTTTTCATGGACTAGGTGGACACATCCATAAACTGGCTGGGCAATGTCACTTTCTTTAAAAATACATTAAAAATCTAAGACATTTGTTCTCTTCTAGTTTCAACAAGAATCTCATTTTGATTTTTAGATAGCACAAAGGAGGGCAATGAAGATGGTGAAGAGTCTAGAGGTGAAGCCGTATGAGGAGCAGCTGAGGTCACATGGTCTGTTCAGCCTGGACAAGAGGAAACCTCACTACAGTTACAACTTCCTTGGGAGGGGAAGAGGAGGGGCAGACACTGATCTCTGCTCTGTGGTGACAGTGACAGGGCCCAAGGGAATGGCCTGAAGTTGTCAGGGAGGTTTAGTCTGGATATTAGAAAAAGCTTCTTCACCTGTAGGGTTATCAGGCACTGAAACAGCTCCCCAGGGAAGTGATGACAGCACCAGCCTGACAGAGTTCAAGAAGTGTTTGGTCAATGCACTTGGGCACATGGTATAACTTTTGGGGATGTCCTGTGCAGGGCCAGGAGTTGGACTTTGATAATCCTTGTGGTCTATAATTCTGTGGTATATACCACTGACCATCTTATGAAGCTGGACAGAGGAAACTGACTTTTTTTGCAGGATATTAGAAGCAGTGTTCAACTCCCTTCCAAAGGCAAATGCTTTCCCTATTGCCCTATAAACCAGATTTGACCCATATCTCAAATATGACAGGATGGGACTCAAGCATTATTCCAGGGAATCCAGCCACAATTCGGTACAACAAAGTTTAATTATCTAGAACACCATCACAAATCCTGTTCTAGAGATAGGACTACTGACTTCCAGGGTGATGTCAGCAGTGCCCTCACTTCAGGGCCTTTCTATTGTTAAGGGCAATCCCTGAGATTTGGAGAGGCCAAAATTCTGAAGCCCACAGGTAACAAACCAGTGCTTATTACCTCAGTGACTAAGTGTGCTTTCCTCTGAGATTTCTCTTAACCCCAGAATGAGTGACCACCTCAGAGGAGAGGGTGACCCTCTCTCCTGAGAGAGATGATCAGACATTTGTAAGGCTTGTGGCTGTCGCCTCAGGACCAGTTAGTGGGAACTGAGCTGTTATTGCTCCCCTGTTATCAGTTACGGCAGGAGATTCCTTGCCTTGTGGCTGAGACTGCATTGTACCAATGACTCACAGAACATTACTAAACCATGTAAAATGTCATCCTGTGTTTGCCATTAATAAGCTTTCAATTAATAACACAAATTTCCAAGTATACCCCGAGCCTGAAACTCCGCGCTGCGCTGCCTAGCTGAGCCAATCAGGGCGCTCTCAAAGCCAAGCCTTAATGAAGCAATTTTGCTTTCCAGGAAAGATCACTCCTTGCTGCTGCAGCTGGAAAACCTCAGCTTGTGTACATATACAGACCATACTACCCCATATGGGAAAAAAACATCCTGTGACTTGGAGGATTGCAGGAAAGCTTTCAAACTGTTACTTGGAGGATTGCAGGAAAGCTTTCAAACTGAGGTGCAAAGCTTTTCTTTTTAAATATCACGAGACCTGATTCTGCTTACTTGCTGATGATAGAAGTTACTCCCTGAGGAACATGGGGTTGATCAACTATACTACAAGGAAGACAAGAACTGGAGCTGTGTTTAGGAGGGCCATAGTCAAAATCACAGCTACTCATGTGATGCCAACTGACACCAGTTTTCTACCACATGTGCAGTTTTTCAACAAACATTGTGTACACATGAGTTTTTTCCTGTTGTAAGCACAAGTACATAGGCAGGTTTAGGCTTGTATTAAACACATATCAGCCCTTCTAAAAGTAGATCTAAAAGCCTGACACAGTCTGGCCAGGCATATGTCCCTCACACAAATAAAGCAAAGACAAGGCATTGCCAACTACCCAGGCCCTGTACCTGTACACAGCTAACCCACCTGGAAGAAGATACTTCTCTTTCTGGTATGCAAAGCCACTCAGCATACCCAAGGGCACTCTCTTTCACAGACACACAGAGCACGGCATATTCCTTAATTCTGCATTATTTGTGCAATTCCTTCCCTGTATCTGCAGTCAGGTACAATCTCTTGCTGTCTGTACACATCTGTGTCCACAACATAGCCTGTTGATATGCAGGCACGCAGAACGACAAGCTCACTCTCTCTCTCTCTCTCTCTCTCTCTCATTCACACACCTCTCCCACCCCCAGGAGGAACTCCAGGTATTGAGAGGTAATCCTCCCAGCTCACAGAGCCTGCTGAATGGAATAATTAATTTTCTGATGAGCATGAATATCACGCAAAGGCAGCCACATGGATATGGTGGAATGCTTCCAGCCAATATCCATGCAATCCGGATATTTGGATTCACCCATCCTCAGCCTCTGCTCTCAGCAGTGCTGACGGCAGCAAAGCTGAGCTTGCTGTGCTGATTAGGAAGGCCTCATGGATCTGGCTGGCTGGCCTGGGTGGTAGAAGACAGCTGAACTGTCGCACATAGCCTGCTCCTCCTCACCACCAAAGACAGGGAGACCTTGCCAGCTCCCATTCCTTAACCTACTGCTCCCACAGGAAGTTGGCACCAACTGCCTACCAACACCCAGCCCCTCTCTGGTCTCTGGGGCAGGGGAGAGAATTTCAGGAGCAGTGTCAGTCTGCTCAAACCTGACAGTCCTCCCCAGCAGTGAATTAAGGGCAAATCCCTGATGCAAAAACACTAATTCTTCAGACTACAGATCAAACTTCTCTCACCCCTAATCTCCACTTATCCTTAAATCAACTTGTTCTCCTCTATTTTACAGTTAAGGGTTAAAAATGCTTGTGGAGAGCAACTGCAGACACTAACTGTAGGAACAGAGAGCTTAAAGAAGAACAGGGGATGCTAGGCAGAACAGTATTCTTAGACAGTGGTTCAAACTGCACCCAAACCCAGAGGATTCCCAGTTACAGAGGTATGATACTCATAGAAATTAATATATACAGCTACTTGCATCTGTGCAAACGTTCAGCCAGTGTTGCTTTAGCATAATTGACCAATCTAGACAAATAGAAATAATGAGCTTAACATTCTGGACATGTGAGTCCCATTTCCAGCTCTGTCTTCAGCTGTTCACATGTTTAGGGACAAGTTACATCTGTTCCACAGCTGTAAGATTAACACAGAAATACTTGGCTTGACTGTTTTGCCTGTAAGGTCAGATCACAAGCTTATTCAAGGACTGTGCTCAAGAGAGAGATCAAGACAGTGCAAGTTGCCGTATAAATAAAAGGATCCCTTGCTGTGGTAGCAAAAGCACTAGCATGTGTGGCTAGAGACTTGCAGGCATAGGTTTTTGCACATTGCATGTGCATCTATGCTCCTTCCATGGTGCCACACCACATCAGCAGTCTCTGCACATATCCCACTTCTTAAGTGCTTTTATCTTGGAATTTCTGTCAGGGAAGAAAATATCTGACACAACTCTTTCCAGAAGACTTAACAGAGGCCAGGAACTTAACTGTATAGTCTTAGATGGGAATTTGTTGAGGATTTTCACAAGTGTTGAAGTCTGAGCTAAACTTCAGTGTGATAAAATCAACTTTCCATTGTGTAGGTTTGGGTTCTATCAGCCTTGTGGCTCTGATCCTTCCCAGTACATTTGGTTCTTTGAATTTTTTAATCCACAGTCATGATCCTTAGAAATAGTGGTGGGAAGTAGCAAGTCTAACACTTCTTTGTAGGTATGAGAAATCTTCTTATCTTCTTCAATTTTTCTCTAAGAGGAGCGAGGAGAAGAACCTAGGGGAATTATCTTACTGTAAAATTGAGGCTTACAAATAAAAGCAGAGTCATGAAATGAAAAGCTAAAGGTCCTTAGTCATGCTGAACTTGCTTTTTCAGCTCCCAGGGTTGTTGCCCATCCACAAGAGCTCAGTATGTCGCTATTTATATTTGCTAATAGGCCCCACAAAAGAGAGAAAGGATTGTTGTGTAAGTCGTTGCCCCAGTCCAGAGTACACTGGGAAATTCCCACGGATATATACAATACAGAAGCCAACAATGACATCCAAATATCTGCCTAGGAAAAGATGCATCAATCTTTTCAAAGGGTGACATACCAAAATGATGAGGAATTAGTCAAAACCCTGGATTAGATATGGGCTCAAACTCCACTATCCTCATGCTAACACAATTTCCCAACCTCATGTGGATGGTCTTGCCCTTCCCAAGACACTGGGATTAAAAACAAAACAACAAAACAAACAAAAAAAAAACCCCAAGCAAGCTAACAAATGAACAAACACATACATACCCACACATCCCCCCTAACCCCACAAAGCAAAACAAAAAAAGGAGAAAAAAACCCTCACCAACTAAACAAACCCCACAGAGGTGGAGTTTTCAAGCATACCAAGAGGGCTTAGGAGTGCAAGTCAGTCAGATGCATGCTTCTAAGTCTCTCCACTGCTTTGGAAGACTTCCAGCCCTAGGAGTAAAATAAAAGGCAGGGGATATATATGGCTGCTAGGCTAATGAAGCTTAATTTTATCCAGCTTCTATTTATTCTTTGGTTTCGCTTCAGAGCATTGATTTCACATTCCTGCACCTTTTACATATGCATATATATTTCATAAATAGGCAAATGTATATACACAGACCTGAGCATGGGAGTATGTTTATACATGTAAAGCAACTGGGTATTTACAAGCTGTTTCTAAGGTTATAATATCCATTGCTATTATGAACTGCTTCATTAACCTGTCAATCAGATTGCTTTCTCCCTTTCAGCCCTCTCCCGTGTTACTCTATGTGTTGGAAGTGAAGCATGTGTGTTTGTGTCAAGTGTATTATTTCAGGCAGTACAGACACACAGACACACATGGACGCACGCCCAGAAATTGATATGGTTTCATTGTTGCCTCCCCAGAAGCCTGGCTCTGGCTGACCCTCTGGACTTTGCCAGCCATGGAGATGCCTCACACCGTCATTTATCACCCAGCCCCTGGCCAGTGGCACTGGGGTCCTGGCGTGGCATCCCCAGGCAGCCTGGCTGCCGTGCAGGAGGAGGGGCATGTCTGCAGCCTGATTGCAGTTTGGAAGCACTGCTGATGGACTAGTCCCCAATAAACCCCCCAAAAGTGCTGATGTGCTGAAAGCAGCTGACACTGATGGATCTGCTCTCATCTTGCCTTTCAATCGGCTGCAAGAGAGAAGAGAGAGAGGAAGAGAAACAAAGGCAGAGATTAACTCTTTTGTCACAGAGCTCTGCAGTTTTACAAGGCAAGATAAAGCTGCTGTCCAGGTTGGGTGCAGATGGGACCAGCTCAGCACAGTCTGTCTGATTCTCTATGGACTCCAACAGGGGAAAAAACAGCCTGAACTGCACAGTGATTTACTGACAGGGCCTGTGCTGCCTAACTAAGCCTTATAACTTTCCTTGCAGTTGCAACCACAGCCACAGAGACCAGCAGGAATGGTCCTGGGCAAATGGCTCTGGGTGGCCCTGCCTGATCAGGGGGCCTGGACAAGATGACCTCCAGAAGTCCCTTCCCACCTCAACCATTCTGTAGTTCTCTGATTCTCCCAGACCTGCACACCAGCCATTAAACCAACACTGCTTGCACCAACACTGCTTTAAGCACCACACAGCAGCATCAAGTCCACCTGGTGCAGACCCCTGAGGAGTGACATAAACTGCTCAGCCAGCAAGGCACACTCCTGTGGATGCAAGCTCATTAAACACAGGTGTCCAGGGGGATTAATACACTCCTGTGTATGAAATCATGGGGTGGATTTTGTCTGTGATGCCAGGCAACTGAATCCCCAGATCAAGTCTCAAACTGCCGTTTGTGTTACTCCTCACTAGAGCCAGTCAGAATGTTTTGATATAATTTCATTTAATCAAACCAAGTTTTACCAAAATTGAGGTCTTTGGGGAATTGGATCCATTTGGCTTAAGTTTTTCGCGAGAATACCTTGATTCCAAAGGGCTCAGACATGAACCTCCAGTTTGCATTGTCATGTCATTCAACTGTACAAGAAGAATTTGGATGGTTTCCTTCTTCTCTCACTGTGCTAGAAACTTCAGCAGCTGCCAAGGAGCAGGACTTTGAGCTTCCAGATCTCCTCTCTGAAGGACTAGCAATGTATCCACATGGATGTGTCTCCACACAGTCACATACAGAGTTCAATGTAAATACGGTCAGAGATTCACCCACTTCTTTCAATGCCTTTGCACAGTTGCGTTTAACACTGACAATGTCACAGCTATAGCAGGACCCCAAATTCTCACATGCCCAGCTGTAGGGCCAAATGTCTTCAGACAGGCTTCGTTAAGCCTAAGCACACAAGGAGATAGAATTAATAGAATTAATAATACTATTGACAAGAGGGTAACATCAATAATACTAACGCTAATTCTTATTAATAAAAATGTTAGCAACATTCTTGTTCCTATGCAAAATCTCATTTTACTTGTAATCTTAATTTTCCTTGATTTGAAGAGAGGAGGTAGGATCTTTCTCTAGGAAATTCTAAAAACATATTCCTTAACCCATATTGAAAACTTGATCCTTTTCCAGTTTTAACAGAAACTTCCAAATAGCTTATTTCAAAAACAAAGTCCATATTTTTAATCAAGAAAAAGAAAGACACCTGGTCATGAGAGAGCCATTTTACAACTGGGAAACAGAGCTGAGCTCTGACTCCACACACCACTAATTCTTGCCTGGATTTTTTCAAGCCTGGTTTATCATGCACTTGTGTGGCACAGTTCACAAGCATTCCCAGGTAAACCAGCCACCAGGTGAGGTACAAATTACCATGAATAAAGGCAGGAGCCAGCCCCAGCTGAATGTTAGGGCTGTTCCAGGGTTTTTTGTCAAGACTGGGGCCTTCTAGTGCTGAGCCCGATGCAGCTTTACAAACACACAGAGAGAGCCTGTCAGATCTGCAATCCACCATCATAAAGCATATCAGTAAAGACAAGTACATTACACTTGGACATGGACACACTCCAAAACACAGACACATCACCACAGCAAAAACTCCTGCTCTCACGTACACTCTGCTGAACATGCAACACTTCCTGAAATGCAAACAAGATCTCCAACTCAACAAAGGGAAAATGTGGGGCTGGGGGGAAGAGTTTTCCTTCTTTCTTTCTTTCTTTCTTTCTTTCTTTCTTTCTTTCTTTCTTTCTTTCTTTCTTTCTTTCTTTCTTTCTTTCTTTCTTTCTTTCTTTCTTTCTTTCTTTCTTTCTTTCTTTCTTTCTTTCTTTCTTTCTTTCTTCCTTCCTTCCTTCCTTCCTTCCTTCCTTCCTTCCTTCCTTCCTTCCTTCCTTCCTTTCCTTCCTTTCCTTCCTTTCCTTCCTTTCCTTCCTTTCCTTTCTTTCCTTTCTTTCCTTTCTTTCCTTTCTTTTTTTCCTTTCTTTCCTTTCTTTCCTTTCTTATTCCTAGAGGAAAAAAGGGCCTTTTAAAATAAATTATTATCAAATGAAATGTTTCCTGAGGAAATATTGATGTGGTTTTGCCACATCATTTCAGTTTTTCTCTATTGCCCCTCATTTCCTTTTAATGAAAAACTGTAAAAGCCAGGTCAGACTCCCAGAGTCTAAAATGGGCTTGCAGAATACTGTTCTTGTCCAGGGGATGATTTAAAATGAAACCCGAAGTAGAGATCTGTTCTAAAGTCTGAAAACAACTTTGAAATTTAAAAGTTTTCCATCATACACAAATAACAATAATAATGTCACCATGCCAAATGCAGCCAGTCTTGGAAACAAACCCACCAAGGTATTATTGATCATCTCTTCATATGTCCTTAATAAAATCTTGGTCTAACATCTATCCACAATATGCCATCTGTCACACACTGAGATGAAATATTGTGTGTGCTCTTGGCATCTAACACTCTGATGAACCATTTGTGAAATCTCTGCAGAATTTCACATTTTCAGTAGCACACTTTTCTAGAGAACTGATTTTCAACTTTAATTTTATCTGTGCACTCCTAAAAAAATATATCTGCCTCTGAAGGGCCTAAAAGACAATCTGTAGATTGTTATACAGCTGGTTTGAGCTTGCCTCTCTCAGTAACTTTTGCAGACTCACTTAGGAACAGCTCAAATTCCCCAGGGAGTTCTGTGGACCCTGGAACCAATATTTGGCACTTCAGGGAAGGGCTACATGGAGTGCCTAAATTGAGGTCACGGAGGCTTCCAGCGCCAGGGTTAGCCAGCCCCTGGGTGTAAACACCTCTGGGCAAAACCTGTCTTCTTCTCCATCTCAGAGTGCTGACAGGTGCTGAGAGGTGCTTAAGCAGGACACTTGAGCAAGTGCCTGCTCTCAAGCACCTGAGAACTGCTGGTGGGAGTCCTCATATGCTGCAGGTCAGGCATGTGCACAGGCTGTGGAGAAGTGAAGCCCTCGGCAGCCACCTCAAAGCTGCTCCTGCCAGTGAGTGCTGCCCAGGCACCAGAGCTCTAGGTCCAGCGAGTGCATCCAGGCAGGAGAGGACTCAGCCTCCCAACCCCTGCACCCACCTCAGTGTCCTCCACTCCCAGCAAAACCACAAGGGCCCATTTATTCTAAGATATGAAATTTGTGTTGTTTCTTTATTGTTCTTTAATGAAACCCTGTTTATTCTAGGCTTTTAATTCTTTCCATCTATTATGTTTAGACAACTCATTAACAATCATTTGTTATCATTAGACTTCAATTTTAAGCTCCTTTTCCCAGAGGAGGCAAGGCAGTACTTTTAAACATATTTGCATCATAAACAATTTCTGGGCCCCGTGTGCCATCTATTACCCCAGCCTTTCCTCCCTTCTTACTTGTGCTAGAAGGTGCTGAAATAGCCTTAGCAAGATTCTGGCTGAGTCCAGGGTAATTTGTGCTTTCCCCAGTCCTGGAGCCATGGAAGGTTCTGCAACCCAGTGCATTGATAGCAAACTCCTGAATTCCTAGGTCATGTAATGGTGAGCTGCTCCTTCCACTGGGATTAATGACTACATGCTGCAGCTGAATTCATTAGGGCCTGCTAAAGATAGCATGCTAGCCTGGGATAATGTGTGGGCCTTATTCTGCTCATTTATGGTTGTTCAGCTCCACTGGATTTAGTGAAGTCATTCCTGATTTGCAGCAGGGTCCCTCGTGTGCATGCTAGATAAGCACTACGTCACACTTTGCATTCATTGACAGCTCCCAGTGGGCAAAAATCTGATCCCTGTTATGTCGGGTAAATCCAGATCAACATTCACTGAGGCTGCAAGGCATCCCTTGGATATGAAGTAGCATCAGCATGCATGGAGTGTGGCTCACATGATGTAATTTGCTCTGGTAGAAGGGAGGTCCCTTAAGTTGCACAGAAAGCAGGAAAATAGTTGCTGTTCTCCTCATGGTTTTTCCAGGTTTTGCTTGGTGCTATATTCATCATATACTGGTCAGCAAAAGAGAAATCACTAAGGTGGCATCTATTAATGTATGTTTTGATCTCCAAAATCTCATTCCAAATTATGCTCAAAAAATGTTGGATGTGGCAGCCATGTCTCCTGTTTCCCACACCCCCATGAGCAAGCCAATGACACATCTGTTCTGAAGAAGTTTAGCTCTTATTAGTAGATTGCTAGATCATCTCTGTCAATGCCAAGTCTTGTGCTGGTGCTAATGCATTGTCCTTGTCCTGAAACCCTGGAATCTGGCTTTTAAAGTTCATCTAGTGGTGCTACCCCAGACCTAGTAACATGACAGGAATGCACATTTTGGAGCTGCTGTGTTTCACTACAGCCCCTGCATCCTTGAATGGCAGTCAAAAAAAAAACAAAAAAATATGCTGTTCAAAGGCCTCAGTTCTGCATAACTCTAAGCTTGTGCTCAGCTTTAGAGACTAGGAGGCCTTTCATTCACAGGCCTTTCACTTGTCCAAAAGCCCATTCACACCAGCAAGAGCAAAGGAGGTATTACACGGAGCCGAATTTTGCTGACTAGAGTACACACACAGGAGAAGAGCAGGCTGGACCACCACACCTATTACAGCTTTCCGTTTGAATGCTTGCAGCTCATAAAAAGATGAAAAATCTTCATACATATCATTGTGGACTGTTCATGGAATTTTTACACCTCTGATGAACTCTACAGCCTCTATATGCTAGAGATCATGATGATCCTTGCTGCAAGGCTCCACCCTGCATGCTAAGTAAATTCCTGTAATTTTCTATCCTTCCTTTGTTATTCTGATCCAATTAAAGTCACTGCAGCTAAGTGAAAAGTCATGATTGGCTAATTGGATTTGGGAGGGCAGAACACCCATCAGGGGCCAGGTTTAATTTAGGTTTCCTCAAAATTTTTAAGGCCACTGGTACGCTAGAAGAGGCAGCTACACCCTTGGCTGGCTGCAGCTCAGAGAAAAGGAATTAGTTGGTTGCTGAGTGAGCTCTCTGCTGCCCTGTGTCCATGGAGCTCTTCAATTCCAGTGCCTGTGTCAGAGTCTTTTTTTTAATCCAATGCAATGGTCCTTTATATATCTCTCCCATGCCCCTTCTAAGTCTCTTGTCCCCCCACCCCCCCATCTCATCCTGCAACCAGTCACCATCTCTCATGATTACTCCACACATCAGTGCAGCCCCCTCCCCAAAAATGTGCTTCCCTTGATCCTGAGGGGCACTTCTGTGCAAGACATGTACGTGACCAGACCTCCACTCCTGGATATGGGACATAAACTTCTCTGAAGTCAAGTGGAAGTTTTACCAGTAAGGTTGAAGAGGTTCAACACATGGAGAGCTCTAAATGCTTCTCCAAACACCAAGTGGCCAACTCCTTCTGGATGCCCTGGATGGAGACTCCCAGGATTCCAATCACACAGTGAGATGAACACAGTAAAAGATCCATTTTCATGAGCATTTATAAGTGCCTGGAAGCCTATCTGTGATATTTCCAACATAAGCCATTTAAAAATGGTGTGCCATATCATCTAAACCCAGAAATTTCACTGAAATTCATTTAAACAATCAATTATATCATAGATTCTGAGTACCTTCTGACCTCTAAGCTTCTAATAAATTCTTAGGCTATTTATTCTGATTAAATGCTCACCTTGGACACAGAAACATTGAAAAGGTAACAAACTCAATGGACACCTGATATTGTCACATGCTCACCTGATTCTAAGAGCTTCAGAAACTTCAAGAAATATGCAATAAAAACAAGAGTTACAAACACTACTACCCAAGTGCACAGTAAGCCACTTGCATATGACCAATAACAGTCAAGAAATGTATCCTAACATACATTATACAAAAATAAACAATTTTCAAGGTAGACTCTCAATTCTTGGGTTTGGGACACTTTCAAAATATTTTATATTTTTGGCTTGGCTGTTTTCTTTCTCTCTCTTTTTTTTTTTTTTTTTTTTTAATAAAATCATGTGTGACAATTTAGAAAATCTCATGTATTTCCAGTCTTACACCCAAAACACAAGACTAGCAAGATCACTGGGCATGTTAAGAAGCCTGTGTATTAATGCTTGTAAGCATTTGCAGCATCAAATATATGGAAGAATCACTTGAGCAATCACCTGACATACTTCTGCTCCTGTTGAAATAGAAGAACTAAAGAGGATCAGCCAAAGAAACAAATTCCTTCTACCTGTTACTTGGGGTTTTTGTGGGTTTTTTTGTTTGTTTGGTTTTTTTTTGTTTGGTTTTTTTAAAATAATCATTATTTTTGCTTTGGTTGTCAGCTGCAGTGGAAATATGCTCCCTGTTCCACTATTTCTAGCCCCATTGAGGATTTTCAGATTCGATTTCAACTGAGACCTTTTTTGCAAGTCTGACCTTTCCCCTCAATAATGTTGCTACTGAAAAAAAAGTTGTATCATCACAGTTTTTACTTCCCCTATACTCTTGTCAGTACTGGACCACAAGCTAGAAATTGCCAGGACTTGAGTTCCCAGTCCCTCCAGACCTTGGCATTGACTGCCTTTCAGAATCTGGCCCCTGAGGCTTTGCAGTTGGCTCATGAAAAGAAAAAGGGCCCCTCCTTAAAATCACAGTCCGTGCAAGTTTGTGTCTTCCATGAAAATTAGCATGCTGGACAGCAGATGGGACAAACACATGCTAGAGGCCAGATTCTTATGCTGGTTACACCAACATTGTCTGCAAACTTGAAGGAACAAGGGCAAACAACAGAACTAAAGCAATTTACATGAGCAGTAGGTCTGCCTTCCTGCTGGCTAACAGTTACAGTTTGGATTTTTGGGCAGGAGCAGGGAGAAGGAGAGAGAAATAACTATGTTTATACAGTATTTCAGCCCACTCCAAAGCAGTCCTAAGAGGACCCATGCTGTGACACTTGATGGCCGATTCAAATGCTTTAAAAAACCCAAAGAATGACACACCACCACACTTCTTTGTCAAGCAACAGGCTTCACAACTGCCTTTGGAGAGCCAAACAGCCCCCAGGGACACAAAGTTGACTTAATTTTCCCCCCTCTTCTCCCTGTCCCTCTCTTACACCTCCTCAAAATACCTGCTTGTGGTGAAATAACGACAGTGCAGTCTCATGGAAGATTCTGGCAGCATTCTGCAAAAGAGCAAAGCCCATGGTGTTCACACAGTGCATGGAAGAATGATGTGTAACACTTTGCAAAGCCTTACCTCCTTGGAAAGTCTTGACCTCTTTGAATGGAAGACCCAGATCCTGAACCAATTTTCTTCCCCTGACCCAACTGTCCCCTTGATTCTTCGCCTCATTGATTTGAGGACTCATTCTTGCTTACCATTCCTCTTTCCTAGCCTCTGTCTGGTCACTCTCTAGGCCAGAAGGACCATGAAACATTGTGGTTCTACTCAAGTCTTTTGATAACATTTTCACATATCCTTCTCTTCAGGATACAAAGTTCCTTCCACTAGAGTTACACATAAGCAGTATTTGTTCCATTGTTTTTTCAAAAGGAATTGGCACTTAACTTCCTGAGGATGCTGTGAAAATTCCAACTGTACCCTAGGAGCAGCAGGGATTGTGAGTCTGTATAGTCAGACCTAAGAGATGCTCATGGATTTCTGGCAACAGTAAATTTCAGAACAAGCACCTCTGCTTTTGGATCCTTCAGCAAGTATATCACAAAGATTTCTGTGCTCCCAGGTCAGTTGTGTCTCCTTCATGGAAAGGCTCACTGGACACATCTGGCATGTTATCAGATTAATTTCCACTGGGCTTGATCCAATGTTCATCAAAGTCAATAGTGACATTTCCTGGGTCATGCCAGAGGTCCAGTTATACTCCATACCTTTCCATATGTAATCATTTAATTACCTCCCACTAATTACTTCTGCAGGGAGCTTTAAGATTTTCAGTTCTGCAACACTTTTGCCTGATGGTCTCTGGATCAAGCCTTTGCCCAGGAGAAGGTGACTGGCCTGACTCATGTTATAGGAAGGACTCTGCAGCCCCCTCTTTGACCCACAAGAGGCTCAACAGCAAACAAGGGGAAAATATACTTATCATTACTTCTCTTGAGCAGGATCTATTTCCTGCAGGACTCAGAATCAGGAAAGCCCAGTCACATCTCTGTGTATACACATGCATGTCTGTGCATATGTGCAAAGACAACCAACCCAAAAGGTCAAACAGGACTGCCACTCCAAAATACAATAAAGCTCTCAGCTTAACTTCAAGGAAGAGAAAAAAGTAAATGATCAGAGAGAGCAAGAAAGCAAGAAAGACAGAGATAAAGAGAAAAAACCAAGGGGAAGATGATTTTCTATCAACAAAACAGCAGGGACAAATTCTAGTTCATCTCATCGGAAACATCTCCTTCGTGTGCAAACACTGCCTGGAGCCAACACTAATCTCCCAGATTAAAGCCTTTTAATAGCAATTAGTCCTCTCTGCACTAACCCACTGGACACTCCACTGCATATTTGGGAAAGGGGGGAGGCTGGAGGGAGTGTCACTAACAGTTTAACTCATAAGTGCCCTGATGTGTCTAAATCCTTATCTTACACACACATTTGTGCACAGGCCAGGACACCGTGGCAGTGAAACCTGTTTGGATTGCAGCAGAAAATGGGACCAGACAGCTAGATGTGGGTGTTTCATGTGTAAATACTTGGGTGAGTTGGATCAAGCCCAGATCCAGGAGGTGGAATTTCAGAATGGCATTATGGCAAGCCAGAAGCATTAGCCAGCTACAGTCAGAAGCACTGCCTTACCACCAGCTCCAAGAGCTATCCCAGTTGGCAACAAGAGACAACCACAGGCAACAAGATGTCCTTAGAGCTACCTTCATGCTACCAGCCTGCTGAACATCCAGGCTGTACTGCTCCTCCCTGAGACACCTTCCAGCATCCCTGAAGAACAGGAAGAGGAGAGAATGTTTAAAATTGTTTTTGGTCGGTTCATCTCCATATCCCGTCAAAAGGTCTTGTGTGATCTCTCTGTGAGTGTTTACAGGAAACACGAGCTGCTGCCCCATCTGGGTCTGGCAGAGGGAGCAGTTCCCACCTCCTGCACAGATTGCTAAACCAAGAAAGGCAGATCCTACAGAAAAGAACATCAGATTGCATACGAGTCCCTATTAACAAAGTGAGCAGCTTGGCTGAAATGGCTGAGAGGGGGAAGAGGAAAGTAGAGGACACTGGTGCGAAACAATAGTCTCTGCACAGAGACTCAACTTCCCAAATGGCAAGCCAAGCAGAATTTCTTGGAAGAAGCCACATCAGCTGCCCTTCGAGCTATTAGACCACACAAACAGGACAGAGGAAAACCTTCCATGAGGTGACTGTAGAGACAGGGAGGAAAAACTATTTTGAGTGGTTATTATCCCTTCCCCTTCTCTTCCCAGCAGTTGGAGGGAAAACTCCTGACAAAACCCCTGCACAACCCTGTGGTGCCCCCCACCCTGTAACACACACACACGCACGCACACACATACACACACACCCCATCCATAGGGGTAGTGCAATTACTATTCAGGCTGGGGGCTGAAGATAGTCTCCTGGCCCTTCTTCTAATGTAAGGTTATTGTAATTGATATGAAGGTAATTGATAATGTGTTACGGTGAATAATGTCTTCAATTTTCTGCTAAATCCCATTTTTGTAGCCATCTGGGCTCCTCCAACTGCCCCCCTGGGACGCAGAGTAATAGATAGTAATTATTCTCAAGTCATTTACTTTTTCAAAGTGTTTAGTGCTTATCTGTTTTACAATTAAAATGGAAACGACCCTGATTCACTTCCTTTCTTTTTTATTTAAATAGCATTCACACACACACACACACACACACTCTCCTACACGCCCTGCAGCCTGGAGGGTGTGTGTCTGTATGTGCATATTTTTTGTCATGCAGAAACACACACGACAGAGGTATGTACTTCATCATGCACCTTCACTCTGAGGCACTGTGAAAGCACAATCACACAACACTAAGAAATACAAACTGTATTCCTTTCCCCCACCCCCCCCCCTTGTCCCCATGGTGATGCGCTGAGTGAATGCCTCAAAACACCCCACAGAAACACCCCCAGGGAGTGATGCATCCAGCACACAACAATGCACACCTCAATGCACCCAGAAACTACACAGGACACTACACACTTACCTGACCTTATCTGGGAACAAGATATTTCCACAGGATCAGCCAGTGAACAAGAAATCAACTGTAAGTACCTCAAAGTGATATCATTTTACCCCAATACTGGTAATCTGTATGAAGATAAACCTGCAAGTTTTAACAACACAGACACAGTTACACCTAGAAGAATACAGCTGATCGTACAAATGGAGGGACCCATATTAATATACAGTAGATTCCAGAATATACATGCAAATAAGGTAATGCAAGCTATTAAGGGCACCACCTATGACGACCCTACTTTGTGCAACAGCTAAACTTATTTCAGTATATGATCTGAACCTCCTCAGTGTTAGCCCCTTTGAGTTCTGCCTCAGCTTGTGGTACACCAGGTGAGACATAAAGGAACAAATCCACAGTGTTCAAGGGGATCCACTGGGCTAGATTTCAGGATTTCTGCAACAGCTGTAGCCTAAGCCTTGGTAACCGATGCACAGGAACATCTGCAGCTACAAACTACCTCAGTGAAAGTCTAACAAGGAGGGGCTAATAGGAAAATGGTCCAGGAGCTTTCCTGAGGCCAATCTTTGGGTGAGAAAATCCAACTCATCTGAAGCATGCAGAAATAAACCCAGGGGAAATGCTGCTGTTTGCGTGATGGTTTGAGAAGGAACTTGAACCAGTGACTGTGTCAGACCCAGGCAAGTGTGTGGCCCGTAGGGCTTCAGAAGGAGATTCTTCAACTAATCTCTGCCAGCCTCTCCCATCACCATCTCTGTCACCAGCCTACAGGCCACTCTCACTGCAGCAAAAATTACCTCACTGCTATCTTAAAGTTTCTGCCTTTGCCCCAGAGTCCTAAAAGGACATGTTCAGGTACAGACTGGCATTGATGCAGAAGCTGAGGGAAGTGAAGACGGTGAGGATCTTGGGACAGCCCTCCAGAGAGTTTTACAGGCTCCAGGTTGCAAGCACTCATCCAGAACTCAAATATCAAGCCTTTTAAAGGTGATTGACCATGTCCAGTCATGATTCAGAACAAATGAGTGGCTGGCCTCTGAAAGAGCCTAGACTTCTGTATCTCAATACAAACTCAAAATTTAGGCAACTATTTGGGGAAAACCTTTATGGTACTGAATTTGGATTATAAACCAGATCTTCTCAGACCAGTCATAACCCCACAACCTTGGAAGGCAAATCTTCCTGGGAGACAGGACAGGAGGAACCAGATGCTCCATCCCATTATTTTGCTCCCCAGAACAGTTGCTAACAGAGGCTGATACTTTCCCACAGCAAAATGGAGGACAGATACTGCCCTCCAGGATGGTATCTTACATATTATTCCCTCTCCAAAAGCCAGGATACCAAGCCATTGCCAATTTCAGCAGATGGATGGGTCAACCATGTGTAATTAATTTCATTTTCTCTCTATATATATATTTTTCCCCATCTGAACAATCAGATGACAGCTTTCACAACCAGCCCCACAACCCAAATCACCACCATCCCAGCAGAAATACAGCCAAGGCTTTCTTCCATTCTCCCAGTAAGTTGCTGGAGCACTGCTGTCCTTTGCAGTCAAGGTGAGGGTGGCCCAGAGCTTTGAGCAGAAAGATCCAGTTGTTCTTTTGTTCAAGTTTATAACTGTTTGGGGCTGTGTAGGGTTGGGGGGTTTTTTTCCCTCTTCCATCTCTTTCTGTTTCCTTTTTAATTCTTTTTAATGACTTTCCTGATGCAATCGGCAGAGGACCACGCAGAGACTGCTTCCCCCTGCTGAGAGGGAAACAAGAGTGAGGGAAAAGGGCACCAAGGGAACTGTTCACATCCTCTATTCATCTCTGCCAGCTTCTTTTCCCTGGTGACTACCCCAACACAGCTCAGCTGTGTGGAGTTAGCATGGAACAAAGCAGAACCTGAAGGAGGAAAATCTCATTCAGCACCACAGGATCTGACTGTGTCAGTCATGTGAAAGAAATACGGGATATCCGACCCATGAGTGTGGCCCATAAGGTCCTACCACAAGGGCAGCAGTGTGGGCTGAGGACAGGAAAAATGCCTTGTGGTTTCCACGAGTCCAGCAGAAGTCCCCCAGATAGGGAGAGTGGCCAGAGCTATCTGCTCAGCTATCAGGGTATACATGAGAGCTGCAGCTTGGGAAACCTGCTGCTGGGAAGCCAATGAGCATGAAAGAAGCAAGCTTTAGACTCCTACAGTACTCACAAACTCTCTAGTCCAGGCACTCCCAAGCAATGCCATCCTTTGTTCCAGCAGCTCCCCCAGCTCCAGCCTGGGAATGAGCTCGGTAGAAGCCAGATGGTACTTCCTCCATCTGCTCCCTGGCACTTGGCTGCATTTACATCAGGGAGCAGGGCGACTAGCTGGGCAGGCAGGACTGCAAGGTGGAAGCACTTTGCAAGGAAGCAAAGTTTGCTCCAGCTGGTTGCTTTTGGTGAGGACCTACCCCCTCTCCCACAGGGTCCATCTCAGCCAGTTGCAGGGAGTGCCTCACCTTGGCCAACAGCCTCTGGGCCGCACTGCGTGTGGGACAGCCCTGGAAAAGCAGCTGCTGCCATAGCAGGTTCTCCAGTTTGCCAGACTGCTGCTAACGAGCCATGCACATTCCAGGGTTGGGGGAGAGCTCTGAGCTGCCAGTGGCCTGGGCTGAAACACCAGGAGCCGGTGGCTGGTGAAAGCATCGTGTGTTTACTGTACTACCTCTCTGCAAGGGACACCTGTCCCAAAGCATCCCTCCTCTAGGAGGTGCAGGTTTAATCCTTAGTTTTTCCAACACCAAAGAGGAGCTATGATCTCTGTTGCACAGTATAACTGTTGTTTGATAATCAATTACCTTCCAATAAGGAAATTTCAAAGCATTTTGTATCCAATGCCTTGCTGCATTGCTTTCTCTTGGGGGAACACATAACATATGCTATATGTTTTCATTGATTCTGGAGGTTTTCCATGTGGAAAAAGGAAAACCTCAAAGTACAAATTCCTTTGAAGTTCCCACTGCCCTGCCAGCTTTCAGGCAGATGAAATGGATGGAGAGAAATGTACAAATGCAGGCTGGGAAAACTGATGCAATGACCCAGGTACATCCCTGTTGAGACAGACACATCCAGCCCATCCCTGTCTGAGGTATATTCTGCAGCACCTCCAGCCAAGATCCCAGCACTGCGTGGTGATCTCTGCTGGTGCTTCTATGCTCCATGAGTTAGCAAAGGTTTTTACTACATCATCTCCTCCATTCTAGGGATACTTGTTTCTTTCTGTTTGTTACCATGTGGGCACAGAAAATGGCTGTTTACCTGCTTCTTGATATCATTTATTTGTACACTGAGAAACCGAGCATTTTTGCACCCACAGTCCTCTCTGCTTTCACATAAGCCAGTTCCTTAACCTCTCCTCACAGGCTATGGTTTCCAGCTCTATGGCAGCCTTCAGCACTACACAAGACTCCACTGCAGTAGGCCAGAGAGCTGCTGGGACCTCTCGTGTCTCAGCAGTGACCCTGGCATTGATAAAAAGCAGACCCAAACATTTTCTTACTCCAAGGGTGAGACATTACTGACACCCACTCAATTTGAGATCTGCCCTCCCCCCTAAGCATTGCACTAGTTCCTCCATTCCTTAGTCACATTGAGCCTTTGCATCTACTGAATATTACTCACCTAAATTTAGCTTATTTCTCCAGCATATCAACTTCAATGTTTTGAGTAGCAACCTTAATCTCCAAAGGACTTGCAACCTTCTTCCAGTTTGCTACCTCTCTGGTTGTTTTTCATTTTACTGTCAAAAAACTCTAAAATACTGATCTGAAGCAGTTTCAGGCCAATTCCCTGCAAAAACTCCTCCCGTTTCAAGCAATAACTGTATCATAGTTTAGAGCCATGTTGTGTCCAGACAGGAGCAACTAGCTCAAGTGGAAACATCTCCTGTGCTGAGACCTGACACAACCACACCCCAAAAGCAAAGGAGGCATTATAAGGGGAGCAAGCAGTGGAAATCAGCTCTGGAAAATCAGAATGTAAGTTCAGTCATGAATAACTGATTGCTGGAAACTGGTCTTAAGCTCAAGCTGGGGTAAAAATCTAGGGAAATCCCAGGGCTACACTTCCAGATGAAACACTTGTTGATAGCCATTCTCTTTCTGACCTAATGGACTGGAAGAGAGGAACAGAGAATCTGAAACCCTCAGCAGATTGCTTCCAGGTCTTGCTTTTCTCTTGCAATACACAGTATGTGTGGATGCCAAGCAGCAGCAGGGGAGAATCAGAGTGGTTAGATGATGTGCTTTCCTTCTGCTCTGCCATCCTAGAGCAACTCATCCTGGTGAAGGAAACCAAGAAGGAAAAGATCTGAGGTTGATAAAAGAGGACAAAATAGAAATGGGATATGGAAAAAGCTGTATTTCTTGAAATATTCTTAAATAAAAGTGTTCTTAACACTTGAAAAAGACATTGGCTTTATCAGAAGCCCTCTTCACAATATCTTAATTAACAAACCCCATTTTTCAATTTTAGAAGTACTGGAAATTTCAGAGGAATCCTCCATAAAAGCAATTCAGGAACTGCCAGATGTATAGCAAGGAAGTACCTTGAAAAGAAATTCACGTGTGGAACCCTCTCTGCAAAGATAGTTTAACAACTGGGTTGAAACAGCAGCGCTACAACAAAACATAGAAGAGTATTTACAGCAAGTGACTATTTTCTGCTTACTGCAATATATTTATCAGTCAGTCTTTTCCTTGATATGTGATGCAATCTCCTGGTCTCCTGCAGGAGTTTTGGGTTGCAGATTGACAGACTGCTCTAGGTGCGAAGCCAAAACAGTTACATCCAGGTGGACACCACACAAACTCAGAGTTGCACAACCCCATGGGTCTGTCCAAAGGAAGCAGAGACAATGGCAGTACAAGTGTCCCATGCACAAAGCAGCAGGGAGATCTGGCAGATACTGGGGCAGTGACATGCTGACTGCTAGCCAGAGGTGAGCCTGGCAGCTCTGGTCTGTGCAGTACAGCAATGACCACACACACCCACAGAAGTGCTGAGGCCTTTGAGCCAGGACGAGGCTCTTAGCATAACTGTTACTCTCAGTGCCCATGAGCAGAAAGTAACACTAAAACCTGAGTATTCTCAGCACTGCACCATGGGACAGGCCAACCTGGACTGCTGCAGAGTGCTGCACAGCAACCTGCCACTTCCAGGCACTCCAGACCCTAAGAAAACCATCCCACATCTTTGCTATTCTTTCCACTGGAAATTCCTCTAGTGAGTAACTTCTGTTTTCAGTATGTCAGAGACCATATGGCAGAAGCAAGGGCAAGCTGAGAAGTCAGTGCATACTTTAGCATCTGGATTAAAAAGACCCATAGTGGGTATGAGAGTGGCTGATCCACCAAAACCCACTCGTCCAACATTACACAGTCAGAGGCTGAAGGCCCATGGACAAGCTTAAATAAGCCTTAGGCCCATGGGTGGAAGCTGCAGGAGAGACTGCTCAGGCTGGTTAAGGCCTATAAATGTACAAAAGCCTTTACTAAGGGTAGACACCTTTGCTCATCTTTACCGGGAATTCAAGTGATACTCAACAAGGACCAAGAAATCTGAAAGAGATTGTTTGCTTTCTAGTGTCAAGAACTGGACCAACAGATATCCACCTTGGAAAGTACAGGGAACTTTCAGAAGCTGTGAAGTAATCACAAAATACCGTGGCAGTCCCCAAGATGCCTAAGTGTTGGGCACAGTCCCACCCTTTTACCTGCTCTTTGGTTTCCACAACCTAGCAAATAGGCTGCTAACACTGACTTTAGGGGATGCTGTTGGAGTTAGAGCCCCCAGTACTGCTTCAGAGAGAAATGAATGGTAACCCCGTGTGCCAAACTGGACCCATATGGCCTAGGAGGGATGAATTCTTGGCAGTGCCACCTGCTCCATTCTGGTGAGAGGGTTGAGGCATAAGGAAAGCTGAGACAAACTGCAGCAGTGCTCCTACCATGTCTCACTCCACCCAGGAGTGAGATTTGATCTCCAAATTTGTGCTCTTGCCATGTCTTACTCCACCCAGGACACGCCCTTTCTGTGTCCCCTGAGAGATGGGTTGTCCACTGAAGTACCTTCATGGTGAAGGGATGGTGGCATGAACAAAAATTTGGTCTCTCTTGTCACTTGTTAAGACCAATGCATTCCTCAGAGTTATGTCCAGCCCTGGAGCAAGATTCAGAGTCCCCCCTTTGCCAGTATAATTCCAACTCTCTCCCTCGGGAGCCTAACGAAGCCCATACTGATCCTGGGAACACAGCCCAGACCCAGGTGAAGGCCACACCTTCAGCCCAGCACCACCTGATGGAGCAGGGCAGCCGAGGCCAAGAGTCAGGGCACTGCACTGAGGTCAGCCGAGGTGAGGCAGGAACTGAGACAGAGCAGGGCCCCCTCCCCTGCCAAGCTCTGCACGTCTCTGCTCTCCTCCTGCCAGGGCAGCACCCAGAGGTCAAGGTGCTCTCTCTCAATCCCGTTCCCCTGACCTCCATCCTCCTCCAGACCCGCACGGCACTGGACAGCTGCAGCGCAGGGTGGGGACGTGTCCCGGCGGGCTCGTCCCTCGCCGTCCCGCTCCTGCAGCCGGGGAAGCCCGCTCCAGCCTGCCCAGTCATGGAGCGCCCGGGGCGGGGGCTGAGGCGTGTCCCCCCAACATGACTTCGGATGCATTCCAGCGAGCCTGGCAACCTCCCGCACACACAAATAAAAGGAAATGAGAAACTTGGCAACAAAGAAACTGGCAGGGAATCCACAGAGGCACACAGGAACGGGAAAAGAGATTAAATACAGGCTCAAGAGCCCCAGCGTGCTGAGCCTTCCTCTCTAAAGCCTCCCTTTAACTCTGATGGGGGGGGCACAGGAGTCTTCTTTTCACTTGAAAGGGCAAGAGGAGGGGCTGGATAAAAGGGGTCCAGCATTATCCGGAATTGAGAGCACAAGAACGCGGTACAAAGCTTAGAAAAAGAAAAGTGCAGGCACACAGCTTCCCTATGTACTTTCCTTGGTGGAAATCAGGAGCTGAGATCTGAATCTGGCAAAAGAAGAGATCAAAGTGGAGATATTACAGGAGGAAGTTTAATAATGCAAAATAGTTTAATGAATGCTCTTCCCAAGTTCCTGCTTTTTTTCTTTTCCTTTTTTCAGCAATACAATAATATGTATTTGAGGCCCTCCAATTTATAATGGCAGACGCTGACTTATACTGATAGTACATGCTATCTAAGGGTCCATCCCAATATATTAGACCACATAATTGTGTTTCTTTGTATTAGGATAACTCATACACCTCCTGTGGTACTTAGACTTTTGTCTGGCAATGGAACCATTTAAATCAATCCACTGAAATACTGAGACAGAATTCACCTGCAGGTTGTACCTCAGAGTCTACAGTGGACTTTGACATCTGCCTTAAGACAAAGGGAAAAGCCCGTGCTTTGTACATCAGGAGATTTGTGGTTTCCTGCATGGAGTATACATGTTGTGAGGCTGACTGATTACAGATCTAACAACTACCTTGCTGGTAGATACATGATACCTTCATGTATCATTAAACTTCAGGCACTTAGCTGGATCTGGAGTGGGGAAGAAGACAACCCTTTCTATCAAACATATAGAACCTTTCAGAAAGTAAATGGGAAACACCCACAAAAGCCCCACACAACCCCTTCTCTCTGGTTGAGAAAGGACACACACTCTCTATGCAGCCACAGCAGTACAGGACAACAGGCAAAGTATTTGTGTCGGGCCTGAGAAGAGCCCAAAGCAGTTGTTCCTCCAGACCTAAAGTGTGATTCCTTGGATGAGCTAGTTTCCTCTTCTGGAAAACACTGGGATGTCAAAGGATTGTTAGTAGAGAATCAACTCTTTCCTTCCGGACACTCTTTCCTTCCGGACACACACACATCACACACTTGGAAGATGATCTTTTTTCTTATTCCTTAAACAATCACAGCAGGTAGAAACAAAATGTCAAGGGCATCTATGGGATTCAGAGGCCCTGTCCCACCCCTGAATGATCTAGCTGTATAAACTACCCTGGCCTGTGTCAGAGGAATCCAGGACCTACCTTGGAGGGTCCTCTCCCAAGCAGACACCATCCCCCACAGACACACAGTGGTCTCATTTCAACAGCAGTCCAGCACCACAGGTGCCTGATTGAGCATCCACATACCATGAACCACTAGTAGGTGGGCTGGGACAGCAGTGAGGAAATGGATTGAGACAGTAAACTCCACTGGGACTTGAATACTGGATATCTTCTCCACTGTCTGGGTCTGTGAATCAGAACCAGTGCCAAGGAAGTGGGATCCCAGTGCACTGGGAAAAGAGACCCATCCAGGATACTTGCCTGGTGATAAAGTGAACTGTGGTGACTGCAAAGTTTAAAGTGCCTGGCCATTCTGCGCAGAGGAATAGAAGGATGGTCAGATATCTGTGTGTCCTCTTCTAAAGGTGGACAGCAGGTGCCTGTTCACACTCCCCATCACAATTGGTTCAGACAACATGTCAGAGGTCCCATTCTTTTCAAAGTGATTGAGGTCCAAGCTTCTGCTGAATAAAAGGGAAAATGAAGCACAGAGAAGCAATTTTTTCAATGGGGTCTGCAGCATTCAACATCAGGTGAGAAATTTTCATTCACAAGTTCATTCACAAAAAGTCAAGAAGTCCTGCTGGCTCTTTTAAGTCCCTAAACTCTGAACAGACAGAGGATTTCCGAGTCAAAGGGATGGATTCCTGACTATATAAACACAGCGGTTCCAAGACAGTCTTTTGCTGCATCAATGGACAAAGAACATTTTCCAAAATAGCCATACATTGGAAAGTTCAAGCAGTGGGACAGTCTTTTTAAGACACCACGAAGCAATCAGAGCAAAGCTGAGATATTTTGTCCATTTCAGCTACTGTATTTTAGTACTTGCTCCGGACCTGAATTTCCCCATCTGCAGAATGGAAAATAGGTTCCTGGGCTTTAGGCTTGGTCCCTAAGTCCGTTTTGCCCAGATCCCCATGGGAACTTTCATCCCCAGCAAGTGGATGCCAGTGACTATCCACATTCACATCATATTCCACCAGGACCCATGTGCAGGGCTGAGCCCACCTTCATGCGGTCCCACTCTGCATACCTACGCTCACCTGTGTTCGGGAAACCTGAGCAAAGAGGCACCAGCAGCCAGAAAAGTTGAGAACTGCGACCACCTTGTTCATGGCTTCTGGCTCTCTTCACATCTTACTTAATCTGCAAAAATACTGACCTAAAACTGAGCTCCCTGGCCTGGAAAAATGAGGCTATTGGAGCTGCCCTGGCAAGGCTGCGTGGCAGTACTGTGGCATCACATCTCTGTCCTTATAGGATGTGGGCTGCAAGCTGACTCTGCTTAGAGAGAACATTAACTACACCTCTTTATTATTGAGAAGAAATTTATTGGAGACATCCTTCCCTCTCTCCAGCTTCTCCTTTACCTTCGCAGAAAAGTAAACATTTAATTTTTTTTGTTGTTAATAGATTTAATGTTCATTTGTCGGTAGCCTAGGGGCAGGAACGCATGACATTTCAAATAATTGTTGTTTCGGGGGTATCCTCTGGAGGAAAATGCTGCAAAAGTGTGGAGAAGATTTAAGTAAATTACTGTGTCAGCTTCTATTTATTCCTTACATGATTGCCAGAGGCAGGGCTGCGAGATAACCATTAGACGCCCAGCCATAAAACAGGGAAGCAGAATTTCAAAAAGCCAGAGTGCCATTACTGGAAAGTTAGTGTGTAACATGTTAAATTATCCCCAAAGTAGGGGGATATAGGAGGGGGGAGCCACGTGTCTAAGAGTGCGAGAAAAGAAAAAGAGAGAAAGAGAGACTGTAACTGCAGGGAAGGAGTTTCTCCATGAGGAATGAGTGAAAGATTAGATAGATAGACAGATAGACAGAGAGATAGATAAATAGATAGATAGATAGATAGATAGATAGACAGATAGATAGATAGATAGATAAGGGGGGGAATTAATATTTGGACAATTCTTAAGTCCAGCTCTGAGGGCCTGCCATGGTGCTTAAGGACCTTTGGAGCAGGTGAAATGACTCCTTTTCCAATGGCCAGAATAGGTTGCAGACAAGGGTGGGGATTGTCTCCCTCTGCTCTGCACTGGTGCAGTCTCACCTTGAATATTGTGGGCAGTTTTGGTCACTGCAATATAACATAGATATTAAGCTATTAAAAAGTGTCCAAAGGAAAAGAAACAAAGTTGGTGAAAGGTCTCAAGGTGAAGCCATATGAAGAGCAGCTGAGGTAACTGAGGCTGTTCATCCTGGAGAAGAGGAGGCTGAGGGGAGACCTCACTGCATTTGCAACTTCCTTGTGAGGGGAAGAGGAGGGACAGACATTGATCTCTGCCTTAGGATCTTCTCCATGTCAGCCAGAGGGTGCCCAGCAGGTAAACAGAAGCCCGGGAGAGGAGAGTGTTGGAAATGTCTGGAGCATACCGGGGTGAGCAGGCCGATGTCCACATGTTGGAGGCAATGCATGGGCATGGGGCTGAGGGGCTGTGGGGCTGAGCCCATTGATCTCTACTCTATGGTGACCAGTGACAGGATCCAAGGCAATGGCCTGAAGTTGAGTTAGGGGAGATTTAGGTTGGATATTAGAAAAAGGTTCTTCCCCCAGAGAATGGTTGGGCACTGGAACAGCTCCCCAGGGAAGTGGTCACAGCACCAGCCTGACAGAGTTCAGGAAGTGTTTGGACAACACTCTCAAGCACATGGTGTGACTCTCAGGGGTGTCCTGTGCAGGGCCAGGAGTTGGAGTGAGGATCTGATGATCCTTGTGGGTCCCTTCCAACTCAGCATATTCTGTGATTATGTGACAGGTCCCTCTACCCAGAACAATCAGCTTTAAGTTTTCCCTTATCAGATCCTTTTCACCTCCCTCCTCTCAACTGTGGGACAGTATATCACCCAAAGGACTGGTGAGGACCGGAGGCAGCCCCAGCTCTGCTCAAGACCATGAACACTGCTGTAAGATGATGCTCAGGCTGAAAATTAGGCAAGTCTTGGAAACAAAAGGAAGAAAGTCTGTCTGGGAGAAATGGAAATACTTAGGTTCTGACATGGAAGCTAACAGAAAGGGACTTGGCCCCCACACCTAACATTCCTTGTGCCATTTGTGCTGTTCTGGATAGATCCTGCTTGTCCTGCAACAGCTTCTTCATCAACCTCCCTCCACTCCCGTTTATTACTCACACTCTACAGCTCAACTCTGCCCTCTGACTCATTGCCCAGAAGCTGACAGTTCTCCCTTTCTTTCATTGTAATTTATTTACATCATGAAAAACAATTAAGCTCTAAAAAGTCTTATTTATCCCAGAGATCTGGTTCCCAGATTTTATCTTCCCCAGAATCACTCTTCCATTTTTTCCTGCCATTGCTTCATTTTTCCTCACATTTTTGTCCAAGGAAAGCTCAGCTGTGTGGGAGTTAAGGGGCTAACAAACTTCAGACTCAAGCTCTGTAGCCTCAGCCTCTCCAAGCCAATGTCTCTGCTCCCACCCTCTTACATATGAGGCTGGGAGTCCAACACACACTCAACAATAAATAACCAGAGAGATTCTTTTTTTTTTTTTTTTTTTTTTTTTTAATGACTCACAAGGAAGACTTGCTGGTTAAATCATTGCTAACTCTCAACCTCCTCAATATTTCTTTGCTAATAGACTTCAGGTTTAATTGAAGGATCTTCTCTGGACTCTGTCTAAGGCACCATTTTCTCTTTAACCCCACCGCTCACAGCTTCACAAAAGCCAATCCATTAAGGGTCTTCATTAGTTTGAGCACCAGCCAACCACCCAAGCGGCAAAGGTCAAACACAGTCACCTGTCACAACATGGCAGTAAAACTACTAATTGTATGGGAACAAATGAGATAAAAAGATGGTACTATTATGCTATTTGATTTATTTTGTTTCCAAAGAGTCATTTAAGACTAATTTACTTTGCAAGTTATAGAGTGGGCCTGTGTGGATACAGCTTTTTCTGTGGCCAATGTGGGTTTGTGCATGTGCACACGCGTGTATCTCTCTCTCATGGATATACATACACATGTGCACCTACAGGTATGAAATTCAAGTCTAGGGAACCATAAAGTCATGGCATTATAACGACTTATATTTAACCCTTCATGCAGGCAGAACCCCATGTCACACCAAAACAGCTCTGCACACTGCAGTCGTAGCTCAGTCACATCAGCCCGGCTGCTGGCAGCTCAGTTGCTCAAGCACCACTCCTCAGCATTCCAAGTGCAACGGCAGCGGCCAAGTGAGCCAGTGTAGGACCCCATTTTGGAAGGGAACTGGCTTTGGAAACCGTTCTTTACCTTTTTGTGCTCAGGAGGAGAAAATGTCCCACATGCCCTCTGGTGGACACGTGTCACGTAGCAGCTCTAGGCTCAAAATGGGAAGCTGGAAGAGGCCATATTTGTAGATACGGAAAGGGGTCGTCTCTAAGAGGTTTTTAAAAGCTTGCTTTCTCTCCAGCTTGTCCTGGGAATCATGTTCCCAGTACATGTTTGTGATTGCAAACTGGAAAAGTCTGGGCTTTCTGAGACGCAAAAAAACCACAGCCCAGCCTCCCCTCTTTGTTGTAGGTGCCAAAACAACATGGCCATCTTCACTACCAGTTCCCCATTACCAGACGGGGGTACCATTTTTCCTGGAAGACATAAATAGTACTTCTCCTGGAATAAAGGCCTTATTACTCAAACACAGGACCCAACCTCAGGCTGTGCAGCCATCCTTCAGCACAGCAGACCAAGCACTACCTGGGATCAGGACAAAAGTTTCTATGGCTCTTAAAAGACACATAATGCTGATCACAGCTTTGATATTGAATGTAAAATTACCAAGAATTCTCTGAGTAGAGATGAAACATTTAGGTACTTTTCAAAGAATAGATCTTTACCTGCTCATGCATTAGGGACACTGCCTTGGTTACTTTGTGGTTCAGATCAACTGTTTCAGGGCAATGCAGGGAAGAAAGCAAGCTCTTGCAACATCAAATGTGGGATGACAACCTCCTCAGAGGAATGAGATAGCTCCTCCTGTGCAACCAGCTGTGTGGTGTGATACATGTCCAGACTTGATGGGCGCAGTTGGCAGAGCAGGAATATTTCTGTGCAGGCAGAATTGTAATCTCTGCTTTTCTTTGAAGGTTTTTGACCATCTCTGTTCATCAGGGAGTCATGTAGATCACCACAATTAATACATGCCATCCCTCTTCTCTTCCGGGTCTCTCAGAGTCCAGAGTTGATCTTGTCCAATGTTTTCTATTTCTGCTGAAAACGGGAAGGACTTTGATCATAGCTTTGTGTGCCTATAGTGAGCATCTGCATTAGCCAATACTATCAGTAGGGACCTGAATTGCATGTCAGCTGTGCTTCTCCTCCCTCTTCTCCTCCTCTTTTTTTCAGTTTGTCCTCAACCTCTTCCTCTTTGCTCTGGTCTCACTTCACAGGTGTCCCAGTGCTGCGATAGCCATACCAGACTGCTCATCTTCAGCTGCCATCAACATGTTCCAGAGGATCCCACCAGCCCAAACTCATTAGCCCCTAACTAACAAAGGGCTCATGAGAAAGATAAATTCCCTGAGAGTGTATTTAGAAACAGACATTGCCTATCATGGGTGAGAAACAGGCTCCACCAAGCTTGTGACGCATCATCATAGCTACCAGCAGGACGCTAGAGTGGAGCTGATTTCTGTGTAGAAGGGAAAATTAGAATTTTTTTGCTGGCAGTGGGTCATTTGCACCTTTTAAATGAATGCAACCAGTTCTAAATTTGCTCCAGAACTGGAAAAAGGGGAAGGGAGGAAGATGACAAGAGCATTAAAACACTTCTTCCCTTTCTTGTTATTGACAGATTGTATTTCGATTCACCTTTTCTTCCATCAAAATTTGAAAAAACAGTAAACCATACAGAGCTTCTTGGGACTTTTTCCTCCTGTTCCCCAGATATTCCCATAACATAAGAGGGTAAACAGCATTTAACAGCTCCAGTGGAGTCCAAATTAGTTTTTCTGGCAACCAAACACAGTGTCTCTTCCACTATGCACACACACACACACACACACACTTCACTGCCTAAAGCATTAACAGATCCTGCCCAAAGCACAAAGCTAAGGAACCAAAAGGATGCAATGCCTTGTAGTGTTAAAGCCCCTAAATACACATTACATTATGTTATCAGCTTCAATCACATAATTTCAACTGTACTTCCAAGGAAATTACTCCTAAATCTAAGGCTTAGGATGGTGTTTTCTAAATAAGCAGCTCGGCCCTTATTTTATTTTCTCTTTGTTCACTTAGGTGCTAGGTACTGCACAAACCTTTTTTTGAAGACTAAACTGTACCTTTTTTTCTCCTGTGGTGTTTTTTACTGGTGTTCATGATGAAAGTGGCCAACTGCCTTTCTGAGTTGAACCCACTTTATCTTCCAGAAACTGTATTTGTTTTTTCCATTCTCGAGACAAGAACTGAAGTACACAGGAATTAAGATCCAAAGACATCTGATGAATTTTGGAAACCCTTTATGTTTTCAGTGCACTTAACTCACTCTGCAAGCTCCACAGCTTCCATTATATTCAGCAAGGACATCTGTGGCTCAGAGCCACACCTCAAGACAAAGCAGGGGAAAGCACAACCCTAAAAATCAGTGAATTATTACTGGGGCAAAGTGACTCATCCAACAGCTCTTTGGAACTCCCCTTTCAATAACCATGCAATGAGCATTTCTTCACCAGACCCTGACTCATTGCAGGTTCAATAAGTAAAGAGGCAAAGGCCATACAGATAAATGTCTTTCACTCTGCTCTCCTCCTGAACACATCCAGGTTGAGAAGTGTAGAAGCTGGGAATTATTTAAAATGCTTGTAACAAAAGACTTGTCTGTAAAGAATAGACAAATATGCCAAACAGAAGTAATCAGATCTTCACCATATTAATGCTAACCACAGTGGGGGAAAAAATGCTGTTTTGCTGCTACTGCAATATTTTATGTATGGGGGGAAGACATTCTTAGCTTGTTTTTCCAACACATATGAAAACTACATACTGCCCCTCCTCAAATCAAACCAAAAGAGAAAAGACCAGGCACAACACTCTCAAGAATAATTGGCTACGCAAACACAATTTAGGAAGCAGCAGATTTGCAGAAAAGTATCTTGGGGTGATGATGAATCACATCCATGAGTCAACTATGTCAAGCGTTTCAGGGGGAAAAAAAAGCAGTCACCACACTAGGAATATAAACAGCAGTGTCCTTTGTCAGATATGTGAAATACTCTTCCCACTATAATCTAGCCCAGAAAGTTCCTCCGTAGGTGGGCTGCTTCCATATAGGGCAATCTAAGCAACATGTAAATTTACTCAGGACTCCAAGACCTCAGAATGGGGAACATTTGATCAGACATCTGTGAAGATGAGACAGATAACCGAAAGAACAGGAATTTAGTGGGAAGAAAAAGACTGGGGAGAGACATGGCAGCAGTTTACTAATAGGTGAAAGAGGGAAGGAATAAATTTTTCCATGTCACTGACAGATACAAAGAGAAGTTATGGACTTATACTGCAACGAAAAGAGATTTACTCTGGACATTGGCAAGAATGTTAGAGGAGTAAGTACTGCAATAGATTTGCCTGGAGAGAGGAGGATGACTTCACTGGAGGTTTCCAAGGATGGATTAGACAAACATCTGTCAGAATTGCTTACATAACTGTGATGTCTCCTTGGGAGCAAAGACATAGGCTAAAGATGTCCTAAATAGAGCTCAGCACTCATAAAATTCCAGCACAGTGATCCAGAGCGTGGTGTGCTAGCTCTGCTCAGAGAAACATATACTATGAATTTTTTTTAAAAATATATATATATATTTTTTTTTTACCAGAAGATATAAATTAGTTAATAAAGGTAAATCTTCAACTAAGCACCTAGCCTGCAAGATCTGAGACCTTAGGGTTAGTGGTTGACAACATCACAAGGAAGAGAAAATAAGGGTTGATAACGAGAAGATTGGGCAGTTCCTACCAAAACCTGGTACTTTCAGTCTCCATTGTAGCTCAAGAGACTTGTACTGATTGAAGAAGCAGTGGCTTGGGGAGCTGATGAGAAAGTCCTGGAACTACTTCTCACAGAAAAGCTGGGATGGGTGAGAACTCCATTTCGGGGCCAGTTCATCCCAACGATCCCGTGAATTCTAATCTGATTTTCCCTGTATATCAGTGGCCTGCAGGTCTCTCCAGACCACGGGCTCTTTTATGCTGTGATGCTCCGAACCAGCGGAAAGCTGACAGGGAGGACACTCTCCACTCCTTCGCGGTGGCCCCGCGCTGCTACGGCGGGACGGGACGGGGCTGGACGGGGCGGGGCGGGACGGGGCGGGGCGGGAAGGGACGGGGAGGGACGGGGAGGGACGGGGAGGGACGGGACGCTCCTTCAGCACCGCGGAGAGCGGCCCCGCGACCAGGCCCGGGAGCCGAGCGCGCCCGCATCCTCCGGGGAAAGGGGCCAGGCTCTTCCTCGGGGGCACCTCCATCCCAAACCGTCTTCCAGATTTATTCAGGCTTACTTCGTGTGGGCTGAAATCGGTTCCAAGGAGACATCTAAATCTGAACAATTACCAATTCCAAAACAGAATTCTAAATTATAGTTTAACCATGCAACAATTTTGGATCTGGAATTATTATATTGAATAAAATTGTTCCTGCCATTCACTGCCTTAGAGAAACAAACAAGCAAACAAAACAAGAGGGAAAAACAAAACAAAACAAACACACACACTCACACACACAAAAAAAACAAAACAAAACAAAACAAACAACCCAAACCCAAAACAAACCAAAAAGTTCCATACTGCTGAAAGGAAATGTCCTGGTATGATTTTGTTCCCATTGTAAGTGACACCAGGTCATTAACCAAGCTAGTTAAGTAACTCACCAATTTTCTAGTCACCCTGCCAACCAGAAAACCAGCCTGTTACTTGGGCAATCAGATAATTGAGTTTTACATTTTCAAATAACCCTTAACAATTGGGAACTAATTAATGTCCATAACACCTCAATGAGCTATGAATGTTTACTTCCAACTTACTGATAGGGAAACTGAGGCAAAGATCTTTGCCCCAGACTGCAAAACCCATCCAGGGCAAAGAAATAAGTAGGAAAGGCTTCTGTTTTCCAGCCTTGTATCTGCTACATTCCCTTGGAACATATGAAGGATGCTTTTATCCCTATGATGAAACTACCAGCAACCACTGAATCATCAACTAAACCATCAGTCAGCCTAATAATTAGCCAACTAATTAGCAACCACACAATGCAGATTCATTTACTCGGGGTGCCATCCAATACTGTACTAGCAGGAAAGTTGGATGGCAGAATGCAGAGAAGGAGTGGAGCAGTAGAGCTTTACTTCACACCAGGTCCTGGGCAGCTTGCTAACAGGGAATCGTGGTCAGCTCTAGGCTCTAGCATTGCAGCAGTGCTTCTTGGTGGCTGATGCATAGAGGTCCACGTTCCCATGTCTTGCTGGAGGAGAAGGGGATCCTCTGCCTAGGGAAATGGAAGACTGAAAAGCCGGTTTTGAGTTCCAGTATTATTTTCAGGGGGGCAGGAGCAGCACACACCCTTTGGTGTGTACAGGGAAAAGGCAAAGTTTCAGCTGTACCCTCACAAACTACATCCAAGTGGTTAACTTCCAGTGTAGTGTGGTGTTGAGAGCCTAGTAAAAAAGATACCTATCTTTATCACACAGGGCTCAGTGTATTAGGCGTCTTCCTGTTCAGGTCCTTCCTACTAAATCCATTTTCCCACATGGAAACTACCAGATCTATACTGAACTGAGAGGGATATAAGAATATTGAGAGCAGGGAGGAAATCTCCCAACAGAAAATGTGGCAAAGAGGAAAAGTTAAGCACTTGCATTCAGAGTGGCTGGGGAATACCAAGTGCCCAGGATTAGTCATTCAAGCAGTCTGGAATCAGAAAGCAGCTGCAGTGAAAAATCATAAGGTCTGTATCAAATAGAAAGGTTTTCTTTGCAGGTAAAGTCTTCAGTGTCAAGCACCTAGAAATATTTAAAATTTTTTGAGGACACAGGACTATTATTTTAGTTCTTATTACAATTACTAACCTCTGAACTTACAGGGGAAAAAAATTGTATTTTCAAGACCACTCTATCCATTAGCCAAGAGACCTTGAATGTCCAGCTAAAGATGTTTGAGTTTAGCATGGAGTGAAAAGAAAATAGCAGTTCAATTTGTATCAAAAGCCATTTTAGATCCTTAACTCACATCATCAAGGAAAGAAAAACTAAATGGTAGCACTAGGAAAGAAGTTGTTAACCCTGATAAAAGTGGGTGAAAACCCACAGAATGTTGTCATCACCTTCATGCAAACTTTTCTTCAATGGATTTCAGTATAAATTTCTTCCAATAGAGAGAAAAAAAAAAAACTAACTTAAATCACATGGACTCCTGAAAGACCAAGGCCACACCATCAATAAGTCTGCAGGGAAGAGCAAGGTGTGTGATGTTGTATATTTTCTCCTTCCTTCCCCTGAAAATCAGTGAATTTTTCCAAGTGCTTAATGCAAAAAAGTTTTTTTACTACGCTAATCAGCTGAACCAAGCAATTGTTTTCCTCTTTTCAAAGCAAGATATTTTATTAAAGCATTTTGATCAGGCTTGAAAATGTAGGTCCTGGCTCATAAAAGATGTTGTAACTATGCCTTGACCATTTGCAATGTGTTAGCTGAGCTCTGCAACCCACTTTTAACTCATGTGAATTGCAGAGTGCAGAGACTAAAGGTGGGGTAAGCTTGTTCATTTTGCCTCCTAGCTGAGGCAGGCTGCAAGTGGAGCTCAGAGCTGCTATGTAGGTTTAGCTAATGGGAGATAACTTCTTATATTGTGATGCACTTGCAATAGTGACTCCAAGTATTTGCTTTAGGCTTACCCTCATTCTAATACCATTAAAATGGTGTGGCTCAGCAGTTCCCAAAGGGATTATCATGAGCCTCAGTTTGAGGAGCCCCTCATTTGACCAGCCCCTGAGAATGGGTGTTAGGCTCACCAAGTGCCCAGTGGACTCATCCCCACTCTTCAACTCCTTCAGCCTGTTTTGCAAGAGACAGTGAAAGAAATATTGACACAGATTCTTTCTCCTTTTCAGCATGCAAAACTGCTAGGACTCTCTTGGGAAGCCCAGCAATCTCCCTGCACCTCCAAGGCTCACAAAGCTGTTTGTCCACAGTCAAGAGGAGCAGGCTAGTAGGGAGGCCAAGAACCATGAAGTGGGCTCCTGCAGCAAGAAAACCTGTATGAGGATATGTGAAAAATAACCCTGACTTGCTAATCCTAGCTGTGAGCAAACAATTAGCAGGAAGCAGAGGCAAACAGGAAAGCTGATTTAATTATGTGACACTGATACAGCCAGTGAACTGGAGGGAAGGGAAGGGGGGAGGCAAGGGGGGGCACCGGGGATGTGGGGTCAAAACAGTTTGTAAAAATCTGTTTCACAAAAGCTGTTGTTCCCCTCGGGGCAGAGAGAGATTACCGTGGCTCAGTGTCTATCAAACACGGGAAGAGAATAGGGCCAGGGGCAATGAGACAGCTTCCGAGTATGAAGGGCCCTTCTTCTTCTCCGCAGCAACCAGCAGCCTGCCAAAGAATTCCTGTAAGCTCTCGGCGGCTTTGTGTGCCTGCCTGGGCTGTGGGCAGCTCTGCAGCAGGCCTGCCTATTGTCGGCAGGGCTCAAAGGGAGCAGGGGAGAGAAAAGGGGAGCTGGGGGGAGGAAGAGGGTTTAAGGGGGCTTGTTGTTATCAAAGCCGCAGAGGTTATTGTGCTGGAGCAGAACCACGCTGCTTCTCAGCCCCTTCAGTGGGGCTGTTAATGGAGGCACTGCAGGGAGACAGAGGGTGGGATTTGCTCCATATAAACTCGCTGGGGTCTTCCTCTGCCTGCACTCTCCTGCCTCACGCCTCTGCCTCAGAGCAGGCCTGTGTGGACATAGGAATGGTCCTGCAGCCTCCTTATCCATACCCACCAGCACCCAAAGACACCTGCAAGGGAGCTGGGCTCAAATACACTCCCACTGACACACCTGTGACAGGCACACACAGAGCACAGAGCAAACACCCCTGCTCAGCACAGATGCACCTGCCAGCCACTCATGGCTTCAGCGACAAATGAAAGCCTGTCCACATCTGCAAAGGCAACAGTTCATCGCTGGGGCAAAGAGAACAACATGTCCAGCATCTACAGATGGACATACAGATACACCTGATAGCTCATATCCATATCCTCAGCATCTGGGTCCTTAACCCAAACACACAGTCACATAAAGGCAGACACAACAATATGAAGGCACAATTTTCCTGGCAGGCACAAACAAGAAAGTCTGGGGGCACTGCCTCAGAGATCATGAGCACATGGAAGAGTTAGCACAAGGGATGCTAAACCAGGTTGTTTTAAAAGCTCCATCTGCATGACAGGAAGAAAAGCTGAAGGCCCTTGGGGAGCAAAAGCCTCAGGAAGGAGCATGTGAGCAGGGGTCTGTTGTCAGCAGCTTTGCAAATACTGATGCCGTATGCAACAGAATCTCCCAAAACACTGCGCTCAACACAGCTTCCAAATACCATGACCAACCAGAGGAAGGGCCTGATCCTGAAACTGGGGCATGCCCCAAGATACCCCAGAGTCAGGGTGAGCAGGATGGCAGAGCTGGGTCCCTGCTAAAACTCTAGTTTGACTTGGATCAGGACAACGGAGCCAGACAGTTTCAAAAGCCTGGCACACTCGTGCAGCACAGTCCATGACAGATCCAACATGAAATCACAAAAGAAAATTTTAATGGGAACCAGAGTCTCTATCTCCTTATCTCCTTAAACTTGCAGAGGAGAATTAGCAACCAAAGTCCTTCCAAGGCACAGAGGGATGTTTCCCATGTGTATCAGACCCACAGCCAAGACCTTGATAAAAATGGGAAATCACAGATGTCTGACCCTTTTCTTAATGTAAGTTTGACTGTAAAACTTACACCTCTGGGGAAAAAAATGAACTAAATATTCTTTCTGGATCAGGAAAGCTTCTTCATGCTCGTGTCAACCAGGTGGGTAGGAGCTTTACTCCACAGCAGCCAAATCCACACCTGATCACAGCTCAGGTCAAAACAGCCTTCACCTGATGAGCATAGATGGTGGAGAGTGGTGCATTACACAGCAGCCAGACCCCCTCCTATTCCCAGGGTGGCCCCACTCATCAGTCTCAGAGAGGCAATTTGTTCCCAGACTGATTCACTGCATCGGTGCTAATCCTACCTGCCCAGGCTCATAGGAACACTCATAGGTAAGAGACACAAGCACACACATGCCTGTGGGGGGTGAGTGATTCAGTTGTACCCAGAACCTTCTTCTTCCCTTCTCCTCCCACCTACACCCCATTGCCCAGCAGATGCTGCTGAGCCAGCCCAGAGAGGCAGGAGGGAAGATGGGAAGAGGGATGAAGAGGTACCCCAAGAGGGAGAGCAGCAGCCTCCAACGACCATGGTAGGAAAAGTAGGGGGGCTGAGACTGTGGGGGAGGGGATGGAGGCAAGGCAGGGAGGGCTTCTCATTGTGAGGGAAATTTTATTTTTAACAGATGCTAAGGCAGATGGCACAGAATTAACAGAAAATGGGAGAGGAAAAAAGAGGAAGAACATTACTGGCTCCAGAGAGAGTGGACATTAAAAAAATAAAGAATAAGGGAATGAAAACAAGTTTAAGTACTCTCTCCAGAGGAGGGGGGGAGGGAAAGCGCGAGGCAGAGCAGGGACGAAGCAGCGTGATAATAACCAAAGGCGTGAAATTGCAAAAGTAAAATTTGTGGCACTCGGGAGGGGCTGATAAGGCCCCAGCTTCATTGCAAAACTCACTCAGAAATTACTGATGTGATGTTTTAGCCTTTATCATTAATAATAATCGAGAGTGGGAGCGGGGTGGGGGTGACTGAAACAAAGAGGGAGAGAGATTGCATGAGCATCTGAAACCTGGGGAAGGAGGAAGAGGACACAAGAGGAGAGCTGGGGGAGAAGAGAGGTGGTAGGGGGAAGAAAAAGGAGTCCAAATGAGGGGAAGAAAAGAATGAGAAAGGAAAGGAAAGTTAAAAAGGAAGCAATACTGGCCAAGGAAAAAAAGGAGGAAGAAAGAGCAAGGTTAAAGGACATGAGGAGAACAAAGAGAGAAGGCAGACAAACAGGAGTTGGGGAAGAAAACACCAAAAAGTGAGAGGGGGACAAAAGCAGTCAGGGGGTGAGAAGAGGGTGAATGAATGGAGAAGTGACAGCAGAGATGAAATAGTGGGAGAAGACAGACTGTAGGACAGGGATTAAGAGAGGGGGAGACAAAGAGATATGGCCCTGCCGCTCTCCTCCCAAATTAATCGAGGATACATCAACCCAAGCCACTAAAACAGAGCTATTATGAATGGGTTAGTCACAGGTGGAGTTAAAGGCCTACAGAGGGATATTAGCCAAAATTGAGTGGCTTTTAATTTCTTTCTAACGAGAGATTGTGGCTGGGGAGCCAGACACTGCCTCGGCTTAGCTAGGCCTGAAGGCAGCTAAACACAGGAGCCGGCAGCTTCCCACAGCCACGCTAAACCACAGGCGAGCTGACCTGTGCCGTGCATGCAGCGAGCTGGAAAAGGCACACAGGAGCTGACCTGCCTGCTCCGTGTGACAAACGGCAGAGCCACACACCACAGCACGGGACACGCACAGCAAACCTGGCACAGACCCTCCAGACCACCCTGCCTCCTCTGGGCTCTGCTGACAGACAGACGGACAAAGTTCCAGTGCCTCACAACCCATCAGTGAGCTGAGGTGATTCACCCTGCCCGTCAGGGTTTGGCTTTTTACTGGAAGATCCCCCGGCACTGCAGCCTCCTCATTGCCCTCCTGGAGAGACCAGGGAGCTTCGACACAAGACCAGGACATCTGGGTTCTATTTCTGGCTCCGCTGCTGGCAATTCACCACATTTCTCCATTTTCCCATCTGCTATCTGGGAATAATGCAGTATTGTTAAAGCTAAGCACTTAAAAATGATGAATAAGACCATCCCCTCATTCCAAAATCATGAGATTGGTTTAAAAAAAAATCATGACACCTTCTAGAAGGATAGGGCCACGTACTTTTGACAAAGTACACACCTTTGGACAACTCAATCTATTGCACTCTGGTTTCATAAAAGATTTAGAGAGAGTTTAATTTTTTTCCCCTGAGCTTAAAGGTCACAATTCATCAGGACACAATGTTGGGGGCAAAAAAAGGTTCAGAACTGCTGACACTATGTAACACAATTTTTTCCCCCTATAGCTGTGTTTAGATTTTCTATGAGAACCTCTTAATTCTCAAAGTATAAGTTCAATAAAACAAAAGGGGTCAATTTCTAACAACTCTCTCTCTGTTAAGCAATTTCAGGGGGGAGCACAGAAAAAAAAACAACTGTGGAATCATGGCAACATCCAGTTCTAACATTTTATAAACAAAAACATTTGTTTTATGATTGAAAATTACTTTCATTTTAAAGTTCTAGACCATTTAGGCTTAAAAGTGACTTTCAAATGGTAAAAAAGTTGCACTGGGAACAAAATATTTCATATTATCCAATACAAAATTTTGGGACTAGTGTACAGGAAAAGGGAGATAGATTCACGATGAGAATGAAATTATTCCTTTGTGAAAACATTGTATTTTTTAGTTCTTATGCCATTTTGGAGCAGAAGTAACTGCAGTTTACAAATTCTCATTGAAAAAAAATTCCTGCCTAGATACAATTTCCATCTGTATGGAGGTGTTTTAAGGGCAGCAGATAGTATGTGCTAAGTATTCTTAATTTATGTATTTATTTCATTCATTCCCAATATGTCCCAGCCTAAATAGTCCACATACATACCTTCATCTCAGTGCTGTTCAAATACTCACACATCTTCCCCTTTTTTCAATCTAAACCCAGGCTTGCTCATGATGGTTGAGGAATTTACTCAGAAGTGGATGTGCTTCCAGGTGAAACACACAAATCAGATGAGCTCGAAAGTGTGTGTGACCTCTAAGCCAACAAAAACACTTCTGCAGAATATACATGAAGGCATCCCCACAAATCAAGGTGAACTCGCATGACACTGGCTTAGGAGCACAGTGGGACAGGCTATGATACAGAGAGTGCTGTTCATGGCATTGGTATCTCATGTGTGCCAAGTCACAAAACACCAGAGAAAGTGCTCTTAGTGCATGGAACATCACATGAAATCTGATAACAACAGCCATGTCTGATGAGCAGAACTCACATCTGGAAATCACCTGCTAATGCATCTGAGAATAATCCGTAAACTTAAGAGACAAACAATCTTAGTGGTGAGGTAAATCTGTATCTTCCCTGGATCTTACCAATACTGGGATGGAACAATGTTATCCTTCTCACGAGAGCCTGTGAAGAGAAGGGACAACGTTCACATGAGGATGTCACTCTCTGCTGGGGCAAGGGACCCAGAGGCAGGGTTGCTGTGTTCTGTGCTTAGCTGATCTTCAGCACTTTGTCTCCAGCTCCACCAGACAACAGGAGTAGCAGTCAGGTGCCTCTGGTTTGGGCTTTCATTCATTTGGAATTCTGCAGGCTGGGTTTTCTTTCAAAGACACAAGAGAAAGATCCTGTGCATTCTTCTTTTACTCAAATAGTGAGTTCAGCTGGGAGAAGTCAGCAGTGCTGGAGTCTGGTTTGTCCATCACATCCTCCTTCACATCTCCAGCTGGAGAATCTCTTATCTGCCCATCAGGGAAACAGTCCTGTGGCACAAAGTTTAGTCTTCAGGGATAATTTACTTTCTCACTGAGATTGAGGGACCTCAATAAATATCGTTATATCAAAATAAAAATATCCTAGAGTGAGAATGTCCTAGGGGACAAAGAAAATCAGACACAAGTGAACAGACCACATGGAAAGTGCACATGAAACAGAGAGGAGGGGGACAGGGCAGCAGAAATCAAGCATCAAATAATGCCACTGTACATTCTTATTCAGAGACTTCAGACTTCCATGTGAAAGTTTTCCAGCTTGCTCACTCACGCAGGAGCACTGTCTGAGTTCAGTGTTTCCTGTTGATAATTTTTCTGCCTCGTCTGTCGGCACGGAGCTAAGACCATTCCCTGCTGTCGTGAAAGCCTTTTTCAAAAGGCACCGTCCCCCCTGGGCTGCCAGCTGAGGCTGCTCCCTGGAGAGCTACACCCCTCTCAGAGTCTATTAAAGCTCAATTACCCAAGGCTGACTGGCCTCGTTGTCTGGCAAAGGGAGGTAGGATGTTCCTCTCCCTCCCAGGGTCGGGGCTGCTTTACTATGGCCCAGCCAGATCACATCTATGTATCAATTTAATAAGATCAAATCAAGTACAAGATGCGAGGGGAGGAAGGCAGTGAAAGGAAAAGCTGTAAGAAAGCAGCTCAGAAAGCCACCAGTGCCTGCCTAGGCAAGACTGGCCGGCCCAGCGATGACAAAGGGCACATTGCTGATTTACGTTGCAGGCACAATGGAGTGTCTTGATTTACATCAGTATGGACCTCCTGGCCTCACACACCCTGTCCACCAGCATCTTCCTGTGCCAACCCAGCACAGCATCTGAGTCACTGGTGCTTTCTCAGGGACCAAAACCACTCTCTCCTATGTCCCACTTCCATTCTGTTGCCACACTGTTCCCCAGGAGATTTTGCATCTTCAGCAGTCAAGTCCTGGCCTTCCCCACATGCGGGGAAAGAGCTGTCATCAACGCCAGCACAGAAGTTCCTATCAGCGATAAATACCTCCCACCTACACCCTCCCTCTTTGGATGTGTCTTCTGGGGTCTGAGTCCATAGACAGAATTATACAAATAGATCAGTCATACAGATAGCAGTCGTGTTTCATTTATTACTCAGAATCCTTATGGGCAAAGAAAATAAGAGAAGCTGAAAAAATGTAAACCCATTTATTTTGTTCCTCATCCCTTAAGGACCCTCATTTTCCAGAGCCACTTCATTGGCAGAAAAGGTGGGGGTGAGGGAAAGGAGAACACAATGATACGTGCAAGGTCTAACTTCGGGTTAGCATGTCTCCACCATGGCCCACAGGACTCTGAATGTCACACAGAGATCAAGAGGTAAAAGTCTCAGGTGCCTCTGGAAAGAATCCTTTATCCTCATCACATAGGCAAGGAAACTAAGGCAGGGGAGAAGCCTGACAGCCATTTACAAAACCTCTCAGAGATGTGCCTGAGAAGTGGGGACAGGTGAAGCAGGCTCCCCCAAGAACCAGGCTGCCCGTCTTCCTTGGTACTCTGTGACACATGCCACCAACTGAGGAACAGGGGAACAGAAGAGATGAAACTCATTAAATACAAACTATCTCAAAAGTCACAGCAATTCAGTCCAGGGGAGTCTACACATTATCCCCTCTCCAAACTGCAAATTGCCACTCACCTCCAAGACAAACCTAAGACCTCTGGTAGAAGGCAAATATCAAGCACATTGAGTCACAGGGCAAGAGTAGGCCCTGCTAGAACCTCCCCTATTCCCTGTTTCTGGTAGAAATCAGAATCTATGAGAATGCACTCCAGAGCTCCACGTGAAAGCTCATTTCTAATGCTGAGCAGGGAGAGCACCATGTAGCAGTGCATGGAAACACAAGACAGTCCAGCCTCTCCAGCCCAGAGGTGCACAGAAGAGCAGGGCTGGTGCACTCCTTGTTCATTCACAACACAAGAGCTCTCTTGGGTGCAAAGTTGAGCTGACAAGAAAATGCCTGAACCCCAAAGCTTTTCCTCTTGCCTTAACGATATACCATGCAGCATGGAGCAGTGTCAGGACCTGGCCAGTTTCACAGGGCAGGAAGGAAGCCAGTGCCCTGCTACCAGCTGTGCCAAGCTTCCAGCTTTCTGCCTCTTGACTACAAAAAACTTACTCATTTTCTCACCTAGAACAGTGAAGCCATCAAATGTTTCACTTCAGAGGAGGGATGCAGGACAGAGGAGAGATGTGGGTGGATATTTGATCCGGTAAAGAAAGCATGGACTGGGTGAATGTCATTGTCCATTAATGGAATGGAACAGATGGGAGAAGCAACATATATCCCCTGCAAGCTGGGCATCGATGATGGTGGCATCTATTGATCAGGTTCTGCTTTCACTGGGATTGTGCCTCCATGATACATTTCCCAGGAGGGCCTGCTGCATATCCAGTTCCCTTCAAGGTAGCAGCTTGAGGAGGTGATGGCTGCATGACCACATCTGAGGAAGCAAAGAGAGTTGATGCGTGCCCTGCAGTTTGCACAGGCAGTCATGACCAGAGGTGCTGGCAGGTTCCTTGCCCGCACTGCCACACTGGGCACCACTACACTCTGTCTCCCACGCACAGGTACACACAGCCATGAGACCCATGTGAGACTGCTGTCATCATCCTTTCAGACCTGGGAAAAAAACTGGGTTGCTGTCTGCAATTGCCTGCTTTCCTAGCTTTATTCTGGACCTTTTGATATTTGCTGCTTCTCTTCAAACTTCAGCACCTGGAGTCATAATATTTTAGGGGATATGAATTTGAAGGGGAAGATGTGGGAGGGTAGAGATTTAGCTGTTCTTTAGTGGAAGAAAACCTAACGAATTCAACAACCTCAAAAGGCAAAAAATTAAAAAGAACAATTACACCAAAGCTAATGGGGTTTTATTACATAATTTACTGGGTTTGGCTCTAGACATGCTGAGCAAAACCTCCCATCAAAAAATCAACCCAAATTTTCCACCTGCACAAAGAGCATGAAAAATCTATGCCAAGGCCAGGGACAGTGGAAACATCTTGTCCCCTTCCCATTCAGAACAAGCCCAAAGAAAATCCCTGCAGGCCAAGCTCAGGCTCAGACACTTCAGTTAAGAGGAATTGTACCAGTCTGGTGATTCAGAGAAAGACAAACCTTAATTTAAGAGAATTTCTGGCTTTGTGCTGTCTATGGCTTGAAAACTTCAGAGCCTCAGAGGTGAAGATGTTCTTGCTGGTAAAAAAGAAGAGATAAGGCCAAAAAGGAAAAGGTCCAACCTGCCACACAGTGATGAGGGAGACTTCCAAGGAGACAACAGGTACCAACAGAGCTGCCCACTTTGATCAGCCCCATAGTTGGTGTATTCAAACCCTGCTGAAGAGTGCCTTGACCTGCAGTGGTCTTGAGCAGTGGGTGGGAAACTCCAGCAGAACAGCAGTACAAGAACACTCTGCCCCACAGTGTAAGAGGCAAAGTGAAAGACAGATGAAGTGAAGTGAGGTGGCTTAGGCTACCCAACAGTCTGGTGGAAAAGAAGGACTGCGCTGCCCATTGTCATTGCTCCAGCTGCCTCCCACTGAGGAAGCAGGATCTGATGCCACCAAGCACCTTATCCCTAGCATTGACACCTGACACAGACAAAATGGGCATCAGAATTATACTCAGCTAAAACCATGGTACAGTGCACTGTCCAGGAAGCCCTGGGTGCCACACTCCTAGATGGAGCATTAAGGCAGCCTCTTTCCTGGAGAACCAAGCAAAATTACCCTCCCTGCCCCCATCCCCAGACATCACTCCCCTGAGCTTTACACCAGAACCACAGACACGTGAGGGACACACAGAGAGACAATCTCCCACCAGAAACTGTGTGGGGAGGATTAAAAAACAAGAAAAGAAAAGAAAAAATATGGAAAAGAGGCTGTGAGCAGAGACAGAGAAAGAAAAAAAAAAAAAGAAAAAAAGGAGTGGGAAGGGAGAAAGTGAGAAAAAGAGAGAGAGTGAGAAAAATGACAGGAGCTGAATTTTCGGCGCCCTCACTTTAAATCAAGATAAAAGACTGAAATGGAAAATAACAGTCCAGAGAAACCCCTGGACGGCTTTGGGCGTTAATGGAAACACATGGCTGAAGGCTGTAGTGTTGTCAGCTTCCCCGTGCTCTGACATTCCTTTCTGATAATCCGGCCTGCCATAAAATTAGAATAGCAAATACCTCCTGACAAAGATGCATGTTTCCCTCTATTGTGCCATCATAAAAAAAACTCCGCTGGTGACTCGAGGAGCCGCAAACTTCAATTTAAATTTACAGTGCGGCGGAAGGAAAGTGATATGCACTCAAAAATTTTAATAACCTATTAAGTTACGACTTCAATTTCATTTTATGAATATTTTCCTTGGGGAGCAGTGCTATCACAGAGAAAGATAGAAATTTAAAAAAGATAAATAGTGCCATTAATCTCCAACATTTCTCTTCCATTATCCTTGAAAATTAGGAGTTATTTTTGTTCAGATCTTCATGTAATTAGCTCCCTACACTTGATTCACTAGCCAGAAAATGACCATGTTCAGAAAATTAAAAATTTGTCATTAAGTGGAATTTAACATAATATCATTTATCTTTATCTATTCCCCAGCTGACAGCAGGAGCCTTGGAAGTGATACAGGCTTCTGTGTCAGAGAGTAGAGGCAAGTCCTCGACATGAGAGGGAGAGTGCAGGAGTGTGGGGGGAGGCTATAAGGATGTGGGAGAAGGGGAGCGTGTGAGACAAAAAGGAAGCAGGAGCTGGAGTCACAGGAAGAGGGGGAGGAAAGGAGGAGTGGGCCATGGGAGGAGAGGGAAAATGTGGCAAGCAGGCAGAGGAGCAGGGCAGACAGCCAGGCAGGGTGAAGGAGGGAGGAAGGAGCAGGGGGGTGAGGGAGAAGAGGGCAGGGAAGGCAAGGTAGAGCTATCTGCTGAGCTCAGTGACAGAGCTCAGGAAGTGCCACCATGAAACCAGCTGGGTGTCACTATGAAAGCAGAATCAGTGGCCTGGTGAAATCCTGACCTGGCAGGATCCCTGTGTGTGTGCACTGGATGAATACCAAGGCACTGTTTCCTGCTGATGGTTTTCTCTAGTTCTTCCACTGTCAAGCTCACCAGTCCCCCATGAAACACAGGACAAGACAGAAATCCTCATCAAGGTCAGAGGAAGGCTTTTGCTGCCAATTAAAGACCTAAAGCCTATCCTGGCAACAAGATCCAAATGAGCATTGGCTGTTAGCAGACCTCATCCTCTTCAGGTGCTTCAGAGTGATCCACTGAGTACCCTCCACCACGTCACTATCACCTTGCAGAGAAGGCACACTGAGGCATAAGAACAGGTTTTTGACTTGCCCAAGGTGGTGAGATTGGAAGCAGAGCTGGGATCAGACCTTCTGCTCCAACTCTTACTTTGCGCTCCCTTCTCTCAACTAATCCTGTGCGCACACCAGAAATGCAACAAGAGCAGCTCTCCAGCATGGGCTGAACTACAAGAAGCCTCTTCAGCTTCTGAATCCCTCTCATTGACCGAAAAAAATTAGCCTCCTAACAATCTCATTTAATCTGTCTCTTCCACTCTCAGTGGTGAGATCTGATAAAATACCTCTCTGGAGAAAATGAAAGAGAATAGGTGGAAGGAAGAAGGAGAACACCATAAAGCAAACACTATGGGCAGGAGCTATTTTAAATAACTGGCTAGCTAAAAAAGCCAAGGACATTAGCTACTCAGCAGTTCCATCACAGGAGCTTGTGCTATTTTAAGCAAATCTCTTTGCCTCTCTATTCTGGGTTAAAGTCTGGGAATTTTTCCACTCCTCCCAAAGAAGTTTTGGAGAGTTTTATGTAGCTGGGTTTCCTTGTCCTATATCTTAATTTTCAAACTTTGTGCATAATTTTGTTCTTATTTTGTCTTAAAAATACAATAAAGTATATTGGGCAAAAGCCATAAAGATTTGCATCTCATCAAAAACAAGCTTAATGACCTTGTGCTCTCTTCTGTGCTAAACGTAACACAGAATTTTGCACAAGTGTCTACTGGACAGGGTGTAGTATGCCACAGATCTGTACAAGAGGGCATAAAACAGCATAGGAACCTTCTAGTTCAGACACTTATCATCATGCTTCATGGTTGTGATTTTTTAATGCAACCTAGGGAGTTATATACAAAAAGATCTCCTCACAGGTTTCTGCAAGCCACAGTTGGCAGCTACAAAGTACTAGCCCATGTGCATCAACCTATTCCTTTCTACCTATAAAAGGACAAGATAGGTCAGGATGATGGTGCTCATCCTGTAGCAGGACACAGAGGCACTGAAAGTACCTTGGGTGCTACAGCAATCCAACAGCAGATCCAGGCAGGGGACCCAACCATAACCTGCCTCGTTTCCACAGCCAACCGCACACTGACAGCTCTGAAGTGTCCCACCACCAGCTGGGGGATGCAATGCTGCTTTATAGTTCAAGCAACTTCTGTATTCTGGTGCACATGTAGCTGGAGTCAACAGCAGAGCTGGATAAGCATAGGTCTGTGTACTGGTTTTTGGGAGGTACTGGCTACGGCTCTAGATCGGATCTTAGCTAGAGTAAGGGAAAATAGCAGCTACTACAGCACTTGCCCCAGTGGAGTGGAGTGCTGTCCCTGGGGATCTGTTCTGGAACCCATTTACTCATCTTAAGTGTACTGCAGCTGTGTCTCTGGTCTAAGCACTGACTGGAAGTACCCAGCACTCATCACCTGCCACATCAACATCGCTGCAGAGCAAACTCTTTCCAACCAGTGATCTGAAATGTCAAGAATCACCTCACCCCTTCAGCAGGCCATGTCCAGACAGTTAGCTGGGACAGTCACCAGGCTGGAAAAGTAAGGGTGAAAAGTAAGGTTGAGTATATTGGCATAGGAGGGAAAAGTTGATCTTTGATCTTGGTGGAGCACCTTCCCATGGCAACACAGATCTGACCCACAGAAAGACCCATGAAGCATTTCCTTCTGTCTGTGTTGGGATGGGTTTCTGACAGATGCAGAAATCAGGAATGTGATTTCCTCTTACTGCCATGTTGCCCAAACCATTTTGTTGTGCATCCCAGAGCATGTTCTTTCCACCCTGGATCTCAAACAGCCTTTTGAGGGAAAGGTCTCCTCCTTCCCACCCTCCCACTCAGACTCATGTTCCCCTTCTCCCATTCCTCCACACACTCTTTCTTTTGCAGTTCCCCTTCATTTTCTGTCTTTGCTCTGTTTCTGCCCTCTATTCTCCACTACTAGAGCTGTTTGATTCATGGTGATCTCAAAGCAGAGGAGAAGGCCACTTCTTCTCTTATCCACTTATATGATTTACCAAAGTGCCTTCGATTTTTTTCCCCACTCCTTGACTTAGCAGCTATCCTTGCTGCTCCCCTTAAAATCAGTTCTCTTCTTCCCCCCACTGTCTTCCTCTATCCACTTCAACCCTTTTTTGTGTCCTTACAGGCTAAGCCACACTGTTCTCTTCCTTTCTCCACACACAGACTCTGACCCATCCCCTCCTACTTCTCCCATTCCTTTCTCATGCTCCCCCTCCTCAGCAGAGCTTCAGCACTGCAGCCTTAAAGCAGGATAAATGGATATGGATATCGTACAATAAAACCTTCAGAATGGAGAGTTTTGTGCAAGTGAACAGCAGCCAAGCCTGAGAGACTGAAAATTGGATAAAGGGATTAAAACAGTAGCACATTAACAGGAGATTTAGAGTGTAATAAACTCATTTCATAATAATATGTGCGTTGGGGCTGGTAATAAATCATCGCGGGATCCCTGCCTTCCGCAGTGCCGGAACGAGGCAGTGACCCGAAAGCGGGGTAGGATTTCAGCGAGATGTGGATTAATTTCACAGGGTTCTTGGCCAGGAATAGAGCGGCTGTGCCATTCCTGTACAGCTGCTGCTGTTACTGCTGGCTTTTGGAAAAAGAAAAAATCCACAAAAAGCAAACAAATGAAACCAAACAAGAGGACCTGCCAACACTGCCTGGCACGCATTTGTGGAGAAGGGTGCTCAAGTGGCCTTCACTAGCACCACTCCAGAGGCCAAAACACTTCTCAGAGACCTCCCTGGACAATGTCCTGCACCCATTCCACACAGGCCTGTGGGGTGAAGATGATAAAACAGCAACAGGAAAGAAGCCAGCTAGACAGAACTGCTAGGCTAACTCACCACATTAATGGCCCAAATAACCTTGTCTAAGGCACTGAATTCAGAAAATCTAATGACCACATGCAGTAGATATTTAAGCCTGATGGGCAGCCTAAGATGCAGCCTTAGGACAGGTGGGGATGGGGAAAGGCTGAGACTCCAACTCACCTCTGCTGCGCAAAGCTCATGAAAATTTACAAAAGTGGTGAAGCCCCAAACCAAGAAAGGTAGGAGAGCAGCATGCTGGAATGTCCCCAGAGAACGCATGCAGATGGATCCAAGCCATATTGCAATTAGGTGAGGCAAGGACTTTGCAGCAAGAGGTAATAAAGGAATAAAGAACAGGAAAATGCAGTACAAGCATCCTGAAACAAAGGACTTGTGGAGGGGACAGTTTGATGGCATCTTAAGAGCAGCTGGGGAGCAAATGAACCTCCCCAAAAGAGAGGTACAGAGAAGCTCACAACAATCACTGGATCCAATGACATGGAATCTGGGCTCTACTTCTTGCCACTGCAGCCATGGAGATTGCTTAGGACAGAGAGCACTCAGGGAAAGTCCTGCCTTGCTTTACCATAAGCAATAGGAGTGTGGCCCAGTGTGTTTGAGAAAAATACATACTGGTTGACATCTAATACAACGTTGACACTGTTTAATATAATTGGACATGAAAACAATGATCTGTATTGACTAAAAGATAGGATGGGCCAATCTCCAAGGAAATTCTCCAAACATAAGCCAAGACTAGACTGGCATGAAGAAGGGAAGAGTAAATTTAGGTGAGCAATATGGAACACCGTGAAGACTGAGGAGGAAGTGAATCATCAGCAGTGCAAAACTCAAATATCAAAAGCAGACTTAAGAGCTTGGAGACCTGCAGATTCACAGAGAGTTATCTTTGCTGATATTGCTAGGGTGAGAACCACAGTGCTTATTTAATCAAGGCCAAAGTCACAATTCTGGAGTTCAATGAAAATATTCACCTCTATGCTGTACTATCCAAAGGCAGTGGTCACAAAAAGTCATCAGTTCACAAATCAGCCATCTGCCTGCATGAGCAGATGGAGGATGTTCAAACCAAACAAGCCATGTAACTGTTCCTCAAATGAAAGTTTAAGCCTTACAAGAGGCTTGGGTCTGAGGAAGAATGCTACCTTTGTATACAAGTTTTCTTTACCATGTGTATAGTGGCTACTGACAACCCACCTTCTATGTATAAACCTCTCAAGAAACTTTGTTTCTTCATCAAAGGGAGTTTTGCACATATGTACAGAATCATGCTCATACATTCAGAAGACACAGCAAATACCTACAACTTTTACAGACCAGATTGGAAGGTAGCCTAAAGTGGCATGTTTGGGTTTTAAAACAGTTATTTGACATCACACTGAAGAGTGGATTAAGGGAAAATTTAGAACAATGAGAAAGGCAAGACTTCAGTAAACCAGGAAATGAGACTCAATAAGACAGAAGGGCTGAATGTCTCAAATCTCCTTGAGATTCCTTCAGTCACAGGACAAGGAAGGGTCCCCAGCACTGTTTGGAAAGCCATGTCCACATGTCTACAAGAAGAAAGGACAAGAAAGGCATGACAAAACATCAGGTCCCAGCAGACTGTGTCCTGAACTCCCAAACTACTTTTGAGGAAAATAAACTGCCAGGTTTACAAAATGTTCCAAGGTTTGGATAAAAGCAAAACATTTAATAGTCTTTTCAGTGAAGAACAGCACACGCAGCCATTACTAGGTCACAGGCCTAGCTCTAACCTCATGCTTAGGTCAAAAGCCCAGCTCTGATCTCATGTCCAGCATGACTTCTGGACAAGGGCCTTGCACAAGGCAAATATTCCAACCTGATCTTGGGCCAACTACTATCTGTACCTCCACAATGGCTAAAGTGTTCACTTGGGATGGAGGAGGTACGTAGCCTTGTTCATCTTCTGAATCGCTCTGTCCAAAGACTTGAGTTTGACTCTGCCCTTGGCCTCTAAGTGCCCAGAGCACAGATTTATTAACCATATCAGGTCACCTCCTGTCCTGCTAGGTTAAGTCAAGCAGCTTAACTTCCACTCAGGAAATTCTCATAAAATGGTTGGAGACTCTCCTGTGCTTCCACCAAGCATTTTGATGTCACTGAAACTACTTGTGTTTCAAGGAAAAAGAGTCACAAAAAGTATTCAGGCCAGTACAGTCCTCCCAGTCCCCTGCTTTACATTGTGCTTGGAGGGCTAGGGGGTACTACATGTTGGATACCCCATTTTTGTCATGGCCGGCTGCTTTGCACAGCACTGAGCTCAGAGGTTCAGCCAACATCCCAGACAGTCTGAGGTCTTTGTTGTCTTTACTTCTCCCACTCCGAGCAACTCTGGCATATGGCAGGAGTTGACTTCTTACACTTCAGCGCTAGATGTGACAAACAGCAGAACAGAACACGACTCAAAAGTAAAATGTGCACTAAGCAAAGGGTTGGGGTTTTTTTCCTCAAAAGAAAAAGAACTTAATTAAAAACACCTTTTGTAAAAACGTATTTCAGAGATTACTCCCAGGCTCTAAAGGCTATTTTTGGCTCATAAACACAGGAACAAGTACATCTATGCTTTGAAAATGCATTGGTTAAAACAATTTTAGCAAGTCCCTTGAAAATAAAAAGCAACAAACTTAAAGAAAAGTCTTAAGAAAACAGAAAATTTACTCAAAATTTATTTTTTTTTAATAAATACTGGGAATCATGGTCAAAAACCCTAAGCAGGTTAGCTTGATTCTCAGCCTTAGTTGTGGGAAATAAGGGAAACAGAAAGGAAAATTTTACTCTGCTATTTCTTTTCCTCTGGTAGTAAGAGATGACCCTAGCTCAGCAACACCACACAGTAAAATGATGGGAGTCCCAAAATTCCACCCAATGAGGTCAAACAATGCACACAAAGCTACCAGTGGTACATCAGTGTCACAGATAGTCACTGAGAGGTGACAGTCGTGGAGAGAAGAGCGCAGAGCCTTTCTGATGTACCACAACAGGGTGTGGCCCTTGTGGCATTTGAGCCAGCTGTGAGGGTGTCACAGTGGTAGCAGCAGCAGCAGCACTGCTGCTCACCTAAGCTGGCTTTCCCTCATTACTATAGCTCTTGCCATACCACTGAAGTGTAAATTCACTCAGTAAATCACACCAGCTTCACCGTTGCACGACAGTACTCAAGAAGCACTAATAAAGAGGGAAAATTGGATTTGCATCGAAGTCAACCTTAAACTTCATCTGTCAGTCACTGCCAATCAAGGCCTGTAGGCTCCAGCCAGACTTCCCTGGTAGTAAACTGGCCATGGAAACTTGGGAAGCCAAGGCACAGAAGGGAATATGCTCAGCACAGGGCTTTCATATTCCTTCACCCCACAAGAACCAACAAGACCAAGCCCTGTGTAATAAAAGCTGGTGGACAGTGAACCACAACAGTAGTGAACCTGAGCAGTGAACTAAAGAGCCAAGGGGCTGTAAAGTGCCTTGATTTCTCTCCTGCTGAATTCAAGGGAGGTATTTCTTCCCACTACCCCTACTAGGTGATATTTAAGAATAAGAAGAAAATTCCATAAACCCTCCAATCAATTTGACAGACCATTTCAGCTGGAAAACACAGGTAGCTCTGAAATAGCTCTAAAAATGCTGGAGGACCCAAGTTCAGTGTCCTCCAAACACTACATCACAGCTATCAGTCAAAACTATTTCTTCTGTGTAAAAAAGGACCAATGCTAGCAAAAGGGCTAAAAATGGCTGAAACAAAATATGTCTTTTTTTTTTTTTTTTTTTGGGGGTGTGTGTGTTAAATACAAAGGCTTGGGTTGTCCCAAAATAACATTTGCATTAGAAAGGAAAAGAATGAGAGAGAGAATATTAGAAGAAAATTGTCGAAGTTTTTTTCCTCATTTAATAAAAAACATTTTAAAAAAGGGAAGAGCAAAGAAAAGCATAAGGGATTTTTCTACATGAAAGATTGTGTCTGTTTCACAACATCCCCCTTCCTTACTAAGATGAAAAATGAAATTAAAGTTATCTGATTCATTTCCCCACAACTGGTGCATAGTTACACTGACCTGCAATAGTTTCAGGTCTGTGCTGCTGCAAAGGGCCACCACCTTCCCAAGGCACACTGCAGGTATATGGCTGGTGAGTTAAGGCATGCCGTTGATTTTTTATTTGTCACAAAACATTATTGCAATGCGGTTGCATGATATTGTGCTGACCAGAAATCACCTTCAAGACAGTTTAGTGGTATGACATGGTACACTGTCAGCAGTAAATCTTTGCTGGATGCACTAGCCCATTCCAGTGCTGATCACTGAAGACACCAGAAACAATTAAATGCCTATTGTTAATCATGCTACCTGGCTTACAGGCAAACCACCTTGTTCTGTAACCTTCTATGATTTTATTAGCTCAAGAGGCTCATATTAGGTTGCTTTCTTGACAAGAGACCTGCAAAGACCATGCAATGTTGGCAGAAATGGCATAGCTGTAGTGAAGTGCTGACACTATTCAAAACAGATGGACCCTGTGCAGTTCTAGCGAAGGCTGATCAGGTGAGCCCTAAGCTCAAATATGATTTTTACAGTCATAACACTTTCTATTGGAAGGACCAGTCACACTTACCAACATTTCCAAGTTCCTGCACAGACAGTTCCTCCCTATTTAAATTCCAACTGGGCAGCAGAAGTGTCTTCTTCAATTTCATTGCAAAGGAGTTGTTTAACATTTCCTTGGGTGCAAAAAAATGCAGACACAATCAAGTTGCCTCATTTTGGCAGAATAATCGATGGCACAAATATGAGATCAAGAACAGTAAGTGAGGCAGAAATTCTGCAGAAAAAGCTCAAGTTGAACCAGAGTCATCAGTGTAAAGAAAACCAAATTCACTCATGGACACTTTCAAAGAGAAGCACAGATGATCACGTATGTCAGATGTCTCTGTGTTCATGGGCTTTCAGCTGAAACATTAAATTTAGGCCTGGATCCCAGATCCAAGAGAGATGGTGGCAAATAAGAACCCTTCAGGAAGAGAAGTATGACTGGTCCAAGACCTAGAAAGTATGACCTGTAAAGGTGAAAGGAAATGAAAATGCTCAGTCTAGAGGTGTGAAGGCTTAGCAAAAACATTTTTCTAGTAGGTAAAATACTGAACAAAAAGGAATGTAATTAGCTATTTTCCATGCCAACATGGAATAGAGAACAAGACTTAAACTGCAGCAAGATCCAGATTAGACATGAGGACCAAGTGTCTAGTGCTGTGAACTAGTGCTCCAGACTAGTGAAGTACTGAAACAGATTGCTGAAGGGAAGCTGTGATGTCTCCATCACTGAAAGCTTTTAAAGACAGAAAATTAGCTTAAAAGTTATAAAATACTCATCTGAGGTAGAATGGGTCTTGCCCTAGGGTAGGGAGATGGATTGGATCATCTCACGATGCTAATTCCAGGCTTAATTTTTCTGATAATCATATTCAAATTAAAGAAACTAATTCACAGTGAAGCTGATTGATATGTCCAATGCTGTATATTACACCAGTAGCAAGAGAGTATTAAGATCACCAGTGACTGGTCTATGCACATCAGTGACATTTGCTTCAATCCTAGCTGCAAAAAAAATTTGAGAAGCAAATGGGGAGAAGGGTAATTTACTGTGGTTTCCCTTCCTCAGTGTCCAAAAATGTTACCAAAATAGCCTAACCAAAAGGCTGTAATATGTGTATCAATATTTCCATAAGTAGAAAAATTCTCTATTAAAATTGAAATATTTTTTTCTTCTTTAAGTTTGGCAGTGGGTTAATGTTAAGTATTAAAATTATCATACTTTTCATTGAGTAATACAGGCATTTTGTTAAAAAATAGGAGAAGTACAGTATTTAGACTTGTTCAGAACTTTTTTTCCCTGAGATAATGCAATGAAAGGCAAATATTTTTCATGTCAGTCTATATCTACCTTCTCTTCAGAAAGAAAAACAAAATGTTTTAAGCTAATTGCTTCCCCGCTTTGGCATTTTTTGAGTACAGGTTTCATAATCAATTGAAGCACATTTCTGTTGCTGTCCTATGGAAGGTAGCAGCAAGAGTGTGGGGTTCCTCAGATATGTAGAGAGACATAGTGTCAATGGTCTTGATGACTTTTTGGTCAAGGAGTAGCAACACTGGTGATTAGGAAGTTTGCCTGGTTAGCCTGGGGTTTGTCTCTGATACTTTCCCAAAGCAGGTCCCTGTGCTGCCTTCCCATAACAACTTAACTCCTGAACTGCATGTGCAGAGCCATGTTTTGGGGAAGGGGCCTGGACACCTCACTGCCCCAGCTCACCCTGCTGAACTCATTCCTGATGTAACAATAACACCTTTACACAGTACAGTGTACTTTGTATGCTGCCCGGCAGATCCCGGCTTGAGCCATGTGCTCGCTCCCTGTCACTCCACTTCCAGAGTCACACATTACAAAATTAGATCTTTCTCCACCTGAAATTGCAAAATCTGTTTATCCTTCTCTCTTAGGGCCAAAGTCTTTGCTGGCAGAATTTAGTGGGATCCATTGCTTTTTGCTCATGCTGCCAGTTGTTCTGCATGTTCCTGTTGCATTGACAGATTTTATTTATTGTATGCAGCTGGTATAAAATGCACAAGTCTACATGGCTATTTCCCAGGACTGTGGAACCAGGACAGCAGAATAACTGTTTCAGAGCATGGACAGAGTCCACCCAGATTCTTCCATCAGATCATGAGCAATGGTCTATAGTGGACTGCCAGTGGCATAAAGAGAAATTACATAAACTGAGTCATTAAACTGACAGCCTCCTTTCAAATCGTGAAATGCACACAGGTTCATCCCAACACAACATATATGCTTCACTACAAATGGGACTTATGCAGGTTAAACTTTGCTTCTGTGTAGGACCAATTTCCTTTTCTGGGCCACATTCTTACCTCATGTAACTTGGTGTCTTCACGTTATCCTGGCAAAGCCCTGTTGAGCTGAAATCTCACCTCCCCACCCCCCAAGCTACGGATCTGGAACTTTCCATCCACTGGCAAAAATTCCCCCTTTGTAATATTGCTTTGTTGCTATCATCACCAAATAAGTCTGTTCATCACGTAGTCTGCCCTGTATTTTTATCAAAATAGAAATACAACAATTATTCTCAAAGGTCCTGTGCATAGAGATCTTGCTGTGAAGGAGGGAATATAGTTTGTCTGAACTTCACTTGAGTATTGGTCTTTTTCAATGTTTCTGTTGCATTAATGGAAAAATATGGGAGCTCCCCCAGTGGTAAAAAAACCACCTTTAATTTCCCACAGATGATAACCAGAGTCTGTAAGCTAGCAAAGTGCCTACTTCAGCTTTCAAAGGTGCAGCTGTGAGTTCAGAACTGTATTTTCAGTTCCTTTTCTGTTCACTTTTTTCTACTCATGCAGTTTTAAGTTAATTAATACCCATTGATTAAGCAGAACCATAAAAATCATGACAACATCTACCATCACCAATGGGTCAAATTCAGACATGCAGTAGGGTGTGCAAATACTTTAGGAGAAAGTGCATATGAAAGGATGAAAACTTGGGGCTTGTGTTGAAGACGAAAAATCATGGTATCAATGCACTGATTTTCACCAGAGGTCAAGCATACCTGATCACATTCAGCTGACATAATGAAAGCCTCACCTTCAAAGAAAAGCTTTATTCCTGATAGGAACAGTTTTTAAAGCTATGAAAGTCCAACACTGAACTTCTATCAGCTGTGAGGACACGAATGTAAATAAACACCTCATTAGATTCCCTCAGGTCTATTTCTTAATAGTGCTGGATGTCTCCTCCCATAAGATTCAACTGTAAAACCACACAATTATCCAAAAAATAGTATCCTGGAAATAGGGAGAAAAAGGAAGAAGGGTCAGTCTGACAAGTATTATCTTGGTAAAATGAAAAAAATTAAGTGTTTCACAGCAACCAGAATGCACAGTTTCACTCCAAGCTAGTCCTTGTGATATGGTACTAGATTTTTCTTTCTACTACTCTTTAGAGTTGCATTTAAATTTCAAAATAATCAATGTAATGGGAAAAATGAAAGTTTATTTTGCTCCTAAGTGTTAGGGGGAAAATATCTTGAGTTTCCCTGGATCACTGGTTTTGGTTTAAAATTTAGTTTTCAGCCAAAACAGTTTACCAATTATGACAGTCGCAGACTCAGTGGTAAGAGGCAAAAGAAGGAATCATACAGCAGAGCTGTAAAACCAGGAATGGGATTTACTCCTTTATTTTGCTACATATGTGGAACTGAGAGTGAAAAACTCACAGAGCTGTCTCTAAACCCCTCCTCTGGTGTTCATAATTGCACCTGAAAGGCACACAGAGATCCATGTGATACCAACACATGTCATTTCCTCATCTGGGAGACAAACCAGCTGTCTTCTTTCATCACCCAAAACAAAGCAGAGACAGGGACGTTGACACTGGGGGATTCTCCAGAACTGGCCAACCCACCCTGCAGGGAGCTGTAGTAAAGGGCACGGTAGAAGCTCATGGTAGTGGCTTGCTCAGGCCACATCACAGACCCACAGACCTGCAGTGCTAGAGCACAGCCTTTCCTGCTGATTGCTCCTTCCTGGCAGAAGTCAGTCCAGAACACCATGGAGCATGGTACATAACACAGCCTATGGTCAGGTGATCATCCATCATATTTACACGTCTCCCTGTTTCTAATCACAAGACCTCTGAGCCAGGACCCACCCTCACATCATGCAGCAGATCTTCCTCACTGGTTTCACTTTTGAGTTAGTTATAGTTACAACTACAAACTATAGCTGTAGCTCAGAAATCCTTTAGCACTTTGTCTTGTGTAATGCAGGAAAAGAAAAGGTAGTTTGGGCCAAATCCAAGAGCAGTAGATGCTCTGGAAAATCTTATTGGCAAAAATAAGAGGCTCATCTAAAGCACAGAAGGGTTAAAGAATCTCTTTACCCAGCACAGAAGTTCACAGTTCAGAAAGCATGCTCTGAGAAACAGACTTGCCCCCTCAGACATGCAAGGACCTCTCATCAGGAAACCAGAAGGCAAGATCCACAGTGCAGTTCTGAGAGCAGAAAACAGCAGTGGCCCTGTGCGGCAGCTGTTCTTCCTGCTAGTAAATAGGCTCAGCTCACCCTGACTATCTTCAGAGCCAGTTGCCTGATGCAAACACCGTAATGTTTTGCATTAAGGTCTTGCTTCTGTACTGTTCACAGTGCTGGAAAAGGAGCTTTCCAGTTCCCCTCTAGTCTTTTCTATCTGTGCATTAAACACAGAAGAAAACAGAGTAAAAGATGCTGGGAGAATTTTTGGGATGCATACGCCACTTTATCAATTTTCTTTTAAATACTTCCTTTGTCAAGTGACATCTTGGATGGGAAGGTCAGGCTTTCCACCTGTCCAGACATCACCTGTTAGTTCTCTGAGATAAAAATTGTCTTCTTTAGACTTCAGAATTAATGTGTCTTTGAGATGAAAACAGTTCACAGCTATATTATACATTAGAAATCATCATTCTACTTTTGTGCTATTCCAGATTTACAAGCCTAGAAAAAAATAATTTTAACATCAATATAAGAGGGCTCTCCAAGAGTAAAAGACATATAAATGGCCTAGAGTTCATAGCCAATTTTAAAACATCATCTTGCATAATCAAGACTGTAGCCCAGGAACCAAGGCAAGGTAAAGCAAAGAGGAAATTTACCCTACACACTATTACATTGTAGATAGTCTTATTTTTGGGAAATGCTCCCAGAGCCAGTCATGAATTGGAAAATCACATCCAGTCTTGGTTTGACTCTCCATAGATGGGACACAGCTGTGAGTTTGGTATCTTTAATCTTAAACTACATGCAAAATGTTTGAGAAATAATCTGGGCTTCCTTCTTTCAATCTCAAAGATAGATTTCCTCAAAACTGGCGTCAGTGTTGACCAAAAAGTACCAGCATAAAAGAAAAAAAATTTCTAAGGAAGCAAGATCTCTAGGTTACACAAAAAAATCTTGTGTTGATTTCATCTTCCTCAGACCCAGCCCCACACTTGGAAAGCCATTTTTAATAGCACTGCTTTTAAGCAAATCAGATGAACACTACACATGCTGCTGCTTAAGAGCAGTCAAGCACAGCATGAACTTCAGCGTTTTGTGCTACCAACCCTGCACTATCATGCCCTGCTAGCACTGGGCAAACACAGAGAGAGTGTGCCTGTCCACAGGGAAGAGCCTTGACACTTACTGCACGTGGACATGGGTTCTCTCCGCTGCTGCTCATGGTGCTTGAGGAAAATATGACCAGCTATAAGGACAATGCCAAGTATATAGCAGAACTTCTTGTGAGCAAATTAGCTGTCTCCACTTCAGAAGTTCAGACCTCTCAAAATCCTTATTTACTAGAATTCAAGCAAAAAAATTCAGAAGCAAACAAGTGTCTCTGTGTCACCTCTTGGCACTGGAAATGGGAAGACTAAGTACAAGTTTTCCTCTCCACTGTATTTCTTTCTGTGACTGTCAGGCCAACGACACAATGACCTAAACCAACATGTCCCTGGTTCCATCATTTCTGTCATTCTACAATCATGTCTATCACTGGGGTCCTCTACTTCTATCATGTCCACATAATGGCTTTACCCATTTGGAAGATTTCTATGGCTGGCTGTGTAGATTTGAGAGTATTTGCCAGTAATGAGAATAATGTCCAGCTTCCAGTACTTGTCCCAAACCTCATCTCTAAAGCCCCACAGAAATAGCAGAAGGCCACCAGAAAGCAGCTGTGTTGTTCAAAGACTGTACTCTATTGTTTCCTAAAGGCTTCCAGCAAACACACTCTTCTGGATCTCTCAAACATGCTAGAAGATTATCATCCATGTTTGTAATGACCCAGTATTCCAGCTAGGGATTTATTTTGTTCTCCCATCTCCCTTCTGTGTTTTTTTTAAAAACAGCATCACAGCATAGCAGCCACCACTGCTGCAGCAGCCCTGTGCAAGTCACATCAATTCCATTCCCAGGGGTGCAAACCAATTTCTCTTGTTTTTCCGCCCGTCTCTCTGGCTGAACCTCCAGCAGCCTTCAATCCCATTAATCCAAGCACTGCTGGCGATGACGAAGACTGATTTCACCGGCAAACGATCAATTTGTATCTCCCCCCCTTTTTTCTTTTTTCACCTTTTTTTTTTTTTTTTTTTGGTGTGATGTACAAAATATCATGAAAGAGGCGTTAGTGGTGATAGTTCCACAACAGTGAAATAATAGAGTAATAAGGCAATCCACTTTTGACCTTGCAGGACAGCTAATTCATCTACCCATCTATCTTAATTATTCCCTGGGTTACAAAAGAGAAACTGTACAATTCATTCATTCCACGGTGACAATTCCATTTTCCACCCCCAGTAAAGCACCATCCTTTCTCTGCAGTGATCCTGCCATAGACCACATCCCTTCTCAGCCTACCCACACCAGCCCTCATGCAAACAGTCACTAAAGGCCTGATCCAAAGCCTGTTGAAGTTGATCAAGTCAGGCCCATGTTGGCCCCAGTGCACTCCAGTCCATGCCCTTCCATACTTGCACCTCATTTCTAAGCAAACAAGGAGTCAGCCACCTTCACAAGCCATATTAAATGTGGCATTTTTTGGCAAAATAGACAGGTGTGTGGACAGGTTAACTTTGCCCTGGGAGAGTGATCTTTTCAGATCTTCTCTCATGTTTCTGGGAAGACGTTATGTTACACAAAGGTACATATTGTCTCAGAAAAGTCTGTCTGCACTGGATGAGAGCAAGATAGGACCTCTAAATTTGGAGGGCACATTATGACGAGTGTACTGAGAAGACATAGGCCAGACAGTGGAGAAGAGTCAAAGAGCCATTTTCTGATGGCACTGTTTTTAAGTTTTGCTTTGCATCATTTGTTGAATATTAATTTGTCTTGGAATCTAGCATCTGAGTCTTAAATACCTTACAACCTGATTTTCCAGTTGCTTCCCCTCAGAGGCTGAATACAACTTGACCACTTTAAGACATGGCAAATGCAAGTAGACTGCACATGACTCTCCAACCAGCAGGGAGAGTCTGGTGTGAATGAATGTCTCCCACCATGCTCTCAAAAAGCCAAGGTTAGTCTTCACCTCCAACAGGAAAAGGGGTCTGCTGGCATTTGCAATGCCAAAGTTTGACAACATCCCTTACAGCCTAACAGTTCCTAGGAAGAAAGTGGGAAACTGGCCACATAAGGAGGTAAGGAGGACGGTGCTTCAAAGGGAGTAGGAGTAACTGAGACAAATCCCACTGACTCTTGGTTGTTCCCCCTGTGAGTTAAGCTGAAAAAAAAAAGTAGGGGAAATCTCCATAAGGGACAGCTGCTTCCAGTCAGTTTTGTCCTGCTGAGAGTAGTCTCGACTTCTGATATATCGTTGAAGACCTGCATTTTTCTAGCATCAGACTTCCCTGTTTTTTAAGGTCATCTTTGGACAACAGCTCGCTGTTCCTCTACTTAGCATCTTCATATTCTCATTGGACTTTGGAGCAAACCAGACTCCTTTCCTCTCCTTACCCTCATCTGTCCACCTTCCCTCACTTTACTCTCTTACTGCTCAAGCCTGTATCTCTGCTTGTCTTTCCAATACCCAATTCTTCTTATCTGCCATATACACCCCTTTCTTCCTTAAAGCCACTAAACTCAGCACTTCATTTCCTCAGTCTGCAATGGGTCTTTTTAGCTTCATTTCCTTTGCTGCCTGGTTTCTCCACCTCTGTCACATTGGTCTCCACTTTTGGCTGCCCTGCCATAACAAATCCATTCTCTTTTTCACATCCCCCCTCTCACCTCCTGGACTCCTACACTTGTCCCACACAGTCCATCCACACTTTTGACTCACATTAGTAAAGCAACTTAAATCTTCCACCAACTTCACTCTGCTGTTACATCCTCTGCTCCCTTCTATCTTTTCCCACTCCAACCTTCATGTCCCCTTATTACTGTTTTTTTGTACTTACTGTGGTCCCTGACCCACTCTCTCACCAACCTACTCTGCTTCCTCCTCCCCATAAACTTTTACAAGAGTACACAACCTGTTTCCCTCTTCATCACGTCTAATCTGAGATCGTAATCTCTTAAGAGAAGTAGGCACATCTTCTTATGTGATATTTATACAGCACCTTGTCAATGTGCAGTGCTTTGAATGACTATTATTAGTACATTAGTAATATAAAGACACCACCTTGAGGTCAGGTTTCCCCGAGACACAGATTGCTCCAAGCATCTAAGTACATCAGGGTAGTATTAGGGCTGCTTTCCCCTTTGTTATAGTTTTCCCCTAAGTCTGTCCCAGCAGTTCTTTTCAGGAACAAGATCCTGGGCTAGAGTGTATACTGAGAGGAAAGACAATACCCTACACCCCAGAGAGCAGAACTGGAGCCTAAAGTCCTGTGTTCACAGGGTTAGCAGGAAAATCCACCCCGATGACAATAAATACCCAGGACATTGCACAGATGCCTTCAAATCCCTTAGTGCAGAGGTGCCTACTGACATCAGCTCCTCTGAAGACCCAAAGTCAGTTGATAGGAGCCTGGCACAGAAATGTGGGCAGAATTTAGGCCAGCTGAATACAGCCTTGGATGCCACTGAGCAGTGAAAATAGTGAAGCAGAAGGCAAAGCCTGGACCAGTGATGCTGCTTCACTGCCACATGTATGCTATTGTGCCCCATACCTCGATGAGCCTTTCAACAGAACTTGCATAATAAGTCCAGGCTCTTTGGAAGCAGCAAGTGGATGCAAAGATGAGATCTACAGTGAGTAATGTTATAGCAGGACACAGATCATGTGTGAGTGAAAGTATCAGCAGCAAAGCAGGCCAAGCTGATGCCGAGACATAGCTGACACAGGTTGCTGCAAGCTGGTACACTGGAAATAGCCTGTACCATAACTACCCCAAGTCCCAGAAGAGAAGCTGTACAGTATCACAGTGCAGACTAACACAGAACTGCTTTTCCAGTTAGGACATTGACTGCCAGCTGAGGAGGATGGATTTCAGTCACTGACTGACGCAGGTAAGGCACTCTTGGTTGGCAAACTTTTCTCTGGTAGCATATTTACAGGATGATAACAGTGATGGCCCATGAGCCATAATGTGATTTTTTTCAACAGCTCAGAATTCATGCAGGATAAGTATCACGCCCCCCTCAAGAATTAACCTTTCCGCACCTCCTGCCACGCTGGTACTTGTGGTATGCAGGAACATTTCCCACCTCAGGCATAGTTACTAGTCTCTTTCTTGGCATTGGATATGGAGTATAGCTAGACAGCTGAATTCTTTGATCTTCTTGATGGCTGGTGCACATACAAAGCTTTTGGAGTCATGTACTTCCTTGTTCCCCAGGAGAGCAAAGTTTCTTGCTCAGCTGAAAATTAACTTCTGGAGTTTGTACTTGCTCACTTCCTCTTAAATGCCTGCAAAGTAGCCCTGAAAGCCAAGTATTACATTCCCAGGATCCCACGACTGCCTTTTCCCAGGCACTCCTCAAAACAAAAGAAAGGGAGAAAGGTGAACAGAAGATTAAGAAGAACACTGATGCTGGCCAAAGAAGTTTCAGAGGAGAGAAAAGAAAATGGAATGAGAAGAGAGTGAAGGAGAGAAAAAGGAATGGAGGGAGAGAGGGAGCAGCAATAATAAGGTCATTTGTTACAGGAGCTACTCCTAGTCTGTGTGTATGTAACACAATTTGAGCTAATTGTATTGCCCTCACTTTGGGGACGTTGCTGTCTGTCTCTGAAGCTTTTTCTAATTTCCCCCCTTAATGTACGATTTCAGAATCTTTCATTCTAATGATTTTAATGCAATCAGCAAAACTATGCATGTAATTGTCTTTGGCACAGCACTCGCTGGAGTGGCACTCAGGGACAGCTCCCTGAACCCAGGACTCCGACAGGAGAATGCAAAACAGGCCTGTTTTCAATCACCGCGGCAGAAGGCAGCCGGCAACGTCTGCGAAAGGCTGCCGAAAAAAAACATTTGTCGGAAGACAATGACAAAAAAGGGGGTCTCAGCTCGGTGCTATTCAGAGACAATTTGTAAGCACGGCTGTTGAAGTCGATCCAAAGGCTCCGGAACAGCTGGAGCTTTGCAGTGATTGATAAGTGCGCCCAGGAGAACTTCATTTCTGCCTGAATGAAGACAAAAGCCCCGCGATGCTGGGCGGATGGGTAATGTCACTATCATTAAGTAGTGAGAGTGGATATGCCAGACCTTCAGATGGGGACACAGTCAGGGCTATGAGGAGAGGTCAGGGCACCCTCCCTTCCTTCCCATCACCGCCAGCTCTCTCCCCTCCCTAACTCCCCCACTCCTCTCACACACACTTTCTGGACAAACACCCCCTCTATTAATTATATATAATGCCCAAATAATAGAAGTTCCCCCAGCTTATAAGTGCAGACCATAGGTCTCTCCTTCTTCTCTTCATAACTGCTCTGCACACACTTCTTCCGGACCTCTAAGAGCTGATTCAGACTATAAGTGCCCCAGGCCATCCACATGCACCTTTTCCATGTATAATGTCACTGTTGCTCATGATCTCACACTAAGACAACACCACCCTTGAGAGCCATCTTCAGTACCCAAACTTGGGTCATTCCCACCAAAGGCTGCTTGTCTCCTTTGTTCCTGTATTCCTCACCAGTATCTTCTGAAATCCAAAGTCTGCATTTCTAAAATCAAGTCCAAATGTTTGGGCAACCCTGTGAAAACAGAGCATCAGCACATGAGAAGAAAGCGTGTCAAATGCGAAGCTGATCACAATGGAACTGAACTGGCATCTATGTGTTTTGCACCGTATCTCAACTGTTTAAGGTTTATCTGATTTCGGATGTTTGCTGACACAGTCTCTTTTTCCCTGCAGAGTTACCACATCTCACGTGCAGTCATTATGAAGAGCACTGGAGACAAGTAAATAAACTAAAACCTCAGCTTTCACTTTGTGCTCTTCTCATGGTGAAGAAAAAGCTGGAAGATACAATGCAAGTTGTTCCAAAACAAGCACCAATCTTAAAGGACTCTTTGCATATCAAATTACCTTTGGTGCTGCCCACAACTACCTTAATTCAAGAGCTGCTCTTCAGTTTCTACATATTCTATATCCAGGATGTTGGATACCTCTGAAATTCTGCAGTACAGTTGGGAATCCGCAATGCACCACAAAAGCCATCAGAAAACAGTACACAGCAAGGGTGACATGGCTACAGGAAGGGGAACAAACTGCCTGAAATTTCTCTCAGCCTGGGTCCAACAAATCCCCCGAGGATTTAACAACCTACTCAAACGCTTCTTACCCTTCTAAGTAGTGAGCCCAGCTCTTTACTCCTGCTGTCATTGGTCAGCCCAGGCAATGCCAGAGAGAAGACAAAGACCTCTTCCAAAAACCCTACAGTCCTTCCTTTAGCTAGAAATATTTGTCTGACACCTCCTGGGGTGGTTTAAGGAATGCGAAGGCAAAAGAAACAGAACTGGAGAAAAAAAGTTCAGATGGGCAGACAGCGCATCACTATTATACTTCTTGCTGATATTTTAGGTCACCCCTCTCACACATAATGCAGTTAACTGCTATTTAGATGACTCAACCTAAGAACACTCAGAGCTACAATTCCTCAGTGGGGATCCCAGTACAGGATACTCTCAACCAGCCACAGCTGAGTGACTAATCACCAAGGGAGATGAACCTGAAGAAAGATGAGAAGCTCAGAGTCAGGAGGTCTGGGACTGTTTCCAAACTCTATTACTGACCTGGACCAAATCACACCCACTCTGCTGTATCTTTTTTCCCCCACTTTTCTGCTCAAGAGCTCTGCAGTATAGGATCCAGGCTGCTGTTCAGCTGTACAGTAACTACAGCAACAACATCTCACCCTGAGCTGAAACTATGATCTCCCTCAGCAATAACATTTCCAAAAATCCCTATCTACCAGCACCTAGCATATTCCTGCCTTGTTGCCACCATGTCAGAGGCCATAAACCAGAGTTACTCAGGGAAAGCAAAAACACCAGCTATCAGATTATCACTTCCCCTCTGCAGTGCAGCTCAGATCCATTTGAACCATTTGTGAGCACCACTACCATCCCTCCCTTGATTCCCATACCTTTCACAGGTATGGTGCTGCCCTAAGGGAAGAGACTCTAAGCTGAGAGACCCAGGGATGCCCTTTGCTGAGGTGAACTCTAGTTGCTCAGTTTTGTCAATTAACTATTCAGGGGCCAGGAGGCATAAACTCAATATTCTCCGACTCATTCAATGACATCAGTGTCATCAATCCCATGCCACCTCAGACTGTTTGTTCTTTGGGCAAGGGAAAGCTCTGTACAAAGCCTAGCATGTGCCCAGGCCTCTATACCATCACAGAAAGCAGCAGCAGCCCATACAGCTCCAGCACACACACAGAGGTTCCAGCCATCCCTCTGTGCCTTCTGTGGGTGGTGAAAGCAAGGTCAGCTGACATTACTCTCAGTCTCCCTCCACTTTCCAAATTCTAGAAACCTCTTTCTGAAGCAACATGGGTTGAGGGGTTTTTTTGGTTTTTTACTGATTTACAGCCATTATCTTGCTCTCTCTGCAAGATGATGGAATAGCACAGGCCAATGATCAGCAGGAAAGCCAGTTCCCACTGGCCTGCAGAGGAGCACCAGCCCCACTGCTATTTGTACATGTCCTCTGGAATCTCCACATTCAGCACTGTTCTTGCCAAAGCCACCATGAAAATGTGCACATCATTCCCTAACCTCACTGTCCCCAGAGCTGGCACTGGCTGCTTGTTCTGCCAGCCTGCTTGGACAGCTAAATAGCTATGCAGAGCACTGCAGTGCTGGGGGGATCCCAGGCCTTCAGCACACAATTTGGAGGGTGCCTTGTGGACATCCTTCCTAAGCTGGTACCCCACCTTGGCTGCAGCAGGAGAACATCTCGTGTAGCCTTTCTGGAGCAGGGGAGTCACCATAGACCCTTTCTGGAAAGGGAAATAGAGGCACTCAAACAGCTTAGTTGTTCTTGTCAACCAGGAAAAGAACAGAATCCCAAAGGCCCATTGGCTTACAGCTGCTGTCTTCCCCTGAGCAATGCTATTTCAGCTTCTGTACCTTCACTCTGCAGGCAGTTGTGACAATACAGAACCTACTTCTGCAGGCAGAGGTCTCTTTTCAGGGCCTGCACACTCAACATCAATGCTACCAGAGCAAAACTTCAGCAGTGAGAAGAAGCAAGATACTCAGATTTAATGAACTAATCTAGACCAGCAGAGACTTTATTACAACTAAGACCTTCAAAATCTCCACTGTAGCTCAGTCAGTCCTAAGCTTCCAGAGAAGTGAATTGCCATTGCAGTAATATATTCCCTACAAGACACTCCATTTGTCATAGCTACCAAAAATTGCCCAAGCATCTCATTGCTGTAAGGCTTCCTGTTCCTGATTTTTGTTCCCAGAAAAGGATTTGGTAAAGTTTTCAATTATATTCTCCCAGTTTCTTACACCAGTCTGGCATGCTTGTTTAGCCTGATGCTCCCAGTGACTGTCATTCACCTTTCAGTTGCCACCTGTAGCATGACTGACAATACTGTCAGATCCAATATAATCTTCACATGCAGGTAGAGCAATGGTGAGCATTAAAATCCTCAGATATGTTCATACAGTCAGGTACAAGACTCCAAGGTCACTTCTTGGAAGTGCATAGCCTGCATCACATCTTTTTGAGCAATGGGTACCCAAGAGGACCAGGCACAGGAGGTCATGGCCACGCAGACCAAGACAAGCTGTATGCAGCCCACACACAAGGCACTTAGAGGGACAGTCAGGATGTGGTCTGTCCTTTTAGACTTGTACAGATACAGCCTCTATTACCACCATGAGAACACATGGCAGAACCAAAAGCAGGCCACTCTTGTCCCCATTCTGATCTGTGAAGTAATAAATAGTGATAAATCTTGACAGAGAGCATCCAAGTGTCTGGCATGCTGTGGAGGGTGAGGGCAAGGCAGCTTCTGCTACAGGAGATGATCTCTGGCCTGCCTCTCTTGATGACCCCAGAGAATTCACACCGCCCTGCTCCCTCCTCTTGAAAGGTGATAACAAAGGTGTGAGTTTCTAAGCCTGACTGGCTCATGGAGTTAAAACCCAGTGAACCTGACCAGATCAGTGATAAAGCCAGAGCTCTGCTGAATTGGTCATTCTCTTGCTCTCTCCTTCTCTTGCCTGACCCCTCTTTTGCATGGTTCATAGAATCGGCAAAACTCCCTGACACAGAAACTGGAAGACACTCGATCTGTCGGTAACAATTTCCAGCAGCTCTGACAGGAACAGGCAGAGCACAGGAAGACTGAAAAAAGGGAAAGTGAAAAAAAAAAAGAAGATAATTCTGTCTGCCTCGTATTCTCCCTTTTGATTTTCCTTTGGCTACCTCTCTTTCCTTGTGCTTTGTGTCTCCTTTCCTTTGTCTGCAGCTGGACAGATGAAGACAGTCCATGGGCCACAGGAGGCATCCCAACTCAAGCCATGAAAGAGAATAACTCGTCCCAGAGGAAAGACTACATAGAGAAGGGTAGATTAAACCTCTCTTACTTTAAACCCCCACAGCACCTGCAGCATGCTGGTTCCCTATCCTGGTTGCCCACACTGGCAGGGAGGCTTGGAACAGGTAAGGAACATCAGTGAAGAAGATGAGGCTGACAATGATTTATATGCACACCGTATTTACATTTTTTAGGTCACCTTTGCTAGGGCTGAGGGAATGCTTTCAGTAATTTTATTTTACAGAGTTAAGTGTGGCCTGAAACCACCAGTGTGTTTTTACCCACTAGATCCGTTCGTCTGTCTTTGATCCTTCCTTCTCTTGTCACTGTTGCTTCAAGCCTGATCCACAGTAGGCTTCACAGAGTATTGGGGGTCTGTGAGAAGTCAAGGCACACAGACTGAGATTTCTGCAGCCCCTTCTGAGCTGAACATCTGACTCACAGACTGACACTGTCACTGAGGCGACTGGACTCTGAAACCCAGGTAATTCCTGCCCATCCTGCAGTTCTGATGTCCTTCACTAAGCAAAAGTCATCCTGGCTAAGTGTCTAGGGAGAGGCAAGTGCACAGTATGACACCTACCTTTTAAGACAACACCCACCCTCCTAACCAAACATTAAATCAATGAGAGTTACAGATAGTGGAATCTATGTTGTATCTTCAGAGCTCCATTTTCCCCATCTCCCTCTCCCTCTGAGGGATAGGTTTTGCAGAACAGGTGATCTTTTGAAGGAGGTATGTGAGATGATAGGAGGGAGAAGTCATTGCTCTGATGGACCAAAGGCCAAGAAACAATAGTATTTATTACACAGGACTAATTTCTACTATGATAGAACCAGACTATTATATTTTCATACAACCTGCATCTTCAGAAAATACATACCCTTGGAAGAGTCTGACTTGAAAAGAAGATCTTACAAGAAACAAGTCACCTGTATGAAGGGAGGAAGAGAGAGCACTGGATGAGAAATAGAGTGGGTGACAAGCAAAAACGTGCAGAATATGCTTGATTACTGAAAGTCACAATAAGTCAGGATTTTGCATTTAGCCCAGGCACCACTTACCAGCAGGACACAACACAGGGTGACATCACCAGCAGGGTGTTATCCACCATGAAGCTCTTTCCTTTAAAAGACAAAGCACATCGGGCTCAGAACCTAGACAATATTTAATGGTCTAGATGACACTGGGTCCATGAGTCCAAGTCACATGGAGTGATTTATTTTTTAACTCCTGAAACAGGCAGAAATTCAGAATAAAAGCTTTACTCCTTCCTTTCTGGTAGAAACATCGTCAGTGTCTATTTAAAGCAGGAATTGGTCCCAGAGTTGAAGAGAAGACTGAAATCTAACTTTGGAAGTGAGCAGTACTTGGATTCTCCCCAAAGGCTGGAGTTTGACACTCCATCTAGCTCTTTTCTGTGCCAGGATCAAGCTTTTATGGTGCCCAGCCTCACTTGCTCTGAATATCATGGCACATCAACAAAAGGAAACCCAACATGTGAAGTTGCAATTGCCTTTCCTGTCCAAAACAGCTGATCAGAGCTGTGCCAAAGGCTGCTTCTTGTTTCCTTCTCAAGAGATAATTACAGCATCTAGAAAACATCATTTGCCACGGTGCTTTTAATTCCTATCAACAGAACAGACAGCTACTGCTGCACTCACTCAGCGGCCGCAGGTAGAAGTCAGGGAAGGATGGAGTTGTTCCAGCCTCAGCTGCAAAGGGCTGGGAGACGTTCAGCTCTCACTATTGTCACCCTGTGCTTTGCCTTGACCCACAGTCCACTCTGCTTTCTGTGTCTGCTGCACAAACCATTTAGGCATCTGTAGTCAGAGGTTGAACCCATTGCTGTAAAGGGACAGGTGACCTTGTGCTTGAGACACTGGTGTTGCCTGGAAGAACAGGAGTCCAGGTCTGCTGCGAGCTCCCTGACCATGTCCTGGGGAAGTTGTAAAAACTCCATAGGCTTTTGGTGCTTACTTCCCCTCAGGTAGCCAGAGAAGCTACCATGATCTGGCTGATGAGGCAGGTGGTGTGTGGTGCTGCAGACTGAGTGCTCCAGCAACTGCTAACAGGGGTATTGGTGAAATCTGGGGCAGGAGGGACAAGGGGTGGACGTCACACACCACAGGGTAGAAACACATGCTGCTTGCAGGTGTGACATGGGGAATCCCAGAAGTGGGATACACATATTCACCAGCTCAATAAAAGAAAGAGGAAGGGAGCAGCAAAATAGACATCTCATAGGAGTGAGCAGGAAGAGGCTGTATCAGGCCCCCACTTGAGAAAACCAGAACCCTTCTTGCAAACCTGGCAGTCATGTCCTTTTAGACTAAACAGCCTTCAGAGCAGCTGTTGCCTCCTGCTATGTTTTACACAGCACCCACCACCACAAACCCCAGCTGATATGGGGCCACCAGGCCATGAAGAGCAGCAATGAAAATAGAACAGACAAACTCAATTCATGGAATATCCATCAAGCAGAAAGCACACACAGTGAGCCACAAATGCTTCTAGTGAATCTGAAAGCAAGTCCTCTGAGGTCAGAAATGGCCCAAATCGCCTATAATTGCACAAACTGATAAAAAGCCTGAGTGGCTCAAAACCTAGGGAATCTCAGCCATGGAAAATCAGGGCAGGGAAAGTGAGGAAGCAAATCAAGCCCTCCTGGTATGGCTGTAACTTCTTGTAAGTCAGCACCCAGTGGGTTCTTTAAGATTCTATCCACCACAACCACACCAAATTCAGACTGTGCCAGCATGGCAGTTTGAAGTAAAACAGTCAAGTAGCTGGATACCAAGGATAAATAAGATTTCTGCTAATCCTGCTTTCACAGCAGGATACTAGAAAATTTAGCTGACCTTTGTTAAATAAGCTCAATGGGTCCCTTGAGAGATGGGACAGAATTACACAGAATTACTGTGAGTGAGCAGAGAATGTCTGCCGTGGGCTAGAGCCTGCAGAGAGGGTTTTTCCTTACACATGAGGCTGCAAACCACCCCCCTTCACTGGACAACGTATTTCTTTTATGCTACAGGGGATAGGCCACCCCCAAGCTACTGCAAGGCAAGCCAGTTGTACCAAATCTGTAGAACATCTCTCAGCAGCATAGGAGACGCTCCACACCATGCAACTTTTCAGCTGCTGCGCTGGAAATTCTCACCAGGAAATCTGAGCTGCCAACAGAGCACTTCTTGCCTCAGGATGTCACTGCCATGGCTGCCTGTTTCCCTGCCCACAGGTTTGCCCTTTGGACTGCCAGCATGTGCACCTGTGTAGGGCCCTCAGGGGATAATGGAGGACAGGGAGGAATTTGTCGATAAGCCCATCATAGACTTCAGCGGCACAGGGTCCATTTACTAACATACTATGAATCCATTGGCACAGCATGGACCAAAATAGTACCACAGTCAGATGCAGCCAGACTAAAATTTCATTGCTATACACACACTTCCTTTGGGAAATAAAAAAAAATTTAACACCTGTCCACCTGTTCCAGCTTGACTAGCTGGAATTTAGACCACCTCATCTGACTGGCTGAGGAAGCAGATGAGACAGAGCAAGGTAACATGAAGCTTTTTCATCTGTGTTCTGGCTGAAGTGGATTTGATGAGACACAGAGGTCACAAAGGGTGACATCAGTTGAGACATTAACATGCTACAGCAGGAACTGCAGACTGTTTCTTTTCCAGGCATAATAAGACAGAAAACAGTATTACAAAGCTGCATCTAAGATCTTCCATCTAATAAGCTGGATGAGAAAACCATTTTGGACCAACCTCTTTAGAGTGAATTGAGTTAGGAAAAATACCACCTGGAAAAAATACATCCAGAACTAAGTTTCTGGGTATCCAAAATTGCTCCAGATGCCACTACTTTTTCCTTTCACAACCTCAAGTAATAAGGAGTAGGAATGGGAGAATGTAGCCCTGGTTCGTGCTTGAGATGTTTCTGTTTTCTGAAATTCCTTTCCCTGGGAATTTTCTGTAAACAAGGGACATATTTTTGTTTTTGTAACTGCAACTTTGTTTACATTCTTTCCCTAGGAGGGACTTCTTCTTCATGTCCCTCTGGTCTGAATAATGTGATTGAAGAAGTTTATCTTCTTGTCACCAATCAAATTGGTCTGTGTAAAAAAGTATATAAAAGAGACACATCCCAAAAATAAAGGAGTCATTTTCAGCCTTCTAAAGTCAGTCTTGTGTCGTTGTGGTGCACAACAGCATCAGGAGAATTGCAATCAATTTTTTTTTTCTCATTCTTTCAGCAACCCCTGGGTACCTGGATAGACAAATACCTGGACTGCCCACTCATGGCAAATCAAAAACAACAAGTATGCTTCAGATTGTTGACTTCCCTTTATTTCACTCTCTCTCATCTCCTCCCCACTCTGACCTCTCCAAAGTTCTCAACTGAAACAGATCGCAGATTCCAGTGTCAATAAAAACAGGAACATTTTTATTTTCGTTTTGAAGCCTATTTCAATGACCCTACTGAGGTGGGGGTGGGGGGGAGGGGGAAAGGAAACAGGATCATTCATCGTGGCTGAGCAGTACAATTCCATTTGCCAGGCTCTGAAATGAGAGACACTGCTGATGAAGTCAAAAAAGGAAAACGCTCCTCTGTGTCATTTTTCTCCTTTTCCCCACCTCAAGTCTTCTATGTCTTCCCCCCTCTCTACCCCCTCAGTCTCCCAGCAGGCTCTCTGGAGATAAAGGGGGAGAGAAGCAGAAAGATTGGTATCTCAAGGGAAACCCACACCTCTCAATAATCAGAATATTGAATATGAAATGTCAGAGGAGTTATCAATCTTACTTTGAAGGCACAAGGAGCTTAATTTGTTAGTGCAGGATGCAAAAGGGGCCTTCCAGAGCCATCCACTGACTCTTCAAAGCACATTTCACCACTGGAGGTTTTGTGATTTCTCACTCTACACAGTGTCCTAGTAGGAAAGGGAGACACATTCAATCCTGCCAATCTGTCCTGGGCAGCAAAGGAAGGTGCAGACAAGTAGAAGAATATACAATGGCAGCAGTGTTGTGCAGAGGAGCAGCATGAGGTGAGAGCCAATTCTTAGCTGGTGGAAAGTCATATGCTACTTCAACCAGCCTCTAAGATACAATGATGCAGCTCAAAACATGTAAGGAAATGAAGCAACCCTCTGCTGACACCAATGACCACAGCAGCTGTGTAACCAGTTGAGCCTAATCCTTTCCCTCAGCCATAGGCTCATCCCTTGCCATCATCAAGATATCAGCAGTCTTCCTTTCCTCTTGTCTAACTTAAGGGTATGCAGACAGAAGCCTCAGTGAGGACCAGAGAGCAGCCTGAGACATGACAAACAGCCCCAAGCCAATTATCACACACTAAAAAGCAGTATAGAGACAGGATCTTGGCCCACAGCAGAGCAGAGGGAGAGTGCAATTTAGGCTCCAGTGAGATCAGTGGAAAACAATACTTGTAGGACATCACAAAAAAAAAAAAAAAAATATATATATATATATATATATATATTTATGCATACACACTGTCAGGACAGTTTCCAACTGAAAGACAGGCCAGCTCTATGACAAGCAAAGACAGGGCAGGGCTGCCCACTGGTGAAGAAAGACAACTCTGGGGCCATAGGCTGCAGGTTGTGTGTTCTGGTCTGTCTGGCTCCCCACCTCCTTGTCAGCTCCACAGCTCAGGAGGCTGATATTCCTAACCATCACCTATTTTCTACATTGTGTGATCCACAGCCTTCAAGTTTGCACACCATTCCTCTTCAGGGCAACTTAGGAGGGAGAGGTTTCAGTCTTCCCCTAATTCATCTCTCTGACTACTCCCTGACTTTGTTTCTAAACATTAGTGATTATATATGAATCAGATAGTATGTGACCTAGTTCTCTCTTCACTTGCTACCAAATTGCAGACAAATCAGATATGTGCTAGTTCCAGGGACCTACAAGAGGTCACATGTGTTGTTCTCTGACCAACATTTTCAAGCTTTGAAAAGAAAGGTTTGATTCTTAGTTGTACATTCTCTACTACTAAGAATGTTCTGCTGCTCGAAAGTTAGTGTAAGTAGCAAACCCATTCAGAGAATGGGATAGGAAACCTGGGCACCCCACAGTGTTCAGTGAATCCTATTTAAGAACCAGCCTGGGGAGACAAGTACAACTCCCTTGATTCCCAGAGAGCTACGCTGATTTAAGCTGACTAAATGTTCGGACTCTAAGTTCTATACAGGAAAGTCTGAAAATGCTGGACGGCTGCTGTTTCTTGCAGAGCCAGCATGTGGAAATGAGGTCCTGTTGTTTATGACAGACCACTGTGCAGAAAAAAAAAAATCTCCTGGTCTCAAACGTGACCTTTGCATCAGAGGTCACCGAAAAGTCATCAGTGATTTCATCAGATATCAACCAACTCAATTGCCCTTACGTGCACACACAGCAGTAGCAGCGTACAGGTCACACTCATTTCCTTGTGTGAGTCAGTCACTCTGAGCCCAAGGCCACCAGTTAGAAGCAAGAAAGATCGTCTGAGATCCTGAATTAGATTTCTGCTCTTGGCTCAGATCTCATTCTCAGAAATATGCCTACTGAGTGATTACAGGAATAATACAACCAGTTTAGTGTTACAGGAGGGTGTCCTAGGGACAAGGGGGCTGCACAGTGGCATCTACCAGCACCCCAGCTCAGCTGTGGAAGTGCTCTGGCATATTTACCCAGTGGATTTGTACGGCTGTTGCCCAATGTTAGCTTGGGAAAGACAATAAAGAGATGAAAGAATAATACAGACATGAGGGTGACTATTTTCCAAAGAGGAAACACTTGCTCTAGCTGTCAATGATTTACAGGGTCATGTTGTTCACTGTTGACATATTTTATTGTCATTATTTATCACGCTTACTGCAGGAGCCCTAAGGAGCCCTGCGCAGGAACTTGGGCCATGTAGTGCAAGGTGATGTACAAATACAGAAAGCTGTTGGGGGGGGGAGGGGGGGGGGTAAAGGCACCGGAGTCCTGCCAGCTGCTGCCACTGCAGAAGATACTGCAGATTCACAGCAGGACATAAAAGAGGCAGTAGGAGGAAGATGGCAGGTGTCCAGAGTGCCAGAGTATTTCTCAGCTCAGCACAGAACAAAAAGATTCTCTTCACTCCATCAAGTTTATAGAGTTAAGTTCACAAATGCTAAATGCTTGCATCATTTTTAATGCTTTCTTGCTGGCCACAAGGCTGTCAAAATGCAGAGTAACTGCCTGCACAGTCAGAATCCTGAACAGGAGATTACCCAATAATAATAATAATTATTATTGGTATTATTACTACAGATTTATATCTCTATCATGATCTCTCTCTGTCAAGAGAGACGTTGTACTCTCCTTGTGAAATAACATTTGCTTTGCTCTTCACAGAAGAATTAGAGGCTTTACAGGCAAAAATATACTGGCAAGTTACTCCAAAAGCACTCCAAGAAGGCAGAGGCCTACATCAAATATGTACATTTGCACCTGCTTAGTCTATGATCACTTTTGTAGTGGTGTAAATCAAGAGCAATGCTCCAGACACTCCACTCATACACATGAGTGCAGTTCACTGATTTCATATAAAAACCCCGCAGACATTACACAGGAAGAGAGTGCAATCAGACCCTGTCCGAGATCACTCCGTGTCCATATGCTGTTATTCATTACAAAGTATGATCTCAGTGCCTAGGGGCTCCTAGGAAGGCCAAAGTCCCCTCCACTACATTCTGCACTGATCAGTAATGACATACAGCACCTGCTTCAACAATTTGCAATGAAAGGAGACAGAAACCAGGTATATTCTGGATAGATTCTCAGATGATGAAAATACTGCCAAGTCTTGCAATTACGTGGTGAGCCCATACAAGTCACAATTTTTCTTCAAGCCTCAGCTTCCAGTCTAGTGAGTTGATGAGATCTTGGAGAAAAGGGTACTCTTTTACCTAGAGAAGCCTCACAACTCAGACCTCCAGGCTGGCCTTTCTGCCCATTTCTGATTTCCAGCTGCATCTTCAGTGCATGGCTGAGTTGGCTCTCAATTCTATTTATGATAAATCAGTCTAGAAGGAACGAGAAGTCCAAAGAACAAAACAGGGGGAAAGAAAATGGTTAACAAATACCACTACAACCCTTGTGAGTCAAAACTAACACAAACTTTCCAAACTGAATTTTCACTGTGCCTGAACTTGAGTCAGAATTTCCAATTCAACCTGCATATTGATTTTACTTACTTATTATTCAGATCTAAAGAAATAATTTATCTCTGTCAAGAAAAAGAAAAAAAAAAAAGGGGGAAGAAAAGAAAAGTGAAATACCAAGACCCACTAGGAAAGAAAAGAAACACACCACTGTTCCAAGACAGCTGTGGCAGCTATGCAGAGCTGGGAGCCACAACCCTCATGAGAAACAGTGTGGCTCCTCCCTGCTCTGGTGAGTTCTGTGCTGTGTTATTTTAGTTAAAGGGAGTAACCCAAGTCTCCCAAAGAGCAGCTGCTGCTCTTACCCATACATAGCGTTACTAACAAAATAAAAATTTACAAAAAACCCACATAGGATAACAGAATGTGCCAACCCTCCAGAGAGCACAGCACCTGCAGTCCAGATAGGAGGAAAACCATGGCTGTTAGTAGGCCACCCAAAGACCTCCCTGAAGTATAGCATCCTTCCTGGACCATCCAACAGGTCCCAGAGACATTCACAACTCCACAGAACTGCCAAGCTCCCCGCATCAAAAGACTTTCAGGCAGTTACTGGGAGACTGCTTCAGGACCTTGTCCCACGGTGTCTGTACCAGAAGGACTCCCTTCAGGACCTTTTTCCACCTTAGCATGAAATCACTGACTGGATGAGGTCAGAGGGACTTACAGAGATCATCATATTCGACCATCCTGTCCAAACCAAGCTCAACAAGAGGAGGTTGCTCAGGGCTGTGTCCAGTCAGTTTTTAAATATCTCCACAGATGGAGACCCCACAAGCTCTCTGTGAAACCTATTTCAGTGTTTGACCATCTTATAGCAATTATTGGTACATGGCTCACATGTGGAGATATTTGTCTCCTAACCTGATTTGTTCACCATGCATCAGAAATTAGATAAAATAACTCCACTGTCCCTAGTCAGCATGATACTAGTAGTGTAAGAAACCCACTGCACTAGCACTTGGAGCCCAGCTGGAGTTCGGGAGCCCATATGTTACATCTGTCACAGCATGAACAGACCAGACACAGAAAGAGAGAAGAAACAGGATATAGAGAAGTGGCGTGGTTCAGCTCAGCTGATACACTAGGTAGGACTAAACCCAGGGTCTCTGAATCCTCTGTTCACTTCACAGCAGCAGAACCATGCTAACATATCCACATTAAAGCATTTATGTTCTGCTTTGCCACCAACATTGGTGACATTTTTCATAGTAAGTACAAGCTGTTACAAGTTTAGCCTTTACCTTCTCCTGTTCATAGATCCAAAAAAGGTTTTCTAGAAGACAGTTCCTCGTTTGAGTATTCCATACATAAGGAACATGCTCAAATCTCAATTACAGCGATTCCCCTTCAGAAGAACTTTCATTCCTATGTAAAACATCTGAGGTCACTAAAGATACCTGCCCTTACTACTGCAACATGGATTAACCACAGAAGGAGCAAATAGCCACAAAGCAGGAATTTTCTGATGGACCAAGAGCCACGTATGTCTATAGGCCTCTTAGAAGGCCATAGGTCTTCTTCTCATTAAAACTGCCAGGTGCAAACATATACCCCCTTTGCCATGGTCTGTGATCTCATTGTAGGGCTGTGCAATTTCTCTGTCCAGGGCAGGGATACACCTGCTCTGAGAAGCACCACTTTTCACATTTGTTGCCTTCTGCCAGCACTTTTCTGGTTAAAGGCAAAGCTGAGAGAAAGTTAAAGAACAGCAACAGCTGCTCCGGTGTCTTCCCCAGATGTTCAGCTATGTTCAGCCGGTTAACAGTTTGAGAAATCATTCGTCAGCAGAGGTTTTGCTGCCTTGCAGGCTTATCTCTGAAACAACATGGTACTTACAGAAAAACTCACTCTTACCCTGCCACACTTAGCACCTAAAAACCCTTTGTCATTTCTTGACCCACTACACTCTCTTTGGGTTGTAGAAATTATTTGGTGCCTTGATGGACAGAGGCATGAAGAAGCACCTACTCAGTGAAGACTATCTGCATGCACTCACAAAGGTTAATCTGAATGTTTCACAAATTTAAAAAGTTGACCCAGTTCTCCTAAATCCTGTGCTTCAGCATATCTCCCTGCTAGAGTGCTTTCTTCTGCTGATTATCATTCAATTACTGTTATGGTTCTCTGTTACAGGGATTGATTGCAGAGGTCAGTGAAAGGAAGATTACAAGGAGTGTTAATGTTGAGATTAGGGTTTGGTGGAGATCAGGGCAGAGCAGAGTGGCTCATGTCCAAAGTTGCAGCCGGTCAAATTACCAACAGCAAAGGGCAGTTTAAGAAGGCCAGTGTTAGGACCTCTTAACACCAGGTATCAAGGACTTGGAAGTGAACCACAGTGACAAGAGCTAATTGCCAGCAGGATACAGTCAGGACAAATTACAAGTGTTAACTGCCAACTAAAATGACAGGGCCAATATCAGGGCCACTACAAAGATCAATTATGGGATTACAGCAAAGGTCTACAAGTACATAGGAACAAAGCCCACCTGCAGCCATACACAGAAACTCAGATGAGGAGCTTCCAAAAGTGGGAGAAAAGGGGTTTTTTTGCCTTAAGGCAGCTGAAAGACAGAGGTTCAGTCACTCACAACTGAGGTTCAGGGAAGTCCAGGAAACAATGCTAGTTTCCTCTAGCTGGGGTTTCAGCTGTGTGGCCTTTACTGGTGGTAGGAGTAAGATATGACTTATTTTCTTCATGATGTTAACAGCCTTACGGTTGTAAAAGTCCTACCAAAAGGGGCAGAAGACAGATGTCTTTACAAAGGGCTCACTGGAAAAAGAGTACAGCTCTATCAGCCTGAGGAACCAGCCAGGTGTGAAAACCAGACCTCCTGTACTGCCTCTTTGCTAATGTTGACACCAGTGAATCTGGGATCAGAGGTTTTAAACTCACCCTTGTTCTTTCTCTGCTTAATTAACTGTCCATCCATAAGCACATTATGTAGCATGTGAAAGGGCTCCTCAGACCTCTGCTGAGCACTTCAGTCACTTCAGAGCAACAGACAGAGCTTTATGGATAACTTCAGAGATTTTTTCCTCTGTTTGCAGAATGCTCACATTGCACTTAGGACCTGGCTCATATTCTGAACTCACATAGACTTTCTCACCCCCTTTGAAGGCATCTAGACATGGCTATTGCACAATCAAGACAGGGATATAAAAATGCCATCTCTCCTTAGCCCTCCAAAGCCATCTAGGTGAGGACTGAGGACAGAGCATAAGGTGAGCAGGTAGAGAAGTCACATTGGGCTGGAGGAACATATGTGTAGATTTCCCTAGAGCCTAAACTTTGATTTGTTCAAAGAAAGATGCCCTCGTTCAGACATATTCCAATTGCAAAACTGTTCCAGATTTGCTGTCCCCTTGTGTCAACCCACCAATACCTCAATGATCCCAGCTTGGAACAAAATTGCTTAGTGCCCACAGAGACTGACCACATCCACCTTTGGGGCACAACACATCACTCCAGAATCTCTCACACATGGAGGAGACAGTGATTCTCTGCATGCCAGTCCTAGAAAGATCAAATTACACAGTCTTAAATACCACAGAAGCTGCCCGGATTTCTCTGGAGCCGCAGGATCCACATGGAATTTAACTGCAACCTGACAGCACACCTGCCTCCGCAGCATAATAAAGATGACACCAAAACCCCATCCCATAAAGCCCGGTGTTCTTACCCAAGCCTAGCACCTGGCTTTACACCACCCAGCTCCCAAGCTGGAGCACCATTTCCCCAGGCAACCAAACAATGTCCCTTTTACTGGCTGGAAAGATCCCCTCAGTACTGTGCTGTGCGGTGGCAGCCAGTCAGAACTGCCCTGCCTCCACAGCTCACCTTCAAGACGCTGCTGTAAATCCAAAGAGAGATTATCTTACCTGCCACAGTGTTACCTCCTTGACTGCCAGCAACGGCAAAGGGACTGGTGAAAAATGCTGTAAATTAATTAACATCAGACCTCTTGTAGCTGTTTGTTACTGTAAACAAACATTTTAATATGCAGTAATTAATTAAATCTGCCATGCTGTCCCCCTCCTCCCATTGATCTTTCTTCAGCTTTTCTTCTGCTCTGCCTCATCTTTTTCGCTTGGTGAAACAGATCACTTGCAAACAGAGACACAGCTTTCCCAGTGGTCCAACAGCAGCGACCCAATTCAAAGAGATCACTTTCCTCTTCTTAATCAAATGTTGGGCTCTTTTTTGCCCACACATCTGGGATTTTTTTATCCTCGTGTGCACATTCTTTTCTCTCTCTGACACTTTTCTTCCCACTTATCAAATGCAAATATAAAATTAATTTTTTAAAATAGAAATTTAAACAACATCCCAACACTTACCAGTTGTCCCCCAGACAAAAAAAATATATATATATATAATATCATGTATCTTGACACAATGCATTTCCATTCATCAGAATCTTTCCATCCCCCTCCTATTACAGCTTTTTTCTTCTTTCAACTCTAAACTGAGCCCTAAATTTTCTCTTAAGCTCTAGGCAAGCTGTACCAGGCACTGCTCAGAAAAGACATGTCTTCTAGTTAAGTTTTCCTGTTAGCTCCAGCTAACACTGTTACAATCAGTAGAAAGCACAAGCCTAGCATTCCAGTCAAAATGGGTGGAAAAACATCAAGAAGCAGGAAGAGCAGGGCTGCTCCATGGCAGAATATAAACCAAGACAGAGCAGCAGCAACATTTACCAGTTAGAGTGCAGTTTCACAATATCTAGTCAGGACTGCCAGAACAGCATCCATTAGCATTGCCTTGTCCGCCCTACAAGGTGTGAATTCACACTTTACAAAGACCTGGGTATTGGCTGTGAAACAATCTGCTTACTCTGCGTTGACATTGTGCTATTTCAGGGGCACACAAATCCCAGGCACCACCATGGGAGGTGGCAGCTAAGGTAGGAACATGGAAACACAATAGAGATGTGAAGAGAGGGAATCTGAGGACACTTAGACCAGTGCCCTTTTCCACTATCACAGCAAATACCATTTGAACTGTGCCCAGCCCAGTCTAAGTTCCATTTGGCATGTTCATGTCACTGCCATGACCTAAAAAAATGGTAATATTTAAATAGTCAGAATGCATAGTTTTGTTGGATGAGGACTGGGATTTAGGAGCATCTCTGTATCTGCATACAGACGGAGGTAAGCATATGACAATGAATTTACAGAAAGGTGTGCTCATATAATAAATGTTATGTCAATGCATGCTCTTTGTGGAATTAACATTTTCATTGATAAGTTGTAGCAGTTTCATATTCAGACAATATTTCCAAAGACACCCAACAAAATTTTATTCCCATGGGAAAAAAAAAAAAACAAAAAAAAAAACACAAAAACAAACACCAAAAAAACCCCAAAAAACTGTTGGTGTGTGTGGAGCTAAGCTAGCAGTATTTGAAGTGGGAGGCAGATGGAGCAGAAGGGAACTACAGTTCCTCACCAACACTGGTTTATACTGCTGCAGGGAGAAGTTGCCCCTCCTGGCAAACACAACCACCTAAAGAACTGAGCTAGGGCCAGGAGTAGGGTCAGGAACCACAAAGCCCCTTTGCGCTATCCTGAAAATTTGATGGAATCCCTGTGCCTTACAGAGAATAGAATTTCTGCAGACCAGGCAGATCTGCCAGGCAGGAGACCACCGACTCTGTTCCATTGCAGGGGCAGAGTGCCCTAACCTCCACAAGGCTGCCAAAGTAAGTCCTAAGGTTGCCTTGTACTTATCAAATTGTGGGCTTCACTACAAAAGCTGGCTCCAGTTAAGCCAACCACAGTCGTGACTACCCAGCCCCTCTAAGGAGCAGGCCTTGTATTCGCAGTTTTATTATCCATTTTTCTTTTAATGTCCTGCACACTTGAGAAACCCTGTGTGAGAGTCAGAATGAGAGAGGGAGAAAGAGAGAGAGCTCATCAAGCCCATAAAAGGGACAGATTCTGATTAGCTGAAGTTATAAAAATGATTTATACTTGCAAACATTATTTCTACTTGTATTGTTTGCCTGCAAGCGTTAACATCACGTCATGGACACTGTAGCCAGACTCAGTCATCCCTTGAGACAGGACAGATGGCTAACGTCCCCTTCCTATCAAAGAAACCCCAGAATGCAGAATTGGGGTGACCAGAAGAAAGACTTTGCTCTGGCTCTTGGCACTTCCAAGCCTCATGGGAACATTCATCCTCATGCAGCCAAAACAGAGTCCCAGGCATCAAGAACAGCAATCCTGATGTCAGCTCCTTCTCTGTGCTTGGCATTTCTCAAACAGGAGAAGCATGCTGAGTCCTGCCTATATTGTACGTTTTCCCCGCCTCCTGCCAGCCCAGATCTGGGTTTATTTCCTCATCCGTGATTATTGTAAAGAGGAGCAGAATGAAATGCAGATGCAAAACATGCTCGTAAGAATTTCCTCTCTCTCTCTCCCCCATCTGCCAGAGAATAGATTTTAATCTTTAATCCATGAGCAATCAGCGAACACTAGCGAATTGCAAATTACAGATGTTTTACTGTCTTTGGCATTTTTAGCTTCCTCGCTTCCCCACTGCCACTCAGTGTCTTTCTCACATCCTCCCCTCTTCTGCATTCATCGAATGCCACGCGCCATCACCAAAACCATATGACACTGTCATCATTTGGTAATTAAACCTTTACTCACTTTAAATACGCAAAGCTGGCTGGGGTAAGCAGCACTTAACCCTTTCCTGACAGGCTTTATGCAGGAAAAGGAATGAAGGGAAGGGGAGGATGGTGGACAGAACAGTAAGCGAGAGGAAGCCCGAAGTTTGAAACAGTGTCCTAGTGCTGATGGCTTTCTCTGAAAACATCCCTGCTCTAAGAGAGGCCAGAAGAGATGGCAAAGGTCTCTGCTTGTTTCCTTTTACCTTCCATCTGGACTGTGTGGTGCCACTGACAGAGGGGAGCACAGGCTCCTCTGTTAAATAAACCCCAGGGGCTGCTTGAAGACAGGGGGTTCCTGGTAAAGGGCATCACACTTTCACGCTAAGCAACTACTGTCTCAGCCCTGGCTGCTTCAAGTTGTTTATTAGTACAAACTGTCCCAGTCTGAGGTTCTTGGTTTGATTCTTTGCCACGCCAATTGAGATCTCCAAAGAAAATCAAGTACAAGGACAACAGGCAGATATAGAAGAGATATAGATATAGAAGACAATCCCTCAAGAGGAGTAAAGAGTAGATATGAAATCATCCTTCCTGGAAGTACGTTACAGGTGTGAAGGACAAGGAAGAAATTTTATATTGCCTCAGTTGCAAGCATATGGAGAAAAGACAAAATATGGCATAAATGCTTTCAGCAGAATCTGCTGCACTGGCCTGGGTCTCTTGTCTTAGGGTGGCTGCCAGCAGGGCTCACAGCAGGGTCCCAAGCAAAAGTGAGCACTCAACCCTACTAGTCTGTGAGAGATCTGAATTCTCAGGGGAGGTTAAATCACAATTCATTATCAAAGGAGTCCAAGGTAAATCAGAGCTGGAGACAGTAAGACATGGCAAGAAGGGAGGGAGGGAGGAAGGAAGGAAGGGAGGAAAATGTTGCTGCAATTATTTTGCCATAGATTGGCAGGGACTGCTTTCCCTGTAAGAAGACTGCAACATTTGGGGAAACATAAATAACAGTTGACAAGAGACTGCACCTTAGAGACAGGCAGTAATTGTTTCACCTCCCTCTGCGCCCTGTCCACTGTAGGCTCCCAAGGAACTACCTTTGTATCTTAGCTTGAGGCAGCAGCTCAGGGCCCCTCTGGACTAAGAACAGCCAGAGCCTTAATCATTTTCTACAAGTTTGTCAATTTAACAAGTGTTTGCCCAAGGGGCATCTGTCTTCCTGCCTTCCTTTATTTCTCTCTCTGCTTGTTTGTTTGTGAGCTGGTGCATTCTGGCTGCTATCACCAGCTTCACACAAGCCTGGCTCTAAGCAGGATGTGGCCCTCACTGGAAGCAATATGGTTAACCCCAGATTCAGAGGTTACTAAATGGTATCCTCTCCACTTTCTGCCTTCACTTATTTTTTTCCTCCATCCTTCCTTCCTGTATGTGTGGGGTGCAGCAGTCACAGAGTGATCCTTCTCTTCTGTCTTTCTGCACCAGAGACTGAGTTTACCCCATGGCAGCCAGTATTAAATCCATCAAAAAGCTGAGCACTGGCTGTTCTTGAAAACATGTCTTTCAGCAAGTCCCCACAGGATGTGGGGCAGCACCAGGGAGCTCTGGTTCATCAAGGCATTTTAGCATGGGATCCAGCTGATGAGTGTCTAAGCTGAAGGTACAGCTGTGCAGGGTGAGGAAGAGGAGGAACATAGGAGTGAAGACTGCTGATGGGAAAGGGATGCACTCCCCTCCCCCAGTGCCTCCCCTCCCAGGCCCTCTCAAAACATGACAGATTGAAACGCAGCACTTGGGAATTTTCACAGTACTTCAGACAACTGAAAAACAGGTACAGAATTGCCTCCCTTCTTTCTCTTTAAATGAAGAATTAGAAAAAAAAGTTTTCAGTGCCGGATTTTAAATGCAAAAATTTGTTTCAGATTTCTCAGGGTGGGGTTACTTTCAGACACTGTTCCTATTATCCATAAACCTCAATATCATTGGAACATGCCATTAGAACAACTTGGCCTTGTATTAAGAAAACAATTTACTCCCTCTCACATTACTTTAAGCTTCTGTTCTCAGAGACCATTCAACTTTGGTGCCCATGATTACCAAGACCTGATCTTAACCCCAGCCCAAATCCCAAGCTTCAGGGTCAAGTCACCCACCTGTACAGTAAACTAGAATGAAGGACCCAGAAGTCCAAAAGCACCAGATCTCTTCCTTGTTGTAAAGGCCCAGACTCTGATAAAAAAAAAATAGACTGTTCAATCAAACAAGTGATAGTCAGAACTGTCTCCCTAAGGATGACAGCCCTAAAGAACATATTTATTTTGGCTTCCTCAACCTAAAACTTCATTTGAATTATAATGGACAGCCCATTCTCAAAGTCAAGAAAAATTTAAGACTCATAAGCAGTGAGAACTCTGTAATGTCCATTCAAACTTGGTTTGAGTCTTTTGGATTGAGATGATTCTCCAGGCTGTATTTCTGGCTGCAATCAGACTTTCATTCTTGTTTGGCTGTGGTACTACAAAGATCTAATCTTCTAGTTCTATGCCCTATAGGGCTGCTATCTACATCTATATAGTGCTGTGCCACTCTCTCTTCAACAGACGGCTGTGTTTGTCTGGAAGTTTTACAATATTTTTTCCTGAATCACTTTTATGGATTTGATTGTTCTAGTATTTCGGTACCAAGATATTTTGGAGATCCTTACACAGTATCTCCAGGACAGTTATTGCTGTCTTAAGGACTGGGTAAAAACACAGAATAAATTCAGCCAGTATCTCCTACAACACTCAATTAAGCCACAAATAGGAATATGCAGGAGATTTGGATCCCATCCTAGATTCAAGTCTAAATATTAAATATGTGACCAAATTGTTTAAAGGAGTCATTAAAGATGGGAGTGAAAGGAAACTGCTGGCAATTACTCCCCTGTGAGATGGAACAGGGAAGAAAGGACTGACTGCAAAACACATGTGTACCAGACATGGCTTTTATAATGGAACTGGGTGATAAGAGCTCAGGCAACATGACATTACTGCAGGCAGGCAGTACAGCAGTCCCAGGAAACCTCCCTGTCACTCATATGTCAGTATTTATTTTTTTACAGGGGGGCTGGCCTTGAGCTTTGTACTTAGGTCAGACTAACTGATTACAAGGGAAGACTTGACCATGAACCCTTTGAGAAAGGTGAGCAAAAGAACATCCACTTAAACACTTAGATTCATGGCACACTGCATCTCACATAAACCATATGAGAGGCAAAAAGTCTCAAGTTCGATGAGAAATCTACCAGGATGCTCACTTGTTGGCTTTCCTTGATATTTGAGAGAGCAAAGAAATGCTTCACAAGAGCCAGAAGTACCACAACTGCTATTGTTTGGATTGTCACCTCCAAGAAGGTATCAGTGTGGATAATTATGAACCACAGATTCCAGTGTTTCACTTCAGCTGCAAGAAACCTACAGCTGACAGCAGAATTTGTCTCTGTAAGCTGCCCTGTGTTCTCTATATGCTTGGAACTGCATCACAGCTTCTTTGAGACTTGCTGCCCCCAGGCCCTTCACATGTCTGCAGTGGTTTATTATCTCAGTCTCCTTACCATCGGCAGACAAATCTTCAAGAAAAAATGGGTGAAAAACCCAGGAAATGTGTGTCCTCATTAATTAATCACTGTTAGGGCTGACAAGGGGGAAGCAAGTCCTGGACCATATCTGGATGCAGGAAGGAGAACTGGAAAGACCACTTCCCAAAGAGTAAACAAGGCCCCAGAGGCAGGGCCCAAAATTACTCAGATGCAATCAGAGAAGCTGGAATATGTTTACAGGTACTCTTCAGTCTGACATGAAGATGGACAGGGCCAAAGCAGACATACTAGGGCACTTTCCACCTGCCACTTTGATCAAGAAACATCTCTTCTGCCCTCCCCACCCACTTCTTGTAGATAAACATCTCCCTAGGTCACTTATAATAAAGATGATGGGTTTAAGAAGAGTTGAGCAAACCACAATACATGGAGCATTTGCCAAGTCCTGATAATATCCTAGAGAGGCAGAAACAGAGCCACCCTTCCCATCAGTCTCAACTCCTTCTCCAGTGGTTATGGCCACAGTCTGTTAGGTGCCAGAATGTTTTCCTCTGTGGCACACTTCTCTGCATGGCACCATTTAATATTAGAGACCCCAGGCAAGACAGAACAGAGATGGGATATGCAGTTGCTCAGCACTGACCACTGTGGAATTAACAGGGAGATCAGTGAGGAGTTTCTAGGAAAGAGATCTGATTACCCATGCTCTGTGCTCCCCACCTCCCTTCCACAACTTTATCTGACTCACTGACATGCCTCCCTTAAGTCTTCTCCAGCCCTTCCACTGATCTAGCCTAGGCACTTCACTGGCACACAGTCAGCCTGTAAAAACAAGAACTGCTCCAGAAAGGAACTTGAATCCCAGGTCAGATCTTAGGTTCCCTGACTACATCTCTGGCTCTGCTAGCAATAGAAAGAGCCTCGAATATCTAGCATTCTGGGTGAAAAGATCCAACAAGACATTTTGCTGGGGTGGGGCAAAGAGCTGCAGTTGGGCAGGCAGAATAAAAAAGCAGTGGGAGTGAGTGCTGCAGAACATAAAGGCACTGTACTTAGAGGGATAAATGATGACACAGGAGAGGTGAAACTAAAACACCACCAAACTTCAGAGAGTCAGTGATCAACATATACTGAACATAGCGCTGGGGCTTCATCTGTACTGCCACCACTTTCCCCAAGCCAAACTGGAAAGTATGTCACATCCTGTTCAATACCAGCAGGTAACTGGAGTCTTTCAGACTTGCAGGTCACTGTGCATCTATACCCTCCCCTCCAGCACACTACAAGATCATGTGAAATAATGCAGCCCCCTCTTAGCACAGTGCCTGATAATACTCACAGAGCATTCTGCACTATGAACTGCAAGGAGAGATGGAGACTTTAGGAGATTGCTTGGACATGCAGTCCAGATGACTGCCATGGAAACAACTTGGCTAGCCTGGCTCCATCAGGAGAAATACCTGCCCAAAGCCAGCAACCCAGCAGGAATACAGCTCTGTTGAAGAGAATAGGTGCCCATTTCCAGATAATTTCTTCCATTCCTCCTGCCAACATCAGCTGTTCCCCTATTGTCAGGCTTTGGCCAGGTACTTTCCATCTAAGTATTCTCACGATCTGCTTTCCATTTTCCCTAGGCCAAAGAAGCTGAAATTACACAGGAAGATCCCAGAGTAGACAGCATATTGTTAAAGAGCACCAGAAAGCAATAGAAGTATTTGATTCTGGAGTACTTGATTGAAAAGAAGCAAGGTAAGAAAATGTTCAGAAGTATTTAACCTGGCCTTCTAGCAAACAGAGATGAGGAACTCTTAATCAGAGTGTGTTTGGGGAAGCCATACAAGCCACTTCCATTCTCAGTGCCTGTTTTTATCTCTTCTCAACTTTTCCTCTCCAGCCACACTCACCTCAGTGCTTTTAGACACATGCTCTGTCTCTACAGCAGCTTGCACACCGCTGTTGGCCTTTCTGTGGTAACAGTGACAAACTCCATTGGCAGAAAGTCTACTGGGGAAGTTGGGAAAGATCTGGGATCCAAATGAACTTGTATCAATACAGGAGAAGAGAGTGGGAAGTCCAGCAGTATTGTCATAGCCTTGAGAAAAGGCCTGCCAAAACCCTATCAGGAAAGCAACACCAGATGGGCTTGCACAGAGCACCATCACATGGACAGAAACCTGGCTGATGGCCCATAAAACAAAGGTGAGGTAACATAATAATGATCAGCATGGGGAAGGGAATAGCCGAGCTTCACATCAGGCCAATTCACAGGTTTGATAATAACACAGAGCAAAGGATATAAAATTTAGTAGATGATACCAAATGTTCTCCTTTGTCAGCTCGACAATGAAGACAGGGCCAAGTGAAGACTCTTGTTTTATGCCTATGGTCTAACACAAGTTCTTCTGCCACAGTTCTTCTTGTGCCACAGTTGTGGTCACAGCACCCACCCTGTGATGATCACTTCCATTGTAAGAATGAAATAAACCCCACCCTGTTCAGCATCCAAAAGGAAAAGAGATCAGTCTGCCTAGCAAAGCTGGAGGCAAGCTGATGTGCTGGGGGTTACCTGAATGCTTGATGGTTGAATCACACTATACTTCACCATGATAAAAACCCAATATGAAAACAGACAAGATGTGAACACCAGCTATACAAACCAACTACCCATGGGTGCTTTCTAAGACCTAGGAAATTCATAGTAGCTTAGGGGGTTGGGTTTTTTTGGTTTGGTTTGGTTTTGGGGGGGGGTTCTTGGGGGTTTTGTGGTTGTTGGTTTTTTTTGTTTCTTTGGGTTTTGTGGAGGTTTTTTGTTGTTGTTGTTTTTGTTGTTGTTGTTTGTTCGGTTTTTTGGGGTTTTGTTTTGATTTGGGTTTTTGTTTTGTTTTTGTTTGTTTGTTTGTTTGGGTTTTTGTTTGTTTGGGTTTTTTGTTTGTTTTGGTTTTGTTTTTTGTGGGAAGCATTAAGAAATGGGGAATGTTTGCCCTGGATGACTTTGCCCTCTTAGGGAGTGCTGCGGGACAAGGACATGCACAGAACCTGCCTGAAATACCCAACGGTCAAGGCATTCCCAAGGTCATTTCACCCCACGGTAACCAGTTTGGCTGAATCTCAAGAAGCCACAGATGAGAATTTCCTGTTTCCTGTAACTCTGAGGACATTTGAAACACTATGGCAGTTGCTCTCAGAAAGTAACTATCAGGTTGTGGCCAGGATCTGTGCAATAAACACTTTAATTAGTTTGGCTATAGGTCTGTGGTAACCACATGCCAGTCACAGAGCAGGCAGATACCCTCCCACACCACCCTGGTGGCATTAGAGAAACCAGTTAGAAAGGAAAAAAGGAGAAAGGTGGATTTTCAGCAAAGTAGATGGGAATATCATGTTAGAAAAGACAGTGAGCTGGCCCTCAGCTCATGAGAAAAAGAGGGGGTTTGTTCACGAATGAGAGGAGGAAGAAGCAGTATTTCTATGGAGCACCACAGATAGAGGAAGATCTCACTAAATGTAACGGAAATGAAGCAAGCAAAAGCCAACTTTCGTGTTATATGAAAGTGCCCCAAGAGAGAGGATGAAAGCCTTGGGATTATTTAGGTCACTTGAAACCTTCCTGGATAAGGAATCCAATCACACACAGTGAAGAAAAACTTCTGCTCACCCCCTGAGGAGGGATACCCAAAGGACCAACCCATATTCCCTATGCAGGAGTGGTTTCCACCAGAACACAACTGGTGAAGCATTCAGCTACCCCAGAGCATTACCCAGTGGTAATAGGGTATATAACCAAATGCAGGCAGAGGAATACTGAGGGCTCCTTGCAGGCTCCCGAAACAGTATTGGGAAGTTTGGCTCATCATCAGCCCCTGATGCGAGTCCTTTCCTTTGCCCAAGCAGACTGCTGATTAACTAGGAATTAAGCTGGCATGAGACAAGAGCTTGTTGATGTCTCTATAAAGCTTCAGCTGATAGACAAAAATAACTTTCATGTTGTCTATTCTGCTTCATCTTCTGCAAACATGCCTGGTTCTGCCAGACTGTCAGCCATAGTCCTCCCCATACTGTAGTTTTCTGCTTGTGTTCAAAAGGAGGAGATGTGCAGCTTGCCTGTGCTCCCTTACCCACACATCCATGTCCAGCCATGTGCAGGCTCACATTCACATGTGCCCTACACATTCCCACTCATGACTCAGACATCTCCATGTGTTCACATATAAGAATCCTCAGACTGCCCACATATGGGCATCCACCAAATGTTCCAGGATAAAAAGGGGGGCTTATATCATCACATAGTCACACACATTTTCTCACCCCACTCTCAGGCATATTGTATCCACATAAATGTGTGTGCATATTTGATGATGCCTTCACTTGCAGAGATAGATTCCATCTCCTATTCATTCACCACCCAAGCATTCACATGCACCACAGCACAAATACCACATGCAAAGCCCATACCCTTTAGACATGCTAAGGCAAATTAATACTTACATAAAAGACATGCATGCAACATGCATATTTGAACATGCGTGCAGAGACTGCAAATACACTGCAAACCTACAGAAAGAAATACTTTTAAGTCATGTTCATTTATGTGTGTTCAAAGCAACCTCACTGAGAAATGAATTGTTAACATTTCTACAAGGGGAAGAGTTGTTCTTTAGTAAAGATTAAGCTCTTTTTCTCTTTGCAGTTCGTCACTGGCTTAGAATCATGGAGCAGTCCTAAACTGCAGATATTTGTTAACATAATTAACATTGAAGATTCCACACAAACCAGTTTAAGAGAAAAAAATTCTGCCCTATTCCCTGTGCCCACCAGTGCAACTTGTACTACAGCAGTACCAGGTCACAGGCAAGGGCTCAGGAGCCCACAGTGAGTTGTACAGAGTGACCTTACAGCCAGTATCTGAATTCCTTCCCGTGCAGCACAATAGATGATGACAGTGGTAAGGCCTGTTTTGCCTGGATGAGCAGTACCTGCTTCCACTCTGTCCCCTTTTCCACCCTGCACAGCTCTGTGCCTCCAGCTTCCTGGCACACACACAAGGCTTTCCTCTCTGGACTCAGCAGCAGGCACCCAGCTCTCGTCAGCCTCCGCAGGGAGTGACGGCGCAGATCCGTGCAAGCGCTACAACAGGCGGCCAGGCAGCTGTGACAGGGTGAGGACATAATGGTCTCTGACACACACATTTACATCGTCAACACAAGCACTGAACTGAATTTGAATCCTCACCTGCACGGAAGAGTGTTTTCCTCTCTCCAAAGGTGCTAGTTCGTCACTGATCTTTCCAATGTGAATTTTTCATACTTTTTTGAAAGTATATTTTCTTCACCAGTCAGTGATCTGCTAGTAATGGAAAAGCTACATGTATGAACTTACTTGTTTCAGAATTATGTCTTTTCTTATCCCTAACTCTGTCCCCAAGAAGTATGACGTGCTAAGTCCAAAGAAGACGTTTTGGCATATCTGTCTCCAAATCACTTCAGCAGTCATAAGCTAACTCCAAATTGCATATAATTTTTTTCAGAAAAGAAGCAGTGAGTTTACAGAAGAGGAAAATAATTATGATGAAAAACTCTGCTGTATTTTTATTATTAGAATGAAAAAATTCAAGTTAACTTTGTTTCACATCCAAAGTAAACATGTGGGGACTATTGTCCCAGACTAAGAGAACACCAAATTTAAGTCAAGGCTTGCAAATGTTCATATGGGTTTCTGGCCACAAGGGCTCATACAAGAGAAAACATGGTCATATCAGAAAAGCATCTACCAATGCATTCTTGGAGTATTTTCAAAAGCTTCAGGAAAAAAAAGGTACTGGCACTAAGATACCCTAACACAGATGTTAAGTACGAGAAGAGGTAGTAAAAAGAAGTTTAAAGTCTCTATTAGGAAGAATCAGAGACTACAAAGGTTTTGAGCTGAAAAAAGTATCCAAACTGTAAAGGGAAGAAGAAGGGGAAAGGGAATGTTCTTAATCTCTCCATCAAATTTTGTCTGACCAGGAATCCTCCACTGATCCTAGGAAAGGGTTTTCAATATTGATTTCAAAGACAACAGAAGTGGAACGCATCCTAACTGCCAACACTTCCCAAAATATTAAACTCTTACCTTGCAAGTATTTATTGAGCTCTCATGGTGAAAAACACTGAGGAGTGTAGGCTTTTAGATAATCTTTCTAATTCTTGACTGCAGTCAGGCTACAAACCAACAGTGTCAAGAACCTCAAGTAGTTGTTTGATTGGACCCTTCAGGCCTCTGTTTGCAACATCAACTCTCAAAAAAACCCCACAAACCTCCAGAGGAAGTGCAGAGGGCTGCAGTGGCTCTGTGGGATAAGCAAAGACATCTGCAAGGGAAGCACAAGGGCCAGCTGTGCACTCATGGAGAACAAGCCAGGGGCCAAGGGCAGCCCCAGCACAGGCACGCAGTGGTGGGGCAGGATTGCACAGTGCCTGAGCACAGCAGGCACAGCCAAGAGCTGCCAGCAGCCCCCATAGACAGGGTCAGACAGGACTGGGAAAAACGCTGCAATGTGGGCCTAAAGACCATGCAAAAGTCACAGCTAGCAGACATAACTGGAGGTAAACTGTGAGATGTATAAGAGGGACAGCCAGGAAAAAAGCTACTTACAGTGCAAGGCTAAAGTCTATCCAAAGGGTCAGGGAAACAGATCCACCTACTGCATAAACAGAGCAAGGCTCAGGTCTGAGCTTAAATAGACCTCCTGGGCCCCAGCCTACGGGATGTAGGGTGTGGGGCATGTGGAGGCTACAGGTGAGATTGGTCAGAGCATTAAAATCCACTGGGACATTTGACATCGTTTCTTAGGAAAAGGTACTTTGTTGAAGTAGGATGCAAGCAGCCTAACATCAAAGACCAGTTCAGAACAGAGTGCTCTATAGCGTGTGCCACCTCACAGACATCCCAAGAACTGCTGGAGTGCTTCTGCCAAGAGGAGCTCCTACTCTGTGGGATTCAGGAAACCTGGTGTGACCTGCTGGTCTCTACACGAGAGAAGATCAAACCTGCTCCTTATTTTGTCCAAGCCTGAGGAGGCAACCTAAACGCTTTGTTCTTTACCAAATTAGCAATAACCTGGTTCCCAAACCTGCTACTCTTTTTCTCTGTGCCTTCCATCTATTTTTGCCTTTGCTTCTAACCAATAACACAGAAACCCCAATGTTTTTCCTATTTATCTGCTCTGTGCTAACTTCGAACAGCATTTCTGAAAAGTATCCCATAAGGTTCTCAAGTAGGTGCTTTGAAGAAAAATTCTTTCCAAAATGAAGATTTTAGAGAAAAGACTAATCTGTATCTTTGCCTTCCAAGGTGACACCTGAGTATTAACTAGCTAAATAATGACATTTCTATTAAAATAATCTAGCCTACCTGAACCATTTTATTTTTGAAGAGAAAGTTGCATCTATTGGACTTGTTTACCTTTAAAAAATAAATTTCAAAAGGAATAGTATAACTGAAAAACATTTTTTAAAAATTAAGGGGGTTTTATTTGTGTGTTTTGGTTTCAAGTTATTCTTTAACACTGGACCATATGAATTCATGTGATTACCCAGCTGTAGACTTCTAAGAGAAAAATTATACTCAGAAATTACTAGTAATCCTGTTGTGTGTTTTTAAAGAAGAAAAATGTTTTGATTCATAAAATACACACAATTCCCATGGTCATCCTCAAACCCTATGTCAGTCATGGATCAGTTATAACATGAGATACAAACAAATTTACAAACTTTACATCCTTCTCATTTTATTGTTAAGGGTTGAGCTAGACTTTTCCTCACAAACTGTATTAGTTGAAAATACATCAAAGCTGAGAGTTGCATTTAAGCACTTGACTCCAGGAGATGGGACTGAGCCAAATTGCTCTTAGGGTGATCTAGGGGCCAGTATTCCAAGAGCTGTCAGGGCAGCTTCTGAAGGTAGCTGGTAGATAAAGCTTAGAGGCAGCCCTCACATATGCCCTGCAATGAATGCAGAAACTCCTTCAGTATTTCATTGACACAAGACTCAGGCTGAGCCTCAGACAAAGTTTTAAATGCTAGCAACCAAGGGAAATAGCTGCATCCAATCCTTGTTCAAAATGCAGCCCCTCAGCTAACAGGCACTCAGTTCATTGCTACTGTATGATTCCTTTTTCTGCTGGTTGATGATCATTCCTGCTTGCAAGTCTGATTAATTTTTATGGGCATCTAGAAGTTGGAGAACTTGTGGGGGTGAGGGGGAGGTGATTTCCAGCTTTATTTACATCCAAAGGGATTTATTTCATTAGAAAACCATCTGAGTGTATTTTCTTGACATGTACCTCTTCTAGATGCATCTCAGACTACTCAGCAAAACAAACAGCTAGGACTTGGGCACCTCCAGCCCAGCTGAGGTCAACAGAAACCAGAGAGCCAGTTGAGCTCAACTGACTGACACCAGCAGGACTTGCTCTAAAGCTGCTGCTCTGCGGAGCATCTCAATCAACCCACAGACAGAATTATGGATAAAGAGGGAAAATAAGTGCCTTACTTTCCCGTCTTGTGGACAGCCCTGAGAAGGCCTCCTGCTCACACCTGCTGCACTGCCAGCTTCCAGGCTGCCAGCAGAATACAGCAGCAAAGGTGGGCGTGGGGGGCAGAGGGACCAGAGCTGGGCAGGCTATAGCCCCATCCCCAGTGAAGTGAGCAGGGCTGGGCGATCACCACCCCTGGCCCACCTCCAGCTCTGCCAGAGGCACACCCAAGGAGCACAGCAGGGGGGCAGGGGCTGGGGACTCCCAAGGCATCACCCCCTCCCCGAAAAGGGAATCTGAAATAAAAGGCAGAGGGAGCCTTGTGTGTGTTTTTATTATTATTATTTCTGATTAAAGAGGAATTCATTTCATCTTTGCCTCCTGCCAGGGGCTGAGGTGCCGCCATTGAGGTTAACGGTGCGGAAGAATACAAAAAAATTTCATTGAGGAGGATTATAAAAGTTACTAGCTGGAACATTAACAGAAGAGTAACTTGTAAAAAATGCAATATTACAATATTCACAAGGACGGTAGAGCGTGGTAAAGCTATAAAATTCAACATTAAAATCTTCTACAGCCTAGATAACCTAGTTAACAAACATTGTATTGGAACTACTTTTTTCCGCGGTGCCGAGGTGCGCGGGGCCGCGGGCGGCGGGGCCGGGGCCCGGGGCCGGGGCAGAGCCGCTCCGCGCTGCCGGTCCCTGCGCGCCAGCAGCGCATCTGCGGAGGGGATGCACGAAGGCGTGGAGCCGGCGCGGCTCCAGCCCCTGATTCAGCACTGATGAACTTTATGTCATTAGCAAAGCGTGGGAAGTGATTTGTCTCATCCAAACCCGCAAACAGGAAGCGCAGATTCGTGTCATTTGTCACCAACCAGCACCTAGTGCCCACACAAATAACAGCCAATATCTTTCCCTGTGCTGATGGAATTCTACGGGGGGGGGGGGGGGGGGGGGGATGGAAAGCCAAACCAAAAAACAAACAACCCCCCCACACACACCACCAACCACACAAAAAACCACCGCAAAAAGAACCCCACAAAACCCAAAACAACCAAAGACCAGAAAAAAACCCAAAACTCCTACCAAACTAGCGAGGATCAGAAATTATTATTACTATTACTATTATTACTAATATTGTGCTCCTAATAATGGTCTCGTGCAAAGACATCAACCTCAAAGATAAACCGATGCCATTCTCTCAAAATCAGCATAGATAGTTTTAATCTTTAGAGTCTCCTATATCAGGCGAAACTTATTTCTCTTGCAAGAAGTAGGGACGCATTTCCCCTTGTTGTGTGTTATTTTAATGTTGTTTGTCGCCGCATCCTTTTCCCCCCACCCCCTTCCCTCTGCGTCCTCGCTCCCTCTGTTCTGGGGGCTGCGGAGTCGCGGGAAGCAGATAGTGTGAAAGGGCCGGGAGAGAGGGAGAGGGAGCGAGAATTGCTCTGAGCGACTGCGGAGTGGAATTCAGTTCCCTGGGGAGTTAGCAGACAGTTTGTGGAGATGTTACTCCAGAGTTTCAGACTATGATAAATATGATAATTTGTATAAAATTTGAATGGGTTCTTGTTTTCAGGGAGAATGCCTCCGATGATGAATGTTCATGATTTTCAGATAGATGGCTGATAAAAAGTGTATTGAATTGTTGAAAGCGATTTTAATTTTAATTCTCTACCTGCAGATGTCTGATAATAATAATGTCTCCTAATAAAATAGGAAGGTGTCAGTTTAAGCAGCAGTATTTCGCTTCACTTCATCCTTCCCATCCCCAGACTGTGGCAACATTAACCTCTTCTTATAAAAAGGCACATAAAATTATTATAATTACAGAGTTATTAATTTTAAAAAGAGGGTTAGCAGGATTTTTTATTATTATTAATAGAGCTCGCAGAGAACCCCTGCAAGTAAATCCCCGTGTGAAATGATGGATCCGATTGCTAATTCTATTATTAGGTATTGCCTAGGAATTGCCTTTCGGGTTTTTAATTAGAGTAATTGAAACTAGAAGAGGCGGGGCTGATTATTTTTATTTTTTTCCTCTTTGTTATTATTTAAAAGTCATTGATAATGCTGCCTGCATTCAGATATCGTCTTGAGAAGGAGACTTACAACAAAGCAACAAAGGGAAAACAGACAGACCCGCGGGTCTGGAGCTTAAAACTCCCAAGCCAGCAGTGTGCGTGTATTAGGTTAATTGGGTTTTGGGGGTCTGGGGGATCTCTGAGACTATCCCCAACCCAGCTCTTACTGTCTCTGAGCTGGGCTGATATTTCATGTGTGGGAGGAAAAAAAAAAAAAAAAAAAAAAAAAAAAAAGCCAACAACAACAACAACTCTGGTAACATGAAATCAATGACCTGGCAGTTACACTCTAATTAGCGCCTCCTGCGAAGCAGCCCTAAGCCAGCCCAGGAAAACCGCACACAGGCACCGCACGCCGGGGAGCGGAGGCAGGCGCGTCCTCGGCGGGCTGCGACTCTCGGTGCCGGGGGCAGCCTGGCTCCCGTCCGAGCCTTCCCCGGTGCGGCTCCCACCCGCGGCCGCAGCCGCGGATCACCCACGCGCGGCGCGGAGGGGGCTCGGCCGAGAAGCGGGGACCGGCCCCGCTCCACTCCCTGCGGGGCAGCCGCCGAGAAGCCCCCGGCTTCGCTCTCGTTTGCCCGAGCTATTTTTCTCTCGCCCTGAAAAGAGCAGACAATATTGTCCATTCATCAGAAAGGCAGGAATTTGGTGCTTCTGGTTGACTCCGAGACGGGTAATTCAGGGAGAAATGAAAGCTGGATAAATGACTCGGTAGTGTGAATTAGTGCGGAGGGTGCAAGCCGCCTGGCAGAGAAGTGCGATTTTATAAACAACGGCATCATCTGGCAAAAGGGTAAAGAACTGTGCAGAGCTCACAGCTTTTCCAAAGCATCACATTGATATTTTATAAATGGAGAAGAAGGGGGAGAGAGATACATGTGAAATATGTTCATAAGCACAGGCTATGCAAGCACAAGGGAACATTCCCGCTCAGATCCCCACACAGGTGCATCTTGCCATGTACTAAATGCTCCCTAGCTGTCTCCAAAAGAAATAGTTATATGCAATAAATATATATACATTAAAGTCTCCTCATTTTGATATAAAGATTCGGGTTTATATTATAGATTTCTGATATATTGCCACGTATTCCTCTCCACAGACGAATCTATTTCGGGCATGTGTGCGTAGTTGTGAACATAACATATATACTTATAGTTACACAGGGAATTGGAGAGTTGGCAATACGTCTAGCAACGAGAGCGCTCGTTATATATATGGTTGCATAAAGGATCGTATGCAGTTACATTAAGTCCCATTAAGATAGTGAATGTCGGTCCGCACCGTTTCGCACACAAAATTACAATTACAAGTTCTTGACTAAAGAGCAGGAGGAAATTGTCAGAAGCTGGGGTGGTCCGGTCCCCCGGCCTGGTGCCTGCGACCTCCTTCCCACTGGGGTGCCGTTGGACGTAGGAAACTGGAGATGGGGGGAAAGGTATTTATTCAGGGCAATTAGAAAGCAGGTACCGCTTCAGAAAATGGATTTATTAAGGGGAAAATAAGTCGAAATTATTGTTTAAAAATGCGCATAAACGAGTCTAACAAAGTAGGGAAGCAGAAGCATATTGGCGTGCAAGGTATCACACTGGAACTGCTTCCACTTCAGACCTCGGGATTAATCAAAGAAATCGGTGCGGCTGATGAGGAGTTATTCAGCAGCTGAGCTCTGGAAAACTGCATCCCTGCTTTCTTTATACATTTTATTATTTTCAATTGGTTTGAAAAATTAGAAGTGTTTAGAAAAAAGAAATACACATTTCTTCTTCCAGCGGGCTGGAAAGCTTTGATTTTATTCCCCCCCCCCCCCCCCCTCCCCATCCCCTCTCTCTTATCCTTCCTTCCCTTTCTATTTTTTCTTCCTCTCAAGTTTGTGATGGGGACCGCAAGGAAGGATGCTTTTGAGAAAGAAACTGAAGCGCCTTTTTAGAGGGCACTGCTCTCCTTCGCCCCACCCTCAGTATTCCTAACTCCTGTTTTTACCGACAATGCCAGCCCTGGAAGCCAGCAGCCCGGGCGTTCTGTAACCTCCGACGCCAGGCAGGGGAGAGACAGATCAGGGCTCTTCTTGACAGTTTCCCTTCATTGTGCTTTTAAACCTCCCCCTGGCAGGGCTCGGCAAACGCTTCTTTGTCCGCTTAGGAGTGGCCATGGCAGGGGGAGGCCAATGCTCCCCCTTTACACGGACATCCGTCGATGCCAAAACTTTCTTAGGAAACTTGGCGGAAGACTCGACTTCTGACAATCGGGTAGAGATGACAACTGCCAGAGATGCCCGTGGCCATTCGCTTTAACTTTCTCTGCTTTCAAAGCAGTTGGGAAAACGCCTCTTTTGAGAATGGCCATCTCCTCCATCGATTATTCTTAAGTGTAAATCTTTAATGCTGTTGAATCAGTACCTCTGTCTCTTGCCTGGCTGGCAGGCAAAGCTGACAAGCTAAGGGGATGGTGGGGAGCGAAAGTTACTGACTTGGGTGGGACAAGGCAGGAGTGGCCGCACCCCTCCGCACTCTCTCGCTGGGGTGTCACGCTTGGCCCTGTCCAGGCTCACATGGACAGCTCGGGAAAACATCCCCCGAGAGCGATTCCTATTGATCGCCGGGCGAAGGGCAGCGGATTGCATCTCTCCCCTGACGGTCGGCGACGTGTGACGGTGGAGGGTATAGGGCGGGGAGGGGACTGGGGGCGGGGGGGGGGGGGGGGGGAAGGGGCGGAGGGAAAGAGGGGAAGAGTGGAAGAGGGAGTTCTTGGGCCAATTTATCAGTTATTAAAGGACCCTTCCTGGACCTACAGAGCCCAGGGGCATTTCTCATCTCAACTCCAAATAGAAAAAAAAAATGTAGTCAGCTATCTTTAATCATTGACTCGAGGGCACATTTCACATCATCTCTCAAATCTGCATTTTTTATGAAGTGGCCAAAACGTGTGCTGTGTGCCTAATTTTCTCTCCCTTACAGGCGTTAAGAAGAGTAATGAGAAATCGGCTGGAAATTAACTTGCTTCTGCCCCTGCAGCCTTCTCCCCTCATGAGAGACTGGAACTTTTATCCCACTCACACACACTTTTATATCAACTGGTTCAGAGCCCGGGGGCTGCCGGGGTTGCGGGACAAGGAGGGGAGGCGGAGGGAGCTGCCCGCAGCAGAGTTAGGAGACAGACCTGCAAAGTTCCCTTTTCTCTACAGCTCCCAGACCATAACAGAGATTCTTGTCACAAGGACAATGGTTGTGCTCCCGGAGAAAGGTGAAAGGCACACGAGTTACATCTTCCCCGGCTTTTACTCTTACATTCAATGTTCCTCTCTCAAACATACTCCAGCCTCCAAAATACTGAAAACTCAGCGCGTTCAAGAGATCCGGGGACCAGGGAGGCAGCGGATGTAGGAGGATATTTATTTTCTGCGCGTTAATATACGGAAATACATTATCATTGTTGTCATTATTGCTCCTCTTATCATTACTAGTGCCTGGAGTCTTGGAGTTTTCCACCGAGGTTTGGAGTTTTCCACCGACGTGGACACGACGTGTAAGGGCAGGCTAACGGGCAAGGGAGAAGAACTGCTTCCTCACTTCTTGCACCTTGAGGACTATTTTTTGCTGTTCCCTTAGCCGTTGCCCAACACTCGCCCCCGCGTCCGGCAAGAGCCGCGGAGCAAGGCAGCCCAGCCGTGCCACCGCTTGCTCCCTCCCCATCCTGGGGAAAGCCATGCCCCGGGGAAGAGCGGGTTCATCCCTTCCCTCGACGCGCCGGGGAACTGTTGCTTCTGTGCACTGGCCCACACCGGCGCCTGCCAGGCAGCTGCGAGCCGCTCCTGCTGCTACCCCCGGGACCCCGGGGCTGCCGAGGGTGGCCAGGGCCGGAGAGCCGGGAGTCGCCGCGACCCCTACGGTGCGGAGGAGCCAGCGCCCGCTGCCCGCTGCCCGTCGGCCCGGCGGGAGGCGCTTGCTCCGGGGACAGCTGCTCCGGGGCACTCGCAATGGAAACTGGAAGTGAACCTAAAAAAGAAAAGGGCGGCGGAAAATAATTCTTAGAGCTCAAAACAGCGTAAAGCTGAGATTTAGGAGCTCCATAAAATGCCAATGGGGAAATCACCTCAGCGCAGGCTGCCATAAATGTTTCAGCTTTTCTATTCTAATTTTCATGTCTACCAAGTGTTTGACGGCTCTTTAAAACCTCTTTACTCTTTACTTATTTTCCTTCCTTTTCTTTTTCTTTTCTTTTTCTCCTTTTCTCTATTATTCTTTCCCTTCCTCTTCCCCCACATTCACTACTTCTGTCCACAAACGCTAGAAAGGTGGGGGGGGGGGGGGGTGGATTTTTTCCCTCTTCTCATATTTTCTTATTTTCGCCCATCCTGTCCATTTATCCATTTATCCATTTATCCATTTATCCATCCATCCATCCATCCATCCATCCCTCCCCATTTCATCATCAAATTAAACGTCCCTTTCTTTATTCAGACTTTTTTCTCTAATATTAGTAAAGATCAATGTCTCTCTCTCCGTCTACTCATTCGTCCTGATTTCCATCTTCTCACTTAGTTCTATGCTTCTTTTATTTTCACCTTCTTTGGCACATTGGCACAGGCCGTGTTCTGCTGCCGCAGTCTCTCATGGTTTTTACGTGATCTTCCATTTTTCCTTTCCTTTTCTCCGATTCTGGCAACGACGAGTGAAAGTCCCCCTCCTACGTGTCCACTTCCCTCATTCCCATCCTAATCCACGCTGGGACTCCCCAGATTCTCCAGGCCCTCCAAATTGCCGGGGCCCAGTGGACCCAGGCTGTCCCGAAGCACAGTGCGCCCACAGGCCGTCTGGCTGCCGGGTCCCCTTCCTTGAGATAGAAACTTGTGTTGAACTACCTGGAGAAGGAATAAGAGATCACACCGACGTCTCCCCAACTCTCGGGAGAGCATTGCCGCCCGCCCGGCCGCTCCCAGCCCCGCGTAGGAGGTGCGGTAGCCCCGACCCGGGGACACTTCTCATTTTGCCAGCCACCGCCTCCAAGAGGGACCACCGGCCGAGGCCGGGGAAACGCTCTGGGAAGCGCTTTTGAATCTAAACGTCAGCACAGGGCAGCGACGGATTAACACTTCCCGGCTGCAGGGCCGGAGCAGCACCCCGCGGCCGGGCCGGGGCCCGGCACCGCCGATCTGCACTGCCCCCTCTGGCGGGACGCGCGGCCCGGCCGCCCTGCCGGGAACGGGGCTGTGGCCGCCCTGCCGGGAACGGGGCCGTGCCCGCCCCGCTGCTGGGGCGTCGGGAGCCCCGAGCCAACGGAACTGTTCCCTCCTGCCGGCTGCTCCCGAGCCGGTGCAGGAGCTCCCGGCCAGACCTTGGCGGGGGACCACGCTTGCCGCAGCCGGCCTGGTTTCGTGGCCCGGGGCGCCACCGGCACGCCCGCCCAGCCCGCTCGTCCCCGCGCCGCGTCCCGGTCGGCAACTTCACGCCAAGGCCCCTGCACCGACGTGGCCTGGTGCAGCTACGCCTGGCTCCATCCCTCCTTCCCGCCCACCTCCCACCCCCGCCAGCACCCGAGCACCCCGTCGGAGAGACCCGAAGGCAGCGAGAGCCCCTGTGGCTGCGTCCCGCGGGCGGCCGGGCGGATTCCATCTCACGACAACCGCAACCCACCGCCCCCAGGCATTCACCCCACCCACCCCAAACTTCGCGCAAACCCCTTCCCACTCCGCTGCTCTGACACCAGCTCAGCTACTGGAAATTCAGCCTTTTTCCGTGCCAGCAGCATCCCTGCAACTTTGGGAGTTCAGAGAACTCTTGCTCATCTCACAGCCTCTACGGACAGCCCCGGAACAGGGGAGAGGCTCACTCCTTGCTCACTCCTTGCTCCTCACCTCTCCCTTTGTCCTCCCCCGTTCCGCCATCACCATGAAAAAGCACCAGGTGGCCAGCACAACACTAAGGCAATAGTGCGGGGCAGAGTGGCAGCGGCACAGACATCCCGCAACTCTGAAGTCACCTCGAAACTCTCGGGAAAGAGCTGGATCTGTCTGTGCACGGCTGCCGGCCGGACGAACCGCAGGGAGAGGGCTCCGAGTGCTGAAGCCCCCGGCCGGGGTCTAGCCTCTGTCCTTGCCTCTCCCTTGTCCGCTCCTCTGCAGGTCCCCTTTTCAATATCCTCTCCACCCTTCAAAGAACACCCTGCCTCAGAGACGGGGAAAGGAGACGTTGGACAAAGGGAAAGGCACCCATTTCCTTACAATGCTCTCAAGCCGAACAGCCAAGCAATGTGCATTTTCACCCCCACCCCCCCCCCCGCCCCCACTGGAAATTGTCCCTGCTCCCCGTGTCGCTAGTGTCTGCCCTATTACCTGTTGCACCACTTTCTGTCTCGGACTATGGGGAAAGAGCCTGTCAGTCTCCCTTTTGCACACCACAGCCCCATGAGGAGTTTATTCCTTAAAACACTTCGTCCTGGTGTTTCCCCTCCTAAAAGTGCAGGCAGACAAAGCCCGAGCCCGCAGCGGAGGAGCGGGGGGATTTTACCGAGTGGTACGAGCGGCCGGGGCCAGCGGGACGCGGCGGCCGGTGCTAGCTGGGAGCGGGGAGAGCCGCGCTCCCTCTGCCTCCGCATTTTCCTGGGAACTTTCTGTTGCGAAGTTAACTATTAACTGCAGGAAAGCAGGCAATTTTCTTCGGAATGCGAACTATTTCCTTTATGCAGCAGATAGATGTTTGAGGTGATTGATTAATATGGAAATTGATATTAAAATATGTGTCGTAGAACACTTTCCCCGTAGTCTCAGTCGCACGGCTACTGCCGCAAGGAGGAACAGGCGTCCAGGGCAAGCAACGCACCGAGCTGCTGCCGAGAGTTTTCCCGGTTGGCCAAGAAATGTTTTAATCGTGAAATACATGCAGATATAGTTACAATAGCTCGCATTAATACATCTAAACAGTGCTGAGTGAAAGGGCACACTGAGGGCGCACAGCAGCACTAGCGGGGGAAGAAACGCCGGGGGTCCCGCCACAGAAGGGGAAGGTGTTCGGATAATGCTTGGCGCTCCTCTCGGGAGCAAAGGCGAGGGTGGGCGACCAACGTGTAGGCAGGGTAATTACAGAGATTGTGTAGAGCCAAACAGGTACGCTATAACCATTCGTGGAGCACCAGTTTGCTGCAAGGGGAGAAACAAGAAATGTTACCAGGGAAGTCCGTAATTCTAGACTCGCGCTAGATTGTACTTCAGCACAGCTTTAAGGTAGGAAGAGTCGTGTGTCCGTTGAGGTACTCATAATTGTTCACTCTTTTTATCTGTAGCAGCACCTGCGCTCCTTGGTTCAGGGTCGCACCAAAGAGGACTGGCACCAAAGAGGAGTGTTACATACCGGGAAACCGGAAAAAGTCCGGTTCCCGTTTATCCCGGCTCCACCATGTGTTGCTGTTCTCCCTCGGCTAGCCTCGTGCTAATTAACCTGTGCCCCTTTTAATTAAGAGAGAACTCTCTCGGCGGTGCCCCCCGCTCTGCCCGACGGCGCGCAGCCGCACGTCGCCCCTGCCGCCCTTCCAGGGGCTGAACCCCCGGGCAGCCCCGGCCCTGCCGCCCAGCCCGCCCCAAGCCCCCGGGCCGCCCGCCGACCCGCCCCACAGCCCGTAGAGGCGCCTGGCATGGGCACCTGCCCTTCTCGACCCGCTCGGCTCAGCCTCCTGACGATATTTTTCACGCTTCGCCCCCCCCCCACCCCCCTTCCCTTCTCTGCCGATTCTCACAAACGTTTTATACAAGGAAGGGAGAATTTTCCAGTCTCTTTTACTGCTTCCCCCCCACCCCCCTCACCCCTTTCCTGGGTTTTCCCCTCTCCCCCTTGTTCCCTTCCCTTCTGTTTCCTTGCCCCTCGCCTCCCCCCCACCGCCGCTTGTTTGTCCCAATGCCCGGCCGATCATCGCGGTGTATGAAGTTCTAACTGGTTTGTGTCAGGCAGCTCTCTCTAAGCAGTCTGGCGTGACGGATTAAACATCAACTAGTTAAATAAAAATTAATATCAACTGCCTCCTAACTTCTAATGTCATGTTGTTTATAACTAATGAACTGATTAGGGGATAAACACATCAGGAAGACATTTCTGCTTCCCTGCTCTTTCGAGAGAGATTTGCAGAATTCAAAGTAAATCACCCAGAGTCCTTTCTGGGCTTCTCCCGCACCAGTCTGAGGAGGGAGGACGGGGATTCCGTGGGGTTTGTTGGGGTGAGGTCGGAGGAATCTGGTGCATGTGTCAGGGTTAGCTGGACTTATTTAAACATCTCACCGAGGAAGCATTTCAGCGCGGCTGAGAGCAGGGCTCGGGCTGCAGGGAGGTGAGGAACCACTCTAGACAGATCCGGCGGCTGCTGCACACCGGACTGGAGACGGCGTCTGAGGCAAATACTCGTTGCTGCAATTATTGACTTTTGGTCTCCCATTTTAATATTTAAAATGAAACTTTTTTTTCCCCTTTGCTTGAAGAGGCAATCGATGATTTTTAAGTGATATGAAAGAAAGCGTTCCCCCCGCCTTCCTTATTTTTATAGTTCTCCACTTATCTGGGGCGTGCTTTTCGCCAGTCCGCGTTGTTAACATTTTCCTAAACACTTTAGAAAAAGAAACACATGCACACACATAACCCCCAACAGCCTCATCTTGGAGAGGTCCCAAGCTTTTAAATACTGTTTGCCCAGCACCGCCGGCTCTGACAAGACAATAATAACAGGGGAAGCTTTTTAAAACCAATTTAGCAAATGCAGAAATGTAATTTTAATGAAGAATCGATAGCAGAATGGTTCATTTTTCCTGGGACTCCTTGTTGGAGCTGAGAGAGACTTTCAATCAATGGGGAGATATAAGGGGGGGAGTAGAAACAGAGAAAGAAAAATATTCATTCAGTGATGTCTTTAGCACTGGGAATTTTTCTTCTTTTCTTTAGATCTTTGTTCTATTTATTATTTATTTCTTTTCAGTCGCAAAGCCTTTATCAAAACGTGGTCGTAAGAGCAAGAAAGGAGACGAGTGGACAGATAAATGGATGGATGGATGGATGGATGGATGGATGGATGGATGGATGGATAAATAATCTCTCAGAGGCGAAAAGATAGGCGCTCACAGAGGTAGATTTCACAGGATTACCTTCTGCCACCTCCAAACTAAACGGCGGAATCCCTGTCCCCCGCCACCCCACCTGGAGTCTGCCCGGACCCCGAGCTGAGAGGTATCAGCTCCCGGGTGGGCTGCGCCACCATCCAGACCAATCCCCCGCCCGTCCCCGCTGCGCTCCCCCCACCCCCAGCCTGAGCCCACCGCCTCCCTTTTCAACTTGGAGGAAGTTCCTCCTCTGTCCCGCGTCCCCCTCTCCCTTGCCAGCCCCTCTCCGAGAACATTTTTATGGTAATAAGACAACAAATTAATCTGGTGTTGCAACAAGACTTCCCTACAGGTAGCCAGCTTGAGGGAGGGGGGCAAGGGGAAGCAGATTCAAAGTCCAGGCGTTGTCCCCCCTCCCGCAGGATCCCCGCGGGACCCCCCCAGCCCCTTTCCTCCCTGGCTGCACAGCCCTGGTACACTGGAGCAGGTGAGCCCCTCTCCAATTTTATAAGCAGCAGCGCTGCATTTGCTTTGATTGTTATTTATTTTCCCCTCCTTTTAGCCTGTCCCGGCTCAGTAGAGCGGCGTTTCTTTCTCTGTGGCTGGCGCTTTTTTTTTTTTTTTTTTTTTTTTTTTTTTTTTTTTTTTTTGGTGGTGGTGGTGGTAGTGCTCTGGTGTGTGTGTGTTGTTATCTAAACCGTTTAGTTTTGGGTGGTTGCGCCTAGATCTCGAAAGTCAGCGGGGGAAAGCAAGACACCCAAGCGGGGAGGAGAGAAACGAAGAAAAGGCCGCGGCGGATCTACTGGCTTGCAGCCGTCCCGGGGAGACGGGCCATTAGGCAGAGGAGCCATGGCTCAGAGCTCAGGGAGAGCAGGTAAGGCGGGGGGGGCGCTGAATATTCAGCAGGGAGGGATGAGACCGTCACCCCCAACTCCCTCCTTTGGCAGGAGGCAGCCTGCTTCTGCTCTCCTCCACGCACACCCTCCTCGCCTTGCCAGATCCCCCTCTAACACTTGCTATCTCACCTGCTAAATACCCCTTTTCCTTACGGGTGTCCGCTCCAGCACCCCTTGAAAACATAAGCTGGGTTCCCGTCGTGTTTATCGTGGCAACTTCGCAAGGAACCGCGGCGGAGCCCCAGACGCGAGCGAGAGCCGGGCCAAGCCGCGGTCCCTTCCCTTCCCTCCCGGCCCGGTCCGGCCCCCAGCGGCCCCGGGCGCTTTGCCTCGCCGAGCTCCAGGGGCCCCGGGCGGCCGAAACAGCCCGCTCCATCGGCCTTTGTCTATTTGCCCCAATCCAGGAGGTCCCTCCCGTCCGTAGAAAGTTCAGGGCATTGCTTAAACTCTTCTTCCACCGACTCCCTCCCCACCTCGGGAAACTTTGCTCGCCGTGCTGGCTCTAGATCTGCGTTGTCCCCGCCTCGGGGCCCTCGGGCAACCCAGCGCCTTGCCCGGGATCTGCGGGGCCGAAGCGCGGGGTTGAGGCGGGCGATGGCCGGGACTGCCTCGCCCCCGAGCGGGGGCCGCCTCTGAGCCCCCCAAACCTGCTCCGCCGACGGACGCGTCTCCGGATCGCCCCCGTCTCCCAGACAGCAATTTTATGATTTGCAAACAAAGCTTCAAACAAACCCCGCCGGAGAGGTTTTCCTCGGCGCTGCCGCTCGCGGTAAAAGCACAATTACGCGGTTTGGTTCCCTCAAATTAAGTATATAAACAGAGCTTTTAATTTAGGGATTTTTTTTGTGGGGGAAAGAATACAGAGGTTTAAAATACAAACCTCACCGACTGCTAGCATGGAGCCGCGCCGTTGCCCCGGCTGCCAGTCGTTTGCTGCAGGGGAGGCTTGGAAAAGAAAGGCTGCGGCGGGCGCTGGGAACCGAGGCTAGGAACCGGAGCTAATAGCGCTGGTTTTCCTTTGTCATTTCTGATGGAGTCGCAGGGTGAAATATCCCCCACCTAGAGAGGGCTTCAAGTGCACAAACAGAGAGACACGTACAGGAGGCAAATAAAAATATTCGCCCTTCAGAAAACCACATCTCTTCTGTCGATAGTTTCCCCATATATAAATGTGTGTGCACCATCTCTGTAAATCTCAATATTAAACACGATGTGTGTGAATATATATATATATGCATATACACGTACAAGCTTATGTTTTCATAATCGAACCAATTAAATCTATTATATATGCTGTATACTACATATAAATATGACAAAGATTCACCAAAACGTAAAAGAAAATTACAAAGGCAACGAAAAAGGCCTCCTAAACGAAAAGGCCACAGAGGCAGTTTTTTGCTATTCCGGACCAAAAATCTTCTAAGTCAAAACTGGAAAAAAAACCTTCAGAAAGTTTGTAAACCCCTCTGTTCGTTTTCCCTTCTGTGTTTTTAAAGGATCTGCCGAAGTCCCTTTGCATCTGAGGTTTAAATAGGGAGATCAATAGAAAACAGTTGTAATGATCTAATTAATTATGGCAAAATTAAAAGCGAGTAGAAAATCAATCTCTGATGGTGTTGAAGATGGAATTAAATTGATAGTCCATCTGTTCACCTCCTAGACCGTATAAATATGCAACCCAAGGACGGAGCTAATGGGATCGAGCTGCCTGGGAGACTCTCATTCTCTCTCTTCTTTTTACTTCATTCCTTCCCGAAGTTCAGCCCCATAGCCCCCGTGTTCCCGCTCGCAGCCCTCTGTTCACCCAGCGTTCCCCCTCTCGCTGGAGACACGCAAAACGCTGCTTGTGTCGGGCAACTCAAACCGGCAGCAGCAGACCGCAAATCTGAGGGTACAAAGCCGTGTGGCTGGGAGGAAAAAAAGAAAGCTGAGGAGACAGCGTTCAGTGAGAGCGTGCTCCCTTATCGTGCCGTTTTTAAATCAAACGGACAAGATGATGATGACGATGAAAACGGAGTAGTTTGAGGATGTTCTCCTCCTTCTAAGCGTCTTTTTTACATTGGTCGTGGGTTCAGGAAAGTCAGCCCTTTCTGTAGCCGGATTTCTATAAAATACTGTGTGTGTTCTGTCAGGGAGAAGCGACACATTGAATTAGTTCTGTTTGTCCGGTTTTCCGGACTGTGAAGCTCTAAGGGCAGAGACCCGACGGGAGGCCCTCGGTGCCGCCCTGTCCCGGCGCTGTCCTCCTTCCCCACACCTGCCCTGTCCCCGCCGGGCCAACTTTCCCCAAGTGGGCACCGCGCCGGGCTGTCCTCGGGCTTCCACCCGCCTGCCCACGACGGTGACATTCTGCTGAACGACCAGCGCCACTTGAAAATAAAGGAGAATCGGTGTAATTGCTAAATTAGAGGCTTTACTGAATTTGCTCGTTAAAAAAAAAAAATAGTAATAAGTACCCTTTCCCCCCTCTTTCCGCGGTAATTTCTAGGTGCGGAGCATACGCTAACAGCAGGGAGAGCTAGGGCGAGCTGTCAGGCTTGGAGGAGTTCCCCGCCATCCCGGCCGCTTTTTAATTGTGAAAAATTAAAGCTAGGTGCTGCCGTTCCGTTGGAAAATAACCAATGAAACCGATGATACTATTGCCCAGGTTAGAGCTGCGTGGGGTGGGACGGTGGGGGAGGGCCGCTTAAGTAAGTGAAGCCTAAATATAAATCAACTAAGACGGGGGGTCTCGGGCCCAGATCTAACCGCGTGTGCACACCCCCAGTATGGGGGCGAAAAAAATTGACCGTATCTCACCAAGTTGTGTCAATTTAGCTCTGCGAAACCCCGAGAGCCGACGGAGGGAGTCCCGCCGGCTTCGCCTGCCGCCCCCAGCGCCGCGCCGAGGCTGGAGCCGGTCCCGGAGCCCCGCGCAGGGTCGGAGCGGGGGAGAAGGGGAGGGGGGGAGGGCGGGTCGGGTCGGGCTCTGCCTGCGGGGACTTCCCTGCCAAAGTTTGCCTTCCCCTCACACTTCCCCATCCGGCCAAAAAGAGTGCCCCGGGGGCGGGGGGGGGTGGGGGGTAAGCAGCCTGCAGTACCAATCGGATTTATTAATTGATGTATTGAAAAGAAAGATTGATTGACATCTCCTAATGGAAATTACAACCTCACTTTCCTGCTGTACGCTGCCCTCCCGGCTATCCCTTCATAAAGAAACCCTTGAGGCGAAAGGTAGATTTTCATTTAAAGTGCCCCAGTCCTCAATTTCACAGATTAGATACATTTTAAACACAGACGCACATATTGCAAATTAGAAGCTAATTTAATTATAAATCAAAACTGGGCATAAATCTGCACTCACCACAAAGGATCCATTTAGCAAAATGCAACCACCTCCCCTAACCCTGGAAAACTGCCTTGCAGAAATAACACTACATATACATTGCCAAAGTTATGGATTGTGCACAGTTTAAAGACATCCACGGGACATATTTTTCCCCACGCTGGGGGAGGGGTAAAGCCCCGTGTGTCAGCAATCAGCCGTTCACACGATGACAATTTATTTTTCTCCTAGAGAAAGGAATTATCCGACAAATAAAAGTTTGCGTAGATGTAGAAGGTTGTAATTCTGAACTTACAGGCTGGGATGGAGTCAGAAGAGGCAGATTTTTGAAGTCCAGCAGGTCAGGATCAACAACCACGCTCACACACGCTCACACACGCACACACACCCACACACGCACCCACAGAGCCGGGGTTCGTATTGATTGGTGACATTTGGTTTGCAAACCTCAGAGAGGAGAGTAAGGAGGAAAGTACCAGGGTCCGAGTGAGGAGGAGGAGGAAAGGCAGGCACCCGGGAACTACGCTCCGCGCTCGCAAAACCTCGCTCCCTCTGTCCGTCCCTCCATCCCGGATCCGCTCGTCCTCTCTCCTCTCTGCGTGCCACTCTCCCTCGCCCGCACAGTTGCTCCCTGACTCCGCATCCCGCCCGAGCTGCCCAGATGAGGCAGCCGGGGAAACTGGAGAGATTTGGTGTCGGCACACAGTTCAGTCCTTCCCCGCCCTCTCCACCTTCTAGCTCCTTTTTATAAGTTAGAATTCCCCATTTCCCCCACCCTTCCTTAATATCTCTCTCTTCTCCCCCACTACGGTGAGAGACCCCGCCACTTCTTTCAGCCCCTCCGTTTCCCCGCACACTTCATCCCTCTCCCTCTGTGTCTTCCTCCTCAGAGGCAGTAAACTCCGAGGTCATTAACAGCTGATGTTAAAGAGGCATGAGTCTTCCTGCCACTTTTTTTAATTAGGCGCCTAACTTGAGCTTTGGCGGCTCCCAGCCAGGGGAAGGGAAGGGAAGGAGCGAGCCCGTCTTTGCGAACGGCACAGGAGGAGAGAGAGCTAAATCCGCCCGTTTTCCCGGCTTTCCCACTAAGAGGGGAAGGGGGAAGAAAGTTTCCCCACCAACTTACGACCAGTTTCTCCTGAAGCCCTGCAGACTCGCATTTTCCCTCCCGCCGCCGATTCAAGCATTGGTCCGCAGGCAGGACCCCCCGCGTTCGGCCGGGCAAGCCCCAGCCCTCACCTGCGGCTCTCGCACGGGGCGGAGGGGCCGCGGCAGGTCCTTTGTTGGTGCGTTTCCAGCCTTTGTTTAGCAGTGGAAACGAGCCTGCCTTCCCCAACCCAGCTCCCGGCGCATCCCATCCGACCGGAGAGCCTTCCGTGGTGGAGAGAAGCGTGGGGCAGGGGCAGGGCTCGCAACAGGGCTTGGGAACCACTGCCAGAAACGCGACCGCAGCAACTTTCTCTGGGGAGCTGGATTTGTGTGTGTGTAGAAATTGCTCGGACTCAGCTTGGCTGGGAAGAAAAAGAAGGAAAATAAGGAAAGGAGGGAAGGGAAGGAAGGGAGGGAGAGAGGAAGGAAGGAAGGAAGGAAGGAAGGAAGGAAGGAAGGAAGGAAGGAAGGAAGGAAGGAAGGAAGGAAGGAAGGAAGGAAGGAAGGAAGGAAGGAAGGAAGGAAGGAAGGAAGGAAGGAAGGAAGGAAGGAAGGAAGGAAGGAAGGAAGGAAGGAAGGAAGGAAGGAAGGAAGGAAGGAAGTCTTGAGGCATATCTATCACTTTCCAGTGCATGTATGAAGAAGTCTGCTTCCAGCTTTCCCCGCCGGCCCTGCGGAGGGAGTGGAGCGAAGCGGTCGCCCCTCTCCCCGGCGGGTCTTTTTGTGCGATCATTTTTGGAGATGTGAATCCCAGGCAGCCATTACCACACTTTGGCCCCTCTGACTGCTGGAATTACCCTTTCCGGGGACTTTAATGGGCAAGCCATAGGGTTTTTCGCTGATCCACAGCAGTTTTCGCTGCCTCCCCGTTTTTATGGGTGTATTATAGTTAGGGGTTATATAAATGTTTTTGCGTGTGATAACTGTAAATCCTAACATTTGCAAATCGCCCTGAGGCAAACTAACCTTGGACGGGCAGATAGAGGGAGGGAGGATCTCCCACTACTGCTGATTAAAAGGAGACTTTAATAAGCGTCTAATTCACTCATCGGGAGTTTTATGGAGAAATTAGAGGACAAAAAAGAAGACATCTCCAGCATGGGGGGGAGGAGGCAATAGAGGGGGGCTCCCACGCCTCTACCCCAGCGGCAGCCCAGGGCAAAAGCAAGAGACAGCTGGGCCTTGCCAGTGGCCCAGTCTCCTATCACGAAAGAAGCAGGGTTCACATCTGGGCCCGTTCGTTTCTGGGTCAGGGGAGCAACACGAAAGCCCCCGGGCCTCACCCCTGCTCCGCTGCTCCGGGGCAAAGAAATGAGCAGGCAGACAACCGGAGGGACTCTGGGACTGCGGGACAGACAAAAGGAGAGATCGGTGGCAGGAGTTTTGTGGCGAGCAGGAGAAGCCGGCCCGTGGAGGCCGCCTCGACACGAAACAGGTCTGGGGACCCCGCTTGCAGCGGGGCTCCTCCAGCCCGCACTGGGTGCCATGTTCCGGGGCAGGGATGGACCAAGGCCCCAGCTCGGTGCTGGGAGCCGTGTGCCCCCTCCCTGCCTGCCTCCTTAGGGTGGGAAGGGGCAGGCTGGGGTGGCCTGTGCGGAGGCCGCCCCTGTCCCCATACGTCTGTGGCCCGGGAGGCTTGGAGACTCGCCCCAGCTCCGGCCGTCCCGGTGCGCTAAGAGGCGGCTTTGTTGCAGAAGTGTCTCTTCACATTGTTGCCTCTCCCCCCCCCCCCCCCCTTCACTCTTTCTTTTTTCTTTTTTTCTTTTTTTTTTTTCTTTCCTTTTTATTCTTTTTTTTTTTTCCCCTCAATGAGGCTGCAAAAGGTCTTCGGCTTGTCTCGTTTTTGTGGCAAACGCTCTCTTGTAAAGAGGAGAGGTTAAAGTGTCGGTGACTGAATAAAGAGCAGCACACGTGGGCTATTACCATTCAGGGCAAACAAATGCAGAGAAGGGAAAAGCCAGCAGCAGGCAGGGCGAGGGGGAGCGCAGCCCCCCCGGTACACACACGCATCCGCCCCGCTGGCAGGGCCCGGCCGCCGGCCTCCTCGCGGCCCCGGCGTCCCCCAGACATGCAACCCACCCATGGCTCACAAAAGAGCTAGAAAAAGAGAGAGGGGGAGACATGAGGGGGTCTTAGATGGGAAAAAAAGAAAGTAGCTTTAGGGGGAATGTGCTGTGGAGTGTGAAATTGCAGCCCGTGGTGCTCCATATTGTACCAGAAGCTCTCCAAAAACTCATCCTCCAACGTGACCAGAGGTGCTTAGAGGGGGAGAGAGAGGGAGAGGGGAAGAGGGGCTCAGAGACACAGGGGGAGGGGAAGGATGGGGGTCTTTTATTCTTTTCGCGCCCTCTTTCTCGTTAATTGTTAGTTTAAAACCTAACTTTATATTTATTTGTTAAACTCGGTCACCAAGAGCAGTCTACTGGGTAGGGCAGCTGGGGGACGGGGAGGAGCAGCTGGACGCTAGCTGTCTCCCCCCGCCCTGCTCAGCCCTGCCCGACCCTATGCACCCCTCAGAAGTCTCCCACAGCTTCGGTCCTGCCTACCTCCACGCAACTGCTCGGCACCTCCGCCCTGCCCCATCACCCGCTACCCTCCGGTATGACCAGACCACAGCACTCCTGTGGCGAAGATGGGGATACCCCTTTCATCTGGGTGCTCGTTGGCGGGAGGCAGCAAGAAATCTCAGGGCAGAAATCATTCTGTCCTCAGACAAAGCACCCCAAAAGTCGTCCAATAATGTTTTATCAAAGCGTCCTCTAACTTGAAGGTCCCTTTGGCACTCACACACATGCCGACTCCTCTTAAATGCTCACATCTTTGTGTGTGTGTGGAGGGGGGGTTTTCATTTTTTCCTCTGTCTTTTCACAGGCAGGGATTTCGCCACCGACTTTCTCATGCTGAAAGTTAAATTAGTTGACGTAGAAACTATGTGTCAGAAAAAAAAAGCTAGAAGGTCACGTAGGTTTATTCTGTGAATTCATAAATATGGTGCTGAGAATATTTAGGGTTGAGCTAAACCGCCTCCAAACTATCAACATTTAGGCTGTAAGCGTTTGCGCATTTGACAAGGGGAAAAAGACAGGGTGTGAACCCGAGAACTTAGTGGCATCTCCCTGGTGTACAAATCCAAAACTTCTGCCTCTGCAGCACACCGTCCTGCATATTATAGCCATAGGTCGCGTTTAGCTGTTTTCCGGCATAATTGCCTACAGGCAACTCACAGAAAACAGGGAACCAACGTGGGTGCAAGTCCTGGCTCTGGAGCCAACTGCGATTGCAGGCACAACCGTTTGCTCCAGGCCGGAGCCCTCCCTGGGGCTCCCCCCGCCGCCCGACCCCTTTTGTTCCTGGGCACAGCGCCCTTCCCAAGCGGGCAGAGGAGTAGGGGGAGCCGTTTCCGAGAGCAGCGTCTGCAGAACCTGATTCCCATGGACAAGGAGAGGCAGCAAGTTAGGAAAGCCGAGGCAGCACGGAAGAATGCAAAGGACTTCGAAGGGAAGCTGACAGGGCCCTCGAGGTTATGTGTATTGGAACCAAGGGTGGGAAACAGGATCAATGGAGAAGATTTTGACTTGATCAGCTGGAGAAAGCCAGCTAATGAAGCAGATCGAAAGATGGCTATCATTGCAACTCCCCCAAAAAGTTTATTTTTCTTGAAATTTCCGCAGAGAGGCGGCCGCCTCTTTTGAAGTGTAAATGTTTCTAGCTTGGGGGAAGGCGGCGGGGGTGGGGGGAAGGCTGGGTTAAAGAAGAAGGGGGAGATTCTCAGGTTCTCTTTGAGAAAAAGAAATAAAAGCAGGAGAGAAAAAAGGAAAAGGAAAGCAAAGAAAAGAAATGATTAATCTAAAGTGGGAGAGGGAAATAAGCACATAGGGCTCGTGAAGTAGAATAGATGTAAAGCTATAGGAATGGAAAGAGGCCCGTGGTCTTGGCCTCGCCTGGTCCCTTAGGGCATATGACAGTGCCCAGGGACGCGCGGACAGCCCGGATTTTTAAATTTGGGTTGGCAGAAATTGTTCAGTGTATTTAAATGTTGACAAAGCAATACTTCCAGGAAGTGTGGTGTGGGAAGGTGCACCAGGTGATATTGTGGTATGTGTGGTGGGGGAAGGAGACAGCAAACGGAGAGCCATCCCTTCCCTTCCCTTCCCTTCCCTTCCCTTCCCTTCCCTTCCCTTCCCTTCCCTTCCCTTCCCTTCCCTTCCCTTCCCTTCCCTTCCCTTCCCTTCCCTTCCCTTCCCTTCCCTTCCCTTCCCTTCCCTTCCCTTCCCTTCCCTTCCCTTCCCTTCCCTTCCCTTCCCTTCCCTTCCCTTCCCTTCCCTTCCCTTCCCTTCCCTTCCCTCTCCTTAGAAAGCTGTCTTGTTCTACGAGGCTCAGGGCTCCTCGCTTTACTCGGGTTACTTCCATGCCGTGGGATTCAGGCTTCGTGTCGCAGAGTGCTCATTTTGTGTATTTCTCGAGCCTGCTATTCCTGTATTTCTTCTCAGTCATATGGGAAAATAGTGAGGAAACTAAGGCAAAATACATTATTGGTAGGAGGTTTGGGATTCGCCGGCTGCCCCAGCCCAGCACCAAGCTGTTATCTCCTAACCGTACAATCGTCAATCACAAAGGCTCAGAGCATCTCTGAGAGAGGGTCCATGAACTCAGCAAGTATTAGTGCGGGCGCAGGGAGTTCCCTTCTACCCGGCACGGCCGGGGGCTCCCGCCCGCACCTCCCGCTCTGCCTTCGGGCTCGGCTGTGTGCCCGAGTACGGCTCCAAGCGCGGGGGCAATCGGGGCCGCCTGGGGCGGAAGGGAGGAAGGGCGGGAGGGACTGCTGGAAGACGAGAAGCGACCTAGACCGGTCGGTGACGGAGAGTTGTAACAGGGAGTTGTAACAGGGCCGTTTCAGGCACGGGCAACGCGGGAGGCGCCGAGTGGCGGGAGGGGTTCCCGGCAGCGGCGATAAGCGGGATCCCGGCCCCGCCGCGAACAGGAGACTCTGCTGCCGGGAGGCCTCGACAGCCGCCGTTGTTCCACCGACAGATGTGCACGGGCCGTGCCGTGCCGGGCCGGGCCGGGCCCGGGATCCCGGCGGGATGGCAGCGGCCCGGGCCCGCCGCCGGCCCGTCTCCGCTCCGCCAAGCGACCGGAGGGCTCCATCTAGAGGCCGCGGTGGGGAGCGCCGCCGGCCCGCACCTGAGCCCGGCCGCCCTCAGCCCTGCGCGGGGCGGCCCCGCCGCGGCCGTGCCCGGGGCCGGAGCGGGAACGCTGATGAGGGGCCTGCCGGGTGGGCGAGCTGCGGCCGGCGGCTCAGAGCCACGGCGCGTCCACGGTGAGCAGGCCACCCTGGCCCGGCAGAGAGGCAGCCCGCGGGAAGCAACGGCCGCCCTCAGCTTGGCGTGCGGCGGGGGTTCCCCGGGAGAGATGGAGCGGTGCCTTTGCCTTCGCCAGGCGGGAGGCAGCGCAGATCCTGAGCGGGCAGGGGCCCCCGATCCCCTGGAAAATTCAGCCTGTGCAGGAGCTGCTGCCAGGGGCGGACAGGGCCGCCTCAGCCGTGCCCGCCGCGCCTGTCCGCAGCGCAGCCCCGCAGTCCCCGAGGACTCACTTCTATATAATCCCGGTGGTCTAACCAAAAAAAAAAAAAAAAATTTATTTTCCAAATCATCCTTTTTTTGCACACAAGGGAAAGAGAGAGAGGAGAGAGAAAGATAAAACATCAGCTGAAGTGCCAAAATGATTTATGAGACAGTGGAAAATATTTCATAAAGATCTCTCAGACATTCTTTACTTAAAGCGGTTAGGAAAAAAAAAAGGGGGGGAGGGCTGTTTTGTGGCAGATAAGCAGAGGGATGGGGAAGGATGAAGGGAGAAAAGAGAAGGAAGTACATTTCAGGTGACGGTAAACTCTCAAGTCTGAAAATCAAAACTGAATCACAGCAATTTTTGTCCTGCCTTTTTGCCCCTCGTTAATACCACAAGAAGGTGTTTCTTACTTGCCCTATATTGCTCTGCTAGGTCAAAGCCATGTCTATTTTAGCAGTAGACTTATTTGTAAAATACTTTCAAAACCCCACTCTAGCACTAGGGGAGAAAAAAGGAAAAAAGAAGAAAAAAAGAAAAAAAAAGACACAGAGAGAGAGAAAGAAGCAGCAGAGATGTGGAAAGTGTGAGGTTGGATTTTCTGTTATTCCCCCAAATGCATCTGAAGGAAAACTTTGCAATGACTGAAGTGGGCCTAATCTGTTGGTTTAAAGAGGTGCAAGAAGCTTGCTTGCGCTTTCCTTCCCTCTGTCTCGTTCTTTCTTTCTCTCTGTCTGGCTTCTATTTACTTTTCTTTCTTTTCCTTCTTTATACATTCCTCCCTTGATCTCTCTCTCCTCTGGCTGTCTCTCTCCTTTTTCTTTTCCTTCTTCTCTCTCCCTCACCTCCATTCTTTCTTTCTCCCACACTAAGCCGCACACCACGGAAGCCTTGATGTGTATCGAATCCCCCTCCTGTCCCGCTTTACCCCGAGTAGTCTCCGGTAAAAAGAAAAAAAACAAACCAACAAAAAAAAAAAAAAAAAAAAAAAAAAAAAAAAAAACCAAAAAAAGCGGAGCGTGAGAAGGGAGGTGAAACTAGCAAGGCGTGTGTGCTTGTGCTAAATAAGGGAGTTAAAGATCCTGAGCCGCAAGTGACAACAAAGCGGGGTTCACGTCCGTTCCCGCGGGCCGGGCAGAGGCGCCGCCGCCCCGCACACGCACGGCCCGGGGCGCTCCGGAGAGCGTGGCCGGGGCTCCCCCGCCGCCGGGTCCCGCAGGCAGCGCCCCCCCCCCCCCCCTCCCCCGCGCCGAGCGCCGCCGGCCCGGCCCTCCTCTCTCTCCTCTCCTCTCCCCTCTCCTCTCCTGGCCGCGCTCGGCTCGGCGCGCTGGCGAATCAGAGAGTGTCGGAATCTATTGCCTTTGTCTGACAAGTCATCCATCTCCGGGGAGGCGGGCGGGGGGCTGAGGGCGCTGCGGCTTTTAGAGAGACACACACCGGGAGCGGAGACTCCAGTCTCCGGCCCCGGCTTCTCGCAAGCACTTCCCACCTCGGGCGAAAGTCCGCCGGGCGCCGGATCCGCCGCCCGGCCGAGAGGAGGGGTCGCGCCCGCCCGCCGCTCGCCGCTTTCCCGGGGATTGCTACTCTGCTTTGAACTTAAATGAACTAACCCCGGATCGCGGGAGGAGGAGGGAGAGCCGCGTCCTCCTGCGCCTTCTGCCGCCTGGCCGCCGGCCGCACCTTGCTCCGGCACCCCCTCCCCGCCGCCGGGGATGCTCTGAGCCCTCCCAGCCATGACACCCACCTGCCCCCCGCCGCCGCCAGTCCCTCGCTCCCACGGACTCTGCTGACTCCCCCAAGGCCGGCGCAGCCCTTCCGCCCCCCGGAAAGTACTTCGCTGCCCGCTCCGCCGGGCCGGGGGCCCAGCGCATCCCGCCGCTCCCCTCCTCTCTCCTCCTCGTGTGCTTTTTTTTTTGTTGTTGTTGTTTTGTTTTGTTTTCCTTTTTTTTTTTTTTCTCCCCTAAGTCTTGAAGTTGAGTTTTAGAGGCGACACGGCGGCTTCAGCCGATTTCTTTCCCTTCCTTTGCCTCCCCATGGATATGCACTGCAAAGCAGACCCCTTCTCAGCAATGCACCGTGAGTACTGGAGCCCGGCTCCTTCCGCTGCTGTCCCTTTCTCATCCCTTCATTCTTCCTTCCCCAACCATCCTTCCTTACCTGATCCTCCTTCAGGTCCACCTTTTCACCCTGGCCGATACCGGGCTTAGAGAGGCGTTCAGAAGGCAGGACGGATACTGTCGGGCCGAGCAGCAGAGCAAGGATGCCGGTCAGCCCCGGAGCTGAGGGGAGCAGAGCTCCGTGCTGGCAGTGGGGCCAGGACCCCCAGTCCGAGGGCAGGGTTCTGAGTGCGGCTGTGCCTGTGCTGCGTGCCCTGAGTACGCGAGAGAAAGCCCCCTCCGAACCAGAGCTATGCTCCGCAAATACACTTTCCCCGTCGCCCCTCAGACAACAAGAGTTTATTCTGACTCGTGTTAGCCCCCGGGACGGGCCCTTTCCCTATCCGTGCCCAGCCGGGCCGGGACTCCCCGCAGCCCTCCGCGGCTTTACCCCTCAGATTTCCCCGCGATCCGATGCTCTTTGCTTTGATTTCGGATTTCGGTGGCAGAGAGGGAAGACGCCAGTTTCGAATTAATGGCGGGTTAGTCGGTGGCCGTTCTTTGAGTCATTTTGGTTTGACGAAAGGTTGGACTGCGGGAAAAAAAAGGACAATTGAGTGGCTGAGAGATGAAGTGGCTTTGGAGGCTCCCAAGAAGTCACGATCCCCCCTGGTTTATTTACCAGATACCCGGTGTGAATTTTAAATACTCTCCTGGCACTCGTGCTACATTTTCAATTTTAAAAGGCTTTCTTAAGAGGGGGACGAAAGAAGGCGAAAAGTCCCTTTACAAGAGACTGTAACAAGGAATTTCCAGCGATTTTAATTAAACCGCAGGAGAGAAAATAATTCCGAGATTTAAATTGAAGAAGAAAAAACACAAATAGAAAACCGAGATTGAGAGTTTGTTGAGTCAGGAAATGAATAATTAAGAGCAATTTGTAACTTTTGACACCGAAACTTTTGAGGACACGCCCTGCCTGCTGCATAAAACACAAATCGAAAAGATAGAAAATGGAAATACTTGAAGTTTAAAAAAATCCCGATTTTGCCTTGAGAAGGAAGGCGCAGAAATATAAACCCACGATTAAATCCCCAAACGCGGATGTAGGTGACTGCCTTTCTGTTCCCTAATAACTGATTTCCAGAATATATTATTTAAAATGTGTTAAACCTTCCAAAGAGCTTTAACACCAAACACTCCGTGCATTAGACATTATTTTTAGTTTTCAGCAGTGCGATCTGTTCCCAGACGCGATGTCAGTAATTCCGGCTCCGGTACGATCCGAAACATGTCAGCAGATGAAAGAGGCATTTCACTGCCGGTGATTTTTTAAAAACTCCAGGGAAATTCCTGACTAATTTTTGGCTACCGATTAGGGGAAAAAAATAAAACCAAAACAAAACCCCACCAAATCTAAACAAAACAAAAAGACCCCACCAACATTTGATTCGTTTCCTAAAGTGTATTTCTAGACCTACAGACCTGGATATTATTAAGCAACTATACAGATGCGGGCACAGGCTTCTGACACACAGACAGACAGACAGCAACTCACGATCGGTACGACAGCGGCACGACTGAGTCTGTGCAGATACAGATGCCGGCACTTGCATGTAGATAAATAGACGTAAATATCTGACTGCTCTGATAGAAAGAATCTTAGAAAACCACGGGGCAGAAGAAAACAAACTCGTGTGAAAAATATCCGGACTGCAATAATTTGAATTATTAATTTTTAATCTCTTTGCATCTGTTGCCTTTTAATACTTTGTAATGCGAGTTATAATAGGTGCTTTGAATTATTTATCATGGAGTTGCCGAAGAAATTGCTATCTTGTAACTTTAGAGGCAACATGTGCAGAAGGGGTTCTGAACAAATGAAGGAAGAACACAACAATATACACTCGCGGGTTTTAGTGGAGGAAGATAAATATCCCCCGTCCCCTCTGAAAGCCTAAATATGTTTTTAAAAAGACTAACAAAAGAATGCAAAAAATAATCCCGGTTCAGCAGGGAACGACGAGAAAGCCAGCCGGCGCCCCGGCCGATGGGGCTAGGAGGGAATGTGTGAAGGTGTTACTGAAGAGGTGGGGGAGATGGGAAAAACTCTATTTGTGCGAAAGGACTTGGATCGATCGCAGGGCAATGAGAGTTTCCACTAAGTTCAGAGCCAATAAGTCAGTGTCAGAAACAGGAGAGAGAAAAAAAACCTCAACGAAAATACAAACAGATCATTTTTCAGCAAACTGCAAAACGAACTAAGATCTCTTGGCGAGGAAAACACAGGAGGTTAGGGTTATGTGAAAGGAAAGCTTTAATACAGAGTGCACTCCACAGCTCTATCAGCTGGATATTCTGGAGACACAGACGCTCAGGTAGCGAAGCTGTACCGCCAGCGAGCGGGCATCTCCCCATGCCCTGGCAACGGCGAACTGCTCTCGGCTCTAATGCAGACGTTTGATTCACCACCAACAGTCTTGTTGCGTCCCAAAAGGAGACATTTCCCTTTATCCCCGTCACTCCGTTTCTCGTGCCCACACTTAGCAGGTGCATTTTTTTTTTTTTCTTTTCCCAAGTTATTTCTAGAAATGGAGAAAGACAGATCCGGATTAAAAAAGCGATCCTAGCAGTCCTATATAACAGAGAGAAGGTTTTTGCCTGGTAAGGGGGTAACAGAAGAAAACGGAGAATTTAAATTCTCCCTGAATTAGATTTGTGTGGTGGGGAAAAAAAAAAACAACCCGGAACAGTACTAGTCTGTGGTTTTTTGGGGTTTTTTTTTTCCCCTGGAATTTTTTTTTCTGTAAAGATCGAAAGCTAATGAGAGAGAGGGTGCGCCTGTAAAGAAACACCAGCTGCAGGACTCAAAATATTTTCTTTCTCTCTGTCTCTCCCTTCATTTCTTTCCCTTTTCCTTTTTCTCTGTGAGTCCTTTCAACTCGCATCCCAAAATAACGGGATAGGACTGCTTGCATGGGGGACATGCCGCGGGGTGAGGAGGGCGGAGTTCGTGAAGAACTGTAATTGACAACGTGATAGAAAATCCTGGAAAGAAAATGAGAGAAAAAGCCCAGGGGTAAAGAGAAGGGGGACTGCGGCAGAGTCCGCCCGGAGCCTCTAAGAGGTCGAGCCCTGGAGTTTGGGAGCGCATCTCTGCCTTGCTCTGGGGAGAGGAGCGGGCGCGGGCGATGTTTCCATGTTCGGCCCACCACAATGGCCGTGAGAATCCAGCGCCCCGGCAACCCGGTCGGGACCGCAGGACGAGAGCGGCTCGGGGAGGGAGGGCGGCGTACGGGAAGGTGGAGAACAATCTTCCTCCGTCTCAGGAAAATTCATTCTGCTATCTTTTCTTTTCTTTTCTTTTCTTTTCTTTTCTTTTCTTTTCTTTTCTTTTCTTTTCTTTTCTTTTCTTTTCTTTTCTTTTCTTTTCTTTTCTTTTCTTTTCTTTTCTTTTCTTTTCTTTTCTTTTCTTTTCTTTCTCTCTCTCTCTCTCTCTTTCTCTCTCTCTTTCTCTCTCTCTCTTTCTTCTCTTTCTTCTCTTTCTTCTCTTTCTTCTCTTTATCTTTCTCTTGTTACCTCTTTCTCTCATTTTCTCATTCTCCCTGTTTTTAGTTCCTTCTTTCTCCCTTTCTCCCTGTTTATCTTCTCTCGCTTCCCCACGTCCTGTTTCCCACTCTCGACCCCCCGCCATCACTTCCATCCATCTGTAATGACTGGAGATTTTGCAATACGAGTGGTAAAAGAATCCACGACTAACGGTGTGTTTCTGGTGTGCGTGGGTTGTTGTGTTTGTTTTTTTTTTTTTCTCTTTCCCCAGCAGGGCACGGGGGTGTGAACCAGCTCGGGGGGGTGTTTGTGAACGGCAGGCCCCTACCTGACGTCGTGAGACAAAGGATAGTGGAGCTGGCTCACCAGGGGGTGCGACCCTGTGACATTTCCAGGCAGCTGCGGGTCAGTCACGGTTGTGTCAGCAAGATCTTGGGCAGGTAAGGAAACAGGCAGCTCCTTTCTCTCCCCTGAGACTGCAAAGTTGCATCCCTTCCCCGCTCCAGTATGACCTTCCGCCCTTCCCGCGGCACCGGGCTCTCCCCGTCACGACCCCGAGCGGCCCCGGCACCTTCGCTCAGTGGGAGCCCGCAGCTGAGCAGGGCCCCCTCCTCCAGCTGGCAAGGATGTGTTTCTCCCCCGCCTCCCCCCTTCCCTCACCGGCGGTGTTTGAAAACTCCTGGGAAGACAAAATATTTTGAAAAGAGTGGGTGGGAGGGCGGGAAAGAGAAGGGATGGGAGAAAGAAAACGAAAGAACTACGAAAAAAAAAAAAACTAATCCAGCAAGAAAAAAAAAAAAAATCCTAGCTCACAACAAGCCGTAAGCAGCCTTACCAAATACACGGGTAAATAAACAAACAACAGGGCAAATAAATAAATAAATGCCCGCGGTAACCGATCATCGCCAGATGAGGTGTGCAATATCCCCAGGGGCTGCTCGGGGAGACCCAGGGCCCCGGCCCGGCCGCTCGGATGCGGAGCGGTGTGAGCAGGCGGCAGAGCCCCAGCCGCCGGTACGTGCGGTACGCGTCCAGCCGTGCCCGCCGAAGGCCAGGACAGAAACGCTGCCGGCAGCAGAGCTAATGGGCAGCGGGGAGTGGCCTGCAGCTGCCCTCTACGAGCACCCGCTTTAGAGGGACCCCGAGGCGGGGATAAACCATTCTCCTTCATCCGCAGCCCTGATTCGGGAGCGGCCGGCTGGGAGATCCAGGCGGGGGAGTGCGAGCCCGCCACTGCCCGTTCCCCACGCCCCCTCCCCGGCCGCCCGGCCCGATCCCGCGTTCGGCGGGCTTCGCCTCCGGACGGCTGCATCGGGGAGAGGATTTCTGTTTTATTTCCCGACCCCAGGGCCTAAAAGAAGTGTGTGCGCGTAAAGCGGGGGAAGGGGGAGGCACGCCTCTCGCTTCTAGCACACACACATACACCAAAAAAAAAAAAAAAAAAAAAAAAAAAAAAAAAAAAAAAAAAAAAGAGGGAACAAAAAAACCCAAACCCAAAACCCAAAAACAACCAAACAAAAACGGAGAGCGAGCCCTAGAGAGGCGAAGGGATTGCCTTAGCCCCAGGTCAGGCCGCCTGGCGCCTTGCGGAGCGGCGACATGCAGCGCCCGAGCGGCCACGGCCCGACGCCGCGTACCCGCGGGCCGAAGCCGAGGTGGGGCATGGGGCAGGGGTCCGCGGGGCGCTCTGAGGGCCATTGGGGCTCTGAGTGCTCGAGGACGGAGGAGCCCTCTCCGGCACGGCAGGCCACTGACCATCTTCTATGCAGGTATTACGAGACGGGAAGCATCAAGCCCGGCGTGATCGGAGGCTCCAAACCCAAAGTGGCCACCCCCAAAGTAGTGGATAAAATCGCCGAGTACAAGAGACAAAACCCGACAATGTTCGCCTGGGAGATCCGGGACAGGTTATTGGCCGAAGGCATTTGCGACAACGACACGGTCCCCAGCGTCTCGTCCATAAACAGGTAAGAGCAACCCCGAAGATCGCGGCCCAGTCGCTTCTTTACGGCCCCATAAAACCCCTTCTAACAGGGAGGACGGCCTAATCCTTCCTCGGTCAGGGTATATCCAGCCTTTTCCATTCCCCTGTCCGCAGCGGGACCCGTGAGCATGGCTCGCCAGTCCCCAGCCCGGTCCAGCGGGCGCTCCCCGGTCCCGCCGTGACCTCTGGGCCCAGTTCCGGGCAGCGGGACGGAAAACAGCTGCCCGTTCCCGCAGCGCCCGCCCCGAGCACCGGGTGCGCGCGTCTGTCCCGGGGCTCGCTGCAGCAGGGCCGCAGCTTGTGCCCGCCGCCCGGCCCGGGGGCAGCCGGGAGCCGGGGCAGTGCTGCAGAGAGCCCCTGAGCTCCCGCCGAGCAGCCCGGTACTGCCGCGAGGTTTGGGTGCTGCTCAGGCTGGAGGGGTGACAGGCTGAGGAGCCGGGGTTTCGCGTGTACCTCGAACACCCCTACCGGGGTATAGATGACCTCCAGCCTTGCCAGGGTATTAGAGCTCTGAGCCGAAAGGCTGCCGTCATCTTCTGTCAAGCCGGGCTCACAGCCGCGACCCGCTGAGCGCGGGAGGAAGGATTCCCTCGCACCCACTCCCTCGGCTCACTCCCCATCGGTAGCCTGCGGGAACGGCTAAATTTGCCGGGCGGTTCTTTACCCGGCTGGGGAGAGCTGCTCTCCGCGGTGCCTGTGGCCCCGACTCGGTCTGATTCCCGCTCTCGCAGAATCGATTTCGCACAAGCAAACCAGTTCCCCCCCTCCGCCTTCTCCATTTCCTCCCCCGGCTGCTAGGGTGCAGATTTTGTTGATTTTGTTGTTGGAGGGACTCAGATTTGGTCTCAGGATTGAGGTGACAAAAATAACCATATGACAGACAAAAAACCAGGATCGATGCAGGAGAAAAGGGAATAGATGTAATCAAGTACTGACAGACGTCAAAGCACGCAGACTGTCCACATGCCTGCACGTTCAAACATAACGCACATCAGATCTTCACACTTTGGCAACACAACACTCTTGTGCACACGGTAAAAGTAATTACACTGTTTTAGCGTTATGTATGTACAGATATCCTGAGTGTGCCCACAAAAATACAGCCTCTAGAAACAGAGTAACACAAAGATATTTGCAAAAGGTACATGCATAGGCATGAAATACCTCACCAACAGAGTAAAAATACATGAAATTTTGGATGCAATTCCAAATGCATGGCTCTTCCCAGTCAAATAAACACAGGGTATGTGTAAATAACCATGCAGGCTTTTGTAGTGTCTACTTAGATAAAATGCACAAATCGGCATACTGGCCCTTTTGATATATAGCAAATTTAGCCAGATTGAAAAAAAAAAAACCAAACCAAACCAAAACAAAACCCAAAACCATAACCTGGTGTATTTATAGCAAGGGAAGCAAAAAATAAATAGCAAGGAAAACACAGTGGTATTTTTTTGTCTTGCACTTTTCATGGCAGATTTATCAAAATATGTCTAATAACTCAGACTGTGTATTTCTAAATCTGGCATCCTATATAAATGGGTTTTAATATTTTGCAAATGATATGGAATTATCCCAAATCATCTTGAAAACAGCAGGTAGAATTAGCTAGTGGAATGTACCTTGGCTAAGAAAGATTCCCTCAGACACACTGTCTCTGTAATATACTGCTAGGCTACCCTAGGAAATTATCCCTGTGTGTGCCATCTGTATTAAAATGGTTATTAAGTTATGAACAGGGTAACATAATACTGATCGGCTAATTATACACCCTCCTAAAAAACCTCCAGGTCTCTGTTACTCTCTCAGTCAGGTATTGAAATAATAACAGTTTGACATTCAGACACCTTACAAAGGCAGCTGTGGAAGGACAGACAGCTACCCCTGTAAGGAATTGAGTTGGTGTATGGAAGTCCAGAGGAATGGCCATAGGCTCTTAGGAGAAATAGCCTGTATGGACCCATCATATTTATACTTCAGCTAGCTTAAGGGATCTCAGCATCCAAAAGTCACTGAGGTCTCAGTCTTATGCTTGCTGGATCCAGTGCCTCACATCTGGGTTGTGATGTCCCGGGTAGAAAGCTGAGCACCAGATTTGGCTCCCACCATACTACCACTCTGTGGCAGGGTTTTGGGAGTTTTGTGCCTCAGTTTCCCCACACTGAAAAGGAAAACTGATTTTTCTCAGAAGGAGGTGGAAACAGATGTCAGTTAGATTGTGCTTATAAAGTACTTTGAGGACAAGTGTTTTGTAGCTGCTAAGTATTATTATACTAGAGAGGCTCAGCTGTGACCCACTATGGCAATGGCATTTGAGTGTGTAGTCCCCAAGGCTCAAGAACATTTTAGCTTCATAAGATTCAGTCTTTTCCCATTCCTTTTAAAAATTCAGACCCAACTTCCCACTGTTCACCTTTGTAGGAGGCTCCCCAAAACTCACATCTGTGAGGAAGTGAGCCCATAACACAAGTAATAAAATTTGAAAGTCAGTCTTAGACAAGAACAGGACAGCGAACAGGGGAAAATTGCAGTGAAATAAGAAATATTGAGTATATTAGGGCCCAATCCTAGTGCTGTGGAGAGCAGAGTGAACTTCATCACTCCAGTGACTTTCATGACTCCAGCTCACAGGATTCACAAAACATAAAGAAGCTCAAAATTTAAATATACATTTTTCTCTCCTTCATTACAAAAATTCACATCGGGTGAACTCTTTGTAACAGAATCGGGTCAGTTCTTTGTAACAGCAAATCCCTCACCTGCAGTAAATTGTCATCTCTCTGAAGCTGCCCGGAGACTAAGTGTTAGATTAACTCCAATTTGTGATTGGCGATCAGAGAGATTTTAATTTTAAAACTTAGCCATCAATAAATATCTGTCCTCTTACTTCTGCAAAATGTGGAGCTTCCGATGCAAAATCTGGTTTTGCCCAGTGTCTAGAACACTTAGAGCTACATCCAGACCATTTTAACATCTTAAGGTAACTAAAAAGGCATATACAGAAAAAGAAGTTACCTATATCCCTAGATAGACTGAATACTGTGCTTCAAAATGGAGATGTCCTTGTACACAGAAAAAACCCCACTTTTGGTTACAATAAGATTTTTTGAAAATGTATTAATTACATTTTATTTTCTTTCTGAGAATTAGTCTAACATTAAAGTCTACTAACAGTAACGGTCTTTGGGTGAGAGACTACAGAACAACTGTTTCAGTTCAGTTTTAAAAGTCTCCCTTAACATTTTAAAATGCTTTTTTTTTAAAAATTTTGTGTGCCTACATTGCACTGATCTGTCACTATTGCACTGAGAATAGCAGGATGCATTTGGGACAACATGTTATTTAGTTCTGAGTTTTATCAGAAACTTCTTCATACCAAACTCAGGCGGGCAAAGGGTAAATACAAGCTCTAGTCAAAAAAACATGACTTAACTACCCTATCAAGATTCAGGAAAAATACTAAAGCCTCCTGCTATGCAGTAGATTTCATTTAATTACGGGAAAGATCTAGAGAGCATATGAGTTAATAAGCAAAGTGCACAAGAAATGACAGGATCAAGATCAGTTATCTCTACGCCAAAGTTTTCCTGTTCCCACTTCATACATTAAGTACTATGCAGTATAAACCAATTGTGTATGTGTAGGTACACACACACACACACACACAAACATGTCTATACACTTGCATGTATGTAAACTCACACACGTATACACAATGCATGTAGTTGAGAAGTAGACAAATGGCAGATGTTAATTTTCCGATAAGCAATTAATGTTTTAAGTCGCTTGAGCACCTTGCTGCCAGCCCAAACTTTTCCATCTATCATATGACTACAAACCAGTTATCTTTGGTCATTTCAAGTTAGACTATTTCAACTGAATTTAGACACTGCTAAATTTAGATGCTCTTTGTGGCAGTCTCCTAAAAATGAACTTGGAGGCAGATGTGAGAACTTTTCCTTTGTTTAGCAGAACATATAATTTAGCTAAGAACATAGGTTTCATGAGATAATAATCATGCCAGAGAAATCTTCTGAATTAGACAGTGTACATTAGTAGGAACAGAATGGAGCACATCACAGACATGTTCACAGTAATGCAAGTTATGCAATGGACATTGTTGTTTAAGCGCTATTTCCTGCTTCTCTTAAATTAATGAATTATCTTGGATTAATGAACGAGGTCCAGAAAGGCAAAGCAAAACAACCTCCCCTCTGATTTGTACCTCTCTCCCAGTTCTTGGGCAGCCAGGTTCAGTACCGGGAACTCCCAGTTAGTTCTTAGCCAAGGCATGCCAAAGGTAAAGGATTCCAGAGTTCAGTCAGTCTTCCGGATACACTTTGGACCCTGAGTTCCTGAGAGCAGACCTGACTAATACCCAGTGGCAGAGAATAGAGTTTAGTGGATATATTATCTCAATCAAACTGCTGGATGCTTTTTCGATCTTCTTTTAGGTATTGGCTATCTATTAATTTCTAGCGTTAAGCATACAGTTTAGGGAGATGTTTCCATTTTCACAACATGGCAATTGGCTAATGATGCCTAGTTAAAGTCTCCAATTATGATGTGCTTTTAAAAATACATATGGAAAGACACATACATGGACTTGGGTTATAGAGACCAGTGAAATATACTTGTACATTGAAATATTATCGAGCATATGGCCAATTTCAGTGGCTGCAGGCAGGCCTGTAGTTTAGAGCAAAGAATGGCATATTCAAAGATCAGATTTGTCTTACTAGTTCTGACATTAATTTTCTGACTGATCTTAGGCAGATCACACAGACTCCTTGGAAGGCTGTTTTGCCATCTGTAAAATGAAAATAACAGCTTTTAGTAACTTTTGTAAAACTCAGTATGATTTTCACTAAAAATGTCTGTTGAGTTCAACACATAACAAGAAAAAGTTCCAAACTGGAGCTAGGTTGTTTTACATCAGCTGAGGCTTTAGGTCGTGCAATTAAGGTACGTAAGGTTTTGAGACAAACAACTGTCTGGCAAGAAACAGGCGCAGTAGGGCAGGGGCTGTGTTCTATGCGGAAGAAATCAGTATTACACAAACAGAGCTCTCTGAGCCACCCTCGCTAGCCGGCAGCACTTGAGAATTCCCCAAAGGACATCCCAGCCAAAGTCACTGTGAATCTCTTCTTGTTTTTCCTCCTGAACAAATCTGGAATTCTTAGAGGACAGGTAACGAGCCTAGGGAGAAGCTGGAAGAGTACGGAGTATCTCTTATGGCAGCTTGTTCGTAGTCATCAAAAGCAGTGACAACTGCATTGTCTGCCGTGAACTCAGGGTGATCTGCCTGAGTTTTAACCTGCAAGTGTGTGTGTGGGTGTCACACAAACCTAACACCACTGCTGGTATTTAGTAGGCACAAGTCAGTTTTCTCAATATAGAGACCAAATATTCGACTTGTCACATAGACTGAATTTGCCTCTGTCTGACATTGTTCTGGTCCAAGGGAGGGGTGAAGAAAACTTGTCCAATGGTAGTCAACAGAGACTACCAGGACTTGTAACCTGGCACTTCCTAGCATGCACAGAAGAAACTCAGGGTTCTAGCAGGAATCTTCTCTCCCAACTGATGCTGAGTCGGAAGATCCTATGCAGTTTCCTGCATCAGGGCATGCCCTCAAGGTAGAAGACTTCTACTGCCAGTTACTTTCAGCTGAGCAAAGAATGTAATCGGGTCACACAGGGCTTCATTACAGGGAATATACTCCTTTAAATTCAGACTCTTTTCCATCAGACACAAACCTGGTATTATCTTCTTTTTATCATTGCAAATAAAGGACAGGCTCATAAAGCAGAGGTTACAGACAATGCCACTGCAGCTGAAAGAGTAAATGAATGCTCACAGCATTTCTCTTTGTCTTATTCATCCTATCTGGCCATTGGAAGGTTGTATGGGGGGAAATACAATAAGCTAGCTGCATTTCTTCTAATTTTCATATTGCAGAGATATTAGCTCAACAGAGCCAGTCAGCAAGTAGAATTGGTTGTGCCTGGGAAGTTTTGAACTCCCTCTTGTGTGAACCTTGAAGTTCAGAACTGTATCAGCCCCTTTATCACCTAAAAATCCCAGCCCTTCCTTTTTTTTAATAGATGTATAAAAAACTTGATTTTTTCTGGAAGTTAAATATTTTCAAGATTTTGCAAATACTGAATTATTGCTGCATTCTGCCATAGAGGTTGCTGCACTTCTGCACTGGGTGAGTGAGTCTTATGGAGCTAAACCTCATTTACCAGAATCAGTATTATGTGAAAAAAACTCATTTGACTTGGGGAAAAAAGAGCAGAAAATATAAACGGCTTGGCCAAGAAATGACGAAGGGGTGAGAATAATATAGTGATCTGAAGGGCACAGTCCTTCCAACAGGAAAGGAATTATTCACATTTAAACAAAGCACTATAGGCAGGAATGAAGGGAGGGAAATAAGAAAGGAAACATTTAAATGGTAGCAGAAGGTATCCCCTGATAGGGATGTCCATTTAAATGTGGAATTGCATCCCATAGGAATTCCTGATTTCTTGGAATATATATAAATAGGTGGCATTAATAACAAGCAAATATACAATAAGAAATAATCTTGTGTTGGCTAAAGAGACAGATTATGGTCTAGTAGGCCAGCTGGACCTTTTATGATGTGATGACATGGTGCATACAAAACAAAGTGGTGTTTTCAGATGTATATCAAATGTCGAAACACTCCCATCTCTAACCCCAAAGCCTATTCAAAAAAAAAAAATCACATTACTCGAATAACAGGATATTACTTCAAAACAGTTGAACAGGGTTGAGCTTCACTTAGATTCCATTGTCCTTAATTAAGGCATGGCGAAATTCAAATGGAATTTAGGCTCTTGACTTAAAATCAGCAAAATATTTAGAGATCACACTTTTGGTATTGGTCTCTATAAATGGAAACCTAGAGACTTCTAAAAGCATTTGCCATTGGTCTGACATACACATAGCTCACTGGGGGTTTAGGAAATCCCATCTGCGTGTAGATGGCTCAAACAATGATTACTACTCATGAAAGCATCAGAAAGGTTTGAGTTCTTCTCCCAAATGATTATTTTTTAAACTGAGACTAACAAGAATGAGGATTTTTTCCACCGTAATCCAAATTAATCTATTGGAGCCTATAGCTGCATTGCCGTATTTATCAGTCCCAACTGTTTAAAAATGCCAACGCAGAGCCTAAACTGTGTAATTGGCATAAGAATCATGAGCACTTGTAATACAATGTAGATTTGTTTTCACTTGTTTTCTCTTTTCTACTCTAAATTTTAAAGGGGATTTGGATATCTGACTCCTATTAAACAAGTTTAAAAACATCTTAACAATGCAGTCCTTTGAGTCTTCTGAGAGCTGACAGGTCCCCTTTCAAGCCCCCAAAGCACTGGCAACATCATTTATTAAATGAGAACTGAAATTCTCATGCTACCACTTAACTAGAGGAGCTGGAAAACCCAAAAAACCACAGTTAGGCTTGTGATGAAATACTAGACACTATGATATTCAGCACTAGCCTCCAATTTTTCCTATTGCCAGTAACTGAAGGCTGATTTTGCAGCACTTACATGGCTATCTACCCAGCTGAAAATCACAAATCTAATCACTTGGTTTCCAAACTCCTCAGGGTGCACTTACAAATATTCATTTCCAATCAATTTACACCTGCTAATATTTCTCAATGCTCACATGTGATCACAGAGTCAGAATTAATGCCAGTGCTTACTATATCTATTGCAATAGCATAAAGGGGCTCTGTGCATAGATCACAACCCATCGTCCAAAACAAGCACAGCGTAAATAGGAATTTCTTTCAAGAGGCACTTTTAGAAAATCAGTATATACACATGCCTTGGTTTACACCAGCCCCTTAGCTTCTGCTAGGCTCATAATTCAGACAGTCCTCAAGGTTTCAGGGGTCCTGAAACAAACATCTTTGTCTGTCATAGGAAATGAGATATGTGGGAAGGGCTCGCTCATCAAGTCCAAGTCTAGGTAAAAAGCAGAGTAAAAGTGGAGAGTCTTTTTCTGTGGGCTCATATTTGACAAGACGGAGGCTGAACACCAGCTAGGCTGAAGGAGCCTCCCCCCTCTTCCATGATAAGTAGGCATATAAATAAATAAATAAATGGCATCCTAACTGCACTGAGAACTCAATAAAACAATCACATCAAATATGGGGAGGTATAAATCTCATGTCTGCACAGGTAACCCACTCAATTGCTTTTATTATGGCTCAGCCTGACTCCATTTATTACCATCCGTGGCCTGGGTGAAGGATGTTTGCGTGGAGGGTGGTCTCCTGGTGAAATCTTATCCCTGAAGCAGTGACAATCAGCCCATACAGAGGTGGATTTTGGTGGGTAGACCAAAGGCAGATCCATCTGTCTGCATGAAAACTAATCAATAACCCTGTAACTAGACCCCTTGTCACTGGGAAATGGACAACACAGTAGTTCAATCCTGGAGCCATAGGAGAGGAATAGCTGTGGTTGGGGTATGAAGAATGACAGGATATATGCATGAAATGTTTGAGACCTATGGAGAGAATATGTCTGTCCACACAGACATTGAGGAGGAGTGACGGTAGAGAAGGAGTGTAGAGGGTACATTAGTCATATGGTAGGCAAATTGAAAGGTTGACGTGTTCAGGGGTGGGTGTGGGGAACAAAAAGAGCCGAAGTATACTGCAATTTTTGTACAGGACATTTATACAGGGACTCTAAGTGCAAGGCAGATAGGTACCTTTGGTGATATGTGCCTGCTGGTTGGGTATTACATGTTGGTATATGGCAGAGAACACGTCTCTGAGCAGGCATGGAGATGGTGGCACAAAATGCAGGTATGAAAAAGGAAGCCAATGCAGGAGTTCGATGCAGTCAGGGAAGGATATTCCTTTGTCCTTTGTCTGCCTTGGGATTTATGTGTGTACTAGTTTTGACAGAGAGGAGGAAGAGTGATATGCCAAAAGCCTGAGCTAACAGACTGTGAGTACACAGATACGCTTCCCAGAAAATGCTATATATGAAACACTTACCCAAACCTCACAGTCAATTCAGGAAGGGAGATTTTGGTGGCTTGTCTCTGCCTCTATGAAAAACAGAAATAGGAAATTTCTTGCTTTTTTTCATCTCCTAGCCCTGCAGTTCCTGTAGCATTTCTAAAACCTTCCCAGCATGTTGTTCCCCAGGCTTCTAGCAACTCCCTAACACATACACATATACACAGGTAGGATGGAGTTTGCCTCTAATAATTGTTCTCTCCAGGGGCAAATTTACTATTCCTACATTTAGCTCCATTTTCAACAGATCCTCCTCCTTCCAAGGTAAGAATTCTTCCCTTTCTGTATGGGTCCAAGGAATAAGGGTTAAATAGCCATCTCTGCTTGGAAGACAAATTGCTTCAAGACTAGTGATCAGCTCTGTTCAAAATGCTCATCACTGTATTTCATTTGAGAAGGGTAGTATCCATGTTTTGCAAGGCAGACTGATGTCTGTTAGCTAATTTACACAAGGAAAATCAGAGACTGCAACCAGACAGCAAAGTCACAAAAGAAACCCTCACATATCTGTCAGACAGGATGCCCTATACCACCTCTAGTTCCAGGGTAATTTGCATAGTTCTGGCAACAAAAAGAGTACTCATTTCATCAGTCAGGAAGGATTAATATTGCAGCCCTTTAAGTCCCAAAATCAATCCTCATTTGTTCCAAGCTGGGCCAAAATACAACAGCAACCTCATCACCCCACTGTCCACTTTCAAGCTCTCACTTTAAAATTGCACAAGATTCTTTGAGCACTAAGATTTGGGCTCTTCTTAAAGGGATTACTGTCTTTCAATATACTTATGCTTTTCTAAAAATTCTTTTAAGAACGAGTTTTGGTCATCTGTCTCTATAAAGAAAGACCACAGCATGATGTAGCTAGGTAATAGTGCCTGCTGTTAATATTTGCCTAAATTTAGGCCACATCTTGGTTGTTTAACTGCAGACTTTTGAACTTGAAAAATTAAACATTTATACATAAATTACAAATACACAAAAAAAAATTCATTTATAAAATCAATATGATTGGAGGAGATGTATAAGAGGAGAGAAAAGGAAGGAATAATATTTCTGAAGAATAGGATATCATGTTTTCAAACCCAGTGCATGGGGAAGCGTATTTCAGGGATACGCTACGTACAAACGGGACAAGACACTGCAAGCAGATGCAGCGTGGAAAATGTGCGATGTCCCAAATTCCCTTTCTCTATGGAACAAAAAGCAAATTTAGAGTTTAAAAGAGACAATGTTTGTAGCGCTGACTCTGACACGAGCCACAACATGAAGTTTCCAGAATAGGAAGAGAGCACAGTTGGGTGGGCTTGGATAAGGAAAGGGCAAGAGATAGGGATGGAGTGAAAGGCTAAAGCAGATTTGAATTGCATACTGTCAAAATCAGACCTGCTGTGGCTTTCCAGAAGGCAGTTTGGGCCACTGTGCCAAATAAGATGCCGAGTCATTCAGTATTAACATCCAACTCCCTTATGAGGCTTTAACAATTTCAGGCTACGCGTGTGCCTGAGTTTAGGGTCTGTGAGTATGAAGGCAGACAGGATGGGGACAGAGTAAGTAGGTCTGGCTGCATGCAGATTCTTGTGAGGGGTGCAGGCCAGAGAGCAGAGAGGAACTGCACGGATGAGTTTGCATCACTTGCACATGAGAAAGCGCATACAAATCTGTAAAAAGATGGGTGCTATGATTCTAAACCACCTTTGCAGTTTACATGAGTTCTTGTGACCTGAAAATATTTAAAGAAAAATACATGCCTATGGCATACCTATGGCTCTTAATGCCCCACAGACAAAACTGAGAGAGCTGGTGGCACAGGGAGACATGAAATGGAAGGGAGTGTGGCCCATTTCAGGTGGATGTGTACACAAGGAAATGCCCCTGGCACAGTGAAAGACAAGGGATAAAGTGATCCTGGGGAACACAGTCTATTGAAGCATGCATGCATGAGGAGGATGCCAGCCCTGTAAATGAAGCCTTAGCACTGTTCAGAGCACCATCTTCCAAAATGAAAGCACTTTCTGCACCACTTGAATATGCTCCAGGATCACTCTGTGCACAGTGAAGTAATTTGAGCACGGAAACCTGGGTGCATTTGTGCAGATAAACCTTTGAGTCTCTATTGTTCCACTAGACAATCTTCTCTGTAATGGATATTTGGGCGAGACATGCCCTATACCCCACGACATGTGTACAAGGAGGAGCATGGGCATATCACTAGGGCAACATGTCCAGCTGGGAGTATAGACTTTTAGCAAGCCGGTATTATTGGTCTGTGTAAGAACTAAGAACAGTCTTATCCATGGAAACAACGTCACAACTCTGTAGTTACATGCAGGGAGTCACAGTGGTGAGCAAAGGCACAGCAATACGTGGGACTCTGCACGGGATTCTCTGCCACTGCATCTTGATGGCCAGAGAGTCTTGTAAATGCACTAATGAGCTACGGCTCTAAGCAGATGCAGGGGGGAGTCCTAATAGTGCTCATATCCTTGCCAGAAGTTCTTCTGGATAGATGTGGGGATAAGGTGCTTTGGCAGCCATACCACCAGTGTGCTGAGGAAACACAGCTGGGGAGACGGGCAGCATCAATAACACAAACACGTGTGCAAGCGTGTGTATGACAAAGTGACATCTGCCGAGATGTGTGAACACAAAACATGTATGGCAGGGCAAATACGTATATACAAGAAAATGCCATGCACAAATGTAGGGACGTGCCAGTTGTGGGTACCAAGTGCAACTAAGGGACTGAGGGGCATATATGACATGATACATTTGTCAGGGAATGGATGTGTGGTAGCTCACCTGATACATGATGCAAGAAGAGGATATCTGGGGATAGTGGGGGCAAAGGAGGTTACACTAAAGGAGATATTTCTAATTATAGCTATAGTTTAATGCACTGGACTCTGCCCTTCTCTCCTGTCCCCTCCCCTTGCACTCTTTTCCTCATTACCCAGGTTATCTTGTTTGGGTTAAGAGGCCAATTTCAACAGACTATAATTGAAGAGTGAAGAGAATCTGATAAGATAAGGAAAGGACATCATTCCTCAAGGGATCAATAGAGGTTTCATGTTCCTCCTTCCCCTGCTGTGTCCCTAACAGGCTAACACTCTGTATCCATGGGCCTGGTTTATTTACTCTGCTTGTCTGCAAGACTGGAAAGGAAGTGCAGGAGTAGAGGGGGAGTGTAGCCCGTCTGTCACACAGCCAGAACAGGGAAGGAGGCATAAGGAAGGGACCACAGTCTCCTCTGGGACTCATAAGGAGGCAGGGAGGTGACAAGTCTGATACCCTCCTCACTCTGGTAGGGGCACAGATTAACAGGGGAGGTGTTCACCTTTGGCCTTTTATTCTCATCGTTGTGCTCTGCAAGGAAAGGACATTGATAATTTTCCTTGACTTAGACTTGCTTTCCCTAGCATCCATGTGCAGATAAGCTCAAGCTTTTTATAAGCAGTCACAGGGCAACCTTGCAGGGCTCCTCAGGGTGACTGAGGCATAATTACCCCTTCCACAAGGAGGGCTGGTAGCTGCTCCTGAGTAGGTTTATGTTAGTATCTGAAGTTCAGGCCCGACAGACCCCGTATCTCACAAGCTGTTCTTAGTTGTTTTTGGACCAAACTGGCATGTGAGGATCCCCTTAAGAAACATGAAGCTGTCTCAGCATTGAATCCAGGTCCTCATGGCAGGGCTGCTGGGGCTCCCACTCTGCAAAGGCAGAGTTTGTTCCATTCCTGACTCATGCTCTTTGGCAGGAGGATGCATAACTCACGGAAGCAATGTGAGATCCGTAGGAAGCCATGCCCATGTGAGATGTCTATGAATGTGCAGGCAGCATAGGCACTGTGAAGAAGTCCTTCCAGGAGGCCCAGCCCCTCACATCAGGCAAGCTCAGTGGATGTTCCCCTGTCCCTGCAGCCAGCATAGGAATGCTGAGGCACAGGGAGATGAGCTGAGAGGTCAGCACAGTACAGGATACAATCTAGATCCCATACAACACAGGGCTGGGCAAGCTGCTGGAGAGACTGAGACACGGAAGGGTCTGGGGCTGAGATATCTTCTTCCAGCTGATTTCTCTTTTATTTTTAACACCCAGAGAAACAGACACTGAGAGCAAGTCAGTCATGCAGTGAGCATGTGGCAGAGTTGGGAATACAACCCAGATCCCCTGACTCCCAACCTCAGGCTTTAACCACTAGACCATGCTTCCCTCTAAGCCACCTTGAACTTTCCTCAGTGAGGATGGGGGCTACTAAGCCTCTGTGGGCTGCAGTTTACCAAGCTGTCAGGAGTGTGCTCACTGGACCGCCTCACCAGAGACAGCCTTCCTCACGCATGCTAAAAAAGTTGAAAAGAAATTCATTTCATGGCCGGTGGTTGCTTAAAAAAGGCGATTCCAGCATATGTATGTGATAAATGTTAACTGTGCATTAATCGCATTAAAGAGGACCCTATAAACTTTTCATTTCTAATTAAATTCTGGCCGGTGATTCTGGCGAAGCCAGCTCACTCCGGGCCTTTGTTTATGTGGAAAATTAAAATGCAAATACAATGGAATTTATTTCCATTACTAGAGTGATATGCTGGGCTCCTCTGTTTAACAGCCTCCAATTATTTTTCAAACAGGTCTCTCTCCCTCTTTCCCTCCCCTCTCTCCCTTCCTCACTCCCTCATTTTTTTTCCCTTCTCCCTATTATCCTGAAGCTGCTACCCCAGTCTGAGGGGTGGAATCTGGTAAAAGAGTGGGTGGGCTAAGGATCATGTAATCTGTTCAAGGTCAAATTCAGGCCAGAACACACAGGAAAAAGTGAGGGAAAGAGCGTGAGAGCACAAACAAGGGAGCAAGGGAAGTAACAAGGCTTGAGGTAATGCAAGGATGAGTAAGGAGTTACCTGTTAGCAACCTCACTGAAAAATATAAGCTAAATAGCTTATATAAACTTATATAAGCTTTTATATTTAGCAAGTTTAACTATAAGCTTGATAAATCCCAGGCATACAGATGGCCTGACAGAGAGGTCACAGACCTTTCCCTGATGAGATATTTTCATGAGAGGGTACAAGTGACAACTCTCTCTGCAAGTTTTCTGGATCTCCCACAGCCTTTTTCATGGACTTTGTCTGGATATGACTGCTGCTGGGCTAAATCCTGATGGCTGAGGAAGGACAGAACAGGCCCAATGCCAGACACATTGCCTGTGCAGAGCAAATAAATTCATGCAGCAATGACACATAATCATCAGCTGAAAAATAACTGAACTCTCTTGTTCATTTCCAAGGGACCAAATGTGGCCACATTGTCTTAAAGCATTATTGCAAAATACTCGCACAAGTCAGAAGCCATCGCACAAACCCAGAGATTCATTGTACGTTTAAAATTTCTTAACACATATATTTACTGCTAAATGCTGCTGACACAGAATCCCATTCTTTCTTACATATATGAGAGACCCAGGTCAATTCAGACTTGGGAACATTGCTAGTCAGTCACACAGAGATTAGAGGCATCTGTTAACTGACACAGATGCCCTTCTATGCATTAATGTAGAAAGTCATACAAGAAGACCCTTGCAAAGGCAAGCATGCACTTCACTGAAGACATGTAGTAATTTATAGATCCTTTCACAGACTCAGTCAAATCTATTTGAAACTGCACAGAATTGTCTTGCACGTAATTGTGAAGAACCTTATTCGAAAACGTAACTGAAAGGTCTTAGCAAAATCCTTCAGTACACCAGAAGACACACACACACACACCTTTGAAGCATGCAGTTGACAACCAGCCAGACATGCCACCCCACGCGTCACACACGCACGAGAAACATACCTTCAGCATGCCGCGTGGGCAGGGAGAGCTCGTGAGCCAAAGGGATATGCTTTTAGTGCATGTGAGCATCTTAAGGAATCACCTAGTGTAAATGATCCTGCCCCAGCCGAGACAGGGAAACAGGAGAAGGACACATTCACTTACAACACTGAAAAGAGGCCATTACCCAGTCAAACAACCCAATCCCTGACATCATTATTCAATACACAGGAGCCCTGAAATGCACACTAACTCAATCACACGATTACAAAATAATACTGATGGAATCAATGAGACAGACATGCGGTCATACAAAGCACACCCAGCCTGGTGTTAATACACAATAACAGCTGACCAACAAGCGAATACAAAACAGCCATTCACGACCACGGGGCAAAGCACCAAAACATGGGGCCACATTCTCAAAGGAGACTTGAAAACTCTGGTAACAAAACTCACCCTTGACAGAGGGGTCTTAGGGTATGGGCAAAATCTGGCAGATGTCAGTCTAGTGAACAGCAAATAGTAAAAGCCTCGTTGAGCAGCACAACTGAGAACATTCAGGTCTTAGTGAGGATGGTGGACTCGGTGGACTCCTAGGGCACTTAGAACCATTCAGGATTGCACCCACAGCCTTGAAATAGACTCATCTAGAGAAATGACACCTGCTCAATGACCAAAAGTAACATGCAGGCACTCTTAACACAAGAAGGGGTGCATGACATTCAAGCCTCACCAAAACACAAGCCATCAGAAGAAAGGAAACCCTATAGAATATCACAAACAAAACAAATCACACTGTGGACAGATGAAAATACTGTTCAGCACCCAAAGCCACAGAACCATCTTACAGACGTGCCTCTGCAACACAGCCAAATCCTCTTCCCAAACCACAAAAGCATCCCCAAACCTAACACAGCACTAGTGTCTTTCCTCCTTAGAGAGGAAAAAAGCAAAGTGATACATAGAACAGGCTCACGATGCCACAAAAAATCAACCTTCCTTGTGCCTCGCAGATTGTGCCAGACCATGCTAACCCAAGTGCTTAACACACTGCCCAAACAGCCAACTTTTGCAAATCCTGCATGATCTTCTTGGGAGGGAGAGGGGGGAACTGGACTGCAAGTCCTTTCCCTGGCACAGCAGGCAGCAGCTCATAGCAGGTTGCGTGCACAAGAATATGCTGTTACTGAAAGAGCCAGCAAGGCTGGGGGAAGGCTACTGTTGGCTGTGTATGCCTGCGTGCGTTGTGTGTACAGGAATTCCCCTTCCTCTACCCAGTGCTGCTGCTTGTAGCCATTAAAAAGCCCAGGTCCTCATGCTGGATGTTCAGTGAGTATTGATTCGGTCTGCAAGCAATTTTAATATTTCTTCAGGGACTTTCCAGCAACAGCACAAGTCATTAATTCACCCTCCCAAATTGCTTATTCAATAGAAGGAACATGGCTCCTGAATAAAGTCCCAGAATTTATGTGACTCACATGAGTCAGGAGGTCAAACAACTGTTATGGAGCGAAGTTAAAAATCCAAATAAAATATTGACACTTTTTTGGGAGTGAGAGGAGGGGGAAGGGGGAAGGGAAAGAAAAGGTATTTAAAATAGGGTTTTGTTGTAATGCCCCCAGGATAAAGAACGGAAAGAGATTGAAGACAAACTGGAGTTTGTAAAATCAATGGGATTTATTGCATATCCGCTTGGCATTTAATAACTCCTTCCTTTCCATCTTCCCCTGCTCTGTTTGTACATGCGGAAGATAAAAAACTACAAATAGCCAGCCCCAAAGTACACGGATGGACACCCTAAACATGATCATACAAAGGCAGGCACATGCAGGGATGAATGTTACTGGAAGGCAGTGGCAACATCAGAAGGTCCTCTCACAACTCAGTATCTTGACTGAACTAGATAGAGCCATTCACACAGGGAACTACATTATGCCGATATAGCAGCAGGGTGTGTGTGTCCACAGTCTCAGTTTAAAAAAGGCTGGGAGAGAAAACTGAGGCACAGAGTGAATTAGAAGACTCTGCTCACTCAGAGCTCATCAACAGGGATCCAGGTCTCCTTGTGCCCAGCTTGTGTTTTTGCTGCTGAATGATGGTGCCTTTTACAGGAATGAAAGCACTCACTGACTGAGATCAGGCCTCAAGAAGGCATCCATCTCACAGGAAGGACACACAAACCACACAAAGGAATGGATCTACAGACACCATGCAAGCCCATCCATATGCAGATAGATGCACACACAGATACAAATATATACATGCTTTTACTAAGCTCATTGATATTCAGAAAGCAGCGCAGCCAGATCACATACAGAAGTAGGAGCACACCTGCAGACAGACAGACCTGCAATAGCCTGTGTGTACAAACCCACAAGCACATACTTACACACACACAGATACATCAGTACAGCCCCGTAGGGCAACACAGCCACACTGAAAGTCACTGCTTCTGCAAGACTAGATTTTACTTACAGCAGTATCCTCTCAGCTAGCTGCACATAAATGGATGCCCAAATACACTGGAGTGCATTCTGCACAAGCATATTAATATATAGGACTGTCTCCTTATTGCATTATACCGCGTCTCTTTCAGTGAAACCATGCCAATTTTCTACCAGTCAAAGATCTGAGACTGCTGTACACATTGAACAACACTATTCATAAGCAATAACTCCATAAAAAACAGCACACAAAATATTGCCTATCCATCTAATCAAACAGTACTGGATGGCTTGGGACATTTAAGTGACTTTCTTTGGTTTCTTCTTTTTTGTTTTCTTTTTTTGTCTGGTTGGCTTTTTAGCAAAATCTTAGGACAGGTGCTTTCTGCGATGAGATTTACCAAAAGGCAATATATCAAGGGCTTTTTTGCATTGCGATAAAGACATCTGACGGCATTTCCTTCCTAAGGTATCTTTTGACCAAATACACAGTGTGTTTTAAAATTAAGGAAGGTAAGGAAATTTTTGAAATTTCCATAATGATGCCCTAAAAATATTAATATTCTTGCATTAAAATATGCTTCTGTCTTATTTCTAAGGTTATTTTGTTCATGATTTATTTCGAAACTGCCTTTTAAAAATGACTTGATAGAATCTTTGGTTCACCTTATGATACCTCCTGTCTTCTTAGACTACAATACATTCAAGAAAAAATGTAAAGGGAGTATAGTTTTGTAAACACCATTGCCTATGTCCCTCTGTATTCCTCTGCCTATGAATCCTGATTGCATCTGATCTTGTTGAATTTAAGTTAGATAAAAAAAATTAAATACATGCTGATTTACAGCTGGCGGCATTCTGATTCATTAGGTGAACAAGTACTTAATTCAGATTAAGGGGACCATGTTTTGAAATAATAGAACTGAATAGAATCACTAAAATTCTCTAGAATATAATGATTTGCAGAAATAATATAACGTAATTTGCAATATTGTATTACACTGCAAAATTTGAATAATTCAGTATTTACAACTCAGGTCTTCAGATAGTGCTAAACAATTGCTGCATCTCTTCTGTGTTTACCCCAGCTAGTGCCTGGTTCAGCGAGTCAAGCTCTAGACAAATCAGTCTTAGAGATCACTAAAGCTCACTGGGAGAAAAGTTGCCTGCATGGGGATGTAGGGATAAGGAAACACTTGTGTGTGTGGGAGGATCATTTAAACTGCTCCTCTTGGGAGGTTGGTTGTCAATTCAGAGTTGTTGAAGGAGTCTCAGCTGAGATGGTTTCATTGAGAGGGAATAGAAAACAGGCTTGTTTACAGAGGGGCAAAGAGGTAAATTAATTTGAATTAACTTTGCAAGTACATTGGTTAAAAGCATTAAAACATTGTTCAGGTGCTCATTCAAAATTTGAGTGTCCTAAATTGAATTTAGTTCACTTCATTTCCAAAGTGAATTAAGCTAAACTAAATTAAAGCTGCCTTAATTCTAAACAAGGGAGTCAGAGGTGTAATGCAGTTTAACTAGACCACTTTAATTTCACACATGCAGTTAATTCAAATTATTTTGCAGAGCCTTACGTAGATAAACCCTTAATCTGCTAACTCCTATGGAGAGAGACTCTCCTTATCCAGGAGCCAGGAAAAGGGGACCCAGAAGCTCAGGGTACTCTACCAGCCACTGCAACTGTGACAGAAAAGGATGGACATAATAAGTTGGTAAAGGCTCACAGAAACCCACAGTTCTGTAGTTAATCAGATGGAAGCCAGATATGTTTTTTTAAGAACAGAGCAATTCTGCATTCTCAAACTTACACAATTATGCAAATGTACACACAGGTATGTGTCTTACAATACCGCAAGGTTCCACATAAATTATGGATGAGCATTCAGATATGTTAGATATTACATCACAGATATTACAGCCTTATTAAAGACTACTGCTAGGTGATTGTGATTTATTATTTGTAATAAGTGTGTGCTGTACACAAACATCTTTATAGATAGCTGATAATAGTTACAAGCCACACATCTGAATATTTTCCCATAAAACTCGATTAAAACTTGAAATGGTCAAACAAATATTTACCAATTCTTTACAGGGCCTGAATATATAATATGTGACCCAAATGTCTAACTCCATGTAGCCACAGTTATAAATGCAGACCAATAGGTAAACAAGTATACAGGCTGTGTATTGCAAGTATGCTGTGTGGTGAATTAAAACATACCATGAAACAAACACTAATCCATTTGCCAAGACAATATGGACACCTAAAAATACAGCTTGTAACTCTAAACACTAGACCTGACAGTGAGCCAAATAGACTGGTTACAGATTTATCTTTTCACTATATAAAACTGGCTTTGTCCTATAAATATGAAAACTAGACGGTCTTCTACAGAGACAGGCACCAACTTGATGCTGGGTGTCTATGTAGCACCCACATCCTGAAGTGATCACTTGTGCTTAACTGCTTTGGGTGACATGATAAAGCAAGGAATAAATTATACCAAGAACAACAACGACTAGAACAAGAAGGGAAAGATTCTGGTTCCTGTGAATATTTTCTATGTGTTTTTGAATCAGAACTTTATTAAAATTCTAAATTTCAGTATAGTTGGAACCTGCTTTTTCAATAAAATTGAAAGATATTATTTTTATTTTTCAGTATGTCACCAATTCACCTGAAAAGGGTAATTTTAAAGGGAAAACCCACATTTTTTCCATTCTAATAAGACTTACATTCTTCTTACAATTTTGTTGATTTCTTTAAAAGCTGAGGTAAAAATACCATTAGATTACATAGACACATCCTCAGCACTGTTTTTTTGGTTGGTTGGTTGGTTGGTTGGTTTTTTTATTTTGGCAAAAATCTTCTGATGGAAAAAGGTCCACTCTGAAAATTTTCCCTGGTTCTAAAAAGTGCAAGAGAGGCACACAAAATGACATCCCTGTAAAGGGAAACATTTACTTATCCAACACATGCAAGCACGTACTGCAGTGCAGCACTCTGCAGGATACAGAGATAATAAACAGCTAATACACAACGCTGCCAAAACCAAAAGTTAAAAAGTCCAGAGTCAATACCCTCCAAATTGAAGAGACTGGCATAAAATTCCCAATGCTGTATGTAAGAATTTTTTTTTCCTTTGCCTCCAGTTCTGGCCCCTTGGGAGGCAGCCAGGTCCCACTTCCACCTGGTCCTTGCAGTTATAAAAGCCAGAAATACCTTGGTATTAAATGAAAGCTGAACTAATTGTTTATCTTCAAGATCTGAGGCTTTACACAAAATACCAGGTATGGCATAACTTGCAAGAGGGCTGAGAATGTTATCTACATTTATCTGATTTCTCCCAGTTCAAGACTCCCTTCCTAGCGCACACATGTCTTCTGTTAATCAAAATGAATGTCCACAAGGAATTCAGCACAGACTCCTGAATTTTAATAACTGGAAATGGGCTCAAAGCAAAGCTTTCAATTAAAAGTTCCCATACTCCAGATTAAGATATTTAACCTTGGCAAGCCCATGTGTTTCTGTAGGTCTTCTTAACTCTCCTGCTGGCACAGCCGCTGTTGTGACAGCTCCGGCCCGCGCTGCGTGGCAGTCCCTGTGTGCTGGCAGCTCGTGGGGCTGTGCCCTATGCCAGCTCCATGCTGCTGCAGCAACACTGCTGGCAGGACTCAAGCTGGCCAGTCTAGAGGTAACAGAGGATGACACCCTGAACTGCAGAGCTGACACTCTGAAGTACACATCATTGCAGTGTAGGTGGTATCAGAAAACAATTCTTAATTCTTAAGAGGTCAAAAATATCTGGACCTTTTCATGGCAGGAATGTCTTCCTAGTGAAAGGGACTTCAGCTACTAGTGATGCTTTTCTCGTGTTCTCTTCCTGTGGCTTGTTGGTTTTATAGATTTTGGTCTTCCGTTGCAGAGATTATGAATTTGTTGAGGGGGAAAGGTAGATCTGTAGATACTTTGATGGATATTTTGATGGATGCTCTGAGTGGAATGTCTGCTCCATGGTTGCCTATGGCATTAAAAGTTTGGACTCAATAAGCCAGGTGGTTCCTCCCAGGCCTGTGTTTCTACATCCAAGACCAGTAGAACTCTTTTTGTTGTTTAAGATTTCCTTAATTCACCTTAAAACCAGGATGTCAAAACCCCAGGATCAAGTTTGTCTACAATATTTTGTTGACTGTATGATATCTTCTAAATGTCTGGATTTTAATGAATTTCTGGAAGAAAGCTTTCCAGACATGAACTGAATGTAATAAAAGTAGGAACACCTGCCTGAGGACATATCTATGCTGCAGTCACTGCTTCAGTGCAGCTCGTGTAGACACTTTTTACTCTAGTCACCTTTAAGCCAGCCAGCCTGGGTCCTGATGGCTCTGTAGCCACAGCTTTGCATAATACAGCAAATATTCAAGCATACCTGATTCCCAGGTGGGCAAATGGTTTCTACAGCCTCATGCAGCAATTCATTCTAGGAGGTCAGGCCAGGCAACTTATAGATGTGGGGCTGACTGCTGTCAATCATCAGTACCAGGGGCATGAAGTTGCATTTTAGTGCTCAGCAGAATCAGGGGGCAGGCCAGCCTCCTGCCTGGCACATCTACTATCAGAAGGCAGACATCTTCCCCTTTCTTTCCTTGTACCCCTCTTCCTTTTGTCTGCACTTGTACCATGTAGCACAGCAGAACTGGAATGGGTAGAGATCTGCTAGAAGCTGAACGTTAATGCTCTGCTCAAATTAAATGAAATAAAACCATATGGTGTCACCATAGGTCACTGATTTAAAAAAAAAAATCAAAAAAAATCCTAGCTCCACGTTAAGCCCTTCAGATAGTAAAACTGATGCTGTGAATTGTGTGTCTTCTTAGAGTGCAGTCAAGAAATGCAGTGAGAAAAAATGGGCAGGATTGGGCTTTCTCTTGCGTTCATAGTGAGCAGACTAACCTGGAACAAAGTGATACTTTTTTCCCCATGTCTGTGAGCATGATGTCAGTCTAGCCCCAGTGAAATTGATGGACCTACACAGATTAACAGCAGATACAGAGTCAATTCTCCTCAAAGAGGGCTGGGATTGTGTTTTGGGATATGTAAGGCATCTCCATTTTGACCTCTTATCTGTTTGGAAGCTTTGGGAAAACTGATGCACCTTTTAGGACTATCAATCTAATCAATCTAATTAACCTATCATACTTGTGTGTATATATACTAATATAGTACATGAACACCCCTCTTCTCTCTCCTTTTCCAAAAGGTAGGGAGAAGAAAATACAATTTTCATTATAGAAGCAAGTTTGAATGTGTGAATATTGCTTGTGGCCCCTGAATATGGCAGAGTTTGAAGGCATTCTGCTATCTTGGCTGGGAGTGCCAGAGCCTCAGGCCAGCTAGCAAGGAAGCTGCTCCTGCCAATGTCAGCTGTTTTTCTGCGGGTTCTAAGTGTTGCAGTAGATTTTGAGAGCAGTAGCCTCTACTACTCCCACCCTATACTTCCTATGAGAAATTATGTTGTGGCTTTTATGTAGCAACTGCAGCTCTGATCTTCCCAATTACATCTGCTGTTGCAAATTCAAACACCACCACGGAAGCCTGTGCAGCTGAAATACAATTCCTGTTGCCTTTGCCCATTTCCCTTCACATAAAGCCACTGTCAGCAGGGTACATGTCACTTCTGCTTCAAGCAGGAGAACGAAGCCAATACTGTGCTACAGCTCGCTGAAGCACTCACTTGGCCCCTGTTTATTAGAGAGTCTGAGCCCTTCACTCCTCCTTCCAGCTGTCCTCACTGTGCCCCAGGTGGCACGGCAATGCTCCTATCTTCACACTTCAGGCAGGAAACAGAGCACAGAGAGAAATGCCATTTGTCCAAACTCTTGATGAGAGAGGTCCATGACAGAGAAAGAACTGAAGCCCTTCCCTAAATCGGATTAGGCTCTAACTATCAGACTTTCTATTTCCTTTCCCTCACCCCCAAATCCCTTGGCTGTTTTTCCTCACCATGTTACAAAGCCTGTTTTCCGTTTTGAACTTTGGGCAAACAAGATTTTCCCTCCCCCCTTCTTTTTCTCAACCATGAATTCAGCTGTGTTTCAACTTATGCACAGAAACATAAAACTGTCTCATATTCGAACCGAAGCCTCGTTCAGAGCTCTTTATGCCTCTGCAGCACCAGTCTGCAGGTGGGATATTGTTGACTCCATGGGGGCTTTCACCAAAGACCCCAAAGCTGCCTCTCCTCATCCCATGTTGTCCCTCTTGGCCTGCATCACTGGGATGGTCACAAGCCCTTTTGTAGGAGGCCACGAGATGCAGAGAAGGCCTCTCTGTCACACTCAGCCCCGCTCCGTGTGCCCCGCAGGCTGCCCTGTGCGCAGCGCCGGCGCAGCCCGTGGCTCGGCACTACAGCCCGGCACTAATTAAGCAGTGCGACACAGCGGGGTGTGTGTGCCTTGGCCATCACAGCCTCCCCTGGACACAGCGCTGAGAAAAGGCTGAAGCTTCACAATGTTAGTCTTCCAAGAACCGCTTTAATTGCCCAGTAATGCACACCCTGGGGTCTTGTAATGTGCTTCTAATACGGAGCATTTAAAATATGAATACTCCAAAACAATTACAAGGAGTTTGGTGCTCTGCTGAGTGTATCCTTCCACTCTCAAAAATAATCCACGACAAAGGAATATGATCAAAGCGAGGATACCAACACTTTCTGAAATCTGTCAGGGTCTTCTTGAGGCAGCAGGATGCACCAATCTTTCCTTCAACTCAACTTCAGTCTGTTCTTCCAGCATTAAAAGAATTGCTAGATTGTAATTCCAGATTATTCAGTGCTACCCTATCTCTCTCTAATCAGCCCTAGTATGATTTTTTTATTTGAGATGCTGTCAAAACACTCTGCCCGCCACAGCAAGATAGAAGAAACCACACTATTTTAGGCTATAGGAGAGTTTGGATAGAAATGTCAGAGAAGCAAGGTGAGTTTTCTATGATCTGTTGTTCTTTTAGCAATTAATTTCTGGACAACTTTAGAAGTGATTTTCTACATGCTTATTTACAAGGAGTGAAAGTTCTTCTCAGAAAGCACTCTGGCTCAGCTAATTTTAACTTCTGATATTTCTTGTTACATCTCTAGATTGGAGCTTGTTAAATTGTAATGCTAGAAGAAAAGATTTTTGTCTGTCCATCTGTATTCAGAATCAGGAAAAGGAATTCCATTAAAACTCACAAAAATAATGAAATCAAAATCAAATCTTGGAAATTCATGATCTAATGTTGAACATTTAAGAAAGTCAAAGGCATTTGGAAATAAGCAGTTGGTTTCAGCTGGTGCTGTATGTAATATTAAGTCTACAAGGAGTTACTACAAGCAAACTATGGCAACTCATGAATTCCAGGATGGATGTATAATTCACAGTATGATACTATTTACTGTAATGACATTATATGCCATCACTTAACATGATATTGCATATTAAATTCAGATTGTGAAATGAAGTTCAGTTGCTTTACCGCAAAGATTTGTAAATGTCCTGTTGCTGAAACTTCAGAAGGTTATGTGTTAAATCTGTTTACATTATCCAAAACTCAAAGTAGTCAACTTGTGCAAAAATCTCCCACTGGAAAATGAAAAATGGGAATTTACAGTAAATACCAGTTTATGTTCCTAATTAAATACAAATGCTGCTATTGGAGTCACTGATTTTGATGGAATTAGAGCAGGGATGAATTTAGTCCAAAGGGTCAATTTCTCCTGGAAAAAGATGTTTGAAAATACTGACATTTATCTCAAGAAATCAGCACTGCTACCTGGTATGGCAGGACTTGTGTCCCTTCTGCTTTTGGGAAGGGCTGAGGATGTGATCTGCAAGACTTGTCTTTCTCCAGTGTCTGAAGGCAAGAACAAGCCATCAAAGGCACCAGGAGGTGATTGAGGTTTTGTGACCTCTTATACAGCCCTAATCCAGAAATCCTAGATTTCAGGCAGCAGAGCTGGCTTACTGCATATTTTAATCCCTGGTAAGGGTGAAAAGCATTCAGCAACATTGAAGTTTAAAGACAGCATTATTATGCTGCATTTGTTGCTACGGGGCCAGGTCAGCTCTGTTCATCTTTCATCTGCTGTTTCATTAGGTGGTCTTGTGTAGGACAGACTCACTTGAAGCCTCTCGAAGCAGCAGCAGTGCTGCTTAGCTATTCTGCTGTTTATCACTGTCCCTAAGTGAATCGACTCAGGGGGATGCATTGCTGTGTACTGTACTGAGCATTAGGATCCTGAAATTTCCCCTTTCCTTAAAACACTGGAGTTCAGTCACAACTTTAGGGCAAAGGAACACTAGCGGGGAGAGTCTTTTCAAGACCCGCCTCTTCTTTTAGCCATAGAAAATACGTTTTACCAGATACCTCATTAGGTTCACTGTGCATTTGATGCCAAAAATTATTTGACCCAAGCCACTGGAGGCTGCACAACCAGAACTGCTCTCCTCTGCTCACAGTTTCTGGACACTTTCTTTTGACATAAAACCAGTTGCATTCTTGGGAAGGGAATGTTTTTGAATAGAGCCTTTCACCTCTGGGTCACTAGCAGAAATCTGGCCCTGCTTGGTAGTGACCGAAAATCATTACCAGCTGACAGCTACTTGGTGCAATGGGCTGGTGAGTCTCATTCCAGTTCCTAATGGACACATCTCAGTAAACACAGTCACAACTGGCACTAACTGGTGTTCTCAGCCAAGAGACCTCAAACTGAATGGGGAAGGAAATTGAACCTTCCTCTTCATCCCCTGCCTGGGTTTTGGAATATTATGGACAGGCATTTTATACCTGCAGAGTTTCACAGGCTGTTTTTACTCTAAATGGGGTTTTGAAACTTTGCAATTTTCATGCAGCATGATTCAGCACAGCCTGATCTGCCATCTCAGTATAATTAGACTCATCTTATGGTTCCCCTCAGTAGAAGCTGAGCTGTCTGGTGCCATCTCCCAGTACAAATGGTAAATCTGATGTCATATCTCAGTATGAATGGAACCATCTGATGTCACCTCAGTGCTAACAGGACATTTTATAATGTGTCATCTAAGGCTGTAGGGGAAATCTTCTAATCCATTCACTATGCTACAGTACAATAGAACATAACACAGTATAATGTGTAGGTTAACTTAGACACCCTCAGGCAGATTTTGGATAGACGGATAGATGAATGGATAGAAACATTTATACAAAGTATACATATATTATATCACTCTATTGATTTTAAAAAAGTTCCAGGACTGCCTAGCTATAATGAGATTTTTGAACTTTGTGTTGCGATCAATGAGGGGAATATTATTGGCGTGGAGAATTGATATACCCGCTCTCTGTGGCTTGTTCTGCTCCTGGACTGCCCCTGCCCCCAAGGTGTACGATTCCATCAGACACTTAACCTCTTTTACAGTGTCATCAGGCTAAAAGGAATCTAATAGTGACACGGGACTTGTGCTCAGCACTCTGGCACTATTGCTTTCCTGTCACAAATAATTTATAGCTTTCTATTTCCATCCCTTTGCCTGCACCCCATCCCCTTTTTCTGTTTCTCTGGGCTGGGGGAAATCAATAAACTCACACAACCAGAGTGGCACTTCAGGGGGCTTTAGGGGGAATGTGAGACAAGTGGGGAAAAAAGAAAAAACAGAAAAGAAGAAAAAAAGTTATATAATTTGCTGTAGCACGCTTTTCAGATCAGCTCTTCACCTAGTACAAATTGTATGACCTCAAAATCTGGCCCTGAGGCCTTCAGACACTTTTTGTATAGGTTCTCAGCAGCTATAGATTAGGACATCTGGTACCAGTGATCTATATGGAGTGAGGATCTGGATCTCCATTCTCAGCTAGAACCTTGACATTCTCTGTCTCCAGCTATGTCCCAGGCACTCCAGCTACTGGTCAGGCTTTATCACACATGTAGCAGAGTTTTCTAACATGCTGAGGTGAGATGTTCTCTTTCTTCTCCTAAGAAGACTTCACTCTCAGAAGTTGTGGTTTTTAAAAATTGCTCTCACAATGTCTCTGTCTATCTCTATCTATGCCATACCACCCACTAGCCACACATTTGCTCTTTGAAGTTTTGCCAACTTATTCTTTAGAACAAATTTTGAAGGGAAGCTCTCAAGTGGGGAGGAAGAATCTTCTAATTGCTTTCACTTTCTGGAGAGATTTTTGGGTAGAAAATAAAGCTAATATAATGTGGGGCTAAGAGTTCCAGAAGCTCAGGCTGAAGAGAATCTACAGCCTACACCCTGACTGGAGTGGCTGAAGAGAGGAGAGGCTTGTTCAAATCTCAGAAAGGAAGTTGGTTTCCATGAACTTCACAGGTCATGGCTTATTTACGGAGTTCCTTGGTGGAACAGCTGTTCCCAGCTCACAAATACCCAATATCCGCCAGTAGTAAGGGACCTTGCCAGTCAGGTACTAGGTACTAGTGATTTTCTTTCACCACTGACCTCAGCTGGATTTAAACCAGTGACCTAGAGGTGAAAGATTTCATGTAACAAGAAACAGAGCAGTGACAATTACAGTTTAGTTTGTTGTCATTCTGAGCTACATTATAAGCTTTGTGATGTCTTTTTGACTTCCCATGCTGTGTTCATTCACCACCTGACAAACACCAATTTTTGCTCTGTTTGATGGACTTTGTTTTCCTGGTGATCTATATCCCACCACCACTCCCTACAGATGCCTTCTGCTTTTACTACATTTATGAAGGGCAAAGGCTTTGGGCAAGCCTTCCACAGTACAAAGCATTTAGTCAGTCAGAAGGGTATTTTTCAGGTAGACAACAAAATTAAAGCTATACCATTTGTAAATTCAGCAATGTGTCTATTAGCTGCAAAGACTGCATTGTGATTATGCCCACAAATTAGACCAGAAATGACAATGCAGCTGTAAGCACACAGAAGATCACTGCTTTCTCACTGAACACCATCCTTATGCAGCGAACACCCAAGTCTGGGATAAAGATGACGGAGCAGAAATTGGATGATTCTCTGAGAGCTGGACTATTAAAGCAGTAGAATCAGGACCACAAGGCAAATGAAGCCACTCTGCTGCACCGAGAGCTCAGATCAAGCCTTCAGGTTCTGAAAACTGGGACTGTGGGCCTGCAAAGGCACAGAGAAAGTGCATTTGAGTTCTGAATGTCTTTCCTTCTTTTCCAGGATCATCAGAACCAAAGTTCAGCAACCTTTTCACCCAACACCAGATGGGAGCGGGACAGGTGTGACTGCACCAGGACATACTATTGGTAAGTAGACGGACATGAGGGGTGGTGACAGGTCAAGTGGAAATGGGGATGAAGCTTAGTTGAGGGAACAAAGTCTGACAAGCAGATGCTAAGCACAGCAAAAGGGAGGAGGGGGTGGGGGGAAGGAAGCCTCGATGGAAATCAGAGTTTTCTATTCTTTGTCTCCCCTGTTGCATTGCAAAGTGAATCACACAGAAACTAGCCCAAAATAGGGGTTTCCCCAAGTGATTCTACTTTAGCGTCCATTTCACGTTCATGCTCTCTCCTTCATCTCCCTATAGGGAAGTATTTACCGCTGTCCTGTCTAAGCATCAGTCTTCACCTTCTCTCTTGTCCTTACTCTGACTCTCTTTTTCCCCCCTTAACAATTTTTCTTCTCTCTCTTTTCTGGAACTGGTCCATTTCTTAGTGCTAGTAATGCAAAAACATGGGTAAGATATTCCAGCTGCCTCACAACTAAGTTTTTTCATTGTTCTAGCTCTGCAGTCAGGTATCCCATGGATGTGTTTCACTGAGAAAGTGCAATTTTTTTTTGTTTCCTGGGGTAGATGTTTTGCTGGTTTGTTGAGGCAATGGAGGCTGTAATACAGTGATCAAATGCCTCCTAGTCTGTTTAAAGGTACTGTGTTAGATGTGCGATGAGATACTTTTTAATCTGTGAGGTGTGTGGTAGATATGTCTGCTCTTGCTAGCATAGCTTTAGTGACAAACTAGAGCAGGAAAAACATGCAGTATTCTGGGATACTGTGAAATAACGTGGCTTATTTGTGGCCCAAGACTTTCTTAGATTTTGTTGGTTACTAAGAATCTGCTGCTACTCAAGGATTTACTGGAAAATGCTCACCTACATGGAACAGAGCTGGTAGATATAATCCTGTACACAAACTGTATTCAGGAGTACAGTAGGCCAATATGGAAGAGCATTTCTGGATGCCCTTTTAATATGGACTTGCTCACTGGACTGGCAATCACTGATCACAACAGATGGAGCTGGCAGATATTCCTTCTTGGAACAGCAGTGCAATGTCCAAGGAATGCAATGGCTGAGCTGGGGTACTGATTGTGAGTGCTTCTAGTGGAGTCTCTTATTGCTCTGGGATGTACTAGGAAGTGTGGGTCTACATTGGAGAGTGTTGAAAGGTTCTGCTCCACCCTGAAAGGCTTGAGTTGGACATGTTGATTGCTTCAGGTCAGTGTTTTATGAGCTGAATAGTGGCCTGTAAGAGAACCGAGATATTCTCTCCGTTACTGGGACACACTGGGACACAATAGGTATGCCTTCTGGATGCATAGGTCTACCTGTTCCACTTTCTAAAGGCCTGATTTTCATGAAGGGATCATTTCTAATCTGGATTACTTGCCACTTTTGGTATTTTGGAAATTCATGAGCAATCTTGGACAGCCAAGTGGCCAGAGCATTCTGTCTATTGATATTGGTCAGTACAAAAGGAAGGCACTAGATTTTAATTAATCTGGGTGGTAGCTTGTATCACCAACCACTCATTCCAGTGGGGAACTGAATTTATTAGTGCAGCACTAAAGTGCTCATAACCTGTGCTAAGAAGGTAGTTTTTCACTAAGTGTTTAGGGTGGGTATGTAAGAGGCTAGTCTGCCTAAGACAGAACATGTGCACTCCTGGTGAAAAAGTACTGAGAGGAAATGATCTAGTAAAATACCGATGGACTATGAAGTCACTAGAGAATATGGCCTATGCAGCACTTCACTCGATTCCTTGAAAGCCTGCTCTGAACTGGGATGTAACAACCTTTGGCTTCTTGATGGAATACACTTGCTATCAATGGCCCTGTACTGGAAGGCTGTGAAGCTACAGTCTAGAAGTGGACATGCAAAGCTGGGATGCATCTTTGCTGGGATACAGTAGCATGTATCCCAGTAGCAAGTCCTTCAGCATGAGGGACTGGGAATCTGCTTAGTGCCCAGGGTTTCCTATTAGGCTGGTGGCATGCATAGCTTTCAGCTGGGGATCCCTGAGTGCTGTGCTGCTCTCCTGATGGCCCTTTTTCCCTTTTCCTTTCGTCCAGTACCCAGCACAGCATCCCCTCCTGTCTCCAGTGCCTCCAATGATCCAGTGGGCTCTTACTCCATTAACGGGATCCTGGGGATTCCTCGGTCGAATGGCGAGAAGAGGAAACGTGATGAAGGTAGGGGGAGGGGAGAAGCTCATCCTCCCTTTTATATTCTTTGTCCCCACGTACAGGCTCCAATTTCAGGCCAAGGTTTGCAGCTGCTCCAGGGGCTAGATCAGTTTTAGCAACAGAGACCAGTTCCCCGTCACTGCCCTGCTGGCTTGCAATGCTCTTCTTCCGAGGCCCTTTCATGACAGGCTGCATCTCCAGACATCTGCTCAGCAGGCAGAGAGCTGTCTCCATTGCTGGAGCTGATCCCGAGTTCATTCACTGCTGGAAATGGCTGGAACTGAACTCCCCAGATGCCAGCAGGTGCCCGGACTTTGAACTGTGGGTAAACATGGTTTCCCTGACTCACTCGATTTCAAACTAAATGTCATCTTGGAGAAGCAATGTGGGAGTTGTCTTTCATTCCCCTTGCAAACAAGTTCCTGCCCTGTGATGTGCCATGAGCTACATTAGCTGGTGATCACAAGGGCCCAGTTTTCAATGAGTAGCATCTACTGCAGCAGAACTGTCATGCTTACAACAGTCTGAAAGCAGAACCGGAGGTCTTCTGAGTACTGTGATCCTAAGGTTGTTTCTAAGGCTTTCACTAAGGCTCTAAGGAAATAGGATTGAGCTATCTCCTTTTGCTCCCTACTTGCTGTGAAGTATTCAGGGCAAAGACCCTGAAATTAATCAAAAGCTGGAGTGTCAGGTCTAACTGAGTCAGGAGAGGTGGGTAAGGTCTTGGTGTTCTTATGGTGGTTTTCAAACACTTTTCCTTAAATCTGTCTCTTTTAATTTGATTTGTTCGAAGACTGGGGGCCAGGAGGTGAACTTTTTAAAGAATACTGGCTGACCAGTTTGTTGGGTTCAGCTCTGACATCAGTATGTTGTGTTGCTAGTTGGATGGAAAGACCTCTTAGGACAGGTGGCTCGGTGTGCTGTGTGTGCACTGTAATCCCAAGGCTATGGAGTGCAAGAGAAGATTAGAGTTCTCTCTGATTTGTGGTGAGAAGAGAAAGCTCTCCTGAGATAGATGTTGTATTTTGAGGTTTTGCTAGTAATTTTCTCAGCATTGGTTCTGGTGAGGTTGACATCTGTAAGTTTTTGATCCAAATAAACATAGTAATCCTAAGAATAAAAGGCAGTCATCACGTTCCCTTTCTCCCTAATACAAAGTAAAACTAGATGCAAGGACCCAATCTAGCTTCTGTTAAAGCAAATGGGAAGATTTTTGCTGATGTCATTGGAAATTGGATCAGGCCCCAGAGGAAGATCCATTTCCCAGCTAGATGGCAGTAGGGCCCAGCTAAGAGAAAAGTGTAGCAATGGAAGGGCTGAGTCAATGCCTCAAAGTCAAAAAATGTCAGGAATAAGAGACAAGTATTGCAAACCTTTCCAGCATTTGCCATCATTGCATATACAGGAAATAGTGACACTTCAATCTGAATGACAAGTCTCTCTAATGGTTGTGCAGATCCCCTGGCAGTTATTTGGGGATTTTGTGAATCCCTGTTCACAGTCCAACGTGGTGATCACCAGCTCTCAACATGGTGCCTCCACATCTCATTAGAAATGAAGCTCTTCAGTCTGACTTTAGCTACTATTCAGGGTATACCTGGAAAGATCATCCCACTTTAGATGCAGCCACACAGTCACTTCCAGCCTCAGAACTTAAGCTTTCTTTGGAACAGTACAATTAAACACAGAAACAATAGAGCAGCCATCTAAGAGCATGACACTTCATAATGATATATTGATGGTAAGAACTATTTTTTGTGTCTGTCCTTAATTCATTGCAGATTCGATTTAGGCAAGTGATGCTATGCAGCTCCTTGCTTTTGGCTGAGCGCCCACATATCCCACTAGGAATCAAAAAGGTACCAACCAGACAATCCTGCAGATGTTGCTTGTCTTTAGGTCTCAGAGTTTTAGGTGGCAGTTATATGACATAGTTGCAACTGCCTTAGATGCCTTAATCCTGCCATCCCAGATATCTGCTGCAGTGACATATTGTGCTTCTGACCCAGAGAAAGCTCACATGGGACCCCCAGCTAGCTGCTGAATGTCTCTAACCATGAGTTGAGTTATCTGGGCTCACATTGGCCTTCAGAAATGCTGAAAAATATTGTCCCTTTGCAGGGCTGGGTCCTAAGGTTAAAAGGGTCCAAGGGGAAATTTTACAAAGCCAGTGACCTGCACTCATTCCTGGGCAGTATCCTCTTAGCTCTGAACATTCTAATTGTTTCTAGTTGAGATAGGAAGTTGGAAAAGTTTGTTGAGAGATACAATGTGAGTATTTATTTCATGTTCATGCTGGATGCATACACCTTCTCAGTGTTTCCCAGAGCTTCTGAACACTTTGTTGCAGTTTCTTTCTTATCTTCAGGTTTTATTTTCACATTGAAAAGCCCTTGTGAGCTTTGCACATCTACTTTCCAAGCATTCAGGGAGTGGTTCTTCCCTAAAGGAGGCAGCAGAAGCAGCACTGCTCTCTTTCTTTCCGCTCTGTTGGACCAGCTCTGCTGCAAGGATTCCTCTGTGAGGAATGCAGTTCAACAGAAAGGGGAAATACCAAGCTATTCCTGAATCACTAGTTCTGAAAACCTTGTTAGCAAACTCTGTGATGGCTGGGGGGAACAGGGTGGGAGAAAGACAGAGAAGCTTCTATGTGAGCACACCCCCTCCCCCAGGTCCTCCTTGCTGCAGCTGGTGCCTACATTAGACAGTAGCACAGATGATTAAGAAGAGGAGACATAATTATGTGTCAAGATGATGTAGCAGAACTCCCGAGTTGGACAGAAGGAGCCAGACGGATGCATGAGGTGGGCTCAGAGATAGACGCTGACAGCCAGGTGTGTCCCTCACAGAGAGTTAGAGGGAAGAGTGGGAATCCCAACCTACCAAATACACTGGTTGCAAGTGCAAGGGTGGCCTGGGAAATGTATGACATTGAGAGAGAGCTAGCTGGGAAGCAGGTTTCAGTGTCAAAGTCACAAGAAGGAACTGTCTGGCCATAAGTCTTTCCTCAAAACACAGTCTGTCTTCCCCAGGGGAATGTCAAGAATGGGTGGTCAGGATCTGCCATGTTAAGACCACATTACTCTTTTGTTTCAGTTTATAACCAGTGATTGCAGAACTTCTGACTTCTGTGATAGACAGAGTTGGTCTCCTGTGATTTTGAAAATAATTTGACTAAAAAAGTTCCCCACCATTTGTGTAGCACAGCGTGTGCCATTTCTTGTGGTCTGTGGGCATTGCCAGTGGAGTTGTAACTTCCCTCTGACCTTACACCCACCATCACTTACACCTACCATCTCCCAAAGGCAGAGGTGACCCTCCAGCATGTAATGACTCTCCCAAAACCAGTGAGGGTCTTACACTATCAAGTTGCATCAGAAAACATGAATTCCTGGATCTTTATGGTTTGAGTGTTGTAGTACTCTGTGATGGCAGGCCAACCATGCTCAGCCGGGTCACTGTCACACTAAGCTGCAATATAATGTCCAGAATGACAAAGGGGAAATATGTGCAACTATTTCTGCTGTTTCATAACCCCTTAATTGACAGCTAAAAGAATGAGAATTGGGGTGACCCAGAGGCACCAACAAAAACTTAGTATCACTCACATTGTAGTCTTGAGCACTGTACAAGGAGAAAAAAGGAGAAATGCATAGAAAGAGAAACATAGATAGATAGACAGATAGATAGATATAGACAGACAGACAGACAGACAGACATAATTAGGTAACAGGAAAAGAGTGTATCAAGCTGCTGCTGGCATACCTCAGCATCTTCAGCTGAGTGAAACTTGGGTGATTTTTAAAAAATCATTCTTATGAGACATGACCCTTTCTTTCCATAATAGGCTGCCAACAGACTTCCTGTCTAAACCCAAATTCTCATTTGGGATTCATCTTCCAGTGAGGTTGGAGCTGTAACATTCTCAGCATTATTAATCTTGGTCCTTGACAGTATCTGTAGTATTTGACAGCATTACTGGCAATAACATCTGCAGTGCTGACAATGGCAGAGATAATATCCCCCAGTATTATCGGCATTAGCGAGGATCATATCTGCAGCCTGTTATTGGTGAGAGCAGACGTAATGCGTCCACTATTATTAGTATCAGTAGTAATAAAACCCAAAGGCTTGTTAGGGTAATCAGTGCTAATATCAGCACTAGGTTTGTGGGAGAGGAGAGGACGGAGTGATTGCTACCGTAAATGGCAATAATACTCAGGCTGTTTGCAGTAAAGGAATCCCCAGCAGAGATGGGGGAACAAACCTGAGAAGGCAGAAGTGTCTCCTTCCCTTTCTTCACTTGTCATTTTGATGATTAGAGTGAGTTACATTGATGCCTAAGTAATGCAGGGCTGTGTCAGTGCAGGGAGACAGTGAAGAGTCACCAAGATTTCTACAGATCTGGTGGTGTTTTCCAAGAAGTGTTAGCTGTATCAGTGCAGATGGTTCACCATACGCTTCAAATGGGATTGAGCTATGCCAAACAGGGTGCTGCCCACTATCTGGGAGCATCTGCACGGTTAATCCTGTAGCTATAGGATAGGTATTATCACTGTCCTTCTCTTTGGTGCTGCTTATATCATTTTCTGACTGTTATTGCCACAACACCATTTACTGAAAATCAGTGCTTTTGTTACAAGTGGTTTTCTCTTTCCTCACTCCAAATGGGAGGACTCCGAGTGCAGAGCAGGGTCTTGACAGTGTTTGTAGCCTGGGTCTTTTCCTACCTTGCCATGATCTCATTTGTGTGTTGGGAAATTACAAATGCCTCCTTCCAGTGGAGTGTGACACAGGGATATCTGTGACAGTCCCAGTACTGAAAGTTGTTTTGTAAAATACTGCCCCAGGACATAAACTGTTTTAAAGACTTGAGTTCAAATTTTCTTCAAGTGGAAAGCAGCACAGAGTGGAGACATGTGTAATGTGTCTAAGTTTTTGAGCAGATATACAGCAGCTGAGTATGCCACTGCAAGTATGATCCCATTTGTGCTGTTCAGAGTGGCAGGGATAATATAATTTGAGAGATGTAGCTCTCAAAATGTCTCAGTGACATTTCAGATGACTGTCATTGTCACTGGCACACAGTATGTGTTTGCGGGCAGTTTGGTTGTGGTTATCCTGTTGTAAGTATCATTATAGGTTGTGGGTTTGTGACAGTAATGATGAGATTAACTGTATCACTACTTCTCTGCTGCCCCATTACACTCAAGGCCATTACACTCTTCACAGAAGCAGCTGTGAATTGTTTCTTGTGGTACATTTGCATTACGGCATGCAGTAAGGTTGTTTCAACATGGTAATTGTTGGTTCACTGGTGCAGTTGCTACTGTGCTGTCACTGCAATTCATAGAGTTGTTACTGCAGCTGATGTAAGGTGTTGGTTGAAAACAGACTGTTGCCTGGCCGTGACAGTGAAGTCAATGCAGCTGTGTCACTGCAGCACCATGTTCAGAATGGTGTGTTTTCATGAAGTATGATATTGGTGTTCCACAGCATACTGGGGTCATTTCAGAACATCCAGCGTGCTTATGCTGTCATCTGCAGTACGGTGATGCTTTGCTTGTGCTGGAGTTGTACCAGAGCAGAGGTCTAGCCTGGAACTGTCCTGTGGGGAAATGCATTCATTCATTTTTCTATTATGCTGCCTGCATATGTTTGCAAAGAATATGAGCGAGTCATTCCACTTGACTGTGTCATGGCCTGATGTATGCTAATCTCTGAGCATATTAGGTGTATTTCTGTTCTCCTCAAACCCTAATAATTGTTGAGGACAACATGGTGTGTTTGGACCCCTGCAGGTGATGGAACAGCACTGCTGTCTGAGGCAAGCCTGCATTGTTTCATAGTGTGATTTTTTGTCACCACAGCTGACTTGTTTGTGTTATTCTATATGACTGCTTTATTGCAGGTCAGCAATAGTCTTAATGACACTGGATACACATGCAGTTATATTGCCTTAGGTGCTAACCCCATGTTCCAACCATCACACAGAGTTGTGGGGCGTACACACAGCAGTTTATGGCTGGGCAGATGGGCTGAGCACATTCTGGAGTTTTTCACACTCTCACAATGCCTTTCTCCTACTTTCCCTGGGACTGTGTTGTTTTATGCAGCGCAGCTGAGTTTCTAGTGCTTGGCAGCTTGCAGCAATGGTGTATCTCTACAAACAGGAATGGTCACAGGGGACCAGCCTCACTGTGTTTATACGCACAAGTCTAGGTAACACTCCCTGCCATTCTAGATGAAAATAAAAATTGAAGAGGGAGTTTATTCTAGGTAATCACCCACTTCTCCCTGCAGAAGGTCTTTGGCTAGTGAGACCCCTGGAAGGACATAAGAAAAGCACCTGCTACTCATCCTGCACCTCTCTAAATAAACTGCAGGAGGATGTCAGAAAAGGGAGAGTATCTATGGGAAAAGAGAGGAGGGGGAAACTGGATGAAGCAGAAGACAATGAATAAGCAGCACAGCACTGGCAGAAATGTGGGCTGCTGCACCAGGAATCTGGAGGTCAGTCTGTAAGCAGGAGAAAGAGGAAATGTGTGTTTGTTTGAGTGTGTCTGCACACACGCTGGGAGTTTGGGGAGTATGCATTGCTCAGGAGGAAGTCAGGTAAGGGAGAGTTAACAGCTTACATCACAGAAAGCAGTTTGGACAGAATGCCCTGCTTCTAAAGCTTGTAGTGCTGCTTAGTTTGGCAGGGGTTGGTATTCTCTGAAGACAAGCTGGTCTGGCTTCAGTTGTATTTGTGTGCATCTGATTGTGTATTTGTGTCTCTAGGAATGCATGCCTGTTTGTTTTTCTGTATTTCTGTGTTAGGATCGCTGCTTTCTACTTATCAGTGCTTATGTACTGGGGTGAGTGGCAGGTTGGACCCGTATTTTTGTGCATGCCTATGGAGACCTGGAAAATGTGTATTTTAAGTTGTGTGTAATATTGCCTAGTAGGAGGATGCATACTGTGGATCATATGGATGCCTGGGCATGTATGGCTCAGTATTAGTGCTATGTATTTCTATGAATGTGAGGTATTTGTATTCACATTTTGAGCATACATGTGAATGTTGTATATTTGTATGTATATTCTGAGTGTATGTGTTGTTACATATTTGGATACATCACTGTATCTTTGTGGTTGCTGGATATGAATATGTAGCCTGCTAGTGCTGTGCACTTCTGTATATAGTTTGTACAGATGTGTATTTGCATTGAGGTTATGTATTTGTGTGTATGTTATAAATATATTTATATATACACATATTGTTTGTTGTTGCCTGTACAAAGGCTGTTAATGTAAATGTTTTGTATTTGTTTACATTATTTGATTCTGTACATGTTAATTTAAAGAAAATACTTTGAGTTACAGGTTTTCACTTAGTGTACATATACTTTTGTAAGTTATTTGTTTATTCAGAGATTACATTTAATTGACATGCACCTGCATTAGTATCTCTGTGTGTCCCAGTTTGCATTCTTGTGTCTTTAATATTCATTTGCTATGCTTTGTGGGTGCTACTTATGAGCTTTGCTTTACATTTATTTGTGTGAGTATCATGAGTGTGTGCTTTTCTCACTGTTTATTATGGGTATTTAGTTTTTGGTTAGATATTTTTCCACTTTTTGACTCATTCTTGGGAGGGGTTTTAGCAGCTAATGTGTCAACAGGAGTCAGGCAGCTACATCTCCTCCCAGCATCTCTACCTCCTACATGATTCTACCTGTGCAAAGGCTGCTCCCTAGGTTTGCTAGATGCCTGCTTCTCTGGATCTTCTTGTTCACTTTAGATGAGTTTTACATTAGGTCTGCCTGCAATTATGGAGGTGTCTGTTCTATGTTCTCATGGATGTAAGGAGTATGGGAGTCAGAGGGAGCATGGTGCCTGAATCCATGAGGATCCCAGGTTAATGTGCAGTGAATGACAGAATCAACAGCAAAAGGAATCAGAAATAGCTGGCAATGTGCAGGCAAATGGTATTTTAGAGGGTTGTTGGTATAACAGTGGATGAGGACGCCATGACAGTGAGAGATGACACTGGTTTGGGGTCAAGTGACATGGCAATGAGTCATAAGGGCAATACTACTGTGGAACCAAGGTGACATGGCACTGAGACAAAACATGGGTCACAGTGACATGCCAATGATCCAGGTTGATCTGTCAGAACAGGGAGAGATGGAATCTGTCCTTCAGCTGAATAAGGCAAGGGAAAACTGGAGGAGGAGGGTAAAGAAGATCAGAGGCAAATCAACAAAGCAGCACTTGGACTGTAGGACCCAGGTCACCAGCAGTGTGAGACATGCAGTGTCTCCACAGGATGAGTTGTGTCCTGGTGTGAAGGGCTAGGGCAGTCTGTTAGTAGTGGCTGTTTGCTCACAGTGATGGAGAGCAGGGCTAACAGTGATGACATCAGGTGGTGGCCATACCCTGTGAAGGTAGCCATGGACCATGGGGACTGTGTGGGCAGGGGCACTATTCCCAGTTGCTGGAAAAACAAAGAACCTAACAGGCAGTAAAGCAAAAACAAAGGAGACTTGGAAGCACCTGACAGCCCTAATTCATCACAGCCCAAGATTTTTTCCCCCCTCATGTTCCCATTATATTTGTTTGTAAAAGTGGAAATCAATTTTGAAGGTAATTTTCTGGAAAGAATGGAAGGGAGGTGGGAGGGCTGGATAAGGCAGAGATGGCAAGAGGAAAAAAAAAATTTAGGCCAGGCACAGCCCAGGGGCAGCTCTTGGCAAGGTGAAAGAAAATTGCATATTCAATCTCCATCCATGAATCTCCCTTGCTGCTGCCCGCCTCCTGCTCGAAAACAATGAAGGCTTTCTCCCCTACGCTGCACAACGCCTGAGTATCAGCGCTCACTTTAACTTCAGGGTCATTAATTCACCTGATTATTGCAGGAGAGGAGAGGGTTGCAGAGGCATCCATTCTAAAGAGCCCTCCCTTAGCTCATCCTTTGATTAGTTCAGGGTGGGGGGAGTTGAGATAATGTGTTGTCTTGGACACAGTTTAAAATGGGAGGGGTTGAAGAGGGGGTGGAAGGAGGTAAAGGTAGAAAGGGAAAGATGTGGCCCAGCTTGTTGTGGAAGGGAGGGTTGGGAAGCAGTCATTCTTGCATCTCTCTGCTGTGGTGTTACTGCAAATTAAAAGTAGCATGTTCCACTTCGTAGCTATCTTTCAGGGAGGGGAGGGGCATGGGTATATGTCGGCATGGGGATGGGGGGGATCTTATCATTGCTTCCTCAGCAGCCCAGCGTAGTGTCACCCTGTGAGGTGACATTTGAATTTACAATTCCGCAGAGAAAAGCCATTAATTCACAAATTAACATTTCTCCCTCTCTCTCTCTCTCTAGCTCTTTCTCTCTTCCTCTCTCTCTCTCTCTATCTCACATGGATGTGCAAGCAATTGAAAAGACAAAGGAAATAGCCTTAAGGAAGAGACTTTACTGCTACTCTGTCTGTGCAGAGATTGCTACTACTGCTTCTAGATAGATAAACCAATTACCTGAGCTGCTCTGTTCATGGCAGCCTGCTATTACGTCCTTTTGTAGAGCTGATTCCATTGCTGGATTACACTGTGTGTATCTCATTAATGTAAACCAGCATGATACTGGGCACTGTTTCTGACCCTTCTTGCCGTAGCCCCTTGCTCTGCAGTGGAAGAGGAAACTGAGAGAGGAGTTGAAGAGAGGTGACAGTGGGCATAATGTACTTCCTAGTGCAGGCTACACGCAGAGCTTGTTAGAATAACTGTGCTAAGCTTAGGGGAGATGGGGGCTTCCCTTCTATGGAGCACATTGCATGACATTAACCCTGATCACCATGTCTTGGTGAGGACTGAGGGTGCTGTGCAAGAGGCCTTGTGTATGGGCACCAGGTATGGACAGTCCCTTGCATACTCAGCCCTACACAGAGTTTTCAACAGGTGTGGAAATGTGTGTGGCAAGCAAACAGAGGTGTGAGTACAAAAGCTGTATCCATAGCTATAGCACAGGAGTGACTGCACCAGGAGCTGACTGACTCACAGAGATACACAACGGAGCTCAGAATAAGAAGCAAGAGTAAGCACTTCAGCTTACAGATTGAGAGGGCCAGATTTCTCTGTAGTGCAACTCCATTAAAAGCAAGTAAAAGATGCCTGTGCAGATGTTCTTGTCTAAGACAAACACTAGACACTACTTCCACAGGGCCCTGTTGTCTTCTAAATCCCTCTTGTTGCTCTTTCCTGCTGCAGTCTTTCTCACATACTTACTCCTGCTATCACAGCTGCTGTGGCTGCTTTGACAGCACATATACAATATAGACGCACACACAATAAGCACTCAGCCACACACTGGTGCCACCCCAGGCACATATCTGTGCCACTGTCAGCCTGGGTATGCAAACTCATACCTCTGCAGACACAGCTCCTCTGCACCTCCTCTGGTGAGGTCTCTTCAGTGACTTCAAGCCCACCTACTGTGGGGCACACTGGCAGTCAGCTTTTTGAGCACCGTCTGGTGCTCTCTGCAGAAAGCCTTGTAGGAACATGCTGGCTACCCTGCCTTTTAGCCTGGTCACACAGCTACGTGTGTTTGGGGAGAAAATATCCAAGCAGTGTTGTTTACATAAAGACTTGCACATACTAATGTGCAGTTATCCAGGTAAAAGAAAAATGGATCAGAATGGCTATTTCTAGAAGCCTGGTCTCCACATGCTCAGTGGTTGGAGCTCATGCCTTTCTTCAGCAGTGTCTTGGGTTCTTAAATCTTGGGTTCTTAAATCTTCCTAAAAACTTATCCTTTTAACAAGAGCATCTGCCTCTCTGACATTCCCTGTGCCCCACACAGTGCACAGCACATGGCTGGGTAGCATCATCCTGCAGCTGGTGCTGGAAGACAGATCATGATCAGTGGAGGAATCGGCAGGCAGTGCCAGTAATTCAAACCATCCTGACCGTTCAGTGAACCTGAACCTGCTGACCTTGACAGCACTAGACAGCAGCGGCCTCAGGAATCCCAACCTTTAGAGAGGCGTTGGCTGGAGGATGACTCCTGCTCTCTCCCTTTCTTTCTCTCTTTCTCTTCGTGATCACATCCAGCAGCCAAAGGGGCCCAACAGTCAATCCCCAGTGCACCAACTAGCTCCTAATTTGGCTATCTCTGCACTCCCAAGTCTATGCCAATGTAATGTTAAGCATTGCTTGCTGTTCGTAGATGTAAATCATTCCTGTAGAGGAGTGTCTTCCTGTGCTAAAGGAAAACACTAAGCACCTTGTTCTCAGTCAGGGCCACTGAAACCCCTCCTCCCAAAATGGGAGCTGCTGCTGCTGCTGTTTGGAAGGAAAGCAGAAGTTCTTTACTTCCCTAAGTGATAGTATCAGATCCTCTATCCTTGTTTCACTGGGTCCTGGGGGAACAACAAGATCTCACCAAGCGATTAGCCCGTGAGAATCTTGGTTGGATAGATGAGGGGCAAGGAGGCAATTTCATTGGAGGGGAGAAATAAAAACCAGTGTGTTCAATTTTGTCACCAAACCTTGCATTAAAAAAATGCAGTTTGTGAACATTTTATGATGCTTTCAGGGCTTTCAGGACTTCAGCTATCTCTGTAGCTGTCAAGCAAGACCTGAAAAAGCAGCATTTTGTGTTGGCCTGCAGAGGCTATGCTAAACTCTAGGATATTGCATATGAAGGACAAGTCTGTCAGTAGTAGATGGCTAGAAAGAAGCAGTTACAGATATATATTTGTATCTATCTGCTGACACACCAGACATGTTCTGTCTTCTGTCTGTCTCCATCCATAGCTCCTTTAAGGTGATTTTTCCAAGCATCAAGCAGATAAAATAAAGGATGCTTTAAATAGGTGTCTAATGCATTTCATGCCTGTCTTAAGGCCCTTTAAAATGTCAGAGTTTTGTTACGGGGACTAAAAATAATTCCTAGATCTACATTTCCCTTTCACTTTTCCTTCATTCATCCAAGCATCCTACTGCTTACATCCCAAAAGGTTCTAGGTACAAAGGCCTCTTCCCACAGAGGTCAACAGCTACAGGAAAACACACAGGAGTACAGTGCCAGAACAGGAGCTAGGTCACGGATATCACGGTTTCCATTTGGACGTGCATCAGGCCAGGATTTCTTTCTCTCATTGGCCCTGGCTTTTTTTGGTCAGAGGAGCTATTCTGTTTTTGAGCTAGGGGATCTGCATTGGAACAGATTTCTAGACAGCTGATTAAACCTTAATGGTGTGGGTATTGTGTATGAAATGTCCATCAAACCTTGAGTGCCTTCTACTCCTCTCTTAAATGCTCTGGAAAAGGCTGTTACAAAGGACAGGTATACTTCCATGCCTGGTTTCCCAAATGACCTGGTGTGCTTTTGGTTTGGCTTTTGGCGTCTCATCTGAGAAGAGGTAGGCCTTGAACAGAAGGGGTGACTTTCCAAGATCAGAACTGTTCTAGAGTTTGGGACAGCTTTATTAAATCCCAGAAAATGAAAAGCAATATTCCACTAGCTAATCCTCAAAGATAGTTATGGCTCTTCTCTGCAGAGACCTCACTTGTTTGTGAAACCGATTGCTGCCCATGGCTGGGCCCTCTCTTGTTTGGAGACTACTTCTTACAATTTGGAACACACAATGGCCTTCACGTGACCTCATGCAGAAAGATGACAAATTATTCAACTAATGGTTTACCATTATTATAGGAATGAGAATTCAAAAAAAAAAAAAACTTCGCATAGTGACATTTCAAGCAGATTTCTGCCTATTGCAAGCCTGTAGCTCTTTTATTACATGGCATTTCACAATTATCCATCCTGTATCATATGTTGTTTATTAACCTTCCCATTCTTAAGATCTCATTTTCTACTGAAATGTGGCTGACTCTCAGGTGGACCATGGCAGATGTTGAACAATACAGAGCATCAACTGTGAAATTTTGCTGTGCCATGTCCAAATGAAACCACAGGAGAATTAAGATATGCTGTGGGTAATCATTCAGGCTGGATTTTGTTCAGGACAGCCAGGTTAATGTCTGCACTCTTGCAAAAAATGCCATGGGAATTTTAATGACTCTGAGTGATTGGAGCCTTTGTTTTATGGCATGTCAAAAATGGCAGCTCTAAAAACACTCTGCTTGAATACTGGTTTAGTGCTGACTCAGAAGAGCTTCCAATAACATGATTCACAAGTATCTGGCTCAGGGGCAGATACAGACTCCTTTGACCGGTGAGGTTAAGGTGCATGAGGGGAATACTGTGCATGAGGGGAAAATAGGTGGAATGAAAGGAAGGGAAAGTCCAGAGCAAGGGAAACAGAAGGAATGGAGTTATTAAGAGGCACATTAGTGGGGGATCACTATTATCATATTAGTGAAGACAGTGGAACCAAGAAGTCTAAAAAGGAATTCATGTTTTCTAGCCTGTGCATTAGAGGTGTCCATGGTCTGACCTAGATCTGCTGACTCTCTACGCTGGTGTCCTCTCAATGCTCTCGCTCTCCACTGGAATCTCAGGGATTCCCAGAAACTGGGAGGGGGAACTGGATGGTGACAGTCCAGCTCTGGGCTCTCTGCCTTGTGTCTAGCAGTCCTGATAGCAGCGTTGATTTGCATGTCAGGCAAAGCACTGCTTGAAGAAAAAAAAACCCTCCAAGTGTGGCAGTGTCAGTGCTCGCTGTTGTTCGACAGTGTAAAATTAAATTAATAAAGCCCCCAACACAGGAAAACATAACAGGAAATTAATGGCCTTTACTGTCGCTCTGATGCAGTCATTTGCAACCCTGCTTTCCGCACCAAAGACTTCATAAATGCAAGCAGTTTCTCTAAACAAGCATAGTTAGGGCTGCATGCGATGTAATTTTTTGTGTTGCTTCTGTCCTTTGGAGCTAACAAAAGCCACCCTTTTTATATGCTCACCAAGGGTGATCCTGCCAAGAAGCAGCTCCCCAACAAACATGCTTGGGAAGATGAGAGAAGAGAGTTAAGTCATGTCAGTGATGCTAAGAGTATCATCTTCTCAGGCAGAGGGATAGCATAGCTTCTGGAGCCCTGCTTCCCTGCAACAGCAGCTGTCCCCAAGGGCACTGCACTAAAGGCAATGCTGTGGACACCACAATAGCATAAATCAGGATAACCCTTTCTGATGACTTTTAGGATGTGTAAATCAGTATAACCACAGAATGCAAGAGACTTACAGATTTACACTGACCAGAGGATCTAGCTGGCTGTGTGAGAGTGCTGATTGCTACTCTGTCAACATAAACAAAGCCAGTGTGCTGGATCCTAGAGGCAGCTGCATTTCTGTTTGTCTAACAGTCAAGCCTAATAGCACTAGTAAGAGATACTGGACCTGGGAAACTACCACCTAGGCTATAACCCCTCACCTGCACACCCACACATGCTGTAGTACATGTTGTATACACATCTGAGACAGCTTCTTGGATCCTAACACCTGGAAAGACTTTTGCTGGCATTTTCAGTAAGGCTGGATGTGCTGAATATTACCATCCAACAGATTTAGTTTCCCAGATGCTCTTGTCCAAATTTGCAATCATACACTTAGATACAGTAGTAAATACATATGATTTTCATATGCATATACACACTCACTTCCTTAAATGCATTTTGCATGCTCCCATGATAATCCAAGACAGATCTGAGCACACACTTCATTACACATTTGCACACACAATTCATTACATTTACATTCTCATTGAACACTGCCATTTTTGCTCATGTAAGCCCTGTATTAACGCTGCACTGCCCATCCCTGCTCCATCTAGGGTGCTCAGTCATACACAACTCCTGTGTTAAAAGCACTGCTGTCAGGCACCAGCACACATCTCACTCTTCCGCAGGCAGGCACACTCACTTCCCTGCATGAGCAGCCTTCCTTACTCACCAATTCCTCACTTGAGGTATACCCTCATTTCAAAACATAAAATCCTTCATTTCTGAGCCTTTGTGCTTTAAGCCTGAGCATGTAAGAAAGAAATACACACAGTTTATGTGTTGCTGACACACTTAAATTACAGAGACACATGAACCAGCACAGTACTATCAATTAGCATACTGAAATTCAGGTTTGTGGATTCCCTTGAGGCAAATGGACACAAGAATCTGAACAACTGTAGCGTTCATGAAGGCTGATGGTCTTCCTTGAGGTGATAATCCTCCAGTATTTATGTCCCACTATCCCTATTTCTGCAGGATACTGTACATAACCTGAACTTGTATTGTATCTTCTTTCACCATGGCAACGTAGATCCCTGATAACATTCCTTCTCTATGCATTCCCGAACCTTGCCAGCCCCTCCATCATCTCTATTCTGCACTCACTTAGGATCCTTCCCATTTGAATTTGAGGTTCATCTCCACCAGTTATCACAAACAAAGCACTCAAAATTCTTGCAACACTACTACATGCTGAAACGCAGAACTGACCCATCTAGAGATGACATCTTCTTTCACGCTGTCTAAAAGACAACAAAAATTCTCCTAGAAGGAAATGTAACCCCAAATTTACAGCCTTCCTTTTCCAAACCTCTAACTAGTAGGGGAAGAAAGTTACATAGGTGAAAAGATCGCCACGTTAGGACTGCCAGTCCTTACACTTGTCCTTACTGGGGGGAGTACAGTATTAGTCTAGTAATTATTGAGGATGCAAACAGTGTCTCTAGAATCATTGTGACAGCTAGACTGGATCAGTTTGTGTAGATCAGGACATCACTACCAGACAATGCTGGCCGTCTGAAAATATGTAACCCACTACCTCAGGACAAGGTCTTTGTCTTTAATCTCTCTCTCAGCTGGGGGTCAGTTCAGACACAGATGTGGGAGGTCTGCTGTTCCCAGCAGGAGCTTGACCCCAGGGTTTGAAGGCCAGCTCAGCAGTGCTGGGGTCCTTCGCGGCCCTGCACTGAGCGCACCGCGAGGGTCTGCGCAGGGCTGGCTGCTGTGAATGACAAGCACGGGCTATCGATCGCGTTCTGAACTCGGCCCAGCCGATAGAAGGTAATTAATGACTCCATTTGCCTCAGTACCGAGGAGAACAATTGAGTTTGAAACTGCAACAACTGGCAGTGTGGGGAAAGGCCCCCGGGGATGGACAGGAAAGCTGCCTGACAGGCCCAGGCTGTGTGGGGACACAGGAACACATCAGAGGGGGAAAAAAGAGAAGAGAAATCGGAAAAAGGGAAAGAGCAGTCTTTACACAAAAGTGTGATTTGGGAAGGGGCAGCACATGTAGCCACAAATGCTCAGGGAGTGGGAGAGGGCTGCTCTGAATTAAGCACCCTGGCAGGGATGCTGCAGGCAGGCTGCAGGAGAGGACAGGGCCACCTTGCTGGTGCAGAGGGACAGCATTGCAGCAGCCAGCTCAGCACCACTGCCTCAGACAGTTGTGCTTCCCTCGGAGCCTCTGACAATTAGATGGGTTCTGCTGTGTCACCTGGCTGGCAGTTCTCATGCCAGTCACATTCGCTTTTATTATGACTGTGATTTTTATTGGTAGAGCTGCAAGGGCCCAGCTGAGATCAGGGCCCCACGACACTGCAGGCAGATATGTCATAGGGATTACAGCCCCTTCCCTAAAAGAGAGCAGTATCTCCACATTTGTGCGGTGGCTGCACACCTTCTCATGACCTTCCTAGATGTTTCTGTGCCACAAAGATCTCCCTATGTCAGAAATACTTCTGGGTTATTTGTTGAGATGGTCCTGTCCCACCATGAGCAAGAGTTCTGTCTGTCGCTTATAGCCAGGGAAGCAATGAATTATGCTGCTTTGTGCTACTTGTACATTATGGTGTCCTTGTGGCTTCCAGACCTAGAATGTCTCTATTTTGGAATTATTTAATGGGCATATTCCCTGTGTTAGATGTAGTTAAGGTTGTTCTGTTGTTCTTTGGCACACCATTTCCTTGTTATCTGTCAGAATACTTCTGTGACACCTGTGAAGCATTTCTGTGTCTTGTGTTGAGGGTTTACTCTGAACATTCACTGTACGTACTCCCTTGGCTGTCCCTCAGAGGAGAGATATTTCCTGTCACATGTGCAAGGCCTGATCACACTGACAGCAATGTGTGCCTTTGTGAGGGACACAGTGACTGAGGCCATGGTTTGCCTCTCAAGCTGTTTGTTAAGATTCTTACGATTTAGAAGAGAGGTTTCTCTTGCCACTAAAAGGGAACTGGGAAAGGTGATGGTGCTGCTTCCTACTGGGTACAGTTATCACAGTTACCCAGGTGGCATCCTCAGACTCATCCTACAGCTGAAGGATTCCTGCTTCCTTCACCCCCTTGAATGGGACCCCTTCCAATATCTGATTTCTTGGCAAATCCCTGTCCCTTAAGTTTTTACTCCTGGCACTGTTCTTCATCAGCTGAAGTGACTGTTGCCCAGCACAGTGCCATTCCTTATGGGATCTGCTACTCTTTCCCAATTCAAATTTTCCTCGTATGCCCTTTCTTCACTAGCACCCACAGCCCTTTGATGGACTCCATCTCTTCCCCTAAGTCCTCTCTGGTCTTTTCTTCCACCTTTGCTCATACCCACAGGGCTGTCAGCTCTCATACTTTGTGTATTTGAAGCTTGTCCTGATAGTCCAGCTTATAGAGTCACATGCTTAGATGAGAATTGCAACTTTGATCTAAAACCAGATATAAGTGTGTAGCACTTGCAGTTTCAGGGAAAAAATGAAAACACATCCTCCGTAGGTTATGACACCAGAAGATAAACACAGGGAACTTAGAATCATTTGGCTTTGAAGAGAATAAAACAATCTGTGACTGTGAATGTCTCAACATTAGCAACACAAGATATACAAATCTTTCAGGATCACCTCTGTGAAACCTTCTCTGCTTCATAAGTAAAATATATATGCACAATTCATATAAATGCTCTGTGAAGTTACAGATTCATGTGTCCTACCATTATTAAGCCAAATATTACGGCAAGCTGTTAAGCCAAGATCCACCTCGAGGTCCCCTACAGGCCTCTCAAAAGTTTCTTTCCTTTTGCAGATTTTAAAGTATAGGCTAGGGCAGAGTGACCTATCCCCCTCCTTCCTCCCTCTCCACTCCAGGAATTTCCACCTAAACTAAAGCACTGTTGTTCTCCTTACAACTTTTGCACCCCTCTCTATTCATTTGCTTGCTTTGATAATTCTTATTTCTTATTTAGCCCCATTCTTTATCCTTCTCTTTCCTTCATCCTTGTCTTTCATTTCCCATAGACTGTACAGATCCTCGCTCATCAGCTGGTCCTGGGTTCCCCAAACACACATACACGCTTATGTGTGCTCGTGCACACGCACACACTCTGACATAAATAAATAAATAAATAGAAAGGTCAGTGAGCAGAGCAGCAATAACCCCTAAAACAGTACTATCAGAGGGACATGATTGATCAATTGAATTCCATAGCGGCTCAAAAATGTGGGATTAAGTAGTGTATTATACGCACAATGAGTTGAGGCATGATGTTCATTTCAAGTTCATTTCGCCAGCCCTCTGCCACCAGATCAGGCAATCAATAGGGGCAGCAGATATCATATATCACCTCTCTCCGTGCTAGGCAGAGAGCACCATAATCTCTCGCAAATTTAGAGTGACAGATTTGTCAAGATCTGAAGGGCCCCTGAATAAATGAAGGAAAAGAGGCTCTTACAGCGACTCGGGAAAGCTGTGATTTCAGCTTCTTCACACAAAGGCATGGCCCGTGCACACGCGGAAGACACACGTGCACAGGGCTCTGAAGGCAGACAGAATTGCAAATACCTGTGCATGTCTGCACAAATCTGTGTAACCACTCAGGGCAACTCACTAAGGGTAAAATCTAGTTTAATGACAATCAGTGAAAGTTTTACTGTACATCCCTCCACTCACACCAAACTGCCATCCTTGAAAATCAGGTACAGCCAAAACCAGCAGCCACAGACAAAAGCCTGGTCAGCCATGTACTGTGATGCAGAATCTAAAGAATAACAGAATAATTATTTACTGCAAAAATACCCATGTGCATTAGTGTCATGGTGTGTGCAATCATACACACTGACACGTGGAAAAATCCTCAAAAGCAATGAACTTCACAGGCTGCAGATGGGTTGAGACTGATACAGAAACTTTTTTTTCTGTGTCTGGACCCACAGGTTCTGAGCCAGCTTTCTGCAGGGAAGACCAGAGTTCTAGTCCTCCTGAAAGTCACCACCCGCAGAAACAGCCCGGTCCATCGAAAACATGAAAAATGTGCCCACCCACACAGTGCGCAGTCCACCAAGCCTGATCTTTGCTTTGTTTTCCTAGTTAAATCTGTCATGAGCTCCAGATTTCAGGAAATTGATAACTTTCTCTTGGGCAAATAAGCCTGGGGAGAGGAGAAGACTCCAGGGATCAGTGCCAGTAAACAGCCCTGCTCTGGCTTGGGGTAGAAAAGAAAGAGAGAAGAGGCTGCTTGAGGGAAGGCTGCTGGCAGGGACAAATCAATATGTAATATTTTCTATGTTCTTGTGAGTGGTACTGTACTATGCTACTGTATATAATGTACTATTGATTATATCATATCGTATAATCACCTATAAACGGATATATCTCATAGCCAGAAGGCAGCAGGCTCAGTCATAACTCTGGGCCACCAGCTGGGCATTAACTATGCCAAGAAAATACCATCTTGGCACTATCTGTGAGGTAAAAGAGGAAGTAGCAGAGTGGCATTGTTCTGGATACTGCACAGTGAATGTCACTCCAGGTTCCTGGGAGCATCATGTGTCCATGAGCACCTCACAATTTCATGGAGGAAGGAAAAGGTCTATACAGCACCCTTGACCAATTTCTTGACAGACAGCAGGTTTCTGGAGGCCACTAAGAAAGGCTTAAGTATGAGGCATGTTAGTGAAAAATCAGGAAGATAATTACAGCACTAGAGGGAGAACCTGATCTTAGGTTAGTCAGGGTGATAAGGCAGTCAGATGTGTCTGATAAGGCACAGTAGGTAAGGATTCAGCATGGAGAGTATGGAGGTATATCAGCATGGATGAAGTAGGAGATTATAACCAGGCACACCAAAGTTAGGCTGAGATGTGACAGCAGAAAGATACTCAGCACAGCTGGAGGAGATTATAATGAGAAGACTTGCCTCAGATGAGATGAGGGATTATGACAGAGGAAGATTCATTTCAGATGGGACAGGAGGTTATAACAGACAGACTCACCTTGGATATGACAGATGCTAATAGCAGGACACTCACTTGAGAAAAAAAGGGGTTATAACAGAGAAAAATGCACCTCATTTGAGCTGGGGGATAACAGGGAAAAAAAAAAAAACCCAAACCAAACCCAAACCCAGATAGGTGATCAGATGGTTTATCACAGGAAAAAAATCACATTGGATGGGGCAGGGCATTTATGACAGACTCACAGCAGAGGGGATGAGTGGGCTGTAAGAGATGTGGGATGGCACAACAGAAATAGAGACACCCTGGAGCATGACAGGAGGCACTGCTGTGAGATTGGACTGTATCAGAGGGCTGTTGTAGGGACAGAGGGGCACTTCTAGGGAAGCTTCTACCAGAAGGCAGATATATTCCTAGTAAGAACAAAGTAACACCAGGAAGGCTGATTCCCACTGAGCAGGACTAGGTTTTGTAATACAATAATTCATTTTGGGTAAGAAGGGAGACTGGCAGAGACAAAGATTAATCTCATTTTGCAGGGAGTTTTATAACAGAGATATGGGTAAATCGCATGATAAATCACAAGCTACACATAGGTGAATGGGACAGAAACCAACATATGTTGGTTGGGACAGTTGCCCCACAGGGAAGGATTTGTCTCTGGTGAAACATGGAGTCAGAAACCAGATTTCCCTGTTATCTAAGGGGGATGAAAGACTCATCTAGGATATGATCAGATGAAAACGAAATTATTACAGTGATAGCTGCTCATAGGACTGGGGAGCTACAACAGAGACTGGCTTCCCTTCAAACTGTAAGACAGCCTTTTTCCCATTGCAGGCTCCCTCAGTCCTCTCCAGTCCAACCCATCCTCAGCACTCTTGTTTCTCTCTGGACTGCCTCTCCAGTGGTCTTCTAGCGATGCTAATCGCTGTGCTTTGCTCCCATTTTATGCTCAGCAGTGGAGATTTGGCAATTTTTAACACTGAAAATCAGCGGAACTGAAACTCATCTCTGAGCTAAGCACCATTCTCCACAGCCTCACTCATCCTGGGCAGAAGAATCCCACAGAACCCACTGGAGCAGCCTGGCCACTCCATCAGAGAGGAGGGGACTCATCTTGGACCCCTGCAGCCTCCTCTTCCCTCAAGAGTGGCACAGCTACCTGGGTGGAGGCACAGAGCCTCCCTCTTTCCCACTCTGTCCTTGTCCTGCATCCGTTACCAATTCAAGCCAGGGTGGTGCTAACTCCCTGTTTTCTCTGTCTGTGCCCTGCAGATGTATCCGAGGGCTCAGTTCCCAATGGAGATTCCCAGAGCAGCGTGGACAGTTTGCGGAAGCACCTTCGAGGCGACACTTTCACCCAGCAGCAGCTGGAAGCTTTAGATCGAGTTTTTGAGCGTCCTTCTTACCCTGACGTCTTTCAAACATCAGAGCACATCAAATCTGAGCAGGTGAGGGCCTGGCCTGGTAATGGGAACCCACAGGCACTGAGAGGATGATGGCAGGAAGATTCCATCACCAAAATCCCTCTCCCCCTCTCCGTCCCTTGTTCTGACACTGACCTGTTATTGCACGTACCTTTTACAGTCCTGTCTACTTGTAAATGTATCACCGTGCTGATGCTCATGTATACTCAAGCTTTACCCCCTCTCATGAACTTGCCATATACATGCACACTGTGCTCTCCCTATGTCCCCATGACCACTTTTCCCTCTGCACACACACCTCCCTCTATGCCAGCCTATTCTTGCCATGAACATTGCCTACACTCCCATCCATGTTCACTGGCAGGCAGCACTGCACACAAACACCTGCACCCTGAGATCACACTGGTGACCAGCAAGCCACAGGGTTGGGTTTTAATAGATCATTTTCCTTCATGGCCCAAAGCTGAGACTTGATTCTCATCTCCAACATAGTTTTCCACACTTCCTGCGGCTCTGCCCACCTTTCCTTCACTCCCCCGCTCTCCCCGTCTTTTATCCCAAAAGCTGTTTGTCTTAATAAAATGAAAATCAAAAGTCTTTTTAAACCGCCCCAAGCCATAAACCAACAAAGGAAGAGAAGGAGAGGCTGGCTGTGGACTCCCTTCATCCCAGAGTCCCTGGGTTTATTACAATGAATAACCTTTATTTACTTTCATTAGACTATTAAGCACCAGCACAGTCATTTTTCCCCCTGAAACTCTGAGCAGGGCCCATAAAGCAAATCCAAAGCCTAATTGAGTTCATTTTAATTTCTCTCCGATCACAGCGAATTACTCTGGTGATAAATCAGGGGGCAGGCTCACCCCCAGTAGAAGGCCTAATTTGCAGCTAATTACAAAACTGATTTCTACAGGAAGATCAATACAAGAAGGAATTGGAAATGACTAGGCAGTCCTAGCCAAGCAGGGACAGGGGCGGGGAGGGGGCAGCATGCGTTGAACCTGCTGGAGGAGGGGAAGATGTGGGGAGGGGGTTGGGGAAGTTCATGGAAAAAAACGGAGGAGAAAGAGCAGAAAATCAGTTTTAATTTAACGTAATATTAATCAGAGCAACTTTTCCTGCTGTTTTGTAACCTTCCTGGTTTCTCCAGCTCCTGTGTCTGGTCTGGAGGCTGCCACAATAAAAAGGCAATTATCAGAGCCTTTCGGACAGGACACCCTTTCAGATTCAATGGCTCTCCCCCTCCCACCCTTCTGTTAGCCATGTGGCTCCCCCCTCCCCAATTTCATACCCCAATGCACAGAGTGACAGAGGCAGGGGATGAGGCTTCTTTGTTTTTAAAAGCTAAGACAGAGGTAACAGTGTAGGGGAGGCAGGCAACCCAGGCAGAGACCCTGGTGACAGTGGGCCAACACTGGCTGCTTCCTACAGCCTGCCTGTCCTAGTCATGTCATTGTGGTCCTATGCCCCAGCTGTCCTTGTCACCAGGGCAAACACCTCCCACCTCCACTCAGCTAAGAGGAGGGGATGTGGATTTCCCCTTTCTTTTCCCCTGGCGCAGACAGCCATCCGCATCCCCACAGCACCGAATGAAGGTTTAGCCATACCACAGATAAGAGGCCAGACCCCTCACCTCTCTTCCCTTTCACAGCATCAAGCAGGAAGGTGGGATAGTTCATCCTAGGATCCCACAACCCCCCCCACCCCCCCGCCACCGCCCCCCGTCCTCCTCAACCCTCTTGTCACTTTATCTTCTCCATTTCCTCCTCCTCCTCCTCTTCCATCTGTGCAGGGGTTTGCATCTCTCCTCTTCCTCCCCCCCATCTGTACACCCTTCCCTTTCTCCCATCGCATCAATAGCGAGCTGTCTTTCTCCTCTCTTCCCCAGGGTAATGAGTACTCCCTCCCAGCTCTGACCCCTGGTCTCGATGAAGTCAAATCAAGTCTATCCACCTCTGCTAACCCAGACCTGGGGACAAATGTGTCAGGACCCCAGACGTACCCTGTGGTGACCGGTAAGCTGCCTGACCAAACAGCAGAACCAAGCTTTTTATTTATTTCCTTCATCACCATTAGCTTCTGCTTTTTCTGCTAATGCAAGATACCCCTCTGTGGCAAACAAGGAAAGAGACAGAAAGACTGTGGAGAACATAAGGGTTCAATAGAAGTTTGAAATTCAGAGTGTTGGCAGTTTTGGGTACACTTAGATGTGTCCAGGTGTGACTCAAAGACAGGCAAACCCAGATGTGAATCACAAATTTGTGTGCCCAGATGGGGCTTAAGGTTGGGATGTTGGTGGAGGACAAATATGTCCAAATATGCACTGTGATTTTTTTCTTTTGTATCTGAGAACAGGGTCATGGCTTACCCATGATCTCTACTTGGTTTTCTTTTGGAAAAATAATAGTTTAAGTTTTATTCAGCTCTGGCATTTGGAAGGGGCATTTGCAAATTAAATACTGAGATCTGCTGAACTGCGAGTGCTGAACTCCCTCCTCCTTAAGCCCACGAGTCTCTTGGGAAACCTGGCAAAAAAAATTGTTCACAGGCTTTCCTGACGTGTGGGCACGTTAAACTCAGGTGTGTCTGGAAGAGTAGAAATTGTAAGCAAGGACATGAAAGCAGACAAACCAGGACGCAGGGAAATAGGAGGCAATCTCTGTAGCAGATGCTTCACTGAAACTTCCTTTTTGCTGGTGGCACGTGCAGAACCTGAGCGGCACAGGTTGGCTTGGGGCCACGGGTCACTCCCAACACTGTCCTGATCCTGGTCTTAGACTGCCCGTCCTGTGTGCGTCTAGAGCCATAAGGAAGTATTCTGGTGCCACAGCCCTTCTTCTCGAGGCTTTGGTTGCCATTGGTGGTGGCTCACTAGCCTTGCAGACTTGCAAGACAGCTACCAGACTTGCACATCTCCTCCTGGCTAGCTAAAGTGGCTGCATGGCTCAAGTGACTTGGCCCTGTTTGATATATCCCCCTTTCTCAACAACTTTCGTAGCCCCTCTAGAAACCTCATGGCAGAAGCTGAGAAACAACTCATGACAAAGAGGTCTAAGTCCTGTTTTCAAGGGAAGAAGCTTCTTGCCCCTTGACCAAAAAGTTGTCCACTGATGGCACAGAATCAAGAGCACTGGAGTTTGTATCTCAATTTTTTCTTGCAGAAGCCCCAGCTAATAGCCCCTGATGTAAAAGCAGCCCATGAGGCAGGTAGTCATGACTTGTTCAGCAAACACTGAGCAAAGGCATATAGTTGCACACAACTTTTGGCTATCAAGCATGTTGGGACCAGGCAGGACTAGTAACAGTTAACTCAAACGCAGAGAATATCCAGTGTGAGGTCTGCAAAATCTCGTGGAGAACATGGAAGATGAGCTATATATTCAGAAAGTGCCTAGAAAGCATTACATCCCAGACCTTTTTCATGGATTTTACAGCTATGAGGCTTGATTCAGAATCCTTGTAGCCATGCAGTTTCTTAGCCAACCAGAAAAAGAAAATGGCTTAGCTGTGGTGAAAGTGTTCCACCTTTCTTTGTATTCACAAAACTCAGCTGGCATTCATCTACTGTTTAGCAGACTCACATCTCTGACAGGAAATATCTTCTTGTCTTTGAGGGGCAAAGCCAGTAGGAGAGAAAGGCAAATCCCCACAGCTAAATGTAAAGGTGATACGTCTACAATCAAAGTTTAAAATTCAAAGAGGCCATGAAAATAGCTCTTTTTAGTTCTTCTCCCCCAGTGAAGATGGTGTATTCCAACCTGTTAATGTGAGAGGAGGCTTCCTGAAGGCTGGGACACTACACAAGCCTTGGACATGACTCTCACAAGGGCACAGCAGGAGACAGATTTGGTCTCACAGAAAAGACTGCAGGCTGAGGAAAAAAATTTTCTTCATGTCCCTCTCACCCTGTGCTATCCTTACTCTGTTCCCTGCCACACTCCCAGCTCAGCTTGAGAACATCCCCATCTGATCCATCTGGATTCAAGAGTGAGAAAAGTTCATTTCAGACCCAGCTTGACATTCCCAGGTGGCAACTTAGCACTAACATCTCAATCTGTATGCGACATTTCAATCAGTGCAGAGTAACAAAAGCAGAACTATTAGCACTGGGAACTGTTCACTGGTGGTAATGATGGAGAAACTCAGAAACTGGAAATGAAAAGGGGAAGAAAAAGCCCCTCAACACCCTGAAAGGCATCAGGGGAAGAGGGGTAGAGAATTTTTCCTGTACACTTAGGCCAAGATCCAATGTTTGGATTAATGGTGCCATTACCCAAGAAAGGACTTCAGATAATGCTCATTCTTAAAATGTTTTTGCTGGCAATTAAATGGTTGCAGGTATTGATCTTCATTGATCTGATGTTCTCAATTTGCATAATCTATTAAAGATGAATGATTCATTATATGTTTGCTATGGGACTGGGCAATGCTTTCAGGAAGGACCAGAGAGGTGAGGAACTCAGTGCTGCCTCCTGATCTACCCCAACTAGGAGATTAAGGAAGAGGCATGCAGATTTCTTTGGTATCACCCAGGTCCTGCTCCCAGGAAGGGATATTAGAGTAATAGTGAGTATTGCCTCTTTTGCTGCTGTGGTGTCATCCTTGAAATGCCTCATACTTTTGTCCCAGGGGAGTCCGTGAATTCAGGTGATACCTGAAACAAATGTGAAACAAGTCCATCCCTTCAGGGTACAAATTCTGTGTGGAGTCACTTCACAGTGTGAGATTTAGAGCTTCAGTCTACTAGCAAGTCTCCCCAGCTTAGTCTTCCCAGACAGAAATAAGTATCACTAAGTCTTTCCAAACTATAGCTGTATGATAACAGATCCTTGTCCTTCCTGAAGACTTAAGAGAACATCCTTCTCTCTGGCTCATGACTAGCTGTTCTCAGCAAGCTCTTTCAGCTCACACCATTCTGAGACTACACCCCTCCAAAAACCACCAAAACTTCAACATTATGTAGCTATCTAAGATCTTGAAATGTAATGAGATAATTAAGGAACGGTGTTGCTGAAGTTCCTTTATCTGTCTGGGAGCTTCTTGGAACTGAAGAGCTGGAAGTGCTGCAAAACAGGCAGCCACCTTTTCAATGTGCCAAAGGCCTTCCTCAAAGTCCTGGGTATCTATTCAAAGACACAGTCTAGCACCCTAGCTAAGTATAGCCCAGCCTTGCCTAGTACTGCTAATATCAAACACTCAGACAATTATTCTACTAAAATATCTTAGATGGGTCGTTTATTACTCAAATCTCTGAAAGCAAGTAAACAAAACCTTTTTATTTATTTTTTTTTTTTTTTTTACTATGAAGCAGACAGGTCATCCTTATTTCTCCCTATTAAGTATGTGCAAGGAATTTTCATCAATGAGCTGTCACTTAGGGACTAGCTGGACACTAGGCTAGGAAACATACGCTGCTGCCATTCATATGGAACAGACAATGCAGAAATTTTCAACTTCCTTGTGAAGATTCAGAGAGAAAAAGCTCTTAAGAGTTGCTTGAGAGCACCACCTCACCTCCTGCACACACAGGCCAGCAGGCGAGCAACATCTTGCCTTGATGCTGCTCGGCTCTCATAGCTGGATTGGTGTAGATCCCTCTCAGTTTCTTGGACAGTATCTTTGGACACCAATCAGAATTCCTAGAAGCAAAGATCCAAGCTCAAACATGCCATGATAAGGCAAGTATGTGCAGATGAACACCGTTACAAGAATTCTGTTGTTCAGACTTTTTCTACTTCAATAATTTCTATTGAAGGCAAACAGTCAAAGAAGATGAGTGTAAATCTGTACAGAGCTAGGTAAATCTCAATAGCTTTCTTTTATTCACTTGTTTCCATGGACCTTTGAGTTTGGAAGGTACTCAACAGCCAGGAGGTGAGTGGTGAAGATTTTGGCACTAGCAGTTGGAGAACTTTAAAAGCACAAGGATGTTCACAGAAGCCTTGAATCAAGAAGAGAACAAAGGTTAAGATTCATCTTTAAGCATCACCAGAAGTCACAGCCATTGGAATAGTCATGCAAAGAAGTGAGATGTCTTCAAAGCAAGTTACGAGTTCTGGGGACTTAGATAAATAGTTCAGGAACAGAGCCCTTTCCAACTCAATTATCTAGCCCAGGAGCTACCCATCAGAGAGGCAGTACTAGAGCACAATGGACTTTTCATGTATGGCTTGAAACTTTTAACTGACTACTAAAGGGGAGTAGCAGGATTTACCTACTGGATGGATCATAAATTGACAGCAAAGGTGAAGAAAAATTTCCCTTAAGTGAATCCCAGCAGTTTTAACTGTTAGACGTTGTTTGCCAGCCCACTATAATCCATGAGATGTACAAAGAAAAAGAAAAGGTAAAAGACAAGATGAAAACAAACAAACAAACTTCTACTGTGACTGAAATGGGAATATGTGTCCCCTTCTCTTCTTTTGAGGAAGTTTATGAGTGCTTCTCTGCTACAGTTAGCACCTATTAACAAGAATAGAGAAGTTTTAAAGTCAACACCAACCACCAAAGCAGCTATCATGTCCTACGTGGAAAATGTTTCCCTCTCTCTGGGAAATGTTTTTTTTTTCCCTAAAGCAACAAATATCATCCAGGGTGAGAAATCCTGATGACAACTCATGATGTATTGAACAAAGACACCACAAAAACAAAAAAGTTCATGGATTTTACTTTCCTCCAGACCTCCCCTCTCTGGCACAGAATCAGATTTTTTCAGTTTATTTTTTTTTAATTTATACATGAATGCATGCAAAAAAAAGTTGGAATTACTGACAAAAAAGGATACTTGCTATACTTGAAAGACATTTAAAAAGTAGTACTCAAACAGCATCTGATCTCTATGAAAGTTTTCAGGAAAGCTGTGATGCTAATTATGGATAAGTCACTGGCCAGACACTTGGCAAAATTTTCTGAAATGCTAAACAATCCTTTGAGAATTTTAGCCTCCTGCAAGGTGAAAAGATACTATTTCCTTCATTTCAAATTAGTGAGTGAATTTTGTTCAGTTCAATAACCTGGTCGTTTAAAATGAAGAAACAAACTAGGATTTGAAAAAGCAGGAACATTTGTTTTCCTCAAATTAAGTGAATTAGAGTTGGAATGAGAGGATGAAATCTATTAGCTTTAAAATAGGGTTCTTAAACCAGTCCAAATTCCTCCTTATAGATATCCTTTCCTCCAGTTAATAATTTTTTAATCCAAAACCTGTTTAGAAAAGCTTGCTTCTTCTGTTCTAATATATTTAGGAAGTCAGGGAACTTATGGTCATTTTATTTAATTAGCATGAATAATTACAAATACTGTTTTTAATTCAATTCTAATTTCCATCCAAATATAACTTGACACAGATAACAAGTAAAAAGTTAATAATCTAATAAAATAATAATATGGACACATCATTCACTATTTTGCCATGTAATAATATGTGAAGACAAATTATATTAAACAACATAATTGCTTAAATAAATGTGCAGTTCATCTACTTAGCAAAAACTGAAATAACTATGTTTAGGGTGAATTTTATATTTGTCAAAATATTTGTTACCTCCCATAAAATTCAAGCTTGTAGAAAACAGCCTCACAGTAGAAATGCAAAACAAGTTGATCCAGCTTGCTGTTTTAAATCCTGACTAAAACTGACCATAACATTCAGTTGTACTTACAGTGTTACAGTTAGAGGGGAAGTATTTCCTTCCCCTTTTCCTTGTTTGTACTGGTGAAAAATTCCTGTTTGACTCCAGTCTACTTCAGCCTTTGATACCAGCGAGCAATGGCCCTGGCCAGGGCTTGACTAATATGACTTAGAAAAACCTGTTTAGCAAACTGCTGGGGGGCCCAAGTTGGCTTTGGTGATGGCAGATCCCACAGACTCAGCAGCCCAGCAGCATGGCTGCAGTCCCAGGCAGTCAAACAGCCTCTTGGGCACATCTCTGGATGCTCCAACGCTGTGAAAGTGGAATATGCATCACCCATGCATCTGCTACATGGTTGTTACTATCCTGCCTCACTAAATGAGGGTAGTATTTTCTGTGAGCAAGCCTCTCACATTTAAGATGAGGAACTGGCAAAGGCAGAAGTCCACAGGACCTCCAAGTTTAATCAACTGTTTCGCCTCCTTAAGAAGAGATAATCTCTTCTTATCTAGTCAAGGAATTTGTAAAAGCAAAAGGTGTTACTATTCTTCTCTGGCACCAAATGGCTGAGAGTGATAGATGGTCAGATGAATGATCCCTGAAACAGACAGGAATGGGGTGGAGGAGAAGGAATCACATAAACTATTTATATGCATTCAGTGGAATTTTCACTGGCAGTAACTTTATGATGCTGAAGAAAGCAGCTGGTGGGCTTTAAAGGCATATTCAACTGAAGAACACAGAAATGGATGGGCCCAAAAGAAATAATACCTTTGCTTTCCTTAAATTAGCATTTAAGTGAACAATAGCAGTGAATGAAAATAATGTCAATATGATGACAATAGCAGTGAATTGGCATTCCCAGTCAAATTTTCTTCAGCAAAAGGACAGCATTGCAGGCTGCCACACTCTATGCTGCTGGACAAAAGGGGAGTTTTTTTAGAGAAAGTAATTGTATCATACTGTCTTTCCAGCAATTCAAGTTTTGCCTTTTCTTCTGAGGTTGAATGAAGGATTCAATGAGTATGATTTTGATAAAAATTCTTACCATGTAGACATTTTCCCAGTGTAGCAAAGACTGTGCTTTATACCTGAGTTAGGCAGACATTAATAACTTTTGGTGTCCATTAGCTGTACTGGATTTAATCAGGCCCACTTCCTTTGTAACCAAAATTGCCCACTTCAGTCTTTCAGAGAAATTGACAGCTTAGAGTAATCTTTGTCCCATCTTTTTAAGTCTACAACTGCTGTGGGCTACCAAGGAAGATCTACCCTATCTTGTGATCAGTAAAATATCATTATCATGAAACCTTGGAGTTACCTATAATAAGGACTGTGTGAAAAACTAACAAGTTCTAATTGCATTGCCCAGTATATATTTCAAAAGCATCTTGTTTAAGAAGTAACACTCAAGTCGCAAAACAACAAGGAATAAGCACGTGCAACATTTTAAGACAGGCAGAACTTGTCAAATCCAGTGGGCTAGGACTCAATAAAAGGGAAAATATAAACTCCACTAAACTTCTCTGTCAAGTGCACAAGTTGCATGCACACCTTTCTCCCCTCCACCCAGGACTCCAAAGAACATCTTCCTTCTTCAGCTCCATCTTTAAACAAATGTACTGAGAACCGCATGAAATAGACTTCAGTGGAGTTCTCGAGTGATTAATCAGTATTCCAGTAGCTTCAAAGAGTAAGTCCAGATCACAAGTCTACTGGAAGCTCCATGTTTTACTCTGTATGAAGAGTATAAAATTTTCTCTTCAAAGTTACATAGAGAGTTAGCAGGTCTGTTTACTTGGAAAGCAGCAGTTTATCAGATCAGACATAAAATCTAGATTTATAACATTCAGTTTAATGAAAAAAATACAGCAAATAGATTACAAAGTTTGACCTGGGGTGTGATGTCACAACAGCTTTGACTCTTAGGGGAAAGCAGTCCAAGGTTGTTTCTTTAAACATGCACTCAACAATGTGATGGGCTAAGAACGTGGATAAATGTGTGCAGAACAGAAAATAAACCTGAACACAAAAGGCTCACTCTCCAGTCAGTAGAAGACAAGAAAGGTAAAATGAGTAGTAGGTTAATCTTGGCATGCCTGTAAGTTCTTTTAGCAAAGGTCTGTTATGATCAGAGAAGAAAAATAAACAGGACAGTTATTTTCAGTGCAACTTTCAAAATGCTCTTGCAACAGAAAATCTAGGAAACTAAGAATACAAAAAGTGGTTCTTCTGATATGACAGTAAGCAAAAGTAAACAATATGCTGTGAGTCCTGTCTGGTCTTTTGTATTTGGAGGCTTTTGGAATTGGAGGCAAGATTCCCACATGGGAGAAAGTGATGTAACTCCACTGCCTATAGTGTAAACTCACCAGTCCATGAGTTCTGAGGACCCAGTCCCATTCTGTTTACCACAGTGAAACTTTTCTAAGGAATAGAGAACATAAATACAGAAAAAGATGCTTCAAAGGTGGGTACAAGGATAGAATTCAAAACACCTGAGACAAGATTCAGTTTTGGCACAGGGTTCTTACATAAACTTGAGTATTCTTCTCTGGGCTCAGTTCCTCACAGATAAAAGAGTGATCCCTAAGCAATGCTGTAAGGATATGTGTTGTAAAGGGTGGGGCACTGGGGTCATACAAATATTTGATAGAGGCCTCAGGAAAAGACAAAGAACAGGAAACACTGTCAAGATGATAGGCAATGTTGAGTGGGTGTGTAAAAGCCATCCCTCGTGTGTGATGTGTCAAGATGTGCCATTTTGGTATTCTTTGTGTACTATAAAGAAAAGGAGCACTGGATGCAGAGAGCTTATCCTCCAGGAAGACAGCAATGAAAAACAAGCAGCTTATCTAGTCCTGCAACCAATACCCCCCGCCCCCCTCGTTTCCCTTTCCTTCAGTGGGAGAGAGCATGATAAAAACTGAGATGAGCCTCTGTAGGAACCGAAAGCTGTGAATCTTCCTCTCACTCTGTCTGGACAAAATCCCTTCATTCGCAGTAGGAATTTAGGCTAGAGATCACCAGTTCTTGCTCTCCGCCAAAGTAACAGAGGAGAGGGTTAGAATGGAAGAAAAACAACCGTAAATCAGAAAGTAGAGTCAGAAAGAGAGGAGTAGATGATTCACAAAATGTTGTCCTCTGCTATGTTTCCAGCTGCATCCTCACCCTGCTGACTTTCAAGTTTCCCCCACCATGACAGTGGGCGATATTTTTTTTTGCCACCTATAAACAAGGATACTGTTTGCCTTTTAGAAGACAAAGGGAGACTGGGGCAGGAATAGATCTCTCCTGCTTTGGAAGGGGGTTGCAAACTCATTCCACTCCCCTACCATTTGATTACACATTGGTATTCCAGCCTTAGGAGCAAGATATACCTTGGGATTTGCTGAAGGAGCCTAACTGAGGAACACTCCCAACAAAACATAGACAAGCCAAAATGGCACTGCTCCACAGCTTGCTGGCAGTAGTGGGACTTAGGATAGGCAGGGGCAAGTTCTCCATCACAAATATGAAAGAAGTAAAGAATGGAGAAAATCAAAATTGAAAACATAAAAGAAGCAGCTGAAGTTTGAGGTGGTTAAAATGAAAAATGGGACTGTGCCATTTGCAGGAGGATAGATAGATCAATCAGTTGATTTCGTATACAGTGACATGCTTTGGAGCTATAATTCACTGCTGGGGCAATTACTCCAGCAAAGCAGTGGCAGGAGTTATACCAGAGACAGAATTCAGGTGCTTTTAGTCAGTGGAGAGTTGGACAACAAAGGAGTAAAGAATAGTAAATGCCATCCATCAGTAAAGATACATGGGATCTAAATTATGTCTGTGCAGTTGCAGAGTGTAGAGGGAAAGATAGACAGACAGATAAATAGACACATAAAAGTCTGAGTTTTGGTTGTGCAATCATTTTCCGTCTGACCTTATCCTCGCCTCCTTTCTACTATTCTTAGAAAGAAGAGTGTTTAGCATTATTGTGTTCAAGTCTCTTTGCCATGTTACTGTTGACTTCTTTACCCCCTCACACACTGAGTAAGTAGCAATGCCTCTGGAAGGTGCGAGGAATTTTTCTTCATAAGCCTTGATGTGTTCAAGAGAGGGCTGGGCTCATCTTCACTGTGAGTCTGACAGGGGTTTTAACAGCCTCACAACATTGGAACAAATAGCTCCTGGTCCCTTAACCCTTCCCAGCTTTGCAAGCCAAGGCCTAGCACTGTTGTTCCCATTGCAAGGGCTTTACACAGTCTTTCAGACTGAAATCCTCTCTGTGGTGGCTGGGCAGAGCGGAAATCCAGGGGCTGGATCAGATTGGCCTAATGCTATAGCAGCTTAAGCGGTCTGTTTTACCAGAGATTATGGTTTCACTTACACAGAGCGCCTGAAAAATGCTGCGGTTTAGGAAGGATTATCGCTGAAAATTCCATGCTTTAAAAGAGAAATAAAACAGGGGAGGGACTAGAAAACCCAACGTGCCTGGGGGCTGTGCAAACAGGATTAACCCCTGCCCATAGCACCTCTTGCTTCTGCCCACCCACGCTTCCATGTCCACCTTATTCTCTGCCCTTTCCACTTTAGCAGCTCACCACACCTGCTGTGTCTTGTATAAGAGAGTAGAAAAAGGAGTATGCAATATGCTCAGGACCAAAGTGTCCCTAGTTTATTTACGTATCACTGTCAAATAACTTCCTTGAAAAATATCACTTCACTCTCAGCCTGTGAAAGCCCAGGGAGCATTTGGCCCTCTGCCTGCAGATAGGTCTATTCATCTAAATTATCTTGTAGCAACATTATTTGGATAAAGGCTTCAGGCACTCCCAGAATGCTGGTGGTGACTCTGCCTGTTTGGTCTGAAAGTAAATCTGTGCATTCCTTCTCTGATGACAGAGGATGCAGGAGAAAAATAGCCTGGGGGGTTCTTGATCTACAGAGACTGCCTCTGGCACATGAAGGCTCACTAGTGGGATAGTAGGACAGTGTACAGTTGTAAAAAGCAGAAGCTGGGTGTTGATGTGCTGTCTACTCTGGGGACTTTTATTAACTGTAAAACAAAATCCAGATACTCCAATTTCCATTCCCCATATCCTCCATAAAAGGTCCTTGCTAAACAGGCTTCCTAGTAAAAAGGGAAAAGAAATTACAATCCTCACTTAGCATACCTGTGACTTCACTTAGTAAACTAAATGAAGTGTATCCCTTTTGGCCAAGACTGATCCTTCCCAATTAACTGAAATCAGCATTCGTCTTTGCTGCAAAGAAGTCTTGGTGATGAGAGACCTTTGCTGGCCACCCATGTTAGAAGTACTTGGAGGAGAACACAGATGGCAAACTATCATTTTTTGCCAGGTAGCAAATCTTTGGGAAACAAATATCTCAGGATAATCAGCATTCACAGAGAGAAATTGTCCAGCCCTTTATTGTCTAGGTGAGCACTACAGCCTTGGAACAATGTGCCTAAAGTTAATTAAGCCAGATCTACATTAATGAAGTCAGATTTATGACCTAATTATATGTCACATTTCTATTTCTCTGTATAAATCAAAACCACCAGAACTAACTTATTTCATAGGCCATTGGCAATAGCTGCCATCACAGCAGAGAGATGGCTTTCATTTATTGGCTTGAATTTGTTTACCTGAGGATGGCTGGTTTGCTAGATAATTTGGATTGGATCTGATTACATCATCCACGCTTTGCTTTCCGGTGTCCAAATACAGGACTCTATTACTGCTGACCCAATGGCAGTGGGTGTTCTGGAGTACCCATGCTTTAGGTCACAGAATTCTCCAATTCCCAAACATCCTACTTGGCTGCCAAATTAGGAGCAGTGTCAAAGCTGATTCTATTTTGCCTATGAAAACCTGCACCTCAGAAATGGAGGCCCAATGCAAACCACAATGAAAATTAGACCTTTTATAAGTCCCCCACATTTCCTCTCTTCCATTATGTCTCTTTGTCAAGGTATCTATCTGGCAAAACTACACTCTGGGAACAGAGTCAGCCCTGACTGCTTTTATGGTTAAATCTCCAAAACATGCCACCGTGACCAAGATCAATTGATTGATCCATCTATCTATCTATTAATTGCACAGTCCCATTTGTATTTTAACTTCAAACTCCTGCTATACCATTTTTGTCAAACTTTTATGACATTTGGCTAGAGAAGTTTTGGCCATTACACTCAGCAATCTGTTTAATAGATGCTTATAGCAAAGGTGCTCTCCTGAGGAAGGTTACCTTGGGTTTGAAGAGAAAAAGTGGTGCAATTCCTTGGGCCAAAGTAAGTGTAGCATCTTCATATGCCCTTGGCCAACAAGAAAAAGAAGCAGGAAAGGGAGCACAAAAGCTTCAGAGCATTCTTCTTCCCAATCCTATGCTTGTTCCTGTCCTCCCTCTCCTGCATGTCCCCTCCCTCACCTCTCCTCTTCTTGCCTCCCATTCCCCCCCTCTGCCACTGCACTCCATTCCCCTCATCTCCTGCTGCCCCGCAGAGGCTTTCCTGCAGTCTGAGCCTAGCCCCCAGGCACATTTACCGCTGTTGTCTCAGCACTGGCTCCTCTGATCTACTCCTAGCCTTTTTATTTTTATTTTTGTTTTAAAATTAATTTCCCTGTAGATTTTAACCACTCCATTTTCATTTACCCATTTTGTTCTTCCTCTCCTCCCTTCCCCACCCTCCTCTTCCTTCCCCTGTTCCCTTTGTCTGTCTGTGTCCATCCCTTACCCTACCACAGAAAACCTCTCCTCTCCCCTCAGTATAAAGCAAGAGCCTCATGGAGCCTCTCTCACCCCTTTCACCCCCACCACGCCGGTCGGCTCTGGGCAGGCTGATCTTCAGCCCTTCCACATGGCCCTTTCAGACGATGCGTCCACGCCTTGCTACAGTGCCTTCCTTCATCATGGTGCCCACTTTGGGCAGTCCAGCAGCCAGCCTCTGATAGCAGGTAACCGGTCTTGGCCACAAACTGAGTGGGGATGCTGTAGGCAAGGGGTTCAGTTTCGTCTGATGGGGAGGCCAGTAAATGCTGCAAGCTCTTTGAATGCATGTGGGAACCAGAGCAACCACATTCCAGGTCTGCATCTGCAGCATATGTTCTCAGCTCCATGAAGAATCAAAAAAGTTTTCATGACTGTCCTTCATTTTTAGAATAAATATGGAAAAGAAGCTGTAACTACCTAGAAGTGACTTGGTGTCCGAGTTGGATTGGGTTTGGGACTTAGTATAGAAACATGCATACAGCAAAATCCTGTGTTGCCTCAATGCCATAATATCCCTGAGCATTACAGGCACAGAACACGGTGTGCTAGCCTAGGGTAGATGACAGCAGCATGAAGATCCCTGCCAGCTCTCGGCCTGCCTGGGTTGTTCAGCATGGGTTGCAGCTACTAAGTCAGATAGACACGGGCAGTTGGTGAGCACTGCCATAGCTATGCTGTGAGCAGTATTTGAGTCACCTGGTTTGGGAGTGTCAATGTGAGCTGTTGCCTTCATACCAGCTGGTGCAGACCAAGCAGTTAAGAAACCCAGCATCATATCTGAATGTCAAGTGCAGGAAGGATATGTGAGAGACTATGTTTTACAGCCAAAGGAATACAGAGCTGAGGTAGGTGGCCTTTAAGGGAAGAGCAGAAGTGAACAAATAGGTTGCGGAAGATGGCAGCATTTATGAGGAGCAGGCAGGAGGGAAAGATGAGGAGGAAGGTCAAGTTTCAGGCAGCTACTAAGGGAAACTCCTGAGCAAGGTGACAGAAGCAATATTGTTGCAGAATCTCAGGGGTGACTTGGGTGAAAGAGTGGATATCATCTTGGGTGACCACTGACCATTTTTCAAAGGATATAACCTGCACTTTTTCAGAACAGACAAGTCTTAGTGCAGACCACAGTTCCTAATACTTAAGAAACATATCTTACCTCTGCCTCCTTCATGCTCTGATGTTATTTTTCTCTTTTGACTTAATATCCTTCGTATTGTCATGTGAGATTTCCATTTCTAAACCTCCATGAAGGAAAACAGCAAGTAACAGCAGAGAAGACTTGTGTTTATAAGAGTGTCTTGGTCCTACTTTGGTCCTACTTACTGCAGCCAGTAAGAACCTCTGAGTTCTGGGCACTTTCTAAGCCAAGAAGTCTCCTGACTCTCCAACAGTACAGGTGTCTGGAGATGCTGTTATATATGACCATGTTCTAGCCTAGAAGGCACTGTGTTTCTTAAGAGGCACGTGCCTTAGGAGTCTTATAGGGAATTATACAGGGCACAAAGCGTTCAAAAGTGCAAACAATGTCACAGTGATTCAGGTGCTGTTCCTCATTCAGAAGGTTCTTGCAGGAGGAAGAATGGCTGCAGCTGGAAGCATGTTATGAGCTAGCTGCCATACAAGAATTTAATAATCTGTTTAATTTAATAACCTGTTTGTAATGAGAGGAGGTTATGGAAGGGGCCTGTTTGTATGTAACAGCATTTTAAGAGTTTCTCTGTGAGACTCTTACTTATGTTACTGATGCAGCACTTGTTTGTTACCTTCTTTTTCAAGACTGGGATTTTGACAGATGATCACCTCCCAACAAATGTTGCATGCTCAATTTTGAACATCAAGCTCTGTGTGCTCATGTCTGAATAAAAACACAGAAGCATATGTGCACACATCAAGTAGCAGAGTGAGCGTACATGTGATCCCACCTGAATGAAAGTGTCAAAATGAATTAATTTTGCCTGCAGCTACGTAATGTTATCTCTAACTTTTCAGTGACATCGTTTTCTCACTCATCACTTGTTGTTATTTCTCAGGTTAGTCAATAATTGAAACTAAAACCAAGAATTTTAAGCGTAAAAATTTCTTGCCTTAAACCAAAGTGAGAAAAGAAATAACTACATCTACTAGGTGTTATTCATACCGTTTAACATACTACATACTACAAGCTACAAGTCACTAAATGAATGATGGTGACAAAAGAGTAAAAGAGTGTAGAATATTAATCCCTGGTACATTAGGTATTTATTTTTATCAGTATTGGGGAGTGGCTGGAAAATGGCTTAGCTGTTGTCTAAGAGGACATAAGCCAGGACCATCAGCCACTGATCAGGAACCTCTTCAGGGAGAAAGAATGAACTTGTATTTCTGTTTTCTTGAATAAATCACCTCAGTAATCTTTACTCAAGAGCTGTGAAAGCAATGGCACTGGTTTAGCCTACCTCATCCCAAAGAAACTTCCTCCTTTCAGGTTAATGTTCCATGCTTATTAGTTTTTGCTTTGCCTTGTAACTGTTAATTATTTCTGATTCCCCAGCCAAGGTTCATGCTTGTTCCAGGGCCTGCTTTTATCAGTTATCATTCTACTGGTAGTAGAGCTAAAGAACATTGCTTCTTCTTTCATTGGCGTATCCCAGCACGGTTCCAGTGACTCTGATGGTGTTAATGGGCTATACTTAACCTGTCACTCCTAAGGGCAAATTAGACTCTTACCCTCCAGTTAGAACAGACAGGAGAGGCAAAATTTAACAAAAGAACAACAAATAGCACAAACTTCTTGGTGAGCTACAGTTCACCTAGGGAATGGGAAAGGCTTTCAATGCCTGGAACCGGCTGACATCTCAGTAGGCAGTGTTGGAGGTTGAGCTGTAAATCTCTCAGCAGCTGTGGGGGAAAGATTATCTTAATTTATTTAGCTTTTTGTTTTGTTTTGTTTTTCTTTGTTTGTTTTGTTTTGCTTTGGCTTGAAACTCCCAGCAGCTTCTGAGATTATTTTAGTTCATTTAAATGCAATAAGCACTAACAGCAAATGCCCTTCTGGCTGGCCCATTTTCAGGCTAACCAGTCCAAATGAGGAAATGCCTCTGGCATCAACCAAGAAGCCCCCAGCTGCACTTCCTAAGAGAGGAAAAATAAACTACAATCATACACCCAGTCCACACCCCTCTCTGATTCTTTGGTGATGAAAAGAAATCACAACTTAAAGTATTATAAACAAAAACTTGTACCTGTGATGAAAATGAAGTGAGACCTAAACTAATTTGCATGATCCTATTATTATATATAGTACACTAGAACCTGGAAGGAATCCAACCAGTATTGGTCTCATGCTAAGCACTGTGCAAATGTACTAAAAGTGTGCCCTTGCACCAAAGAGTTTGCAGCATAAAGAGAAGCACAAAGAGGTAAAGTGACTTGCCTAAAACCATCAGCAGGTGAATGGCCAAGGTGGGAAGAGAGACAGGCACAGAAAACTCTTGGATCACTTCCCAGCGCCTTGCACATTGATCATGCCCTAAAGCAACATCACCACAGTTTTGGAACTGCATCCACTGCATATAGACAGGACCTCAGCTACTCTGGCAATGAATATCCTGCCATTCTATGTGCAGATCAGAGCCATTTTGATTTAGTTAAAAAAGATCCAAAATCTACAATGAAACAAACCATAGTCTTTTGAGCCTCATCAAAGCTAAGTTTTAAAATCCATCCTTACAGGGTGAAAACAAAAGTTCCCCTGTCTTCACCCAGAATTTTCAGTGGGTGGACAGAATTTATGTAAGAGAAGGCTGTGCAGTAATTGCCTATCAAGTCGTGTGACAGTGGGACAAGAGGTGATACCAAATCAGTATTGAAAGATCTTATCTGTATTGATCACCTGTCCTGATTCTCTCCCTTTCCAGGTCGTGATATGGCAAGCACCACCTTGCCTGGCTACCCACCCCATGTTCCCCCAACTGGACAAGGCAGCTACCCAACATCAACTCTTGCAGGAATGGTTCCTGGTAAGTCAGCTGCCACCCCTCAGTAATGGTGCACACGTTTGAATGGTTACCAGCATTGTGAGAACTTTCCCAGCTGGCTTGGCTATTGCTTTGCTGACATGAAGAGCTAGTCTTTTCATAAAGAAACCGTCAGGTGCCTATAACCAATGTAGCTAACAACCCTTTTTGTAATGTATCTCTTTCTCCCTAGTAACTGATTCATCGCTGCTATGGGCAGCTAGCTAGCTATAACCTGTGGCAATTAATTGGTAATTAATTAACCCTAGTATTCATTAACTAATGTAATTATTTTCCAATGACCCATGCAGATTATTATGTACTGCTCATGGCTCAAGATACTCACCTATCCACTAACTAAGGGTGACAACTCACCTTCTGTCTAAAGCCATGGCATCAAGCTGAAAATTATCAATGGTAATTTAATACGGCAGTATTTGAAGACCTACTGTCTATTGTTATATATAGCACACTAGAACCTGGAAGGAATCCAACCAGTATTGGATTGTCTATATATCCTAAACTTACTAAAAACTCAGAAATTATTAACAGCATTTCACAAGAAACTAACTCTTCACTTTTAACAATTGACTACTTAACCACCTCCTGTTTGTAAAATAGTGCCTCCAATCCAAGAAACTATCAGCCAAATCCTAACTTCAAAGATGAACTCTTTCTTTGATACCCAGTGCTTTGGAGAAATACCTTATCTCAGCATATGGATTCTCCCACTCTTTTGGAAGAACAGAAGACCACTTACTCTAGGACAATTGAAGAGTTTATTACCTCAGGCTCTATTACTTACTCTCTTCTGATGACAGTTGCCCCCAGTAGATAGAAGAGGCCAGATTTTCTTTCCTCAGACATAGTAGGTCAGAACTCAGAACTCATCTGCCACTGATTTCTGCTTTTCATGGCCCATGGTTGTGAGTTGTGAAGATTAAGGGCCAGGTACACAGCCCATTCTGCAACCTTTCCTTCTGAAGAGATGAGTCCAGAACCAAAGCAGCAAAAAGTTGAGGACAGAAAGCTCTTAAATTAGTATCACATGATTTGCCAGGGCTTAGGAGTGGAAAGCCTAACTTAACCCTCAGATCCAGATCTCAGAACAGTCAGCTAAATGAACATTAACTTCAGTGAGGACAGTGAAAGTATAACTGTTAGGAAATGTTTTCAGGTCGAAGTCTTAACATTTTTAAGTGACAAATCATAGAATGGCCTGAGTTGAAAGGGACCTTAGAGGCCAACTAGTTCCAACCACCCTGTCATGGGTGGACATCTTTATAGGTTGTGCAAAGCCCATCCAGATAAATTTTAGGGCATGTCCTAGACTAAATTATTCAGGAAGATTGTTTGGCTCCAGAATCAGACAAACACTAAGACAATATAAAATCAATTAACACCCCTCACACAGTTGTCCCCAGTAACAGTAGGTAAATACAGTTGACAATATTCAGATCATTTATGGTCAAAACTTATAGGAGGTCACAGCATATAGAAATTATTAATAATATCAAATAGCTGGCTCTTTGAGTAGAAACTTTCAGTGATTACTATGTAAGTTTAATGTCCTCATGACAAGGATGATGCTGACTTCTAAACTGGGACAAAAATTTTAAGACCACTAAAGTAAGGGATCAGTTCTCCAAGAATAGGGTGTTTCAGCTCCTTCATGTGGAGGCTGCATATAAGACAGTAGCATCCCCCAAAAAAACCCCAGAAATATTCCCCAATAGAAAAGGAACAGAATTATACAGAAAAAAAGTTAAGTTATACTTCAATGCAAAAAAATTATTCTGGTCAAATGGATATATTCACATTAAATCTGATGTCAACATTCAATCAGAGGGACTTTTTCCCATGGTCTACTTGGGCATCCTGCTGTATGTACTGCATCTTTCAACAGAGCATCAGTCTCTGGCTGTTTCAGTCATACCCCACTGGTCAGACCCAGCCAGGGAGCCCTTTTCTTCCTGTTTTCTAGTGTGACTGAAGCCAACAAGATGGAGATAAAGAGGCTTCCTGGGAAGAAACAGAAGAGTTAGCTTTAATGGGTCACTCTGCAGATCTCTGCAGCCACTACTTTTTGTCAGGGGCCAAAACTGGAAATATGAGGAAGGGTGCAAGAGTAGAGCAAGAATCTATTGGTACTTTCTCGAAAGATCTCCCAGCCTCCACGTTGCAGCTAAGAGACTTTCTATGCCAGACTTAGTATCTTTCTATTTAATATTAAACCCTTGATAGGTTTTCCCTCTGCAAATATAAAAAATGTCCCTTGAACCCATATAAGCCTTTAACATGCATAGAAACCTTTTGCAAGAAGTTCTGTAGCTAAACTACATATTTTGTGAAAACTATATCCCTTATTTGTTCTGAACCTGCCACCTGCTAGGCTCACTTCATGCCTCATCGTTTCTGTATTAGAGGACTAAACCAATAAGATTTAAATACAGATGCCGAGAAATAGTGTTAGTAAAGATTCCCTGAGCACAGATTGCACAGAATATAGGCCTCCTGAGATCAATCCTCCGTGCTGACTTGCAACCTCTGTTAGGAGTCCAGTTTGAACAACCAAATACAATGGTGCCAATGGTTTGTTATGTGCCCTCAGGCTAAGAAAGTTCAGGGGTCACTGCTTTAACTACACTGGAAATAAGAAGCCGGCAAGATGACTACTCAGGAAGTATCTTTAAGAAACATACTAACATGCAAACAAACCTATTGTTTAGATGTGAGAAAACATGGGAAAGAGGCTCTGTCTTCTCTGAACAAAGGTCCAGAACTAAACACACTACTGTTCAGAAACCAGATTTCTAACCCATTCAGAATTCTGATTCCTTGATATTTGTTTTCATCTTGCATTGGTATGAGGAGTCAGAACCTTGCAACAGTTCAATTTGCAAGCATCAGGATGAAACATTTCGGTAACATCAACATGTTCTAGATGTCAAGACATATTAAAATAATGAAAGAATTGAAAGGAAATTAAATGAAATGAGAAAGGCAAAATGAAACAAAACAAGAAAGTTGAAACATAAAAATTTGTTTCAATTTGAAATAACTTCAGAACTTTTCTTTCCAAATCTCTATTGAAGCTGACAAGCTTGAGCAAAACATTTCCATTTCAATGAGACAGTATTTTCCAGTGGAAAACTATTTCTGCGAAGATTGTTTAACCAGTGCTAATCAAAGCTTCTATGTTCTACCCATGACAACCTTTCATTAGACTTCTACTTGCATAGTCTAGAGAAAAGCTTGTCTCTTGTAGCACTACATTCATGCAACATGGCCAGCAAATGCAAATGTCTCTGAGGTTTATGCACATGATGTGACAAGATACAGATTCCTGCATTTGCCCTTCCTTTAACTTCAGGTTCCCAGACTGTAAACATGGACAAAAGCCAGTGGTCCTGAGCGCACACTCAGAAAAGCAGGGGTTAGTCACTCACAGAAAGATGAATCAGATATTTGGCTGCACTTAACCTACATATCTGAGAGAAGTTTCCTGAAAAGGTAACAGAATACCTTTGATCCCTGTCTCAATTCTTCCTCTTTCCCAGATAGGATGTCAAGTTTCTGTAAACTGTTTCAGTGAAGTAAGCATCCACTGAAGGAACTGAAGTTCTCACAGAGCAGTGCAGAGCCTGCAGAGGGCTGGAGGGCTGGGGACGGCAGCAGCAGGGAGTCGTTAAACAGAATCCAATGTTGATGAGGAAATTACACTTGTTTCATTAGTGATCGGGGAAGGCGATAGCTCAGTTCCTCTTGGTCACAGTTGAGCTCAAAAGCTCATTATCCTGCTGCATGCATGCTTTCACTCCTCGTCAATAAACACTGTTTCCAGTGGCTGCCCTCCCTCCTCCCCACGCTCCATAGCTGTGGCTCTTTCTCCTGTGCTTAACCCGTGCTTCAGCAACGCTATAAACAGTTTAGGGTGTCAACTCAGCAGGGAGTGAGAGAAAAGTCTTGAAATATCAGAACAATTTCTCTCCATACAGTGAAGTTATGTCATACGAAGCACTTCAAAACCAGAAATTCTCATAAGGATAGTTTTTTTTCTCCTTCTTTGGGAAGCAAACTCATTCCAGTATATTCCACAGATAAGTCAATTCAGTAGAGAAAAATCTGGACTGTGCATGGTGTGGTCATCTTCACAGGTTTCACCTATTCTTTCCCAGCTAGTTATCAGATTTTCCATGCATGATGTTTCTAGTTCTGGAATTATGCTGAGTTATTATCATTAAAACAGTAGTTAGCAAGATCTCTCACACAAAATGATGTTTCTTGCTGAAACTAAAAGCTGCTGTGACTAAAATACCTTTGGATGATGATTGGGTTTGATTCATACTCATTTTTACACTGACTACTTTGGTTATCACCCTGAGTACCTCTAAAAACCTTGCTGGAAAGATTCTTCTCAAGTTTAAAGCAGTACAAATCCCCTAACTTGAACAGACTTCATTTCCACCATCCTGAGAATCTGTGGTTTTGGCTTTAACGCTCCAGTGAGAGGAGATTTGCAGAGATTATGCCATAATTAATTGACATTCTTTGGTAATTGTATTACAGGCATCCATCCCATCTTGCATTACCTTCTTTTCCTGTTCTGTAGTATCTAGCAGGAACTGCCAGGTGCTTTTCAAACACTTCTGTTGTAACAATTCCACCTCTGCCTTTGAGCAGACCAGAAGCCAATACCCACACCATTCTTCTACTGCCTTTTAAGCACATAAGGCCTTTCAGATGGTGTTAAGTGTCCACAATCTGTTGTTACTGCATTAAATTGAGCTTATGATCAGATCATGCCATGATTTTCCATAATATAAAGATAGATGTTTAAGTTTGGGGAGATTTGTTTATTTTGAATGCAGCACCATACCCCTTCAGTTAACTAATACCCTGCACAGCCTTCTAAGAAACTCAGGCAGTCTCAGGGAGACCCAGCTCCTTCTGCACAATAAAATGGAATGTTTTAGAAGACTCTGCACCATTCAGATCTTGGTTCAGAGTCTTACTAGATCACAAAGCTTGGAAGTATTTTGGTTTGGGCCCATTTTTCTAATGTGAAAAGGGGAGTTGTTGCACAGCTTATCTTTCAGATTCAGCACAGTACCTAAAGTGCTTATCATTAGAAATTATTTTCCAGAGCTAGAATGCAGCAAGTATTCTCTAGAACTTGCTAACTAAGCATAAAAGAGAGGTTAATAATGTATGAATCACTTTTCTGACTAATACCATCATCCAAAGTAAGAAAGAGAGTTATTCATGTGCTTTCCATTTTGTTTTGTATTTAAGCATAGCCAACTCAGAACATTTCCAAAAATGAATGATACTGTTCTCCACAAGTACACACACCATCACCCTCAGTACCCTAACTAAAAAAAAAGAACAAAAACTTAGCAAGACATATTGAAATCAAAAGCACTGCTAGTTCCAAAGAGTTTCTTGTGAGCTTGTCCCATCAACCCTCCGTGCCTGCTGTCTCGACACTACTGGAGAACCTTCAATGTTATTCATAAGAAAGCTGATAATTAAGTGCATACAAGCTTGCATATGCAGTCCTACTGGAGTTTGAGTATTGGAAGACAGAAGGCAATAAAAAAAAAAGGAAACAAAACACCCCTACTTTAACAATTTCTTTGTATTATTATTGAATTTGGACTGATTTCTTGATTGTGAAGAAGTCAATCTTGTGATGTTTAATGGTATGGGTAAGCAACTAGCACCGCAGTGACTTGAAGGGAAAAGTTCCAGCTAGACAAGGAAGCCACATACACCAGTTTTCCTGCCAGCAAACGTATTCAGCATGCACACTGGTCTGATGGAATAGTAGATGTAAATCTTTATCCCTAACTGTGTTTCACACCTTCCTTGGTTTCTTCCAGGGAGCGAGTTCTCAGGGAACCCCTACAGCCACCCTCAGTACACCACCTACAACGAGGCCTGGCGGTTCAGCAACCCTGCATTACTAAGTGAGTACCTCTTTCCCACAGCACACCCCTAGCCTCGCGTTCCTTCTGTTTGTCTTTGTTTTCTTTTCTTTGTTTTGTTTGTTTGTTTGTTTCTGAAGAGGGGTTTCAAGTATTTGGGTAGGTGAAAGGCCTTTTTCCTCACTCTCCAGTCCAGTTTGAAATGGGTATATACTTCATGCATGTTTTGTATCAGTTCTGAAGCCGATTCCTCTTTCATGAGACAGTTCAGAACTCCAGTTCAGCTCTGGTTTCTCCATGGGCTGCATCCACAATTTATTCCAGATTATATCAAAAGTTAAATTGAGGTTCTGCTACTCTTAGGCCACAACCAGCATACTTTCGAGGCCTGGTTCAAAATTCAGATAAGGTTGCACTCCTCTCCTAGGCTAAATCCAGAGTCAGTTCCTGGGAAATCTTTAAATCCCATAGAATTTCTTCCAACTGAACCAGTTGGACTAATGTCTAGAGTGGGAGACAGGCTGAATCACAAGATTTATAGTAGCCAGTAGAGTTCTCTTGCAGGGATATATATCCATCTCCAGTCACTGATATGCTCAGAAATAGTCAGGGTTTTTTTCAGAGGGGAAAAAAAACTCCTATGAGACTTTAGCTTCTAATACAACATTTCTTTGCAGGGGAATAGGAAGAGATTTATTATATGTAAAATAAATCATTTGTGATTATTACCTATGTATTTACTGAGGTTTAATAACTGGATGATACATGCACATTTTATTCCAGTGCTGTTAAACTTCAGTAAATGTGATCTTAATAACCAATCACTATTTAACACACATTCGATAACCATCTAAAGAGCATTTATGCCAAAAGCGACCCAAATCCCAAGTAGCAAAATACTGTAATTTTGTTTCTTCTCCCCTCCTGGTTTTAAAGTGACCCATTACACTTTGTCAAGTACACTCAGAACATCTGGCCCTGACACTTCTTTTGTGGCTACGGATCAGGTGTGGCATATTTGTGCTGCAGTGTTTGTTGTGGTTTAGCCCCGGGCATTAGCCAACCCCCATGCAGCCACTCATTCATTCCCCCACTAGGAGGATCAGGGAGAGAATTGGAAGGATAAAAACTGGAAAACTCCTGGGCTGAGATAAAGACAGTTTAATAGGGAAAACAAAAGCCATATGCACAAGCAAAGCAAAACAAGGAATTAATCCACTGCTTCCCATTGGCAGGCAGGTGTTCAGCCATCTCCAAGAGGGCAGAGCCCCATTTTGCATAATGGTTACTTTGGAAGACAAACAGTGTCACTCCAAACATCTCCCCTTCCTCCTTCCATCTCCGCCTTCACAGTGACCATGATGTTTTCTGGTCTGGAATATCCCTTTGGCCAGTTCAGATCATCTATCTATCACAGCTGTGTCTCCTCCTGGCCTCCCATGTGCTCCCAGACTCCTCACTGGCATGGCAGTGTGAGAAGCAAAAAAGCCTTTGCTCTGTGCAAGCCCTGCTCAGCAGTGACAAAAACATCTCTATATTATCAACTCTGTGCTCAGCACAAATCCAAAACACAGCCCCTTACCATGCACTGTGAAGAAAACTAACTCTACCCCTGCCAAAACCAGCACAAATGCTCATGGGCTTACTTACTGATTGTCAGAGAATGCAAAAGCATCTCCTTCCCGTAGAGGGGCATCCTATCAAGAGGCCACAGTAGCATCTATTGACTGAAGTGTGGCCCTCAGTTGGCGTCCACTGATTGCCTTTCCCTAATCCCATTAGGACTTCAGTCTCCAAGTTCTTCTTTTGGTTCTTTTGCTTTTCTTTCTTTCTTTCTACCTTTCTTTTTGTTTTCAGTTGTCCTTTATTTTCTTTTCTTAGTTTGATTGTTTCTGTTTTTTGTTTTGGTTTGGTTCTTTTGTTTTGTTTTGTTTTTGTTTACTGTTTGTCCTTTCAACCAGTCCATTCTTCTCCTGTGTTAACTTTCAGGTTCCCCTTATTATTATAGTGCCACATCCCGGGGCTCCGCACCTCCCACTGCTGCCGCTGCCTATGACCGCCACTAGTTACCATGGAAACCACATGAAACTGCAGGGCGACAGCTTAGGCCTCCACATTGTACCTGTCTGATCACCTCCCTCCATCCCTGGGAAGGGTGAAGAGACCTTCTCCGTTCCTCCCTACATTCCAGTTCCTTCCTCTCCGCCACGAAGGCGCCGGACCAAGCGCTCACCACATGAGACTGAGACCCCCTCGTTCCCCCTGCCCTCCGCCCTGACCGCTCCCCCCATGCCAGGAACAGCCTGCGGCCAAGTGGCTTCCCCTGCAGGAGCCCTTCAACACCCCTGGGGAAACCTCAGCCATGCAAAGTCCCCTCAGCTTCCAGGACTCCAGGGGGACTGGGAAGCAATGCAGCTGGCAACCATTGCCTTACAGGACCCCTTTCTGGGAGCGGTAAGGGCCAGGGAAACGGGAGAATGCTGCTCGTGAACCACTGTTCCCCAAAGATATACTCTTCTGTGGTGGACTCTTGAGTGTGTGTAACCTGTGATGCTCACCCTGTTTCCCAGGACAGAGGGAACAGTCTGGCTAGGGCAGAGATGGCAACACAGAGACCTGGCCCATCTGGCAATGAAGAAAGGACCAAGTAAAGATCTGCACCCCATGAGGGGTTCTCTGTGCACCTCATCCCCACTTTCCAGCATGGATTCCCCCAGAGTTGGTTGCACCTCATGGGTGGTGACTTTGCAGGCCAGTTGGGAGGAACCTCACACATACACCCTCAATTTCTGTGACACACAATCAGCACAGACAGGAGGATGGAGCAACATTTACAAACCGACGAAATGAAGAAATATATAAATAGATATATAAATATAACTGTGTTTTTATGCTTTGTCATGAAGGTCTGTAAAAAGGAACAAAAAAATCCCCAATTTTCTAAAAAACCCAAGCAAACAAAACCAACAAAAAAACCAAAATAATAATTAAAAAACCCTACAAAAATAAAACTCCAAGCCCCATCTCTCCCCACCACCTGAATGGCAGACGAGTTCCTCTGATGTTTGACGCTCCTCTTTCACTCTAGGGTTTTGTTTCCTTTCTGTTTTGCACTACAATGGGATGATGGTATTGGAGAGGATTGGATGCCAGCTCCACCCGGTCGCCTCCTCCTCCCCCTCCTTTCCCAAATCCTATCTCTGGGGAGCAGTGTGGACAAGTCACATCTGACAAAGTTACCAATACATCAGCCGACAAAAAAAAGCACTCTGAGGCAACAAACATTTTCCATGTCACTGGCTGGCAAACAAAGAAAACAAGCCCAGCTGCGCTCTCACTGTGCTGTGTGGTGGAAAGTGTGGGGCTTCATGTGGGCCCATCTGATTGCCCTCTGGACAGCTGAGACTGAGATGGACAAATTCAGGATTGGCTGGGATAATTGCTTGGTTCCCTAGTCCTTAGCCTTCAGTCCTTTTACCTTAAACTCCGTACCTGTGATGACTTCAGTTCACCCACATCCCAACTTTTGCAATTTTAGATATGCCCAACACCCATTCTCCAGATCTCCACTGCTGGTGACAACCACCTCATTATCTGTGCCCAACACCTAATTTCCTAACCATTATAGCCCTGCTATATGGGCTCCCCTTTGATTCCCCACCCATCTGCTCATATACCTACTAATTTATAGGCCCCCATTCAAATCCATATGCTTGCATCCTACCAGCCAGACCCAGTATACAGCCCCATCTTTTCATCTTCAATCCTGTATTGTGCACCCTAATATCTACCCCTTATCCCAAATGCTCACCTGATGATTCTCTAGGGATTCTCTGCTCATTTTGGTTCCCAAGTGATGGACAAACACTGTTCTGCAAAAGGCTAACTGTCAATAGAAATGCTTATTACTCCTGTATTGTCAGCAAACTCATAAACTGTTCCTTGCACTGACACTTCCTCAAAATTACTCAAAGAAAACCTGAAGGCAGCTATAGCCTGTCCCCAGGGCACCGAATCTGCCAAAGTAGATCCTTGTTGTTTTAGAGAGGTTTCAGATAAAACTCATGGACTATGGTCCATGGACAAAGACAGGATTGAGAATAAAACCCCCGAAGGGCATAAAAGTGAACAGTGGAGCAATCTGTACAGCCAACATCATGTATAAAATCCAAAGTTCCAAACCTCTGAGGAGATGTGGTAGTGGACTTGGTATTCTGTCTCGAAGTTTAACTTGTATGTATAAAATCCACCATCAGTAAACAGCTGTGTTGATCCCAAAGGCCCCTTTCACCTAACTTTTTCAGCCTTTGCATGGCTTTAGCTGATTATAGATCTGTGTCTTCTTTAATGGGGTGCCCAAATGATAAGGGTATTTGGGGGGACATTTACATAGAAGATAAAGAGCTAAAATCTGTTCCTGTACAGAATAAAATCATAGAGGTTACTCCTGATCTATTAAAAGTGTCATTCTGCACATCTTACCTCTGAGTAACCTGCTGCAAATAGCGGAGTTGTTACACTGTCACCAAGACCAGAATTTGGCCTGTTGTCTGATCTTACTCTATGAGAGAAGAAAATTCTGTTCCATTTCTAAAAATATGCTTTCACCACTCCTTCTGTTTTCCTTCACAGACACCAGATAGATGCTGAACCCTGTTAGAATGGTCTCTCTTTTAGTCTCTTGGTACAACCTCTGCTCTACTTGTGCACCACCCAGATTCACTGAGCAGGTAGTCAGTGCAGAGGCAAGAAATCCCAGGACCAGCAAAGAGAAACTCCCGAGGAAGCTAGAGAAAAGGAGGCTGTCACACCTCACACTTGGCCACCTGCAGCCCAGGGCCTAGGTCAAGAGAAGCCAGAAGCTCAGAAATGCTTGTTTTTATAATGGTGTTTCACAAAACTCGAGGACATGGGCTAGAGTTTGAATGCAGGATTTAGTTGTCTCACTCATGGTTGGCTTGATTTGACCCTTGGAGGGCCAAATCTATTGTTGGTTTAACTCCACTGATAAAAGAGGATTTCCACCAGGCATTGGATTGGTCTGGAAAGTTCATAAGTACAGCATGTAGTTTGACCAGGAAAATTCAAAGGAAAGCAGAATTATGCAAAGGACTGGGCAGTCTAATCCTCTTCCACCACCATCTGTAGACCCTCATGCGAATGTACTGAATTACATTTGCCAAAGAGTTTCTTGTGTTGGTTGTTTTGATTTACAGTCGGTGGATGCATTGTAAAGCAGTATTATAGCCCAAGTCTAGTAGCTGACATGGGGATTTATGTGGTGATATTATGCAGAAGAAAACCATCAATATTCATCTAGATTCCATTAGACTGGACTATGCAGGAAACGCAAAAATTCTACCAATTATTTAATATTATGTTATTTGCAAAAAAACAATTGCTGCTTTGTAGGAAGATAATGTGTGTAATGTGAAGGCAATTCCTCTTGTATATAAGTTCATCTCCATCTTCATCATGGTAGTTATTAAAACAGCCTCGTCTCATCCTGTAGATAAGGAACACGCTGTGTGTACTGTGCAAGTCTCGTTGTGCTCACTGAAAACAAAACAATGTGTTCAATAAAGCACAGCAAAAATCCAGAACCTGAGGGAACAGCCAAACCTTGTAAGGACCCTTTCCCCAACAGGCCAACAGCTGCTTTGTTATAGGTGGGGGGTTTTAATTATTTTTCCTTGAAAAAATGTTACCGGAAAAAATGAAAAAGGATTGGAGGAAGAAATCATTTTGCAAAATCCAGTGAAGTCTATAACACAAACCTCTCCTCCATTCTGCTGTCTCTTACCTTTCTCACATTACTTTCTCATACCCTCTTTCCATTCAATTTCTATCCCTCTATTTTATTATTTCCCATTCCCAATGCACTTTTCTATCCAGGGAGGGAAGAGCATTATTGATATGAGAGCAGGTATCTGGGACCTCAAACCCTAGTTCTCCTTGTGGCTCTAGAAAACCTTTGTCAAGTCCAATTTCCCCACACACCTCAATTCCAACACTCTGTAAAATGGGAATAACAACAGTTTCTAGTTCACAGGGGGATTGCACAGCTGAATTAATTAGCACTGGCTCAGTGCTTCGAGATTCTGGATAGAAAATTCTATCAAAATGTTAAGCATTATTGTGAATAATAATTAATGTTTCCATGACATTTCTCTCTCTTTTTTTTTTTTTTTTCCTCACAAATCATTCTTTGTTTCTTTTTTCTTCTTCTTTAGCTCTCCTTTCACATCTTTCTTCTCAGGTCATTCTGAGTTTTGTTGCTATGTTTGCTTTATCTAATGGACCAAGCAGAAATGTTGTGAGACTGGGTCTTCTCTTTCTCTCCTTGATCATGGGGGAAGAATCTCATGAAATCTCAAATGCTGTGCTTGGCTGGAAACAACAGGGACCATGGCATTCAAAACTGGGCAGTACCTTTGAGTTCTGCTCTCTGAAGCTCTCACATCCTTTTGGCCCAGTGGGATGTGGGGAGGATTGCATGAGGTGGATGCAGTAAAGCTGACTCTTGTGGCCTGTAAATCTGTTGGGGAGAGTTGGTGGCAATGAGCCCTGCTGTGGAAACAGGGAGAAGTTTGCATGTTTTCTGACCCATGTAGCGATGATTCAAGCTCAGAGTAAGACTTTGGAATTAATCACAACATAAATGTGAGGATGTTAAACAAGAAAAGGAAAACAAAAAGCCCTGCACTTCTTTCTTCACTTGAGTATAAAATTATATATGCTTATTAACATTCTCCTAAAGGAATTTTTGTTTTGCTGAACTGTTGGAAAAACTCCACCCTTTTGTCCATAAGGAAAAGCACCCCTCTGGAAAAAGAAATAAGAATCATAGCTGAGCTGCCCCCTTTGGCACTGACAGAGTGAGGGCTTCTGAGGGACCCACAAATACCACAGTGTGCTCCTTGGCTGAGCCCAGGATGGTGGCAGACTTGCAAAGCAGGAAGGAGGGACCAAACTGACAATTACAGGACTGATAACAAATGTAACTGTAGAGCAGCTCTGCTGATGATCTCCAGGCTAAGCTAGACATGAGACCAGGGAGGGAGGGGGCCAGCGCCAGGTGCAGGGTCACATCCATTCTAGGCTTCTGCAGTCCCTCTTGGCTTTTCCTCATCACTTCAGTTCTGTTTGACTCTTTTCTTTTCTCTTTTTGTGCACATGAGAAATAAAAGCAAATTTTTTTTTTCTATGTCATTTCTGTGGCTTCTGGCTTGTTTCTCTTTCCCTCTCCTTCTCTTTCTCTTTCCCCACTCCCCCAACACTTCACTCTTCAACGGATTCCCCTTGAGGTCTCTGAGATGTTACATTTGTTGCACCTGGCACCCTCTGGGCACCATGTAAACAACATTATGATTGTTGACAATCACCACGCTGCGTGATGGACGGCACTGCACATGCTTGCAACACCCCACAGGTACAATCCAGCCTCTGAGCCCCCACCAGCCACCACACGCTCCTAGGCATTGCCCAGCAGGACTCCCTCTTCTATTGATCTCACTCAATTGATTCCAAATGATCCACAACGCATCAGGTACCCCCAGGTAGTTCAGAAAATCAAAACGCTATTGGGTAGCCACAACATCAGAAAGATGTGGGGTAAAGCCCAGAGACTCCTTCCCCTTTAAGCTTATTCCCTCATAGCCCCAGCTGGCAGACTCTGGGAGTCTAGGTCAACTGGGGAGCAAAACCCAATGTAAATTCGTAAATATCCCATTCTCCAAGCTATTAATCACCCACCTAACAAACAGCTGGCCATTGTATTCAGGTTATATAATTATATAAACACACCAAATATTTGTCAATTTCTCCTCAGTTAAGCATTAGTTCTCCAGGAAGTCCTATGCAGTTTATGGTCATAGAGGTGAACTAAAAATGTAGCAAGAGGTCAGACTAAACCAAACCAATTTTGCTCCTACAATTTTTAGCCATTATAAAATATTTTCACAGCACCTCATGAAAGTGAGTGGGCCCCATTTTCTGCTAGTGCATTTGTGTTTAAGGAGAGCTTGTGCATAAGTGCTGTCATGAAATCAAATACTTTCGCTCATCAGAGAGTTAAAGCATTTCCTTTTGTTTATTTTTTGTTTATTTTTCCCTTGCGATATTAATAGCATAGGCTGAAAATCCCCCAACAGGACATTTTCTGTAAGTGAAAGTCAATTTGTTGAAATCCAAACAGACTGTAAAAACAATTCAGTTTTCACAACTCTGCAGCAAAACTGCCTGGCAACTCTGCTGAAGTTGGAGGCCGCAAGTTCCCAGGGTTTGCTGCCTGCAAGACAGACAGGTCTGGGATGTGATGTAGGGATAGGCTTGCACTCAAAATTGGACTAAAACTGGATTCTTCAATTCTGACACTTTTTATGCATCAGAATTCTCTTTCTCTACCAACGTTTAAGGATAAGAATCAAACAGCAAATTGATAGATGAATCCTAGATGTTAAATTGATGAGAATCAAAGGAAATTATTAATGTACATTCACTGTCAGAGGTGAAAGACAGGTTAGGAATCGCCATATAGATGTGTCAGACAAATGCAAAATGGATTTTCAAAATTCATCCTGGTAAAATAATCTGAAAAGAACAATTTAGAAACTAGCATGATTATCTCATTTGCATCACAAAATACAGCCCAGAGATCTTCACCCTGACATTCCCGAGTAAGTCTCCATAACTGGCAGTAGATCTACAGCAAAACTTCTGCAACTTTCAAGAATTTATATATCTTGCAAAAATAAATACTTGCATGAAAGAGCTATTTCCATCATTCAAACCAGTATCATGTTCCTTTAATAATCCTGCATAATCAATGGGAGTTCTCAGTGTGAAAATGTTATGTGATAAAACTAAAAAGAGCACCACAGTCTATCTCCTAATGAGGAAAATGATATTGTGAAGGTTTATACAACACTAAGTAAAGAAATCCTCTTTATGATTACTCTGACAAGAAAAATAAAGAGAAGTTAGAACATTCTGAGATGATTACAACCTTCTTTAAATACACTCTTTAATGAGTGTAGGCAAGAAAAGACAACACACATTCCTAGGTATTCATTTAGGTAGCAGATTAATTTACTGGACCAACAACAAGTTCTGAAAAACTGTAAGGACCCGGGGAGTGGCAAAAATGGAAGAGCAGCAAACATAATACCAATGTTTTAAAGGAAAAACATAATTCCTGAAAACTATAATCTAGTAAATCTATACAATGATGTCTGTGTCCAAAGAAAAATGCTTTAAAATATTAATGGAAGGATCCACTCAGTAAAATGTAGCAGTTAATGAAGACATGCCTAGTAAACAGTCCATATATTAATTTTTCTCTGCTTTAGAAAAAAGCTGGGAATATCTTCAGGACAGTCAAGTTACATGATTCAGGCACTGTCTGCAGTGAAGAATGTTTGTATTGTCAGCACCTCATACTTACAATTCATGATCCAAGTACAAGCAAAAATCACAAGATACATTAGAAACAATGTAATTTGTATATAACACCATTTTGTATATATGTATATTTATATACATGTATATAAAATAAATACAAAAGAACTTTTATTTGACTTCTAGTTTCAGTGTTCTCAAGACACCTACAGCTACATTATTAATGGTACCTCTTCCTCTCTAAGAGTCAGAAATTTACTTCTAGTGAAAAGGAAGCATCTCACTGCATCACAGGGACCTTGTAGCTTAGTGCTTTTGGAAGCAGCCCAAATGTCACAAGACCTGGAAATGGCCCAGTAACTCTTGGCAAGGCTGACAGGGCTGGTCTGATACCAAAGCTTATCAAAGGCTTGGGTTTTTTCCTGTTTTCTACTCTGTGACATTCTCATGGAAGATGCCATCCAAAGCCTATTGGATAATTTCAGGTTCAAAATTCTACCTGGAAATTCATTCTGTAGTAGCAGCTTGGAAAGGACTCTTTTCCACTGGTTCTTATCCATGCAGCAGGAGAGCCCCTCTTGTCAACCTTGGCTGCTTCTTCCAGGCCCTGTCTCCTGCCACGCCTTTCCTTCAAGATCGCTTTCCATGCCTTCCCAGTTCTGCCCCAGGCACGTTAACCCCTGATAGTGCTCATGATGAGGAAAACACAGATTCTCTGTAAACTCCCTTCCTCCTTCTCTGCCTCCTAATCTCCCACGTATAACCTCCCACATGTGTCTCACACACACTGGGGAGAGCATCCAGCACCCCACATTCCATGCACAGGTACTACTGGTTTCTCCACACTACTCCCTTTCTCCCACACATCCAAAGGACCTTCTCTGTCCTTACTGTTTTCGTTGTTCTCCACAGTCCCCTTTAGTAAGGAAAGCAGGTTTCAGGAAGGAGTCAACATTCATCTTTACTACAGGCATCCTAACTTTCTACTGCCAGAGCTAGTGAGCAAATGCTGACCCACTGAAACTGCAACCACCTGTGGCTTCTAAGCATTGGAAGAAAAGCTGTAAGGGACTGTTCTGAGAGGGTTTGTTTGGAGTTTGGGGGGGGGTTTCAAACTGAAAGAAGATAGATTTAGAGTAGATTTTAAGAAGTAATTCTTGACTGTGAGGGTGGTGATATATTAGAACAGGTTGCTCAGAGAAGTTGTGGATGCCCCATCCCTGTAAGTGTTCAAGGGCAGGTTGGATGGGAGTCTCAGCAACCCGGTCTAGAGGGTGGCATCCTTGCCCATTGCAGGGGAGTTGGACTGAGACAATATTTAAGGTTCCTTCCAACCCAAAACATTCTATGATTCTATAATGACTTTTAACCTGAGACTAATTTCAAACACATCCTGTTGAACACCCACAAAAGGAAGACAAACAAAACCCACTCAGAAAACTCAAATGGACTGAAAAAGGTAAAACTTCACACAGAAAGAGAACCTTTCTACACAGAAGAAAGAAGCAATTTTTTCCCATGTCAGCATCCATGGGAATCCTGTTTTAACAACAGAGCTGAATTTAGAACCTCCTTAATACACCAGCAATGGTTAGTTACACTGTCTAGATAAACAGACAACTTCCACATATATACTTCACAGACTCATATATGAAAGTCAAATAGTCACCAAGCAAAACAATCCAAAGCCCCCTATTTTCATGCTGCTTTCTCTAACATCAAGACCAGCAGTTTTTAGTGCATGCTTTTAAAATCACTAGTTTATTTTTAAGGAAAATGCTTTTAATGTAACTGGGAAAGGTGAGCTTATGGACATGGATGCACTGTACAGGCAGATATTCTTCTACTGCTTGTTTTTTGCTCTTACTGTTTCCTCTTACTAAAGACTGAAAATCATTTCTCTAGATATGCTTCAAATCTCAGAACCTGGCATAAAATCCAGGAACCTAAATTTTAGCCAACAACATTTAACTAACAGTTAGCTCTCTAACCCATCAATAAAGTTTATATGTCCTATGCCCCATCAAAACTGAGTAGAAATAGGATAATAGCTTGCTAATGCTACCAAGTGAGCCAACCTTTTATCTCAAGCAGATACGGTCCACACTCAGAAAGTTCCAGACAGACTCTGCACAGAATTTTTCTCCTTATAATGTCATGAATTGTTTGAACTTGAAAAGTCGCAGAGGAAAAAAAAAAAAAAAAGAGCCGTAGAAGAACTGAACCAAAGCTACAAAGCTGGATACTCAAAACTTAGAAAGTGCCAGAATACAGGAAGACTGGACAGAACTCTGCAGGCAATGTGCCAGAGGGAACAGGAGAGAAATTAAATCAACTTGTCATACTTTTTGCTCTCTAACTTGGTAGAGTCTATTAGTAACAGGGTAAGATTAGCACAAGAGGTTTGCACCATCATGAACAGAAACTCTTTGTACACTCCCTACCATCCACCTTTGTCCAGCAACCCATTAACGTCAAGCAAGTATAATATGCTAGCAGGTTAAATTTTCTAATAAACCAGGATGTGAGCATGTTATAGCTACTTAGTATTCAGTTTGCTCTTTTATAAATGATTTGGTAGAGAATCAGGCCCTCCTCTCCCTCTCTAGCTGACTCTCATCTGATTCTAATTCAATTTCTCTGCCTATTGTTTATTTCACCGCTCCCCTGTGAAGTGTCAAATGCTGATGTTCCGTCAGCCTAGAACTGTCGTTTATATTTGTCATTCAGTCCTTGTTAAAAAATAAAACAGGACTGCGCCTGCCTTGGAGCGCTCTGCCTGGGAATTCCCTGTGGTAAAATTAGTCCATTTAGATGGAAAGTTTTGTGTCACTCCCCTGTCTAAATTGGCAGATCTGGCTCTTTTGCAAAAACCAATAAACTGTGAACCTTGATGCATCTGTCAATCAAACTCATCTTTCGTGAGCAAAGCCAGATGACAACAAAAGCTGGGCAGGCTCCTCCGATTGGTTCTTCTCATTTAGGCATATCAGGAGGCACCTGTCACTCCTCTGGCTCAGCATCATGCTCAGAGGGACTCGATTCCCAGAGAGATGAAGCCTTATTGGGGGTTGGGTTGGGGCTGGGATGGGAAAGGAGAAAGGGGGAGTTCACCATTCTCACTTTCAGTAAAATCTGCAGCTTGGCTCTTTCTTCATAGCACTGGTGAGAGGCAAGGAACTGGCATCACCTTTTGTTCTGGAAATGCTTTTTTCACATCTTAAGCAAGCTCTTTGATTTCTCAAACTGCAGGTTTTCTGATGGCTAAAAGGATGTAGAAGAAGCAGTAAATGTGATATGCCATATCCCCGGGGCTCTGGGAACTAACCCACAATACCACAGACGAGAGACAGGACATATTCCAAACCCCTCTCCAAAGCTGCTGTGCCACCATGCCTATCTGGTCACCCACTGAGGAGAAGCAGAGAAGGTATTTCTACCTGTCTGCTAGGAAAGAAGGGGATTGCAAACTGTTTGCATGTCAAAGGAAGTATTTCATATAAAGGCATAAAAGAGAGAATAAAATGGCAGCAAAGATCAATAGTTCACACCACGGGACTTGCAAGGAGCTGGCACAGAGGGAGCTCATGATACTCTGAGAACAACCTCCAGAGAGAGCAGAATTTCATAGGACATCTCAACTTGCCCAGTTTTCACTGGAAAATTCTCAGCCCTGCTGTCTGCCCAAAATAAGAGGAGCCAATTTTTTTTTTTCTTTTGCTTTCCAAAAACTGATTTTAAAATATTTTTTGAAGTGTTCTCATTTGCATACTTGCTTTAGGTTACCATTGAACCAATCAAGACACTTTTTTCCTCCACAGAGCTGTTGCTTGATGGTGGATTTATATTGCCTCTTAGGCACCTCATCACAAACCTCATCTCAGGTATCTGTATTTTGTATTTCTACTTTGTTTTGCTCAGAACAGCTCTGCCTTCGTATGTCACTTACACTGTTTGCAGGTATCTTTGTAATTATCTTGGCAGTGCAGTAGCCAAACAGTTCTCTCAAAATCAGAATACGGTACATGACTGTTTCGCACAGTTACCTTACAAGTCTCATCAAAGTTTTGTGCTTTTGCTCCAAGAAGGATACATGATGAAAGACTGAAATCTCAGCCTCCCTAAAACAGTTGTGAGTTCTTTTGTCAATTACAGGCTCAAAAACAAAGGACCAAAAGCTTAGAATCAAAGTGCAAAAAAGATCTTTATAACATTAAAGCTCATGTCATTATTCTTACTGAGTGTTTGAGACTTGCCAAACTGGACATACAAAGTACAGATTTTCATGTGAGATGAATCTGGTAAAATATTGACCAGGTGATACTAGTTAGCTTTCATATACACATTTATTGGGCTACACATATAAGGTCAAAATACAATCTGTACATCAGTGCCTGAGGTCTTGAACAGACTGCTAAAACACTGCTTTCAGCAGGCAGGTTACAGGGTACTGTGTGAGTACACAAAGTAGCACAGCCAAAGGCTGCAGTCTTGGAAAGGCACATTACAAACTGTGACTATGAACCATATTAATATCACCTACAGATACTGAGAGAATGACTCTGTGCATTATGTAGTGTACACAGTAAGACATCATTCCTGTCCTGACCAGCTTACTTATCATCAGACAAAACTGAAAGGGAAAGTGACTCATTCAGTGCTGCTCACCTGATCATTGACAGCAAAGGAGCAACACATAAATCTCATCAGCTCTGCCAGCACACTGGATCCTCCTGCCCTTTATGCCATCATCAATTAGCCTAGCTTTTTTTTTTTTTTTTTTTTTAACAGATTCTTGAGAAAGTAAATGAAAGAAAAGATCATGAATCTTTAACATGGGTTTTCTACCTGCCGCAGCATTTTCTGGCAGGGGAACACATACATGTAACACACAGAATGTCTAAGCAAATGAACTGGAAAACACTGACAAAATAAAAGAGAAACTTTATAATGCTGCATTGTGGAAATAAAGCGCAAACAGAGAGGTCACAGAAGCACACCAATAGGCCAAAGAATGGCCATAAGGTTGTTAATTAATTTCAAATTTTTGGGAGACACTCAGCCAAGATTCCCAAAAGCAGCTCTGTCAAATGTAACTCATACTCAAGGATCTAACCAAACAGCACAGGTTTCCCAGAATCACCTGACACTTTCCCTGTTCATCTTTTCTTGTTGTGAATGCACGCAGGAATGGAATTCCTTCCATGATTTATTTCCCTCCCAGGACTCTGCTATGAAGGTTCACTGCCCAAATACTATAAGAAACTGGCCAGTATTCTGGCCAACAATCTTCTGTTAATTGGTTTCACCTTTGTCAAAATATTCCAGAGGCTCAGTCTCTACAGGTGTGACCAGCTCTTCTAAAGGGCCCAAATGTGAGTTAGGTATATAAATATGTACAGCTCAGTATTTTTACCACAAGACTTTGAAAAGTGTACAGACACTCAGTTGCACATTATATGCTGAGTTTTAGCTTTTTTGAATTTTTTTTGTTAAAGATCCGTGAAAATCTATCCATTATTTTCATCTCCATCTACTCAGACCTTAGCTTTAACTAATTCATTTATTTTTAACTTGCTCTTCTTTGAAAATTGTGGGGTTTAGGTTGGTTAGGAAAAACGTCACCCTGTTCTTCTACCAACTAAATTACATATTCACCATTCAACTTCCTTTTAGGTTCTAGTATAAATCAGAACAAACTTAAATTATGCCGTGTGCTCCAACTATTTCACTGTGCTACCCCTTCTGTCTGTATCAGCTGATCACTCTCACTAGATTTAGATATTACTGCCTGCAGCCGAAATTCTCTTGCTGCTTTGTGTTTGCAGAGCAGGTACCATCGTGGGCTCCTGGCCCCCTCCAGAAGTCTCAAAGAGCTCCCACAAAATAAACTTTGAACAGCAAAATACTCTTGGAGAAAAGGCTACAAAATACCATTGTTGTGAAACATCCAGGTGATGCTGAATATATCTTTCTCTAGGAGGTGAATTTTCTGAAATTACTGCCTTCCTGGAAAATCTTGCTCTGGGTCATAGTGCCAGATGTGAAGTTCCCACCAAAAGAGGGGAGAGAGTGGAAACAAAACTAAAAGTAACTCAGAACAGTCTTTGATTCTGAAAGTTGTCACAGTCTTTATCAATATCTCCGATATTGTCAAATATGCCTTTCTAGTTTTGTCTTTGAGTATGGATTGCCTATTTTGACTCATTATTGTTTGTTTGTCTGTTTATTCATGTGTTTTACATCTTCATTTGTATTTTGCTTGGATAATACAACAAAACTAATTAAAAAAAAAAGAAAATAAAAAAGAAAAAAAAAAGATTTTTATTTGCTCTGATACCTGTTAGCATTCCCAAGCTGAGCCTGAGCACAGATATCATCTGTTCCCTCAGAAGAGAGGGAGACACCAGAACATTTGAGACCCACGGTGAAGAGTCTGCAGGGAAAGGAAAATGTTTCCAAGGTAATAGCACAGGGGTGGACCTCATTTTTGTGTTCCATTCTAAGGCGACTGGAAGGCTTTTGGAGTCTTTCCTTCTAAGTGAGTCATACATTGGCAAGGGTACTAGGTTTTTTGTCATCTCTGAACTGCCAAGGTTTTAATTCAGGAAAATCAAAGCCTTTGTATATCTCTTCCCTTGCACAACCACTCAGAACACAGAAAAGTTGAATTATTTGGTTGCTTATGCACAGAACATGGTTTTTGTGCAATATGTTTCTATCTGTGTATGTTAACAGTGAACATCAGAGCCCACATTAAACGGCCAACTAAAAGCCTCTGAAGGCAGCTGAAAGCTTAGACTAATGAGTTTGGTTTATGCTCCAGAATAGTTCTTAATTTGCCAAAACAGACACTCAGTTTGAAATACCCCATGGTGCTACCAGAGGAGATACATACTGACAACAGTCACAGAGATACAAGAACTTCTTATGCTCCTTCTCTTCAGACTAAGTGTTGTGATTGCGGGTCCCCTCTCACTTTGTCCCATTAAACCTATTTCAAAGTGTGGTAAATCTGTAAGCCACTGATCATCTGGTTTGCTTAGCAAAGACAGAAAACATTTTTCCTGATACTGTTTCTCCTTTGGCACCCAAAACTAGTGAGCAGTCTGTCTAATATGGCTTCCTCCTAAACTGATCAACCTTGAAAAAAAAATACAGGATTCTAGTTCTGGTTAGCAGAGCTAAAATAATAACAACATGTTGTTTCTGCCATCTATCCGTATTGTATTATATTTTTCCCCCAAAATGAGCTTTTGTCAACCTCTTATTTAAATGCTCAGCAAGTCACCTAAGATACAGCCCAGACTGAAGAAGCCAAAGTGAGAAGAAAATGATTATTAGAAGGAGGGGAAAGAGTTTAAAACCAAAAGCACCAGCCACATCTTCTCCATGGAGGACTTAATATCCCTTGAATAAACACAGTGCTGAAGAACTCCTTCATGCTACTCTCTGGGCTGAAGTTTCTGCTGTGAATTCAGGCACAACTCCAGGGTTTGAGAATACATGATATAGATAGCAACCAACTTGTATATGCAATCAGTTATACAACTTGAACAATGAGATTTTGAGATTTTTGTCCTTTCGGTACCTTTTCTCAATCCTGCAGGTTGTTCATCTATATGGTGGTTAACTCACTCAGACTCATTGGAGAGTTCCTATCGCTGTTCCTAACAGTCTTAGTTAACACTGCAATATTGGTATGACAAATTACCTGTGCTGTGCTAAAAACAGAGGTTGACTCTACAAATGTCAGTGAGAATCTGTCAGTTCTGCTCCTGACTGAGTATCTGCCTGGCCATGAGGTTAGTCCCCTGAATTTCATTTTACTAGCCATAAACAGAGTTGGTTGAAGACAAATTGCTATGCAGACCACTGCCATCTCCTGCTTGAATCACAAGCACACCAGAAGGCACTCAGGGATCTCTCATCTTCAAGCAACCACAATAATTCTCTCTTACAAGTCACACATGGATAAAAACCTCTTGTTTCTGATTAGACCATCTACAACTTTCTGTAAGCCTCCATTCCAGATTAGTCACCACATAAATGAGGCATAGCATTGTTATTACTTCCTCCACCAAGTATACAAGAATCTTTACATAGTTTTTCAAGGCTCCAGGCAGAAATCTCAGCTACACAATTCACTCAAAAATCCTTCAAAATTCAAATGCTTTTCATGTCTTCAGGAATTTTCTGTTCAAATTTATAATTGTGACATTTTCTTACCTTTATCTGTGCTCCACATGGTCTGTTGCTGTGCTGCTCAGGGCATTCTTTGACCTCTGCATCCCCTGGTGTCAGAAAGACTCTTAATTGGAATTCATTAAAATGGTTCCTGAACATCCCCCAAAAGGTAAGTCACAGGCTTCCTTAGCAGAACCAGACTCTGCAGGTCACAGGAACACAAGAAAAGGATGGCAATTGATTAAATTACAAAGTAGTAAATTAAAAGCTGATTAAAATTTTTCCCCACCAGTTCGTGTTTTGACCAACTGAATTTGTAACCACAGGAAGTTACCAAGATTCCAGTAAAGACAAGACAGCTTTATAAACAGAAAAAAATCCAGGGTTATGAGCATTCAACAAGCATTCTGCAGATTATATGAGCTCACAACAAAGTGCAGGAGATTCCTTTGTCTGCCCATTGCACTGTTCTACCTTCCTGTAAAGAATCTGTTGAAACTAGTGCTGGAGATGGTTGACCAGGCAAAACATGAGCCTGTCTTACAAATCCTGTACTTCCAAATCCACAGAAATACCATTAAAAGAGAGGAAACAGCCTACAACTTTGGCTTTTATTTAATTGTGGGACCTGCAGCAGGAGCTGCATGTTGAATAATTTTAAGTAATTTGTCTTGCTGCTTTAGCTACATATTATATCCTTGTTAGTTCTAAATGCAACCCTCTTGGAGGTTATTTTGATTCATTTTGTCTCCACTATTTTATACAGAGTTCAGTTTTGAATCATTGCCTCCAGCAACAGGAGTTTTTTCATCTGTATTTCACAATGCAGAAAGATTTGTATTTTTTCAGGTTTTACTCTCTCTTTTCAATTTTTAGGGGTAATTTTTTAATAAAATTGTTTGTGTTCCTGTCTCAAAGATTCAGTGTTATGAGAGAAAATTTGCCCGTTTACTCCTTTAATGTGTCCTATGTCATGTTCACCTCACTGGCTCAGGACAGCTTGATCATAACCATTTTTCTCAGAAGCTTGGTTTGCCTTCTGTATGCACCACTGTCACTCAGGCCTCTGAAGTCAAAAGAGTAACATACATGTAAACAGTGTGCAAGTGAAACTGGAATCAGGCATTGACTTTTAAGATAGCTGTTTTCAAGTTCATTGCCACAGCTACCCCAGAGGAGACTCCTCTTGCACTGTGATCATCTTGTCTGGCCTCTGATATGGGGTACCCATAGGGCTGCTCGGAATTAATTCCTGCTGTGGGTCCAATAGCTGAAGTTGAAGTAGGAGAATCTGTTTTTCTGAGGAACATTTGCTATCAGCTGTAAAGGTTCAAGTGCTGGAAAATACCGTGAACCCTAACTGTTATATTTTGACAGCTGATTACCTGCACTGTTGGAAATATGCACATTTTTTTCTGGTTGAATTTACGTGGTATCAATTTATAGGTGCTAGAGCTTCTCAGATACGAAACTGTGATTGAACTATGTTGCAGAGTTCTTTGCTACCAAACTACATGTCCTTCATTTTTGTTCATATTTATAAACTGTTAATACTACTAATCTTATTTTTAAGGGGGAAAAAATCCCTTTATAAATAACCTGAATTTAGACTTTATTTAGAGTGGAGTCACTCTAAATAAGAGACAACTTCTATGTTCTTTCCTGTACACTTGCGCTTAGCACAGTAACTTTAAATGTCTTTCTAACTGACAGAAAACTTGGGGGCTCTACAAAAAGACTGTCTCAAATCCTTTGCAGTTTTACTATGATAACTGCTGGCTTCCTATATCTCCTTGCCCAACCTACTTTGTTTTAGCACCCTACAAGTTCTGATGCTCATATGTTGTCCAGCAGGATGCAGGCTAGAGGCTAGACCCAACCCAGGGTAAAAACAGCAATGCAAAGCCAACCACGAACAAGCATTCGGTCTCCTCAAAGCTCAGTTGCATAGTTTTTACCAGATGAGAATTATATTTGCATTTGTATTTAATATGACTGAACAAAATAAGAGAGAGACCATCTACCACATACTGTTGTGTTTTACCACCCCCAGTATGAGGCTTGCCACTCAAATTCAGTTCTGTCTCCAGGCTGTTTATGATATGGGCACTCATTTTGACAGCTGGACTGATGAAACCTTGGGTCCCAAGGCAAAAATGATGACTGAATGCTGGTAAACTGAGCCACAGTGCTCCAAAACCATGTCAGGCCCCACTAGCCTGCAGCTAAAAGTTCTGGATGGCCATTCCAGAAATGCTGAGCTCCAACTTAATGCTGCTTGCAACGAGATGAACAGGAAAGTTACTGGTAACTCTTCCACTGATCTCAGCATTGAGTATTTGGATACATCCCACTTGCAGTGGAGAGAAGTTCACAGGAGGACACTGAGGAGAAGATGAAGATAATGAAGCCTGTCCTCTACCCATGCATACAACCAACATTTCACAGACCTATCTCCCCCTGACCAAGTCTGTAGTACAACTCTTTCGGGCACTCAGAAATTCCTAGAAGATACATAATTTAAAAATTCATTTAATATTTATGCAAATACTTTTGTTGCACTCAAGTTGAATTTCTTTCTGTCTTTGGTTGGTTTTAACATTATCCATGCTGTAGCACATGCACGTGCATGCATATCCACTCTTCTGCATTCAGAAGTTGTGAAGTCAAAAACACTAAAATGATCATCTACATTGCTCTGACTAGAAACTGAATCCATATGCCAGAGTCCTGACATTTTAATGAAAATGTCATGATGATGTCATTTTAAGTATATTGGGAAGTCCTGCATTGTCTCAATCTTGGACAATGTGAAATGATGTAATCTGGGATCATCAGTGGCATATATGGGACCAGGCACCCCTTTCTGACCCATATAGAGAGAAAACTGGGAACCCAAATCATAGAATTTGTTTTTCATGATGTGATTCCTCCTTGAATGTCCCTGACAACGACAGATACCAATGCATCATGAGGTGCTAGACATCACTCAGTACCTACTGAAACAGTATTTGGGCACCTATCAGGGTTTTGAGGGCTAACCAGATGTGTCCCTAACTTCCCACTCACTCTGGTATGAGGGAGAAATAGAGATGTAGGCATTACAGGTGGAGCCTTCTGTCTGAGCCCCAGAGACACCACAAGACAACTATGAGCTTTTCTTGTTGGGGTTTTTCTTCCTTTTTTTCCTCCCAAGCCATGGTGCTATTTGTGGAAAAGCAGCATCGTGACTCCCATTACAAGACAAGTAGCACTCGCTTCCTCTCCCCTTCTTGTCCCAATCCTTCTTGTGCATTATCCATTGCACTGAGTGGTAACGAAGAGTGCCAGAAAGGAATAGGATTTTTCTTCTGTCTTTCATTTTATTTTTTAAGCAATCTCCTCCTCCACCTCTTCTTTCTTCTACTCCTCCTCTTCTTCATCCTCCCACCCACCCCCATCCTGTCCATCTCCCCTCACACACCACTCCCCCCCTTTACCGGTATCCAACACTGTCAACCCAAACACATGATAAATTGCCCTGTCAACAGAATTCATTCAGGGACCAATTAATTCCACAGAAATGAACCAGGAGCCATCAGTTGCTGAAAAACTCCAAGTGCAGGGAGCGAGGAAGCTAGCTTTGTGTGTGTGTGTGAGAGAGAGAGAGAGAGGCTTGGGAAGTTAGTCTGACAGAAATTGGTCATTTAATGCTTAAGTGCACCGTAGACAGCCCTGTCATAGCAGCCGGCATGGCAAAAACTCCCCCAGTGCTTTATTTATTAATTATGTGGAGCAGCACGGGGGTCACTTCACTGTCTTGATACAGACTCATCAACTTTACTTCTTGTCACTGGAAGAGATCCCACAGCATGTGAGATAGAGGGCCAGGCCTTTTTCTGGCTCTGTCTCCTGCCCTCCTGCTACAATGCAGGATAGAAGCAAGTTTGGAAGAGGACCACTTGTGCCCTCAGTGAGAGTGGGCAGTGGCAGGTGGGGATACGAGAACAGTCAGAAGTGGGAGGCATACCATTATCCTGCTGCTCCCCAGCTCTGGAGCAGGGATGGTCAGAGCTTGGAGATTTCATTTGCAAAGCTTCCTCATTATCCTCCTTCAAACTCTCCTTAGCCATGATGCCTGCAAAAATCTGACAGCAGTTAGGCTGCTGATGTATTATGAGTACTGCCTATCCTGCTGATCAATAGCGTCTCATTGCTCCTTACTGTATTCCCTCAGCTGTCCATACTAACCATTGCTTCTTGGCTCATAGTTGTGAGCTCTCTGAGGGCAAGATCATCCTTCTCTCACACACAAGTACAGCACCAGGCAATGCCTATAATCATTACAATACAATATCAGTTAAAAAAGCCCAGTCATTTTCCAATGGGAAAAAAACCAAACTCAATGACCTCAAGGATCGCTGCTAGTTCTGTTCATTTCTTCCCTGGGCTTCATCTGAAATGTGATGGGAAAAACAATTAATTTAAAAAGTGAAACTTCAATATACAATTGTCATTTGTGGGCCTTCAAAAACCACATATTCAAGTGTTCCGAAAAGGGATCATATCACAAACTAATTCTCCTTAGTTGAAGATAATATTCAGAATGGAGCATCTGACTAACAATTTTCAGTAGATTATAGCTTCTTTGTATTAGGAATCATGAATTCCTTGAAACCACACGTATTGCTGATGTCACTCAGATATTGTAGTGATACTATAAATAACAAAAACAACAGAAAAATAAACATTTTAAAATAATCCTACTTGGTACCAGAAATAAATTACCCTTTCACAGAGCAGGCATGACAGAAAAATCAGACAGGAAATAGTCTTGATAGTGGAGGACCTGATAACAGTCAGGTCAGAAAATTTACTTTTGTCTTGGATAGACTTTCTTATGGAGATTCTGATTGCCTCCGTTATCTAGAAAGATAGGCAATGAAGATTTCATTCCATGTATGAAAGGATATTTTGGACTTCCATTTGCTTACTCCAAGAAACATCTCCGTTATAGCAGCATCCTGTATTTTGCTGTTATAAGTTTGCTTGATACTTTGGCCTCAAGGAACTCTCTCTGCTGGTCAAAAAATTCAGTTAGTGTGTCCTTGCACTGCACCATTAGTGTGGACATCATTCTGCACAGTCACTTCCTCTCTGAAGCATGCGGATCTCCTCAAAGTATCTTCTAGTACTATGTGGCAACTTACCTGCCTAAGCTAAAACACAACAGGTCATTAGTTCCTACTGTGAAAATTTCAAACCACTTCACTGTCTATTGGGGAATTACACTGTGATGCAGCTGATAATGATTTATGAGGAGGAGTCTGGGGGTTTCAGAGGGTACAGGCAATCATCATCCACACTTTTGCACATGAAGGACACAGACTTTGCAATATAACGAATAATGACAATCAGGGAAAAGAACCCCGTGGTTCTAGGAGATCAGTGTGGACTATCATGAGCACTACTATTGCTGATACCTTGTCTTGTAAGTACTCCTCAGGCTTCTAACTTAGTCAACAGCAGAGGATGAAAAGTGATATTTTACTGATGAGCTTTGTAATAATGGGGCTTGCTATCTGCAAACATTCAGCAAGAAGAAAACAGCCTGAAAAGTCCAAAAGCAAAAAACAACAGGGATGACTGAGTGCTTCCATCTTCCTTTTAACCTTTTCACCTTTCAGTTACATGGCTAGTAAAGCCACATTCTTAAGTGAAAGTTACTTTTTAGGGTAATAATTTTTCTCCTGCTATTGACATTTAAAAGAAAATACGCAACTAAAATATTACAAAGACATCACAGTTTATAATGCCAGAGTCATTCCGGCCTTGGATGTGCAGAGGGCTTAATACGCAGAAAGTAATATGAAGACTGAACATAGTCTCTCCTTTTAAGATAGCTGCATCTGCCCATGACACCAAAACAGCTCTTCCATTACAAGGAGTTCTGGACTCACTCCCCAGAAGAAGTTGCTGTTGGTAGCTTAAAGGACAGCAGAGAGCTCTGATTCCATCTCATCCTTCTCAGGCCATTTTTTCTATTTTAAGCTGCTGTGTGCTGCTGCTCTCAGAGTGTGGGGGCCAGTGCCAGGGCCCAATTACTTCAACAGAATGTTTACAGCATGCCAGCACAAAAGATCACACGCTGCCCTCGCCCTCCTGGAAATCTCAAGGTTTTGTTATCTTACATTGTTTTAGGCTGAACTGAATGTTCTTCACACTGATATAGCTGGAAGCACTCCACACCATCCAGGTAGGTTTGCCGGTAGCTGTTCTTAAGCACCTGTATCTCCACATGCCCAACACACTGGAGGAGGCAGGATCAAGACTGCAAGGCTGGGCTGAATTAGGTGCAAAGTACCTACTGAAGCCTGCAAGGACTGAGGGCCCACACACTTGAGACATATAAGTAAGACCTGGTGTAACAGGAGGAGAGAACTCTGCCATAAAGGTGGGAGGAGCTGCTGTCATTTTGAGAGCAGAGGAACCTTGGTTTGGCCCTGGAGCTTACAATGAGTACTTGTTTTCCAGCAGGGAAAGCCAAGCTGCCTTCACTTTCTGCATGATGAGAATTCTCAAAGAGCACCTGAATAATTCAGGGAGGCTTTGATCTGAGTGCAGATGGACACAGACATAAACTCTTTCCAGAGCCAGCTGGGAAGCAGTATTCCTGGCACTTCTCACCTCCTGCCAGTTCTCCTTGACATCCGATCCTAGGCCAGCAGCTCTCCCAGCTCCCATTGTATCGGCAGCTCAGTGACATGTTTGGTGTCAGTGGAGATCCCACAGCCTCTCTCTGCTACTCGTTTACCACTTGAGAAGCATGATGGGGCATGAGACTGCACGCTGCTGCTCAGGTCTCCTTTCAAGGATGGATGAGACTGTCCTTGGGGAGAAAAGGTCAGTATGTCCACTTCACTGCTTGACTAAAACTGCCCCTGATCCAGAGGCAAAGGTCTCTGCAAGGGATGCTTTGGGTGTATTTTTGGGACAGTCCAAGTAGGGGTAGATGTTTTGTGCAGCCATGAAAGAAGGTGATGAAAGGAGCTTTTACCAAGTCTCTGTGGTCTCCCTGTTACTCCCTTCCTTTTCCAGGTAATTCTGCATCTTGATCACGCTTTATTCAGCTTGTCAGGGTTCACCCTGACCTGAAAAAGATCATCTGTGATATACATCAGTCCAACCAGGAAAAGAATCTAGTCCTTTACTGTTAAAAAAGCATATGCCTTTCATAGTGTATTTACAGTTTCTGGTGTAATTATGACTTGATGCTACAGCAGTGACTTGATTTTTGTTCAAGTACATGGAAAATATACACTGAAAATAATTTTATTCTTGTTGACTTTAACAGAACAATACTGGATTTATAGCTGTAAGTCCACAAGGAAAGTGAGAATCAGAGTGTGAGCTGATGCATTCAGGATAGAATTTTTATTTGATTTTTTGGGGGATTTTTTACAGTCACTTTCCTATGATCACTCTTTAAAGATGCTTTTTGTTTCTTCTCTTGTTCTCTCTCCCTGTGACTAAACTATTAAATTTAATATAAGCCATGGAAGTTTTTCTGATTTCACTATATCTCCCTATACTGCTTTGTGGGGCTGGACCTCCACTGTGTTAATGAGTCAATCGGCAATTCTACCTTTCATTGAACTGTTTGTATGTTCTGACACAAAAGGATGGGGATGAACAGAGGAAAAAAAAAAAAAAGCACAAGTTAATATAACTAGAGGGTCCCTATGCAGTCCTTGTTTCATATAAAAGCATTGCTCTGTCGTATAAACAAGACACAATATAATTCTTTCCACTCTCAGTAACTGCCTTTGTAGCAGCTTTCTAAGGACATGTTTGAATGGATCCCACCACCACGGTTTCTCAGTTCTGCACAGGCACTGCTCACTTTGACTCCAGACTAACACAGGACTTCCCAGGAACTCAGAACCTTGTCCATTTTACAGCTGGGGACCTGAGGCATAAGAATTAATTACTGTGTGCATGGTCACACTGCAACCCATAGCTCAGCAGAGAATCGAAGTAATGTCATTTAGATGCCACTTAATGTCACTTATTATTTGATTCGCTAGAGTGTTCTTCCCACAGCTGATCACTTTTGTATGTAAATCAGCCACTTGAGCTGGGGGAAAGGCGCTGTAAACTTAGATATCGAGAGAGGTAAAGAAGCTGATGAAAAAAATGTAAACAGAGAACTATATGGCAGGGGTTACAAAGGGGAAGATTATGCTGTGATTAGCAGCAGAATGTGCAGAAGTATGGAAACTTTCTTTTGTAATGCTGATGGCTCTGCTCCCTAGAATTTTCTATCACCTTTCAGCCAAGCAGTGACATATATCTGTGAGTCCAGAAATGCGCTCTGTGTCCCAAGATGAACTGAATGTCCTTCAGAATGAGGACTATATTTTGTTGCGTGTTACTGTTTACCCAGTGTGCTCTGGTTCTCACTTTTTCAGGAATACCAGAAGTGATAACTTGGTGGACAGGCTGAATACACCCAGTCGTGCAGTTCCCAAGGCTGTTTTCTGCTTGTGGATTTACCTGACATGGAATTACAAGTTTCATAGCACAAAGGCAAGAATTAGAATCTGTGCCCTGAGAAGAGAGGAAAGGTTTTGAGTAGGACTTGAGGGATGAAATGATAGAAAATAAACAGTCCTGGAGTGCAAAGATGCAGGCAAGCAGTATTATCTGGATGTGTTGACCCAATCAAGCCCGTAAGTCTATTCAGTGGAGTACTTTGTACATACACAGTGTTTGCAAACTCAGGCCATGATTAAACAGCTACATGACATGTAGCAGCCTATGAAGGAAAGCAGCGGGTGCTAAAATGCTTAGCTGTTTTTCTTTTGAGAAATCAAGTGTGCTTCAAAGATAACAGGCCATGAAGATTAAACTGCTACCGCACCAAAGGAGGAGAGCAGATGGAGCCACCAGCACTGCCACAGATGAGTACACAGAGATGTTTAAAGGCTGGAGATTTTATCAGCCCTTGCTCAAGGAGGACTGTAGGTTTCAGCTGTGGAAGCTGAAGAGAGGCAAAGAGGAAAAGAAGGGGAGGAACATGAAGTAGAAGGATTTCATTAATTAAAAGAGATTAATTAGCACCATAAAAGCAGGCACCATAGATTACAGCAACTGTCAGCAAAGAGCAGTGACAGCTGCAGCAGAACTGGTCGGCCACTCCCAACCCCAGCCACTGGCCATGTCCACACCTCAAGCAGTAAAGCCAGGCAGCTCAGGTGTCAGAGCGCTCCCACAGTGAGGGGTAACTTAGAGGATGGATCTCAACTGAACAATGGAATGAGCTGGTGCTGGTTTTTGTACATTCCATGTCACCTTGAGCAAATCACTGATCTTGCTATGCTCCAGTTCCTGAAATAGGGAGATAATTCTTCTGAACTGCCAATTTAAATTGTAAGACCTTTGGGGCAGAGAGTGGAGCACACCTTCTATTATATTTATAAAGGATCAGTAAGCATTAAAGAAGCGCTGCAGTAAAGAGCTAGTTAGCTGGTAACCAGAGTCCAGATACACAAAGCTAGAGCTAGAAAAAATGTTCAGGCACTCTCCCTTCACCCCTCAATATACTTTTCATATCAATGCAGTATTTCATAATTTAGCTAAGCCAAAGGTATTTTTAACTATGAACCTGGAAGCAAATATTAGCAGTTTATTTTCTGAAAAATGTTTGCACTTCTATTAAGAACATTTTCACTTTAAACATTTTCTCCTATTTGTAAAACACCAAAATACAGAAAGGCTCTAAGATTAATATCGTCTTAATTTTGCCAAAGTGAAGCATTTACATTGCTATTAAAATTGCTTCATTCTTGTTTAGCCCAACTTCTCAAACTGTTATGGATCACAGAATACTTTTGATTCCCAAGAAACTCTCTATCTACAACTGTTATTATGACTACCTCCAGCTTGTTCCACTGCAGCACTACAAGTAACGCATACTATTCACATGTGAACCATTTTAGTATTTGCTATTCAGCATCTATTAGTCCTGTAAAAAGATATTCATTTTGAAGCCAAACAAAGTGTGTTAGTTCAATTCTGTACATGAACAGCACTGGAGGATTTGATCTCCACAAACAGTCCCATTTGTTCCTTAAAAGCACAGCGTGTTCTTCTGTGTATGTCAGAAATGGGCTAGAAATCTTGCAGAGCGGGGGGAGCTCTGGAGCGGCTCCTACTCCCAGCTTTCTAACTCTCAAAGGCACAGAAGAGTCCTTAGAAGAGACATTGACTAACTTCCCACTTGCCTCGGTTTCTCCACATACAATAGGAAGATAATACAGCTTCACAACATGTTGTAGAGCAATGTTGTAGGGCAAATACATATTTGTCTCTGCCTCTGGAGCAGGCAGAGGCTTGGGAAGACAAAGCAACAGAAACAACTGGTATCTCCTAGTACAGAAACACAGAGTTCCTCTTCAAAAACCTGAACATCCTGGGCAGACTTCAAAAATCTTTCAGGACAGAAAACTAAACTCCAGTAATAAGCTGTTTTTTCCCTATGCTCTCAGATGTCATTGCAAGTCACACACATCATCTGGACTCCAGCTTGGGGGAAAGAGAATGTGAAAACTGCAGATACATTGCTGTTCACCCTACCATTTGGATTGCAACTTGTGTGGGACTCATTCTTGGCTCCAAGCACAGGGGCAAGAACTACAATATGAAGCTGCGGATTTACTATGTGACACTGGGTGAATCACTTCTTTTTCCCTTGTCTCAGTTTCCCAATTAGCAAGAAGAAGGAGGGAGGTAAAAGACATACTTCCTGGAACCACTAGAAGGACATAGTTCACCCTCATCCCAAGCACAGTGTCTCCAAAATAGATGCATCATATGCTGATTCTGACCTGAACACTCTGTTATCCATGAGAGCTCTCTGCTCCTTTAGGATGCTGAAGCCAGCAGTCCTGTAAAGCTCTGTACCTGCCTGCTGTGCACACAGCAGCCATCTCAGCACGGAGTGTCAGACTCTGGGCTGCTCCAGTCTATTTTATCACAATTTACTTGGTAACAGGTTACAAATGTGGCATCTGATGAAAATAATGAGCCTTGATGTCACTTAGTGCACGAGGCTCCCTGCATATGTGCAGAGAATAGCAAACAACAGCCAGCCTGGCCTCCTCACAGGTGTCAGCACAATTGGTCCCATGGCAGCATCCTCTTTCTGTGCTCTGCCTCAGCAAACCTCACCCACCAGCCACATTCAGGCACCATAAAAAACTCACTGCAGCATCAAGGTCAAGCCCAAGGCAACCCAGAGCAGGACTACTCTCTACTGTGACAGGTCCATGTCTTTTGGAAACTCACCCAGTGGCCAGATCTCAAGGACACTAGTTACGCCCTCAGGTGTATCTGTGTCCCACTTCCAGAGGCACAGGTCAGTCAGGAGCAGGAACCAGCCCACTGAGAGGAAATGATCCCTCTTTTCACCTTAGCACTCTTTCTATGATGGAAAAATTTTCAGTGTAGAAAAATCCCACTAAAAATCTAGAGGAAGGTTATCCAGCTCTTAAGCGCCTAAGTACCCTTGGTCTTAAAGGCTGGTCAAACCAAGCGAACACTTGCAAGACGGCTCCTACCCAAGTCCCTTTGCTCTTCTGAGTCCTGTTTTTTCCTGCTGCTGAATGGAGACAAAAGTGCTCCTTATTGTACATGGGATGGCCTTGAGGGTAAATCTGATAAAGAACAATCTGGGGCTATGGACAAAGATAAATTTCTTTGCAACTGTTGGGAAGGGTACAAGCAGCTGTGATACAGAGCAGAGAGAGACACACCAGAGAAGATGGGATAACCATGGAAAAGATCATGGAACAAATGCTAAAGCAGATATAGGAATGAAAGTAAAAAATTAAAAAGGTAAAGGTTGTGGAACAAAGCCATAATACAGCTCTTCATTCATACTCTGTTGTTTTGCCTTTTTCTTTTCTTTTAAGTTGGGATTTCCCAGAGTGTTTTCAAAGTTCCTACTTTACCAAAAAAAAAAAAAAAAAAAAAAAAAAACCAAAAAAAAAAAAACCTTAAAACCAACAAACCAAACAACACCACAAACCCAAACTAAAAAAAAATACTCCCAAAACCCCCAAACAACACATGCCTTGAGATGGAGAAGTAGGACTCTGTAGTTTTGGATGCTTTGGCTAGGTGTCTAGACTGATACCTGGAATGGGCCAGGTTTAAATGCCTGAAAATCCCCTAGAGCAGTCACCTGATCAGAGGAAAGGAGCCTTGTAGCCCCTAACATTTACTATAACCACCATTAGAGTTTCATTTCACTGTATAAAAATATACCATGACTACATACAGACTTATAGTCTTTTGGGAACGGGAGACAGTATAGAAAAACACCATCTTACTCTTTTCTGTATTCAAATACCATATAAAAGTTGCCCAAGATGCAGAAGGATCTTGCAATACCAATGCTGGACTAACAGGCAAGATGTAAGGGTTGCATTGCAGTTCTCATTTTGCTCCCCTCTGTGTTTCAAAACCCACATACTTGATTTCCTATGTGTGAGGATACAGTCTTCCCAAATTCCAGATCAGTTGGATTACAAAGCCAAATTATTATCTGCTTGCCTTTTTTTATTTTTTTTTTACCAAGAGACAAATCCTATCATGACAGAGGCTCTGATCTCACGAGAGCCTTTCATTGCTATTGTAATATAAACACTAACCCCACTCCTCTCATTAAAATCTCATCTTCTTCCCCAGAGCTTCAACACTGCTCGTAGCCAGGTCACTGAACATAGCCCATGTGTAAAGGGAAATGGCAGCAGGACAAGAGAGGGTGGATGAGGACATGCTGAATACTTACGTTTGTTTAGCTGGTCACAGTGACACCTAGCTTTTTTTCCTGAGTTGACAGCATAAAGCATACAAGAAATGTAAATCACAGCTTTGCGTGTGCATAATCTTGCACTGAGTCTAACATAGAAGTATCTCAACAGAGGAGAAACAATGTATATAAGGCTTTTTTTCAGTCTTGCAGAAAAAAAGCTTAACAAAAAACAGTGGTTTAGAAGACAGAACACAAATTCAGATAAAAAATACACCACTCTGTTTTAATTTACTGTGATTAGCTATTGAAACAAAGTGTCAACTGAAATAGTGAGTTCTTACTCTCTTAATGTAAACTGTACAATATGTGCCTCAGGAGGTCAAAGTAGATTATTTCAGGATTCCTTCTATGTGCAAATCTATTTTTTCTGTTACCTACTTGTCCACTGCTCACATGATCCTTATCATCTTTCCTGATCTTGATCAGCGCACCAAACTTTGTCACACCTGCAAGTTCCTCTTACATATGCTTATTACTTTTTCAGATCATTAACGAATATATTAACCAATGGCAGCATTATTACAGATTGCTTGTTTTGCCTGAATACTTCTTTCAGCAATATGAGAATTCTCACCATGCCCCTTGCCAGTCTGCCTCCATGGACTCTCATATTTGGAGAATATTTTCTTTCTACTTATTTTTTTTCTACTATCACTACAGTATGCGTGAGTCTCCAGAATACGTTAGCCAAGGCATCTTCTGTAAAGTTCTGTCCAGAGTAATTTGAGAGTGCCCCACCTGTAAGGAAGTCTGAGCATTCCTATTTTGTAGATGTGTAAGTATACCACAAGAGACCTAGATCCAGATGCACAAAGCATTTAAATGTCTAGTTCTCACTGAACTCTTATCCCTTATGGATAAAATCTCAAATGACTGCAGGGAGAGCACTCTACTTAAAAATCTTATGTCTTAGGCAAAATGCTTTAGAAACACAAAAATAGACTCCTAGCTCCACAGAGCCTCCGTGCTTACCTACACATTCCATTGTAGAGTTAAACAACAGACAAACTAAAGCCAACAGGTGAAGTAGTCACCGTCCTGCTTCATCAGCTCCAGTCTCCAGTTGTGAAACCACCAGCCTTGAGCCACTGGGAACAGCTGTCCAGATCAGGTGGATCAGCTACTGAGGACCTGGAAAGTCCTGGCCAGTGTGATGGTCTGTTTGAGCAACTGGAGCAGGGCTGCAGCCTCAGCATGTCAGCAGCTGGGGAGATTGGCATGAAGAGACAGCCACTGAGCAGGCTGTGTCTGAGCCCCACAGCTGGACTACCCACCTTTTACACGTGTGGGAGCCATCGCTGCCCACAACACAGAGGGCAAAACTAGGTGAGCTTTAAGATCCCTTCCAGCCCAAACCATTCTGTGATACTCCTCAAAACACCTGCATAACCAAGGCCAGCTCAACCCTGCCCAGAGAACTCTCTGTCTTTACACACTAGAACCCCTAACCCCTGGGGCCTGCTGACTGCGACAGATAGAAAAGCTCTCTGCAGCAGTGTCTGCCGGAATGTTTTTTAATTATCTCTGGAAAGTATGGACTGTGTATCATCATTAACTGGACTAAACACTGACGGTCAGTGAGTCAGGTACCAGTAAACGGTGCAATTAACAGCCAGAGGAGAGAAGTGTATTCAATCTGAAAGCTTTCTTTCTCAATCCATCTCCACTCATCACCCAAAGTGCTGAGCAGCAGACTTTTACTTTCAATTACATTAATCAGGTTAATTCCAAGTTAAAGTCAACATTTTAATCAAGAGGCAGGGAAGTAGAGGACTGAGGGGAAGAAAGGGAGGAAAAGAAGGGCAGGAGAAAGGAGGAGGAAAGGAAAGATGCAGGAAAAGAAAGCAGGACATTAAAGTGACAGGCACCACAGAAAAAATAAAATTAAATAAATAAGGAATAAGCTTCTATGTTGGACCTCTAAATTAAAGGGGTTAGCATTTACCTCCTGTGTAACTTTGGTATACTGGGCTGTTGCAGGGGGAAACTGGAACATATCAGAGCAGCTTCAGGAATGCTGTATTTTATGGAAAGAACTGTCCATAGAAATATCTCTTCAAAAGAGTCTGTAATGACCCAAGTCACAGACCCATCACACCATGACTTCTGTTTGCCCAGGCATAGCTCTCCTGCATGCCCTGTAAAGCTGAGAAACATTGCACGCCTAGAAAAACTACCAAGTGCTCCATCACACTGAACAGAAGTTCCACCTGGACCCACAGCTGAATCAATCACATTAGCACTACTGGGGGATCCCCCATTGCAGAGATCGGGTACTAATGACTACAGAAATATGGCATTAAGTCTTTCAAAGAAGCCTGCTCTGATGAGCCCATTGGATGTCCCTGCCAGAGATTTTTTTAACTATGTGAATTTAGTTAGATGCCCAACTTCCACTGGATTTCAAAAGGACCTGGGAGCCTAATTTCCTTGAGCTCCTTTACTGATCACATTTACAGATGATCCAGATTTGCAAAGGAAACCAAATAAAGGATACTGAAAGGTTCATCTGGGCTGATGGTTCTCACTCTTGCCAGGTGAAACAACGTGTATGGGGTAAGAGGCAGAGATTCAAGAGTTTTGGTTTCGGCCCATCACACCCTTTCTTTCACAGTTGCATGAGAAAGTTCAAGGTGCAGCTGCTGTCCTAGAGAGCCCTACTGAACCCTGAGTCCTGAGGAGCAGTCTCACTGGCTGTGTGTTTCATGGCTATCTCCTGGACAGTGAACCTGCAAGTGCTTAGACTGAATCACTCATTTTGGGCCTGAGCAAAGTCTGTTAATCCTTGGCTCACAGCACAATGCCAGTTTCTTCTCTTGGAGTCTTGAACAACAATCAGAGGGAGCTTCAGTACATGGGAAAACAAAAGCTGGAGGAAAACAAACTTGCTGTAGGAAGGAAGCATATGATAGAACAGACAGACTACCAGGAACACTTATTCACCTCCTGACTCTAGTACAAACCTCACCCATGACCTTGGGTGAATGGTTTCTCCCAGACACAATTTAACCATGCAATGGAGAGAGCAGTGCCTCCGCTGTTACCTTTCCAAAGCACTTTGACAAAAAAGCTGTAATTTAGCATTATTATTGTTGTTATATTTTATTATTAATAGCAATTTTAAAATAAAATCCTCTCAGGACCATGTCACACCTTTGAGCCAGCTAGATCATATCTCTGACAATTCTCAAGAAAATCAGAATAATCATACATTAGGAATTCAGAACAACAAAACTGGGCAAAGGGATTGAGAAGCACACAAGGGAAAGATACACATAAAGTGAGAAAAAGCTCACGGTGTGAAGATGCCTGTATGTGTCACCTACTAAAATTCAAGTTTTGGGGTCTTGGAAACAGCAGCAGGTTCTGTTCCCATGCGTGTGAGGTTTGACAGCATAATAATAAGAACCCCACGCCCCAACCAAGCAGAATGGTACCTGCTTTTGGAAGGGAGTGAGACAATGAAAACGTTCCCAAAAGCCACCAGGAGCTGAGCTCCAGGACTTTCTCCCCAGCAGGAAATCAGTTCCAGCACTTCTGATTTAAATTTTAAAATGTTACTTGCCGTTTCACTTGAATAAGGAAACAAATCATGCAAAAATAGAAAGACGGGAGTAAATAAAACAAGAGCAAGCAGTTAATTAGTGGGTCTGATCAAGAATGCCCTGCCATGCTCATTCTTCCTCCAGCTTTCTCCACTCCCACTCTGTGCTCGGCACTCTGCTCAGACCCACACTGCAGCAGTAGAGGCCCCTGTGCTGCCTGCTCCCCTCACCTCAGCCCACCAGCTCAGCTCTGCAGCACAGCTGGAGCTGAAACATCTCCCTGTGCCACGTTAACTAGCAGTCCCGAACACCCAAGTGTCCCAAAAAACATCCAATTCATTTCCCTCCCTCTTCTCACTATCACAACCAGAAAGCACAACAGGTTTCAGCAGTGACAGAAAAACACCTTCTTCTTAGGAGTAAGAAGAAAGGTAGGAACGTGACGATTTAGCAGAATAATTTGGGATCTCAACAGATTGTGTACTGATAAGGAAAGATGCTGCCAGGTCAGTGGAAACAGCAAATACCCTTTGCCTGGAGGCAACCTCCTGAATCTGAGACTCAATGCTAAAGTCAGCCAGGACCACCAGAAGTGTGAATTTTGTCAAATGAGAGCTGTAGCTCTGGGCACATGATTCTGCTCCTGAATACACCACTGAACTGTTTGTAACCACAGCTCAGTCACTCCACCACACCTGTAACCTTTCCTAGGCTGCACACCTCTCATGGAGCAGCTCTGCAAAGAAGGATTTAAACTCTGATAAATGGATGGTTGGCAGAACCACACCTGAAGATCAATAGTAATAGCAAAAAGTGGAGTTATAGCCATAAATGGTTTCACTTGGATTCACTACAGAGCTCAGTGAAGCTTTTCTGTTGTGGTTGCAAAACTGGCACGTCATCCTGGTGTTTCTACATCATTAAAATCTCTGCATGTACATATGGCTTTACCACATGCCTGCAGATAACCCAGTTCTTGTCAGACTGATTCTATAGACTATTGAAATGCTACTAAGAATAGGGCACCTTCCTAAATAAAAAATAACCCACACCCTGAGTGCTGAGGAACTCCCATGCCCACCTCCATCTGGCCTGGCAGTCTGACACATTCTTCTAAATCGTAGGTAAGGAAGTCCAAATGCAGAACAGGAAAGAGTGATTTTCATTTAAAGGCTCAACTCTCATCTCTTCTTTCTATTCAGCAACCCTACCCCTCAGGATCCTCAAAACAAGGTTAGGCTACTGTGTTCACTAACCTAGTTCACTGCCAACTGTGTTGAATTTCACATTCCACACTACGGCCTTCCTGGGGCTCAAATCTTCATCTTTTGCCCTGCACATACACCTGGTGACTTACACACCTATCTTACTGTGTGCTTTGAAATTGGATCCACACTGCCATGATGCCTGCTGATTCCTCTCATCCTGAGGCTCTGGGAAGTGATGTGGAGTGGAAAGCAGAATTGGTGGTCCTGAACCCACTGGCAGAGTTCCCATTTCATAGTCCAAGGAAAACCTGTACATCATAGCTCCCAGGGATGGAAAATGTCTGGGAGGTCACATTCTCCTCTGCACACACTGCGCCTGCTGAAGGCTTAAGGGTCCTCAAAACCCTGCTCTCCTCAGTGGTGTAGGAAGTTCTAGGGAGAAAAAAGGACAGCCTCCTGTTCCATTCCCTTTTCCTTGCCGAGAGGCTCTTGTTGAAGGATGGGATATTGATTGTTCTCCCTCCAGCCTCTCTGGCAGTACAAGGTCTTGGCCGGATGGAGTCAGACTCAATCATAATTGCATTTGCATAATACATTTTACCTTTCTCTCCTCCGCTGTAGTTTTCTGAACTTGCCAAGTTGCAAGCTGACCCTGTGAGCCAAGGTGTGATTAACTGAGAAATTCACAGCAGCGCCACTTTAATCAAAGGGGACAGAGGTTACAACAGCTCAATATTAGCGATAACCAGCCTTTGATCCACAGAGCTAGGCCAAGCCTGGCAGGCAAGCTGTGAGGAAATGCACCGTCAGGGCTTTTGTGGGGAAATAATACCTTATTAACCCCTTCATTTAACCTGCTGTGGGTGAGCAGAGAGCATCACCAGAAAAAACTCTCTTCCAGAGTCTTAATTACGGCCCACAAAGCTTCTGCTTCTTAAAACTATACCTAAAGGTGTTAAATTCCAGAAAATAATCACCTCCATCTCACAAGACCTATGGACTCATTTATAAGGGCAATGACAGCTTCTAAATGCTCCTGCTTCTACTCTAGACTGACCACCAATGTCAAGCACAGCAATGGGCTGACAGAGACACAGCCCAGGCTACCAGCTGTTAGTACTTCCGTACGGGTCCACACACATGGGCAGTGTTTCCAAGTCCACTCCCCAGTGCTGCAAAGTCCTGGCCAAGACACTCAATCCTCCCTTTCCCTCGCTTCTGCTCTTTTGCCTGAGAAAATGCAATTTCTTAACGTGGAGTTCCAGTAGGATCTAACACAATGTAGCTAATAAGATCAAAACTTAATGTGGACTTCAACAGATAATTAGAGATAATTCTCATAATCAGGTTGCACCAAACATAATACAAAGTCTAAATAATGGGAGAAGTACTATTTGATAAGAAATGTGTTAAATTCAATATGTAGTCCTGAAACAGAAAACAGACCCAGAATCCCAAGGGAGAAGAAATTTCCAGTTTTGGTAACCATAGAGAAATTGAAAATTCTCGTTTTCTAAAAAACTCCTAATTTTGAAATTTTTTTAGCATGGGACTGGAAATAATCCACACAAAAAGAAATCTATTATTTCCTGGTAAAAACATATTTGCATATTTGGGTCAATCAAAATTTTTTATTTCAATAAAATGAAATAAAAAATTTTCTCATTTAAAACCCCCTATGAATATTACAGAATCAAATATATTTTTGAAAAAAAAGTAATTTCAGAGTGAAAAACAGCTTTTGCTTTTGAAGGAATGAAATGGAAGGTGACAGTTCTACCAACAGGCTTCTGTCAAAAACTTTTGTGAAACAAAACATCAGTGAAACTGGCATTTCAGAGGTAAGTTTCTCTTTTCAGTTAAACAGTCTTCTTTGGTGGGAAACAGTCCTTTAAAACCAATCCATTCCTTTAATTATCTTTTTTTTGAGAGGACACAGAAAAAGGAAGTGACATCTTCCTGAGTGCTTTTTATTTACCCACTCTTACCCCCTCAAATGAAGACTTGGCCAGAGAGCCAGGAAGAAGTCTCACCTGTGCTGCACAGACTAAAAGGACACAAAGTTTTCTAGTTAAGGCTTTGGCCCAACATTCTTTAAGTGAGGGAAGGGCTGTCCTTATATGGGGCCAGCAAGGGTGAAGAAATTAGCTCATATGCTCCCAAAGCAATGCATTGTGGAGTCCAAGTACTCTACCACTGCAAATCAAACTGTCCAGTACAGTCAGATTACAGTTTTGGGTCATGACTTAAAAAAAAAAAAAATATCTGAGCCCATTTTTGAAGGATTGTCTCTAGAAACCTCCAGGAGACCTCGTTTTTGAAAAGCAAGGGTCTGAGAACCACACATCTTTCCCAAACTGTTATTACGACTACAGAAATCTGCAGGCAATTGTTTGGTTTAACAGCTCAGCAGACCCTCTGCAAAGGAACACCTCAGCTGGAGGGGGTCAACTCTCATCCTGCAGATCACAGCTCTGCAGGTCTCAGCTCCTCCACACCACTTTCTCCTCATCACTTCTTGATGGACCTTCCTCAGCTACTCCCACCAGATCTACTTACCTTCTTTCTCTTCAGCACATTGGTTTTGTGTCTTATTCACCCCTGCATGAAATGTTTCTAGAAACATGGAAGGAAGCAACAGGAAATCTCATTCTGACAGAAGGAAAGGCACTTCAGCAAAGGCATGATATATACCAAAAGCCTGCATTGCAGTTTCTAACCTCTCCCCTCTACCCCAATAAAACAAACAAACATCAGTTACCTGTAACATGAACCAACCCTCTGACCCAGAAAGAGCAGGATACATCCCACTGGAAGAGGGTGACAACAGATACCGCACCCAGTCCACTCAGCACATTGACCTCCGCTTGCCTGTCTACTAGCAGGAGGCTACAGCCGCTTGCCTCCCCCACTCTTCGCTACCCCCCTGCACATCCAGTCATTAATTGATCCCTGATCATCTCACAAATATATTTCCCTCTCTCCCCAGGGCAGGTCCACCCTCTTTTCCCTGTTCTCTGCCATTAACATGGGTCTCACATCACCATGCACAGCGGCACACGCACAGCTCCAAACACCTCAGGGCAGGCACATCATTTCCAATTGTGAGCAAATGCTGTTGGTTTTCATTAATCTGCAGACACTATATTTGCCAATTTCTCCAACTTTTCTTTCTCACTCTCTCTTTCTGCTTCAAGGCAGGTGAGTGCATCAATTTTCTTCTCATCTGTGGCAGTTAAATTAAATGGAATCGGCCTGATTGCTGAAAATCAAAGAGAAGGCTGATAAAGCAATTAAATCCCTCTAATTCCTCCCCTTGAAAAGGTGCAGCTTGGCTCAGAAGCTAATTAACTTCATAATGAAAATCCTTCTTCACCTTTTTAGGCTTTCTTTCATTCTTGTTTTTGGTAGAGCTGGTAGGTTCCCTAAAGAAGAGGGATGTTATAGTGATAGGCATGGCTCCCTGGAAGATGGCAGACGACCCTGTGCATGCATCACATCAGAGTCTTTCCAAGGGCCTAATGTGAGCCACTTCTGCTATGCAGGACCAGAATGTGCTGTGGTGTTTGCTCTGCAGTTGTACAAAATCTCCCAGGATAACCTGTTTGTCATTAGCTTTCAGGTTGACCCTGTGCCCAGCCCATGAAGACTATCAAAGCCTAATCCCCTTGTAACAGCAATTTCAAGTTTCATCTCTGGGAGTCATTAAATTTTTCATATGACAAAACAGCAGCTTCACATTAGACTATTAATCTTAATTGTTACAATCATAAAAGATAGGTAGTCACAGATCATTAGAACTCTGCACTCCATCTTCCTTACTCCACTTCTACTTAGTATTTGGATGTTTGCTCCTTCCCACTTTCATTTTGTTGGGAGTTGGAAGGCTCTCAGATTTTAACAGGTATCTTTCAGTTCTTTTACAAGTAAGAGAATTTTCATCCCATGCTATGCTGTGCTCTGTTTTTCTTTGATGATGCTCTCCTGGTACCAAAGTACCCCACATTATTCTACATCCAGTCACAATCCAGAGTATGAGTGGGATCAACTCCTTGTGCTCCAGGACAATCCACCCTAGTCGTGAAGCTCATACGAGTGATGTATTACAATTTGCATCTGCCAGGACCTATACAAAGGAACACTGTTGCAGGAGTACTCTGGCACACTGAATCTCTAGGTAAAGCCTGGTCCTTTACCAAAACTAACTTCCTTTAATTTGTCACCCTGGGAGTCAGTGAAAAGTTAAGGGGACAAATCCCTTTCAGTATAAGGCCACTTTAACTGCATAGAAAATATTACAAATGTATTATAATACAGATATACAAGGGGAAGACAACTGATGTTCATGACATATCGCTGTACACCCTGGCATCTAAATTTCCACCAGGCAAACATGTATCAACGTTTCTACTTTCCAGCATTATTCCTGCTATTAGAAATCTGTGCTTCAGGTGAAATTGACATCCCCTCTTATTATAAAATCAGCTTCAGTTTTCCAGGTTAAGTAACTTTGCTACCTCTTGCTAATTTTTGCCAAACACACAATTAATGTATTCTGTATATTACCATTCCCCAAAGTTTTACCAGATATGAAAGGAAGTATATTCTACTAATATTAATGGAAATGTCACCCCTGGGAAAGGTTAATTTTGCTTTTACTTTTCTCTTTTGTTCAGAACTGAAGAGGGAATTTTGCTTCCTAAAAATAATTAACTGACCTGTCACCTGTCCCTGATGAAACTTGCCATGGGGTTTTTAATTACCACAAATGTTCTGATCAATGCTGCTGCATCACGTACAGAGAGCAGTTCTCTTAAAGTAATGTAGAATGCCCAGCAAAGCCTTGAGACCATCTTTTGTTTATACTGAAAAGTTTCCTTTTAGCACTGTATTTGGGAGCATCTGATTTATAGGACAGAAATGATTTAGAGCATAGAGTTTAGACTAATACTAGTTTTTACTTAGGTTGCTATTTGCCAGGACTTCACAACACTGTATTAAGAAATATTTTGTGCATACCTTGCTAACTCCTCAGCACTCTCCTCTCTACTCTCTGGAGGAACCCTTTCTGAATGGACTCAGGCTAAATCCCAGTAGGACTTCCATCCCATCCTGCTTGGTTTGCAGGGTATAACCAGGTCACATCCCAAGGAGGTGTGGCCTCAAGCTGTTGGCATCCCTGTGTTATCCTCGCTTTGACAAATGGTTTATTTTTGCTGCAGCAGTAAATCTAGCAGCCATTGTTTACTCCTCTGTCTATGCACTTGTCAGCAGGAATGTGCACAGCTCTGCAAACCCCAAGCCCCTGGCTAACAAATGGCTGGGCACTCCATTACTGCTCCTTCTCCACCGTGGAAATCCCTGTTGCAGGCATTAGAAGATATGCAGGGAGAGCCTCTGACCCTATGCTCAACATCTGGGGACAGAAACTTGGGTTCACAAAGCCCAACTCATCAAGGAGTGCAGCATCCACTACCTATTATCCAGTCAGGGAACAAACCTTTTCAGATGGATCCATGTTAGACCCCAAGTTTTACTGACAGCCAGTATTTTGCTTTTAACATCCCAGAGATTCTCTTTTACCTAAGGGAAATCCATCACATGCTTAAGGATGTATAGTGTGTTTGGTTATCAGGAATGCTAATACTGCTAAAGAGTGAATACTTTGTGATTGCCAGTACCACTTTACTCCAGGGCCCTCAAAATATGTGAGCAATGTCAGCCCTCTGGCATCCCTGTAAGGTCACCCACTATGAGTTGCCCTTCCTGCATATGAAGGAGGCATAAACACACAGTAATTTTTCAAGGTCACATAGGAAACCATTGCCAAAGTAAGGATTCGGGTGTCTTGATTCTAAGCATTTGTGCTAATGAGAAGACGAAACAGTTACACATTTGGTCCACCACAAGCTGAATTGGTATGGAAGACACAGGAACCTTAAAGAGTTATTCTGTAGTGAGGGTGCTGAAAAGGGAGAATAACAGACCCATCCACAAGCCGACATGTGCATCTCTACCTAATGCACAGTTTCACTCGTTCTACATATGTGATTTTGCAACCATTTTCCCTAGAAAATCTACCACTGACTTTGACAGTGGAGGACCAGATCTCCTGTTTATCATTAGAAAAAAACTTATGCTGTGCTTTAGAAAGAGCTGCATGCCACCAAATACATACTGAACATTTATTTCCATCTCCTTGTAATTTTTTCCTTCCTTATTAACAAGGCACCCTTTACGTTCATCTAAAGTTCCAGAGATCCTTTTTGGGCTGTTCTGCTCCAAGCAGCATGTAAGAAACAGACACTGTCAATCACCTGCCTGTGAAACTGCAGCAATGTGACACACCAAGGGGAAACGTGCAACATAATGAGACCTTTGCACACCCTTCAGTACTGGTAAGCAGGAGGCTTATGAAAGCATGCTCACTGGAATACATATACACATCCGAGAGACATAAATACACACAAACATTGGCTGCATAAAGACAGGCACAGGCAGAAGCATCCTTAAAACCCAATACATCAAACACACAGAAACAAGATGTGAACACACAGGTGGATAGATGAACAGGAACACACAAACTCAACCCTCATGAACACAGACTCTCACAGCATGGGAGACACGCAGAAATGAAAAGTGCCTGCGTTCACACACATACACAACCAGAGCCACATCCAGACAGTGCCCCACACACAGACTAAAGAAGTCACAATACAGCACAGGAGGAAATACACAGCCACTTGCACTACTTAGCAAAAAAGGTCTTTTTCGTCTTTCACCCCTGAAGGGAGCAGTACACGGGATGTACGACCCAGGCTATACTGAAGGCAGAAGAGTGGCATCATTGAACTTGGGCATCCTTAGCCAGGGCACAGAGCACTAAGGGTATCTTAGCCTAGGTTAGGCATTAGGGAACATGCCTAGGATGACTGAGCAGGAGAAGGTTTGTATTTCAATAAACCAGGGGCTGTAACAATCTCTGAACTGAACAGCTTAAAGCCTTGTTAAAAGCAGTGGTGCAGCATTCTAACCGGAGGGGCCGTGTTGTCATACAAATGAGATGAGTTTATTTTCTGAGCCGTACCATTTGTTCTGACAGGCAGGGCGGCTGTAAAAGCTGGCGAGGGCACAGCAGGAGGCCCGGCTCTGCGCACAGCGAGAGACCGAGGAGAGGAGAGGCAGAGCTGCACCAGAGTTTGGACCCAGACCAAGTCCCTGCCTCTACCTTCTGTAAGCAACAGCCTTGCAAAGAGACTAAGAGATGAACCAGCCGGCTGTAATACTGAGGAACAAATGTATTGTAATGAGAGGTGCCTGGCAGCCCCAAGGGCACTCTACACGCGCCCATCTCCTCCTGCCCTCACCATCTCCTGCCTGGCTGCTCCACGCTGCCCAGATCTGGTTTCCAACAGCCAAAGATTCTGCACAGGGCACTGGGACACACAGTGGGGAGCACTGCTTTCCTGTGTTGCTCCAGGTCAAGTTGCTATGAAATGTTTTCCAAGGTGTCACCTGTGTCACCCTGCTGCAATGAGACAGGGAAATCTCCTGGATGCTGCCTGTGTCATCTGGGCTGTTGGTGATCCTGTGGTGGGTTTCCTGCATCCACTGCCTGTCTCTCTGTGAAGGTGTCAGAAGGTCCCTTCCACTTCAGGCCAAGAAAACACTTCGCAAAGAGCAACAGTAACTTTATCCCTGTTTCTCTAGTAGAGAAAATAAACTGCATAAAGCAATGTGACTAGTTTGAAATCTGATAATAAGCCAGAAAGTCAGGTGTCTCTTACTAAAACACTAGAAAACACAGATTCCTTACTCTGGGAATACACCAAACTGGAAGCAATGGGGCTAGTACAGGGTATACCACAGAAACTGCCAACAGAGACCTGGAAAACACAGGCACAAGCATTCCAGAGCAGTTGCTATAGACCAGAAATCAGCATCATTCATAGGGATAGCAGTTTTACTTGCAGGATGCCATTTGTATTGAAACTATCAACATTAACCCCTTGATAGGTACCAGGGATGTTTTATCACTTCCCCTCTGACCAGCTTGCCAATTTTCTATAGCAAAGCTTCTCCATACAATGGCAAAAGGATGCCATTTTCTTTTGGTTGCTGGGGCACCATGACAACCAAACTGTGGCTGCTTTCTCCTAGTCACCAACAACAGATACAGGGAAAGACAGGGAACCAGCCACCATGGTCTGGGGGTTTTTGTCACCAAAGCAACAGTTTTCTGGTTAAGAACAGAGAATATGTTCCTCCAGATCTGGAAAGAAACAGTGCCCGCCAGTCCCCTTGATCCAGAGCTTAGTCCATCCTCTGTCACTGTTAGAAAAGTGTTTACTCTTTTGCCATTTGTACAGGTCAAAAACTACATTCAGCTTCCAACTCTTTATTTCTTGCACTTTCCCAGTTAGGCTGCAGAAATCCAGAACTTCCATTCACTGGCATTAGCAGCCAATGATAAAATGCAAAAGATTTCCTAGCCCACCACCAGTTCGAAGCGGCATTTAGCCACCCTCAGTAAGAAGCAGGAAATAGCAGATCAGGGATGATATTTCCCTTTAGCATATATTTTCTCTGAACTCTTTTAAATGGGTTGGGAGCCTCTCACTGACAGAATTTTTAAGTTCTGCCTTCACAAAATGATCCAAATATTTTCTAGGTATGTATAATGAGAGAGCAAAGAGACTGCACTAAACTCTGAGGAGTTTAAGCACTATGAGGATAACCTGACTGTTGAAAGTAGCATGGTAGGAATAACACCCTGGAGAATTACCATGAGATGTAAGCACTTCGTCCAAACAAACTAGGAATAGCCACAGAGCCAAAGGTAGGTAAGGTATGCCTTTTTGGTTCCTGTAGCAGTCTCATACCAAACTTTCAGAGTCTGTTTTTAATACCTCATTAAATAGCAACGATTAGGCTTTCTTACTTTGACCCTTTTAACTAAGTGCCTAGCATCTAAAATGTGAATTAAAGGAAGCAAAGTAAATGTAAGAAAGGCTTCTTACTTCTATTTGTATTAATATCCCATGTATCTTCTGCAGTACAAATACATGTAGACGTGGCACTTAGGAACACAGCTCAGTAGTGAAGTTGGCAGTGCCAGGTTAATCATAGGGCTCAACGATCTTGGAAATCTCCAAACAAAACAATTCCATGATTCTACATAGCAGACTTCCCAGTTCTGTTCCAATGAGGAGATAATACAGCACTAACTCTATATTCTTTGTGAAGTGATGGTAGCATCATTCTGATCAGCAGTTTGGATCAGGTCTACTTGATAGAAAAATAAGTGAACTGACCATTTGGTTGCACTCAGCTGAGTTCAAAGGAGGGGAAGGTTTGGATCATTTCCTCACTATCAGTCCCTGGCTGCTCCACCTCCTCAGTGTGCCAACATAACTTATTCCAAGGCTTGTTGGGGTAGGGTATATAAAGGGAGAACAAGGCGGACAGCCAGAGGACAGTCTCAGTCCTAAGGTGCTAAAGTGTGACAGCCCTGTTTGGCCAATACCCTAGAAAATGAATTCAAGATGTTCAGGCTAACAGCATCCAGTTCAACTCTGACACTTCATACATTGGGTACAGTGGGGATATAACATGCACTCATCTCCTGGATACACAACAGTACCTGTAATTCCTGTCCAACACATTGGCCATAGGTCATATGTCCTTGAGACCCCAAGGCTGTGGCTGTGCTGAGACAGACCAAGGGCTCATAGATAATATTTTACATATCTCTGATACTCACATGTGACTCTTGACACTCCTGTTAGCATTGAACACCTGCAACATCAAGCGGGAGAGCAGCTTATTTCCAGGAGCAACCCCTGCCAATCCCCACATACTCATGGGGTCTATTTTCAAAGAGAGATAAATGGTGCTTTTAATTAGCACCTTCCATTTTCATTTGAGCCTCGGGGTTTTTGGAGCTGGTCCCAAGAGGGAGTCCAGGAATCTGAGGAAAATCAATCTTAATTCAAACCAGTAATAAAAAGCAGAACACTTGCTTCAGAGAGCTTTCAAAGAATGTCTTCAGCATAAACTCTCCTTTCATAACCTTTGGCCTCCTAATGCAGTGAGGAAGAGACTCTAAGAAGTGCTTTCATTCTTGTTTCACTCTACTTTCTTAACATTTCCCATCTGAACTGGTAAAAATAGAGAGCAGAAGCCCATAATGGCTACATCTGGGCAGTGAAAAATTCAGGAGGAAACCTGAAAAAGTGAAAAAATAGTCCAGAGGCCTCTAAACAAACCAGCAGCTGAACTATCTATGATGCTGTTTTCCCAAGATGATGATGGAAATACTGTATTCTTCATTGTCTGACCATTGTCCAGGAAAAGCCAAGAGATAGCTGGAGATAATGAACCTTAAGCAACCTAAACATGGCTTTGGAGGGAAATAACATAAATGAAGTTTCATAAGGCTTATCAGAATAATCTAAACCCCTTTACACTTGTATAGGGCCAAATGCCAGAAGATCACAGAACACTGACAGGTAAACTACTCCACAGATCCCTGCTCTGCTCCTCTCCTGCCTTTTCCACCAATGCAAAATCTTAGCCCACTATGCCATTCACTGTCTGACCCTGCAGTCATTTCCCTATGCCATGCTGCCATTTCCACTTTACATACGAAGAACTGAGATTCAGAGGGATTCATCTCACCAGGTTTCTGCCGCATAAAAACCAGTTATAGTTTCATCTATGTGGGCCCTCTATAGACAGTGGAGAGAGCATTAACATGTCCAAGTAGTAACTTACTGTGTAACTAATTACAGGTGGTAACTACTGTGTAGGTAACTATCCTAGAACGAGATGGCTCCCAGACATTTAAAGCAAGGTGAGACAAACCCTACCCTAAGCGGTTTTGTCAGAATTACATAAGAAGTCTGTGCTCAAATAAAGAATTGCTTCTCCTTACCTGAAGACATCCTAGCCACATAAAATAAGTTGCAGTTGCTCACATGCAGTGGAAGGTGCCAAGAGTTACACAGTTTTCATCTCTGCATTCTGATTCCATCTTTCTGGATGTCACTAATCAGACAGATCTGCCCAACACCCTCAGCAGGGCCTTCCTCAGCCAGACTACTTGAATCTGTCCAAACTATTACTGGACATGTCTGCAACAACCCTCTGCATCTTTCCCACAGTGCCCTCCAGGTGCAAGAAGCAGACACAGCCAAGCTCTCTCTCTCTATGTCCAGTCTTCTTGATGCCAAGGGAGGTGAATAAGTAAAATCATGCCATTTCGGGGTGAGTAAAACCCCTGCTTAGCCATCTCAAACTAATTTTAATCTATAAATAGTACAAGATGAAAGCCATCAGAAAAGACTGACAGGCCTCCCAGAAACCCACTAGTTAAGAGCTCCTTGTTAAACTGAATGCCTCCATTAGGTCAACTGTGTAACAAATACCACCAAAAAGTAAGTTACAAATCTCAGAAGGAGTATTTATTCTCAGATGTAATGCTGGCATCAATGTACCAGAGAAAGCCAGACCTGGGGAGCAAAGATACTACCTAGGACAATGAAAGAAATTTCCACACTGATCCTGTTCCAGAAGATTCAGAGCTTTGTAGTTGGGAAGGAGCACTCAGATAACAAGTAGGGCTGTAGATCTGATTCTTCAGACAAGAAGAGAGGATGGAGTTAGTATCATTACCCATGCTGAAAATGCAAAAGGTCCCCAGATACAGAATTCAGATATGAGAACAGACACTCTGAGCTTGTTGATCAACAAGTTCAAAAGTGAAACAAACAAGTGAAAAAAGAGGATGCCACTGAGACCTCAGCCTGCAACCTTTCCCCAGCACTAGCCCTGAGTGGTCACAAGCTCCCAGACTGCTGGCTCCAGAACCTGCTTAGTATGCCAGAATCCTGGCTGTGCAACCTGCCACATGCTTGCAGAAACCTGCTTCCCTAATTTAATGCAAGCTTGTAGAGTTTTGTTTCTGGAATTCATCCTGAGCAGCAGCTAGAAACTGCAGTGGGACTGGTCCCAGGCTCTGCAACAGTATTGTCTCACTCCACATTCTAGCATGAACATGCACCAGCATCAAGCCCACGATGGATGCAGTCAGAATGCAGTCTGTTGGGAAACGTGGAAACACTGATCAAATTCTGCTTGTGAAGTTCTGGATCAGTAAATCCCTCCAGATATATCAAGGACACCTACACTGAGTAAAAATATTATTTTGGAACCCACCCTCAAACATTTACAAGATTTTTTAGAAAGCTGCAATGAACGGCAGTATTTTTTTTTTTTTCACGAGGGTTATTGATAGAGTGCAAAACCTCAAAACCCAGTGATGCTTTCTTCAGTGGAGAATTCCAGCTGAGGTCCAGAGGGCAGTCTCACACCCATACCTCCATCTGCCTCTTTAAAACTGCTTTGAAAGAGAGTAGAAGAGCAGACAACACCAGTTTGGGATGTTCCTGGCTGGACAGCCCCTGGGACCTCTTCAACATGCTTTAGAGTCCAAGTGAGGTGTAAGTTTATACAAAAAGATCCTATGCACAGATCAGAAATTTTCCACAGATTGTGGCCTATCTCTCTGGGGCACTGTTTCTCTCTGGAGGAGCATCATGAGAAAGAAAGGAGAAAAGGAAGAGTATCTTCAAAGAGATCTTACTGCATCTCTGCATCAGGACTCCAAACAGTCTCTCTTCTCCTGCATACCCTGTCAGTCCCAGTTATAAGAAGTCCTAAACTCCATTCCATATGGACTCCTCATCAAGCAATACTCCCATCTAAGCCTCAGGAGCACAATGAATAGGGATAGCTTCCAAATTTTGGTCACATTGTACACACAGTATGCAGCAAAGCCACTTAAAAACAAATGAGGAGAATAAAAAGAGAAGGAAAACACGGAAAAAAGACCACATGACACAGTTCAACATTCTATCAGGGGAGAGGACTTCTTTTCTTCTTTTCTCTGGACATTATTCCCCAGGCCATCTCTATAGCCTTTACAGTTTCCTGCTGGTGTAGCATTTGGGAGAAGGCTGAGGGCAGCTATAGCCAACACAGCTAGAATGCTTCAGAGACTGAGTGCTGGGGCTGGTTGTCCTTGCTGACAGGGAAGTAAAAGGGCACACTAGCTGAGAGGTATTTGAGGGAGACAGACTATTAAGGATGCAGCAACACTGTGGTACATGACAGTGGCCTGGCTAGAGAGAGTTCCACAGCTACAAAGTACACGCGATGCCAGCTTAGCAGGCAACAAAAGATTGCCTTGGTAAGAGGTAAAGTGTCCTCTGTGTCAGCTCCTGTGTGGCCACTGGCCTCATCACAGGCAAAAGAAAGGCATCACAGGCATCATCAGGCCAGAAAGCATGGGAATAGGGCAGTGCTGAGCACCAGGCACCCTTGCCCCATAAAGCTAGCCAATAATTTCCTGACTGCTGATTAGGTCTCAAAATTTGCGTTTCTTCTGCAAAGTCACGTTTTCATTTTCGTAAATTTTCTTTAGTCACAATGGACATGGGGCTCTTCATCTAAATCAGAGCCAGGGTGAAAACTGAACTGAAAGTGGCATATCACTGCAGAGTATTTCCACTGCATCTTATTTCAAGAAAATCACATTTCAAAAACACGTGGCAGGAGAAGCCAGGCCAAAGCTAGCAAAACACGGAGACTGCTCCAGGTGATTAATCCATGATTGGGGTGGTGCAACCAGAAAGGTTTACTGCTACCTTTAGACTTCCATCCTGAGTTTCAGCTAAGGCAGCTTGGATGCAACCCAGGATAAACGCCTGTTCTCTCTCCATCTCCCTCTTTCCCCTCCCTTCTCTCTCAGTAAATCCCAGAGGGCACATTTCCGTGCCAGACTAAGCGTCTTTGTGAGGAGCGAAGGGAATGCACAGAGCCGCTAATGAGAACAAAACTGGAAAGCAAAACCTCGGGCTGGGGAGAGCCTTCCTCCTCCTCCTCCTCCTCCTCCTCCCTCCTCCGCAGCACCCTCGGCGGCTCTGCCGGGGGCGGAGGGCTCCGGGCTGGGTGCCCTGACCTCTCCGGCTCTCCTACCCGTCTGCTCCAACTTCCCTGCCTTTTTAAGGCAGGCTGCAGAAAAGGCAGCAGAACAGCCTTTATCATGCAAATAACAAGAGTAAATGGGCAAATTCCCCGGTGGGCACTTGAGTGAAATGCAGAGCTTCTGGCAGCGGGGAGGGGGGGTAGGGGAGGGGGCGCTTTATTTGCAGGTCTCTGTTCTAATTTAGCTGCAATGGCAGCTAAAGGAGACACCAGGGACCTGCTCTCATCCTTGGCACTTCCCGTCGCCTGCCAGGGCCACAGGCAGGGAGCGCGAAAGGGGGAAGGAGGGTGAGTGACGCCGCGCCGAGGCCCCAGCGCCGAGCGCCGAGCCGCTCCGAAGGCGGAATGATGCCCCTACTGCTGGGCACCTCCCCGCTCCCGAGGGAATCCTGGAAAAAGAGCAGGGAGGAGCCTGAGCGAAGGCTCTGGAGGGCGACGCATCTGATCCGCTCTCTCCCAAAGCTCCAGGGAGTGCCAGCTTCATCCCGCCCCTGGGAGACCTGGGGGCAGACTGTCCGCCCAACACCCCCGCCAGCACCTGCACCCCTAAGGGGAGGGGGCTGCAAGACGTGCAGGGACGGATCAGGAGCCAGCTCCTCATGGCAACAAAACCCCACAGCTACAGGGTCAGCGCTCGCTGCCGGCACCACCCCTCAGAAACGCGGGTCGGGGGTTGGGTCCAAGGCAGGCGAGCAGCCAGCCCGAGCATAGGATGACAGGAGATGTGCCTGGCATTCCGGGACCACACGGCTGATAACCCACCTGCCGGTGCTGGTAACACCACAATGGGCTTACAGGTTCACAGGAGTGAGAATTGTGTATTGAATCACTATTTTCGGGCAGAGACCAGAGGAGACTAATGGACCCAGGCCATTTAGTGCAATGTTCACTTCTGTAAAACGGGAATAGTACTTCTTAAGTGAACAGACACAGCCGCATGAATTGGGTGGGTAGTGAAACCTGTGCCAGTTACAAAACAAACAAACAAACAAAACACCAACAAAAACCCCCCACCACTTGGGGAGAACACCAGCGTACTCAGCGAAAAGGGGAGACATATACAGCAGGATGAATGCAAATGAAAAGCAGCTGATGTAGTCAGAGCCAGAGGGAAGATACGGTGTGGGAAAACCCACAATTTCAAACTTTTCCTGCAGATTAAAAACAAGCCCTACTATGACTGAATTTGAACTCTAAACCATCCTCAGTTATTCCCAAAGGATGTTTGGGAGCTATCCAGTCCATCAACTGCAAAGCCCAGAACATGAGAAGCATCCCCATTTTTCCAAAAGCTGTTGATGTCTTTTCCTATCCTGGTTTTCATCACAGTCTGCTCTGCTCAAATCGAGGATCTTAAAACATTTTGCATCAGTTCTCAGTGTGAACCTCACAGCTGCTTGAGGATGGTGGGAAAAAATGCTCTTCTGTCCTTCAGATAATGCGAGAAACTGAGATGGGCAGAAGCTAAGCGACTGAGCCAAGACAATCTGACTTACCAGTGGCAGAGCCAAACTTAAAAGGTGTTTTTCCCTGCATGAAGTCCCCCCTTATGAACCAAGCTACAAAACTCTTCTTTCTTAAGCCCTGGGACCTAACCTTCCCCTTTCTCTCTCCATTCCCCAAAAGTTTAAACAGTGGAGTCACCTGTCCTGCACATAGCGCCTCCCAGTTCCAGAACTGGCACAGTCGGGAGCAGGCGAGGATGCCCAGCTGGCTGTCTCTGAGCAGCCCCAGCAAGGCTGAGGGTCCCGCTCGGTGGCCTCAGGGAGCGCGGGGGACAAGGCGGCAGCCACGACTCATTTGGCATTCTGAGAGGCTGGTGCGCAGCATCCCCATGCCGGCAGGGGGTAAATGAGAGCTCAGACATGAGTTATTGGAGCACTTACGTTCCCAGATTCTCCAAAACGTTGGGAAAAGGACAAACTGTTTAGTTGTAAAGAGCCTGGGGGGTGTGAACGGGGGTGGGGGTGGGGTAAGGGAGAAGAAGGGAGCTGTGTCAAAGTAGTTTGCAGAGACTGAAATTGAACATATAAGACAGGGAGGGAAAGGAGGGAAACCAACCTCCAAGCTCCAGAGGTTACCCTGGAAGCCCATAAGCCTCCAGGGTGGATTCTGACAGCAAAGTTGGGATTTACCTAGCACCCGGTCACCACAGATCCAGTGAGGCTGGGAACAGCGCAGTCCGCACCCAGCTGCTGCTCCATGGCTGCCTGCTGGGCTGCATTGTTTGGGAGGCAGCTTCAGTTGCTCAGGAGAAGAAAAAAAAAGAAAGCTGGCAGAAGGGGCAGCACTAATTTTTTTCAGAAAGAGACGGTTTGTAGGTACCACAAATATTAGAGTCACTCCAACCTTTTGATAGACATGAGCCACATCTAGACTTAATTACATAAGTCTCAGTCAAACAAGAAGTCTTAAACTAATTGGTACTAATTGGTCGCAAGCTAACTAGTTGAACAGTGTGGAGGTCCCAGCCACAGCTGCATGAAGTAATGTTCAGAAGAAATAGAGTGAAACTGAGGGCTCAGTACTCCCAGATGTGCAGAGGACAGCTCAGAAGAAACTTGGACCTAGTTCAATTTCTATAGCTGGATCCTCCAGTAATTAGAGATATACAACAGTAGATTAGAAGGATCCAACTTTCCCGTAAAAGAGCTATAAACTCCCCAGCAGCTAGCCCTCTTCACCATCCCAAGTGTGGTGTGAATCAGATTCAGGTCAACTGCTGGACTGATCAACACAGTGCAATGAGCAGAACCAGCCTGGCATTTCTCTACTGAACCAGGCTCAGGAAAGAATACAAAAAAGGGGGAAGAGGTATTAGAGGAAGCTTGCCTAAATTGTGATGAATTTCTTGTTGTCTTTGGACTTTTCATTTGTATCATTATGCTGAGATGTGTATTTTGCCATGATGAAATTTTACTGGGAGCATACTTCTCAGAATTAGAGGAAATATATTTCCCCCAGCCTTGTTGACCAATTCTTTGGATTTAGTGAGGATTTTAGTGAGGGGTTTTTTTTGGTTTGGTTTGTTTTTTTTTTCATTCTGCACTATAAGAAATGAGGATGCCAATATACCAGGAAAAATGGCTTATCAAAAAGTTTATATTCAGCTTCACTTGACTTCTAACTTCTCAGTCTTGCCAGATCATATCACTTCCATCCTATTGAGGATTATTACCTAGTCAATGAAGTAGAATCTTTCAAAGGTTTTGTCTTCTGTGTTCTCCTTGGCACATGACAAAGAAAATCCCCATCTCAGAGTGAATACATGAAGGCACATTGGATGTGCTTGAGGGAACTGCCCTCTTCACTGACTGACAGGCAAATTTACAGTCCTTAACATTTTGCAAGACCACACCCTGGCTGAAAAAAACATTCAAAGTGAAGGTCCAGTCTTCTCACAACTTTAGGAAAAACTAAGTTGAAGAAAGCAATTGCTCAGTCAGAGTACTGTAATATACAGTAATCATGCCAGATACTACCACAAAGTTGGTGACAAAGTCATCTGCCATGGGAACTCAGTCATCACTGTGGTGTTGCCCTTCTCAAGATACCTCTTTGCAAGAGTACCACACTGATAACAGCACAGGAAAACCAAGTTTCATCAGGTACATTTCCTTTGACTTTGTTCCTGGGCCCTTTGAAGAATCCAGTCAATCAATCTGTTCGCTTGGTTTTGCACTCATTTCACTTATGTTTGTAGATTAGTTTTGAATACATTTCCTGAAAATCTGCTACTATCCCCACCTTGTCTACTTCTCTCCTTTTCTCATGGCACCATTCTCCTTATATTTTCATGTATTTCTCTCCACAGATTCTCTCTCAAATTTTCCCTGCTAAATTCCTTGTTTCATCTCTTAGATGTTCTTAAAATAGCACATCCTGATTTTTTTTGCCCCAGCCCTCCCTTCCCCATTTTACCACTCCCCAATTCCATCTCCCAAGAGCACTCCCCTGGCTGCACCTTCAAAACCTCCTCTTCCCACACATGTACCCCACCCTGCTTGCTCATTCATTTTCCATCTGCATCTCTCTCCTCCTGGATTCTTCTCTAAGTCTCGGTGATAAAAGTGCCAGATTGGAGTTGCTGTGTAAAGAGGGTTCATTTGCCATTTGCCACCATATGGGCCCAAAAGCAAAATCGTCAGCTAAGCGATTAAATCAAGTATGTCGAACAAAATGTTATGAACTGACATTATGGGTATATAATTTTATGCCATTTGTTGCCATCTGTTTATCTAAACAGCCACCATTCCACACAAACACACAGAAGTCTCTGCCACGCTCACAAGGCTTTGGTGCAGGGGTCACAGTGCCTCCCTTTTCCTCCTTTCCTCTTTCTCTTATTCTGCCCTTCCATCCTCTCTATCTGCATTCACCATGGACTTGGAGTCTGGCCATAGACAACTCTTCCACTGCACTTCAGCACAGATTCCAAGGAAATGATCTCACAATAGTCAAGGAGTTTGCCTTAGAGAATAAGGTGTGCTCTCTTGCCTAAAGACTCCTGCCAAGTACATTTCTATACAAGAAAAGGAAGTATGTGACCAGAAGGAGAGAAAGAGAGAAGGGGAAAAGTGGTGGTAAGCAAACAGGTGTTATTTGTTGATCCTCATCTGGGACAGAGAAGGAAAAAGATAATAGGCTCTATCAGCCTTTCTCGCTCAGTCAAGCTTTTTCTCTGCTTCATTTTACATTTTCCTGAGTATCACAGTCTATTTCAAGGTTAGGTGGTGGTTGTGCCAAGACTGCATACTGACCTGGTGACCCCATAGCCATCCTGTTTTCTGTAAGAATATGAAGGCGCCTACTACTCTAGAAAACACTTAATAAGCATAGCACAGGATGAAAACATAAGCAGCTCCCCATCCTATGGGTTTAATTTATTCCTCAGTTTTAAGATCGTTTTGAGGAAGCTAGAGATAACTATCAAAGAGGTTATATATACGTAAAGATTAACTGTTTCTTTAGAAGCTACTTGTTCCACCAAGAACAGCCAGATCAGAGAAGATCCAGCATGATAGTTTATCTCACGTTCTTAGAAACAGAATTCACCCATTTGCACTGCTTTTTGAACCCAAGTTTCCAGCACCCACATTACTGGTCATACAGATGATGGAATGGGTCTTCCTGATGACCACTGGGAAGACAAGACAGTAACTATGTCTGACTCAAGTACATCTCAATATATCAAGTCTGTTCTCGAGAGTTACCTCTTGAGTTTAAGAGAGTTAGCAACCAAGTAAGGAAAATATCTTCAACCAATTACCAGTGTGTCTGGTTAGCAGTTTTAAAGAACTTTATCGCTATCTTTTTTTTGTATGAATTGTTCTGACAAGGTGTTCTTCCTTTCCAGATGTCCTTAGTCTTTGAGGGAAGTAGCATATCAGTAATTGTCCCTGGAGCTCTGAATGTGACAAGGTGGGTGGGAACATGTAGCTTTCTTCCTACCTGAACAGAACCTAACTCACCATATACCCTGTAAAGAGAGCCAGCTCCTCTCTGTGAACCCCTCTTTCTCTTCCACATAATTTCAATCAGTTTGAGGGTTCTTTGGAGGAGAGTGTTGATGAGGAAAATGGAAATCTCTCACCATTTAAGTCTCCCATGCTCATTCATGGTGCTACTGAGCTGAGCATATGTATCTCAGCATGATGTAAATGGGAGATATTATGACTCTTACAAATGAAAAACTGACCAGACATTTTTCAAGTATCTGGAGCACGGGTTTTGCTCAGAAGCCAGCACTTGGCCTCAAAAGTGCATGTATTTCCCAGGCAGTGGGGAGGTTTAGCGACAAAAAGGTTTGGCCATGAAGCATCCCTTTATCTTGGTTTTGTTCACCACTGACAGTTCTATATTTAACACCTCGGGGCCATCTGACCGCTGTATTCTGGAACCATCCTGGCACATAGCACAGCTTAGATCTGCAGCTGCACACTGGAACCCGAAAAGCACTGCTGCTTCTCCCCAGGGAAACTTGGCAGGCACAGGGAAAACTAAACATCTACCTCAAAAAACTCAAAAGATTCCTACAGTCCCAGTAGATTTTGGATAAGGCCCTAGATGCTGGCAGTTCACAAATGATTACACAGCAAGGCCATACTAATAAATAGAAGCTCCTTCCTTTCCAAGACCATTGCTGATCTTCAGCTGAGGAAGTACAAATACACAGCACTGCCAAGGAAGTTCTCAGCACTTGGCAGCAGCAAGTGCTCTACACTGAGCTGCCCTGCTGGAGGCACAGAGTACTGTTCAGTTCAGGACAGCTCTAGTCTGAAAGCAGGCAGCTGTCTGCCTAGCTGTTAATGCAGCTTTGCACTGTGTGTGCATGGCTTCTATTTCCTTCCTGCTAGGACAGAAACAGTGAAACACCTCAAAGACCCCTGGAGAGCCTCAGCTAGTCCAGAGACAGCAAGTCACCTGCTTAGAAGAGCAACCTGGCATAAGCACGGCCCACCTGTCCTCTGGGTACTGTACCAGCTTCCCATCTGCTCCCAAGTGCATCTGAAGGTGGCCATTTTAATCTAATAAGCATTTGATTACTCCTATTCTAAAAGGCCACCTCTCTGCCAGCACATCCCCAACTACTGCCTTCATCAGACAGGCCCCTTCTTACAGCTTCTGTGTCTGCTGGGTATGGCTGTTAGCAGAGTTGTAGTAGGCAGCTGGTGAGCTTTGTCCTAAAGCTTGATTTCCACCAAGGGTTAGAAGGAGAGAGAAGTGTGAATGGCAAAGTAGCTGGTCACCACTGCTTCCCAGTACGAGAAGCAAGAGTTTTGCTATGTTTTATTAGACAGGCACAACCATTCCGCTGCTGCAATGAGCTCTATCACCCCTGCTTGTCTGAGGGTAATGCCCACAGACCTCCACCCAAAGCCAGGTTTCAGGCTACCTCTCATAGCCCAGAACCACTGTGCGACTCTGGATTAGTCCTTGCAGCAGATAAAGCAGTCACCAGCAACAGGCAGGGACAGGACAGGAGGGTACCACCAGAGCCCTCCAAATTCCTTCAAGGTGGTATGGACACAATGATGTCTAAGATGAATGCTTTACCAGCCTCAGAACAACTGAGATATTTGATAAGTCTTCAGCTGGACAGATGATCTTAAGCCAATATATTATCAAAATGACCATAAATAACTCCTTTTAAAGGCCAAAATAGGAGACAGGGGAAAAGTGAAGGCAGGAACATATAGAAAAATAATTAATTGGGAAGAATACAATTTTCAATATTCATTGCAACAACACCAAGGAAAAAAGCAAATGATAATATAAAATGCTAACAAAAAAGTATGGTCTTGGATATTACACAGCAAATATATTCATTGGAGAGCCAGGAAGCCAAACTACCAAAGAAGAGTCAAAGATCTATTACAAGGAGTCAGAATGAGCACAGTAGGTAATACAAGTGGAAAAGCTGTGCTGTCTCAAATTCTACAATGGCTAAATCAAAAGCTAAAATTAACTATGAATCATAATGCAACCAGAAGAATCATCAAAATGAGGAAACTCCTTGACTTTTGTGGTACAAGGATGAAGAATCTTTTACTACTGTGGAGACCTAACTGGTAATTAACAATGTAAAATGGAATAGATTTTCTTGTCTGCAAGAGGAAAAGTATTGCTGAAAGAAAAAAAATTGACAATCTACAGTAGATACATCAGCAGTATTCAAAACACAGTGCTCTCGCTTATGCAGACTGCACACTCCTTTAGAGAAATGCTGTTTCTGCTGACTACCATTTGGGCTGTTACTAGAACAACAAACTGTTGATGGCATGGATACAGATGGCATTTTAAGCTGGGGTAAAACAGCAGAAGAAAATGATCAAAGGCTCAAGGCAATTGTGAAGAGAGCAAAAGCTGCTGGGCTGAATGAGCATGAAATATGTAAATCCCATTTAAGAGAGACAACATACCCTCCAGCAAAAGCAGAAAAGCATGCAGGTAGATCATAATAAAGTTGAAATCACCATCAATATCCATCCTTCAGCATACAAAGGGGTGCCAGCAAGGGTAAACTGCAAGGAATACATTCCCAAATGAGCTGTATGAACCAGCACCCTACAGCACCACTCTGCAGAACTGTCCAAAGAACATAAAATGAAAATCTCAATAAAATAGCATGAAAATAAAAGAACTAAAGGCAATAGCCCTGTAGGCATTAGGACAGTAAGCACAGAATTAATTTGTCAGTTGCAATTTCAAAGAGGGTAGAGACATTGTCATTTTACAGCATAACATTTAATATTGAAAAGAGCAGCATATGCCTCTTTGGCACAACAAAAATTAGATGGACGCAACAAGATGATGATGGGACAAGGTGCACTTTTTCTTTTCTAACTTTTTTTTCCTAATAGGTGTTCTCTGAAGTAACCAATAATTCCATTTTGCCATTGCCCCAACAAGTGCTGTAAAATAAAGACATACTTTAAATGAAGCAGTATAGCAGTATTGGCTCTGCTGGCCACTGAGCCAATCTCCAGGGCATTTAATAGAAGCCCAGAGCTGAATTGTGTATATCTTAGCCTCATTTTAAAATTAATAACTTTGTCTCAAATTCTAGACAATGATGTCCTGGAGGAAAGACTACATTTTGACTGATATTATTAACACAGAGTTCAGGAATGCATGCTTCCAACCATGAGCACAGTTTAAGGTAAAGCACTTCTGTCACTAAAGGGGATTCTCTAAAATTGGTGCCCAAGATACTATGCTGTCTTAGTACTATCAGAATTGTATTGTTCATCTGGGAGCTGAGAAATCTTAAAGGTATCTCTAAATTATTTTATATAGGCCACAGGTGAGCAGAATTCCAGTGGGGGAAAAAGAAATTGCTATGAAAAGCAGTAATGTGGATGATATGGAATAACATAACCATCTTGTAAAAAACATCATATGTTTGAGGCCAAATATTTCCTCTTCCCACACTTAGTTTTATGAGAATGTACTAAAGCTAAACAGTCATGTTGTAAGTAATTTTTCTAATCCTGGTGTACCTGATGTAGTAACATCTAACAGGTAGCAGGCACTCACTGACAAGGGATTACCAGAATTCAAGCACTATGAACTAAAGCAGTGGGCAAGTACACAGTGCATTGTTCTCCTCAAGCCCAGTCCCAGGATGCTGGTAAACATCAACCTAATCAACAACCTGAAAAAAAGCTAAGTGACAGATGACTGGTAAACACTCATTTTACCTCCTGACATTTTTGCAGAAAAAGCCTTAAGAAAAGGAATTATGAAATTGATAGTACAGGACCTCAAAATCACAGATGTGTGAAATACATACATAATTAATCTGAAACCCAGTATAATTTCCATAGAGATGGTTTTCATTAAATTAAATGTTTTTTAATTTCAAAGCAATTGCAATAATAATTTCAGTCAAAATGTGAACAACAGCTCGCGCTAAGATGCTGATAGTATTGGCAATGCATTGTGAAATGCATTGGGTTTGTTCAGCAAGCAGTTGAAAAATCAATAAATGGGAAGTCTGATTGACACTATCAGATGTCTTCTTCAGACAAGCAGCAGATCACAATTAATACCAGGTCATACTCAGTGGATTTTAGGATTTTACCCCAGGCCAACAAACAGGGACAGCTTTTCTTCATTATTAGCTGTTTCAGATCTTTGGAGAAAGCCCAGTTAACAGTAAAGCATTGATCACGCACTTCAAGGGAATTTTCCCCAGACAGAGCATATAAGATCTCTGGGACTAGGCTATCTTTTATTTTTCTTCTACACATTACTGTGCTAGGAAACTCATGGCCATGGCCCTACAAATCAATTACTCTTTCATGGCAGTGTAGGTGAGAATTTGGAAAGCATTTTCTGAAGACTCACCAAAGGCTTCTCTTCTATACACAGCATCCAAATTACACCTGTTCACTTGCGGAGGCCAAAATTCCTTTCTCCAAATTTCTCCCTTCTGGCATGAGGTGACTCATACACCTCCATTTTACTGGTCGTGACCTAACTGAAAATGCCACAGTCACATAGTAAATACTTCAAGTGAGATGTAAGCAAACTGTTAGCCATTTTCTAGGACCAGGGTAAGGTCTAAACAACTTGTGAGCTCTGGAATTCTATAGAGATGCATGGATGGATGGATGGATGGATGGATGGATGGATGGATGGATGGATGGATGGATGGATAAGCAGGTACTCCCATTCTACAATATCCATCAGGGATCTGATGAGGTCATCAGATGCAGTAAATGTCCTATCTTAATACAGTCTAGGTGTTGTGTACATCCCACCTTTATCAAGAAACACAGGCAGAATCTTTTGGATCTGATATCATGAACCATTTGTGAATACATACATGGATACCCTGGGCTAAACTCTTATTTTGAAAACAAGCAAATAGTTGGTAGCTCTAAAAGTCTTGCTTCTACTTCAATCCTAGCGATAAAACTAAAACTCAGATTTTCAATTAAAAGTTAGCATCAAGTTAGAATGAAATGAGAGTAAGATAGGAGCTAAGTTTAGAAAAGGGAACAAATAATTTGCCACTCTGACAGGCAAACTGTTAGAAGCCTTCAAAAGACAAGTTTGAGAGATGTCTGCCCATTCCAGAGCTGAATGGAGCTCAGAAAAATGAGAAAGAATTGAGTGGTGAATCTAGACCTTTTTTATCCCTTGGCCTCTCTTGTAAAACAATGCAGGGCACATGACACTACAACTGATGAGCGTATTATTTCACTGCAAATAGACCTTTCAGTCTGCTTCCTGCATGTTGGACTACAGTTCTGCCACTCAAACCACTCCTGATTTCAGCAAGAATTGCTTACAGCCCTGTTCTTCCTTCTGGGCCATTGGCTGACGGTGGGAAAATGAACCATGCTGAAAAGGACTACGCATTAAGCTTCTCATCAGTGCTATAGGGGTAGAACAAAGAGCTTTGATTCACATCTCAGGGAAAGCAGGAGTCCTCTGTTCACATGGCAGCAACTGAAAAATACTGGCTGCATGTAGAGACAACAAAATAAGGGAAACTAAGTCAGTACCCAGATGGCACCTAGCAACTGCTATGTACAGGATTAGGCCTTAACACAGCAGGAGTAAATGGATCTAGAACAACCTCTAGAGATGTGAGCTGCAAGCAAAACATCTTGCAGTGCCTTTGGAAGATGAAGCCTTGCTCCTCCAGCTCAGCAGAAGGAAGAATTCTATCCCTTAGCCTTCCTCCAGATAAGCAAGCATCTCCATTGTTACTTTACAGATGTCAAATAAATCTCATGCTTTTGTCCCTCTCTCTTTCCATTAGGAACAAAATTGGACCCTAATCTGATAGGAACCCTAAGCGGAAGGAGAAAGGGTCTAGTGGGACAGATGGATGAGCAGAGATGTAATTCCAGAGAAAAGCTGCTGTCATCCCATTAAAGATGAGGTTAAAGGTAGCTGCAATGAAAGAGTGGGAGATATTTCACTGGGGGAAATGGAGTGGCACTGAGCTTTGAAATTGCACTGCGTGAGAATATTAATAAAAAAGTTAATGACGCAATGTGCTTTTTGCTCCACATTAATTACACTTTTACATTCCAGTTTTTAATGCATTTTATACAAGACTTTATTTTACATTCCAGGAAGGGGAAAATATAATTGCCGCTTTAATTTCTATAGCCAAACCCCGATAAGATCACAGCTGTGAAAATCTCATAAAAAGCTTTAAATTAAGTTAAAAAAACAACACTTCCCTTCCCTCCTCCCCTTACTTCTCTTCCTGCATGAGGTGCTATCATAGAGATGGCAAAAGTGTTGGTTCAAGGCAGTGTTGTTCCCGTGTTCAAGACTGAAGAGATCACACTGCTACAGACTGTGAACTGAGGCTTGGTGAAATAACTGGTTTACATGAGATAAATGAGAAAGTCTATGTGAATGACAGGAATTGCAAATTATTGTTTGAGTCTTGTCAGAGATGACTCCTGTCACTGCAGAAATAGATGAAATAAGCTATCGTGAAAGTGAAGTAGCCTGGTGCACTTTCCTTCTTCCTTTGCAAGGGACAGGTTCTGGGTCTGTCCACAGTGTGCCTTTGCAGACAGCCACTCCTCTCTTGCCACAGATTGTGTCAAGTCCTAAGGAATCACTCCAAATATGCCCCTGCCTTGGACTCAGACTTTTCTTTCACTCAGAAATCCCATAGATCTTAGGATCCATTACAGGCATTGCACAAAATCACAGCAGGACTACATTCCTCTATCACAACCATCCATTTCCTTTAGGAATATGAAGAGGACAATTTATCACTGTGCCTTCAGCCCCTAGTGCAACTAAAGCAGCACAGCCACACTGTGCCTGTATGGCACTCATACTCTGTTGGGACAGTGGCTGTATGACAGTTTATACAAGTCTGTATGTACTCAAAGCAGTCTGCAGATACCCCCCTAACAGGAAACTGATCTGGTTATGGAAATGAATTGAGGCTTCACTTGCCATTGGACAAAAGCAAAGGGGAATCAGACCTTCATCTATTCTTAATAGCAGTCACCTACAATATGAAATATTCAAGCAGACCCTTCCATCCATTCCCTCTTTATGATTCGTGCTGTGGATCCTGCCACATTACTTTGATTCTCCACATCCTCATCCCAGGACCTCCAGGATAAGCCAGTGTCTTCGTCACATACAAAAAGCTGTCGCTTCCAATGTAATGTCAGTGTTCCTAAATGTATGGATCCCAAGCTCAAGATCCTTAACATAAGCTTATCATAAAAGTGAGAGATCAGATAATCCATCCTCCTGCCCTTGAAAGGATCACTTATACAAGAATCTTCCTTGGCATATATCCCTTTATGGACCTAAGTCACTTCTGTGAGAAGCCTGTAACCTTGCTGAACCACTTCTCCTTGGACTGACTTCTTTCCCTCAGAATGCCCAAACTTGACATCCCTGATTTTTCTTTCCTGAATTCAAACCCAGTCCTCCAGTTTCACTAGTCTCTGTATTCCTATCCACCATTGCCACCTGTGTCTGTTTTCGTGACTTCATTGGAGAAAGATGACATCTCACCCATAAATTTCTGCAGTAAAAGGGAGTACTCAGAATACCCCATTCCAAAATCCCATGCAGACTGAACACTGGAGCTAAAGAAAGATTCACCTCTCCATAAAGGTTTTGTTGATCCTTTTGATTTCCTTCTCCTGGCGAAGTTCCCCATTTACACCTCTGTAAACAAAAGCAGAATCCTTCATTCACGTGCATATTATTTTCCTTGATTATTCCCTACATGCAAAAAGCAGAAGAGGAATGTATTTTCACATGTGAAAAAGAGAGGGAGTGAAGAAAGGAGGGATTGAGAGAAAGGAAGAGAGAGAGGCTCTAAAACCTCATTTTCCTGGTAATTTACTCTTCTATTCAGTTGAGTCCTGCTGCTCGTAAGCCTATTCCTGTTACAATATTAGATATAAACAAGTAAACTGTGTAATGGATCACATTAAGCAGGCCCTGCATCTTGAGGCAGGATTTAATTTGCATGGCAGATTATCTTGTCTGCAGTAGGAGAGGCACCCTGGGGCACTGACTGCATTAATAGGATCTAGTTTCTTAAAATCCATTAAGTCAATTGAGTGGACCAGTCTATAATCTCATTTCAAATCCAGCGTGAAAATGCTTAAACACTAGCCCTATGACACCGACAGCAGAGAAGTGACTAAAGGGACACTGGAGACCTCACTCTGCCATATTGCCTGCCTGCTGGGAGCAGGGAGGAGAAGAGAAAGGGGTAGGGCTCATTCTCTTCCAGCAAACTCTATTCAAAAAGATGCTGACAGCAGGAGCGAGGCGAGGTGAGGAGTCAGAAACTGTGTGAAGGGAAACCTAGACTTTCTCCCAAGTAATGAGAGTGAGTTGTTAAACAATGTCAATTGGCTGATGATGTTTTGGGTACCTTATTCCTCTGACACAGTCAGAAATACGAGATTGTGAAGGGGGGGATGCCTTTACAGGGGTGTTCTACTATGAGTCACAGGAATCAAGATTTTCAAACTATCCAGAAAAATAGTATGAGTCTGGCAAATGTGGTGTTACAGTTAAAATACAGGACTAGAAAGTGAGAACATCAAAGCTGTGGAATCCTAGGCCTGTGACCCCTCACTCTGGACTGGCACCAGCAGGCAGTGGTCTTGAATTCAGATATATTTGCACAAGGTTATTTTTGGCCTAGCTGATCTGAGTAAACTTTTCCCATTTGCCCCATGACAGAAAATTAGATAAAGGCTCAATTTATCTTTACCCTGTCCACAAAGTCCCCTAGGTAATAACTATTGGTTTGGATACATGTAAACTATTTAACATAAAAGGTCTCCAGTCTGAGGTCTGGGTACCTTGACCACATTACATTAACACTGTAACCACAAATAGCAACAATAGTAGTAGGGAACACACAAAGACAGATACATTGAAAACAGACAGATAGAAACTCGAAAGGAAGAAAAAAGACATAATAACATTACTTAAAAACTGAAATAATAAGAAACCTCTGGGACCAGATGGCATTTATGCAAACACCCCAAAAAATCAAAGTTCATCGAAGTTACTAACAAAATCATTCAATTTATCATTAAAAACAGCCACTCCCCCATCAGGCTGGAGTGGAGCCAAAATCCTGCACTTCTTTTAAAAGAGGTGCTAAGGGCAATCATGGGAATTAGAGACCTCAGTGAGCCTTACGCCAGTACCAGGAAAAATAGCTGAGAAAATCATTAAAGACAGAGTTATAAAGCACCAGGCTGGGTGAGTGTAAATGTTGTAAAGAAGCAGCTCAGCTTCTCCAAGCTGACTTTCTGACCTGCTAGTGTTCCTTGGAAATGTCAGCAGCTCTGAAGAAGCAATGATAAGTAGGAGTCACCTAGCTATTAAGGATTTAACAAAAAACACATTCAAAAATTTTAGGGCTCCACTCCTTACTCACACGTAAGCCCTGAGGGTGGGATTTTATAGCACACCACTGATTAAAAAAAAAAAAAAAGAAAAAGAAGTTGTACCAAGTTCTTGTAAGAATCCCATTCCTCTAACTCTGGCAATGCCTCTAGAAGGCATCAAACTCTGGTTTTACTGCCTAAGACAGGCCTTTCTCATGCAAGCTACAGGTCAGCTGTGGCAAATGGCTCCAGCAAGCTGCTGCAGTGCCTGGTTCCTGGGCCACATGCAGAACCACATGTCCTGTATCTGCAGTGGATGTCAGACAACCATACCAGGTATGTCCTCAATGCTGAAGCATGTTGGGAGCAGGCTACTGCTGAAAGGGCTGCAGCAGTACTGTTCAAGGGTCCACTACTGCAGATCCTGACTTTGGCAGAGAAAAAGAAGTCAGAACCACCACAGCAGAACATTGCCCAGATTCATCCCAAGCTGCCGTGAGTGAGGCCACCTCATAAGACCACAGGATACAAGAGGTCATGAAAGGGAAGAAATTGAGGGAAATTGATCAGGTTCTTAAACACTGAGGCAAAACAAAAATAGCATCAATAAGGAATACCTGTTCCACAGCCAATAAACCCACTTTCAGTGTCACAGTTGTGTGGCTTTGTTCTGATGTATTTATAGTTTCTAGGATCTAGTTGATTTACATGTTTTCACTTCTTATTCCTTCCCAGCTGGAGTCTCCTAGTTTGGCATGCCTGGCAGCGCTCACACTGTTACAGGTCTCAGCTCTAGTTCCTCCCCTACCAACACAGCTTCTCCCCCTTAGCTTTTAAATGCTGCCAGACTTGCTGCCCAAGGCAATTGTGTCAGGGTTGCCCAAGGGACTGATATTAATCCAGAGGTGAATAGCAGTCATTATGAGTCCAATATATTTTCCATTTCAAGAAATCTCTCAGCTCTGATTTCTAGACACCATATAGCTGAGAGTTCACTATATACCCATCATGTTCTTATTCCCTTCCTTAAATATTCACTTTGTAGGGACACCAGATCACATGGAAGTTGGGTATTTGGTTAATCCAGTGCACCAGATTTTTGTATTCTAAGCACTGGACTGCTGCACATAATTTTTCACAAAATTGTAGAGGCACAAGCACAGCTCCACTCTTTTCCTTCAGAGCTGTGTACTCCAAGTGCCACCCTCCCCAGACGGACACAAACATTCACACAGCAGTCCCTGCTCAAACTCAACATTTTCTCAGCAGTCCTTACCCAAACTGCTGAATATAACCTCCAGGGTCATTTCAGATAACGGCAGTCATACTCCTTTGAACTCTAAACTTGCAGTAAGCAGTGCCACAGGACCCCTGATGGGGTAGGTGCACATGGACAAATATCTCTTCTACAGACAAGTCAGTGTAAGAGGGGGGAACACTTTTGCCTGAGATGAACAACTGCTATGTGCCCTGGAGAGATGCAGAAGGAAATTTTCAGCCTATGAGGTTTTATTGCTGGTTTTGGGCCATTCCCTGCTGCCCCTAAAGGAGGCTTGTAGCTTAAAGACATAACCAGCACTGTCACCTTTTCTTAAAATTATACCATGACACTGGTGAACTGCAGCTTGCAGAGCAAACCACATCATACTGTGTGCTCCCAACTGGTCACATGATGTCCTGCATCATCACACACCAACACTATTTTTTCCCTTTGAAGGAAAGAACCATCAGCTGTTTGCAAACCACAGCATCATCTACCTCTCCCACACAAACCACAGATCAAAGGTCTCCACTTTCTAAACCACAGGGGGTCCCAGGGGCTCCAAGGAGCACATGTCTAGCAGTATACTTTCTGCTAGACACCAAGACTATGCAGCCTCTGCAATACATGGTAGAAGGGAAAACATGTCCTGTTAGGTACCCTACGTATCCAAAAGACACAAAAACACCCAGCCACTCATACCTGCCTGTAGGAGGCACAGCAAAAACTGAGGAGAGCAGGTGAAGATTGTTACACAGAGCTAGTGATACACAGCTCCAACGTGGAGCACTGGCTCATAAATTGGGTACAAACAGCACAGCAAGGAGGAGAAATGGGCTTCTGTACCTTGAAATTACAGCAGGATACACCAGGAATCAATTTGACACCTACCCTTCTGCTCTTCATATATGAACATATATGAAAGATTGAATGTGTACCCTTCCTGAAGCCATTGGTATCTGCTCAAGCCTGACAAGATACTGAAACAACAATTCCAAGAAGCACAAACTGCCCCATTCATCTCCCTGAGTGGCTCACTTGCCTCCTGATGACAATCTGCTAAATATCTTCACTTAATTAGTCCGCTGTTCTTTGAAGCAAGTAAAAATGCAATGTGACGATTGTGCTAGGACTATCTTTATATAAGCTACTCAAAAGAGACAGTTCATTTTGTTGAAAAGAGCTGGCAGTTTTGTGAGATGCCTCAACTTATCTTTCCCTCATCAAGAATGACTCAGATTCAACAGGCACAAAAAAACACCAAGAGAGACAAAGCAAAGGAAGTTACAAGATTCTTCAAGGTGCCCTCCAGAGCCTACACTGTGACTCAGCGGATGCTGTGGGCTTCTGGTGTGCTTCAGAAAAGGGTCTGCCAGCATTTGGCTGGGAGAAAGGTCATGAATTGCTCTTATGTGATGATGCGGGGAAAACACACAGTTTTAGGAAACTAATATGAGCATTAGCAATATCTCAGGTTTGAAGAATTGAGAAAGAGAGATTAAAGCAAGGCCAGTCTCTCTTGTCAATTTAAGTGTGTGTGTGTGTGTGTGTGTGTGTGTGTGTGCATATAAACAGAAAGAATTAAAATACAGGATAAACACAAGAATTCAAAAATCTTTGAAAATAAGTCAAATATGTCAGCACAACTTTATCCAGGACTGACAATATGGTGCAAGTGTGCGTGCAGTGAGGAATGTGAAAATAGACAGTAGGATTTGGCAGCATGGTGAGAGCTTTATTTAACATGAAAAGAAAGATGGGTTTCCATGAGCCTCACCAAGTCAGAGATGAAAGAAGAGCTTCCATCCCATAACAAATCCATTAATTTTTCTTATCAAATATGCTGAGCCAGGACATATTCCCCTACTGGAAAAAACTAGGACCTGCCATCTCCTGGAGTGTCACTGTAGACTGGGTGACCTGCCGACAAATCACTAAAGCCTGACAAGGGTCTACCTGCTGAAGACTAATGACTAAATGATCAGAAATCCAATCCTCTCTTTGGCAGCCCTCTGTACTGCCAAAAGACTGATATGAAAGCTGAAGAATATGGGCCAGGCTCATCCCTTGGTAGGTCCACAAATTTAACTGCCTTATCAGAAATGGCTTTTGTCCAACATGTCTGTGACAGTCAAAAGTAGGCATGGTCCACAATAAACTTTGGCTTAAACACTGAATGAAGATCATCTAGAGTGCCTGCAACTAAAATTAACATGAAGACTATCAGCTTCAGTGAGTGCAAAAAAAATGACCTCACCCAAAAGGAGAAAGGAAAAATTGTTAAGAAAAGTCACTTGCGAGTCACTTCCTTCATGTTCTTGGTTTAACCACTGCATTGGTTCTTTCCAAATCTATGCTACTGCATTAGTACAGAGTTGCTTGCTCCCATGTATACATTTCTTTGCATCCCATCACATAGAGTACAGTCTCCATATTCTCCCAAGCACTTGGAAAGCTAGCTTTACATAGTGGGTATTTTATTTTAAAGAGAGGGTCCTGTTTGAACCTTCTCTTTCTGTGCAGAGTGGCCTGAAAATGTAATATAAAAGCAACTTAGAGATTGGTTTTATTTGCTTTGTTATGCAGGCGTTTTTGCACATACTAGCCTTTTTACCTACTCCCAAGCTCAAGCAGTGGAGTCTAAGAGAACATCCTGTTGTAGACTAAGATGTACTCACCCCAGAGCACCAGCTCTTCTGGGACTGTACCTAGGAAATGTAAAGGGCCCATTTGCTCCAAGGGATCCAGGCACCAGGCTATATGCTGAGGAAAATTAAAGCAAACATTTGTTAGCAGCTGGTGAGGGAATTATTATTCCTCTTAATAAGAGGGAATCTCTTATTCCTTCCCCTAGGAGCTGTGTCTATATATTCTATTCTATGTCCTCTACAATACATGCATGGAAGTCTGAAGTTTTCACTCTTCCCTGCCCACAGACTTATAGACCCTGGAGGTCACAGATTCACAGGGAAAAGGACTCTCAATATGTGGCAAGGCAGCAGCTGAAGGTGGTTAAGCTGTTTGTGTTCTCAGTGCTGCAGTAATTTCCCAACTGATTTCTGAACACCAGGAGAAATGACAAGGATGGAGGGGAGGAGGGGAATTAGAGGAAACTACGACTTCATCATTCAACAAGAGTTTGTGAGAAAGCAAGTTATGTTGGGGGACCACCAAACGCGACGTCTTTCATTGCCCCACCTCCCACAATGCAAAGGTGCACTGTTACCTCTTCTCCCACCCCCCATCTCATCTACCCCCAGACAAAGTATTCCCCAGCTCACCATATAATGTAGTTTTTCATGGCATGCCTGCTTATCAGGACTCTGAAACTATGTGAGACATGCATGCAGACAATGGGCCTGTCTCTCAGCCACGGAGGGCTCTGAAGGGATCCCTTTCAGCGCTCACAGATTGCTCTGTGTTCCCTTAATTGACAGACCCGGCCAAGTCTGACAGCAGTGGCGTGCAGCTGGTGCAGGCTGCTCCGTCTCAGGTAGGCCACCTTTCAGCAGGGAAATTGCTTTTGATTGGCTTTATTGGAAGTAGCTTCTCCTATTCTGCTGGCAAAATACTCTTGTATTTAATGGCTGACAGTTTAGGACCAAACTGTCTTTCCCAGAAGGTTACTTCTTTTCCCCAAAGGCCTAAATAAGCTGTCTTGAACAGGACTGGACCTCAGCCACAAGGTACAACCTTATTTGGTCAGAACTGCTAAGGCTCTGAGATTTTCTGGAGCTTAGTTTCTTTTATCTCTCAAATCTCCAAGATTTGGCTATAGCCTGAAAAAATTAAGATCCCAAAGCAAGATCAGAAGTGCTGACAAATACTAGGAGAAATTCCTTGACTTTAGTGCATGCTCTAGACTTTCTGAGAGTCTAGGCTGCCACTTTCAAGAAGGCCTGCAAGAGGTGGTCTCTACCTTTGCTTAGTAGTTGGTGAAGGATAGACATGAAGTTCCACTCAGACTATTTTCAGCCTTGGGTATCTGTGACATCAATTATTTACAAAAGTCATTAGTGTGCAAATGAGCATTTCTTGTGAGGGTGGAGGGGAAGGGTGTAGAAATAAATTTTAAAAAGACAGTGATGAGACTGGTAGGCTCTCCTTTAAGCTGTTAGCTTGAATTTGGCTATCCTGTCCTTCACTCTCTGGTATGCTAGATGAGGCTGTACAGACTAAGCCCATACTTCATGGGCTGCCAAATGCAGTTCTAGTTCTTTTCTGCATTCAGGGAGAACTGAACTAGGCTTCAGCTTTAGCAGAGGAAAGTGTAAAAGTAATCTCCAATGCCTTCCACAGCTTTTGTTTTCCAAAGTTCTGTTGGCCTTAAGATTTTTTTTAATTATTTCTATTTTATATATATATATGTATTTGCACTCAGCTTTCCATAGCATTTTATTATAGCACTTCTGACAGGCTTTGCTTAACAACAGATAGAATCGGGTTCATTCTTAAGGAATCATTAGTAAAGATCACTTTGAGAACCCACTCAGAAACCTGTGAAATATAAACTAAACTACTTTGGCACTCAATGAGCTATGCTTCTCCAGAAATGATTACTTCAATGACCTAACCAACCAGTTCTTCAATGAAAGAAGAAACTGCACCTTTCTCAAAGTATAGCAAGAAGAATTTAAAGCTCTCCTTTCAGATTTCCTGGTGCAGAACAGCTGGGACAGTGAGCAGCTTCCTACTCCCTGCAGTAACATGCAATCTAGCCTGTGCTAAGTCCATTCCTGTTCTTCGGGGCTCCATCCTTCCATCTCCTTCTAGGAAACACTTTTTCTTTTCAGGTGTCAAACTACTAGAAATGGGATCTCTCAGTTCCTGCCTGTTCAAGAGATGGAGGGGCTCCAGAGGAAGGTACAGGTGCTGCTGCTGTAGATTGCTTGCTTAAGTCATTTCCCACTTTGGCCAGCTGTGCCTCAGCTGAAGCCTCTACAAGCAGTGAGCACAGGTGAGGACTGAGGGGACTGACACCCACCATCAAATCCCATGACTGCAGGTTTATTAGCCTCACCCTGGCCAGCTGTTAGCAAAAACACCAAAGCAAAAGGGAAGATTGTTATGTCATCAAAACACTGAGCCAGATGTGGGGGAACCTGTATTCTCTTTTAACAGTGCTATAAGATGCTCTAAGTTTCTTTTCAAAAATTCCAGACATTTCCCTGAAAAGTACCGGCCACATTTTCTACAGGACTTAAGGTTTCTGGTGCTGCTTCTCAGCTATGTAGGTTATTTCGAAACAGTGGTATTTAATCCTTTAATATATTATTGATACAGAGGGAACAGAAATCTCTAGCAAAAGGTCCAGAGATTAACTCTAAGAAGTATCACCATGTTATGCAAATCATCATCACAAGTTGTTCCTATAAACACTGTAGGATCTGGGCATTTTTTATGTGACACCAGTGAAATCCTTCTCTCTCTTCTGCATACATCTCTGTAGGAGATATTGCTTCCTATTGCTTGTTGATTTGGATTATGCTGGTCTGTACTTTCCTGTGTTTAATGTTATCTGAAGTGGTTGCTTGAACAGAAGGAGATGTAAAATCACAGGGAGGCACTTTTCACAGAGGACTGCATTGTCGGATTTCCTAAAGATGCTCAGAAACTGAATTTGTTTGCTTCCTGAAGTCTGTTCTCCTTTTCAATGAAAGATCTGCTGCATTCCCACCTCTACCATGTTATGTTCCTATAAGCTGCAATATACTGAAAAATCTGACCTTTAAAGTAGGTAAGTCTCATACCTTAAGAACAAATCACTATGAATGAGATCCTCTTGCCTGAAGACAGTGTCAATTAGACACTGACAGGGCAGGCTACAGGCTCTACTGCACACTGTAGAAGCACAGGGCAAATGGTAGGGTTCCCACCCTAACCTCCAGGGAATTCAGCTGTGTGTGCACTACATGATACAGAAGGACACAGAGGTTCTGCTAGGCATAAACTGTTGAGTCTGATTTTCCATTTTTTCAAGCAGAGAAGAATTTAGACATTTTGTTAGGTGGGCTGACATGCAACAGGCTAGGACAGACAACACAGGCATACCTACACTATCCCAGGCGTTATCATGATACTTAACGTCACCCCTTTGGCAACCACAGGCTTATATTTTGATTTATAACCCAGTGATCTTTTCCACAGTTTATAACTCTTTCAGTACATGATAACACATTTGGTCCAGCTAAGGCCTTTTCTCCAGGGCTATTGGGACAAACTAAAAAAGATTGGCCAGAGAAGCACTGAGAAAGAAAACAGTGGCACAAATTCCCATTAAAGGGGGGGTCAATCTGCAAGGCTTTTTTGCTCCATGTGAAAGCTCTTCACTGGGAAAGTCTCCAAGCCAAAGGGGAGAGGCCCAGAGGGAGGGAAGAGTAAGAGGCCCTGAGGGCAACCAGCAAAAAAGGTTTCTGACTCTGCTGGGTAACACCTGGATAAATAGAAAACATTGTTCCCTGATGCTACCTGGGTTAGAGAGGTGACCAACCACTAAGGGTCTGAAAGGCCTTCAAGTTACTGTACTGCCAAGCCCAACGTTTTCATCGTGACCACTCCAGTGGGAGTGGGAGCATCATCATGACCACTCCTGTGGGACATGAGGTCCAGGGGACAAGGCTCATGAGCAGAGGCTCTGGGCCTCTCCCAGTCACTGGGAGCAGAGAAGGGGAAAGGCTATGAAGGGGCACGAGGGGTGGCAGGACAGAAAGATGCTACAGGGCTACATGTAATGACTGCCATGGGGACAAGCACATAGGGCTCACAAGCAACCCTTAAAAGGTAACGTCCGTCATTTTCACTGGTGGGGGAGGTGAGGGAGAGAACCAGGGGAGTAGCTCAGCTGCAGCAAAGCCACACAAAGTTGGTCTGTTCGGCCGCCTTTGTGGCACTGTTGTATTTATTGAAGGCAGCAGCAGTTTGTTCTGTCCTTTCAGTTACTGTACGGGACCCGATCAGGGTGCAGATGGGACTACAAAGCAGCCCTTGTTGTCAGTAATGTGACTCACATGTCAGGCTCTTATTTGCTGTCAGTGGCTTTATTAAAGTCTACAGTTTCAGACCCTAGACCCTTGCCTATTGTATCCCCTGGCCCCAGAGATTCTCTTAGGGAGCGCTCACAATTACCAACTCTCTCACAAGAGCACACAAACACACTGAGCTGGCAGAACAACTGCACACTCAGGGCTGCTGCCCATGCTAAAGCCAAGCTGGGGCACTTCTCATCTTTGAAGCCAACACATGGACAGAAATGGACAGAACAGAGAAGATGCCATGCCTGGCACAGGATCTCTTCATCTAAGATCATCTGGTAATACACACGTTTCACTTATATACATTTATCTATATGTTCTGCACTTACTAATACTTGCACTCATGCTCATATATGCTTTCATGGCTGTGGTCTCCCTATGCTCACATACACATTCACATCTGTGCTTCACTCAGATGTTTGTGCAATCACAGTTGTGCACCAATATCAATACACAGATGGGCTGAACCTTTGCACAATGCACACCACAAATATCACACCATCAAGTCCCCCCTCACAGGTACTAGCAGCCTCAGTGTCACACAGGCAGGTACACTTACTCTCACCACTGCATTCTCACACTCAGCTACACACAACCCACAGATCATAGTCTCACCCTGAAGTACACATTCTCACAGACGCAGCATGCACTAGTGTGCCTGCACAGTCACTGCTACACGCAGATGAGAATTTCCACAAAGGCACTAGCATCCCTTCACTTTGAGTAGAATAAAATTCCAATTTCAGAAAATCAACTAAGTTAAAGGCTTGTTTCCTAGGCAAGTATTCCTGTAAAGACTCAAGCTCTGACCTCTATTTAAATGTAGAGCAATTTCTCCAACTTTTCTATACACTAGTGTTGCTGAGCTTAGAATTCTCACTTCCTTCTGACACAAAGTTATCCTTCAATGTCATGGTTGCTCCTTACCACCAAAGAGTTGGTTCTCTTTCTAACCTTAAACTAGAAAGCAGGATACTTGTCACCAGCCCTGCTGCAGTTCACAAAGTCTGTCCCCCCTTGAATCAGCCAGCTACAGAAGAAATCATGAAACAGGTTATCAAGATTACTAAGAACTGTTAGAGTAAGAATGGAATTTTAAAAACTACATAAGCAGCCCAGAAAAGATCTTTCATAAATAGAAAAACACAACAAACCATAAATTGGAAACTAAAACCACACAAGTTTGAGAATGAGAATGCAAATGCCTTCTCTATTGGATTGGACATGGTGTCTCACTGTTTCTTTTCAAGAATCACTTTCAGAGCAACAAAATAATCATCACAGATACACATGCTATGCACTCCAAGTCAAAAAAGTCATATAAGCCCAAGCTTATTCTCACTTCTGTTTAAAAAGAGCTTATACCTATGCATAGCATTAAGAGCAAGCTAACTTCAATGAGAACCAATTTCATGATTCCCTGCATAAGCCCTTATATTTTAAAATGACCATGAGATAAATACATTTTTCTCCAGGTCACAGAACAGTCCTACTGGGTCCTCTTTGAGTGACTTAAGCATAAAACCAGCCTCCATTCTACACAAGCCTCATTTTCACATAACCACAACAAAACTTGTGAGCTCTGATCTGCAATGGTAAACCTGACCATCTGTGGGCTTTACGGATCTTGGACACCACACAAGCATTGTGATGTTGGGACATTGGATTCTTCACACTCCAGCACAAACTACGATAGCCAGCCACTTAAGCAGCTCTGAATGATTCACTAGGCTTCGGTATTTTTTATTGCCTGCTGTTAAAATTCTGTGTTGTTTGTGTAGTGGTGCATGCTGATACATATAGCTGTCCCAAAGAGAGGTGAATCTGAATGACCAGGTGATGTCAGAAATGCTTTAGATGTGAACCACAGAATCACAGAATATGCTGAGTTGGAAGGGACCCACAAGGATCATCAAGTCCGACTATTAGCCTTGCACAGGACACCCCTAAGAGTTACACCAAGTGCCTGAAAGCATTGTCCAAACACTTCTTGAACTCCATCTGACTGGTGCTGTCACCACTTTCCTGGGAAGCCTGTTCCAGCACCTGACCACCCTCTGGGTAAAAAAACCCTTTTCCTCATATCCCTGATTCAGCTTCGTGCTGATTCCTTGAGTCCTGTCACTGGTCACGAGAGTGAAAATATCAATACCTGCGCCTCTGCTTCCCCTCCTGAGGATGTTGGACACTACAGTGAGGTCTCACCTCAGTCTCCTCTTCTCCAGGCTGATTAAACCAAATGGCCTCAACTGCTCCTCATACATCTTCCCTTACAGACCCTTCAGCATTCCCATGGCCCTCCTTTGGACACTCTAGTAGCTCAATGTTTATTTTATACTGTGATGCCCGAAACTGCCCCCAGCACTCGAGGTGAGGTAGCCCCAGTGCAGAGCAGAGTGGGACAATCCCCTCCCTTGCCTGGCTGGTGATGCTGTCCCTGATGCCCTCCAGGACACTGTTGCCCTCCTGGCTGCCAGGGCGCTGCTGGCTTGTGTTCAACTTGCCATGGACCAGGCCCCCCAGGTCCCTTTTCAGAGCGCTGTTCTCCAGTCCGTCCTTCCCCAGTCTGTGCACAACACCATAGGTGTAGAATCTGGCACTTGCTCTTGTTACACTTCATACCATTGGTGATTGCCCCAATTAGTGATTATTGAGATCTCTCTGCAGGGCCTCTTTGCCCTCAAGGGAGTCAACAGTTCCTCCCAATTTAGTGTTGTTGGCAAAATTACTTGGTATTCCTTCAAGTCCTGTGTCCAAGTTGTAGATGAAGATGTTGAAGAGCACTGGGCCTGAGATGGAGCCCTGTGGAACCCCACAACTGACAGGTCACCAGCCTAATGTCACCCCATTAACTATAACTCTGTGCCCAACCTATCACATAAAATGATTTTTCAGCTGTATACTGGACATTTTGTCCAGAAGGATACTTAAAATTTGCCCATTAATGCTGCAGTTGTCATTATTGTTTCAACTTTCATCTCATAAAAGAAATCCCTTTTCTACAGAAGTCACATAAGGTATTTCAAACCAAAATACCCTGTATTTACAACTCTGGAAATAGATATGAAGAAAACAAGTCCAGAAAAACACATATATTGATTAGTAAGGCCTCTGGATCCACACAGATTTATTTCGGCAATTTATTTTATATGTCCAGGCAATTATTTTGAAAGCAAACTAAACACATTAAAAAAAAAATCTTTTCAGGATTGGAGGCAATAAATATATACCAGGGACCTGATTTCTCAGAAAAGGTCTGCTTCTTAAAGAATCCAAGTCTGAGTTTCTAAACAATTCAAATCTTGTCCAGAAATAAACCCTGAAATAGGAAACACAGAGAAAACAGAACTGTTCCAAAATATAAGATGAACAACTTTTGGGTGCTACAAGCCTATTTTTGCTATTTAATATCATGCAGAGTGAACCACAGATCACATTATTATAAAACACAAAGATACTTTAAATCATCTAAATAAAGAAATGCATCTATATATTTGACTCATATGTGTACTCATTTGCTTTCATTCTGACAATACAAAGGCTGGTATTTCTGTTTCTTTCTGGAATTCTGCGTATTTCAGAACAACCCTACTTGTCACAGGGAAAGCTGCACGGGAGCCAGTCTGAACTATTAGGAATGGCTCTATATTTGTGACAGCATTAAGGAAAGCGGTTGTAAATGAAAAATGTTTGCAATGGGCGACCAAGGCTGGCAATAAGGGCAAAATATCAATTAAATGCAGGTGTACAATTGCACTTTTGCTATTAGAGGGTTTCATTATGCTTTACAAGTTATTATTGTTCTGCATTTGTTGCATGTGATTGTAGCCCCAGTGACCTTGATCAGTGTCTCCCCAAACTGAGCGTAACAATGATGATGCTTCCCTTAGACTCTATATCCCACTCTATATCTGATCATGCTGGAAGCTGCTTTAAAACTGTAGTTCATTTAAACACAGTAGATCCTGAGATGCTGCTCTTTACTCCCTTACTGGCATGTTTTTATCCCCAGCTAAATAATGTGATTACATGCTTCTTTGGAAGGGGCTTTTAAGATAAATCACTTTGACCCCACTTAGTTGACTTTCAAAGTAGTTTGGTTGCAATTTCAAGCTCTTGACTATGCAGATTTTATTCAGGTAATACTAAATTATAAGAGAAGCTAAAAACAGAGTATGAAGGCAGAGCCTCTAGATGATCCAAGGCATAGATATAACTGTGCAGTCCACATAACCACTAGGTTTCATAACCATCATGTCTCTGACCTGGAAAGTTGCTGCACCTCTCTGCTATGCTACTGCACGGCTGACCTCCCCAGCCTACCTGTTAGTAGAACTGCCCTCCGTCCTACCTCTCCGCTGCTTTTTCTTTCTTTAATGCAGCAATCAGAAGGTGCTTCTATTCCCTCTCAGGGGAATTGATACCTGTACTCAATATCTCTTTTTTAAGGCAAAAAAAGAGCCCTATGTCTTAAGCACTTCCATTCCCACACCCACTGTTAATTGCTGGATCTCCAAATCTGTGTCCTTGTGCCCCTCACAGGTTTTATGAAGGAATGGAGCTCCTTACAAATGTCCCTTGCTTGTTTCATTGATCTTCATCACAAGCCCATCTGCCAAGATCCTTTATAATGACATTTTCAAAAAGATTTTGTCCCATTTGTTTATGCTGCTACTGCTACTTCAGACAATCTCCATACATTGCCTAAGCCATCTCTAGTTCTCATCCCCTGTTGCCTTTTATCTTGCAGTTCCTCTCTGAATCTATAGAGCAAAGACTGCCTTTTCTTCTCTGTTTTCAGTAGCTATTCAAGCAAAACACCAAGAGCTCAGGGAATCACTGTAGAAATAAGGATCTTACTGTTGGTTTCTGACTCTGTGCTTTCACCTGGTAACCTTTGCCTTTGCTTCCCTCTCTAGGAATGGGTTTGCTTACCTCCACAAGCATTTATCACACATGCAAAGCATTAGGAATTAAAGATCAGGTCCCATAGGTCTGATCCAGTTTACATTCAAGCAAAATTCCCACTACCATCAGAGAACACCCCAGTGTGTGATTTAGCCTCAACAATTACACTCAGATTATTACTCAAGAGAATCAGGTTGCTTTTTTGGATTCTTACACCTCCACTGTCACCATGCAGCCAAACCAGACCAGCAGACTACAGATGCTGATGCACTTCAAAGCCCCTTGGGGTAACTATCTGACCATCTCTGGTGGTAAATGAAGAAAACACTAAAGGTCATCAGTCAGTTACAACCTCTGCTAAACGCTCCCTCCATCTTCTAACTCAGGAATTAAAATTTCCAAGACTGAACACTGGCAGATGACAAAACATCCTCAGCATGGCATTATATCAGCTGCATTGAATTGTGTTTGTGGAAGTGCAGGAACTGCAGGGTACTGAAGTGACTGGAAAAATGTAACAGCATTTCCCTTAATTCAGGCACATGGCCCAATCCTGTAGATATTTTGCCTTAAGGGTTTTTATCAACTGACATGGCTTAGAACTGTGCTGGCTCTCTCTTCAACTTTCTATCTACTGGCCCTGCCTGCTAGATAAATAGCTACGCTCATATAGAAAAACCTGCACTAATAAAAACATAGACAGCCAGAAATCTGCTGCCAACAAGCAGAATATCCTATATTTCATTGCTCTGCCATGGGAGAGTCATATCTCACTGAACAAATATTCATTCCTAAACACTGTGCTAATGCATAAAAGAGTCTCCAACATATCTTGGAAAATTTATGGAAAAGCAAGGCAGTCCAAGCTTCAGATTCTCTGGGCTTTGTTTTGCCTCTCCTCTTTCCTTCCCATACACTTGAGACCATTTGAAGAGAAAAGGTGATTTTAGATTTTTCCATATGCTTTTGTTCTTTAATTCTTCCCTCTCTATAAATAGGTCAACTTGATCAGTGCTTTGGCCAGGGATGTTTATGTTGTTGGGGGAGGGGTTTTGCTGTTATTGTTTTGTTGGGGTTTTTTTTATTTGTTTGTTTTGTTGGCTTGGAGTTTTTTTAGTCAAGTTGAAGCAGAAGCACTGGCCTCTCTGGTGTCAGTTATAATGATTTGATCATGTCACAATCTTCTGTCGTAGATTGCTAGAGTTCCCAAGCATGGAATCGTCTTTTATTTGCTCTGCATTTGTATGTTGTCTGGCATAGGAATGACTTCATAAGTAATATGGATCCTTGGCATTCCAGCAATACAAATACATACAAGTGAGGCTTGCAGCAGTAAATGTGTGGGTTCCCTGAGTTAAATCAGCAAAATCAGAACTAAGTTATTTGTCTACAAGTCACGCTCGGACTTATAGCTCTCTGGGACTGTATTTTGTGACTGCCAGGCCCTTAAGCACAAGCACATCCCACAGAATAAATGAAGACTTGGAAACAATTCAACTTGTGGATTGTCAAGAATCAAGAGGCTATCTCTGTGAAATAAAGACACCACACCCTTACATAATTTTTATACCTTGGGGCAAGCAAAAAACTTCTTTTTAAGAATGATCAAGTTGCAAGGCAACTATCTTCCTAAATTCCCTTTCTGATCTATAAAAAGTGGGGGATTCTTCCCTCCTTGCTCACAAAAACATTTGTGTAGTGCTACTGCAAACACTTAAGCAAGTTCCACCTTCTAGGCAAACAGAAGCTACATTTCTTACAAAGAGTCTCACAGTATTTACTGACAACACAGTCATATATTTGCATTTGCTCTCATAATTCAGATGACTGGGTGCTTTGAGATCCTTCAGAATGACAGGCATGACTGGTAATGTAATTAGTTATTGTATGACAGCACTTTAGGAAAGATACTGACTCAAACATTGCTTGGTTTAGCTTCACTATCTGGAAAGCATGAGCAAAGAAAGCAAATAAAAGTTTTCTTTAAAAGCATCACTATCCTATCACTTTCAAAACTCAAGCTCCTGGCTGTGTAGGGCTTTGGTAGCTGTCATTATACTAAATAAAAAATTAGGGGGGAAAAAAATGAACATGATTGCCTGGTATCTAAGAGAAAAGAAGGAATATTACACTGTCGGGAGTAGAAAAGAAAACACACTGCTAACCTGTACCTGCCTCAGCTCCTCACTGGGGCCTCACAGACCTCAAACTCACCTGAATGTGGTGGTTAAGGACAGCATTATAACACAGTTTCTCTGGAACACAACCTCAGCTCACCTCAGCCTCTGTATGCAGCTGATATTTACATACTTTGGGCAACATTAAGAAGGTTTATTCTAGCTTCGTTAGCTATGTGCATAGTAAATAGGATAGAGACCAATCTTGGACACATTAAAAGTAGTATCAAAAATCACTGGGAAAGAATGAAAAGGTTCCTTTTCACGATTCAGGTTTTCTAGTTGGAGTTAAAGATGAAAATCAAGTTCTCTTCCAGTCCCAAACATAATTCCACTAAGAAACACGTTTCACATCAACAAACGCTAATAGAAAATGTTCCCCACTGCTCACATGAAACTGTTATGCAGATGAAACATGTTTCCTGCCAGTAACAATGAGTTACCTGCAGTTAAAACAGCAGCTAATCAGCTTTACTCACCATTAACGTGAAATGAACATGATGCTAAGTCTACAAAATGTTGGCTCAAAGCAGCCATGGTGGTAGGTTGGCTGTACCAAGTGAGAGGTCCTTACCACGTTCTCTAAGCACTGCATAAGCACAAGTCTTTAAGACTGTTTTGTTACACAGAGACATCACTGTTGGAAGATGCTTATTCACAGTATAAGGTAGGAAAAGAATTATTTGTGGTTTTCGCTTGATCTCCAAGTTAAAATGCATGTTATTTTATTTTACCTTCAAGTAACATCAGCTGCTCACAGGGTTGTCCTATCCAGAACATGCTAGTGACCAACAGCTCCTCCCACTCAATCCTGACTGCCTACTTGAAAACCAAGTGGAAGTCACTTCACTCCCCAAAAGTTAACAAACAAATTAATGTCCAGTTCAGTTTCTTAATTCAGCATTTTGATCAAAAATTAATGTACATTAGGTGGCATTTTTCCAAGAAAGATGACATTTAATCACATAAAAGGCATCCTCTGTAAAATTCAACTCCGGTGCCCCAGGTTCCTTACTGTGGCCATTCATGTCACAAGTGTAATTAGCAGCACTGGAACAGGTCATGATCTAAAAAGCCAATACTACTATATTCAATATTGAATTAAAAATGGGGAGACTTGCAGCTGTTCCTGCAAGCACCATAACTTCCACCATATTCTCCAGCTGCTATTCCCATGTGCTAGTTCACACCCTCTGGCCAGAATAAAGCATATACAAGCCTAGAGAGGCACAGGATATAGCCAACAGCACATACTGTTTATAGACCATTCTTGATTTTTACTCAGCAATACTCTATACACATTTTGTTATAAAAGCACAAGGATTGTTTCAACCACAAAGCAGCATTAGGTACTTTCCATTGCAAAGAGCTGTATGTACCAGACCAGAACTATCAGCTAGCATAAATCAGCCTCAGCTCCCCTTGAATACATAGAAATTAAATTATTTATTCACCACTCAAGGTGTGAAATCACTTATTTTTGGAAAACGGAATTTTCAGTTCTTTGTAGCCAAATCATTAAATACACAGATTATCCATACCACTCTAGTGTCAGTAGAGTCAAATATCTTATTCCTGATTCTGAAGAAAGAAAAAATGTTTGGTCTGTGATAAAAACCAGTGGTTTATTGTTAGGAACAAAGTTAAAGAGACATAGACAGAGAGATGGATATTTGCTGAATTCTGCAAAATCAAATCAGGCTAGAACAACTAGATTCAAGTCTGGTGACAATGAGAGGACAGTGTATAATGCTGGTAGGTTGGGATTTGAGTTCTTCCTAGGGACAGTAGGATCTATAAAAAAACCAAATTTACTACTGACCGCTGTCAGACCTGTAGAGAAAAGCCAAGCTGAGAATGCCAAATTCTGGATTTCTAAGCTGTCATCAAAAATAGGATTAGAGTTGGGGATAGAGTCTGGAACAAGGGAGATTAGAGGGGCAAATTAATTGTCTAAATCTTTAAGACTCACAAAACTGGATGAAAGTTAATGTTGCAATAGTCAAATATTTATTCTTTATTTTTCACTGATGGTAAGCATCTGGGCAGAGGTCAAATCAGGGTTAGGATTACAATTAGGCTCTAGCTTAGCATTCCAGCAATGAGGCTCTGCTAAATAATTTTTGTTGCTCAATTCTGCCAAACCTGCTCAGGGATAAGTAGATTAAAATGTATCATTTTTAATTGTCAGACAGAATGGGGTTGCTGAGCCATGATCAATGCTGGAACCGGAATGGCATCATGGCTTGAGGTAAGATAAGTGGTAAAATCATTATCAGCATATTTAAATATCTTCTGATTAACTTTTGGACATAGCTGGATTTCTAGGCCATCACTTGTGCCAGGAATAAAGTGAGGACTAAAACTAAGACTTAGTGCAGCTTTACTGATGAGTTCTGTCCAGCCTGCATCAAGACTGCAGCCTGCCTCAGTGGATTTGAATTTTTCATAGTTAAACAGATCAACAGGTTCTTTAGCCATCAGTGATACTGCAGGTAGTCCACATTTAGGGCTTGAGACAGGAGGTTCTGCAGCATCGTATCTCCATTGCAGAACTCTCCCAGGTCCTCAGTGGTAAGATAAGAGGCTGATAGCTGCAAACACGTTTAACTTCTCTGCAGCACTGAGTCCTTGTGTTATAATGATCAGTAAGGTTAGAGCTTGGCTTTGTTGCAGGAGGTTTTGATGCTTATTTGTCTGGTCCTTGAAGAAAAGTTAAGGGTAGCTGTCCCAATGTTTAAATATGTTCTGCTGAGTTATTAGAGAGCCATGGATACCTTAGTTCTGGACAACCCTAGGGTTAGAGATGGCATTAGGGTTTGGATCAGGAGCTGAAGGCCATGCAGAGACAAGTTTATTGCAACAATTTCATAGATTTATAGATTAAAAACAAGAGCCACTATGAGTAAATTCATACACATCATCCCTAAATTTTGGATGCAACTTAATTCCCACACTACCATTAAATCATTTAGGTTGGAGAAGACCTTTAAAATCATCAAGTCCTGCCTACTCTTTCAGTGTTTGGGAAAGCCTCAATAGAGGACTTTGGACAGGCAGCTGTGCAAAACAAGCCTTGTGACAGGAGCATCAGTGGTCTGCTGCTTCAATATGTTTAACCTAAGAAAGTGAGTGGTGATGTCAGAAGATTATTTAAGCTTAATTTCCAAGCTATGAGGGCTATGAAAACCACTACAGTAGATTTCACATGGATTACTGTTTGGGATAGGGTGCTCAGCAGTACACAGGAAAAGACTAAATTCGACCCTGTCTGTTGTAACGATTTCACAGTGAAATACAGAGATCTGCTGTTTAAAAACATAAACAAAACAAAATCCTGTCTTTTCCTGGTCCCCACACCAATCATTTGGTTATATTTGCTAAAATTTCTGCCATTTTCTGTAGACATGCATTTCTGTTTACCCATTTCATCTCCTCCTTCGCCATCACTTCACAAAGCCACTGTTATATTTACAACATAAGCATATGTTCGTGCCTCTGTATTCTCTTCTTCAGTGTACAATTGTTGCATTTGACACTTTGTGAAGGTCTTGTGAAGGTTTCACACATTTCACTCTGATGAGGATTAGGGAACAGATCTATGTTGGGATCTGTAACCATCTGGTTTACCGCTAGTGTAGACCTGGTCTTGTTGAGACCTAGAACTCATTTTTATTTCACGTCCTAAGCTTTGTTGGTTTTCAGGTTAGGCTTTTCTTCCTGAGCATCTTGGAAGTGATGCAGTATGTTATGGGATCGCGAGTTAGCGCAGGTTTAGGGTCTGGGTCGAGCGCGGGCGCTCCTCGGGCTAAGCCTCGCTTGGCACATCGTACCTGGCTGTGAGTGGGAAACCCCCGATGGGCAGCGTGCCCGACGGCCGCGCCCCGCGGCTCCATCCATCCATCCGTCCACCCATCCATCCGTCCACCCATCCATCTCGCCGGGATCCCAGGCTGCTCCCGGGAGCGGCCCGAGCCCGCGCCGCGCCTCCGCCTCAAAACGCGGCCTGCGGCGCCCCCTGCTGCCCGCAGCCGGCGCTGCCCCGGCCCGGCCCCACCCGCGGGGCGGGGGCGATGCTCTCGCCGCAGGAGCCCCGCTCGGAAAGGGCCGCGGTACCCCCCAGCCGCCCGCACCCCCCCTCGCCCCTCACGGCTAAAATAGCAAGTTTGTATGCAAACCCCAGCTGGCCCTATTTCACCAGATGCACATTCATTTCTGCTCCTTTTCATTCTTCACAGAACATGTTATAATCTTTGATCATCATTTGTTTAAATTGTATAAGTAATCTGCCCGGTTTTAATAGGATTTTTCTATGAATCGGCAACAAACCATGAAATGTGATATTTTCACCATGACCGACCCAGGAAATTAGTCAACTTTGTCCTTGATTTACATGGGACCTGGCCAACTCCTCACGCATCGCAGCGGCAGCCACTCGCTGTCTGTTCCCCCTACATTTCATATTGCAATTCTTTTCTCTCTTTCCTTCCTCTTTATAAGCGGGCTTATATATATACACCACGGATTGCCATCCATAAACAGGGCCTGAATTTAGCAATGCCTCCATGCCTGCCTAAGTAGCCCAGGTTAACAAGCGAGGCCCCATAAAATAGAGATTGGAAATAAGCACCAGAAACTTATTATTACTAAATGCAATACATGTGGGAGATCTTGTTTTCAGCTTCTCATTCTGATCCTTTTGAGGGCAATAACACCATTTCTTCAAGTTTTCCATAGCAAGTGTAAGAGCAAGCTTCCTCAAAACAAAGCTGAGATTCTTACTTACAGGAATTCATCCTATGAGCTGGGGCTTACAGGAAAAAAATAACTGCTGTAGTACTCAAAATAAAATGGGCAGGCTTGGAAATGTTGAGACATTGAAGGGGAAGATACAAAAATGGCTGTTTGAGCCAATCTTTCCATCCATCCATTTCACTTTATTTTAAATACTGTGCAATTTCTATCCTAGCCTATATGAAAATCACTTATTTCATTATAATTTCAGGGTTTTGACTTGTTTTTTCATCCCGTTGTTTGACAGTGGCACACACGCAAGCTTTTGACAGAAAGTGAAGTTGGCAAGGTAGTAATTTGGCACCAAGACTGTAATGCAAAAACACCCAGCATGATTCTTGCTTGGGTAACAAGTTCCTCAGCTTGGGCATACAAGTTCCATCCTCCCCATGAGGACAGATTTTCAGTTCCTCTTCAATTCTGCTCTGCTGGAGACTATGCCTGTATGGAGAAAGGTGGTGTTCCAAATGCTCAAGCCTCATGAGCTACTTTCCAGAGATTGTGAAGACACAGGAAGGCAGAGTGGACAAACACAGCACAGCCTGCAAAAGCCTGCTGTGAGCTATTTAAATAGGTGAGAGAAAGAAGAAAGCAGCATCCCTAAGCTGCCAGAGGACAGACAGCACAGCTGTATGGAGAAAACACAGGGACTCCTTAGGTTCAGTGGTGCTCAGTCTCTGCAATCCCACCTCAGCAGGCATCCAGCATGAACAGGCAAATGCTAAGAACATCAGCAGCTGCAACAGGTAAATTTTACCACCTTGCAGGACATACCACAATTAAATTCAGTTTTATCCTGTCTCCCCATACGGACACAGTCTTTGTATGTATGTTTGCATACAACATTTGTTCTGGATTCCCTAGTGTGATGTCTCTATGCCATTATGGCAGCTGTATCTGTGGTCTGGTAAGTAGCTCATGCAGCACTGAGGGAGTCAAGTTTCTGGGCCACAATTTGTTCCTAAGCCACCTTCTGATATCAAATCATCCATTTTCCCCTGCTGTCTATTTCAGGTTAAAAACCTCTTGCAGGCAGGAGCTGTCTCTCACTGCATGCACGTTGTTAGTGGGGTAAGGACTGCCCATCAGCTGGCTCTTGAGGCGCTTTTCTTGTCTCACCCAAAAAAGCCACCATACTCCTCATCATCACACAAAACCAGGAGAGCTGCTGCCCCTTCCTTCCCTTGTTTGGCCTCAGCTCTTCAGGGCAGCTAGATTCTCTGTCCTGGAGGCATTTACGCCCAAGTTTCCAATCCGGGCCTCCCTGCCCCCACATCCCATGCAGTCCCCAGTACGTCACCCCTCTCAACTCCCCAGCCTGTGAACAGCCCCTAAGGTTAGGTTTTATATTTCTTACCCACTGGCCCCTCCACTCCCACCAAGTCAAACTTCAACCAAACAAAAAAGAAAACAGAGGGAGAGAAAGGAAGAAAGAAAGGCCCCAAGAGGCTCCCGGTCGTTCCAATCAGGTCACTGTTTCCATACCAATTAAGACAGATGCAAAGCACATTATTAAAAATAGGTCTGCAGACCCATCTATGTTGATTATTGTCCTCCATTTCCGTCCCCAGCCAACTCCGTTAATTAATAAAGAAACTGCCAGAGAAGGAGGGGGGGAAAGGGTGGCAGGGATTCCCCTGACTGGAGCCTCCTGTTCAGAGAGTTCAAGAGAGAAATTGGACACTTGAGCCTCTCTGCCATTTTCCATTGTGTGTGTTTTTCCTAATGAACTGTTTAGTGATGCAGGGCTGGAAGTCAGCTTTACCCCACCCCCACTAACTACCATCCATCATTAAGTGACCCAGTAAGAGGTATTTAGTACTTAACCCTCTCTAGAAGAAGTCAGATTGTTGTGTGGCTGGTTTTTCCATCTCCAACCATCCCTTCACTTCACATCACTTCGTCTGCCTCTGAAAACATCTCTGCATTTTTTTGGAGAGGATTGCTCTTCCTTAGAGGAGCCCTAGAGACAGCAGCAGTCACCCCATAACCAGCCTTTATACAGAAGAGGAAGCACTCATGTAGCGGAAAACCTGGGATGAGATCCTGGCTTTGTTGACATCGTCAGGGCCAGGATTTCACTCTCACAAACCATCTGCCTCTGAGAGGGCAAAGGATTGATGGAGAGATGGCCCTGTAATCTGTGCAAGGGATATTGCTGATCAATATACACGTTGGCGATTTGCAAGAGGAGAAAGAATACTTAGTCAGTAAAAGTCAAGGAGGGCTGTGAGAAACGAAAGTGATAGATAATACTTGCAACAGAGAGCACGCTTGTCTCCTTCCAATTCTGCTAGCCCTGCAGGACTCTTCTCCAGCCAAAACTAATTTATCTTCATAACCCTTTCTCAAAAAGCAGGACAGTGTTATTAGTGCCATTTTGACAGTGGGGAAACTGAGTCAAGGACAAACTAACCTGACCAAATCATTAAATGAGTCAGACAGAGCTAAAAATGGAACTGTGCAGTCCAAGGTTTCTCAGCCAGTGCACCTTTGCTTTAAAGCGGAAGTTAGGGGGAGGCAGAGAGGTTAAATGAACCATTATCATAATTAGACTTGATGAAAGCAAATCTGGGGTTTGGCCCAAGATGGCAGATCACGTTTACCTTAAATGAATGTATGTCAGTGCACCTCCTCAAGTTTCTCTATTAAAATGCCCTCGTGAGCTCTGAACCTGTGAGGTAGAAGTCCCAGATATAATTTAGAGTGCAAAAGGCCCTGCATGATCTTGGTCACATCACTTATCTCTAATGACCTCTAAAGGCGTTCTCCATCTCTAAAACAAGGGCTGTCACACCCATTTGTACTGTAAGGTATTTTTTGCAGGGTCTTTCTTACTAACACACTTTTACAACACTTGTGATATTGGGAACTGCTGATACTTCTGGAAAAAGAGCAGGCACAAATTGCAGCCATGTCTGCACCTCTGAGCTGACAAGCAAAACGCGTTCACAGGCACAAGCAGGAAGGAGAACTGTAAAGCATAAGCAAAACACCCACCTGCAGATGCCAGCAAGGCTGTTTCATCCGCAGACTGACTGCAATTTCCAATTAAATACCAAGTTACTTTCACACAGTCTGTTCTTTCGTTAGACTGAAGGGTTTTGTTTTCCTTTTCCTGAGTCACTCTTTACTAGAGACTTTCCACATCACATGTTTTATTTTTCACAAGGGCTCTAATGCACCGCATAATAAAAACTCATGTCACAAGTCCAGAAAATCCACTGCAGGCTTCAAAAATACACACAGAGAGAAGAAAGAAAAAAAAAAAGAAAAAAGAAAAAAAAAAATAAAAGAGGCCTGGATAGAAAAGAAGTTTAGACTTTTTTTCAGCCTAATCATTTTTATGACATCCTCCACCCTGCAAATTGAATTGCTGGGAACATCAAATGATGGATCTAACACTGAGGCGGGATAACATGCTTTCCTACACAACAGAACTGAACTTCTACTGTAGTATCAGGTCTGCTATCATGGAGGAAAGAGACCACAAACATACAACCACTTAGTTTGATATCCCCACTTCTGTAAGGGTCACTAATAACTCAGGATGCGAATAATTAACAGCCAGCATAGATACATTTCAAGTTCACTGAGAAAAAACATTATGCGAAAGAAGACAGTCCTAGAAATACAGAGCATCCCCAAGATGCCTATAGAGGCAAAAGAGGTCTGGGAACTGACTGCTGCAGTGGACTGTATGCTGGAAGTGAGAACCCCCTATGTATGATGAGACACTTCTGTATACAGAGAAAAGAAATAAAAAGCTTTTGAAACGAAAGCTACAGGACGTAGGTATGTGGCAAGAAGTAGTCTTTTCTTCCTAGTGTACTAGAAACACTGTATTTTCGAAATTTTGGTTTCTGCAGAGTACAAAATACATATGAGGCTGGGTACTACATCTTCAATAAGTACATTGTAAATGTGCCAGCTTGGACTGCACAACTGAACCAGAGATACTTAAAATTAGAAATAGGGCCTGTATTTTTCACTGGTCCAGCACAAAGAGTAAAAAAAAAAGCCTCCAACACAGAGAGGCCACAGAAACATGGACTTAGAAACAGAAACTGTCCCACCTGAAACATACCAGCATTAAGCAAGTACCTTTTGCTCCTACAAGCCTTTGAATGTGGACATTGGGAACAAAGAATGTACCTGACCTCCTCCCATCATCATGGCTTGTTTTATCATGCTAGTGGAGAGAACATCCTTTTTCTCTCTCTCCTTCCCATCAGCAGAGCCCCTGTACTGTGATTACAAGGGACACACACATTGATTTTTTGTTGGCTGTCTACAAGGAGCAGGACTATCAGAACCTTTTCTTCCTTGGGAAAACTTTGTCTTTCATGTTATTTTTCCTGAAGCTGAGTTTCCTGAGTAACCAAAATATGACCTCAAATGAGTCAACGGGACACCCCATCAGCTGGGGAAATGGCATCATCCTGCCTCACATTTATCTTGTGGAGCCAATTTCAGAGGCACTTCATTTCTGAAGCACTTTTAGGTCCTAGTACAATTTACGCAGGGCACACTCTGCTCTCCAGCTAAGCAAACATTGTTTTGTTTTCTTTAGCCCTTGAGAGCTCTTGCCTTCAGCATCCCCCCAAGGGGAAAGGAGTAGAGCCTCTTGTGTCGGATGAATGCTCACATGAGAGGCTGGTAAAGCAAGGGGTCCCTCTTGGCTCATATACAGAGGAAACACAACCCATGACACAGGATAAGCTCCCCATCTAGTGCTGTACCCGGACCAGACCACTGTCTGTTTGCTCCCCTCCTCCTTTACCAATTTGTGAGCAAGACCCTGATCCAATTGGAACAAACCCTCCAGCAGATGCTTCCTGAACTTCCTGAGGGGCATGTTGGTGGCTCCTTGTTGGAGAGCCCTTAGATCAGGCTGAGAGCATCCAAGTGAGTCTAAAGCATACAGGAGGGCCCTTCAACCACAGAGAGCCCAGTCATCCTCCAGCTACTAAATAAATATAAGCAGCAGTGACAGAAAATCAGCCCTCCACAAAATTGTTTGTGGGATTTGCCAGAAAAAGTTAATATCAGCAAGAGCAATGTAGTGCTGAGTGGGAAGGAGACTTGATAAAGGACGAGGGAATGCTGGGAGTGAGCAATGGCATTACCAAGAGGCAAAACTGACAAAAAGGACAAAAACTGGCATGAGCAGATTTGATAATTTGATATTTAATTCGTCTCTTCTGTGTCAGCAATTTGTACACCAGTCACCAAGAAATACCGATGATAGGAAATAGTGAGAGAGCTAAAACACAAATAAAATAATCAAAGCCAACACAAACAGAGACCATTCAGACTTCAACTAAGATAGATCTGTTTAGTGCTGCATTCCAGAGAAAGAAAACCCAGGAGTAATGTCAAGCTGGAGAACTAAGTCAGCATCTAAACCAGTGACTAGCACCGCAAGAACAAAAATTAACAGCTTCAGGTCCAACTCTAAGAGCATGTGTTCAGTGAGCCATAGGTAGAGCTAAACACACCTTCATTCCAAAGATGCTCCTTTGCTCCTTGCTCAGCACAGGGAAGAGACAAGACAGAGTCCATTATATGCTATATAGCATGTAAATATACATCAGAGATTCCTCCTCTTCTGCAAGTTTGCCATCCCTTCAGCCAAGAAACTTCTTCAGCCTTTGTGAAGTGCTAATCTACTGCTTTCTCATCAGAACATTTGATTGTTTATAAAAAATGGAAGGCTACCATCGGAAGTAATTTAAGAAGTTACACCACAGAAATATTCAGAGGCTGAGCATTTATGACCTATATCCGGTTTTGAGTCCTGTATTCATACAGAGCACACCTGAATAGGAACGTATGCACAGCTATGAACCAATGTAAAGACAGGTGTTTCTCTCCAGGCAAGAGAGAAGTGCCTACCTGCCAGACCAGATGTCCCACCCTACTCCTCAGCACTTCTGACCCACTAGCTTACACAACTCCCCACTCCCATGTACTTACACGTGCCCATATTTAACTCAGATACTTGAATTTCACTGCAAACAAGCTGGCTGGAAACGAAGTATGCAAGGTCTTTCGTGGATGCCACCCCAAAACCTTGTGTTTTGTTTCCTGACCTTCAAAATGCAAATAGCAGCAAAGAAATGTGGTGAAGTATGCAGGTACTATTATAATGCAACAAAACTGAGTAATAGAGCTACCATGTGTAAGGAAGGGAAAAATCAAATCTCTATGGAAGCACTTAGAGGAAAAATATTTCCTGATTATTCAACCACACCGCAGACTTCGCAGTTTACAGTCAAATTCCAGTTACATTCTCTCCAGCACTGCCTCTGCCATATATATACAAAGAACCACATAGTTCTCCACGCTCCTCTAGTGAAATTTCAATGATAGGACAAAATAGATGGCAAGCCAGAAGCTTTAGTGGATGAAACATTACAGCATTGACTCATTATTCATTTTAGTACTCCAGTCCACAGAAATCTCTAAAGGCAGCTGCTTTCCCAACATATTCATGTTTTCAAGGAATCCAATCCTTTTAATAGGGAAACTGGTTGAGAAACCTGTGCCCTCAGCACGTGCTGTCCTGTGTGTCAAGAATATTCATCCCTAATTTCTTATTATACTTTGAAAAATCCAATCCCTTTCTCTTCATACTATATACAAGAAACAAATGAACAAAATTGACCTTGTAGTTATGTCCTGGATAGGATTTGACTTCAGAGCCCTGATTCAGACACCCCGTGTAATAGCAGGCAGATGATCAAGTTTCAAAGCTCCTCAGAGTTAACAGAGATCCTACTATTGTTTCAGTAGTCTTTGAATAAGACTCTTAAGTGTTTCTTTCCACTCAATCTGCACTGTATATTTACACTGTAAGCTCCCCAAGGCAGAAATTGTTTCTCATTTAACTGTGCCTTTTGTCACAACTAAGATTTAAGTGACACTCTAACAATTATGCCCTGGTCCTGCTCCAGCACACTGACTTGGGGATTGGAAGGGACCAAAAGGGAGCCCTCAGATTCAGTGTACTTCCTGCCTTGAGGTGTACAGCCTCTTTTTGTTTTATTTTTGGTAACAGATTAAACAGATACACCAGAGAAGTAAGTTTCAAAGAGAGAGAGAAAAGACTAATGCTCTAAGATCGATTCCCGTGCTCTGAGCATTAGATCCACAACGTCCAAAAAAATCTAGGCTTGGCATTGCTGCTCAGAATCTTCAGGAAAGACCATGAATTGTCTTATGTCAAAACTTGCAAAACACAAGAATACAGAGGCCCTCAATTAGTGTTGATTACAATGCTGATTTGCTGCTTGAACCATAGCCCAGCCCTTGGAGGAAAACAGATTTTGACCTGTATCTGCATCTTTCCTCTTTACTGGTGCCACAAGCATGTGCAGTATCCATGGAGAATTAGCTCCAGCACACATCATCACCAAGTTTACTTACAGTAAAGTAAACAAGACTGTTTCTTCTTGTTTCAGCATTATGCCTTTTCCTTCAGACTTTTCCCTTTCTTTTTGTTGTTCTTCCCCCAAAGGTCCCCACAAGCAGAGCTCCTAAAGAACTGCCAGGAGATGAGGCACTGCAAAGCCCCAGAATGACTCTTCGGCTTCATGCCACCAGCACCTGCCCCTGTAGCCCTAGCAAAGTTGGTGACATAAAAGCTGGAACATCCCCTAAATCTTCACTAATTATCCCTACAGACTTCAACGTCCTCCAGAACCATGTGAAGGATCTTCCTAATTACTAGCCAGACAATGGAGAGTGGAGTCAGGTCCCTGGGATCCTGGAGCCTGCCATCCCCAGCCATGCATGTTCCTGTTTGGCCTCTGGGGCTGACTGCTCCACATGGAGACCTCCACCCCACACTTCCTCTCTTCCATCTCCACCCGACTCCCTCCCTGCCCCCATCACCACAACCCCCAGCATGTGGATTTTATGAATGAAACTTTCTGACAGTTATGAGATTGGCAGAGGCCTATTCAGCAAGCTGGGGAATGTGTGAACATCAGGCTTCATTAGAGACTTCTCCCAGTCAGCTGATAGCTCATTAACTTAAAGTGGCCTCTTGTTTTAAAACCTCAGAGACCAGGAGGTACGGTGTAGAGAAGGGGGGATGGTTCTCATTGTTCCTCTTGCCTCTCTCCCCCTCTGCCCCCTGTGAGATTAGGCGCCCTTGGAGGGGAGAGAGAGAGAGGCTAAAACAACTTTAATTAGTTATTTTCAAAGATTTTCTCCCCCTTTCTTCCTTTTTTTGTGTGTGTGTGGAGCAGGGGGGGTCTCTCAGCTGGGTTTTTCTGCATGGAGGAGCTCACGTCATTATGCTTAAATCCAGCTCCTCCATCCTTTGTTTCCTGGCCAACAATAGAAGAGGGCTTGTAAAAAGCTCCTTCCAAAACTCCTGGAGACTGTCTGAAAAGGAAGATGGGGTGAAGACTCCTCTCTTTCCTCCCTCGGTCACAAAAGTGACAGTCTGGTCCCTGTGCCAACAGCTTTCCTGTGTTAGTAGTGGCGGTAAGTAGGGCAAACAGAGTGCTGATTCTTAAACTGCCACTCTGTCAGATGAAAAGTGGAGCTCAGACTCACTTAAAGTGTCTGGTAACTGTTCTCTGTGTGGCTTTAAGGTCAGGCTGGAGCTCTGGACATTGAGGTCAGTCTTAGGACTTCATCCCAAGTCCTAATCCTTTTCTTTCTTTTAAAGAGATCATAAAATAAGTGTAGCAATAGGGTAAACTCCCTTTTCATGACTTCAGAAGAACCTGAAATAAACAGCTAAATTGCCATTATTGTCATCTATAGGGAAACTGGTTGAGAGCAGCACATTGATTTCTTACAGGCAACCAAACTACAAACCACAATGGCTTTCAGCAACTCCTGCTGGATGGAGTTCACCAGGATAGAGAAGGTGACATCCCCTCCATTGTGGCATAATAAGCAATAACAAGAACAAAACAAACAAACAAAAAGACAACCCAAACATATAAAAAACTCATACTACTACAACAAGGAAAAATATCTTTCTTCCTTGCTATCACCAAAGCCCAGAACAGTATCCTAGAGTAGCAGCTGCTATAGTGCCAACCTCCAGCTTCTCCTATAGTTCTTCTTTCAGTAATGCAAAGAAACATTTCTTTCCATAGATTCTCTTAGGGGGCATCCACAAAAGTGATGTGTCTCTGAAGAGTATATAAGTTGATGTTTCCCTGACTAGATGAGTTCATGTGTGAGGCAGAAAATCTACCATGAACTATGGTTTAACCAGTACATTTATACACTCTGGAAATCACGTTTAAGAGCATCTCCTTTGCCTGTTTAAATCAGAAGCTCCCAAGAATTTGGACTCATAGACTGATAGCTCTCAAACTTTATTTCTAGATTGCAGCCCAGACACAAGAACTGAGGTGTTGGTGGATGTTGCAGTCGAAGGCTATACCAAGGAGTAGGTGAAAACTGCTACCATGGCTTCGTGAATCAGATTCAAAAGCAAGTTTGGACAACAGGCTTTACAGGATAAGGTTTCCTACTGCAGTTTAAGCATTTGGTATCCAATTTGGTCAGCTTTCTTACATGAAACTAAACAACTTCTTAGAAACAAGAACCTTCACTCCCTTGCACCTTCTTCAAAATCAGAGCATAAACCTTTTTTCTCTCAAGTCAATGGCATTCACCTATGTCCTGAGGAACCAGAAGGTGGGATTTTGCCCCTGTTTAAACACTGACAGGCCAAGCAGAGTCGTTGGGAGCCATTTATGCTGTGATCCTGTCAGTTCTCACAAGCGGAGGAAGACTGGCCATCTCCCGGCTTCGCAGTCCTCCAAAGAGCTGTGCTGTGTACTGCAGGGCTGCTGAAGCCGTGCACAGCTGTCAGAGGCACCATCTGACAGGACTCAAACGTTTTCCACAAAGGCTGTAAACCAGGGGTTTGTGGCAAGACTTTACAAGGATGTTCTTTTTGGCAATGGTTCCAAGGATGACAAGCCTTTCCCCTCCACTGTGTACCTTCTCTTCTGTCTTTCCTGTCTTAGTCTTATGTCCATGGTTTGTGGAGATTTTTTAAACATCTCCAATATCCCTTCCTAGAACTGACTGTATTTTCACAGTAGTAAACATGATTCTTATGTGCCAATAAGAGGCAGAATCATGTTCTAATCCAGTTGCCTAATGAGCCTAGCATCTCTGAATTAAATAAACTCTGCAAGTATTACTTTTTATTGTGCTTTCATTAAAGCAAAGAAGTTTCTTCCCTTGCTGATTGCAAGGATTTTAAAACATAGATTCATTTGCATTTGTGAGAGTTTCAATTCTCTGCCCTCAGCATCAAAGAATGTACTACATTTCGTAATGAGTCACACCAATTTTCCCTGGCCATGAACTGGTAGGTCCTAATGTTTCCAGGAAAGGCCACTCCCCAGATTTCATTAGATCACTCTTGAATTTAAAAAAAAAAACCCAAAGTCTTCAAGCTCTTTTCTACAGTTACCATCAGAAACAGCTGTACTCATCAAAATATTGGGTTTTCCCTCCAGGAAAGCTTAAAGATTACTCACAGGGCACTCAGAAACTTACCAGAAGAAGAAAGCAAAGATAGTAGTAACATAAAGGTAAAGAAAAAGGAGAGTGTGCTATAATCCTGTTTTGTTTATCCCTCAGTGATACAGAAGCATACCAACATCACAATGCACCAAGTACTACCCACCTGCAGGTAAAAAGTAAGCTATAGAGATGCTTGGATATGGGTGGATTTCCAGCCTTTGGGTCCAAGCGCAGAAGCCCACACAGAGAAGCCTGACAGAGAGAAGAGTAGTTCCTCAGCTGAGGCTGTGGCACACTGAATGGAAACAGACACTGCACCAGGCATGTCTATGTTAGACAAGACAGAAAAGAAAGTAAGAAAGAGTTGTTGTTTTCCTCGCTTAACAAACGGATAATGCAAACACAGACTATGCTATCCCAAGAGCAAAATGCAAATTTTTAACAGAACCAGAAGTAAAAGCTGCATTGCCTGACTACCACTCACAGGCTTCATTTAAAAAACCAAAATCTTGTAATAAAAAAAGCAGCACAAAGTAGAAAAAAAGCTTGCTTTTCAGACCAATGGATACATTGATATTATTTCAATCAGCAAACTTTATATACTCCATCTCTTTGGAGTGTCATGACTGCAATAAAATACTGTTTCACTGAAAAACTGCATTCACCACCTCTTTTTGAACATTTTCCATGATAAAATGGAAGCTGGGCAGAATCTGCATAGCAGTATGACAGCTCCTATAAGTCCAGCAGTTATAAAAGACTGATCAAAAAATGGGTCAGAGCATACAACCAGTAGGCAGCAGCAGTTTTGTGCATAGCAGTGGCATTCAAAAAGAAATTTTCCAAACACATACAGCACTGACATTTTAAACTTCTTTCCCAGCATGAAGGCTGCATCATGACATGATCCAAATTTAACCTCAATAGGCTCTATGCTGCCACAGCTGGGATGCTCCCTGTACCCAAGGCATCTAATGCAGGCCTTGCTGAATTTATTTCTTTATTGGCACCAGTCAGAAGTCTAAAGCATTTTTTACTTCTCAGTCTAATGCACAATTCCTGTCATATGGAGGCATAGATTGTTACATTACTGTAGAGTGACTTTAGCCAAAACGATGACCAACTCTCTGGCTGGCTGCACCCATAGGAAGAAACTTCTTTCCCAAGAAGTTTGTAATAGGAATATTCTAAACAGGAAAAGTCCAGATACATTAAGAGATTAAACAACTTGCCAAGGTCACTGGGCTGGACAATTTTAGATCTTGAATTGGGCTTAGCTTCCCGGTGTTTCTGTTTCTCTATTAAGGCACTCTCTGGAATAGAACAACTTGATGCACACAAACTACTTGCTCACCTGAAGACCTTTTTCCTTTCTTCTTGGACAGGACAGTGTGGCATGATCATTTTTTGCCCCAACGTTTCAATTTCAAATCCTGAATCACAGAATATGAAGAAGGGAAACCAAATTTAATGTCTAAACCAAAATGAGTGGTCTTGTATGAGCTGATAACTGTCCTGGTACTTACTAAGGCTACACGTATTTGATTTTTAGTTCTCTGTTTTCACAGATTCTGTTTTTTTCTGAAAGTGCTCCAGCAGGTGCTGATCTTAGATTTACAGATACTGCCCCACTCATCTAAACAGGAATTTTAGGGCACTGAGTATCCCAGCTGCTTTTTTTTTTTCTTTTATACCAAGATGTAACATTTTCTACCTCATTTTCCCCCTCTCCCTTATTCAATGATGCCCAAAAACTAGGCATGGTACCAACCATCATGAATCCTTCTATATCAGATAGTGCAGTGCATTAATATACCCTGATGATAAAAAGTACATCTCATCCCAGCACTGGCCAGAGGAAGAAGATGGTCTGTTCAGTGGAGCTTCTCCTGGCTGGTGGGAAATGACATGCATTCTGTGTACCCAAAACTACATGACTATGAACTTTTGACTTCAACCCCTGCCAGGCCTGAAGAACTTAAAACTTCTTTGTCTTCTCTCTGTAAAACAATCCCCTTTTACTGTGATGTCGGTGTGAAGGTGGCAACTAAGACCCAGCCTTCTGTCATGGCCAATATAATTTCAGACTTAGCCTGACATCATCAAAGTTCATAATGAACTGCCAACTTCTCTCCTTGTTTTCATCAATTTAATGCTTTTTTTTAAAAAAAAAACATATCCATATGTCACAACTCCAATGGCATGCCTTTCCTAGCTGTCTTTTCCTTCTTCACTGTCACTATTTCATTTATGTATATAAAGATTCATAGATCAAATACAGATCACTCAACATCCTGACATTCTCAGGAGCTAGCTATGAACTCTGATTATCACAGAAATTTTTCCTAAAACAAGTATCACACAGAGTCTATTTTCTCTTCTTGGTGAAACCTCAGCCAGCATAATCCTGACATGTGGAACTTCCACATGCTCAGCTACTGGACAATACTATGAAATGAGGAGATGGTGAGTCATTGCTCAGAGCTTCAAGTTTCTGCAGGTGTGCTACACTGGCAAGGAAAGTTGATGTCATAGCTAAGAAAATTATACATCACCAAAAATGATAATCAATTGTGATAAAAGACAATGGAAAAACATTACAAAACCTGGCCTAATAGTAAAATGCAAAGCAATGTTATGTTCTCACTCCTAAAAATTGATTTAGGGAAGATGAGAACATTTCAGAAGACAGGGCACCCCAGCAGCACAGTCCTTCAAGAACAGAACTAGTGGCAACTGCCACTTGAACAATAGTAACTATGGTTGGATAATGAGAGACTTACTCATACTCTGTCTGCTAATATCAAGGTAGAGTGGAATGCTTTTCATTTTAGACCAGCCCAGGCAGGTTCACACAACATTTGGACTGTCATGAAATTCTATTAGGCAAGAGGAATAACAGGTCTGTCGCCAAAGACAGCATAAGAACAAAAAGGCTACCATGAGGGGCCACTAGAAAGCACTAGCTCTGCAACTAGGTAAAGGATTCTTGAAGAAATATCATTATGAGAGATCAGGAAGAAAAGGCCTTCTACTTGATCCCTGTTCTGACGGATGCAAAGTCGTCAAAGAATAAAGCAGAGAAGGAAAGAAATAAATCAATATGAAGTTCCTTCAGGAATGCAGTGAGCACGAGGGGTGCCTCTGTTTGGCAGCCCCAGGACGCTTGCAGCCCTGGCTCAGATTGTGTGGATATGTTTTTGACTTGTCCCAGTCAGCAGATTAATGGCATTAACGAAGTTTCCATTAGCATCGGAGATTGGGGAGGAGGGTGAAGAGACAGAGGCGTCCAAGCGGAAAGCCACATGACTGCAGAATTGATAAGGCTAAAGATGAAACGGAGCTTCATTGGCATAAGAGAGGCCAGGAAATGCCACTACAAATTAGCCCCAGGCCTCATTTCTTTTCCCTTCATTATCCAAACCCCTTCAGGAGAAGAATGGAGGAGGTTATGACCCTCTCCCAACACACACATACACAGATATTGAGTGAGTCTCTCTCAATGAACATAGACATGGGTATATCTGTGTGTGTCTAAGGGTCTGTGTGTGTGGTATATTTGTGTCTAGGCAAATCTGTATTAATACACTAAGTAAAAAAATATGTATCAGTATTCACATCAATATATATCTACCTATTTGTATGTGTAAGGCCACATGTTCTCATCTCTACAAGCTTTGCAGTTAAACCATGTAATCTTTTTTCATATAATTGAGCTTTTCCTGAAAGTAACACCATTGAATGCAAAAATCTTGCAAATTCAGTGAGAGTTCCAGCACCTGACCATGCTGTGTGTGTTTACAGCAATTTATATATTACTTTTTGAGTTAACTGGGCATCAGTTTCTACAAACGTATTTTCCTGCAGACTTATCCTTGTGCCTGCTTTCAAAGGTCTACATACAAGGTGTATTCTGAGGGCAGCCACACTCTTCCACATGGTTTGTTTGTTTTTTCTTTTGTGTGTGCATATCCTGTGTGCCTCTGTATTCCACCAATTATGCGGTTCCTTGTGTCTCTGTCCCAGCTGTCTCTTTTCTGTGCATGAGTGCCTTTTTTAGAAGTCTGCATACCTCAAATAAGTTCTGGACTGCATACACACTTCTGCATACCTTTCTGTTTGTATATCTTTGAATATATGCACTGGAGAATACACATCTGTATTTGTGAAAATTTTTATTTAAATTACATGTGAACTATTCTGTGTAAAACTATGGACAATTTTATGGACAATTTTTTTTAATGGACAAAAAACTATTTTAGTGTCTGTTCCTACACATCATTATTGAGCATGTATCAAAAATTCTATTCATTGCACCTGAAACTTAATGAATACAGGTTAATGCAACAGTGAATAATAAGTATTTGTCATAAGAAACACACAAATTCCATTATACAGCTATGAGAACTAGCTAAGGAAAAAGAAGAGATCTGTTTCAGCTAGTCATTCAGATCCAGAAGACTATTTCTTACATAGATTAAAAAATAACATTTCTGTCTAATGGCATCCATGTGTTAGTAAGAAAGGTGGGTTCTCTTCAAAGAAACTGTTAGCCATAGGGTACTAACATGAGAGACAACTCTGCCTAGGGGTAAACAAGAAAACAACCTCCTTCTGCGTTTGGAAAACAAAAAGAGGAGAGGAAAAAAGCCAGGGAAGGATGTGTAAATGGAGCTTTGTGCAATGGTGCTCTGTTATGTGAGCTGTATGTGACAATAGCCCTGAAACCCAATGCGAGCAAACTCATAAAAGAGGTCACTGTCTCTTTAATTAAAGCTCCCTGGTTTGAGGTTAAAAACAAACCCAGTGTTTTATGACCAGGTGTGCGTGTGAAAGAGATGGGAACACGATCCCCAGCCCAGTGGCACAGCAGCAGAGAGGAGATAAGGGAGGAAAGCTTTTTATTAAGGTGTTGCTTGAATGCTGCACCAGGCAAGGCAAACACTGGTGAGGAAGGACACACAAGCCCCCGGGGACCAAGGCTGCAGCAGGGCAGCACAAGGCAAGGGAAATGATGGAGAGGCACAGTGACTTCCCAGGACCAAGCCTTCCAAATGATCAGGAACAGGAGAGGGGAGTCTAGGAGCGTCAGCTGAAGAGAGGTCAGAAAAAGCACCAAGAAGGTATGGGGGAAATAGCAACTGTTACCAGACCCTAGGGTCTACAGGAGGTAAAGACAACAGTGATTCTGTAGTATCACTCAGTTGGCAAATAACGGGAAGAGCAACTACAGAGCCCTTGTTGGTAGGGCTTGAGAGGGCCCAACCCTTCCTAAAGCAGTCTGCAGACAAGAGCCTCATATTGTTTGTGAAAACAATAGGGACTAGACTGATCCTAGCATCTAATAAAATGCAAAACCAAGATAAGAAGCAGAAAAGTTGCACCCTCTTCATGAGTCTTTCCTGTCAGTGATGTGTATATTGCTCAAGACATTCATGCCCATGACACCATTATTGACAGCAAATCACACTTGGAAACTGGGGCTTCCATTTGCCATATAATCTAATCTTTAGATCTCACTCCTAAGGTATCTGTCACTATAATATTGAACTCTAATGAAGTGCCTACATCCCGTGGGTCCATTTGGTTACAGATCCTTTCTTTACTAAGACTCCAGCTGTCAGTCCCTGTTCCTAAAACTTAGGAGCAAGGAAAACATCAGTCATTTCTCTTTTATGCTCGCATGGAGAGATACAAATGCTCAACTTTAATCAGGAGACAATCCAGAACCAAGTCCCTGAGTTGCAGGACAGTTTCTCCTGGGCAGAAACGTAACAAAAGGACTATACACCACTGTCTCTGGGCACTTGAATCCACGTGTTTTGAGGCACAAAATCTGAATTCCAACCTCAGCATGGAACGGATACTCTAGAGGCTGGAATAACACAACTATGAGATACTCAGCAGACAGATTTGCTAGAGTAATTACTAAAAGAAAGCTGAAATGCAACATGAAACAAAAAAGCCTCATGAACCTCCCATCTCGTTACACAGCTATGTAAATAACAGCAACAACACACACTCTAGAAGTGCGGTATTATGAACAAGTTAAAAATTAGCTTGGCATTTTGTCTACTTGAATGCATGAGATTTTAGAGAAATTTGTTTTCATTTGTACTTTTCCTTAAGAAAACATAGATAAAATTTTAGTAGGTAGTACTAAAGGCAGTAGAAGGTCAGCACATCATTTACTGCACTCAGTAAAAATATCACAGATCTGCAGATGGGAAAAGCAAAATGAGAAATGCAGAAGAACAAAACAGATAGAGGAGGGAGCTGACTACAATCACAGAGTGATGTTTTATTTACATTTATCAGTCCTCTGCTATGGAATTTAAGTTTATTTCCAGATAAGATTAACTATCCTATCTTCAAGCTAGAGGCATGGAAATTAGAGCATGGAGAGGAAGTTTGACTGACATAGAATTAGGAATAGAATCAAGGCCTCATCCTTGTTAAAAAAAAAAAAAAAAAAAAACCTTGATCATTCCAGCAATTTTCCAAAAGCACTTCCTTGAGATTTTTCCCTGCAGAAAGATGCCTTTTTTCATACCACACCAGTTACTAGGTTTGATGCTGAATAACTATATGAAATTCTGTAGCCTGTGCTGTGTGGCAGACCTCAGTACACAAGCTAATAGTCCTTCTGGGCTTGAAAACTAGGCAAACTGAAGATTAAATTAATCCCTGGTGTAAATCCACTGGAATCAACTAAATTTTGCCAAGAAAGGATTTAAGTCAGTTATGGTAACCTGTTTGCTAATAGAAAACAGTCAAGGCCCAGAACTACAGTTCTGTGATATTTATTTCCCTGTAATGCACACAAATCCCCCACACAGTGTTTCCACAGTCACGACAGCCACTCTCTTTTTACACCCACTATTAAGTCTGACTTCGAATTTCCAAAGTAATTGGGCAAAATCCCCGCAGGTGTAACTCTTACTATCCATAAAGCTGAATTTCCCCTTTCCAGTTTCACAGTCTGTCTTTATTCAACAGTCTGTGCATAATTGTCCATGCTTACAAACATTCTGTGTATGAAACAGTTCAGAAATAAGAACATAGATGATGTAAAACAAAGATTTGTTTGTCTAAGGTGGAGTGACTGAGCAAGCTCTTAAAATGCAGATTTACACTGACTGCAAATTTCTTTCAGATTTGTTTAGCTATTCCTGCCTAGGCAAACTTTTTGAAAATCCAGCTCATTCAGTTTGATATTCTGAATGTGTAATGTATAGCCCTTTAAAGTCAAATCTGCAATGCTTTCTTAAAATTCAGTTCAATTTTACTTTGGGTTTTTTTTTTTTAACAAAAAGAAAATCACACTAAAAGCAAGTATTTGAGGCCCAAGGAAAAAAATTCTGGTTTTAAACTAATTTAATTACTCTCCAGTTTGCTCCATATGTTCCACCTTTTCTGGTGTTGCAAACAAACCAACAGATCAGTTATTAGAAATATCCTACTTCAGCATCCAAGAATCCACTTCATTTTCCTTGGGCTGAGTCTTCTAAGCTTTGTTCTCCCCTGCTGCCCCTGACACCAAAGCAAAGCAAATGGAGCCCACGTAGCAATGAGTACCAGCTAACAGGGATGACCCCTTCCACTTACTTTGTGCTTGAGTAAATAGTCACATAAACTGTGGGACCTGGGACATATATACATAGTCACCTGCTAAGCAGGAGCATTGTCAGCATCTGTTTTGTCACTGATGTTGGGTCTCCTAAAACAAGATTTTACTGGTAAGGGCAAGTAACCTCTTGGTTGGGTTTATTTTTTTCCTTTTTCCATGTCTCCCAGCTTTGCTTCTTGTCTCTTCCACTTTCCTTCCCAGGCTTGAAGAAATACCATCTCCTGTCACTACAGGATATTAACTTTTCCATAATATCTGTGCTACTTTTTTTTGCTTCAGAAAAAAAAAATAAAAATAAGAAGTAGCTTTGTGGCACAGTTAGACCTCACTGACCTCAGTGCAGCTATGCTGATTTACACCAACAGGTTACCAAACTCTTTGAAAAGCTAAGTACAAGTCTTAATTTTTACCTCCTATACTAGCAAAAGACCTATCTGCAAAACACCTGTGGCTTCCCTCTCTTTTCTTTGCCAGGTACTATAGCTAGTTGGATTTTTTTTCATGTTTTTCTGGATGAACATGTAGGTTCAGCAAACCAAAACTTCTTTTCTCAAAGATCAACCACTTTCGACAAACTACATGGATTAAAACACTCGATGAAATATTTTCAAGTTTGTATGAAAATTTCCATTTTTCATATTCAACATTATTCTCAATACTAAACTGTTATTTGAAAGAAGCTATTCATTTCCTTTTCACAGTGGGATCTCCAAAATTTTAAATTCTCTTCAAAGACCCAAAGCAATGCTTGAGGTTTTCTCTCATTGTAATTAACAAGAAGTACTCACAATTTAATTTCTCATCCTTGCACTACAAGGAAAACTGTCTTAGAATTTAGAGCTTCTTCCTTGAACAAGACAGTTGTTTTGCATCCAGATTTACCATAATTTTGTTGTACTACTCCCCAAATATCAGTCTTTTGTCTCAGTTCATTATCTGCACAACTGAAATAATACTGTCCCTCACCAAGGCCTTAATAACCATAAATGTTTCTTGAGATATTTAGGTACTGTAGGCTCACAAGCACAAAACTATTGTAAAGAGGCCTCCAAAGTTATAGTTAGCCAATCTTATGTCAAGGGGGACAAAAATGTGTACAAATTCACTAACTGAACCATAGGGTCCCAGTAGAGTAATGGGCTAAAACTGAAGTGGTAGTACAGACTGACTGAAACTTCAAAAACTTCTTGGCTATCAGAGTCTTAACTTTCCATTATTCATTTCAGCATCAGCCTGAAATAGAGGGGTCTTACTTAGGTATTTTTTGCTTAAAGCTCCAAGGAGGGAAGACATATTCTTGGAATCAAAAGTATCTACATAAGACTATGAAATAAAAAATCAGTTTGCAACTCAGCTACAGTTCTTTGACAGTAAAGAAACTATTTACTTTGTTCCTTAATTTCCCTTATTTATCTCAGTTTATCAGTCCTACTCAATCATTTTCAGTTCTTTTGAAGATCTTGTCATGTGCTTCTCAAGTCCAACAGTCTGTATTTGTATGGATCATTCCAGATACTTCCATAAAGTAACTAGAATAATAATAACAGTAACATTTAGAAAGCCACATATACAGAACTTTTTGAATGAGAAATAATTATAAAATTATATAGTGAGGGGGTGAAAGGACAGGGACAGCACCCACACACTGAAAAGGTTTAAGAGGAAGAAAAGATAAAAACCACAAAGGAAACTAACAATCTCTTACATACAATTACGTAGAAGTAAAGCTCTGCCGACTGAGACTACAGACCAAGAGAGATCCAGTGAAAGAATACCTCCAGGGAACTCCACATACTCTGGAGAGGAGAGCTAGAATGTGAGAGTGGCTGCATTTACTCTGAGCAAGGGGTCCCTGCTGCAATGCCCCCCAGACTCTCTGTCCTCCTATCAGCCAGCTCAGGGGCCAAGCTGGTGTGTCCAAGAGCTGCCTCCCTATTGCTGGTCCATCTGCCACTGCAGAGAAACTAAGGAGAACTGGTGAATACTCAGGCCTCACACCTCCCTTCCCATATGGGACAGAGATACAAAGGAGGCACTTGGAATAGGAGGCATTCCTGAGTTCTCCAGGAATGTTGCACATATTCATAGCAGCCAAAACTGAGCTGTAAGAGTGGCTCAGAGACAGTTCTGAGAGAAACCATGAAAGAAACTGACTTATTCTTAAATGGTTCACAAAAAGACACCTTTCAAAATACCAGCATCCTTTTATTCTAGGAAAGTGTCTGTCAACTTCAGCCAGGGACAACCAGCTCCAAACCCACCAAGTTCCCTTCTTCATTGTTTCTGCCTTACAAAGTAAAATTAATAGAATTCCCCACAGACTCTTTTTCCAAAAGCCAGACAAAATATCTTTCTTCCACAAACCTTTTACCCTAGAAATGGGATAGAACAAGTTTCCCTCTACATTTTGTCCATGCAAGTTAAATAAGATTAAAGTAAAAGCAGGGGCAGTCTGAAGAGCTTCAGTGAATGCCTATGAAATGATAGGCATTCAGCTGCTCTGTGCTACAGCTATGGCACAACACTGATACCCTGAAACTCTTCTGAACTAGATAATGATCTGGAGATGTCACTGTAGAGATGATCTCATCCTGCTCACAAGGGAAAAATGGCTGATCTAATATCCCCTTTTACATCTCTCATTCCATTTTTCCTCTGTTCTTTCAATCATTTGATTTCACAAACTTTATGAAATAGAAAAAAAATAGAAATGAAAATAGAAATTAAAGGTAACATTGCATGAAATTTCAAGAGAGCCAGGCTTTCATTTCCAGTGTCCACCACTGGCTTTTTGACAGTACTTTGAAGAGAGTAGAGGCTGACAGTTCTTACCCATACTAGTACAAGTCCTAACAAGCCAGCTCTCTTCATATCCGAGTCCCCCTCTTACCCAACTCCTACCTCCTTCAAAAAGAGGAAGGAATGCTTTTATTCTCCACTCTGGCTTTTGCTCATTCCTCTGCTTCTGTTTCCCTTCTTCCCCATTTCCATTCCAAAAGTTCGCAGTTAAAAGCATTGCCTGAAGCAAGATCACATCTCCAATAAGAGAGGCAACTTCATTACAGTTTAACATAAAAAGATCAGCTGATATCGATCCATAATTTGGACAAGTGCCATGCTATTGACAGGAAGACAAAATAAGTTAGAATGGCCATGTTTCAAAAATTCTGTATGTACACTCAATCACTAGAGCAGAAATTGCAGTCAGGTATATAATAACACAGCCGTGTTCTCTATTTCCACTGTAGATCAATGCTAATACGAGGAGGGTGCAGAAGATGGATGTTGCCAACAGAGAACCTTGAAATTCCACATTAGGACTTGGGGTGGTTTCATGGATAAAAATGTGTGTGTGCGGGCAATGGTTGTGTACTTCACTTACAAAAGACCAAACTCCTTCCTCCATATCTGAGAACGCTCTACTTCAAAGAAGTCACTTCTACATTTAAACTCAAGTTAAGGAAAACAGACACTGACCCAACATCCTGCCTTATGTAAGTATTCAGGTTTTAGTCACACATGTAAGGGACCCCAGATGGATTACTCAGTGGACTTAGACAACCACAGGACAATATACCTTCACATACTTATAGATACACAGAAGGAATACATATGGGGTTTCTGTACATTACTGAACAATTACTTTCCAGGAAGATATTTTTTCCAAAAGGTAGGTGGTGGCCGGAAAGACAGAATGATTCTTTCTAATACTTTTTGTTAGAAACTGGCTACTGAAGTGGCACTCAATTTCTAGGGCATGCTGTCTATGTTTCACCAGTAGGATTTACGATCCCAATGTAACAGATGTTTAAACTGGACAGCAAAGAGCAAGTACAGGAACTTGAACACTAAAAATACAATCCTCTACCATGTGAGCTCACATAAAACCTGTTACAGTGAATATCTGTTTATTCTTTGTACTGACCAATTGGTGTAGAAAATGAAACAGCCAGACAATGCATTATACTTGCACTTTGCCAAGAGCAGGTTTTTTTTGAGTACTTAACTCTGTAAAGGTCAAACTCACCCACATCTCTACCACAACAGGGTTGGATCCAATCACAGTTTACATGGGAGGGTTGCAGTGCAGTACAGGCCACAAAAGCAATACTAGTGTTCTTAGGAAGTTAACACTCAAAAAAACCTCAGCTCTGAGACATGCACCTCCACCATTTCTACCTAAAAAACTCCTGTAGCTAATAGCAGTGAAAATCTTCTTTTCTCTATAAGCCTGCTAACATAACTCACTTAGCAATGCATTGCACACTATTTCTGATTATGTAGGAATGCCAAGTAATTGAAGAGAAATAATATGCATCAGTGACTAGGATTTTTACCAGGATTCATCCCTTCCTGTTTCCTCCAGACTGACATGTATTCATCCCTAAGGCTGAGGACCGCAAGCCACACAGTTCACTCAAAACTATGATGTTGCTTTGGTAAATCCCTCCACATAAAAGGAAATAGATATATGTTTCTCTGCTTTCACTGCCCTCTCCAGCAGTTCACAGCTTCTTCAGTACTTTAAAGCAATGTGTTTGTGTTGCTAATGTTACATTGTATGAACAGGGAGTACTTTTTAGAAGATGTATAGTATGGGTCACTCACAGAAAGTATTCCATTCCCAGTTGTTCAGTAAAGCAGACTCACTTCCCAGAAAAGATGCTGCCCCATCAAAACTTCATTCCACATTTCAGCTTTGATCTAAATCCAAATTGCACAACTAGCCTTTATCCTGACAACAAGCCAAACCTTTTTTCAGACACTCCTGCATTTTCTGAGCCACATAATACCCATGCTGAGGTTTGTGACTCATGCCCATTATTAGTTTAGACAGATTATAGACAGTTTTGATGCCTGGTTCTCAGTACAATGCTGCGATGTTTAGGACATGTACGGGAATGGTGGAGGAGGGGGTTGTTAACTGTATTTCTATTGATCACAGACTTTTAAAGACCTACCTGTAGGGCAAGTGTACCAGCAGAAACACGGTAAGAGCCACGGGTCTTCAGATCATCCTTAAACCTCTCATGAAACCCCATCCAGTGAGCTATAACTGCCCTTTCACCTTGCTCTTCCTCCTTCCTTTTGAGCCCATCTGGCTAATAGGTCAGAAGTGGGGAGGACACCTGTGCACAAAGCCATTGAAGTCGGGAGATTATTTGCTAGCTCTGGATGGAGGTCTAGTTCCCATCCGAAGCACCTGCTGTTGGCCCTGACTCACATGGGGCCCAAACGCGGCACCGGTGGCCCCTGATTCACCTTTTCGCTGTTTGTTCTCTGAGCGTCACCGGAGGGGTATGCAAGGAGCTCGGCCTGTCTCCCTCCCACACGGGGCTTTCCCAGAGCTCTCGTTCCCAGCCTTCTGTGCCGGGATGCTCGGAGCTGCCAAGCTCCTACTGTGGCCTCAGAGTGGCATCTAGCGCTCGGCTGCCGCACTGCTCTTCGCCAGCACCCCCGGCGCCCTTCCGCTGCTCCTGCTCTCCCGCAGACCAGTTCAGCTGCTGCCAAACACCGGGGGCAAGGGACCTGGTCTTGGACAACAAGCAAATCACTGGGCTACCTCAAATGAAATGAGTGTGCTTCTCTCATACACTGCAGGGTTGCTTCATGCCACAAGAAGGAATCCATAGTACAGTAAAATAAGAAAGGGAATAAACTTACCCCTCTGGTTATCTAGACTGTGCTGTGTGAATTTCTACACAGCCCAACTAGAATATAGCAAGTTCTGTTTAACAACATTCACCCTTCACTGCACACTTGGTACAGGGGGTTTACAAATACGTACCTATGGAAATCTGCGTGTAATTACTAAGCCTTTCTTCAAAGGCCACGCCTGTTCTCAGGTACTGACTGCACTGTTTGTTCATTGCTGCTCACAATAAATTTCTCTTTTAACCCTCATTTTTCAAACTCATTTTTCTTCATCTTTTATGTGCCAGTCAAAAAGTAAAATGCAGAACTCTCCAGCAGCAGGACATCAAAAGAAGACAAGGAACTGAATGCACTTCCAGGGAGTATTTTCCATATATCAGAAATAAGAGCTATCAGAATTTTAAAATCCACAAATTACCTGGAGGTCTTCAGGGAACTCCTGAGGGCAGCATCCTATTTATTTATTATTATTGTTATTATTATTTTTTTTTACTACATTGCCTACTCAAGTATAATTTTATGGTGTATAATTTAATCAGAATGCTCTGCAGGCAGGTACATTATCCCAGCTGAATATGTTTCCTTTTATCAGTTTGCCTGAGATGAAGTAGCTGGATATGTTAAAGAAAAGCTACATAACTGTATAAGAAGTGTGTAGCTTTTTCACATGCTTTTCAGTAGCAGATCTCCAAGTAGTTTAAGAAAAAAAAGTCACATGTTCCTTGCCTTACTTTGTCCATCTGTGAAATGAGGATAATACCTAAAGACAGAGGGAGGTGAGGATCAAAGACCGTGTCCTGAGCTTTTTCCAGTACTGAAATAGTTAGATTTTTTTCCCCATTACATCTGAACAAAAGAAACACATCTGAATAAAAGGAATTAAAGATAGCAATAAGACAGAGTGCATAAATAGTGTTCTGATCCTCTCCATATTTTAGTTCTGCTAACTGCAAAGTCAGGCATTTACTATGTAAATTCAGAGACGTGTTCAAATATAACTAGTTACGTAGCATAATTTTCCAGTTCTTAAAATTCCTCTAAATTAGGAAAAGCCTTCACACTTGAATTCTGGCTGAATTAGCTGCTACAAAAAATAGAAGGCAAAAATTACTTTCGCATATGAATGCAACAGAAGAAGAGACCCTTTCAATACTTTTGTTGATAATATGCATGACAAACTAACAAGCTTCCAATAAATTAAATTTCAAACAGTTTGCCCTTAACCTGGCAAACTGTCCAATATCTACTTTGGCACATGGCTGAGAAGTATTATGGGTGAGAAAGTCCTTCTTGGCAGCAGGGCCTGCATTCACAGGCAAAATTCAAGAAATCACAGCAGTATCGATGCTGCAAATGTCAGTTTCTTCAGAATGACACAAAATCCTTTGCTAGCAGACCATTGATCAAGGTTAGAGATAAGTACTGAGAAAACCCTTTATCACACTTGCCAAAAAGTGAAGTGAGCATTGTGAGGGCTGTGCATAGTGACTAGGAACCAGCCTACTATGGAACCCTCACTAGCAGCACCTACAAGAAGCTGGAAAGGGTTGCCCATCATAGAGCAGACTGCGCTTTCAAGATCTGCACCAGGGCAGCATGTTCAAATACTTGGTAGCCTAAAAGCTCCTCCCAGCCATGAGACCATCTGACACTGTCAGCTGGAAAGTTATTTGCTATAATACCACTAACTTTAGAGTCACATCACCGTCCTATATAAGAGCATCAACAGCCTTTTGCAAATGAAAAGACTCTTCAGTGCTCCTCAGTATCATCTTCTTATTGCTCCTTTAGAGTTGGCCAAACTGGAGCAGCCCCAGACATCCCAGCCTGCTACAGACTACCTTTGCTCAATGTATTATAATCAGAGCCTGAAAAAATCCCCTTGTTCACTGATTATGTTATTTTTTCACGTACTCAAAAATGCCCATAAGTAGCACAGTTCTAACTGGATGAGTCAGTGAACACAAGTTCCTGATTCCTTTTTCTGACTCTGCCACAGACTCATACTGAGACTTTTGGAAATACATGTCATCACTCTGTGCTCCAACCTACTGTATATAAAACTGTAAGACAAATGCAGAGCACAATGAGTTCCCTGACAGAAAGATGACAAATTATTCATTTACTTATTATTCACATACTTTGCTGTTTATTTTTAGACAAATTGCTCATTTCGCTGTGACAAAAATAAAAAAAAATTTGTCATACCTGTGAACACTAGAAAGCTAACTAAGTCACAATACAGGAATGAAACAGAATCATTTGTCACACACAGCCACAGAATTGTCTCTTATTTGACTACAAGACCTTTGTAACTATGACAAGATGTACATAAGAGGAGGCAAAGAGTGACAAAAAAAAACAAGGAAATATTCAAGTAGAACTCCATGTTACCAAGAAAGGGGGAAAGACACAGGCTCTAATAAACCTAATTGTAACCTAGGGGTGCAGATTACTCTACCTGTCAGACTCTGAAATTGCAACGAGTTTTCCCAGGATCAACCGAAGGAAACATCTTTCAGAATGCCAAAATTAGCGCCTTCCTAAAGAACCGAACCAGCAGGGCTCGGGAATGCGGCCCCCGCGCTCCCGGAGGAACGCCTGGCGTTCCACGGCGCGCCCGGCAGAGGGCGCCAGGCCCCCGTCCCCTCTCTGCCCGGGAAAGCTGCGCTCCCCCGAACTCCTGGGAAATTGGGACGGGAAAACTGGAATCTCCTTTGGCTGCAGCAGAAAATGTGAGAGCCCTGGGCGCTTTCAAACCGGTGTTCAGAAGTTGTTTAAATTTTTGTAGAACTCTGAGTTTGAAGACCCATTCCTGCCTAAAAAAAAAAAAAATAAATAAATAAAAGGACTGCTCTCAAAATACCTGTTCTCTAAATCGCAAAAATGGGGGTCTGAAGAGGACTGAAGATAAATCACAATTAAAATGAAGTTACTAAAAACAAAAGCACTGGACAAAACTTACAGCTTTGTACTGGTATTCTAGGCTTAGCAACAGGAGAGTATTTTAGGCAGTATCAAGGACACATATGAACGTATGACAAGATTAACTAAAAACAATGGGAAATAAAGCCTAAATATCAGGAAACACATCCCAGAAAAGTGTGCCTTGCTTCAGATTAAGCCCCATCACCAGAGCTTTTGAAAGACAGACCATACAAAACCAGCAAAATACTCATTGTAGGGAACACTTAAGTCTACACTAAGCAGGGGGCAAAATCAGGTGGAAGGGGTACTTTTTTGTTCTCTAATTTCAAGCCATATAAAAAGAAGCATGTGTAAAAGTAAAATTTCTCACATACAAGAATCATCCACCCACATGTTAAAATGTCACAGAGGAAACTCATTTTGGGTGGCATCCCTGACCATAGTAGGGAGCTGATCTTTAAGGTCTCTTCTAACCCAAACTGTTCTATGATTTCAAGTACATTATACCACAAGGAGTTAATAAAAGGCAGGAGAAGGAACAATTTTCCTCTGGCTTGATTCAACACACTTGCATTATTCATCACATTTGTGAAGGAATATGAATCCTATCAAATAATTAGATGGTGTGTTAACCTTTCTGGTTTGCAACAGCCTGTGACTGACGAGTAGAACGGTTCTCCAAGAACAATTTCCTATGCTGTTGTTTCTTTCTGCCTGGACTCACAATGAAGGGTGTATTTTGTGTGTTTGTATAGGGAATCCCTGTGGAGGTTTTGTTGAGCTTTAGGTCAAACCTCTGTGAATTTAACTTAAAATTGGGAAGCTCTTAGATGCCATATTTTTTCTGGTATCTGTTACCAGTACTACAAGACTAGTCCTCTTCCATTACTGTAATAAAGAAATCCCACTCTCTTACATCAGTTTGGTGTAGAGTGAGGTGGGTAGGTGAAATATCGAATTGCAACAAAGTACACTAAAAGAAGCCACTACTACCTAGTGTACTCAATGTACACAACTAAGAAGTTTAAATAGTTTAAACAGGAGAATTTCAGTGGTATTGTAACTTAGACTTTCTCAGACCTCTGCTTCAAAGTCCAGTGTGGTTTTCTCCTCCTATTATCATCCCAGCTGATGGTCACCTTCAAAGTCTTGGTAGTAGAAAAAAACAACAAACAGAGGTCCAGTCTGTGGTTGTCCTGAAACTTGTGATACAAAAATCATATGATTTGTAAGAATTTAAAAATTGTCTGAACTGACAGTATCTGAGAACACTCAAAATTTCTTATGGGCCTCAAAGTTTCCAAGCAAGCCAAGGAAACTACAAAGCAGACTGAGGCTAAACAAATCCTTAAATTCTGCTGATGAAAAGGATGCCATGAACTACCTGGGAAAAGCTGGTAGAACCTCTTAACATAAAGTAGTTTAGGAATGTCTGTTCTAATTCAATTAAGAATTGATGAGGGAAGTTAGGTCAAACAAGGTAACTGCAATTGTTTGTCATAGCTTTAAAAATTGTTAATTTCTAGGGCTTTGTCCTGAATTTGGGCAAATTTGGGAGGAAACTTCCAAATGGGGTCCCTCTAGAAAGCAGATTCAAGCGGCCTCTCCCCCTCACCGGTTCAGGAAAGACTTCCTTGGAGAAAAGTGGAAAAAACTTTATTTAACAAGCAAAGTACTTACAAACATGAAAAAATGCATAATAATAAACAACGGAATCTCTCGTAGCTCTGAAGAGATGGCAAATACAGAGTTCTTTTTGTGGGATGCAGCTTGGCTCACTCAGTGTCTTATCAGTCCCTCCTGCACTAGAAAATGTCAAGTTCTGGCCCCAGTGGGCCATAGGCGTGAGTTCCTCGTGTTTTTCTGGGTTTTCAGTCCAGAGCAGGACCGATCAGTTCCAAAAAAAAGAAAAGCCACAGGGGAAGTTCTGGGGAACTTGTCTGCCTCAGCTAGCTAAAAAGAATTAACTAAAAGCAAAGGAGGGCTCTCTCCTGCTGTCAGTGCTGCAGACAGCACAGTCCATGAGAAGGAATGAGAGGGAGCAAGTGCACTTTCTGCAAACAAACTGCGCGCTTCTTCTCCCCCCCCCCCCCCCCTCCACTCTCAGAACCACTTTTAAAGGCAGAAAACTTATTTCTGGGCTAAACAGAAAAATGGGGATACAATTTAGCATCATAAAGTCACCCCAGGACAGGGCTTTACATGTGCTACTTCATTTTGTTCAAAAGTTCCCCTTCCACTTCACTGTGATGAAGCCTATGCCAGAAGCAGCTGCATTCTCAGCATGTTCTTTACACAATGGGTCACACAATTTGAAACCTAGAAAAAGCAGGCTTGGTACAGGATTTCAAACTGTTTACCAAACTAAGGCAAAAACACAGATAGAAGGAAAGATAATGCAGCATAGTTGATTACTTCCGGCTAATGTATGGATAAGTGCAGCTAAAAACAGTCAAAAGCAGATGAAATGAAAGGCAGTGGATACTCCTACAATGACATATATTTATACAGTGTCAATGGAGGAATGTATGTACATTTCAAGAGAGATAAACAATGGAAACAGACTCTGCACTTAGTAACACTGGAGTGAGTGTGATGTTCCCTACCCAGTTTGCATTACTCTGGCTTTTTTTTTTCCCTTTTTTTCGGTGTTTTTTGGTTTTGTTTTGTTGTTGTGGTTTTTTTTTTGGGGGGGGGAGGTGTTTGTTGTTGTTTTTGTTTGCTTGTTTTGTATTGCCAAAGGCAGAATCGGGCTCATTCGCTTGGTATTTAGTAACACATTACTGAAGAGCATGAGTCGGAGAACAACTATGCCTTGCTGCTTTAGGATTTTTCTGAAGGAGCACCTGGCATGACATAGTACTCCAAAGTGCTCCAGGAAGCACTGCGTTGTCAGACCAGGCAAAGCAGCGAGCGGCTCACCTGACTGGGGTTGGGCGAGTGCAGCCAGTGAGCAGGGAAAGAACTGCGCTCCTGCCTCTCCATCCCGCTCTGCTCCTGCCTCTCCATCCCGCTCTGCTCCTGCCCCCATCCCGCTCTGCTCCTGCCTCCCCATCCCGCTCCGCTCCTGTCCCTATCCCGCTCCGCTCCTGTCCCCATCCCGCTCCGCTCCTGTCCCCATCCCGCTCTGCTCCGGTCCCCCCCAATCCCGCTCTGCTGCCTTCTCAGGTTGGTGCGCGGTCACTTGTTGGACTCAGTGATCTCAGAGGTCTTTTCCAACCCAATTGATTCTGTGATTCTTGAACGGCCAGGGCCTGCCCTAGACACACAGCGACCCTCCAAACTGGCGGAATGAATGATTGATCGTACGGCAACCCGTCGAGCCGGGGTGCATCGGGGCGGCTCTTTAGCCAGGAGACTACAAGCGGGCCGCAGCTTGGGCAGTATCCCCAGTGACAGAGCTTTGGCTGACCGACGAGCCGGGCAGCCCGGCCCAAACGCTTGAAAGCGCGCTCCTTTCAGCAGGGAACGCGTCCCTCGCACTCGGCGGGGAGCAGAGTTCCCGGGCGCCTCTCCCGGGTGACTCCGCTAGGCACCGCCCCCAACCATCCCAAGGCGCTCCTGCCCCGCCCCGCGCCTGCCCGGGCCGCTGCCCACACGAAAGATGGCGGCGCGGGAGCGGCAGCGCGCAGCCGCCCTGCCCTGCCCTGCCCTGCCCTGCCCTGCTGGGCCGCGCGCGCCTCGGTGGCTGGCGGCGGGCGCGGCCACGTGACGCGTTCGCGCGCGCCGCGCGGGCCCCGCGCGGAGGGAGGACGGCGCGGCGGGGGCGCGCGGGCGATCAGGTGACCGCTAACCCCCGCCGGCGGCGGCGCGCGCCCGTTTCCGCCCCGCCCGCGGGGATGCGGGATACGGGATGCGGCATGCGGGATACGGGACACAGCGCCGGGAAGCCCGGGAATCCGGGCGCGGGGTTCTCCTCCGGAGTCCGCAGCGCGGCGGGCGGGAGACGGGCCAGGGGGCCGGGCAGGGTGACGCGCAGCCTCTGCGGTGCGGGGATCGACCCACGCGCGGTGCGGGCGGCCGGGCGGGGAAACCCGGCCCGCGCGCCGCGTGTTTCGGGCACTCTGCGGCCTCGCTGTCAAGCCCCGGCGAGGGAATGCCGGTGGCGGGAAGCAGCCCGTGTCGCCGCTCCCGCCTGGGGCTCCCGCCGTGGCGACCTGCACACGGGAACACCGGTGCTCGCTCTCCCGTCTGTCTCCTTAAAACCTCGAGAGACAACTTCTGTTTGGCCGTGGCGATGAGGCCACCAGGGCTTTTGGAATACGTTGGTGATGTGCAGGGACCGCTGCTGGCCTTGCTACGTGAACTGTAGATGTTGAAAAACATCACGACGTCGCAGTGAATTTGAAGGTTGACAGGTACACCGTTCTCACAGCCACGTTATCGTTTCAAAAAATACATTTTATTCCTAAGAATAAAGCTGTACCATCTGTGTTAGGGGGGAATGGTCACAAGTGACATAAAGCATAAAGACACTAGCATACAGAATGATTCTCTTGTGCTCGTGCTTCAGCTAATTCAGCTTTCCTTTCCCATAAAGGGCTTCCCTCATTCATGGCTTGTGCCTGGCAGTCATAGGATGGACTGTCGACTCCTCTGCAGGCACTGAAGTGACTTCATGAACACTGGCCGTGAGCCGAAGACCTCGCACAGGTGACACGTCTGCTCCGGTAAGGGCCCTGTCCCAGCAGAGTATCCAAGTACAGCTTTCCAGTGTAGACCTAGAGGGGAAGGCAGAGTCTGGCCACTGGCATTACTATTTTCTATCACTGTAGTTTACTGGAACTAAGCTATTAACAAAAGTCTTATATTAATTTTAGAGCATTAAGCAGTTAATTGTGGTAATACACACAGTGATCTTGGCCTGCTTTTCTGTACCAACCACAATGTGAAGTCCCTTTCAGGGACTTCTTTATCCAGAAAAACAAAAAATAGAAGCACTGAAATTGTCTGTAAAGTATCATTTATCCTGGAAAGTTTTCTTTTAAGCCAGAAAATTTTGAGTTAAGTAGTTCAGTGGAATATAGCCACAGCTTGTTCTCTATCCTGCACATGTCTTTTGAGAAGTTTCCTCTGATACTGTATGTCACAGGCTGCACTGAGACGGCCTTATATCCCAGCAAAATGACTTCCCCAAGCACAGACACACCAAAGCAGCATAAGACATGCTCTGTGCTTTTTCAAAAACAAAATTCAGAGAGCTCAGTAAACCATCCCTGTCCCATTACTCACTCACATAAAAATAATCACTGACACTTGAGCTAAATGAACCTTCTCAGATCAGATTCACCTAAACTTGCTCTAACCTGTTCTGAGAAACATCCAAGGATACAACACTGAACTCCTTCCGCTTGCAGAAACCTCTAGTCATCGGAAGGCAAATTTATGATCTCATAAAAGTTGATATACATCCAAATGGCAGTTCCTTAGTTCAGAAACATTCTTCTAAATTGCTCAAGTCTATCTTGTTAGTAAAAAGTCCAAGGCTTACAGTCATTCCCATTCCATCACACTGGCCATTTGAGAATGATTACTGAAGTTGGAGTTGAAAGAGCCTTCCAAAACAATCTAGCTGTATGCAAACAGTTCAGATTCTGACCTTTTTTTTTTGAGGAAGACAGATTCATACCAACTTTTCTTCAATATAACATAAGTAGCTATTTCATACACCACAAGAACAATGGTACTTTTAGAGGGATGTTACTTCTACATTTGTTTTACAAAAAACCCCACCAAACCAACAAAATAAATTTGACATTAACATGTTGGGAAGGAGAATACAAGGCGATGGAGATTGCAGAGATTGTTAGATTCTCAACACCGACAATAGAGTTGGAAACCCTGTTGAGATGCTGGCCAAAGTACCTAATACAGAAAATTCATAATTTTCACATTCACAATTTGAGAACTAATACCACTTTTCTCTGCCTGAGGTGAGGAAATACGTATGCCATGTGATGTTATGTGGTTCAAATAAGCACTCCTGGTATTTCAAACTAAGCCTGTCTTAATGAGATGACATACAGTCCTCCACTACTCATTCTTTGATTAAAAACCCCCAGCGTTTAAAGACTGGAGTTTGTCAAAAAGTGACAGGGATTTCCAGGAGCTGAAGGTCTCATGTTCTGACAGTGCAAAATTGTAAGGCTGTAGCTGTGGCAGAGCAATAGGAGTATCATTTCATCATATGCTTTTAAAAATAGATTCTGTGCAACATGTTACACAGAACCCACATTGCAACAACAAGAAATGCAGAAGGACTTTCACAGATATATTTGAATCTGTGACAACTAGTCAAGTGATCTTAAAACCCACATTGCAATTATCACTGGAAGTTTAGAAGTATGGTAACATCTTTTCAGGAAAACTGAGCTCTCAGGAGAGTGATTTCTCCTGCCTTTGGAGGCAATTTTGTGTATTGTAAATCACTCCCACACAATACTGAGCACATAGGATAAGCTTTCCTAGTGAATCTCCCCCTTTAACTATTGCAGGTCATCACTAGAAGAAGTGTAGCATTTGAAAGTATAATGCATAAGGTGTTTTGATGTCCCGAGTTACATAATTCTAAACTTGGCCGAGTGTCATGGGGTCATTTTGTTTATATCCTGCTAACTCTGGAAGACTCATGTGGGGAGATGCCAAACCTTTCTGATTCCCATGGGACAGCAGAATTGTCTGTTAGCAAGCTATATGACTGTTCCATGAGTTCTGTGTCAAACAGGCCTGGTCTTAGTGTGGTTGAAATGAGAGAGCTGCACTGATGGGAGCATGATGACCCTTGGAACCTCTCTGGCCAGTGACCATATCAGTTTCTCTGAATGCAAGGTTGGTTTCCTTCCTGGGAAGAACTTGGTGCTTATACCAGGAATTTGTCCACCTAGCAGCTCTGGAGACCCCACTGGGAAGGAATGGTTAGGAAACAGCTTTTTTTCCATCCTGGTCAGTCCAGGTTCAGTACTGATAGCTGAAGCAGGGCTGTGGGCAGCCCCCTTCTGCCACTGCTTCTGCAGGAGCTCTGTGATTCGTAGAACTCCCCTGAGTTTTGGGTTATCAAGTGCCCCTTGTTGCAGCTGCATCAACTGTAGAATGGCTCATTTACCAAGCACAACAACGGGCTCCTGTTTGGGCAGGATTCCATTGGCAGTCCATGCCTGACCTGGAGACCTTTGATATTTTGGCTGGCAGACTACTTGTCTGTGCCCTGCTTGGTATTTCCCTGTAAAATATGCTCTAGGATGTCCTTTCTTTAGGAGACATTACCCTTCCTCCCACTCATTCCTGAGTCAAGTCCAAGCATCACTGCATATGCTCTTAGCTAGAAGGTCCACCCCTTTCTGCACTTGTGTGTACTCCCACTCCACTTGAGTCCACTCCCTGTTTCTTCCTCATTGGACAGCACAGTCTTCCATCTCAAGAAGGTGTCCCTGGGTCCTGCAGCTGGACACATCTGCATTTCCAGCTTTGCTTCACAGGGGGGACTTTTTAAATGTACAGTACAGCTGCATACTGACAGCATCAACACAATCAGGAGGCGCCCAAGATACTGGGCTCTTTTTTCCAGTGGATCCTCATACTGCAGCTTTTTATGGATATCTTTGCCCACTGTTACCTGGAGATGACAAGACGTTGGAGGAGTTTTTGAATTGTTCTCATGAGAAGAACACACTGACCTATACCATACCTGCATTTTGATCTTATTTTGATTTTATTAAAATTACATAGAGTTTTCTTTTTCCTTCTCTTTTTTTAAAAGAAAAAGGTTTAGAGAGACATGGAGCTTGAGAGAATCATTCAAGACACATTGACACGCTTCATCCAGTCCCACATCCCTGCAGCAGATCTCAGGTATGTTGGCATAGGCAGTTCCAGTATCATTGTTCCAGCTTGAACTCTGCATTGTCACTCTGTGCATTATACTGAATTCTGTAGTTTTCCTGTACTTTGTGCTGCTCTCCTTTAAGTCAGATCCAGGATGTAAGTAATTTGCACAGGCTCTGATGGGAATGCTGGAACAACTATAGTTTAGCATTGCAATCTAGCAATGTCATTTCTTTGATGACCAAGATGATTAATTTCCTGTCCAGTAATACCCATTAGGATGTGGGATTTCCTTCATTCCACAGTGCTCCCAAACAGCTTTCTGAGCAGGATAATCTATGTCAGGTTTCTCCCTATTTTGAATTCTGCCTGCATGTAGAGATAACAGCCACCTTGAGGCTGGAACACAGCAGCTAGTTCAGCAGCTGGTGGCAGCAGTGACGCAAGCGTGGAGAACAGCAGGCAGAGAACTCTGTATCCCATAGAATGTGTAACTTAACAGAATATGATGACTTCACCTGAAACATCAGTCAATATAGAGCAGCCAAGGTCTTGAGCATTTGGAATATTTTGGTTAGCTCAGCTGAAGCACCCACTGGAGCACAGCCTCTGGAACACACGCTGGGGCTTTCATTCAGTGCTGCCCAAGAAGCAGGACCACATGCGCTATTTATCTGTTAATGCTTCCCTCTCAACCACTGACCACCTGCTACTTGGCCCTATGGGTAGTATCTCCTCAAAACATACAGTCACATAGGTCCTTCTGCTGCTGTATTAGAAAGACACGAGGTTAGGCAGAATGGAGATAGAGAGAAAGGAAAAAATGGGCCTGTTGACCCTGCTGCCTGTGTTCTCTTCGTCTCCAGTGGGATGGATGATGTTTTCTTCTCTTACATCACGGGTGTCCTGGAAGAGCTGGGCTCACCAGAGTCCTCTGAAGAGACTTTTGACATGGACACCTTTGTGGAAATGATGGAGGCATATATCCCTGGTTTTGCAGAAATCCACAGGTATGTGTGATTGTTACTGGTTTGTATGAGCATGCCATGCACCGGGGGCCTGGCCCCAAGCCCCTCAGTACTACAAATTCTTGTGTTGAACTGTTGCAAATGTACTAGTTGAAAATGTATTAGTACTGAACCTGAGCCATCATGATAAGTCGCTCTTTGCCTGATGTCACAGATGCTAATCCTGATATAATTTGCAAGTAGGTCCTTGGCCATCTGAAATACCAGTTGATTTTACTGGGCTTCCCATCCAGCCTTGTCTTTCTATAAAATGGTAGCCATGTAGATAGGATAGGCTAGTGCTTTTACTCCTCATGCTAATTATACAGCTTCTGTCTCTTGCAGTGGGGATGTTTGTGAAATGATGTTCTCCCTCTCAGAAAGGCTTGGTGAAGCTCGCAACAAAGGTGAGTTACATAAACAATTTCAGCACAAGAAGATCTGTACGTATTTTTAATCTTAATATTTGGAGTTGAACGTCACAGAATAAAATACAAACTTGTTTGCCACAGTTAGAAACTAAACAGTTATAAAGTAGCCTGAATTGATTGACAGGTTTGGGGAGTTTTTTTCAATGTTCAGTCAGGTTTTTAACATCAACATATGGGAGATTGGAGTCATATGGAATGCTGTCCAAGACATTTTGGAGTGAAAAACACTTGATCAATTCTCCAAATATCTCTATTGAGATCAAAGCCAGAGTACTAAGAGAGAAATGGCCAGTTCAGGGCTGCTTGTTGAAATTCTGCTGCAGCTTAATTCTGAAAGCGAGGATTTCTGCCTGCCTCTGACAGCCATCTGCGTAAGTGGCGCTACCACTGGGCAGCCTTTATCAGCTGCATCATCAAATAGAGTATCCAGCTGAATACATGTATCACATCTGACTTTGAGCATTCTCAAAGCTCACTTCCTGTCCGTCCATGAATCCTGGCACAGATGCAAAATCCAGTGATGTGTTCTGACCTGCACTATGCAGGACTGCAGAAGACTACACTGTGACAATTGGCCTTTTTAACCTCAGCATTCACAGACCAGCTGGATTGCTGTATTGATTAACTCCATGAGTACCTTCCACTAAAGAACAGACAGGTTGCAGTGCCTGGATATCAAACCTTCCAGGACATAAACAGTCTGAGTTCTGCTGGTCTAGCAACATCACTGCTGTCTTGCCAGAAGGCTACACAACGTAGAATAGACAGTCCTGTCTTTTATCTTACTTGCTGCTTTCTTGAACTTGACAAAATCTACTGCTCTGCTCTGCTCCCCTGCATCCTACCCTTTGAGGATCCTGATATAGCCAGAAGGTGGAAGGAAAGCGCCATCCCAGTCTTAGGACAGAAGTGAAATGGTTCTTCCTACAGTGAGAAAAAGAGCCTGTAAAAAAAGAGATTCATCAGAGTAACCTGATCACAGGATGTGCTGGCTTGTATGCACCTTGGGGAATACCACAGTGTATTCCCAAGTTTAAAATCAAAACTACACCTTAGTTCAAAGATAGAGCAAATACCAAGGAATTCTTAGAAATGGAAGTATCCACAACTGCAGCACTAGCGGACTGAGAATTGAAAAGTAGAATTGAATTTGCAAGCAGCCCATGCCCTGTACAGCCTAGAAATACAGAACTCAGGCACTCCAGCATGTGCTAGCACTGGCTTCCTGTAGATCAGTGGGAGCAGAGCTGCAGCTATGCCCATGGAGGGCAGGAGAAACAGTAGTGCTTCCGTCTTGTCACTTAAGAAGAGATTTGCTTTGGCACACAGTGCACTAGCAATCTAATGCCAACAGAAAGCACAGAGCTCTAGCCTTAGTGGGACTGTTCCTCAGGAGATATCACTGTGTCTTTAAGAAAAACTTGACCAAAAGGCTGTGGAAAGCAGGAGTGAAGCACCCTCTGAAGACCTCACCAAGAGCCAGGAGCCTGGAGCTGGAGGCTGCACCGGGGAAAGACTGTGCACTCTAACAGACGGAGCCAGGGCCCAGGTATGAGTACCCCATGGAGGAGCAGGAACACTGGGGACAGTCACACAGCACTAGGTCATAAGCACCACCTGAGGGCATTTTCCAGCTCTGGAAGGAACCACAGCATAGGCTGTGGCACAGCATCACTTGTGGTCATGGTCTTCTCCATTGCATGGCCTGAGCAAGACTGTCAGAAAATTATGTGCTGACAGACTGTGAGCCAATGCTCTGGCTCATCCTTTTAAGTGGCTGGAAAGGGTAAGCCAGTGCAATGGCTGAGAGAGCCTGTCCCAAATGCCTTCAGAGATCCCAGAGCAGCTACAGGTACTCCAGCACCTTCCACATCAACCCCATCTTCCGCCCCCAAACCCTGCTTGCTGTTTCTCCAGTACTGGTCTATTCCTGCTCTGCAGTACAATCATTCTGTGTCCACAGTGCTCTAGCAAATGCTGCTATGGTGATTCCTTCTGATGTAGGGTCAGGTCAGTGTTTAGCAGGCCCTTTCCTTTCTAATCAAAGTACATACAACTTCAGAAGGTGAAGAAGAAGAAGAAGAAGGTGGGTAGGAGTCAGGCATTCGTACCACAGGGTCCAGAAAGCTCACTCCTAAGCATGGCCACACAGATGAGTGAGATTACAGGAACCCTGCTTTAAAGCAAGTTGAAATACAGAGGGGAGAGATTAAAGGAGAGTGAGGAGTTGGTCTTTCCAAAGATACAGTCCCCTGTTAGCTTCAGGTATCAGATTTAGTAATGATAGTAAGGAGAGCTTTGAGCAAAGGGCAAGCTGAATTTCCTGACCGTGAAAAACCAGAGGCCCTTTACAGTAGGGCACCTCACCTCACTGCATCCCCAACTTACCTCTGTTTCTTGCTCCAACTAGGAAGGTGCTGACTTGAAGGATGGGGTAGAGCTGCTACTGGAGATGTTCCCAGCCTGTACTGTGAACCAGGCAGAGAAGGCTCTCGCCATGGCCTTGGGGAACTTGGAAGAGGCAGTGCAGTTAATTGTGGAGGAGAAGGTGGAAATTGGCCCAGGAGGTGCAAGTGTGAAGGTACTGTACTCTGACCGGGGTGGCAGTGGGCCAAGGAGCAGGGCAGAGCTCAGGAACATGCAGCTGCCACAGTTGTCTGCTACAAGCAGAAATTCCGACTGCAGAAACTTTATGCACGATAAGCCAGGAGGATCATGCAGAGCAACAGCCCCTCTCCCTCCTCTGCCTCTCTTAGTATAGGCTGTGCCCACAACAAAGCCAGGACCCCAGTGGAACTGTGGCTGGCACTCCTTTCCCCCAGGGGCTGGAGTACTCCACCAGCAGCTGGGTTCACTGAGCTAGCGGGTAAGCTGTATGCCCTGTTGTTGTGCTATTCACACACCAATTTGTGTCCTCCCAGGAACTGGCACGGCCCCGCAGAACACCCAACCACGACGAACTAAAACAGGTCATCCTACAGAAGTAAGTACCCAGCAGCAAAGAACCCCTTGTTTTGTTCCAAATAAATGAAGAGGTAGCAGTTTGGGGAACAGTGTGGTCTGTAAAGAACTACGGGTGGGTATTAGCTGAACACATCTAAGCACAAATACAATCATCAGCGAAGAAGAAGGAAAAAAAAAAATGAAAAACCAACCAACCAAACACACACACACACAAAAACCCCAACAACTAACCCACAAAACCTGAACAACAGAACAGGTTTGGTTTCTTTTAGAGCTCTGGCACAGAAACACATTACCTGTACCAGCTGGGTCACAGCACTGGCTGTGTGCAAGGTTTCAGAATCCTATAGATACAGTGTAAGTCACAGTGCTGTTAGCTGAGGTCCTGGTTAAAGGTCTAAGGCACAATCATCCTGCAGCTCAGGTAACAAACACATGCTGACCTGTAAAACTACAGTAACTCATTCATACCTCCATTCTTGGAGACAGTCCAAACAAAGTTAAAGATACCTTCAAGAGACGACTGCCTGTACAACAGCACTGGGAAGATTAAATCTCAGTTGCTGAAGGTGTGAATTCAGTGCATTTAAAGAAACCTCTCTGAAGTTTCCTCCTATGAACTTCTTGGGAATGAAAATAGCTTTAGTTTACCTGTATTCATTTCTAAAAGCATTTAATTCTCAATGGGAGAACCCACAGTGTGGTTTCATCGATCTGCTTTAAGATCTCATATTTCATGAGTATCCTCATGCAGGCATGCAGCTTCCACACGTCTATCCAGCCACATGTTTCCACTTTGCATTCTCCCCAGGGACAGGATAAACAGTTGATGGGCTGGAAAAGATAAAGCAAGGCAGAACAGCATCCAGGTGGAAGTAGTAACATCTCCTGTGCAGGCTCATTTCAGGCAAGGGAACAAAAAAAGCACCAGCTTCTTGTTATATTTCTGAAAACTTCACTTTAATGACATTTTGGCAACATCCTGTACTTTAAGCATTACTCAAGCACAGGTACAGAAAGCAGATCGCCATAGCTGAAGATACACAAGAGCAACTATACTAACTACTGAGGGAGAAGTCGTGGTCACCTGTGCTAAACCAGCACCAGAATCTCAGAGTAGCAACTCAGCAGTACAGCAAGCAAATGCTTGGACCCTGATGTTTCAGTTACATGGGAAATGAGGTGATGCTCTTAACAAGTTGCTTCCAGCATAGACCTGTTTCACAGTCAAACAGTAGGAGGAGTGTGAATGGAACACCATCACTCAGGGCAAAAGCAGCAGATTGGTCCTGTAATCTCACCTATGTCTCATCTGGTTGCCATCACTTGGACTGAGAAGGAACAAAGCTGCCCCGATGGCAGAGCACACCAGACCTCAGTTCTGCAGTGGCTATCAGCATTCTCAACCACCTCAGATTTCAGTACCCTTCACATACAGCTAAGAATGCTACTCCAGGAGAATCCTGCTAGATTCTCACCAGAAGGATGACATACTTCTTGCCCATTTCATCCAGAGGGGAACATCAAGTTCTCCTGGCTGCAATCTAGGCAAGTAGGACACATTGCACAGCCGCAAAGCAGCCAGGGGAGAAGGGACATAGGCTGTGAGTGGCCCCAGGCAATGTATGTTGCAGAATTGACTAAATGCTTCTTATGTTTCAGATACATGATGGTGGATAGTGCAGACGATCAGAAAACACATCGGCCAGCTCCACCCAAAGAGGTAAGCAGGTCCAGCTCTAGAGCAGTTTCAATGTCCTAAGGTTGGGGGGAAAAAAGGAAAAAAAAAAAAAAAAAAAAAAAAAAAAAAAAAAGCCAGGCTGCAAGTCCAAAAAAACAACAGGGCAGGCCAAAGGCAGGTCTGTTCATAGAACCTGTCAGTCAAAGAGGGAAGATTAGCTCAGCAAAGGTGCTGAAGGCACTGTCTGTTCTAACCTTTCCTGACTACCATGGCTCTTGCTCCCTCCCATCAGAGAGCACCCTTCCCAGTTTTGGCCAAGATTCCCAACACAGACAATGGTAAAGCAGCCTACCCACCCACCCCCCACAGTACAGCTCTGCTTTAGCTTGCCCCCTCCCTTTCTCTAACAGAGTGGCTGTCCATCCACTTGGTGTTACTGTCTTTCCTCTCCAGGCTCCCAAGAAGTTGATCCGCTATATTGATAACCAAGTGGTGAGCACAAAAGGAGAGAGGTACAAAGACATCAAGAAGCCTGAGAGCGAGGAGATGAAGAGAACCTACATCAGCCTAAAACCAGCCAGGAAGTACAAGTTCCACTGATAGCCAGGTCCTCCGGCTCTTCAGCCTTCCTCCTCACTGCTAGACATGGCAGGATGGATGTGTGGTGCTAGGAATGAGGCAACTGCACCTGCCACTAACATGAACTAACCTGGAATCCAGGACACTGCTTTCAGCTTCCTCAACTAACCTGTCTGAGGAGACTTCACTCCTTGTGTAGCTATCCCTCTGCCCCCAGGAGCACACCGCAGTGGCGCTCCAGGACCTAGGCATCCTCTGCTATTCCTTGCATGGGACATTTTTAGATCTCAGATGTGGCATGTGCTTTTGCAGCAACCTTTTTAACAAGTCTTTGTGCACTGTTGCTTTGAGTGCCAGTATTAATAAAGATGATGTGAGTTGATGTGTAGTTCAGCCAGAGAATGCACATGCTTTACAATACTGCCTCCAGTCCTTCTGAGGGCCTAAGACAGGAACAGGGTCATCCTCCCTTCCTCTAATTACTCTCTTCATCATGTCCTCAAGATGCAGCTCCTGTTTGATTAACTGCCTAGTGGATAAAAGGGCTTAGGCTCAACTCCAGAACTAGGCTCTCCCTGCCAACACAATCTGCAGCTCTCTCCATAAACTCCAGCTTATAGCAGAGTCAGTGCTCCTGCCATTTCTCACCACTGTTGAGAGCCAAAGCTCCAGCCACACAGGAAGCAAAATACAATAGCAGGCCTGGGCACTACTAAAATGTTAAGTCAGATGCTGGAAGAAACAAATGACAATGACCAACTGCTTTCAGTGACAGCATAGCTAGGTTTGGCATTTTTCTCTTGGTCAAACTGCCATTAGGAGAATGTTCCCCCTGAAAACAACTCCCACCTTGCTGCAGCCTAAACCAGCACATTGGCCTGGGCAGACACACTGCCTGCATTTGGGCCATGCTAGTCCTTTGGTGCCAGGCTAGCCAGTGACTCTGGGCTGGAGCTAGGCTCACTGCCCTCCTCCCAGAGCCCAGAGGGGCCTGCCCTCTCCCAAGAGGAGGGCTGGTAGCTATTCTTACTGCTCCAGCTGGTCTGGTTTGTTCCACTGCTCAGCTGGCATGCCCTGCACACCCACCCCAGGGGACAGTCCCCATGAAACACTCCGCTGCTTTCTAGACAGCTGCTGCTTAAAGATTTTAAATAGAACAAATAATAAATCCTATCTATTAGCCGGCCTGACCAAGGCCTGTTCAGCACCATGGTGTTCCTGCAAATCACTCGCTCTTTCCACGCCACTGCAGAGGGAGCTACTTTCCCCAGGGGCACCAGCGAAGTCCACTTATGAACACTCAGTGGCTGCTAAACAGCCCCAGAGGAAAGAGTGAGCCCCACTCAAGCCAGCCTCACCAGTGGGACTGACCTCTCCCTCTGCACATCTCCACAGCAGCCAGTTCCGGCATCCTTCTGGGATCCCAGCATTGTGTCAGTCCCCCCCTCCCCAGCAGCAGCAGTTCTAGATCTGAAGGTCGATGAAAGGGGCGTAGCCAACCACATCCTGCAGCAGAACAAGAGCCCTCTGCAGCGGAGGCTCCACATCCAGCTCCACCCCACGGCTTCGGAGGATGCTCAAGCTGGACTCCGCCACATTGTGGCAATGCTTGACCTTCAGCGAGCGCAGTTTGGGACAGTACTCAGCCAGGACCCTGCCAAGAAAGAGAGCAGCTGCAAGTCAGGACTCCTAAGTGCACTCATGCTCTTCTCTTCTCCCAGCAGCCGTGACTGTGCCATACATGCACTATCTTTTGGGGACAGCACCATGGTGGTATGAGATAAAGTCAAGGGACATCTGGATCTGAGACCTACCCTCCATGATATACCGGGAAATTTGTGGTTAATAGCACACAGTGCCTCCCCTGAAGGGCCTGCTAGTGGCTTCTCTCCCAGACTAGGCTCTCATTGCTTTCAGCGTGACAAAATCTGACTTTCCTCTCTGGTTCTCTTCCTCTCCCCATCCCAGATACCTGCCATCTGCACCCTGGCTCCCCACATTGCTCAGTACCTGATGGAGTCATTCTTGACTCGCAGACACCCCGTGAGGTCCAAGTGCTCTAGCTCTGGGCAGCACTTGGCTGTCTCCTCGACTGCCACGTCGCCCACGTTGGCGTTGACAGCCAGTGACAGAGACTTGAGCCTGCCGCACTTCTGCACCAGGTAGCAGATGGCGTCGTCCTTCAGCTGGCGACAGGCCGTCAGGTCCACAGCCTCCAGGGCCTTGCAGTGGTCAGCCAGGCTGCGCAGGGACAGGCTGTCCACCCACTCACAGTGAGCCAGAGAGAGCTGGCGCAGGTTGGGGCAGCTCAGTGAGATGGCCACAAGCGCGTGGCGGCTGAGCTGGGCGCAGCCCTTCAGCTGGATCTGGTGCAGGTGGTGGTTCTGCCCAATGACCGGGAGCAGCTCCCGGTCCGTCAGCCAGTCGGAGCAGTTCTGGAGTGCCAGCCGCTGCAGAACTTCGTTATCCTTCAACAGGTTAACAAAAGCGTCTCGAGGGATGGCAGGTCCAATCTGCGTGGGGAACCCAGGAAGAATGAGGCATTGCCCCAGGGTTTCAGATGAGCATCAACCTCACCAAATACCCTGTCCCCTCCTCTCTTCTTCTGTGACAATAGTGACCAAAGCCATCCCCTGTCCTCATCCCAAGAAAAGCCCTACCATCAGACTGCTCACCTCATTCCAAGGCTACTGCCACAAGCTAGATGATTCTCTGGTTTCTCCATCCCACATCATCACTTCTGCATTTATATACTCATGATGAGCTCCACACCTCTGCTCTCCAAAAATCTCTTTGCTAGACCACTCTGTCCTCACAGAATAGCAGTTACTCCAATCTTTCCCAGTCCCAGGCAGTGGCTCCAAGGAATAGCACAAACTTTCCCTGAAGACCAAGCACAGAGTTATCTCCCAGCAGGTCCAACCTACTGCACAACCTTAGTGAGGACATGCCACTCCAAAACTCGTTTCTGCCAGCCAGTGCCACATAATGGCCTGGGTGGAGTTTCCAGGCTTACTCCTCCCAGGGCCTCTTACTCAAGACACTGGCATTGCTGGGCCCTGAATCACTGCCTCTCCTCCCTAAGCCCATCTATCCAGTTTGACACCTGAACCATTAACCCAAGTTCCCGAGCAGAAACTACCTTCCTTGCCAAGGGTTTCTTCTCCCCACATAGATGCTCCCCTGTTAGTTCCAGAGCAGAAGGACATCTGTGTCCTCCCCCAGCCTGAGCCATCCAATACCTGGCTTGAGTCAAAGCAGCGCATGTTGGCCAGGTACAGCTGGATGAGAGACTGGAAGGACTTGCTGACCCTCTGCAGGCTCAGGAGTTGCTGCAGCGGCAGATGACAGAGGATATGTGGAACCAAGATGTCTTCCCAGGGCAGGTCCAGGAGGCATCCCCTGGTCGGGGTCACACTCATCATCAGACACCAGAGAGCCAGGCTACTACAGGAGCCAGGCAAGATCAGTTCACACCTGCTGCCGAGTGCCTCTAGGAGGAACAGCCAGAAAGACTCAGACTCAGCAACGTTTTCCACAATCACGGAGAACACGGAGAACAGCCCCTTGGCGAGGCATATCAGCAGGGCACATGCCTGCTGCCTGCATCACCACCTCCCCAGCCTGGGACGTTCACTGCTCAGGCATCCGAGTCTACCTGCCCGCAGTGCCCTCCAGGAGAGCTTGGGTGGGGCTTTCCATCAGCTGCTGAAGGAGGCCCTGTCCCTCAGCGAAGCAGCAAGAAGCTGCTGCAGCGTTACCGCACCAGTCGCACAGCAGCTCTGCCCAGCATTCATGTCCGAGCATCGCTCTACCTGTCAGCCAGTCCCAGCATCCAGTGCTGGGCCACTTGGGCACCCTGCAAGGGGGAGAGACCAGACACTTGCTCCTTCCTGCGGGGGGGAAACAAGGCTCCGGGCTGCCCCCAGGGAATCTCCCTCCGAGGAGTGGGCGCTCAGCATCTCTGCGAAGATGAGGCCTCGGGCCGGGAAGGGAAGGGGCACAGGGATCCCGGCAGCCCGGAGCCCCCCGAGCTGAGGCTGGAAACAGCAGCAGGGCCCACACCTGGGAGGGTCCTCACCCGAGACCATTCCTGCCCCACCGCCCTAAGGGCCTCGCTCGGCCCCAGAGCCGCCCCCGGGCTGCCCCGCCGCCGGGACCAGGACACCGCCCCGCTGCCCGCCGTGGCGAGGCGGCAGGGCAGCCCAGAGCAGCCTAGCCCAGGGCAGCCCTGCCCCGGCCCCCCGGTACCTGCGGCTCCGCCGGGGCTCCCCCGGCCGCTCCATCCGGCGCCGCACCCGCCCTGGACACCGGCGGCCGCTCGTGACGTCACGGCGGCGGGCGGAAGTGCACGCGCCCCACCACCCCACCTTCGGCCCCGCCCCCTGGCCGCGCCCCGGCGGCGGAGCGCGCTACCGGGACCGGCCCAGAGGCACCGGGGGGCACCGGACCGCGGCGGGGAGGGCCGGGCCGGGACAGCGGGCCACGGTGGTCACAGGTCCCACTGCAGCGACTCCCGCAGGTTGCTCCCAGCGGTGCGGCGCGGCGCGCACACCGGCCCTGGTGCCCCAGCTCACGGGGCGGACGCGCTCCCCCGTGCACAGCGCCTGTCTCCGTTCCTCAGTTGTCCCAGATTGCCCGTGCACACCAGATCCCCGTGGCCCCAGTTCCCCGGCGTATTCCGGTGGCTGCAGCCCCGCAGCTATCCCTGTTCCCCAGTGCACACCGCCTGTCCCAGTTCCTCAGCTATCCCGTTTCCCCAGCGCACACGAGATCCCAGCGCACACCAGCTGCTCCAGTTCCCCATGGCCCCAGTTGCCCGGCGCACACCGGTTGCTCAGCCCCGCAGCTACCTAGGTTCCCCGGTGCACACCGGCTGCTGTCATTCCCCACGGCCCCAGTTCCCCGGCGCACACAGGCTGCCGCCGTTCCCCACGGCCCCGGTTCCCCGGCGCACACCGGCTGCGGCCGTTCCCGGTGGCCCCGGTTTCCCAGCGCACACCGACTGCTCCCATTCCCCGGTTCCCAGCGCACGCCCCGGCCCGGGCGGGCGGCCGCGCATGCGCGGCGCGGCGCCGCTGTCCGTTCAGCACCTCGCGGAGCCGGACCCGCTGCTGCCGGTGAGCGACGGCCCCGCCAGCCCCCCCAGCCACCTGCCCGGCTCCGCGGCTCTCCCAGCCGGCTGTTCCGCCCTTGCCCGCCCGCAGGAGCGGACGGATCCCCGGGAAAGGCCAATCCCGGGGGCTCACAGTTCTCACAGCACCCCCGACCGCCAGCCACTGGGCCCCGCTCCTCCGCCGGTACCGAGCTGTCCCCGCCCCGGGGCTGCCCGCGGCCCGCCGCTCCCAGCCCGCATCCTCCCACGCTGCCAACCGGCTCTTCCGCCGGTGTCCCACCTGCCTCCGCAGCCCCGGGGACAGGGCGGGGTCCTTCCCCTTGCCCGCAGCCCCCGCGAAGAAGCAGCCCGGGCTCCTGTCCGCGCAGTTGCCATAACGACCCCGTAGAAACGGACGCTGCTCCTTCCTCCCCGCTGCCGGTTTGCGGAGCGGGCATCGGCGGGCACCCGGTCCGGGTTGGTGCGGCACTCGCTCACCACACCTCCGAGCCGGAACAGGGCGTGTGACTCCATCTCTGTCTCGGCTCTGAGACCTGCTGACTCGTGCAGCATCAAGCTGCTGATTACTGCGGACATAGAAGCTATAAAAAAAATCCACCTGGCAAAAGAGCAGGGCCCACAGACAGTAAATAAATCCCTGGTCCCAAATTTCCTGGAAAGCAATGACCCATCTGTGCACCCAGCTATGCTCATTTCCTCAAAATGTAGAACCTGGTCTGTGGAAAAGTCTTCTTTCCTCTGGGGGAAGTTACCTACTCTGTCTGCCCCAGGACACGTAGCACCTGCTCCTCGAGGATTCCAGTGGCTCTCTGAGTTAGCACAGTGCATTTCTCATTTAAAGGACGAGTGATGCAGGGTTTTAAATTTTCTGTTGGAGTTAAGAATGCCCCTGGCCATGTCCTGGGATAGCTTTTTCTTTCCCTGTGATGTTAGCACTCTGTTCTTGACTTCCTGCTGTGAAATAGAAAAGTGCAGAGTCCCTTAATATGTAGAATGACTGGGCTATGGGCAGGAGTGGTGAAAGCTGGATGTGAGACTAGTTAGGGCCGCCAAGATTTATAAATGTCCCAAGGGCCTGAGTGCTGTTTGCCTGTGAGGGGTTTGGCCAGTGGGCTGGCTACAGCTATTGAGATGTATGTGTGAGGTACTAGAAATTATGGATACTTTCCTGATGTGAAATGTTCATATTGTTCTCTTTTTTATCCACAGGTTGTTTGCAGATGCAGAAAGAGCATCAGAGACTGTTAGTGTATTGTAGAGGTGTGCGCTGAGACACAGATTTACACCATCAGGATGTTCAGTGAAGCCAGCAACCTAGGTCTACGCCAATAGTAAGGATCCCAAACCAGTACTGTTTTTGTGCTCATGTCTATCAAGTTTTCCTATATGCAGACTTGCAGTGAAATGGCTGTACAGCACTGCAGTACAGGGCTTGAGGGGGTGTTATCCACTGTAGCTTTGTGGTGAAGGGACAGCTCAAAGCAGACAAGCTTGAAGAACCAGAGTTTTGTTCTGCTCTGCTCAATCAAGATTTGCAGAGAGCTTCTGCCTTTCTGTTGGAAAATGTTCTGCCAAAGTTGGGTTTGCATTTTCTTGAAAGGTAAAAGTTGAGTCTCCTCTATAAGCTTCAGTTGGATGGCCATTTTTAGTTGGTCCATGATACCTCAAACAGGTCTGGCAAAATAGCTTTCTGAGTTGGATCTGGTGAATGCTGGGCTGTGACACCTGCAGTTCCTGCAGGACAGCTGGGGAGTGTATTGCGCAGGTACCTTCAACACGCAGGGGACGCTGTTCAGTTCCCTGGCACTCCTGTTATCCCAGTGGCCACTGATGTCCTGTGGGGGAAAACAGGGCTACTGCGTCAGGCCTTGAGCTGATCCATAGTAATGAGAGACCAAGCTGAGCCCCAGGGGGAGGAAGCAGATTAGCTCACAACAACTGCTGCTGCAACAGCTTTCCTGTATATTCCTTGGAAGCATACGGTGCTGGCAGCTTGCAGAGCCAGGGCATGGCATCTTCACACTCATTAACATCCCCTGAAGTGAACAGAGACTTCAGCCAACTCCACTGCTACGAGGTGGTGCTGATGCACAGCTATACTTCTGAAGAGTCTAGAGAAGTTTGGTCATCACTTCACCCTTTAGGAAGTGGAGATGAGATTTAGGAAACTGGACCCTGAAGGAGGGGAAGTTTCATGGTTAGAAGAGCCCCCAGAGATGTTCCTGATTTTCTAGCTATAATGGGCAAATCTCCTCCACTTCTGCCTTTTGACTTTTCCCTTGCATTGAAAATTCAGTTATTTCCATGTCAGAGGTGTATTCAGAGGTTGGCTGGGTTTCTGCAAGCCTGCTGGGGTTTCCAGAAGCTAGTGCTGTCCAACAACTTATTTTTAGGAGATCAATATGATGCCAAGCCAACATTATTCCAACGTTCTAGGACCTATCACCTTGTATGATGGCTTGGCACCTTGCTGGCTAAACACCTTTAGCCTTACAAAGACTTTGGGGCCATTTTCTTCACAGTGTTCTACTAGCCTCAAGTGGGACAAGAAACTTGTCAAGATCTTGTCAAGGACACCATTAGCTCTGCAGTATTCAATCCTGTAAGATGTGAGACCTAAGTGAATGCAGTACCACAGAAGTTCAGGAAAGCCTCTCAACACTGTTTTTTCTTGGACTCTCACCAGGTTCTTTCAAAGGGTCTGGTTCCATCTTTTCTCTGGCTGCAGGATAAGTCTGACAGCCCCCATCACTCTACGGTTTGAGTGGACCACAGCTGGACTTCTTGGTTGCATGGGAGAAGGTATTGAGCTCACAGGGTAAGCTCTGCTGTCAGTCAGTGCTGAGACTGCACAATGTAACCAGCAGCCATTTCTAAGCTGGTGAAACAAGAACACATGGTGACTTCTGTTCAACCCTTCCCTGTACATGCCACCTTCCTACTTCTTATTCAGAAAAGAATTTGACTATACAGTCAGGGCTAAAAAAAAAAAATAAATAGAAATAAAGTAAGACCAAGTTCTGCAAGTCAAGGCTGAAAGAGGATTATGCATGAGAAGCTCCCAGCTAAACGGAAATACAGGGCTGTTCTGCAGCATCCCACTCATGAATCCCCTGCATTCAAGCTTTCAGTGTGTCCTTTGCATTTGTCTCCACACATTTCCATGACAGCCATTTTGCTCAGTTTTCTGGATATATTGTAATTACTCCTCTATAATTGACCTTCAAGGCCTTTTTACACAATCCTGTATGTCACTGTGTTCTTCCTGTGCTGGGTCAGATTGTGTGCCTGGGGCTTACTGTCTCTCTTGTGCATAAAATACTCTGTATTCATTGCTCTCGCTTCCCTTTACACCCTTTCGCCTTTCCCTATGTGAATCTTGAGTCTGAAGGTATGGGGAAGGGATCACATCTTATTGCTGCATAGATTAACTGGAGAGCAGTCTAAAGATCTGTGCTGCAGCACAAGGCTTTCCTTGGAGGCTACACCAGAGTACGGGTGATTTGGGTTGTTTCAGTCTAAATTTGTCTCTTTGTTGCAGTGACTCACCATGGTGAGGTAGGTCTGGTGAATGACCTGCTGGCACCCAGGAAGCTCTGTCTTCACTGGAGAGCCTACCCCGCCACTCAGAAATCCCTTGCTTTCCTTCAAGATCATCTTTGCCTGAGCATCTTTTTACCAAGAGATACTCCCACACAATTGTTCCCCTAACTGCTGTGTAGGGAGATTATTTATGGCTCAAGCTGTGCTGAGGCCCCACCTCCCACATCCCCAGGACAGGTTTTATCATGCTGTCATTTCTGCCTTCATCTTGACAGAGCAATGCTGGTGCAGGAGGAAGCCCGTTCCCTGTGCGGGTGCTGCCTGGCACTGGAACAGAGTCTGAGAGGATTTCTGTAATAGCTGGTGTGCCTGGGGCATTAAAGAAATATTTCGTTACAGCTCATTCTGAAGCCCAGCACACAGCGTTTGCTACCACCTCTCTACAACTCCACTCTTCCAGGCCCCTGTTCCTCCTGCAAAAGAGAGCAGCACAAGGCAGGGAGCTGGGACATTGGGCATGGCACTGGCAGACGGGCAGGCAGCAGCTATCCCTCGTGTCGACTGTAGTCCACATGGGCTCTTCTCTCTGGCAAGACATTTTGCAGTCTGTATCCTCTTCTAGAATGTCTTTCACCCTGAAAAATCCTGCCACAGTCCCACATGAGTGTCCCACACAAGGGAGCTGCAAGAGACAAAGGACAGTACAGGTTTGCTCTCCCCTGTTCCAGGTTTGGGTGGAAGGGGCTTCAGGAAGGATCTTCAGCACTGTCTTTTTGCCCCAACTATGGTGCCAAACAGCATTTCTATAGGACTGTCCAAGGGAGGGTATTTTCTCCATTTATTTTTAACCGCAAGCCTAGTGGAATAACAGATAAATGCATCAGCCCATTAAAGGCTTGGCTTGTTCTGCAATGGCGTTTTTAATATATGACTAGGATGTGGTTCGGTGTTGGCACTGGAGGTAGAAGGCATTAATTAGAGCCATGTAGTTATGCCTAGGCCCTGAGGCAACACATGCAACCTAATTGGTTGCCCTGGAGCCCTCAATGCAGAAGTGAGGGGAGTTCAGCTTCCCTTGCTTTCACTGGGACTCATCGCCTGTGTGGCTGGAGTTCCTATTTCCATGACGCTTCCAGTCAGTTGGGTGAGAAGAGCCCATCTGCTGATGGAGTGACTGTCGCCCCCCCTTGCAGACCTACACTGCGCCCTGAGGCTACAGTATAGCCCCACTGATTTTGGCAGCAGTGAGGCAGAATATGCCCTTGTACCCTTTGCAATGCCTTTAGCACAACGTACACCAGAGAGGAAATGGTTCTGACAGCCCCACTAGGCTCAGAGAAGCAGCCCTGGGGTGCAATACAATGTTTACCCCAAGTGGAGCTGCAGCTGCAGCACCTTTCTAGACACTGATCCATGTGTCTTAGGGCAAGCTGAGCATGATCGTCTCCTGGAGCCAGCTGGGGGAAAGAGCTCTTGTCTAACCCCTCTTCACCCAAATTTCACCTAGATCTGTACAGTTGTTCAGACACTTTGACATGGCAGGTTGATCTCTTCCAAGCTGGAAGTTCATCATTATGCTGCCCTGATGATACTCAGACCCTTCTGCCTCTAGGAGGGAAAACTGTGTTGCAGACTTATGAAGATGACCAAGGACAGTGCTGGCAATATTTAGAAAACTCCTGGAAGCTCCCTGTTGCAGGACCTGGGAGGCTGAAAGGGATGACATGGAGTTGAGTGGATTCTAATACAGCAAGGACATGGTACATGCAGGCAAGGACTGAAGGTCCTGAAGTACCCAAATGATAATAAAGAGGGTTCCAAATGCACTGCACTCCTATCTCTCTAGCTAAGCCCACTGGATTGGGGCTTGGAGGCGAAGTGTGGAGGACACCTTTTCCCCTTCTGTCATCTGCCAAAGGGATTTTCTTCTCCCTCTTGTCCTGCATCAGCTAGGGAGGGATTCACAGCAGGAGGGATCTGGAGAGCCAGGGCTAAATCATGAAAAATCCTGATCCAAGTGAGGCTTGTGTCAGTGCTGGCCAGACCCATGTATGTGGACATATCTTCCTTTTAGGGCTGTGGGAAGATGAGTGAGATATGGAGCAGGACACTGTAGGGAGAGCAACAGCTACTACTACAGCAGGGAGAACACATGTTTTGGACAGAAATGTGTTTTCTGTGAATGGTCTGGATCTCCAGTCAGGGTGGCAGGAAAAGACCTCTCTCTTACCTTCTGCAGCTCTCAGCAGGGCTGCCTGCAGGTGCTAGGAAGGCACAGATATGCCTTGTCCTGGTATGGACACACTGGGAAAGCTCTGAGCTCTTCCACTTGGTTAAATTTGTCACTCTGGCTGTGGCTTAGAGAAAAGCCTCTCCCCTCCCCGCCCTCCTGCCATCAAGAAGCTGCTGAAGGAATCAGGTCATTGATCCTTCAGTAGTGAGGCCCCTAATTAGCCCAGCTTCTTGGAGTCTGCCAGAAAAGCCGGCTGGGTGTAAGGCAGCTGGGTCCCACAGTCCTCAGTGTGGGGGAGAGAGGCCCTTCACAGGCAGGAGCCTGGAGAAGGAAGGAGAAAATGGCAGCACTTTGATGCATTAAATATGAGGAAAGTCTGCCCTGCCTGATGCTTTTTCCCAATGCCTGGGAGGACAGGAGACACACTTTCTGGGTGACAGTGGGGGCAGGTGAGTTTGGAGCTGGGCTTGCCGCAGGCAGGGAAAGCAGCAAGGAGAGGCAGCTCTTCCCAAATTCTCTCGCAGACACAATGTGCACATGAAGCTCCAGCTCCCCTGGGCTTCTTGTCTCACACACATTTAATAATGATTGCTGGGCTAGGTAATAAAGTGCTGTTTAATAGCAAATCGATCTGGCAACCTGTAAGGGCACAAAGTGCTGGCTGCCAGTCCCAGTGGCTGCCACATGCAGACTCAGTGCTCTGGCAGCATAGGGTTCTGAAGCCCTGCCACAGCACCCCTCACCTTGGTACCCAGTTGTCCCATATGAGCTCTACTCACACATGCCACTGGTGCCGATGGAGTCCCCATGCCTAGGAAGGAGACAAAGGATAGGCGATTCCCCCCCCCCCCCCGCCCTTGTATCTAGAAGTGGTTTCCTGAGATTCATGTGGCATTTACCATCTTCGGGGTGCCTACTGACACCATGATATCAAGTTCCTGGTGGCCTGAAACACCTTGGCACCCATGGCTGTAGTGTGCTTAGGGTGATGAGCTTTGGAGAGGTAAGTCCCTGGCACGGAGCCTGTGCTCTAAGGCAAGGACTTGCTTATGTTGGTTGGTAGCCTGGACCACACAGCAGATTTTGTCCTCTCATCCTCGTGGTTCTTAAGCAATGGTGGGGCACAGGGGAGGCCTGTACCCTTTGGCATAGAGCACAATGCACAGGCCGTGCATGGTCATACATGACACGCGCCGGTGGTCACAAAGTAACTTGCATGCAGCTGAGCACGGACAGGCCGTTCATGTTGATGTGCACGCTGAAGAACGGAGAAACGCATGCCAGGACACGGGGACTGAGTGGCGTGGCATTGGAACAGGCACACCGGCATCCGCGGTCGCGCTGCCAGTGCTGTCAGTGTACGAGGCCAGGTTCGCACTGGCACAGGCGGTGTGCACACCGGGACTCGAGCATGTGCAGGATGCTACACGGCTGAGGGACCGGCCAGCCTGCCCACACACAGGGACACGCACCCCGGTGTGAATTCGACCGCTCCTCGTGTGCCGGTGCCACCGAACGGGGCGGGGCGCGGCGCCCGGCGGGGGTTTCCCATTGGCTGCCGTGGCTGTCAGCGGGGCGGAGTGACGGCCCCGGGCCGGGATTAGCGCGGCAGGGAGCGGCGGGTTGCGGCCGGCGGCATCGTGCCGCACGGTACCGTACCGGACTGTACTGTACTATATCGTACTGTACCGCGCCCGACAGGGCGGGCCGGGCCAAGCCGAGCCGAGCCGAGCCGAGCCGCCCTGTGCCGGCAGCGGCGCGGAGGAGTGGCGCGTAGGATGCGGTGGTGGTGGCGGCGGCACTGCCGGTGAGACGCGGGGAGCGGAGCGGGGCGGGGCGCGGCGGGGACCGGAGGCCGAAACGGGGCGTCGGGCGAGCGGGGAAAGTTGCAGCAGTTGTTGCAGGGACCCGGGCGGCTCTGCGCCCTCCCGGCGGCGGTGACCGGCGGACGGCGGTGACCGGCGGGCGGCGGCACGGGGCTGCGGTGGCACCCGGCGGGGCCGAGACCCGCTCCGGCCCCCGCGTGCCGGTGCGGCCGGACGGGCGCGGGGCCGATGCCCAGGCAGGGAGATCGCGGCGGGAGGCTCCGCCGGCCCCCCTGGCCGGGGGTGCTCCCTCCTCATCCGGATGGATGTCACATCCACTCAGGGCTGATCCCGCCAAGACGGGAGGTGCCGGGTGAGGGAAGCCGAGCGGGGGGGGGGGGGGGGGGGCGGGTAGTGAAGAGCATGTTCAGCCTCAGCTCCAAGGTGGGGACACGTCCCCTGCCTAAACACCACACCAGAAAGAGGTCACCGCTTTGCCCCACAGCCTCAGGGCCTCCAGGCATCCCGCTTCGGTCACCACTTCATCCTCTCAGACTGCTCTGTGTCCCTCTGGAGGGCAGAATCATCTCCCAGGGGCCGTCCTGCCCTAGCCCCGTCAGGTAGCCCGAGACCCACAGCCTGGTTTCCCCCATTCCCTGCCATGGGTTCCATGTCCAGCACACAAATACGGCCCATCGTGTGAATTTAAGCCCAGCTCTGCACCTTTTGCCTCTCCCATCTCTATCCCGTTCTTTGCCCAATCTCTTCTCGTCCTCCCCCAGCTCCTACGCCTTGTCCCCACACTCCGTGGCGTGGGTGTGTGCTTCCCCCGCAGCGCAAGCAGTTCCTGCTGCCTGCTGCCTTCACTCCGCAACACCCCATTCCACAAGGAAAGTGCTTGCATGGAGAGCAGCCATCCCCTGTTGCACTGGGTATGGCTCAAAGCAATGCCCAAGAAGCATCCCTGGACATTGCTTTGGCCATTAAAAGAGATAGCCAGGAGGAACAAGTTTCCTGCAAGATGTTTTATTGAAAAAATTTAATCCCCCAGTGATGTGCAGCCCCTGGCTATCACACTGCAGCTCCTGAGTTTTTCTCTTTGAATGCATGCCCAGGGTTGCCCAGGCAGACACCCTGTGAGATTTTCTTTGCAGGACTTCTCCTGCCTTTAGGCAGAGGGACCAGCAAGTCTTTCTCCAGCCCACCAGTGCTTTACAGCCCAACCCATTCATCGCAGTGATTTAAGGAGCATCCGTTTGATTCACAATTGAAATCAGCAAGCAGGAAGCTGCCACTCATTCCATCACTGGTTTTTCATCTCAGTAGCATTTGTGCTTTTTTACCTTTCATTAATAAAGAAAAGCTTGCTCCACTGCATGGTGTAGTCATCCGGCTTTGGTGGGTCAAAGGCAGGCATGGCCTTTACTCTAAATTTGATAATTCTGTTTTAATAACCAGGAGGACATTCTGCTTATCCCATTTATTCTAGTAAAAACTCACATGTTTTGAGATAGGCTGTGTTTTGTAGATTTGTTATGTTACAGTGAAAGCCAACAATTCCTAGAGATAAGTTTTTTCCTTGGCATATGTGTCAAGGAAAAAATCTTTTTATTGAGATAAAAAGAAGAATTAATTTGAAATATATAAACCCCGCATCTTTATTATTTAGCAGTTAACTTCAGCAACACTGAATGTGAACACAACCATAACAGGAGAAAAATATTGTAAAAACAGTAAATGATAAATTAATCAGGAGAATAAAATTTGCAGTGAGTCAATTAGAGATTGCTGTTGCTCAGCAGGACAGATATTTTCAGTAGTGTAATAGTGCAGATAAATGGGCGCCTACCCCACCGGTGTAGTTTGGGTTATTTCATTAATAGTTTTGTCTGTGCATCTCTGGAGACTAAACATTTGAGAATTCAGCCCCACTTCTTTTAGGAATTGAATCCTGTCTGGTTTGCACTCGGAAACAGGGAGAAGAAAATCATGCTTTCCTGTTTGCAGCTGGCATATGGTTTCTCACTTTCAAATGATCAAAGTGAGGGGCTCAGTATCTTAGCATCTGTCAGAAGGCACAAGCAGCCAAGGCAAAGTCTTCTCTGCATATTAGGAATTGGAAGAAGCTCAGGGAAGGATAAGTACAAGTTTTAGCTCCACTGGGAGAAAGAAAAATGTCAGCAGCCCTGCCAGTGGGGTTGATGGGGGCTCTGGGTCCTGCCTTTCCCTGCAACCACCCACCTGCTGCTGTGGTCTCATCTCTGGGTATATGATCTCTGGGCAGAGACAGGCAGGCGAGTGAGCTATGTGCAGGACAGGCTTGCTGTGTTCCCCCAGGCTGGGATTGTCTGTTACCACTGCTTTTTGAATCTACTGGTGTTGACAGCTCTGTCTGCGCCATCAGTAGTGGCTGCGACATGTACTGCTGTGACACAGTTTAAACCCAGGCTGACCTCCAAACAGAGTGGCTCCTTGCCCTTGCTGCTCATATTAAACTCCTTGAGTAAGTATAATTGGAGGATGTCTCAGTGATACAGTAGATACTTTTTTCCCCCCTTACTTTAGTAGGCTGTAGGCTGTGGGTAGTAAATATATTCAGCCTAAAGCAGAATGAATGAAACCCATTTTATAATGCATTCTTTCACAATGTCTGGGGTGCTGAACTGTGGGGAAAGTGCCTGAGCATCCTCGCACCCTGGGGAGAAAGCAAACCTTCTGGGTGCCTGGGGACCAAGCAAAGGGCTGCCAGCATCCCTGCAGTGGTGCTGGTGTGATGCTCTTGATGAACTTTGCCTGCTTCTTGCAGCAGGAGGGGATTTGCTGGGGGCTGTCTCACCTGAAGCATATCTTTCTTCTGCCTTGAGGGCGGGGCACCTTTGGCCTGTCGCCCCCCATGGCCCCAGACTCTTTTCTGTTCCTTCCCTTCCCTAACCAGCTCCTTGCCCTTGTTTCAGGGCTGCCTGAGGATGCATCGCCTCTTTTCTCAGACATTTCAGGGGTGCTGGGAACCTGCCTTGCTGTGCCTGTGCCACCCTGCTGGGCTCTGGACCTGACACCTCTGTGCCCTCTTCTGGCAGGATGGCCCAAGCAGGGGCACCTGTCCGCTTCCACGCCGAGGAGGCCTGCACCGCCTCTCCCCCGCCCTTTGCCCGCAGGGTGAGCCGGAGGCCCTGGCTGGCGGAGGGAAGCCCCGAGGTGGGGCGGTGCAGCCCCCCACCCTGCCTCAGCCCCAACCTCAACGCCGGCCGCCTCCACCTGCTGCGCAAGGGCCTGGCGCCCGATGCCCGCCGCTGCCCCCTCGGCCTCTACAACAGCACTGGCTCCTTGGCCCGCAGGCCTGCTGAGGCGGCGCCCTTCGGCAGCGGGAGCTGCCCAGGCACGGGGCGACTCACTGCCCCCTGCACCCCACGGTGGGGCCGGCCCAGCCCAGCTATCGCCTCTCTGGGCAGCCGCAGTCCGCCAGCCCCAGAGGGACGCAGCTCTGTGGTCACCTTCCGCTTCATTGAGAAGGCCAGCGTGCGGACACTGGGTTGCCCGACGACCCCCCATCTCCGCTGGGAGAATGGCCCCTACAGCCTCAGCCGCAGTCTGGAGCTCGGTGGGGACGGGGGATCCCCCCAGCCCCAGCCCCTGCCTCAGGAGCGGCTCCTGCACACGCTGAAGCTGGAGGCCTCCGCGTCTGACCCGCTCCTGGCTGGGGGCAGGACCCCAGGGGGGACACGTCCTTGTGGGAAGGAGCTTTGTGCCCTCGACACCAGCTGCCTCTGCCGATCCCTATCCAATGGGCTGCCAGAGGAGTTCCCCACCTTTGCCAGGAGTCCCCTGAAGCCAGAGCCCCGACATCAGGTAGGTATCAGAGTCTCACACACTGGACATGGGCTCTGCCCTGAGGGTGCATTGCCCACTCATTGCTCTCCTCTCTGCAGGGCAGCACCTGGCTGTATCCCCGGCAGAGCTCTGCCCATGCCCAGCGCATTGCCAAGGCCAAGTGGGAATTCTTCTATGGCTCCTCAGACACCCCAAAGACAGGTGAGAAGTTGCAGGTGGATGCCATCAGAGTGGCCCACCCCTTCTTTTAAGTCTGTATTGTTGGCAGGACTCACACTGGGGCTGCCCATCCCTTGGGTCTTCTCAGTGCCCAACAAAGAGCTGAGATTCCCCCAAGACTGGTCAGCCTATGTCCTCCTGGGGTCAGATCGTGCATGTACCAACCTCCCTGCAAAGTCCCCTGTGGTCATGCAAAAGAGGTGACAGAGAGCCCCTGGCTGCCTCTGCAGATGATCTTCTGGGTTTGGATGGGGTCTCAGGGCTGGCTGGAGATGCACTAGCTGGCAGCCTGTCTCTGCCTCTCGCATTCTTTCTCCTTCTGCCACCTCTTCACTGTTCTCCTGTGTTCCTCAGCATGGTAGAGTCACTGTTCCTGGAGGTGTTCAAGAAACAGCTGGAATGGCACTTAGTGCTGTGGTTTTGTTGACATGGTGGTACTTGGTCAAAGGTTGGACTTGACGGTCTTGGAGGTCTTTTTCAAGCTTATATGCTTCCATGACACATGACCACACTCTCAGGTAGAGGCGTGGGGTGGGAGGGAGTGTGTGTGTGTGTGGTGCTGCAGGAGCAGCTCCTCAGAGCTCCCCATTGCAGCTCCCTGTAGCTCTGAATGCTTGGGCCTTCCTTGCAGGCTCCTCTGCCCCCGACTCCACTCCCCTGGCTGAACTCCCCCAGAAGTCTGTCTCCCCACTGCCGGCCGAGCCACCGGCGTTGGTACCTGAGCACAGCCTGAGCCATGTGGAGGTGGAGATAGAAGTGTCTCCTTTGAGCAGCCAAAAGTCTGGCTCCTGTGAAACTGGGATTATAAGGAGGACAGTGAAGTACTCTGAGACAGACCTGGACACTGTGCCGCTGAGGTGCTATCGTGAAACCAACATCGATGATATCCTGGCCGAGAAGGAGGAGGTGGATTCAGCAATTGAGAGCCAGAAGGACAGTGAGAGCAACCCAAGTTTTGTGGGCACGCCAGGCAGGAGGAACAGCACACCGGAGGAGCCACCCGTCCCAGGCACCAGCTGCTCCAAGGATGGGCTGCAGGACAGGGATGTGGACGAGGACAATGAGGTGTTTGAGGCGATGAGGAAGGAAAACAGGGAAAGGTGAGGCTCCGTGTGCAAGGGCAAAAAGCTCCTCTCACCCTCCTTATTGTACCCTGCATGGCAAAACAAGCTCTGCTGAAGTGTCTGAGGCAAAAATCCCAGTAGCAACATGCAAGCTGTGCATGGGGGTGAAATGGGGTCCCGGGGCTGGGGGCAGGACTGGGAGGGGGCTCTCACTGCCCTATGGAAAGAGTAAGCCAGCACAGGGGATCCTGTGCTGGGCACTGGGCCGTGGGCCTCCCTTGCCTGGGGTGAGCCCTGCAGCTCAGGTTGCCCAGCTGAGTCGAGGCCTCCCAGCATGAGTCCTGCCATGGTGCTGCCAGGTGTTGGGGTGGCCACTGTCAGGACACCAGAGCACAGGTTGTGTCCTGGAGCGACTCTGGGAAGCCAGGTGCTGCTGGGCTGTCCTTCTCCCCACAGATGACTGTGCTTCAGCAGTGAGAGCAGTTCCATTTGCTCAGCCTCATTAGGTATTTGCCATGTTCGGAATAGCGTAGAGGATACATTGGGATCAGAAAAGCATTTTGTTGCCATCTATGTCATTTTTCACATGTGTGGCAAAACACCTTGTGCTGGGAGGCTGATGGAGTGGGTGGCACTAAGATTATCACTCAGTTGAGTACCCATGGGCAGCAAGTGTGCTCCCAGCTGCCCTGGACCAGGCACTGGCAATTAGCACATACAGGAGATAGCATTTTGGCTTGGTGGCATGAAACTCTGCCCATGGAGTTTCTGCTGGAGTGGTAGTTTGATCATGAAGAGTGATGGGCATCATCAGGTCCAGAACACTGTGTAGGACAGCCACCTGGAGGGGAAAGGCACTGTGCAGTCATGTTCTGACATATGTATTGTCAAGAGTCTTGAGTGAGGTGAGGAGGTTCAGCATCATCAGCAAATGCTCTAAAGGAGTAAGGACAGGTCTCATCTGGGAAACACAAAACCAGGGTGATGCTGGGATGCCACGTGGTAGCATGAACTCACCTAGCTGTGCAGAAGGTAGGTGGGGAGCATTTAGGTGGAAGAAAAGAAAAGGGAGGTTTTGATGTCAGCAGAAGTTAAAAATAATGAAAAACATACATTAATAATACATTAATACAGTAGTGCCCCTGCACTGGGAAGGAAAAGAATGAAGGTGCTGAGCTAACAAGGAGGGAAGGCATGCATCTCAAGGGGAGCTGAACTCCTGTCAGTTTGTCCAACCCTTGCATCTGCACTGGAGGGGACAAATATGTGTCAGCCACCCTGTTCTCAAAAATGTGGGTTCTAGAGAAAAGCTGAAAATAAGCCATTTGTAGTGTGGGGGTTTTTTTTCCAAGTTGATGTTTGAATAAGGTATAAATTTATTGTAAGTTCTTCAATTTGCTCTAACAATTTTTTTACATAGTGTTATTTTGTTTCCAAATATCTTTGAGGCCACTGTGAGTTGTATGAGCTGTAAGCCTAGACCTGTTTTTTGTGTCTCCTCTGAGACATGGTACTGTAGCTTCCCAGCCAGTGCTGAAAGCTTGGATGTGTAAACAACCACTGTTGCTCCAAAAAGATGGTGCTCCCAGTATAATTACCAATGTATATATGTGGGTGTCATGTTCATTTGGCATGGCTTCTTTGTAGACCAGTTGTTTTTTTCCCCTGTAGCCCCCTGAATATTTCCCTGGTAAGTGCAGACCCTGTAGACAGTGTCTTGAAAATCACAAGGCTCAAATTGCAAGCTTGTTCAGTCCCTGCATCACAGCCCTGGCTTTTTGCTTACACACTGTTTTGAGCTCTGCAGCTGCAGTCCTTATCCCTGTTTACCAGTCACCAGTATTGATGTCTTCTTCTTCAAGCTTTCTGCTTTGCCTGCTCACCGGGGCGGGGGGGAGGGTGGGTGAAGCTGGGGGGATGAAGAAGCCACCCTGGGTTCCTGGACCTGGCATCATTCTGCTGCTGCAGCAGCTGCTGAACTCCAGGCCTGTCCTGGTTGCTGGGAAGGACCAGCCCTAAAAAAACACTGAAGTGCCTTTGGATGCTGATTTTCAGCTTTTATTAGACATGTATGTCCCTTTAAAAATCTAGCTTTAAGGGTTTAGCACCCTCTGCAAGGGGGACTTTGGCTTGGTACTACCTTGTTGTGCTTCATATTCTGGCCAAAGTTCAGAATCATCTTTTGTGATTTACCCTCCCAAAATAAGAGAGGATGCTAACAGCAAGAAAAAAATTCCAACCCCCCCTCCAAATCAAACAAGACATGAAAAGCGATGGAAGAAATGTTGTCTTCTTCCAGCAAATCTGCTTCCTGAATATATTCAGAGTTATATCTACTGACTCTAATGACTAGTCTAAGCTTTTACTGTCTTTATTCCTATTAGTCCCAGAGAGCCGAGACCTGTCAGCGAGAGCAGGCTCAATTCCCTTCCTCCCTGAGCATCAGCAGACATGATGGCTAAGCTATAGAAGGAGCCTGGTTTGGCCCTCAGCATGAGTGCCTTGGGGTGATAAGAGAGAAGAGGCTTTGCTAGGGAATGCTCTGCTCCCCCGAGAGCACAGACGGCTGATGGGAGGCAGTGATGCCTTTTCTCCCTGCAAGCCTTGCCTAGAAAAGCCCTTAGATCTGCTGCTTGGGAAGCCTTTCCAGAGCCTTTGTGCTTGCTGCTTGCTGGCAAGAAAATAGCCACAGGGCAAACCTTCTTGAGGATTAGAAAAATGGTTATGGTCTCAATCTCATCAAATGCTTAACCATGTGCCTGACCTGCATCAAGCCTCTGATGTGTTGTCCCAGAGCCCAAAGTGGTCATAGAGCCACAGCTTGGGGTGATGCTCCTGGATGGAGCACCAGGCTTGGGCTGCAGAGGGGACGCTCAGGGTGATGCTGGCAGGGGCCTGGCAATGAGCAGGGGAGGTACCCGCAGCTCCTGCGATGCTGAACAGTCTCACTTTGAACTGAGCTGGGATCCTCACACAGCAGCTGCTGTGCCTATGCAGGCTGGAGGAGCCTGGAGCTGGAGGAATGGGGCATGGGTGAGTTAGGGGTGTGGAGGGTCACGGGAGCATGTAGCAGAGAGTTAAAACCACTGAGGGCCACAGGAGAGATTTTCCTGTCTTCTTCCCCACTGCCAGGGATGGCATGTCTCTGCAGCACCATGTCTCTGCAGGCAGCAAGAGTGAGGCAAGCCCTTTCCCCTCCATCAGCCGTCAGATGCATCAGAAACCCAGTTGCTCAGATCCCATACCCAGAGCCTTGCCTGAGGCGCTCTTGGCTCCCGGATCTGCTTCCCTTCCATGTCTGCCTGGCACTCTCTTGAGGAAGGCTCATTGCCTCTCCTGCACCAGCTCAAGGCTGGAAACCTTTGCTTTCCTGCTGCCTGTCACCCTTGCACAGATGCTCGATTGCAGCTTCTGCATCTCCCTCTGTCCTCTGCTCCTCTCAGCTGGGTTTGTCTGGCTTGGTCTCAGTGCAGTGACCCTTCCTGGGGGACCAGGGCAGAGCGTGGAGGATCTGGGAAGTGCAGCAGGGGCTAATGAAGCATCTGGGTCTGAGCAGGCAATATCGCTCCCATTCTGCTGCGACTACATCCTTCTGGAACTGAATGGCTTTGTTCTTGATATTTTGGGGTGAAGACATTGTTTCCAGAGCTTGGATGGTGTGGACAAAACCAGCCATGGTTTTTCTGTGGCTTGGTGGCAATATCACACCAAATGAGCACACCTACCTCTCCTGGAAACAAGATTCCAGGATTTGGGATTTTGATCACAAAAATGAGCCCACCTGGAAACAAGATTCCTTTCAAAATGCCTTTGCCAATCTGCTGGCATTGTCTTCCCTGGCACAGTTTTCGTCCTCCTCTTGGAATCAAGGTGCAAAATGGTCAGCAGCATTAGCTTGGTTTAGTAGCATGGGTCTGGGCAAGAAGGATGGAGAATGCACATTTGCATTTGTAAAGCACATCTGTAGTTATTAAAAAGGTCTTTTCTGCCTTGTCCTCACCAAAAGCCACTTCAGAAATGGCTGCTCCTGGGGCTCCTACAGGAATCGTAAGAGTGTCACGTGGTGCTGCAGAGCCAGGGAAACACTGGTGGATGGGTGAGACCAGCCTGCACTCTGCCTTGCCTACCTGTGTCTGGCTTCACTGCACTCCCCTTGAAACCAGCTGGCACTCTGGAGGAGTCAAGCTGCCAGCTCTTGGCCTGCTGAAGTAATTGGGGTGAGATTTCTGAGTGGCGTGTGAAGGCTAATGAACGAAAATAATTTGGTGTGTGCTACAGCAACGCATCTTCTGAACCCTCTGTAGGAAGCTGTTTGTTCATAACAAATGTTATGACAGGCTGGAGCAGTTCCTCTCCTTTAATCAGAGAAGAGAGTGGCATAACAAGTGCTCCTCTGCTGCTTCAATAAAATGATAGCAGCTTATGAGTAAAGTAGGCTTTTAGGGCTGTGTTTGTGCTTGTACTGCTGAAGCACTTATGTTCTCTGGGTTGGAAACATCCATGTTGTCACGTGGTTAGGTAGGTGGGCAGGCTGTACTTCACCTCATTTACAAGACAAAACACTCAAGGCTTCAGGGTTTAGAAACTTCTGTGTTGGGCTGGATCCAGACCAGCACTGAAGACAGGCTGGTCCTTTCTGTGGGGCTGATCCCTGATAAGATGATGAGCTAGGACCAATCATGGCCTCTAGGACATGGGTCAGCTCAGATTCCCAAGCCCAGAGAAGGGTGTGAGGCTCCCTCTGTGCTGTGTGGGGAAACCTGGAGCTTAATATCACTTTATGCTCAGTCACACGTGTCTCCTGGGACTCAGCATCACCTTGTGGAAACAGCCAGCAGACCTTGCAGGTGAGTGTTGGTCATGCTCTGAGCATAGTACTCAGTGACCACAGTGAAGTGTTCATTGAGGAAGATGTCATGCTGTCCTGAGCAGCTTCAGGAGGAGCCTTTTTGGGCATAGAAGCTCTGAAGGCTCGTGAAAAATTCAGCCACTTCCAGATTTGGTTGGAAATGGAGATGAACCACATCCTGCTTCTCGTACTTGAGCCCTTTATTGGATCTAAGCTCAAGTCAAGTGATTGGGAGCAGGAGCCATCTCATAAGCTTCTTATGAGGATGAGCCACTAAAGGAACAAAAGTCTGTGGCGCATTAAAGGAGAAGCATATGTCTGGAGGGAGGCCAGCCCAGTCCTGCTTCCCATGGTGTCTTGGGCAGGCAAGGCATTTCCTTGGTGGTCTACAGATGTTCAGAAGAGATTTCTACTCTTCTCAATTCCCTTCTGAAGCAGTGTGTGGGCTTTTGTTTGGGAGTTTTGATCCCTTGCTCTTCAATGATGAGTTCTTCTCACTGTTTTCCCTCTAGGATCATGGACCGAGATACACAGGGTATGCTCAAGTCTCCGGTGCCCTTCCTTCTAGGGCACAGCCTCTCCAAGGATGGTATGGACTCTTTCAGCAAGCATTTTGAGAACATCATGGAGTCCCATCGAGCCAAAGGCACATCTTACACCAGCCTGGACTCCATTGACATCCTTTCTTCCCCAGCCCGTACCCATGGGACCTTTTTCACTTTTGACCTCCCAACCCTCACCCCAGAAATACAGGGAAAAATCCGAGACAGCGCCAAGGTGATTGAGGAGAACTTTGCTCCTCTGGCGCACTTAGAGCCAGACTCTGGGACCAGTTCAGCCACAGATGCCCCCTGGACAGAGAGGGAGGAGGAACGGGGGAGACGAAGGAAGAGTACTCGGCACAGCCCTTGCCACTCAGAGGACAGCTTTGGCACTCCCTTGGCCTCTAACACAAGGTGAGTGACCAAAGTTGCTTGCTGTCCAGCTGGGCCACTAAGGCTTGATGTGGAGTCTGATGCTGTGAGGTCTGGTTTGCAGCCAGAGCCTAACTTGTGTTGCTGGGGAAGGGTCAGGACTGCATGTGCTAGATTGTCTAGGCAGTGGATGATCAGGCCAGTGATCACCGTGGTATTGTGGTAGGTGTGTTGATGGGAGCACAACTCCTTTTTCATCTTTGCCAGCTTTGTAGGTACTGGAGGACTGTGAGGTTTCCTTCAGCCAAGCAAGCAGGGGATGCCAGAACTTCAATCCTGTGGTGATTTTCATTGCAAGGCAGTCCAGAATCTGCGATGGTATGGGGAGAGGCCAGTCTGAAGTTGACTACCAGTAGAAATTTGACAGCGTTTCCCTGCTGGGGACTTTGTCTCTTGCCATCGGCACCACAGCCATTTGTTTCTTAAAGACAAGAGTCCCGTGGATTTGTGCCTGTTGTTCTGGCTTCCTGAAGCTCCTCAGCCTTGTTCATGTTGGAAGATGGAGGGCAGAGATGAGCATCCTGAATCCCTCATCCACTTTCCAGGCTTTGGTCTTTTCCACACCAAATCTGTCACTTCTGGTCACAGTCTGTGCTATCTTTGTAGGCTCAGCTTGGGGTGGCCAGGTGGAGATCTAAGCTCTGTGTCTTCTCTGGTGTCTGCAATCAAGAGAGGGGGGTGGCATATTGCATCAGTTCTGTGGCCCTTGGGTCAGTCCAAGGGCCTTTGGGGGCAGAGGGGAGCTGGGTTAGGCCTTCCCTTTCTTTGGGACACTTAAGCCAGAGACGTGGTAGCACAGAAGTCTGACAAGATTTGTGCAGCAAAACTGGTCGTGTCTGGGAGGCACATGGCAGTGAAGGGTGACAGTGTCCAGCCATGATCAGTGCTTTTTGCAGGAAAAATTGGCTTCCTATTCCCTGTGCCAAGGCAAGAGACTGAAACACAGCACCCTGGAGAAACCAAAAGGACAGTATCTGACTAACTGTCCGTGGGATGCCATTGTACCACAGCACAGCAATGCAGGGGCACAGGCAGGTGTGAGGGTGCAGAGACACAGCTGACAGCAGGAGCAGCAAGGAGGTGCTTAACAGAGATTATTCCTCACTGGTTTGTAGTCAGTGGAGCACAGAGCATGCAGGCAGTGCCGAGGACACTGTGGCACTGTACTCGCCTGCTAGCTCAGGTTTCAGAGCAGTGCTGCAACACAGGCTGTGGAGGGATGTTGTATATCCCCCAAGCTGCCCCAGATCTTTGCTGAGCCTCTTGTCATTTGCTCTGCTTTGGTGACAGAGGAGCACAGGGGAGATGCAGCTGCAGCCCCCACTGTACTCCCTGGCCTGGGAACCCCAAGGCCTGGGCTTCCCATAGCACCATAACTGCCAGTCTCACCTTCTCTTACACATGCATGCAGAGTCCCAGGCAACTACCTTTCCCTGCTTAGAAACTATTCCCTTGGTTATCAGTAGGTCCCTGCACAGCACTTCTTTTTGTCCAGTTCAGGCCCTGTTTCTTGTCCATGTCCTGGACTGTTCTGATCTGCCATGCTGCCCTGCAGCAGGTGAGCAGGTGCCCTGGCTCCAGTGGTGGCCTGAAGCAGAGACTGCAGGAAAGACAGTGAGAAATGGGGTGTGGAGGAGCAGGGTCCTGCTGCAGGCCCCCAGCAGGGAGCAGTCCAGCTCTCTGCCCCCCCCGTATGGAGTGAGCCTCCTCTCAAAGTCCCATAGGCAGCAGTGGACAGAGAGGCAGGTGTGGTCGGAACCTGCCATCTGGTACAGGAAAAAGGAGTGGGGATTGGGGCTGGAAGCAGGAACTAGGTTGGGAAGCAGGGAATGCTTGTGGCACCAGGGTCTGAGACAGCCCATCATCTGCAGGATCAGTCCTCAGGAGGCAGGGGTTTCTGACAAGGGACAGGTCCAAGAAGTTTCCTCTTCCCCATCACTGGTATTACCAACTTTCTAGACTCTCAGTGGAGCTGACCATGAAGCTGAAGATTCCCAAGTAGTTTGAGGAAGAAGTGGCTGGGCTGATTGCTCAAAGGTTCTCATGAACTGGAATCAGCAGATCCTGATACCTTGCAGGGCTGATCTGATAGAGCAGAGCTTATCCTTGTAGTTCTCCCACTAAGGGGTGTTCAATGGAAATTGATGAGGAAAGGAGCTAAGGAACATCTGCAGTCGCTCCAGTGCATCATCACCTGTGCCAGCAGAGCCAGAGCACAGCATTCACCACTGTCCATGGTCACAAGCAGTACAGACTGACTGCCACCACCACAGGTAGACTGGGGACCCCTGGAAGGGGGACTCTGTGGTGAAGACTATGCTTTACACTGTCTGGCAGTCTCAGGGTTGGCGGAGGTGACCTCAGGCTGCAGGGTGTGATTGGTGATGAATGCCAGTAGTGGGTCTAGGCCTGCATGTGCTGCCCTGTGGCTGTCCTCCTTGTGTCCCCAAAAGCTTTGCTACTAACTGTTGCAATAGTTGGGGTTAGCATGCGGGTTGGAGACAGCCTTGCAGCCTGTGACTTCCCACCTCCCTCAGTGGCAGGAATGGCCAATAAGTGATGCCTCTGCATTGCTGGGCTGATGTGGTGCCCCCCACAGCCAGTGGCCTTGGGTCATGCAGCCTTGTTCCTTGCTCCAAGGCTCTGGTGTACCTCAACACATAATAGTGAAGACCATGCTTTTATCTTGACCTTGTATGTGGGAAGTATGTGTAAGTGTAGACCTACAAAGGCCTCCCCTGGGCTGCCTGCACTTACTCCAGCAGGCTTGGTTGAAAGGGACAGAGCAGAGACTGAAGTCCCTCCCTGCCGTGCCCACAGCAGTGACATCCCCAGCATAAGCTCTGTTAGTAGGTTATCACCTGATTTGGGCACGAGGTGAAAGTGTGTAGGTCCCTTGCCCTCAATGGGCAGAGAGCTGCAGTTAAAGCAGGTTGTCCCTGTGGCTATGACAGACCTCTGCAAAGCATGTGCGGGGGCAGAGCCCCCCAGGGCTAGAGAGTCCTTGCAGACCCAGGGAGGCCAGCCTGGGACAGATGCAGTGCTGGCAAAATGGTGGGGCAGGAGCTGGGGCAGCCCTGGGGACTGCAGAGAGATTGCTTCAGTGGTGACAGACAGCCTTCTGCAACTGCAGGTCCAAATTGCAGGACTTGGCCAAGCTGCTGGGTGCAAGCAGGTGTCCAGAGGGACACCGGGCTTGCACAGTCCTATACAGGTAGGCACTATGGGGCATCAGCCCTGGAGGAATGTAGATTGGCAACCTGCATCTCTCTGGGGGTGCAAGCCCTCTGAAATCCAGCTCCCCAACTTCCCTGCAATCCCACTCTTCTGGAGCCAGCCTTGGCCCCGGGCACAATCATGCCGGTCCCTGAGGTTTGTCCGCGGAGGGAAGAGACGTGACTCGCCCCCCAAGCGAGGCAAGTTCTTCTGGGACCTCATCGGGGCTCGCCTGCGGCGGGACAGAAAGAAGGGTAGGCGGCAGAAGCGACATCAAAGGCGGGGCTGCAAATCGCCCCATGGAAAAGGCCGGAGACCACGGCGAGGGCAGCGCGCCTGGAGCCTCGCTAGAGGGAGAGCTCGGCCCTGGAGCTGCGGCTGTGTGGGAGGAGCGGGCAGCCCGCGGCGCTGGCAGCCGCCCCGGGCGGAGGACGCGCCGGGAGTCAGAGCTGCGTCCCTGCCGGAGCGCCGCTGCCGGCGTGTGCTGGAGCACGGGGCCTGCCAGCCAGCTCCGCTGCCTTTCTTTATAAGGCTCCTTTTGTTACTGCGGCGGTCGGCGAGCCGGCGCCCCGCCCCTCCCGGGGCCAGCGCAAGCCTCTCAGCTGGTCTGAGCTCCCAGGTAGCACTGGGCAAACTGGTGAGGATGCCCTGAAGGACTGTGCCGAGTTTGGGGCCCCGTGGGGATGGATTCGGGGTGTAATGCAGGAGGTTGAGGCTGAGAGCTGAGCAGAGGAAGGTGGACATTGAGGAAAGGATGAAGAAAGGGGAAGGGAGGTATGGGGTGGGCTGGGGTGATAGCACAGTAGGGAGACAAGGTTAGGGTGCAGGATGAAGAGGTCTCCCCACAAGCATTGGCACAGGAAGAAATAAAGGACAAGCCTGGGGGGAATTTTCCCCGATGCAAGCCGTGTCAAGCCATGAAGAGCAGCAGGAGCCAGGACACAGAACACATCAGCCCACCATGGCATAAAGGACAGGGGATCCCAGGGTTGGGAGGTCTGTCTGTAGAGGCATGAGCAGCAGTACATACCTGTGGGATACAGCCCTATGTGTCAGGCATTAATTCCAGCTCTTGGATCTGACTCCGAGCCCCTAGACCGCTCTTGGCCCAAGGGTTCATGACACCCAGGTTTTCCTGTGCTGACCCTATGGCATCTGTGTCTCTGAGGGAGAAGACCACCCTCCATCCAGCAGGTGAGTAACTGGATATTTAAGGCTCTCAGCTGGTACCAGAAATTGTTCAGTGGGATTGTAGTGTCAGTCCCTGTCCTCTGCAGGAGCAGTTGTGTCCCTCACAAGAAAACATGGTGGGATGGGGTGATGGAGGACAAATAGACATCTCCAGAGGATGCTGGTGCTACAGGGGAGGTTCTGGAAGTCTGCAGAGAAACAAGACTGAGGAGGGGCACAGCTGCCCAAAGTTCAGTCCTATCTGGATCTGTCAGCAGTAATGCGGGTGGGTGCTGCTTTGGCTGGGTGATTGTTGGGCTCCAGAGCTGCCAGAAAGCACAACCAGCCGCGCCTGTGGTTGGAGGCTGGTCTAGCTGACCTTCAAGTGTCCTCCCAGCCCTAACTTCAATTCTGTGAGGAATTAACTGGCCCAGATTTTTGCTGTCATAAATCAAAGTCGCTCCACTGAGACCGATGGAGGGAGCTGCATTCATTTAGCTCAGCCAAAGATCCGGTCTGGTACATTCTGAGCAGCAACATTAGGCAGGCTTGGTTTGCTTGGCAGAGACAATGAGCATCTAGCTATGCACGTGGGCCTTCCAGAATTGAGGAGAGGGTGCTACTTTGCCTCATGCACCTGTCCTCTGTGGACATGCACCAGGCTCCTTGCCATGTCCCTTCATAGTGTAGGATGAAACCAGCCTCATGTGGGGAGCAAGAAGTACTTGAATTGTGTTTAAAGGTCTGGAGTTTCCTGCAGCAGGTGTCTTGCCTGGGACTGTGTCAGGACCAACCTGGACAGCGCAGAAGCTCAACTGAGCACACCCTAGCTCCTTGGGAACAAGTTGGTGCTGCAGGAAGGGTCCCACCATGCAGATACCTCTCTGCTGGCGTCTGGGAGGTGAAGGTCAGCCCCTTGGGCATGGCTTTGCAGAACCAGTGCCTTCTTGGTGCTCCACATCCAGGAGAGAAGATTTGCTCCTGGTCGCTGGAAAACCAAGTGAACATGGTGCCAAGTAAGCTTGGTTGATAGTGGGAAGGTGGAGAGGATGTCAGGACTCCTGCAGTGACACACTGCATTGCAGTCAGGGAAGGTACTGTGGTCCCTGCTTCTGGGCTCCAGGTAGTCAGCTGGAGAAGGAATATTGGGGTGAGAGGATGGTCCAACTCCAGGAAAGGAGTGTTTGGCCCTGAGAAGGAACATTTGGGCCCTGGAGCACCATCTGACCTGGACGAAGCAGTGTGTTTGGTATGGTGGCTCTGAGCAGAACTGTGATTCTGCAGCAGCTTTCCAGGATAGGGAGCACAAGAAGTCCTTCTGCTGAGCTGGGGTGGGAAGTGGTCAGTGAAGAGCCTCTGTCCCAGGGTGAGCCCTGAGCCCTGTGCCGGATCACGTGCCTTCCTTGCAGAGACCCCCAGATGTGCCTCACTGCAGCACACTGGGCTCTAGCAAACACCTCTGAGGCGACAGGGGGACCTGTGCTCCCAGTGACATGAGTGGTGCCAGCAGGGAGAGGGATGAGCTAGCATTGTGTCTGCTCAGGAATGACTTATTTCAAGCACACTGAGGATACTTGCATAATATCAGATTTGATCTTTATTCCATAAGCGTGTATTTAATGTAAAAAATATTGTCTCAGTGTTTCTTCAAGCCAAACTAAAATGTCACTTTACTAAATACACCAAAAAACCCTCACCCTGAGACCTGCAATTAGCTCATTGGCGAGAAAATTAGCATAACCTCAATTACCTCAGACATGGATATGTCTCTTGCTCTGCTCTCCATTTACTTGAGAATTGGGCTCTTGTTTTTCTGTCTTTAAGCTGCATGTTCTCCAAGCCAATTTGGGCTTTGAGTGGTGGCAGATATGTACCACAAAGGGGGCATACTGAGCCTACAGAGGCTGACTGTCCATATTTGACTGCATGAGAGTGCCTTGAGTGCTAGAAAAAAAACCCATTTCATGGCATGGTTGAATAGTGCCTCATCCTGAGAGCAAGGTTATGCTTTGCTGTAAAACACCAAATCAATACTGGCACTTGGTGAGGGAGGGAGCAGCAGATTCTGCTGGTAGAGCTACTTTGAGACTCAAGGTTTGAGATCCCTGCATGCCCAGTGCAAGAAGCAAGGCAGGAATTGTAGTCACAGATTGGGATCCTGCAGGGAGATACAGGTATTGAAGGACACGAGAGATTTTGTAAATGGCCCTATGCCTGGATGCTCAGCTTTAGATAGGAAAGCTGAGAACCATAGATTAGAAAAAGAGGTCATGGGGACAGATTCAGAGCTCTAGGTTTGTCCCTGGACACTCCAGGAACTGGCCATCTGAGGAAGGTCAACCTCTCAGCAGTATAAATGAGGTCCAGAAGGATATCGGGAGTTTTAGGGATGGTGCAGAGAAGAATTAAAAGATTTTGAGAGGGTAACTGAGGAGCCACTTGCTCTGGAGATGCAGTTAGAACATAGGGAGTGTTGGAGGGGTGGCTTTGAATTTTGTAGCTCAGCCTGTGGCTGGAAAAGCACCCTTGGAACTGCTCGGCTGCAAAGGGGACAGTGCCTGTGCCCTTGTGATAACAGATAAGGATTTTAGAAAAAAAATGCAGTCACCACAACCCATGGCTGGCAGGTGCCAGCTGCTGGGATGGATTAATCTCCTCTGCCTCTGGGAATCAGAGAGAGCCTGTGACCTCTGTCCTTGGTTGAGGTCACAGTTACTGCAGCCACGCAAGGAGCTGAAGTGGGGCCCAGGTGTGTGCCCAGCACTGGCCCAGCAGCACCCAGCCTGTTCTGTTGGCGGGCACCCCTTAGAGCAGCTTTGACCTTGCCAGACAGTGAAGGCACAGCCAGGCACCAGGGCTCATGCCAACAGCACCTTTGGATGTGGCTGTTTTGGGAGAAGAGCTTTTAGGGAGGTGGGAGATTTGCCCACAGGATGGGGTGTGCTCATGATGCAGACAGTGATGCTGGAAGCTGCCTGCCCAGCTTCCCAGAGCTGGTGGAGTCAGACCTGGTGATCTCATGGTGACCTTGTGACCACTCTTGTGGCTGCTTCCACCAGGGTGCATTGGAGTGATGGGTAGTCTTCCTGGGGAGGACTGGAGCCAAGTGGGCACAGATCTACCTCAGCCACCCATCCCGGTCTTACCACAGTCACCTGGCACCACTGAGTTCAGCAGTGGTCCAAGCAAAGCACGTCTCTCCAAGGACTTGCAGTGTTGTACCTGCTTTCACCAGGGAAATGTCTGACCCACAGGTTTGAGTGCAGAGCAGCTTCTCCCCAGCATGCTGGCTGGGGGTGACAGGAAGGTGGAGAGAATGGCACCTGAGAGCCCCCCGGGGCATGAGGCCGCCTGTCAGTGTTGTGCAGGGCTCCCCTGTGGCAGGCAGCGCTGAGCAGGAGGAGGCTCGTCCTTCTTGAAAAAAGCAGAGCCTCAAGGAGATTGGCCTGGGTAATTGGCTCAGGAGAGCAGGCCTCTTAAAACTCAATTAGAGACTTTTAAAAATAAATCAGACTGGAACATTGTAAGGGCTGCCAGAAAATTTGGGCGAGGTCAGAGTTGCTTAACATTTGTTGTTGATTAGATTCAACCAGCTTTTGGTTGGGATAACTTCTGCACAGCTGAGTCAGATCGCTTCGGGGGCCAAGCCAAGAGTGTCTCCTAACATGGCCATTTAAGGCGTGGTGGTCTGAGAGCTGATGGGCAGACTGGAGAAGGCTGCGCTTCACTGTGAGCTGGGAGGCCAGGGAGGTTTTCCTTCATCCTCATGTTCTCTGCCTTGGCTTTGCTGTCTGTGTAGTGCTTTGAAATCAGTGGGTGGGCAAAGGTGAACAAAGGAATTAGAGTTTCTTGTCTTGGGTAGAATCTGCACTTGAGAGCAGCACAAGGAGTTTGTCCAGATTAAAAAATGAGTACGGAGCTGTAGGACAGCATGTGATGCGTACATGTTTCTGCTCCGAGTCTGCTACAGCTTAGCTTGGCAGAGCCTCAGCCCACACATACAGTTTCACAGGTTCAAAGTGGGGGACTTTGAAGTAGTTGTCCTTTCCTTCCACATCCAGTACGAATGTTGGTTTGAGTGCCTTGGTCCAGTCAGTCACCGGTGCTGTTCCATCCCCCCACCCCTCCTCCCAGACCTGCATTTCCTACACCTCCCCTTTGCTGACCTCAGAGTGTCTCTGACCAATGCAATTCATCCCAGGTCGCAGCAGTGAGTAGCTAGTCTCCAAAGCAGGGTGAGGAACATGCATTTCCTGAGAAGATGAACAAGGAGGGGATCTTTAGGCAGGCTAACGTGGAGTGTCCCTTCCCATTGCAGTGACCGCCCCCAGAGCCAGCTGGTTTCAGACTCAGAGTCGGAGATGGACAGTGTGGAGCAGCTGGCCCTGGGCAGCACGGACACCCTTTCCAATGGACACAAGGCTGACCTGGAGGCTGCCAAACGCCTGGCCAAGAGGCTCTACAACCTGGATGGCTTTAAAAAAGCAGATGTGGCTCGCCACTTGGGGAAGAAGTACGTGTGGGTATTTGGAAGGACTGTTCCATTCTGCAAGGAGCTCACTTGGACCCACAGCGTACCTGCAGCTGCTGCCCTTGCGGGGCACCAGGCTGGCAAGGGACTGCTGGCAGGACCTCAAAACCCGCTTCTTGTGACTGGTATATTTGCACCAGGTGTTCCCTCTGAAGGTCTTAAAACCTAGGAGACATCCAGATTTTTGTGCCTTCCTACCATGGCTGCATCTTGGATGCTTCAGTAAGGTGTTGGGGCATGGGGGTGGCTGGCCTCTAATGGGCCCTTCCCTCTATATCTTCGTCATTTTCTCTTATATGCCCAGTATTCCCAGTGAATTTGTGGGTGACTTCTCTGAGTTTCATGGGAGCATGGGGTGTCTCTGTCCTTAGCACGCTTCTTGCAACCCTAGGGAGCTCCCAGCCTCCTGGAGTCCACCCAACCCCTGTGCAGCTTTGGCTGTCCCCACAGCCTGGTCGATCCCATTCTCACCCTCCCCTTTTTCTATTTCAGCAACGAGTTCAGCAGGATGGTGGCAGGGGAATATCTGAAGTTCTTCGTGTTCACAGGGATGAGTCTGGATCAGGCTCTCAGGTCAGAACTGAGTATGTGCACATGTGTTTGTGGTGGCCACCAGAGTGGGGTCCCAACAGACCGTGCCCTCTGCAGCTCTGCAGCCACGCAGAGATCTGCAGGAGCAAGCAGACTGCATGTCTGCCACCTGGAGATCCTCTTGCATCTTAAATAGGAAAGGGTGATTTCCAAGATGGTCTCTCAGCCATGCAACCAAGAAAAAACACTCCTGGTCTTAACTCAATGGTCAGTGCACTTGAATGACAGTCAGGTTCACCAAGGCCTGACCTTCCAGGTCTTGAACTCAAATCCTTCTGTTACACCTACCTCCTTTCCCAGTGTAGCTTCTGGGATTGGTTGTAGGTCTCTGCGATGTGCCAGCAGGATATGGTGCTGTGGGCTTGGAGGAGAGTCCCATGGTGGGTTTGGAGGGAGGGAGGGATGTGCAAAAACAGGGTTTCATCCAGCACACAGGAAGGTCTCAAAACCAGAAAGCACAGCTTCATTCCTGCACAGGGTGAGTTGCAGAAACTGCAGTGGGCTTCATGTGTGACCAACATTGCTGCTGCTTTTCCAGGTCCTTTCTAAAAGAGCTGGCCTTGATGGGAGAGACACAAGAGCGAGAGCGAGTGCTGGCTCATTTTTCCCAGCGCTACTACGAGTGTAATCCCAATGCAATCTCTTCAGAAGGTAAGAAACTTCATGTCTGCGGGGTGTGTGTGTGCATGTGTGTGTTTCAGGGGAGCCTGTGAGTTTGTCAGCTCAGTGAATGTGCTCAAACAGAAACTAGAGAGCAGCCTATACTGATGCCTTACAAGACAGCCCCAGCATGTCATTTCTCTCAAATGACAGATTCTTTAGATTGTTGTTTTTTTTAAGCCTGGTCTGGTTGGATGATGCATAATTAGGGCTCAACCCATACTTAATTTTGACCTTGAGCAGATTAGCACAAGAGACACACTTAGCACACACCTCACCAAACAGACCCCAGCTCTCAGACTCTCAGCTCAGGGAATATCTAAGTGGGGAAACTTGTGCGCCTAGCATTTCGGGAGCCCAGACACCCACTTTGTACTATTTCATGTCTTTGCACCTCTTCTGTGTGCATTCACACAGAATGGATCTGCTTCTGGGTCTGCTCTGGGCTGGCTCTGCCACAGGTGGGGTTTGGGCTGCCCGGCTGGCAGAGGCTGTGTCAGTCCTACCTTGCCATGCTAGGAGCTCTGCAGGATTAGCTACAGCATCACTGCCTGGCTATAGGGGCAGCAGGCTTGGAAGGGAGTTTGTATGCTCAGGTTTGGAACCAGCGGCCTCCTGCCTACTTACCTGCAGGCTGTCAGCACTGCAGTGACTGCTGTGTCCCCTTGTGTCCAGGGTGGGAGGAGGGGGCTCAGCGCTGTCTTGGAGGCTCAGAGGCCCCATAGACTTCCTAACATGCTGAGACACTGAAGCACCAGCTGCAGGGCTGGGCTGGGAGCTCTAATTCCTGTCCTGTGCTTGTGCTGCAGATGGAGCCCACACCCTCACATGCGCCCTGATGCTGCTAAACACAGATCTGCATGGACATGTAAGTTACCACTGCCATTGTTCCAGTCTGTCCCCTGTCTGACCTCACCACCCTGAAACTGTAGGTGCTCAGGGAAGAGTGGGGACAGTGCCACATGAGCAGGAGGCATGGGAGCCTGGGTCCATAAGTGCTGGTCACCCCTTACGTGTTTGGTGAGGAGAGGCAAGAAAGGCTAAATTAGAGGAGGGGCTGATGAAGGAGAGAGCGGGGCTTCGCAGGAGACTTGCTGAGCTGAAAGATGTAGAAATAGAATGAAGACAGAAAAGAAAACTGAACAGGAAAAGAAGGTGGGAATGAGACTCCAAAACCAGCTGCTGTTGGGAGCAGGGAGCACACAATTTTGAAAAAGAAGGCTATTTAAAACTCCTGGAGTCTCTGCAAAGCCAACAGCTTCTCCATACCTCCAAGCAGCCTTCCAGAGACCTGGCTGGTCCCTCACCCCTCTGCAGAGATGGGGTGTTTGTTCCTGGGCTGTGGGACCTGCTTCAGCCAGCAAAGACCCCTCTCCCAAAGGTAATTGTGATGTTTCTCTCCCCCTGACTCCCCCAGAACATTGGGAAGAGAATGTCCTGCTCCGACTTCATTGGCAACTTGGAGGGACTCAATGGAGGCACTGACTTCCCCAAGGAGCTGCTCAAGGTAAATTTGGTTGGCCAAGCTGCAGGAGCAGAAGTGAGAGTTTTGGGCTGGATCACATGGAGGGCTACATGAGATGCTATGAATGCGAGATGCATTTATGTGCAAGAACAGTGATGGTCCCTGAGCCTACAGTTGTGCTCCTGCCTTGCTGAGGTACATAGGCTGCTCGATTCCCCCAGCACGACACTGGAGCTTTGCTTGGAGTTCTGATTCCCTCATTGTTCTTGCTGTGCCTGTATTGCAGGCAAGGGAGCACACATGGGGCAGCTTACTAGGGCTGGTTTACCAGCTGCAGCCAGAGGCTTCCTGGCGTCAGTCCTGTGGTACTCAGCCCTTTCTGATTCCCTGAAGCACTGAAGCCCTAAACTTTGGCCAGGCCCTGGGTTTGGAGCTATCTCTGGTGGCAGAGGTGACATGGGCAAGGCATTGCGATGGGGAGAGTGGGCTGGAGGTTAAAACCTCAGAGCTGGGAACTCACCACACTGGTGTGACTGAGGGACTCTTGCCTCTTCCTGCCTGACTCAGTTCCTAGAGGGGCTTGGTCAGGGAGAGTGTTCAGCAAGCACCTCTGGCCTTGGACTGCTGTGCTTCTCTGGCATCACCTGTTCTCAGGAGGGTTTTCTGAGCTGCTGTCTCCTCTCCTCAGGCCCTGGGAATAGGCTTAGCTCCCATGGGGTCTGCCAGGCAGAAACCACTGCTGATGGTGAAGCACTACAGTTGGCAAATACTCCTGATGTGGAAGATGGGTTCCCAGAGTGTGCTGGAGCCACAACGTGGGGGAGGTGGTTGATGAAAAAAGGCAACAGAGGATGAAAAGCTGAGCTCCCTTTTCAGCCTTTGTGGGTCTATTCCTGGCTGTGTCGCTCACCCCATCATTAGGGGTTACCAGCAGTTCTCAATAGGGCTGTCCTCCCTCTCAGCCCACACTTCGCCGGTAAAAGGAGTTACTCAGGAGAAATTCTCCTCTAAATTTAAACTCAGCTCCAGAAAAGCCTTTAAGCACACAAAATGGATGGAAACATATGAAATGTGAACCCTGACCCTTCAGTGCTGCTTTGCCCTGGAGTATCTGAGCTCCACAGACTTCTTGGTGTGCCCCCTTTGCATCCCTCACTGCCCTGTGGTTGGGTGCCCACACTTGAGGCATTGCCCTATTAAACTTAGCTCTCAAAACACCAGCAGTTCAAACATATGAGATGAAGTTACCACATCAGATCCCAGACACAGGGAAATAGGTCAGTGTGGAAGTGCCATGAAGCTACAGGCTTTCTCTCATGGGCAGGGGCCAAGACCATTGCTGGGTGTAAGGAAGTGGAGGGAGGCTGCAGTGCTGCAGCACAGCCCCGCACAGCTCTGCCGGCAGCCCAGCAGCTGGGAGGCTGCTCTGCTAAAAATGGCCCGCTCCCTCTGCAGCTGCGGTGCTTCCCACCGCCGCTGTTCAGCCGCCTCTGTACAGGAGCCATGCTGGGGAGGGGGAGTGAAAGACAGTGTGAGGAACCTCAGGCAGGGCGGGCTGCAACTCTTCACCTGAAGCACCACTCCACTTTAGAAACCCCCTGCCCATGCAAGGAGGAGTAGGTTTCTGGGGCAGGTGAGATGGAGAAAGTGCTGTTGGCTTGTGCTGGGGGGCGAACTGGCAAGGGGCTCTTGTGCCTCTCCTGGGCAGCCTTAATCAGCTCATCTAGAGAAGAGACTCTTTCCTTTCTGCCCACTGCTTTTGGCTGTTTGATGCTTTGTGGTCCCTGCACAGGCTCAGGGGCAGACAAATGGGAAAGGGTTCTCCTGCTGCCCTCCCTGTGTCAGCCTGCATTAGCCCTGTTTCCCCGAGCAGGATGCTTCCTCCTTGGCAGACCTGGCTGGCAGGCTGTGCTTGGGGACTGAGGCTCCTGTGCAAGCGTGCCACACAGCTGGCTGGCTAATTTTAGCGCTCCAGAAGCACACACGTTTCCTAAGGGAAAGGGGAGGGGAAGGGCTGGCAGGCTTCACAGAAGCTTCCCAAAGCTCTAGGCCAGATCTTGGGCAGCTCCAGCACCACAGAAGAAAGGTCCTGGGGGCTCTTCCAAGCCTGCTTGGGTAGATGGTGCAGGTTGCTACCCCATGGACTTTGGAGCTGGAGGTGGCTCTCACCCAAAGCACTCACTGCCAGGGAACTGGGGCAGTAGGGCAGGACCTAGGTGGCTGCAGGGGGAGAAGGCCACTGTCCCCTGTGGGTCTGAGGGCAGCATCAGGAATAGACCCACAGGGAGCCAGAGCACTGCCCTCATCTCTGGCTGCAGGGAGTCCCAAGATAAACGCAGCATGATGCCTGAGAGCATGTGGCAGCTTGAGTCAGACGAGAACTTTATCTGCTACTAGATAATACATGTAAACAGTCCCAGTTTTATGCAGAAGCAGTGAAAACACTTGAAGAGCTTTCACAGCTGAGCATCACATCCCCCTCACTGCCAGTGCCTCACTATGCCCTGCATAGCACTGCTGCGGGAACTAAGGCAGTGCTGCCTTACCAGCACTGCTGCTGGAGACCCTTTCTTCTGTCTCTGAAAGCTCCCCTGGAGAACTATACTCTGCAGGCAGGGCTGCCCAGCTTTCCAGCTGAGATGTCCCCCTGATCAGGCATGGAGCCATGCCAGAGATATAAGAACCCATATAATGCTGTGCCCAAAGATGCCCACATCTGTAGGCTTGGACCTGAACTCCTGTGGCCATATGACAGCAGCTGCCCATGCAATAAGGAAGGAAGTGGAAGCAGGACATCCTGGAGCTGGTGATACTTTGGTTAGCTCTTGAGATGTTGCTTTTCTCTTGACAGCGTGATTCCAGCCCAGTCCCCTTGGGATTTCATTCACCGTCACAGATTGTCTGTTACATTTCAGATGTGGATTTGACCTTTATATGACTGATCACTTTGTGGAGCCTTAGCTCGTCCCCATCTTCCTTACTCTCTTAGCTTAACCTTGTGCTTCACTGGCTGGCAGAAACAATAGTAGGGCCAAATCGGGCCCCATTTCTTACCAGCGCTGCTTAGGAATTGCAGGAGTGAGCCAAATCCGTGCTGCCTTCCAGCCTAGGAGCCCAGAGGACGTCACAGATGTTAATGAATTAAGCCTGACAATGCAGTCGGGTCCTCGGGGGAGGAAGGTAGGATGGGCCCCCACCTTCCCGCTTGGAGGCACAACAGCAGGGCTCAGACGCTCAGAGTGCTGGGTAAGTGATTAGCAATGTGGGAAGAAAGCCTTGGCTCCCACCTCTGAGCTATAATCACAGGAACGCTTGCTCAGTCTAATCCCCTGGGCTATTTTTTTTTTTTCCTCTTTCCCCTGGGAGCAATAGGCTGCCCTGCCCCTGTCTCTTGTGGCTCCCCCGGGCCTCAGAGGCAGCCCAGTACATCTGATGTGCCAGACATCCATGCCCCCTCCTTCACAGGTTGTGCCAAATGACCACTATGCCAAACAGGACAGAGTGGAAAATTTCCCCCTCTCCACTGGCTGCATCTCCTGCTCAGTCAAGCCTAACTAAATTACGCATCGATCCTCGTGCTTTCTGCAAGGCTGCCCAGCTCTTTGCTTCTTCACAGGAGCAACTGCCTGAAACGTCTCTGTCCTGCCCATAGTCAGCTGGGTGACTGTAGCTACTGATGTTTCCTGCCTGACCTGGGAGGGACAGGCAAGAGGCTTAAGTGTGGGGTGGGCACTGAAGATGGAAAGTCTGAGCACATCCCCACCGGGCCCATCTCCTACCGGCTTTCTAGGTCCCTGGTGTGGGCCGGGCTGCAGCAGCAGCTCTGAAGCCTCCCCAGCTGGAACCGAGTGAAGGTGCCACCTGGCCCCTGAAACTCGGGAGATGTCACCACCGCGGCCCCCCCAGGAGGGCACAGCCACCTGCTCCCGCTCTCCGCGGAAAGGAGGCAGGGACGGCCAGCTGGTGCACCGGAGGCAGCTCCGGCAACTCGTGTGGCATCAGCGTCAGGGATGCTGTCCCCCCAGGTGGGATGCCCGCCGCCGGCCCCTCGGCGGGGCTCAGCGCGGCCGGGCGCCGCGGGTCGCCATTGGCTGCGGCGGGCGGGGCGGGGCGGCCCCGCCTCTGTCGGGAGCCGCCGCCGAGCCCGGCCCGGCCCGGCCCCGCTTCAACAGGCGGCGGCGGCGGCGGCACAGCGGCCGCGGCGGGCAGGGCCGGGCAGGGAAGGGCAGGGCCGGGCAGGGAAGGGCCGCCGGGCGCCCCGCCGGCCCCTCGCCGCCGCCGGCAGGATGATCGGCGTCAACAGCATCAACAGCAGCGCGGGGCGCATGCGGTCCCGCTCCATGTGCTCGGTGCGCTACGGGCGCAACTACCGCGGCGTGGAGACCTTCTGCTACGGCTGGCCCCAGCGCTCCCGCACCCTCAAGCCGGTGCTCTACACGGACCTGGTGGTCAGCCGCATCCAGAGCCGCCGCAAGAAGAAGCCGGTAAGCGGCGGTTCGGGGGAGCGGGGGGCCCCGCGGGGGGATGCGCAGCGCCCTGCGCCCCGGCGGGGACACGGGCAGGTGAATGTGCCCGGACAGTCACCGTCCCGCCCGCTACAAGAGCCTCAGCCCTGATACGGATGTAGCGAGCAGCCAGCCCCGTCTCTCTCTGCTGCCTGCTTTCTGCGGAGCCGGGTCTCCGCCGTGCTCTCTCCGCCCGAGGGTCCCCGTCCCCAAACCTGGATTTTTCCTCCCCGCCATCCCACCCCGATCACGGGGGTGGCGGGAGCGCGACAAGACCTGGGTGACATTGCGCCGCTTACCGTGGTCTGGCAGCAGTGCTTGCTCGAAAACATCGCTGCGAGAGGAATCCAGGACAGAGCCGTACCGCTGGGACCTGCCCTACGGCTTAGCGTAAGTGACAGGCTCTGCGGGCTCTCTGCCAGGGGTTGCACTGCGCCGTGCCCTGGTCAGCCCAGCCGGGACAGACTGGCACCCACCTGAGCGTCGGGGAGAGCCGCAAGGCAACGCGGAGGGGTAGCGCCGCAGCCCCGACTCCCAGCCGAGCAGAGTTTGAGAGGACGGAGTGGCTGCGTGGACGAAAAAGGGCTGTTTACTGCCAGGAGCTTGCTCGCTGTAAGCCGGCATCCGTTTTGGAGGTGTTAGGCTGGTGCGCATCGGTCCTAGGTGGGAAGAAGCGAACTGGCTGTCTCTGGGTGCGTCGTGCCTCGGTGTAGTAGCGGGAGAAGAGCCCACACCGGCCCCCCCCCTCGCAGGCAGGCTGGGGCAGAGCAGTCAGGGTTACCCCAGAGCTACTTGGGCTGCCCCCGTGGCCAAAACCAGCCCGGCGGGGCCATCGGGGCCGTGCCAAGCCGCGGTGCTGTCATAGCGCAGTACGGTCTGGGGGCAGCATTAAGTTGTGACGCACTCGGATGGAAACATGCAGTTGGGAGATGATCGGTCGCTGCTTCCCGCGCTGTGAGGCTGCACTGGGAAGTGTCTGCTGTCCTGGGGGTGGTAGTTGCCTGTGCAAGGAGTGGTTTAAATATTTTGAAAGAGGTTGATGCAGCTTGCAATGTTACTGAGTCAAAACCATGGGGCCGGGATGGGTAGCTGTCACCTGCTGCCACCCATGACTGCAGCAGGGTGAAAGGTGATGCACAGGACATTGTCCCCGTGGCAGCCAATTCTACGGGCAAAAAAATCTGTCCCCAGGTCAGTCTGCTCTGTGTGCACACAGGAGCCCCTCTGCAGCAGCAGGGTGGGTGGGAGGGACACGGCGGTGTACGCAGCAGGGCTGGTATGTGCCAGGTGATGAGTTGTTCTTGGGCATGGGTTGTGCATGCTGTGGAGGTGCACGAGGTGCAGGGAGGGGGGTGGGCTGCCAAAGTGAATTAGGGACCTGACGTAGATACAGTTCCATCTGACATACAGCCCTGATCTTACCCTGCTGTTTGGATCTGTGCAGCTAGGGTATCTGTGTGCCTGGGGACCCTCACAGAGCTTTGTGGCTGGGTGTAGCAAAGATATTTTGCTAAGGAAAAGTTGGGGACAGACAGCAATTGAGCTTTCATATTTAAATGTCGTCAGTCACAGAAAGAGATAGAATGACTGCAGGAAGGGTGCTTGGTGGCTGTGAAGTCTGTCTTGAGTGTCCTGAGCCCATAGCTGGTCACAGGGCTGACAAGAGGAGGGGGAGCCTTGAAATGCACAGGGCATCTTGCTGCATGAGAGCTGAGCACTGTGTTAACAGAGGAGCTAGCAGACTGGAAAGAGGATGTCTCCATAAGAGTTATGATACATAAAAGAGGCACTCCAAAAAGGGTTAAAACCCTCATCTGGGTGCTGAAATTCCTGCCTCAACCTTCACTTGTTACTTGGGTGCTGGGCTCCAGCCCTCACTACAGTCCAGTGCCAAAGCTGTGTTCAGGTCAGCTTGCTGCTCAGCTCCACAGACCATCACTGGATCTGGTCTGATCTGAGCTGAGGAGCTGAAGGCAGGTGTCTTCTCCCTACCCTGCTTACGTAGGCTGGCCCCAGCAGAGCTGGCCCTATGGCTGGGCTAGAACATCAGAGCCACCTGCCTGTTGCTAGTGCGGTCCCTCAACTGTCCTTGAGACGTTTGGTAGAGCAGGACTCACGGACAGCCTCTCAGCCTGCTTTTGGGAGGGAAAGCACCAAAGAAAGATGTTGATTCAGTTAGAAATCCCACTGGGACAGTACATTCCTAGGTCTCTTTAGCGTTGCGCATGTCTAGGGCCGAGCTGGCTGATTGGCCTGGCATGCTGCAACAGTGAGCTCATAACCCAACAATGGGAAAAAACCCCAACCATGCTTGGGGTCGTCATCCATAGTGGCATGTGGCCAGTGCCCAGCTTTCTCTTGGGTAGTACTTGCAAGCTCCGAAATGCCAAAGAGTTGCTGTACTTCAGGCCCAGGGGAAATGAATCCACGGAGCAAAGAGAGTCTGGAGAGAGGGACCTGCTGAGAGATGAATTTGGTGTCTCTGGTCTCTGCTGACGTGGTTGTGAGTTAGTCTTCAGGAACCTGCGTCACCTGCACTTCCCCAGCAGAAATGATCTGTGCACCAAAGAGCCCGGAATTCTGTGGACTGACAGGCAGTGGCTCTGCTACAGGACCAGAACAGCAGGATGGGCTTTGTGGCTGGAATGCATATCCTCAGCTAGGACTTGGGCTGAGTCCACCAGCTTTGTACCTGAGATTGGTCTTGGTTGGGGCTGGTGTTTTGCCAAGCAGAATTTTGGCAGGTTTTAAGTGTAGATGTAAAGCTTTGTGTTGCCCTCTTAATCCTGCCGTTTTCCTGTTTGCCTCTCACTGTCCCCTTGCACAGGAGTGTTGAGCAGCCCCTGCTTCCTGTCTCTGAGGTGGGGTACTTTCCAGGGGCTGCTGGAAGTGGGCTTGGTGGGATGCTGTTGGGGCCTGTAGCAGGCCAGCTGGAGCCTTTTGAAGCCGTAAAGCAGTTCAGCCTTTTGAAGTATTCACCGAGAGTCCCAGAGCCCAGGTTTTTGTAACTCAGGCTGTTATCCAGCACTTGTCCATCCTGAATTACTCCTTGAGCATCTTCTTCTATTGGCTCATTCACTCACCATTTAGCCACAATCCTCTCACAAGCCCTGCATGGGGCTGGGGTCCTCTCCAGCTATCCAAAATCCCTGCTCAGCTGGCTCACATCTCCCTTCCTTGGGGCAGGGAGATGACACTTCTGTGTATCACCAGTGAGCCAGATGGAAGCCGAGCCGCATGTGCCATTGTGCCCACTCTTCCTGAGGTGCTTTTCTGCTGTTTCCAGTGCCCACTACTCTGTGCCATTTTTTTAGTCTCCTTTTTGTGTCTGTTGGTTCTCAGCATTTTTCAGCTGCATCCCCAGCAGTGAGTAAGATCCCTTCACTTCTGTTTCCCATAGAGACTCGTTATCATCTACATTGCTCTGAGATCCTGCTTATCCCCCTGCTCTGCTCCCGGATTATGTTCTGCAGGGCTTTGGATGGCTTTTTTTCTCCCAGATTCTTGTCTAAGTCTCTTTGCTCCTCTGGCTGCCTTGCTGCCAGGCCATTGGTGGGTACCTCCTGCTCACAAGTTAGCATCCTGCCCCTCTGGCACTGGGACTGCATGAATGGGTCTGGGATCAAATCTTCTCTCAGGCTGTGAGGCCATTACCACTTTGTAGGTTTCCTGTCTTCCCAGGAGAGAATTGAACCCTACTTTCTGCCTGCTAGATTGAGACAATCCCTTCCCTCCTCTGAGAAACAAGCTGGTGCTATGCCAGCATTTCCCCAACAGAAAAGTGTGGAAAGAGCTGGGTTCCTGCACCATCCTGGCTGCTGCTCCTCTTGGGAGTGATGAATGTCCCCTCCCCAGACACCGCTGGGGCCTGTCTGCTGGCCAGCATTCCCGGGCCCCTGCACGCCTCCAGCTGTACTTTCTCAGCCACCAGCAAGATTTCTCAGCAGCAGTCTCCGGCCCAGTGATGGATGTTGACAGCTGCACGAACAGCCTGTGCAAGACTCGATTATTTTCCTCCAAGGATGATGCCTTCCAGATCCTGCTCTGAAGCCCTCTGTGAGCACTGTATTGAAACCCTCTCTGGAGCCTCCCTGACTGCAGAGCTGTGCTGAGCACTGCTGGCTTGCACCCAACTCAAACCGGACAAACACTTGGGAGTGGGGCCCTTGAGTATCCTCCTGCAGGCAGGCTTAGCTTGTTCCTGTGCAGAAATACAGGCAGCAGACCCTGCTTTGCTCACGTGGGTGGTGTTTGGATCTCCAAGGAGGGAAAAATGTTTGAGAGTGCTGGGGAGGGGATAGAGGCAGGCCACAGCCACTCCAAGCACCTGCCTTGACCAGCCAAGAGGACAAGGTCCTCTGAGGGCCTCATAAAGGACAGTATGCCAGTGTCTCTGCGAGTTGCAGGGCCAGCACCATGCTGAAGTCTCTCACAAAGTGTGCTCCTGCTCCTGCAATGCACTGCCAGGGAGTGCTGGCTGCTGCCATGAGCTGGTCTCTGCCAGCCCAGGGTGGGTGGCTGACTGCAGTGAAGTTGTTGGCTGTGGTCTCTTGGGGCATGGGGCTTCTGGAGGCCCTGGAGCAAGCTGAGGTTCCACTGAGCAGAGTGAAGGCATGCACCAATGAAGTCTGTCCCAAAAGCTTGCTCTCCTTGGGCTCAGGCCTCTTGAACGGTGTCATTTTTACCAGCTTGGAACACCATTGAATAGGGAGAAACAGCTCTCCCAAGCACTTGGAAATGTTAGGTGTGCCTCACCATTATACTGCTAAGGCTGTGGCACTGTCACAGGCAGGTAGAGACAAAGAGTAGGAGAGGGCAAAATGCCAGGGCCACCCCCAGCATTTCTTTGGGGTGGGGGGGGTTGCAGATTCCGTGGCCCTCAGGATGAGGTGTCTGTAACCTTAAATCGCGGTCAGCTGGCTAGCCCAGTCAGAACAGGGCTGAACTGGAACAAACTGACATGGCGTTACCTTAACCTCCAGTGTCCCTGAGCCACTTTGGCGTCCCTCCTCTGTTCGACGGAGCAGATCCCCAGCCCGGCACCGCTCTCCTGCTGACCCCCCACTCTTCTCTCTGCAGGCGCTGTACGGCTCCATCAAGAATGAGAAGCTGCAGTGGGCCATGTAAGTACCCTGCGGGGGATGCTGCTGCATGGCGCAGGGTGGGCAGTGGATCCACCCGGCCCCAGAGGCCGCACAAACCACGATGCTGCTGGGCAGGTGCCCCTGTGGGGATGAGGGAAAGTGAGGGAGCTTGGGATGGGCTGGGCTGGGGTCCAGGCAGTGTACCCGTTGGCTGCCCTCAGCACTGCCATGGGGCCCCTTCTCCAACGTGCTGGGGGAAAGCCACCTAAAGCTGGCTTCTTGCAGCTTCTGCCTGGGTTTGTGCCTTTGTGGCTGTGCCCGGGGTGGGAATAGACAGGCTATGGAGGTGCTGTGGCTGTGCTGGGGCCCCACAGGGTGCCTGCACCTTCGCCCACAGCTGCCATCTCCAGCAGCAGGAGTGGCAGCGCCTGCGCTGCAGGGATTAATCAGCCCGGTGCTACCCAGCACTGAGCGATGTGCTCGACCGCTGCCATGGAGACGCCGGCAGATGCTGAGGGGTTTAATTAGCAGCTGAGGGAGTGAGGAGGCAGCAGCTTTGGGCTCCCACATCTTCCTGCAGGCGGGGGGGAGTGGCACCGTTGCAGCCTGCCCATAGTGAGGGGCTGAGCCCCGGTGGGAGCGGGCTGCCTACATCCTGCCCACACCTGCTCCTGTCCTTGGATGATACTGCCCAAGGCCTTCCCACTACAGTCTCCCTGCACCCCTTTGCCTCTGGTCCTGGGCCCTGTGGTCTGGCTGCCACCCTTAAAATGTGGGGACCAGAGCCTGGGTCTCTCCTTGTGGGGATGGTCCATTCCATACCCTCCTTCTTACTAGCTGGGGACCTGTGAGCCTGTATGTCATGGGCTGGGGGGCTGTGGTAGTGCCAAGCCTTAGGGTACTGCTCCTCCATCGCTCCTGGCTCATCAGCCTGGCTGGCATCTGTTGTATCCCCGCACAAAAAAAGGCTTCTCACTCCCTGGGGCAGGCAGGGGTCCCACCCTGAATCAGCAGCAAAAGCCCAATGCCTTGTTGTTCAGGGGACCAGGCAGCATCTCAGCTGTCTAGAGAGACAGGGGCACACAGGCATGGCTAGGTTTGGGATGCTCACCTGTGCTGATGGATGACTGCTCATCCAGGCCTGCTGCTCCTAGTTTCCCTTTCAGAAGCCAGGCCTAAAAGTAGCACCAACCAGTGGGGAACTTTGTGTTTGCTGTCCCCAGAAAGGTAACAAACTCTTTCCCCACCCAAATCTGATTGGCAGAGATGAGGAGGAGCTGAGAAAGTCCCTCTCGGAGCTGGCAGATCCCAACCCAAAGTCCATCAAGCGCATCAGCAGCTGCAGTAACCCCTTTCTGGACTTTTCCCAGGACTCCAGCATTGCCACTTACAAGCACGGGCTGTTAGTCCGCAAGATCCACGCTGATCCTGACTGCAAGAAAAGTAGGTGCCTGGGGAGCCCATGGAGGGTACTTGGGGCAAGAGGATACCGGTGAACTCCAGAACTGAATGGGAAGCAGGGCAGGAGTCACTATGTGATGTCTGTCTGTAGCTTCATGCCAGCCTCCAGCATCAGTGCCCTGTCTGTCTGGCTGGCTGTGTCAGGCATAATTCAGCCCTCAGGCTGGGGACCTGGAAAGCCTCTCCTTGCCCACAGAGCTGAGAAAGGGGCAGGCAGGGTGGTGGGGTGGGGTCTCAGGGTTGCAACCCTGCCACGGGATTGTGTGGATGAAGGGAAGTGTCCAGTGGTGTGATAGACAAGGCACACAGCGGGCTGCAGCAGGTTGGGCACTGCCAGACACGTTCACCATATTCCCCATAAAATCCCTTCTAAGCCCTGGCCGTCTAATGCTGCCTAGATGTGATTAGGTGCAGCCGCCCTTCAAAGCCAGCGTTACCTGGCAGGCAGCACTGCCTTGTCCCCGTGCCCGAGCACGGAGGCAGTGGCGAAGCCGAGCACAAGCAGCGAGGCGGGGAGCGCAGGGGGGCACAGGGGGGAGCGCAGCACAGCACTGGCCCCGGGGGGCGGTAGCAGCCCCCCTGCCTGCAGCACCATCTGCCAGCCACGCGGCCTGCACGGGCTCAGGTGCGCAGGGACAGTCCTGGCGTGCTGCCCGTCCCGGGGGTGGGGTGGGGTGACGTGCATTGTGGCAGGGCTGGCTGGAAGAGGGGGGGGGTTGCCTTTCCCCCCGCTCTGTTCTGAGGCTGATGTCTGAGCTGCTCTCTCCTCCCCGGCAGCACCCCGAGGGAAGCGCGGCTGGAAGCCTTTCCACGCCATCCTGAAGGGAATGATTCTCTACCTGCAGAAGGTAGGCAGCAGGACCACCCACATCCACACCAGGGAGAGGGATTGACCCCAGACCAGAGAGCGGGTCACAGCAGTCTCCACAGCACTGAGAGAGGGCCTGCAGCACACAGCATTGCAAAGCCTGGCCTAAGCAGACTCAGCACCCTGCATGTCTGAGCTCTTGCCTGGGGGCTTGGTGGCATCCCTGTTTCCAGAGCGCCTGGGTACAGCTTGGGCAGTGATAGGTGCTGCTGACTGAGAGCGCTGCATGCAGGGGGCTTGGCTGGGAAGAGAGGGGCACCAGGGTCTTTCCCCTGAGTGGAGGGCTGGGCTGCACATCCAGCTCCCTGCAGGCACACACACAGGGAACTGGGAGCAGTGGGGAAAAGCCTCCTGAGCTGTTGCCAAGCCAATGTGCCTGGATTGTGCATACTCTCTTTCCAGGAGTATAGCATGAGCTGGAAGCAGAGTCCACAGCTGCCTGGTGGAGGGTAGTGTCCAAGCCCTGCCACAGCCAGCGTTAATCTGCAGTTTCTGAAACCTCATAGAGCTGACTCATGGTGGGGTGCATCCCTGAGCTGGCTCTGAAACGCCCCATGATTTGCAGGAGGAGTATAAGCCAGGGAAGGCACTGGCAGAAGAAGAACTGAAGAATGCTATTAGCATCCACCATTCGCTTGCCACACGAGCATCTGACTACAGCAAGCGACCCAATGTCTTCTACCTCAGGACAGCTGACTGGAGGGTCTTCCTTTTCCAAGCACAGTGAGTCTTTCAGGATCCCTGGCTGGCCCCACACTAGGGCACAGGAGCTCCCCTGACTTGAGTGTAGGGTGGGATGGGGCTTAGGGCCGCCTTGCTCTCTCCTGTCCTGGCCCTGGCCGGAAGGAGAGGGGCCTGGTGTCAGTGCTGAGCTTTGCCCTGCTCCTCTTTTTTCTACCCCGATGGGTTCAGGTTAGCTGTGGGTAGAGTCCCAAATGCCATGGTGGGCCAGGGCCAGGCCTGGGGGTACTCAAACCTTGTCTGCAGAGCAGATCTGTCTGTCTTTGACAAAGATAGCCCATCTGTATTTTGGCCTTTTTCCTCAGGAACCCTGAACAGATGCACTCGTGGATCACACGCATCAATGTGGTGGCAGCCATGTTCTCTGCACCCCCCTTCCCCGCAGCCATCGGCTCCCAGAAGAAGTTCAGCCGCCCGCTGCTGCCCAGCTCCTGCACCAGGCTGTCTCAGGTGGGCCCCGGTGTGGGGGCAATGGTGAGCCTGGGACAGACCCCCGGATCTGCCAGTGGCACATTCCCCTGTGGAGGGATCTGTGTAGTGCTGTGCACTCAGCTGCCTCCCCAGTGAGGTGAAGGGCCAAGGGGTAGACAGAGAAAAGGGGTACTGAGACTGGGGGCAGACAGTGAGGTTTTGTTCCTGGCAGTGGGGCTGGAGTCAGGTGATGGTCAGACCATGGAGGAGAAAGTGGTCCCACATCACGGCTTGCAAGGTCCTGCCAGGGACCTTGAAAGGCAACTGACTGGGGGGATTAGCTGGCACTCGTGCATACCCAGGGCAGTTATTCATAGAGCAGAAAGGATTTTAAAAAACACCAGCCTAGTTTTAGAGGGATTAAATTCTTCTGCTTTAAGACTGCAGTGAGCCCCCCTACAAGGTGAGAGCGGATTGCCCCCGAGAGCCTGTGATTTTGCCTGCCATTAAAAAAAAAAAAAAGAAAAAAAAAATCAAACACAGCAGCAGAAGCTGAGATCCTGGCTGCTCCTAGAAGGGGTAAAACCTGTTCTATCCCTGGGCAGCTTACACTACCAGGGGGACAGAGCAGGGCACTGACATAGTGCCGCCCTTCCCCAGGAGGAGCAGGTGAAGAACCATGAGACCAAGTTCAAGACAATGTCAGCAGAGCTGCTGGAGCATCGTTCCTCACTGCCTGAGAAGAAGGTGAAAGGCAAGGAGTATGAAGAGCTAAAGCAGAAAGAAGAGTACCTGGAATTTGAGGTGAGCTGGAAGATGCCCCCCTCTGCCCTCAGGCCCTCTGCCCCTACCTGTTTGGCCATCCTCAGCGATGGGACCAACCCATCCCATCAGCTGAATTACTCTGCCACTGCCGTGGTCTTGGACCACGAGCATTCCTCTGCCCCGGGATGCTGGCTGGGTTGGAGGGACCATGAGCATCCCCCCCCTGCAGGGATGCTGGCCATGACAGTACCCAGCTTGCCAACCTCTCTCTCTGCTGCACTGTGCTCCTCAGAAATCGCGCTATGGCACCTATGCCATGCTGCTGCGGGCCAAGCTGAAGGCTGGCTCCGAGGACCTGGCAGCATTTGAGTCCACCCTCTTTGACACAGCGGGTGGGGAGGACGATGGCCTGAAAAAGTCCCACTCCAGCCCCTCACTCAACGCAGAGCCCTCCAGCACGACCACCAAGGTGAAGCGCAACGTCTCAGAGCGCGCTGGCCGCCAGCCCCCTGGCCACCCCCAGAAGTCGTAAGTGTGGGGCCTCAGCTGCCTGCACTGCAGCTCTGTTCCTGTTCCCCCGGCACGGGGGTGGAGGCCGTGTGCCTGCCGAGACCCTGCATGTGTCCATCTGTCTGCGGCACCAGCTGGAGGGGGTGACAGCCCTACTGCAGCCGCCAGCACCAGCCATGCAGGGCCATGGCCCCTCCACTGGAGACAGTGGCAGAGCAGGACGGTCCCCAGTCCTTGCCTGCAGGAGCTGCCTGGCCCCATGAGACTTGTTCCTGCCCCTCCTTGTCCTGCACTTGGCTGCAGGACCTACTCTTGCTGCCCTGGGGAGTGGGAACAACTGAAACCTATCTGCTGGGCTCAATTCTTCAATGGCTTAGAAAAAAAAAAAAAAAAAAAAAAAAGACAAGTGCAGAAAAACAAAGCCAGCGGCCGCTTCTCCAGCTCCATCGTGCCATGTGGGTAGATGGGAGGGGGCCAGCCCTAAGACTGTCCCCTCTCCCGGGGCTGGTGGCCAAGGAAGCCAGGGCAACAGCACCTGGTCCCTTCTCTGCCACCTCAATCACCTCTGCACCCTCCCCGCTTTCTTACAACTTTTGAACAGTTTTTGTGATACAGTTTTGCACTTTTTAGTACCAGATCGAGCCGACCACCAGGGAGGTTTTCTGGGGGGGCTACTTTTGATGCTCTTTGGGAACTGTTTAAAAAAAACAAAACCACAAACCCAGCCATATCTTGTAGGCACTGCACTCTGGGGGAAGGAGTTTTTTAAAAGGACTCAGGGGGCGATCCAGCTCCCCACACCCCCACCTTGCAGCAAGCTGAGCATGGTCTACTGTGTGTACTGCTGCTGCCTGCTCCCCAGCTCCACTTCAGCACCAGCAACCCTTCAGGGAGGCAGCCCTGTGGCTGCCAGTACCAAGGAGGCAGCCTTGAGATGGCAGCACCCATTGCTGCACGTGTGGCTGCGTAGGAGGCTGATGTACCGGTGCTTCATGACCCCCACTTTCCACCCCCCACTGCTGGCAGCTTGGACTGGCCCTGATTGCAGCAACCTGGGGGTGAGCATCGTACCCAGGGCACGGTGGGCAGCGGTGTGTAAGTACTCCCCGTGGGGTGGTGACCCCTGGAGCCAGGGTTGATGTGGGGGTCCCCCTGCCCTATGGGTCCAGCACAGGCTGGAGCCAGCTTTTCTTCCCATCTCTTTTCCAATGCATGGCTGGGGCCTCAGATGCTGCCAGCAAAGCCTGTCTGCAGTGCTGCAGTCCTCATGCTGCAGCAGCAGCAGTGGTGCAACCCCTTCCTCAGAAATAGGCTCCCTCCTTTCCAAGGTGAGGGGCAGGCTGGGGCAGCCCTCACCACTCCAGAGTGGGCTGAAGGATGCTTATCCAGAGCAAGGTGCAACTGATGGAGAATGGCTGCAGGATTGTCCAGAAAGGGGTCCAGGTACAGTGAAGGGCTGTGACCAGGGGCTGGCATACATGCAGTTCTCAGCCGCCTGGGACCTGGCTGGTTCCAGCACTGACTTTGCGAATGTGTCAAAACTTTTTATTCTGCTCTTTTGAGTCTATTGCAAAAAAAAAAAAAAAAAAAAAAAAATCCACCCTTGCCCCAGGTGGCTTGGGGGTGGGGGGGGAAAAAAAACCTTTGTACAGCTTCTTCTCTCAGTTACTGAAGTAAAACTCACTCTTCACTTCTTGGGTGCGCTGTGGTTTCTTCCCCATGGCTGGGGACAGCCCCAGCACCAAGGGATGCTGAGGAGGAGCTGGCAGCCGTCTCCTTGCTGCCAAACTTCCAGACCCAAGCAGGGTTCAGGGGTGTGAGTGCCCAGCTCATGGCTGGGGCTGGAGAGAGGGAGGGCAAAGACTAATAGAACCTGTGTCCTTTTATTCAGAAGAGGGACCATTAAATAAGAGCAGAGACGGGCAGGAGCCAGCTGCATCCCATCCCCGAGTCCAGGTAGCCGGACCCCAAGTCCAGAAGGCACTTGTGTGGGCAAGACAGAGGGCAGTGCAGCTCCCTGTGTGGTCACAGGGGCTGCTGGCTGGCTCCTCAGTGCACCTGTGGCTGCTGGCTGGGAGGCAGCTCACCTCCTGGCTTCAGGGCTAGTGTGGGTGCCTGCTCCTCCTCCACCGACTCACTGCCGTAGGCACTGTCTTCCTTCAGCTCTGCAAAGCAACCCCCAGGCGCTCTTAGCGATGGGGCAACAGCAGGGCAGCAGAGACACGCCCCGCCCACCAGCCCCAGCCCTCACTCTCTGTACCTATGCTCTGCAGCTTCTCCAGTGCCTCGGTTTTGTGGAGCATCCTCACGGCGTTGTGGAGTCCCATGGAGTCCAGTGCCTCCAGCAGTCCCCCCAGGCTGCCACCTGCCAGCTGCAGAGAGAGAGGGCATTGAGTAGGGCTGATGGCCAGACAAGGGGGACAGAGGCACCCCAAACAGGCACTGACCTCGTAACTGCGCAGGAGGCTGACACTGGGCGAGGGCGTGTCCTTGTAGGTCTCCACGAGGCTGCACAGCCCCAGGCGCTTGGCCAGCTCGATCCAGTCTGACCCACTGCAGTCCTGGTTCAGCAGCTGCTCCAGCCCCTGCAGTGCCTCACTGTCCAGTGACAGGACCTTCCCTGTGTGAAAGAGGTGCCCCCATCACAGGCTGCCCATCCTTGCTGCTGGGAGGATGTGACCCTGCCTAGTGCGGTGCTTTTGATTTGGGGGGATGGGAGGGGAAGGGGCTGCTCACCTGGCTGGGGGGCAGTGGGCAGTTCTGCCTCAGGCCCCTGCTGGGAGGCCTGCAGCAGGATCTCCCGCACCTGCAGACAGACATGGATGTCAACCTTCCAGAACACTGCCCAGATCCCCCATTGCTTCCTCACACCTTGGATCTCTGCAGGACATGGAGGAGCACAGGCATCCTCACAGGAGTATCTCCTGGAGCTCTGCCCCATCCATGCCGTGGCCTGCACAGAAACACTCCCAGCGAGTTTGTCCCACTGTGCCACACACCTTCTGGCTCCGAGTCAGGTCCAGGGACGTGTGGCAGCGGCGCTGCCTGTGCCCGGCCTGCCAATGCCCTTGTGTGGAGAGCTTGGAGTTGGTGCTGTGCTCTGCAGCCAGGGCTGGCTCCCCTAGATCCATGGCCAGCTCCTGCTCCTCAGGGTCGGTATCTGTGTCGCTACTGGCCTCTGACGAGGATAGGCTCATGGGCTCATCGTTCTCACACAAAACATCTGCCCCTGTCGGGAAAGGGAGGCATGAGCCAGGCCCACGGGTCTGACCTTGTGCCTGGCACCACCCAGCACAGGCAGCCAGAGCTATGGGGAGGGAAGGAGGAAGGGCAGTGCCTTACCAGCTTTAAGGAGCAGTTTGGTGAGGGTGGGGGAGCCCAGGCCAGCAGCCAAGTGCAGGGGGGTGTTCCCAGCGAAAGTCCGACTGTTGATGTCTGCTCCCAGCTAAGAAATGTGTGAGGCCATGAGAATGGGCTGCCTGGGCACGGCTTCTCCTACACCCTGTCGCCCCAAGGCCTCAGGGGCGCCCCCACTTCTGCCAGGAGCCTGTAGGAGGCTGCACCCCATCCTTGTCCCACAGCCACCACCACACCAGCCACTCCATACCTTCTTCACCAGGTGGGTGGCCATGTTCAAGTTCTCCATCTCCACAGCCAAGTGCAGTGGCGTCCTCCCACTTTGCCTCTCCACTGCATTCACATCTGCTCCCGTCCTGACAAGCAGGTCCAGGCAAGCCAAACTCTTTGCCTTCACAGCCAAATGAACAGGCAGGAGGCCTGCAAGATGGGGATAGACTCAGCAGCCTTCTGGCCAAGCCCATGATGGCACCACTGGGGTCCTGCCCATCATCCCTGAGCCACACTCACCATGGAAATTGGGCAGGCGGAGCAGATAAGGGGCAGCTGAGCCCAGGTGAGCCAGCAGCGTCCTCAGCATCTCTTCATCACCAGCCTGGAGTGCCAGGTGCAGCAGGGAATTGCCATAGCGGTCCAGCAAAGTTGGGTCGGCGCGGGCTTGCAGCAGGAGCTGGACCACCTGGGGCTGCTTGGTGATGACTGCCAGATGCAGTGGTGTCTGCAGGACAGCAGCACATCCTCAGCAGCGCTCATAAGAGGAGCCAAGTCTTGCACCACCATTCCCTCCAGCAGCTGCAACTTGTTCAGATCTGCAGCCTCCCCTCAGCCAGGAGCAGCTACAGGAGCCCCCAGGGTTGGAAAATAGGAATAAAGAACTACTCCCAGGTAGAGGAAAACTGGCTACTCTGAAAAACACGTACCTGTTGCAGGTTATTGGAGGTGTTGATGATCTGCTGGCTGGGGATGCTAACAATGACGTCAATCAGCTGCTTGATCACAGCTGTCTGTTCATGGATTATAGCAAGGTGCAAAGGCCTTTAGAGAGAGTGGGACAGCCCCTAGGTCAGCTCCATGCTTCTCCAGGTAATCCCTGTTGCCCTCAGAGCCCCCATAGTGGCTCTGACAGACAACAAGACCCCCACGCTCTCCCTTCAAACCCCTCGTGTGCTCACGTGTCTCCGTTCTCATCCTGTGATGCGGCCAGGTGCCTCTGGACTGCCAGCAGCATGCGGGGGTCGGCGGTGACCGAGTAGTCGAGCAGGGCATGGGCATTGCGACGGGCTAGAGCCAGCATCCACAGCTGGCACAGCTGGGCTGGGGGGCAAAGCAGGATGTCACCTCCAGGAGCAGCAGCTTCATCCACTCTTCTGCATCCACCAGGTGTGGAGAGCAGCACACAACCCCAAAAGGTTCCCAGTCCATGCCTCCACTCCTGAAGGATGTATGCCAGCCCTCCCTCAAGCTCAGCCCCTCCTACCATGCTTCTGCAGCTCCTTGCAGTATGTGCTCTCTTCTGCAGGTGCCTTCCTGTCGCTCCCAGGCCCCTCTGCCTCGGGGCCCTTCATCTGCACACCCCCCTGGTAGCTCCCCACTGGGTGGGGGCCGGACGAGTAGATGCTGTTGTAGGTCAGCCCAGGGGAGTACGGGAAGCTGAGGTTCCCACCTGCGGGCCAAGACGGAGGATGGGTGAGCAGAAGGGAGCCCCCAGGGCCAGACCGCAGCCACATGAGGGGTGGGGGGAAGAGGCATCACCACTTACCTCCTCCAGAGCCAAAGCCCCCGGCCCCCCCGCCGGCCCCCCCCATGTGCGAGCCACCGCCAAAGTGCTGAGGAAACTGAGGCAGGACTTTCTTGCGCTTCCTTTCCACTTCTTCCTTATCTGTGGGGAGAGAGAGGCTGTAGGGTGAGAGGCAGCCCCAGCAGCAGGGGACATGCCAGCCTGCCGGGGTGGTGCTCACCTTCCACCACTGGGTAGTAGGTGAACTGCTTGGAGTCACTCACATCCCCTCCCCGTTTCCGCTTCAGCTGCAGGAAGACGGTGACAGGACGGTCGATCTTGGGCTTGTGGTAGGGAGGTGTGCGGAAAACAATGGCATACTGTGGGCAGGACATGATGGACATGAGGTTCTGCTCATCCCTGGAGCTGGGAATGGGGCTACCTCACCCCACAGAGCATTCATCTGCCTCGAAGCAGAGCAGGACACTCCCCACCTCCCCTGTACCTGCTTGTGCACATCTGTAGGAGAAAAGTCCCCGAAGGCCTGCCAGCCGTTCTCATCATCCTCGTAGAAACGCACCTCAATGTCATCTGGGGAGACAAGTGGCACTGGCACCGCCTGTCTCCTTGCCCCAAACAGGCTCCAAGGACACAGACCCCTGACCACCCAGGAGCCCCAGATCTCTCCTGCCACAGCCCCTCCAGAAGGTTTTGTCTGGAGAGAATGGCTTTTACCTTTCTGAACTTTATCACACAGCAAGTAGACTTCATCTCCTCCCCGCACAGAGCCCGCTGTCTTATCCATCCGTGAGATCTTCAGGTTGGAAGCTCCAGGGGACTCTGCAGAGCAAGAGATGTTGGGAGTCACTGTGCAGAAGTCCTTATCCCCCTCCTGCCCCATCCCTTTCCTGGACTGGCCCCACACTCACTGCTGTCATGGATGGGGTCTGAGATGACAGGCTGGAGGGCCAGCGTGAAGTTCCCACTGCTGTCACGGAGGTAGGCGGTGAAGCGCAACCGCACAATGCTCAAGTCCATCACCTTCTTCAGCTCCTTCGCCTCCAGCTCGATCTCACGCAGCTCCACTTCTGCCAGGTCAGGGGGACAAACCGTCAGGCTGTATGGGAGGACAGTGCTCCAGGTCCCCTTCCTACCCACCCCAGCCCCATGCTAAGCCCAGCCCTCAGCTGTCAGCCCGTGGTGCCGAGGCCCACTGAGTCCCCACGCTGCCCTCACCCGTCAGCAGTTGGCTCCTGTTGCGCATCTTCTGCTGCTTCAGCTTTTCCTTCATGATCTCCATCATATTCTTCTTGGTGACATGGAGCACACCCAGGTTGCTGAACCTGGAGAAGAGGGAACCTGCTGGGATCTGGGAGCATCAATGCCAGGAGCAGCAAGCTCATAAGGGCACATACTCCTGCAGCTGGGAAGGACCTAAGCACAGAGTGGTGCCACTCAGGCAGCAGGGAATCAGTGTGTGTGCAGCAGAAGAGAAGCAACCACAGAGGAGAGGAAAGGAGCCCAAGAAACTCTGGGCTCCCACAGGTGATAAGTCCAAAGGGCTGTCAAAGACAAGACCAGGATGACTGAAGGCCAGAGGGATGCAAATGGTACTGAGCTGAGCCAGGGACGGATATATGTAAGAGCAACTGTAGCAGTTGCAGAATAACCCTGTGACTCAGGCTGTCTTCAAAAGTCATCTGCAAAGCTGGGGAGCTGCAATCTCAAGGACAGAAGCTCAAAATAAGCTGCATATGTCAAAATCCAGAGACAGGCAAAATGGTCAGGGGAAAGAGTTGTAACAATGAACTTGTCTGAACACACACCTGACCTCATCCAGCAAACCCAGCTCCAGGGTGCACTAACCCCTATCTTCTCCCCATCTCATAAGCTGCAAGCAGCACCCACAGCCACCTCACATAGGCAAGAGGCTACCCTGGCTCCTCCTTGCACATACTGAGCAGTCATGTCCTTGGGTCCCACGATTGTGACACAGTTGCCAGCCTCGTTGCACTGCTTGCCCACCAGGCTGTGGGCATGTACACGGGGAGGGTCACTGTGCGTCACCAGGTCTACCTCGATCCGAGCCACCCCTGTGTAGTTACAGATCTGCAGGGAAGAAGGAGATGGGGGTCAGGTACAATAAGCCTAGGAGCCTGAAGGATTCTCTACAAATCCCTGTTATCCCTCCCCATGGCCACCACTCCTAGCGCCAGGAGACACACAAGAGCTTATTAAAAATTTCCTGTCCTTCCTTCAAGGCTCCCTCCTGATGCTCATGCACTACTGGCTGAAGACACTGCTCCACCCCCTTCCCATGGCAGCGCTCACCTTGACAGTGGGATACGTCTTGCGCCCCTTCTCACTGGATGCTCCCGGCAGCCCCCCGTGGGAAGGGCCCTCGCAGCCGTACCGAAAGCGGAAACCCCGCTGCGGAGGCAAAGAGCACGTCAGCCAAGGGTGGCCAAGGCCTGATGCCATGAGAGCAGGTGACAATTACACCTGGCCTTACCTGCGTGACGTACTTACCTGCTTTGGCTGCTCAATAATGACAAGGTAGGGACCTTCCACTGGAAGACAGAAAGGAGAGGTAACAATGAGAAACATGGGATAACCAAAGTTATGCTCTCACTAAGGATGCTGGAGATACAGGGACAGCACTGAAGACGATGTGACCCCTGTCTGTCCCATGGGGGTCGCGAGAGCCCCCAAACCCTGTGCTGTCACAGCCCAGCTGGGAACAGCAGTCAGAGTAGCAGGAAGAGGAGAGGGCCAGAGGATGTTCTGTCACTTGGGGAACAGGAACCCCCAAGAGGTCACTGTCCAACCTGGCAATCCCTGGTAAACTGAGCAGCAGGACCAGACGGAACAAGCCCCATCCTGGTGGAATGGGGCAGGGATTCCCAGACGGCCCACAATGGAACCAGTAAGGACAAAACCTGCGGTGCTTCTGGGAACTAAGAGGCATGAGTCAATCTGCTGGGAAACTCCACTGCAGCTGGGGACCCCCCAGAAGGGTACAGCCAGAGGGGCCCTTACCTGTCTCCATCAGGGGCTCCTTCTGCTCCATCATGTGGGAGCCAAAACTGAAGTCATCATAGTCAATCCCATCCAGGCACTAGGTGATGGGAGGGAAGATGAGTGTGATGAGTGTGTTGGGGCTGGAATCCCCCAACTACCCTGGGAGGGTGATGGCAGTCTGGCACAGAACCCCATCGGGGCGGGCACAGATCCCTGTCCCTCCCCGGGAAGAGAGGTGGGCAGGTGCAGACCCCTCAGTGCCCACCCTGAAGGCTGACACAGACCCTCGCACCTCCCACCCCGGAAGCAGGCACAGACCCGCACCTCCCACCCCACCCCTGGGGTCGGGAACTGCCCCCTGCCCAGCTCCGGGGCCGGGACGGGGACCAGGCAGCGACACCCCCCCGGGCCGATCCGATCCGATCCGATCCGATCCGATCCGTGGCGCACTCACGGGTGGGAACTGCTCGTCCATGTCGGCGCGGGGCCGGCCGCCGGCCTGCGAAGAGAGGGGGGTTGAGCGGGGAGCGGGGCTGCAGGAAGGCACCGCCGCTCCGGAAAGTCCCTAGAAACCCCGCCGAGCCGGGAAATGACGGGCCCGCGCGTCAGCGGCCCGCCCCGCCCCGCCGCGGCCGGGGCACGGCCCGACCCGGCTCGGGGCACGGGGCACGGGACCGGGAACACGGGACACGGGACGCCAGGGTCGGCCCAGCACGGCTCGGAGCCGGGCTCTGCTCGGCCCGGCTGCTCCTGCGCCCGCCGGCGGCCGCCCGGGGCAATGGGACGGGCTGTCCCCTCCTCGCCTGGGAATTTTGGACTCGGAGCCCCGGGCGGGCTGGAAATCCCGGAGCACTCCCGCCCGCCTCCCCCGGCCATTCTCGCTCGGGCGCTGCCTGGCAGCTCCGGGGCCCCAGATGTGCCGTATTTTCCCCCCGGGAGTACGGAGGGATTTACCCCGCACCGTCCCCGGCCGCCTGTACCGCTACGGGTGCCAGTCCCCGCTGTGCTGCCATCAGCCCTTCCCCAGCAAGACCTGCAGTGCAGCACGGCTGAAACCACCCGCCCGCGCCATAAAGCCCGCAGCAGCCCCTGGGTCCCCCAAGGTCCCTACCCCACATCATCCCATCCTGCACAGGGATGTGTCTCCCTCACCGGGATGTCGTCTCCAAGCCCCTATGGACTCAAACAGGAGTCGCCCCAAAGTGCTGTCCCCTAGCCCACTGGCTCCCCTCTGGGCAGGGGAATCTCTCCAGAACTCTGCAGACCGAAGCAGAGTCTGCAGCCCCTTGCCAGGCACCCAAAGAGGTGCTTTCCCTCTCCCCAGTTTCAACTTACACAGCAACCCCTGCATCCTTCCCGCGGAGGTGGCCTGAGAGAAGCACTCGCTAGCCATGTTCCCATTGCCTTCTTCCCACTGGCTTCAAAGTGGAAGCGGCAGTCCCAGAGCTCCCTGTGGGAGCATCTCCCACCGCCCCAGCACTCAGCACTGGATGCTCCCCGCCGACCCCAACGAGGCACTGCCAGCAGCAGGGGCCCTTCCCTGCCGCCCACAACGCTCACACCCTCCTACTCACCGGGGAGGAAGAGGCTGGTCTCAGCAACCCGTCCAGCCCCAGCATCGCCACAGGGACTGCCAGTACCACAGGAGTTCCGCTGGGGTCAAGGTCTGCCTGACCACAGAAAACCACCGGTGACTTCTAGCAGAGGGGCAGGATCCGGGGAGAGCCTACGGGCATGCTCCGCATCTCTTCTCACTAACCAGTGAAAAGAAAGAAAGAAAGAAAAAAACCGTATCTGACTCCACGATGCCCTCATACCATGAATTTCTGAATCAGTGGTTGCTGCAGGTCCCACTCAGGGGATTTTGAGTGTGTGGGAGAAGAGGGGAAGGAAGGGGATTGTTCAATCCGTGCGTGACTCATATTCTTCAGAAGCTGAACAGAGCCTTTTCAAGGAGATTTTTCAGCCACTCAAGTCTTCCAAAGGGGCTGTCCTGTGACCCCAAGCCTGAGGCTTTTCCTGTTTGGCCTGCCACCTAAGATCGGAGATGCATCCCAGGCAGCTGTGCAGCCTGGGATGTGGGGTCTGTGGGACCTGCAAGCACAGGGAAGGGTGCAAGGAAGGGGAAGGTAGAGATCCAGGAGTGCAAAATGAGGTGGGGACCTTCCTCCTGCCATTCTGCAGGGGCTTCCAAAGGCCTGGGAACATGGACACAACCCCCTGATGGTCTGTGGGAAGCAGCACAGACTGCCTGCTGTTGGTATCCCACCGATCATCCCACCTGGACAGCTTCAGCCTGCCACCATCATCTGCTGGCACAGATCTTCCAGAGAGGTGAACAAAGGGACAACCAACCTTCCTCAGTGTGCTGGGAACAGCCACCTACCCTATCCACTGAGTCTGGTGGGGGAACTCAGGCCTGAACCTGTTGGATAAGAACAAACTGTGCCCCTTGAATAACACAACTCCCCTTCTCCAGTGGCATCAGCTCTATCTCCTCTTGAGGGGTTTTTACAGCTTGATCACTGCTGCCTGGGACAGTTCCACTTGTTGCAGCAAACAGCATGATTAAAGAATGTGATGGAGTCGTGCCTGTGTCTCCCCATCCCACACAGCTCTGGCTCTCTCTGGAGGTTGCCAGCCCTATCCCTGCACACTTGTGCAGTGTGTGCTAGAGGAAGCCCACCTTGCTTGCTGAGCAGAGATGGTGTCACCACCTGCCTCCTTGTTCCTAGAAAAGCAACCTCAGGCAACCTCAGACCTGCTCTCAAGGGGAAGTTCTGCCATCTGTGCCAAGCACCATGCCTTTCTGGCCCCCAGGACTTGGGGTTTCCCCTAGGAGTGTAGCACACACAGCTTTGATCCCCCACACATCCCAGAAGGGAACACATCTCTCCTTCCTCCATCAGTAGCATGCCCTGCTCTGTGTTACCCAACATGCCCCTGGATCATGGGCTTGAACTCCAGACCCCATTTGCTTGGCTAATTCCTCCCCATCTTCATGCATACCTAGCGTTCAGAAAGGATTCTCTGGGCATTGCTGGGAATGGGGGAAAAGAGCAGCAATCCAGCTGCAAAGCACTGCCCAGAGCAGCACCAGCTCCCTGCCGTGGAGTGCAGCACTGCCATAGCACCCTTGCCAGATGGCACAGCCTCCCTGTGCCAGCCAGGCTGCTTCAATTAAAGGCCAGCCTTTGGCTAGCAGTGTGAGTTAAAGCCATTCTTCCATGCCTGCAGCTCCTTGAACGTGACCTAGTAATGCAGGTGCTATTTTCTTTCCTCCCATGACAGTCGGCTGACTTGCAGAGCTGATGCCCTGCAGGCAGGAGGGAAACATACGTCAGCCTATCTGAGGCAGGAGCGTTCAGTTAGCCATGGGAAAGGGTGCTCCAGAAATGCAGGAGGCAGCACGAGTGCAGCCCTGCTCTGAACTGCGCTAGTGTACAGCTGACATGTTCCAGCCACTCAGCTGGCTGCTCCTCTAACATACTCTTCCCTTCGCATTTTGATTTCCCTGGGGTCTGCTAACACCGGCAAACAATGGCCCTGAATACTTGGCCTTGCTTTCTGCACAAATCCTGTGCTCTGCTTCATTCCTGGAGTCCCAACAGCTACTGGCAAGAGGCTGCTGAGTCTCTCTCATATCACATTCAAAGTGACTTTGCTCTGAGGCCCTTCCTGGAAACCAAGTTCTTGACGAGCGAGTATGGCAGAGAGAAATCCCCTCTCCCTGAAAACTTTCTAAGCCTTCCCCTTCTGACAACCTGCCTTTGAGCACTGAAGCCATTTGTATATCTCTGCGAAAAATGCCTTTACTCCCATTGTGGCTATCAAGTTGGTTTTGGCAAACCCCAGACACCCACTGATCTTCTGGTTTTCTCCTCTAAGGGCCTGTAAATCAGCTCCTCTGCTGTTCTGAACTATTAATCCAGCTGTATGCCCTCAGAGAACCCCTCACAGCGTCAGCCCTGCGTTTGCTGTCTCTCACTCTCTCCAGTTTCCATTCTGCCCACAGTACCACTGCCGTGTCGGTGCCCACGGCTCCGTTTGGGCTGGAGCTTGCCGAGCCTGCGGGCACGGATCTGCCTCGGAGCTGGCAGCAAGCCGGCCCTGCTCCAGCGCAGGCAGGGCTCAAGGACGAAAGAGGGAGAGCTGCAGGATGGGGCAGAACCCACTGGCAACAGAGAGAATATGGAACTTCCCCACCAGCAGGGAAAAGGGTGTAAGCGCCAGCGCTGGGACTTGCTGTCTCCTCTCCCCTCCAAGACAGCAACTGTCTCTCCGACCTGGATCTTCCCAACATCCCCTACCCCAGCTGGCCGCATGGACAGCCCAGAGGCAACCAGGGAGCGGCGTAGCTGCTGGAGCGAGAGAGAGCCCAGGACCCTTCCGCTGGGACGGGCAGCCCAAGCACATGAACTTTAAACCTCTGAATCGCTCAACTCCCTTTCCCTGGGAACCGTTCTCCCCCTAGCGCGGGCAGCTCTGCCCGCCGCCGCTGGGGCGCGTCCCCCCGGCACCCCCAGGACCCACACCCGGCCCGGCCACTTACCTTCACCCCAGCCTCAGGCCGGCCGCCGCGCCCCGCCGCCGTACCGGGAAAGTCCCGAGCCGACTCCGCCTCCCGGGGCTTCCCGGACCCGGCTCCGCCCGGCGGAGACAGCGGGAGGGCGGGCCAGGGGTCCCCCGAAGGGACGGGCATCTCCGGGCCGCTGCATTATGGCTCCATCGCCTATCCGCCACCTGGCTGGCATTGGGGTCAGGGAACCGAGCCCCGGGCTCATGGCTGTCCTCCGAGGGGCGGACAGGACCCTTCACCCCATTCCCAAAGCCAGCTGCTACTCCAGCGGGGAAGGACCATCTGCCTCACCCATGGCTGATTTTCACTTTTATTATTGTAAATTCGCTGTTGTCTTTATATATACTTTTTAAAAAATATATTAGATACAAAAGTCAGAAAGGCTCCTCTTTGAACTACATATACTGGTGGATTTACAGGCTGGTTTGGAAAAGGTGGGCAAACAGGAAAGCCCAACTTGATCAACGCGCACAGCAGCAGCAGCAGCAGTAAATATCCCTCTCCAGGGACAAGGGGATTATATATATATATATATATATATGTATGTGTGTGTATATATATATATATATATATTTGTAGATCTATACATACACACACATGCATACACACACAGCACTCATACCCCTCGACATCCCAAGCCCTGCCCAGGATACCCCGGACTGCACCTCAGCCCAAGGATGCTGCAGCTGAACGGGATGGGCTCCTGCCAGGCAGGCATTGGCCAAGGCACCAGAGGACGGATTTGGGAGTCCCAGAAGAATGGGGCACATGCTTCCTCTGTTCCTACATAAGTGCTTCCCCTTTCCATGGCTGCACTCTCTGGGACAGCTGCTGGGACAGCTTCTGGGACAGCAGTGGCACAAGAGCATTAGTCCACTGCTCTGCAGGCACAGTGCCTGCAGGACACCCCCTGTATGATGGTAAATTTGGAAACTCATTTCCCAAACTAGCTGGAAGCAGGGGAATGCTGTGACCAGGGAGGTGAAACCTGCCTCTCAGCAATTCTCAAAGCTGAAAAAAATGTGGGGAAAGTCACCCACTGATGGCATAGAAGGCCCTGAGCAGTGAGAGCCCTGGTGCAGGGGGGTCAGCACAGTCCAGCTGGGGCTGCTGGTGTCATCCTGCAGCAGAGTGAGACACCAGCCCCACTGGGAAGGCAGGCAGGGAGAGACCCCCTGCTGCCATCCTTAATGGGGCTGCAGACAGACTGGCAGTGCAGTCACTTCCCAAGGAAGGGAAAAGGCACTTGGTGTTTTTTGGCTCCTCTGACAGTCACTGTGGCCAGCTGGAAGGCTTGCTCAGCTGAACCTTACCCCTGTGGAGGAGGGAAGAAGAGAGATCTCATCCCCTTCCAGCACACAGGCTTGTGTGGTGAAGGGAGGGTGAGCCCCCTGTTCCCCCATGTCCCTTACATGAGGAAGCCTCTGTATGATTGCCTTCAGCAGCCCGACTCAGACCAGGCTACCCCAGAGGCTCACTGGCAGATCCTGGCACTGATGATAGCACCGGATTGGCATCCCCACACCCCAGCAGCGACCCCAAACCCTGTGGGCAGGGAGGGGACGGCTCTTGCAGAGGCAGCAGCTGCCAGAGGAGCACTGGACTCAGCTCCTGCTGAGAGTAGAGGGCACCGCAGGCCCACGTGCACACACACACACAAACACACACACACAAACACGGCAGCGGGGTTTTCAGAGATATTCAAGGTGGGGAGTCACTGTCAGAGCCCAATTTGGGGTCTCCACTGTGGGCTGCCTCCTGTGGGGGTCAGGCCATAGCCAGGCCCTCCACATGGCTGTGGATGTGGGCTGTACTGGACAGGCTGCTCTCGCCTTTGTAACTTTTGGGGGCCCGGCTGGCTTTCAGCAGGACCAGGAAGGTGTCCGTGGAGATGGCCCCAAACTCAAAGGTGAACGTGCCGTAGAAAACCAGGACATCAATGATGAAAATCCACTCACACAAGGCAGCCACGTGCTGTAGCACGAAGCTCTCCTGGATGAAGAACACACCACCTGAGGGTATCCCAGTCAAGGAAAGTACAGCTGAACCCCAACCACCCCATGGAGGACCACGTCCCACTGTTACCACATGCTGGGGTGGACGTGAGTACCCATCCTCTACAGGAAACATATCACCACTCCTAACACTAAGAAACTCCCACATGCTTCTCCCAGCACTAGGAGGGTCCTGGCATGGGTGAAATCATGGCACACATGCCCAAACCAGCCTTGGTAAATCATGGCACTGATGCCAGGCTGGGATTATCTGAAGAGGCCAGGGCAGGAGGAGCTCAGGCTGGAGGTCTCAGTGCAAGCCAGGTACCCAGATGCTTCAATTTCCCCACACTCCCTGCTGCTTCCTCAAGCCAGGCTGGTGGACCCCATCCTGCCCTTTGACAGGATGCAGTCAAAGATGATAAAACTCAGCCTTTGAAACAGGGTTAGGACTGTTGCATCCCAGTCCTACAGCACCTCCTGTCCTTCTGTGCTGCATGCTGGCCCACCCCAGAGAGAGGGCCTGCTCCCACTTCTCCAGATCTTACCGCTACTGGAATTTCTTTATCCTTCTCCCACTCCCACCAAAAATCTCCGGGGAAACCTACTGCAAGAGCTACTGTGGGTGAGGGGAGGAGGTATGTATATCCCTCCAGGTGAAGCCTTCAGCAATACCATGCTTCTGCAAGTGAGACCAAGACCTGGGAGAGCTACAAAAGCAGGGACCTGACCTGTACGGTGTAGAGCCCTCTGCTCATTTCCCCCATCCCATCAGGAAAGATCCCAGCCCTTTCCCCACACTGCCCTCACCACAGCTCGCTGCTTGCCCACTCCCAGTCCCCAGAGCTTACAGAGCACGATGGCCACAGCAGATGGGCACCAGTCCTGTCTTCCTTGTCCTTACATGCCCTTCCTGTCCCTCCCAGCTGGCATGGCCCTGCAGCAGTCCTGCCTTTCCCAGCTCCCTGCCTGCTTCCCAGCCTGCCTGCCTGCTGTGGTGACAGAGCAGGACCCTGCTGCTATGTGCCAGGCCCACAAGCACCCCCAGGCTCCTCTTGTGCTGCTCACCTCAGCCAGACCCCAGCCAGCCCCTTTGGGACCCATGGACACTGCATGCTTTTTCCCCCTTCCTGTCCAATAACCACTACCTTGTTTCCCAATTTATCCCTAACCTCAGCCCCAAATAAACTCCTCACTCCCCAGCCACACACTTGGGACCATTCTTTGAGCTCCAGCCCCCCTGATGCCATGCCCCCCTCCCTGGTAAAGTGTTTGCAGACCCCAGCACCTGCTCATGAAGCCCTTTCTTGTCCCATGAGCAGGTTGGCTGGCGAGTGCCTGGAAGTTCTGGCTGGCAAAAGTGCTACCTGGCACCTGCACACAGTGCTTCTGTACTCAGCTTCAGAGAGGTAATTCAGATGGACTTTGCATTGCCAAGGGCTCAAAATACCTCTGTCCCATTAAAAAAACCCAACAATTAACCAGACCTGGATGGTGTGTGACTGGAACCTGCAGTGGTGGCTGGGGAGCAGCAGCCAGGGCAGGAATGGTTTGGGGCATCCCAGCACCCCAAGAGACACCCACCAGCATCCCTTCCCCTCCTCAGCCCCTGCCCAGCCCTGGTACTGCTGTTCCTCCAGCCTACACCTGCAGGGAGCTGCCCCTGCTTCAGGCCCTGCCCACCTCCTCTCCTGGCACCATGCCTCACTGCCAGACCAAAGGGCAGAGAACATGGGGCACATACCCCACCGTGAGGACCACCTTTCACCAAGCCTATTCCCAATCTTCTTCCCACACCCTGCAGGATACTGAAGACGAGGGTGAAGAAGGCCACAGTGGTGAGGATGGTACGTAAGTGGCCGGTCCAGTACTGCCCTCGGGTTTTGGCCATGCGGTAGGTGAGGATGGACTGCAGGAGCAGGAACAGCATGCTGGTGGGAAAGGCCACCCCCGCCCCAATGTAGTGTAGCACCTTGGCGTGATCCACCTGTGGGGAAGAGACCGTCAGTGCCAACACCCTGTGACACTGCCTATCACAGCATGACTCTGCCCCAGGAGTTGGACTCCTGCCCAGGAACGGGTGCAGACACTGCTGGGAGCAGGTCCAGGCAGCTCACCCTGTGCCTGATTCCTGGCTGAAGTGCAGACTTGGATCCAACATCTACTCCTGGGATCTCAAAGAGCTCTGCTTCTTTTATCCATGGGCCAGCAGCCCTGCTGTGCCCAGAGGCTGTCCTCTGCCCTGAGCAACATCAGGGACTGCCTGCACCCCTCCTGAGGGTCACAGCCCAGCGCTGCTCACCACGGCCGGGGCACGAGGGGGCCTGGGGCCCGCAAAGCTTCTCCCGGGGCTGGCGTGGGCAGCAGCCTCCTGCCAAGCAGGAGGGCCTGGCTGTCACAGGCAGCTGCCGCCAGGCCGGTGCTGGCAGTGCAGGCAGGGGCTGAGCAGCGCCGTGTGCTGCCAAGCCCGGGCCCGCTCCGGTCCCTGTGAGCACAGGCTCTGCCCCAACAGTTTCCTGGTGTCACCCCCTGGGCAGGAGCAGGAGCAGCCTGAACAGCATGTCCCTGCCCCTGCACGTGCCCATGGAGAGGACAGACAGTGCAGAGGGGGCTCAGCTAATGTAAGGGTTAAACCAAACCAAACTAGACTTGAACTGTGAATACACAAAGAGGACTTTCCAGCACCCTGGGAAGCACAGCACTGACTCAGGGGAAGGGAAGGACTATATGGATGGGACGCTGGACCAAAGCAACCACCCCAAACCCTACCCTGCTAAGCACAGCCATTGCTCTGCTTCAGCCAAGGCTCTCTCCTGCCCCCCTATCCCAGGGACTCCTGAGGAGATGCCCTACCTGAAAGTTGCCAACCATGGTGAGGCCAGCAGCGCAGACCCAGCCAGCGGCCAGCCCCAGGGTGTTGAGGAGGGATGGCCCCAGGCGCTCCAGGAGGTGGGCATAGCGCAGCAGTCCCACCAGGATGACTGCGGGAGGGAAACACAGCCCCATCACTGTCTTCAGCCCCCTCATCCCACTGCTGCCCCATGCCAGGGTGGGTGCAGGGCAGCCTCTCCCAGCCCTGCTTCCCCTGGGCTGCTTCACTTACCCATGAAGGAGCCCAGGCTGCAGATGAGGCTGAAGAAGCAGCTCTCGGGAGGCAGGGTGCCACACTTGCTGTGGGGACAAAGAAGACCCACGGAGCCCTCAGAGCGGGGGCACTGGGGTGTGTGCTTGGCTCCCTCCTCAGGACACCCTCCTGGGTTGCCCTGGAGGGGTCTCAGAGCAGCTCTGCCCGTGCTCCCACCCTGAGGCTGCTCACCTGACGAGGGGGATGTGATCCAGTGTGCAGCAGGAGCTGGGGCCATCCATGTCGCATGACTGGTTGTAACTCCTGCCAGCAGCAAAGGGAGAGGTTAGGAGAGCTGAGATGCTGCCCAGGGCCCTCCTGTCTCCTGCCCACAGGCCCTGCAAGGGCAGCTGAGCTGCTCTGCAGTGAGTGCCGCCCGGACCCAGGGATGTGCCCACACCATCCAGGGAGTGACCCACTGCCCAACAGGGAGCATCACACCTGTGTTTCCACAGCCTGTTCCCTGCCTGCTGGCTCTGCTGCTCACCCGGGGCCCCAGCCTGTGAGGGAGAGACCATGGCAGGCCAGGGGCTGCACAGGCCGGGGTGTGGGCTCAGGGGGTTCAGGCAGCCCCACACCCACACAGGAGCAGGAACACCCACCTACCAGCCCCCTCACATATTCCTGGGATGGAAGCACCAGCAAAGCCGGGCACACAGACACTGACAGCTCCAGGTTTGCAGGGGATGGGTTGGAACACTGAGCTGTGTGGGAAATGGCCCCCACAGCCAGAGGCACCCCCGAGGCAGTGCCACGGAACCCGGGAGGGAGGGAGGGAGCTGGGAGGCACTGCCTGAGGGACATGACAAGAGCCAGCCCCCAGGCTGCCCTGGAGCCAGACACACCAGCAGTGCACCCGGGGTAGTCCCAGCACTGCTGGGCCGGGCAGGGCTCTGCTGCCCGCACCCATGGCAGTGCCCTGGGAGCACCTGCTGCACCCACAGACCCCATGAGCCCAGGTACCCCGAGCTCTTATCAGCCCATCCCGTACCACAGCTGTTGCCTGCAGCCCTAACCAAACCCCCACCACAGCGGCTCACGCACCCTCACAGCTCTTCCAGGAGCTGGCACACACTGGAAGTGGGTTTTTGGGTGCCTCTTTGCTGCAGCATCACCCAGGCACACAGTACCTCTGCCTGGCGTGGGCTAGTGGGACCCCATGCTCACACCACAGGCAGTGAGTGCAAAGTTCTCTGCCCCAAAGGGCCTCTTCAGACACCCCAAGTCCCACGTTGTGGGGGGACTGAGGGGGGACAACATTGTGGGGGGAGCTGCGGCGGGACAGTGCTGCCCCGTCCCTCACCCAAGCTGTCCATCCACCACCTCCAGCTATGCAGCAAGAAAATGGTTAAAAAAGCCGTTTTGGAAAGGGCTGGGCTCTTAATGTTTTTTCAGTCTCCTCAGTTTACTGGTAGCTTTGTTTTCCAACCACTAAACTCAGGCGAGTTGTGGAGCCTCACGGCCTCCTCAAAGGCTGCTCTTGGGGTCGTGTTTGGTTTGGGAGGGGTTTGTTTTTTTTTTTGTTATTATTTTGTTTAAAGCAAGCAGCCTAAGGCCGGGAAGCATTATTCCTCATTAAGGGCTGGCTGTGAGGCAGAGACAACCCGAGACACATATTCTTCTCAGGGCAGAATCAGCCATCAGGCAGGAAATGGCAGCAGGTTTTTTGGTTTTTTTTTTCACTTCTTCGAACACTCCAGCAAGAATTAAACTAACATGGATCTTTCTGGGCAGATTTTTAAGGCGACGCTACAAGCCAAAAACCCTGCAGAAGGAGTTGCCAAGAGACCAAACAGTGTTTCTTTTCCCAGCCCTTGTCTCTTCCACGCCTCATCCCCATCTGGGGGTATTGCAGGCAGCTCTGCCCAAGGGGTGCCCGGGTGCTGCAAGACCATCCCATCCCCCTGGCACTGCCAGATTTAGCCTCAAGCAGGCAAGTCACAACCTTTTCCATGGAGACACGTAGCTCTCTGTAATTCCTGACCACTTATTTTCATACTTTCTCCATGCTGTGTTTTTTCAATGGCCTCCTTCTCCCTGCCTGGTTTGGAGTGAGGCTGGACTGTTCACCAGAGCAGCCGTTACCGCAGGCGAGCCTGGGCAGAGGAGGGAGGGCAGCCCAGCCCTGACAGCAGCTCGTCCCCAAGCTGTTCTGCTCCCAAAAGGCACTCAACTTGGGGACTCAACTGGGCAGGAGGCACGTGCCCTGTGGCATTTGCACCCCAACACCACCACGTCTGCTGGGGGAGAAGGTGCATCTGTGCCCCTTTAATGCTTCCACCTCTCCCATCATCCCCAACCCCCTTTCAGAACAGTTAGAGTGCAGGGAGTGCCTCAGCTGCTCAGTGGTCTGGCATGGCTTGGCATACTTCAGGTGGGACAGGTATGGAGAGACTTGGCATTATGAGGTGTTGAATCAAGCCAGGATGTTCCAAAAAGCCCATTTCCCCCCAGGCCTTACCAGTTGTGGACAGGGCAGATGTGGTTGTTGGACAGTGCCATGGCATATCTGGAGGTGAGACAACACAGGGTTACCATAGCCACCCGCCTCCCTGCACCCCATTCCCTGCCAGCACCCAGAGCAGCCCCAGGCACTGTCTGCCAGAGCAGAGGATACAAGCCTTTGCTGCCTGCCAGGGACCAGCACTCATCCTGTGGCACCTCCCGGCTTTACAAAGCAGCAAAAAGAAAAACAAGTGCATGAGCACATGCTCTGCGAAAGTCCCACTGCTGGGGACCAGGTTCCTGGTGGCATCCCTGATGAGAGCCACCTCCTGCTCCAGTTCAGTGCAGCTGCTTCTGTGCAGCCTCTTCTCCATCATGCTGCTGTGCTGCACGGGCTCTGGGGCACTGCTCTGTCACAGAGCCTCCCTGGCATGCCTTGGCATCAGGGCTCTCCACCAGCCTACACCTGTGCCGGGTGCCACCCAATGGCACTGGCTGTGCCCTGCTGCCCCAGCCCCTGGCTGGCCAGTATGGAGCTAAAAGGAGTCTGGAAAAGCAGCCAGAGCGTTGAGAGGGCATTATGGGCAGATCAGCTCCACCAAGCATTTCACTAAGGAGCCACCCTTGTGTCTCAGTCAGTGTAACAAGGGGTTCGTGACGTGCATCCTGCTCCACTCCAAGGGGTCTCAGCCCCACGGCCCCCACCCCAGCCATCAAGGAGCCCTCCTGCCCGGCAGCCACGGCAGTGGGCAGCACCTTGCTGTTACATCACTGGTGGCTGTGATTAAAAATAGGTCCCAACACCAGTGTGAAAACTCCTCTCCCTCCCGAGCTGGCTGAGTAACAGCTGGGCTGCAAAAAGGATGATCCCAGAACAGAGGCAAAGAGCAGGACAGGTGGGGGAAACCAAGGAACAGCATCCCCAGCCACCAAGGAGCAGACCCCTCACGGAGCCATCTCCCAGCACAGGTCTCCAGAAGGGCCACTCTCAGGGTAGCTCAGGCTGTGAGGACCATAAGCAGCAACTCCAACCTGTGCCGATTTGGTCTGGAGGGGCATCTGCCCCTCAGGGTCACTCACAGGTGACAGCCCGTGCTTTGCAAGGTGTCTAAGGAAAAAACCTGGAGCATAAGTTCCTAGCACCAGGTTCAACATTTGGCTTCGTTGTGAAGTAGGACAGGCAATACCTCACGGGGAAGCTCTTGGATGAACCCGCGTGCATATGGGGTGCATTTGCTCCATCGCACACCCCAGGAAGTCCCACCACCTCTACCGAACCTCTTGGTGCCTTTGAGAAAAGTCCTTCATCCACTGCTCACCGGCGTTAAGGCCTGAGAAACAGACTGCTGGGATGGACTAGTACTGTCCAGCCAAGTGACACAGCCTCTACTCCTAGCACAAGGCCTTTCGATCCATCCACCCACCACATGGCATGGGTGCCCATGCAGGGACTACTGCCCAGGCGCTGCAGTATCTGGGCTGGTGGCGTGGCTCCCGATGCCGTTCCCCTGCCACCTGAGCGTCACCCGCACTCACGCCAGAACAGGACACGCGATTCCGCAGGGTGTCAGGGATGCAAGGACAGGGAGGCACATGCCAGCGCTGCTGCAGGGGACGCGGGGACCACGCAGGGCGCCTCGAGGGTTTCAGGGAGGTGTGGGAGCCCCTGAGTGTCCAGAAGTGCCCCAACATGACCGGGAACAGCGGCTCTCCGCAACCTCCTGCCCGCTGCATCCCACCTCACAGCATTCCACTCTAGAGCATCCTCCAACCCCCGGCCCTCAGTTATCCCGCAGCATCCGGCCCGGCCCCCGGCCCCAGCGCCCGTGGGTGGGGGGCTGGCGGCGACCCCGCGGCACTCACACGATCCACATGCCGGTGATGGTGAAGGCAGGCAGCGTGACGGGCAGGATCCCCCAGGCCGGCATCCTGGGGCCGGGCATGCCCCGCCGGGCTATGGGCGAGCGGGGCCGCCAGGGAAACCCCCCCGCCGCCTCCTGTTGCCAGGCCGCCGCCGGGCCGCGCTCCCCATGGGCGACGGGGCCGGGGCCGGGGCGGGGGCCGGGCTGGCGGGCGGAGCGGGCCCGGCCGTGCGGAGCGGCGCCGGGACAGCCCAGGCCGGCCCCGCCCCGGGGCAGCGCGGGTCCCGCTCGGCGGCAGGGCCGGGCCCGCCCCGTCCGGCGGCAGCGGGGAGCGGGACGGGCCCGGCGCGGCCCCCGGCGCCACGTGGCGTCCGCGCCGCCGGCCCGGGGGAGCGGGACGGTGCTGGGGCGGGCGGCCGCGGAGCGGGACGGCACGGAGCCGGGAACGCCGGGCTCCGCGGGGCGGGCGGCCCCACAGAGCGCTCGCCCGAGCCGCAGCGAGGGACAGGCTCTCGCAGAGCGCAGGGCAGGGCAGGCACAGCTCAGCAGCGAACACCGCTCCCGGGAGCTGGGGACACGGACAACTTTTGCCAAGGCTGACTCGGGCATCGACAGCCGGCTACAGGGCTGGGGGCCTCACGCCCCTTGGCTTCAGGTGATGCCGTCCCTGCCTAAACACCAGCTCTGGGCCCATATCTGCAAAAGCGTGAGCTCCTGTAAGCTTGGGCCAAAGGGCACTGTCAGTAGACGAGGCAGGCGGTACTGCGACAGGGAGGGGCCAGGCAGAGAAGAGCTTGTTCAGTTCACTTTTCTTCCACGGGGCTCAGCGTTCCGTCCTGAGGACAAGGCTCTGTCTGCACCCCACGAGTGACTGACCTTGTGCTCTAACTAAATGGCTGCAGCCACACTGCCAGCCACTGCCTACGCACACTCCTGACCCAGTTACCTTGTTCTCTGATCCCATACGCTTTCTACAACTCGGGATTAAGTGTAGCAGCCAACCACCAACCCCGCTGCCCAGAGAAATGTCCATTTTTCTTATACAGAAAACGTGAGGAAAGGAAGCACAGATTCACCTGGCAGAGAAGCAGGGCTGTGGTAAGACCACGGCCATCCTATTTTCCTATTGGGAACTCAGCAGTAACTTGCCCTCTTGCCCCCTGGCCGCTTGTGGGGATGTGTTTTCAAGTCCCAACACATCCTGTGTCACCAAGGGGTGTGCACAGCCCTCGAGCATCTGGTGCTCATAAAGCATGCACTTTGCCTTCTGCAGAGAGGAGCTGCCGGGTACAGCTCTGGCCCCGGCCTGTGTGGGGGAGAAGCCCTGGCTGCCCACCACCTCCGCCGGGCCAGGGTGCTGGTTACACAACCGCAGGAGCAGTACTGCACACTGGGACGTGTAGTCTTGGGGGATCTCATCATCCTCTGCGTTGAATCGCGCTTCAAGCAGCCTCCTCACAGGCCCAGCTCTCTCCTTGCTGTTCAGCTCATCAGTTCGGGCAAGAGCTGCGTTCTAGCACTTGGCTCCCGAGCCGGTCGTGCTCCAAAGCTGCCCCGTGCATTCCTGTCCGCCAGCAGGCAGCAGGCCTGGCCCTCCCTCTCCCGGCGGCCTCCACACCACACGGACAGTGGGAACAGTGCCCGCTGCGCCGGGACTGCCGCCTCCAGCAGCCTCGGCAGGGCCACAGGCCAGAGGCACAAGCTCCGCCGGGCTGCCTTCTGCGCAGCTGGGCCGAAAATGTCGGGCACAGTCGCTTTCAGAAGAAATCAGCCTCTGTAACAGGTACAAAGTTTTCCAGGGGAGTTCAACAGCTGGCATTTATAGGACTGAGGGTAACTTCTAAAAAGCCAGCTCACTGTTGATGCTTCCTGGAAGTCTTTCTTACAGATCTTTTGAGTATGCTCAGATCCAATTTTTAAATTGAAATTAAAAACAGCAGTGCTTCTGTTTCACAAGTTTCAGTGCCAAATTTATGTTTTACAGCCAGGGCTTATCATTCCATAGGACTTTTCACACTAATAAGCTTCATACCAATGAGGAAAACATCAGCTCCACAATAAAGCGTTCTCCAGGCACATGCTAAATCCCAGTACATATTTCTACTCTGTTTTAGCAGTAGAAGTCCTTGATGTAAATGGGAACAGAAGAGGCAGGTAAATCCAAAAAAGAGTGATGTCTGTTCAGCTTCCTCTGGAAAAAACTTACTCTGACCCTGAGTAAAATTGAGAAAGCCCAAGACTAGAAAAAGTTTATGCTAGGACAAATCTAAGGGGTACTGTTGGAAACAGCACTCCTCACCAGCAGCCATTAGTAGTATGACCAGCTTTTATGTAATTTAACTTATTACAAATAGAGTTCAAGAGACTTACTGATAAACATATCAGGTAGCACATGCTACCTGTCACTTGATTCTGATCTCCTTTCAGTTCAATACTTTCCCTGATTTTTTTTCCTCTGTAACATTAAACCTCACTCCAGCAAAATCCAAACATACAAAAAAATTTTTTTCTGGTTTTCCAGTCCATTCCTACAGTCTAGCGAAAACCGTTTAAAGTGCAATTCTGTCTTTCCAGTCAACATTCCTTCCATTCTAGTCCCACTTCCTGCAGTTCTCTCGGGTGGCTTTTGCTTTGCACCATAATTGTCTGAGTCAAGATGTATTGCTCTCAGTAGAAGCTGGGTTTGCAAACACAGGTTAAAACATAGCATATGCCCAAAACAGCCATCTGAAGGCAGCTGGCAAAAGGGAGCTTCGCTATTAGCTGACACCACCCCCAAAACTCAGAGGACCACCTGGGGATCACCCGACACTGAGGCCCTTGACAACTGAGCAATGGTTTACAAAGAGTTAATAATCTGAAGATTTCAACAAGCAGAAAAACAGAGCTGTAAATAGAAGCGAAGACTCAGAAAGACAAGACAGAGAGGGGGGCTGGATAAAGAAGCACCATGAGAAGCACAAGGACTCAAATACATTAATGAAAACATCTAAGGGCTGGAAAGACACAATCTCCAGGCAGTGGAGGGTGAGGAAGAGACAGCTGCAGCAGTGAAAATATTCCAGGAATGGTACAAATGGGGTTAAGGGAACCAGGATTTATTAACAGGACTTTCCTACTACGCACATTACTTTTCCATTGTGGAATATTTAGACCTTTTCTCATGCAATTCAAACAAACTCCCAAGTTTTTAACCCCCTTACCAAGTCTGTAGGAGTCGCTTGGAATAGGGAAGGCACTGCATTGGTGCCTCACACAGCTCCGAGGACACCATGCACTGTGATCTTGCCATGAAACGAAGTAGAAAATACCAGGAGGGAAGTGTAGTCGTTCAAATCCATCGCAAGCCCTAGCCGTGGAAGAGCCCAGTGTCTCTCATGCCCTTTCCAACTCTAAGTCCTGTCCATGGAAACAAGGATTTCTTCTTCATCAGAGAATCATCAGTATGAGCTGAGTTGTTACCGAGGTATGTGTTCTGCCACCATGACCACATGAACAGAGCACCTGCTCCTCAGCCCTCATCTCTCCCCTGGTAGTGCACGAGCACACACCAACGTAACACCAGAAATTTATAGCCCACATGAAACTGTCGCCTTCTGAAAGAGCCAATCTCTCTATTACAGCTCTGCTTTGTCCATGATGGGAACCATTACTGGTTAGCCCTTGATGGCTAACCTCCATTGCAGCCCCCTCCCTGAGCTGACAAGTGCCCCTGTGCTCCCTCCAGACAGAGCACTCTGTTGAAGAATCTTGGTATATGAAGCCAGGGCTTAACACCTTGACAAGCAAACTCCCCTTTTCCCAAAGCTCTGAGCCACAGTTCCATTACAGAAAAGAAGTGCCACACCAGAACATTCATTTACAGGATGTATTTATTACACTGTAAAAAGTCCATTGGATTTGTAGCCATTTACTCTGTATGTACACTGGTTGTATTCCCACACCCACTGCAGGTTCCTCTCCATACAGGATACACTGGGTTGGAGTCCCACCCATGCCCCTCCCAGTCACCAGGGGGATTTCCAAGATTGAAATTACTGAGAATTTAGCCAACTAGTTGAGGGAGGAGGAGGGTCAGTGATGCAGCGCTTGCCAGGCAGCCAGCTCTGCTCTGGACATGAGCAGCAGGAAGAGCGGGATCTCCTTGCGGCAAGATGGAAGCACAAGAATCACTGCCAGGGCCTCAGCTGCAGGGGCCTTCTGGGGGTAGAAGGAGATGGGATCCCAACAAGAAGATGCAAAAAGAAGGGTGTGATCTCTTCAGAGCTTCCAGGAGAAACCACTGCAGACGTGCTGGGCATCTGTCAGCAGGGGCCACAGATCCCCACATCTGTAGCTGAAGAGGATGCTGTCCTAAGGAAGGGGCTGGTCACCAAGAGACCAATGTGTAGCGAGTGGAAAACAACGCAACACACAGTGGCCCCACAAGTGCTGTGTGAGACATGGCCATGGTGTTCTCCTCTCAGCATTTCCTTCTCATCTACTCAGCTACACAGAGCCTTCTGGATTTGCCTTCTCCAAACAGAAAGCCAGATTACATTTGCAGGAGCAGGGATGAAAGCCCCTATCAGACTTGCCTGTTGCTTAATCTGTATCTGGATTGGGGACTGCTGTCATCCATGTCGCAGGAAGGAAAGCATGTGCCAGCAGGCAAGAAGCCCTATGTAGCAATCTGGGAGCTGCACTGTAAGCAATCCACACTTCTAATCCAATTCTCTACCTGCTGAACTCAGGCATGCCCAGATCCCAAACAAAGCAGTGCAATCAGAAGAGTCAGCATGAAAGCTAGGGAATGGCTGGGGAATTGCCCAGGGACTGGACTGAGTAATCTTGAGAGGCAGTCCTGTACTGCAGCCACTCTCTGGTGTTACATCAACAAGTTTTCCCTCTTTACCAGATGAACTGGTGGCAGCTTGGTCCCAGGCTGCTGGGCACAGGCATTGCCTGGCCCCTGAGATTGCAAAGGCAGGAAGGAGACTGGTCAGTGGAACTGGGCACTCCTCCATGGAGATAAGGATTTTTGGGCAGATTTCTAGGTGATGCCACAAGAAGGGAGCAGGATGGGACATACTCCAGAGGACTGTAGCAACAGCCCTTCTGCTCAGGTTAGCATCATCCTTTAAAACAAACATGCCCACTACCAGAGAACATTTGGCCAGCATCCTCCACCCACAGAGCCTCCTCAGCAGACAGTTCTCTGACACCCTCCAACTAATTGACTTCAGAGCTTGTCATAGGGTCAGTGGGCCGTGGAGTAGCTAAGAGGGGAACAGGAGAGGTGGCTTCAATTAGGGCTGGGTTGAGAATGATTGGAAGAGTCATAGGTGGTACCCCAACCTGCAGGGGAGAGGCGAGAGGCTGCAGGATGAGTGGTGGCTGTGCTGTCGTAGGAGGTATGTCTGTAACAGGGCTTGACTTTGTTGAAGCTGATGCTGGGAAGGAAGGAGAGGCAGAGGTGCTGATGGTGGGTGAGGCAGGTGCACTGGGTCTCTCAGAATCTGGAAGAAGGAAGAGACAAAATAGATCCTTACACAGGTCCTGACAAAGTCACCTATTAGCTCAAAACTAAGCAGGGCTGAAAATCAACTCAGGGGCCTTTTCAGACTTGCCCCGTCATTAAAAGGCCCTGAAGAGCAGGGGTCAATCGCAGTCATTCTGCTCACCCCAATAACCTCAGCAGCAACTTATCCATATGGAAGAACAGTATTTTACAACACTAGAGGCCTGGTCACCAGAGATCATGCTAAAGCAAGGAAAAGAAGATCTATGCCACCATGCTGGGAAAGTGATTTCAGAAAAAAGAAAACGGGACTCACCACTGACACCCAGTTCACAAGGCTTCTCCAAAGAAGCCACATGGGTGGGTGGTCTCACATCCCCCACAGGAGAAGGCGGCAGGGCAGACACTATTGTTTTCTGATGCTGCTGCTCCATTGGTATGTTGGGGACAGGATCTGGGAAGACAAAACATGTAGTGAGACCACACACCAGTTTGCTCACTCCTTTCACCCTCCCTCAATTTGCCCTTGTGCCAAGTTCCCACAGCCTCCTACAACTCTTTTCATCAGCATAAAGCCATTATGGCAGCTGGATACTGGACAAGATGCAAGCACTGGTCCAAAACCTGTGTTCTTAAGGTTTCCCAGCCTCTTGTACCTTGGATGACTGTCTGTTTGAAGAGCTCATCCCGCAGCCGAGGTAAGAAACAGTCAATGCGCTCCCAGGTGATCTCCCAGAGATCTGAGTATCCTGTCCGTGAGTCAGCACTGTGGAATATCCCAGCTGTATCCATTACGAGCAGCATATTCTTCAGAGACTCTGGAATGGCCTCCAGCTATAATCAGAGACAGGACACGGAATGGACAGATAGCAATGAACCAAAGCTCAAAACGGCTGATGGGCTGCCTTGGAAACTGTGGCCAGGGCAAGAAACCATGGAACAAAATTGTTTGGAAAGGAATAAAGTTTAAAAACTCCCAAAACCCACATCAAATCAAAACACCTTTCAAGAAGGTTAAAATGCAATGAATGGTTGTCCAAAGGACTGCATCCAGCACCTTACCAGTAAGTCACTGGAGCCAGCGTGCATGTATTTGTCCATAAAATCCAGGATTGTGAGCCACAGGGCAGCAAAGGTGGTCAGTGAGAGCAGAGGGGACAGATGCTGTAGGAACACCTGGGAAAAAAAACACAACTACTGTCAACAAGTAGTATAAGGGCTGCTGCTCACTGACAAGCCAGTCTCACAAATCTGGATTCCCCCTCCTTGTGGCAGGCTGGGAACATGCACAGGACTGGCCTGAGGATGCCACAGGCCTCTACTCTTCTGAATTGCGTATTTGAAGGAGTGGATCTTGTCTCCTTTGTGGAAGGCTTCTGCAGATCTGCATCACCGTGTCTTCTAGCCCTTCCAGATCTCTGCCTCAGGTCAAGACTATCAGCTTGTGACACGCATCATTTCACCCCAAGAAGAGACTGTCTTCAACTGATGTTGAGTGAAATACTTTTCTCTGTCATGAAGCCACAAACCTCTTCCTAACAACTTTTCCACTAGAATCATGGAGACAATTCTGGAAAGAAGCATGTCCCAGCAGCAGAAGCTGGTGGAGAAGCCCAGCACTGAAGACAGTCAAACTAGCACCCTGACACCTGTCCAGATCAGAGATGCTGAGAAGCAAACACAGCAAACAGTTTGGTTTTCTTGAGGAACATGGTTTCCTCTAAGCTTTCAGGCAGCAGAGGTGTGCTCACCTTGGAGAGTAGTGTTGAGGCTCTCATCCTAGTTTCTTCCATCCCACCAACATCAGCTGGACTGATGTTCTCAAGTAGCTTAGTTAGCAGAGGGAACAGCACCTGTTGGATCAGACACATGGATATTTTAGTGCTGAAAAATGACTGATGAGATTTTCACAGACAGCATTACAAAAAGGCACTGGCTTTTGGGACTGGTGGCTTCTAGGCAAAGGACATGACAGAAGCAATGGGACATGCACATGAGTGGATTCACTTCAATACTCCAAAAGGCCCTGTCAGAAGCCTAATGAGAGAAGAACTTTTCACAGGACCAGGATAGGGAACATCTTGTCTGTTGCAGTGAACATGCTGTTCAAGAAGACAGTGCTGAAGCAGGACAACACTCCTGCACACAGCTTTGCCCTTCGTGACAATGCTGCCCTGCTCTCATGCCCATCCCAGCCAGGTGGTTACCTTGTTGAAGCAGGACTCCCATTCCAGGGCATCCAGGGCCTGCAGGTCATGTACCAGGAGGGCCCGCTGCAAGTAAGTGAGTGCTTGCATTCGTATCTGGCGTCGGGCATCACAGCACAGCCAGGCAATACCTGCAAGAGAAGGATTCAGGGTAAGATCACAGGGAGAGTGTCACATCCCTACTTCCCCAGTCTAGAGTAAAAAGTCTAATGAAGATCAAAAACTCTCTGTGAAAAAGAAAGGATTATACTTGTTCCAGGCCACAGACTGGCAGTCTACTACCAGATCCAGAAAAATGCTGGCAGCTAACTCACCCTAAAGATGTTTTTCCAAATCTGATACAAGTTCTTTTTCAATTACAACAGACCCTAGAAACAACCTATGCCTGCTTTCTACAGTTAGTTCTTGGCTCCTCAAATTTCCTGCCATTACTTTGGAAGTGTCTCTGGTCACTCTCATCACCAGGGGATGGCTTTACCCTGTAGCAAAGGACACCAGCAGTTGGACCACAGTGTTCGGGAATCCGCTGTGATTTTCCTGGCCGCTGTCTCCAGGTGTCGCTGCTCCTCTGCCCAGGAGCTGTAGATGCCAGCTGCTCGCGTGTGCAAGGTATGCATGAGGTCCAGGAGCTGCATGTACACGGCACAGTAAGAAACACACAGGACTTTAAATTTTGAAGCAGCTCTGATCTCTGCTGTTCTCCAAATGAAGCTAAAAGGTTAAAGCTACTCAAGCCTCCTTTCTGTATATACACAGCCAAGCACAGTAATAAAGATGGCATCAGGCCCTGCTGTCTATGCTCTCCTTAAGTGTTCAAGTTCCAGGTATCTTCAACAAGATTTTTGTCAGTTCTGTAGCCATGCCAATCCCATCTTTGAGGAACACCATTCCAGTCCTGTCTAAAGGAAGAATGGGCTCTTTCCTGGCACAGAGCATTGACTCTCCCAGGCAGAGGGATGAACCCAGTGATTCAGCTCTGCCATCCAGAACAACTCTGCAACTTGCTTTTCTTAACAAAAAAGGCATGTGAAGCACATGCCAAGTTCCCTTGCCTGTATGGGCACATGACAGCACTCTGGTCAGTTTACTACTGAACTGAGACCCAACATCCTGGCAGTCAGCAGGCCTGTGCCTTCACACCTTTGAAGTACCAGGTGGGGAGAAATTACTCCCTTAGCCCAGTCCTCAGTACTTGAAATTCCAGTGCCTCAGCCAACAGGGCTTTCCCCTTTCCTCAAGCTCAGATGCCCTGTCAGACTCCTTGCTAAGCCTACAGGAAACTCATGTCTCCAAATGACCTTAATCCATTTTACCTACTACAGCGACTCACAGCTTCCAACCTCCTCCTTGCTTTTCAGAGGACCTCCCTCTCCATTGCTATTCTGCTTTCGCCAGTACAAATTGCAGCCTTCCTCTTTCACTGCCGAGCCACATACTGCCTCCCACAGACACTCTCTGTCATCCAGTGCCCACTTATCCAGGATGCAGCTCTCCCTTGCCCCATAAAGAATTCCAGTGATTACCTAGCCAGACCCTAAGAATGGGAAAGGAGAGGAGGAAATCCGTGCTATACTTACGTCCTGACTAACCTGTAAAGACACAGTGTGGTAGCTGGCAGGGATGCTCTCGTCCTCGTCCTCATCACTGTGTGTGTGCGCCTGGTGCTGGCTCAAGACCCGGGATCGCCGTGTGGAGCTGTCTTTTGGCTTTTTTTTTAACCGACTGGATTTACTGTCATACCTGTGGCTCTTCCCCCTCTTCTCCTGGGATTTGTAGCCTACAATACAAAAGGCAACAGCATTCCATATACAAGAGTCCACTACAAAATGTTCTGCTTTTCAACACATGGGGCAGCCACCTTTTGATTTCCCCAGTGAAGGGCCCTGTCCTCTGACGTGACCACTACTTGCTTGAAGGGGACCCAGGGCCCCATAAGAACAATTTTCCACAAGAGCTGATACTGCTCTCTCCACATCTACTCCAGACCTCCCCTCCATTCCAGGGAGGCGGATCAGAATAAGGTCCCTGCTGTTCACAGGAGACAGGACACTTTTCTCCTGGTAGACCTTTTTCTTTGGACTGGGGACTCATTCTATGACAGCATACTTCACACTGCTTGCTGACTGGCCACCCCAAGCCGAATCCTGGTTGACAAGTGAAGGGCCATCTTACCCCCGTTCAAGCTGGCCTCCACGAAGATACGTATTGTTTTGACACAGAGCTCAAAGTTCTCAGGTGTAACATGGGCAGCATCTCGCACGATGAAGGACAGAGACTCGACACATTTCATGAGAGACTTTGTGTCATGTGGGCCCAAATCCAGCCCCACAGTCAGGCTGTACTGGTTGACGAGAGGTGATGGACCCAGCCTGCTAAGCCCAGCAGTGGATCTGGAGTTGTCGATGTCATCTTTCCCCACCTGCAGGTCACAGGAAGCAGGTAAGCAGGAGAGGGTAGCATAAAAAGAAGCATGTCATATACACACTGAAAGAGCCTTTCTTCAGAAGCCAACAGGTAATGCTTCTGTACGGTTCATTTCCCTTTCTTCCTCATTTGCCTCAAAGCTTTCTCCTTTCCATCTGTGTCTCTCCCCATCCTGCTTTTACATTATCAGCTCATCTTAGCTCTCTTTTCTACTGTCTTATTCTTTCTCTCACTACCACACTTTCTGCTCACTCACTACCACAACCATGGTAGGAGTAGTCTTCTTTGGGCACCAGAAGCCCACTGGCTACTCACCACTAGCCAGCCACTGTTCACGACATCCACATCTGTGACCGAGCGATGCATCTTGCCAGGCTTCGCATGGTCTGTGTACACCTCGGAGTCAGAGGTGTAGCCGCGGTCCAGGCTCATGTCACTGGGATGATAGGAGGAGGACACCTCGCTGTCTGACTGAGCACCTTAAAGACAAAAGGCATGGGGTTTAGATCAAAGCCAAATCGAGAACTTGCAAGAGTAGATGTGGATAACGGAGAAGGAATCCAGATTAGTCAGATTAGCATCAACCAGGAACCACAAGTGGTTATTAGTATGTTCTACACCTGTCAGATCTACCTGCCCTGACATTTAGGATAACCTTAAATTTCACATGTCCCAAGAGAGAAGCCCTTGCGAGGGACAAATTTAAATTACTGATATGTTATTTAGAAGTAAAAACTTGTTCTCTCCATTGTTCAACACCATCTAGAAACTCATCAACAGACAGGCAGAATTGCTGTGAACAGAGTGCACCAAACATTTTCAGGAGATAGAGAACTACAAGGACTAATGTTTTGATGTGCAAGGTGCCAAGTCAAGCAGTTTGCTCTACCAGCAAAGACAGAAGCAGTAAAAGAAAAAGAAGACACAGCTCAACATTAATCCAGAGGGCAAAGTACGTAAGTGTTTTAAAAAATCATACTTCTCCCATCTGTCTAGCACAAAGCATCAGGACCAATCAAAGAAGTTCTAGAAAAGCAAAGAGAAAAACAAAGCCTTCTGGAAAAGACCTTTATTGCTCTTTGCTTTAGAAGTCTGAAGATATCAGCCTCATATATATTGACAGCTGGCTAAAGCAAAACTGAACAATTTGCTGAGAAGACCACCTTTCTAACACAGCCAAGAGAAGTGAGAAATAGTGCATTGGTCTTGCAGGAATGAACTATCCCCAAATGGATCTGGAAATATAATTTTAAAGAACAACTCATTTTATGAGAACCTTAAAATGGGGACGGAGAAGAACCAGTCCCACAAAAGAATCAAGTAAGACAGGAACAGCAGCTGGGTTTACATTATATGCCCAGATAAGGGCATATAATGTAATAATTTGTATAATTTGGGCAAGGCACCAAACCACAACCAGCAGAAAATGCTTCTTGGGTAGAGCAAAGACCTCCTACAGCTGCCAGAACTGATATCAGTTTTCCTCCCACTGCTCCCCAGGGACTAGCACCTGGATTGATGCTCACTGAGTAGGAAGAGATGGCAGAATAGAGACAGGAACAGACCATGAGGAGTGAACAGCAGGTGCTGGTCTTTAATCTTGCTAATGTAGTTTAATATCAGCTTTGTTTTCTTGCAGTCCCCTTTGCTAATTGAAAAGCTTGAGGAAGCAGCTGCTTATCTGGCAGGCAGGCATCAGATTTCCTAGCAAAAGCTGGCCTGTCTTACCTGTGTCGTTATCTGCCCTTGCTGTAACCTGCAGGGCAGCGGGCGGCTTCACCCCAGACCCGATGCACTCCAGGAGGGTGAAAAGCGTGTACCAGTCATCCCCAGAGTGAATGTTGGCAGCATTGGTCTTCAGGAGTTCATGGAGGCCGTAGGCAACCTCATGGCTAACTCTGGACAGCACATTTGGCTTCATCATAAGTAAGATACGTAACGAGAGGAGAACCTGGCCAGAGAAGAAGACAAGAATAACAGACCCAATTACTTACACTCTATTCTCTGGCAATGTACTCCTTCATCGATTAGAGCTGGTTACTACTGCTGTTTGTTGTTACCTGCGGCACAGACAGGTTAAATATGGGTCCATCCAACAGCAACTGGTTTCCTATGTCACTGGGTATAGCCACAAAATCCCAGTAACTGCCTGTCAGAAGTCCCTTACCTGTGCACTGATCTCATCTCGACGAAGCAGTCGAATGGCCAGTCTCAGCAGCCCCACCACTGCCCTCTCCACCAAGAAGCAGAACTCCATTGCATGGACACAGAGATGATAAAGGTGGTCTCGGACAGTTTGCCAGACACAGGTCACACGGTCCCTAGCCACAACAAGGAGGAGGGAAAGGATAGAATGAAAGGACGTGAGACAAGCGGGATCCAGCAGCCTCTCCCACTACTCCAGACAATCCATTATTTCTTAACTTCCGTTAAAAATTCCAGTTGGGATATACAAGAACAGACACATAGAAACAACAAAGCTATCAAACTTACTCATGACTTGCAAAGCAATCAGGTGGGAGAATTCTCCCTCTGGAGTTTAGTTTATATTTTTCAGATTTCAGGATATCAAGTACTAATTCATGAGCTAATAGCCTTTCTGTTTGCACATGCCAGAGTGGAATTGTTAAGCCCTGAAATTACAGCCACATGCTGCTTCAGCTGGCAAACCACAGACATAAGGAACTCATTCCCTGGACCAGGCAGCAGCTGCAGTAAAGCAGGGACATTGCATGGAACGTGCATATATTTCAAAGTCATACCTATTCTCTAGAACAATCCGCAGAAGCATCTCCAAGCAGAAGGCTGCATCTTCTTCATCATATGTCTCCTCATCAGGAGTCACAGAGATTAGAGCCTGGAAGAACCATGATATTTTTATAAATCACAAGCTCCCAAAAATGGGGAACCAACAGAATGCTCTGAGTCTGGCCAAAACTGTTCTCCACTGCCTAGTGAGGTCATGCATAGTCAAAGGCATTGGATAGGGAGGCCAAGCTGAATCTATGGGAAAAATAATTTTTTTTTTATTATGCAAAATGCAGTATGAACTTAAAAGATGTTAAACTCTGATGAAGTGTCTCAGATGAAGAGGAGCTCTGATATCTAGCAGCTTCTAACTAATAATATGTGAAGTGCAGAAAAAGCAAGCGTACCTAAGAATGACTACAAATACTGGAGTTATTCTTCTCAAGCCATCAGCTTGTACATGAAGGAGAATTCCTGACGTAATTGGAGTAGGAGCACTATGTTCCCCTGGAACTGAGATGACACTCCCCTAGGGAGATGAGCTTCTCTAGCCCAAAGGCTAATGAGTCCAGCCTTACTATATCTCCCACAGCAGCCAGGTACCATACTACTTAGGGACACGCTGTCAAATATTTTTGTAGAGCTCTTGCCTCTATAGTAGCCTCTTAGAATGCCCTCATTAGGTACACAGCACACCTGAAATGATGAAAATCTCTAAACTCTGACACAGAACTACAAATACTTTCAAACATTTGCCAAGAGTTCTCAAGGCTTTTAGAATGCATTCCTCAATTTAATGTTTTCTTCTACTGCCAGAGCAATTTGTGTCTGCCAGCACAGAAGTTACTTTTAACAGGTGAACTAAAGATTAGTTTCACATCCCAAATTGTTCCAAGACCTCCACTGAGGACAGAGGAGTTAAGTGAGTACACAGCACATATCCACTATCACGCACAGCATATTTGTTCCACTACCATCCAGTCCCTTGCCCAATATCTCTCTCACCTTCATGAGCTCCTGGAGGGATTCAAGTTGGAGAAATTTGCTTTCTGTGATCAACTTCTCAGGATCACATTGCTGCAAAATACAGAAGAGACAACTGTGTACCTGGAGCCTGTGGAAGGCATACAAACAGATCCTCCAGAAACACGACATGTTCACAGGAAAGACACAGATGTTATTATCTGGAGGAAAAGGCCTTCCAACTAGCTCACTCTTTAACATCAATTACTTCTAACAGACCTGATCTGTGCTAGACAGATTTTATCAGATAACTTCTCTGGCCACAGAGTGGTAGAACCCCAGGTTCAGAATTTGTTGGCACCATATACCTTTACACTGTCTCGGAAAACATTAGTTGTTTGAGAATTCATTAATTTGTCTTTAAATATAGGACTGTGACACCCAGGGCAGATCCCAGCCTGAGGAATCATTCCTGTTTTGATGTGTTAGCTGTGCACAGTAGCACAAAGGACCATTTAGCTGTCAATCCAGACAGGCTCCTCTGTAGTTTCTTTCAGTTCTCAAGTCTTCTGTTACCTGCAATACTGCCAAAGCAGCATGTATATTTATGCTTCTGTTGCCTGTTACCCAAACAGTATTGTCATCGAGAAAAGAAAACAAACAGGTTCTTCTACAGCCTATAGGTTACCTTTATGCATTCCAAAGCCGCTCGCTTTGCCTCCTGTGTTTCCGTAGATGGTCCTCTCATACCAGATTGCTCTGTCCCACTGAGGGTGAGCCAACTAACAAAACTCAGTACTGTTGATTCACCACTGCCAATCAGAAGACACCAGCATCAGTAAGAAAACAAGAAATCACGTTATTTTCCAACCTTTGTACGAGAAAGACTGCCTGAGACAACTGCCACTGACCGGTTAGATGGTGTCTCCTCACGCTGCAGATAGATTTTGCCATTAGGATCCACAAAGTCTTCAACCTGGAACACAGACCAGGACATGCATATCACCAGCTGTCCACATTTTATAGCTCTCTTCCCCAACCCCATTATATTTGTCTTAGTGATGAAACACTACACCAAACAGCCCATATGTGGGCAGTCAAACCCAGCTCTTCACCCCACAATCCTGTCAGTAAAGCACCATTCTCATGTGGTAACACCAATGCAGTGCTCTAGTACTTCATGCCCATAAGCATATCCCTCTTCTGCACAACATTCAAAATCTGTTCAAGTAAAATAAATGCTGCAATTCCTCAAATCTAACAAGAAATAAAATGAGAAAAAATGAAACAAGCTTTAAAAGAAAGCTGCACATAACTTGAACACTATACCTTTCACAGGCCTCTAAGTTCTGTACACACTTATCCAAAGCAAGGCCTTTGCAAGAGAGCTGTCCTACTTTTGGAGCTGGATCTATGAAAAGCCAGCTTCCCACTCCCCTAACTCATCAGTTATCCACCAGCCAGCTAATTATTACCTCCACCATGGCCTTGGGCAGCAGCTCTGCTCGGAAAAGCTGTAGCATGGCCTCCATGATGTTTTTCCAGCCCTCTCGCAGAATGTCACCATGGCGATGGGCCAAGTGAAACACTGTCTTTGCTGCAATATGGGCCTTGGGATTACTTCCAAAAACAGTGGGCAGGTTCTCAATAGACTGCAGGAAAGAAGAGGCGGTGGCAATCAGTCAGAAAGAGATGTTTTCTTTTCAACAGAAATTAGGGCAGATGCTTCAGAACTGGTTATGGGAAAGATAACAATTGTCTGTACGATGCTTGGATAACTCCTCAGCTCACATTCACTTTGCACAAAAACAAGGAAAAGGTAACTTACCTGATACAAGCTGAATCACTGAACCAGCTAGATATAAACTTCCCAAGAATGACAACTCAGAACATTTTGAAAGTGCATGCTGAAAACCCACTAATTTATCCTGCTACAGGAACTCAGTTCAGGATCAAAGCCTTCTACAAAAAGGACCACATCTCCTCTGGAAGCAGCAATTACTCTGCCATGCTGTTAGAGAAGGAAACTATGGCAAAAACCATTACTGACTCGTAAAATTACTCCTACCACTATCTAACAGCAAGATTCAAAGTAAGTCAATCCTAACTTGAAGTCTCTGCCAATGATTGCTGGATCTCAAATCCTCATCATCTGTTCAACGTACTCACGGCTTGTCAAAATACAAAAAGTGTGCTAAGTCATTGAAACCAACCAAACATACACTGCCAAAACAAGAAAAAAAACCAGCAACCATGTGAGCTAATATCGAACAGTGTAACATGTTCCACGATTCTGCAGTTACCTAAGGTCACTGCAATCTTCCTTTTGTGAAGAGATGGGCTTTGCCATTCTCTTGTTTATGTGGACAAAATCCATATTTACCCCCTCACCAAGAATGGAAAAGAAGACAAGGGATTGAAGGAGTCAATGTATCCTATCTCAGGTATCAAGTTCAGAAACACTGATTCCTGCTTCAGCCAAACTGATGGCAAAACTGTTGTCAAAATGGGTCTTTGATTTAGAAGCAAACTCCATTAGAAGTGCCAATCTGAAATCTGGCAGAAATGCAACTACCAATTTGGGTTTTTATCCGTTGTTGCTATGGGGAAGCTACATGAATACATGCATCTCTGGAGTGTTAGGGTGCAAACAGCAATATCCCTGATATTGCTCTGTGGCAAGAAGCCACATCACTGAAAACCACACACACAGGTTTTGCTACTACATACTGAGTCAGTATGAGTCTTGACTATGGATCATGAAGTAGGGCACCCATTCTTTCTAATCACTTAAAGCCCATCCATGTTCCATTCCATTTCCCTTCTTTCAATCAAAGTGGCCATGCATAGCAATTGCAGTGCATGGAGAAGACGCCTGCTTTGACTCTTCAGTCCTCTGAAGATAGCCCCTTTTCCTCTCCTTCCTCCAGCCACTTAAGTATTTGTTCAGTTGTCTTATTCCACTACTGTCTCCAAGCCTTACAGAATTTAGGACAGCAGAAAGTAATCTATGTACTTGGAATCTGGCCAAAGATAAAAACTCAGCCTTCTTCAAATCCACAAGTCCCTGATTCTATGTCATCACCAAAAGACATACTTGCTTAATTAACTCAGACCTCAGACTGCTCCAGATTCCAGTCTCACAACTAGATGGGATGCAGCTGGCAATAGCTGGTGCATCTGAGGGCTTAGTCTAGTCTAGCTGCTTCTGCTGTGTAAATCTGTGTCAAACTGTTTCATGGCAGACATTCCTCTGCTTGTTTCCTACTGGCAGTCTCGAGGTCTGGTAGTGCCTGAGGATGATCAAATACTGCATCTTTACTGTTATGAGCTGTGGAGGAAGAGGGAATCTAAAGCAAATCCTCTGCTCGGGATTTGTCTTTTAAAAAATTTACCTGTCTTGGCCTTTTTACTCCCATGCTTTCAGTCTTGAATCATCTTGTTTCCCTTTCCTGTATGTGTGGCAATTCTGTTCTGCTCACTGTGGTTCTTGCACTGGTTCTGAGAGCAATACTGTGAGATCCTTTGGGAGTTCTGACCCTTTGCAGGAATTGCTGTCAACTACTCCTTAATACACAGCATAATCTGCCACACACTGTCTATCAAACACTTTGGGGAAAAACAGGCGGATGCTGTAACACACAAATAGATTTGGGCAATAAAGTTTACACTAACCACAGCACCTTGAATTTATTCTCATGGTACACCCCAAAGAAAGTCTTCAGAGCTTGCCAAATGTGAGGCTAACAGCCGATCTTATTACCATACTCCACACCCCAAATGACAACTCAAAGCATTTGTTTTTCTAACCCCTTTATGCTTATGCTGTGCATCTACATAGATCCTACACTTCAGAAGTACATCTCACAAAACAGTCCCCCTTGGCACTGCATTAACTCTGTAATAGAACAGTCAGTGTCTGAAATGTATGAACTTGCTAGGGATCACAGAGATCTAAGTCTCTTCAGATCAAATAGGTGAATAAACAATTTTACATCAAGGCATTCTGCACAAACTGACACTGGTGAGTAGAAGAAAATTTGCATATTTGAATTTGTCCTATGGAAGTCCCACTTCACTACACATTTCCCATTACTTCCTCCAGAAAACTCTGGGCAGGGGCTGATAGATAACTCCAGATACAATGATAACTAAAATAAGCAAATATTGCTGCTTAAGAGAGGAAGAGAGCTCCAGTGTAGTAAAAGTCATGCTCCTTCTCCCCTCTTTGCAAACTTACCTCACTGCTGAGAGCTGTAAACTTGCAGAGAGAAATTATGAGATTGTCAAACACATCACTAAGGCCATAGTGAGCAGAAATCATTGCACATTTTCTGGGAAAAGAAGAAAACAGAAAATAATCTACTAAGCACAGACAAGTCTGTCTACAGAACAGCAAATCTGAGACCCTCTCTGTTGACATTTTAGACCTTCCTCTCCATCCATTCATAATGAATGCTTATGTACAAAAGTCTGCTATTATTGTTTAAATAAACTCAATCCTTATGCATAGATACTGATATTTTTCTACGCGGATGCAAGGATCAATTTAAAGGAGTGAGTCTAAACAGACAGACCACTTGCACCTGAACATTATATCCAACCTCCTGTCCTGCCATAAGAAAGTTTGCTGAGATTGGTGGTAGCGCTGAAGTCCAGTTTCCAAGGTACCATGGCTAAGGCAGTATATTGAGAAAGCTTTAAAACTATGCTTAAAGCATCATTTGATCTGATCTAAGCATGACCAAAGATCATTCCAATAGAGTTGCTCACAGATGGCAAGTTTTTTAACTACTGGTCATCTGGGAAGGAAAAGAAAATCCCCCATCCCATTCAGCCACCCCTTTGGACTCATACACATGAAAGGTTTTGTTCCTACATGGAGATTTTGTCAGCATCACTGTAGAAGCTGAGTGACTTTTCCCCCTCACTTCTAAATTGCCTAGCTGTGTCAGTAGATTCTTTAAATGTAACCAGGTTGGAGTTTAAAAATACGTACCCTGGGCACTTTGATTTATTACAACAGCAGTCAAGCTAAACAGTGACTGACAAGCCAGAGGGGCCAAGATGGGATGAATTGATACAAACGACAGAACACTAGAGGATTGTAGGTCATAAAAAAGTGCTTTTCAATTGCTAGGAAAAGCAACATTTGATAATGACTGTGATGTCTCTCTAGCAGATAAATAGGAGCCAATGGTCCTGCTTTTACTCTTCTGGGTCTTTATGAAGGTAAGAGTTACCTAAAACCAGAGATAGCTTTCTGGATTATTGTTTCCTCTAAGCTCTTGTCAAAAACATAAGAAAGCGCTGCAATGGTGGGGCCCCATGTCATGGTGAAGAGGTCATGGTCGTAACTTCCAGGAGGCACGTGGAGAAATATTCCCTCATCAGTGGCACCACGATGCAGCAGGACATTCCAGATATAGTTTTCCTTCACCAGACCCGTCTGTTCTTCTGGCATCACTATCTCATCATTTCTACAAGGGAGGAAAGCAAAAAGATTGAATTTTTCATTCTGAGCCAAACCTAACATTTACACAGTGCCTTTCATTATGTAGTCCCAGAGCTAAGCAATACCTGTTCTGGAATGATTTTGCCAGCTCCTGAAACATTCTGTTTTCCTAGGCCTCCCTGCTTCGCTTGCCCTTCTTAGATATCCTGAATATAAAGTCTGGTGGTTCTCAGAATCACACAGCAGCAGCTGTGTAAGGTCAGTATTGAAGAAGCAGATACCTACTGCTACAAGTGCAAAACACAACACGTACTGCCGTTAAATGATGGGAAATTCTGGACAGCACACTGGCAAAGCTTCAACCTCCATTCAACTCCCAACCTATTAGAGTGCTCTCTTCATATCATTATTCCCAGTTAAAATTAGTTACATTGCTGCAGTCACCAGTAAGCAAGAGTATCTTTGCATATGAATAATGGAAATATTCCTATTATGCCAAAAATCAAATATTAGAAAGGAAAGTAGTATAAAATTAAAATAAGAAACCAAAAGCATGATGGGTGATTTATAACCAGGGTACTATAGATCCTTACTCTAACTTGAATGAAGCTATGAAGTAATGAAAGTAATGAAACAATTATGATCAATGCCAAGTACTGCTTGCAATCCTAGACTAAAACATATAAAGCCTAAATACATACTCTCTAGACTTGGGTATCAATGCACAAGAGAAAATCCTCTGCAAATGACCAGCTAAGTGAACAAGAGCCTCAAAGCACTATGAACAACAGATTACAGCCAATCTGAAGAGTTCTTTCTGCAACAATCAAAAAACAGCATACTTCAATTGCCAAAGAGGCAATTGTCATGTGCTAACAACAACTGTAGAAACTGCTCCCGATTTATGCATAAGAAATAAGCTCTTCTCAGTTTCAGGTGCTGACATATTTTGACAAGAGCTGTTATTACTGGGATAATATAGGAAAACAAGTTTGCAGTAAACAGTGCATTATTTTTAAAATTTCATATATGATTGAAATTAACAGAAGCAAGTGAATGGGTTTACTTGGAAGGTTTCAGGAAATGAAAATGTGGTCAAAAGTGTAATGCGAAGACCTTGAAGAGGATCACATACTACTTCATACAGATTGCAGTCTTATTTTTTCCCCCTAATAAGACAAATAAACAAATAGTTCCTCAATCTCAATTATGACACTGGGGCAATCTATCTGAGATGGAGCAATATTTAAATGATACATCAATTATTCTAATCATAGAACATACTGGAAAAGCTGAAATATCTGGTGGAGGGGGGATAAAGGGAAATAGACTGAGAGGCACTGGGTAACAAAGATATGTGTATATCTGTACTCAGTCTACTATTCAAAACATTAAGAGAACCCTCAGGGGAGAAGGGCCAATCAAAACTAGAGCTCTGTTTGAAAGGTAGAGCTCTGTCTTGAAGAGCTTCCAGATATTCAGACAGGCATCACCCACCTTCCTGGAGAAGAGAGGGAGGGTCAGCCTAATCACACGGCCCTGCTTCCAGCACCAGCTATTGCCTGCCACTGCAGATGGAAATCAGCTGAGACTCAGACACATCCTCTCAGCTTCAAATTGGCTGGGCCTGGATTTACCAATTTACTGATTTTTGAGCTATTATTAAAGCTTCCCACCCAACACTAGTTTGGGCACTAAAGGGACTCAGCCACCAGGAACTCTCCTCAAATACTGTTCTGTGTTCCAAGAGCTTCAGGGGGAGCAGAAGAGGTTGGTTCAGACAGCAGTTTCATCTGACCAGCTCAAAAGCAAAATATATTAAATGGAGACCTGGACACATTGTGTCAGGGCACAAGTGCTGCTGTGGGGATGAGATTACCTCTTGAACCACATAAAAAGTTCCAAAAAAAGTCTAAAGGCCTGGTCTGGAGAACAGAGCCTTCTTAGATACAGCATTTCACATGTGCTGGTCTTGCTCAGCCATTATTTTCCATATTCATAGAAGCAACATATTTTTTAAAATTTATTTTAAGATCTGAATTAAACTACCATGGCAAAAATCCAAGATACGAATCCAAATGTAATTGCTGTGACAGGCTTGTTTACTGCAGCTCCACACAGAGCTGGAATTTGGTCTGAGGCAAACAGGCACATGGTGGTGAATCTCTCTCCATACTCTCCAGATATGTCACTGACCCAACAACTCTACTTTGCTCTCTGAATACATGGAGATGGCAGATTGAGTCTTACTTGATGGCATGATACATGTCCTCCAGGATGTCCTGTTCAAAGTCTTTGCCTCCATTCACACCTTTCAGGTTCTTCCGAAACTCCTGCAAAAAGTTACACCAACATTAATTCCTAGTATATCCAACTTCAACTGTTTGGCTGGGATCAGTACTCCACTTGTTTTTCATGGGGCCAGAGGGAGATTTTCCTGCATTCCTCAACATGCAGACTCAAAATTCAAAGGTAACTGCTATTCTTCGTGGGAGTAGTGTGCACCGTCTCCTGTCTATGCTTACAAGGAAAGAGGAGAGACACAACACATGCGTAGCTGAGGCTGGACATCAGAATGGCAGCCTGTACCACTGCACTGGCACTCACATGATTTGAACTCCCTAAAAGCCCACAGCAGTACAACAATCTTCTCCATGTTACTACGTCTGAGGATACAGATTGCTCACAGACACACAAGCCACTTTAAGAATTTGCTACGTTTTCTGGCAAGCTCCTGTTTCTTCTGTCTCTTGCCTACAGCTACTCTCTCAAATTGTACTCAGCTGTGGTGCTGCACTCCAGCTTACTGTGTATATGAGTGAAGAAGGCCAAAGAAAAGAGACAATGCCAGTGAGATAAAAAAGAGGTACTACACTGTTTTCAAGACCAGAGAAGACAGGTGCCTGCACTGGAAACACTCACCTCCAGAGTCATTGGGACATTCTGCTTGCGGACATTGTGGTTATGCTGGTCAGTGTTCAGCATAATAACTGCATAGGCCAGGGCAAAGCAGGCATCACTATTGGCAAACGGAGACCCATTTGATTTCTGAAAGGCAAATACATGCACAAATTAATCCTACAGGAACAGTGATAGCAGTGCCCAAAACAGCCATTTTCCTAACCACAGTACTGAATCATCTCTGGGACAAACAAAAATCCCAGGTTCTGGCTCCAGCTTCTAAAAAGCAGCCCAAGGAATCTATTTACCACTGCCAGCTCCTACAAAACAACAGCTGCTGCTTGCAGAGCGCAATTATATAGGCCATTTGATCTGACATGTCCATCGTGGCAAACAGATGGACAAGAAAGAAGGCAGTTTTGAGCTTTCTGCCACCAAGTACACACCCTCCAATGTTCTGTGAAAGCTTCTAACAATCTCTGAATTACAGGTGCCTCTCCTGGTAATCTGAAGGCTTCTAGATAAAGTCGTAAAGCTTCATCCAGCCTTAAACCTTGGAAGCTGAAAGTCCTGCAAAAACAATGAAATGCAAAGAGAAGCTGAAACAGGATGGGAAAAGTAGGATAAACTTAATAACTACAATCTTGTTTGCTTAAACAGTAGAGAGGAGGGTGAGAAGAAAAGAAATATACCATGAACAGCCAAGAAACAATAAAAGAGAGTCAATAATCTTAGAAGTGATTATGTATGTAATTATCTCTCCAGTCTTTGCGGAGTTGGGCCCTGCTGAAAGGCGTTCAAATATCATACTTTTATACACTTAAGGTGTTACCATATGCGAGAGATGCACAGAATTAAGGCACGGCACTGCAGAGAGAACCAAGTGATAGAAATCCAATGCCTCCAGGAACTACCATTCTACTGCATTTTTAATTACTAAACTCTTAACTTTCACTGTTTCCCGACTAAAGAGATACAGAAACATACTTACCCAACAAAGCTTTCCAGCAGGTCTATGTTCTTACGGTCACTCACAAATTCCCCAATCATCTTTTTGTCCAGGCGAGGATTTTCCCGTAACCACCTGGCCACTTCATTGTTGTCAATGGGAGTGGCAAGAAGGTTTTTCTCCTGCAGAAACTGTATTCCTTTCTTTGGCTTTTGGTTGAACTGCTCTGTGCCCGTTATCAGGAGCTGCAGGAGAAATTCGGATGTTCACTTACAGCTTGAAGTGTATTTCTTTAGATTGTCCTTGGCATTTGAACCAAAAACAAAACAGAAGAAAGATCAACCTCAGCATGATCAAGTTTACTGTACTGTGTAATCCAGGAAAAAGGCTAATGAAGGACAGAAAACCTGCATTCATCTTTTGATGGTTTCACCATCAAATAGTACTGAACAGAGTAAGCATAAGCTGCCATCTCTGAAAAGTTTTAATGTCTAACCAAGCAATAAGTTCTGCTACTTCAAATTCCTCACCTGCTCTCGTTTGTAAACACAGCAGATAAACCCCAGGCATGTGGCAAGATCAGCCCTACCCAGTTACAAAGCAGCACTGCTGCTCTATTGTCCTCTTCTGTCCCTTTGGCTCCAGGTTCTCCTAACTACCTCACCATCAGGAGACAGGCAGCAAGAATCCTCAGCACTTATTCAGCAGGTGTTAGGAAGCAATGCTGCAAAAGCTAAAACTAAGAACTAGCAAACATTCTCCAAGTGAGAAATAGTCCCAGGAACATCCGGCATTCCAGCCTGACAGGGTTATCTGTAGACTGGAAAGAGCAGCTACATATCTGGTTCTGAAGGGAAGTGTTGCAATGCACGGAAGTCACCTAATTTGCCCTCCTAGAAAACTAGACTGTACCACAGTCACAGTGTAATAAAACAACTAAGAAGGGGTTAACTGAATGTTCTTGGTGGTGTTCAGAAAAACCAAAAGCACAAACAATGGTATGAACTTTACTGAGGAACCAGAATAAATGTCAGTTCCCTGTTAGCTCCTATCATGATCAGACTGCTAGCAATGACCTAGTGAACTAAATTCGTGACCATCATGATTACTAGCTCCCCTGGTTTTCTCAGTACCTCAGAAGCCACCAGCTCTCTGGTCTCTGCTTCCCCTGCCTGTGTGAGCATCCTCAAAATTGCAGTGAAACGAAGACCCTAAAATAGCATGGAGTGTAAAAGACCCAGTGAGGCCATAACAAAAGAATAACCATGCACTGCCCTGGTTGAACAGGCCTGAAGGGCCTGTATAACATTAGCAGCATTTTATTTAACTGTAAATCCTGAAACCCAAAATAAAGGATATTCTATGGACTGGTTGAGTCCACAGACTTCTTAAAACCACTTGAAAGGAGGTCAGACTGCTGGCAGTTTGCACTGTATTTACAATCATGTCAGTCTTGTGCTTCTGAGCTTCTGGTCACCGCCTTTGGAAACAAAGAAAACTTTCTCTTTGATGCACAATTTGTTTTCTGCTTTTATTTAGCTTTTTTCTTCCTTCCAACTGTGGTAATATTTAGTACTTCAGAGGTTAAAGGAAGTAGAACATGCTGGTGGCCAGGTTAGCATCAACATAACTAAAGCTGAGTGTTTGGTATGCCCTGTTTATGTGCTTAGGATGAAACCACTAGGAGATTTAAAGTCAGAAAACGATTTTCCCTGGGCAAACTCAGAGATTTATTAACATCTTCCTGCCCTCTACTCTTGATTTCTTCTAAACTTGTTTTCCAGCAGAGCAAAGCCAGAGCATTACCAAAGGTTTTCAGTTAGAACAGAGGAAGCACTATGCAAGCTCCCTTCTCAACAATGGACTTTCACAGAGTCCATCAAGCAGAGCTGCAATGAAAGCAAGATTTAAGGTCAGAACTTGGTGGTTCCTTTGAAGACTGTGCTGATGATCAGTTCCCCCCACCGTCCTTGTGGCTGGTGAAGCCAGTTACCATTACCCCACTGCAGCACTGTGTTGCAGGTAAAGAAAAAAGTTTCCAAGTACTGCAGTAAACTTCCTAGAGAGAAACAAACACTATGAATTACACTCAGATCCAGAGACTGCTGGAGTGGATCACAAGGCACAGATTAGTATGGTAGCAGAAAGAGATGTACTGTATTTTCTCCTGTTTTTGATTAGTAAGTTTAAACAAATATGACCATCAATCCCTTATGAAAATGTAAAATAAAACCACCTATGCTGGACAGAGAAGCCAGAAGCCTTTTAGTCAGATACAAATAGAAAACCCTTTCTCTTTTACCACCAGTGAATCCTTCAAAGACATTAATTACTTTTCCATTATACCATCTCCTTACCCACAGCTACTACGGCCACTCGTGTTTCATCCAGAACATGCATTATTTTCATATTGAAATTTAGTAATCTCTCACATCTGAAATGAGTCTACTTCATGCATGTGTTGAGAACAAATTATGTACAAAGAACACATATGAATGGAAAAATTCTCAAGAAACTCACAACAAAAAAAACCTGAACAGTCCCATGTAACCCCTGGGGACTTAAGATATATTCATCCACTGTCTCTGGAGGTGAAAGGGCAGGCCAGTACCAGATATCTGACACAAGACAGCAGATAAATACAAAGCCATTAGCATGGAGTACCTTTATCAACACTGGGCCTAGACTGGACCCACTCAGGGAATGAAAAGTGGTATAAACTTTAGACTGTAACTTGGATTAATGAAGTTCAAGGAAACAGACTCTGAAAACAAAGAATGGCTTTACCACAATCAAGACAATCTTTCTGGTCACCCTTATGACAAAACAAACATATGAATTACCAAATCAGAATAACAGACCAGTTAGTTTCTACTACCTCTTGGTATGCTCTCCATTTACATCTTTGATAAGAGTAGTGAAGCTGCCCTTTTTGATCAAAGTACCTGATTATCTCTATAAACTAAAAAACTAAATCCAGAGATTTTCCCACCCAGAAATCAGATAGACCTAGTTTACAAACTGTGCTACAAAATTTCCCTGACTCCTCTTGCAACCTTCAGCACAACTAAACCAGAACAGGTAATAATCACTGCTGTCTCTGCAGTGTAGCAGGGTTTTCAGTGGCTGACTCTAATTCTGATCAGCAGAGACCAGAACTCAAAATTTCTGCGATATGACCAGTCATGCAAAGCCCATATGGGATAGGAAATGAGGAGAACACTAAAGAGCCACCTGTAGTATATTTCAAACCATACCTTCTTTTTGTTCTTAATCTGCATAAGTTCCTGAGGACTTGGAAGGATACAAGAAAATCGAGTAGGTTTCCTGGGGATACTCTTCTCAGCTAGAATGACAAAGCATTGTTACAGTCAAACCTATCCCCAGACTAGCACTCAGGCATGAGAGTGTCCCATAATATCTTTCAGTCATGGAGTCTTTGCTGCAATATGTTGTCCTGCGAATGGCAGTCACACTTCAGTTTGATTACTACATTCCCCCCACCAACATTTTCTTCAGCATAATTGCATAGTAGCTTCTTGTCCCAGACAATTTCACACAGCCACAAGATTTAATTTTCTGGCTCTTTTGGCTACCTATGTTACTGATTCCCTGGAGAGCCCCTAACTTCCTTCAAAATTCTAAGCACTGCTATGAATTCACACACTTTTGACCCAAAGTGACCCACCAGATCTAATTGCTCCCAGAAGAAATGTAACACCTAGTAGGCATAAATAGCACACATATAATAAACATACATTCACCATATACCTCCTTCCAATTTTGAATGCAGTACCTACAATGGTCCACACTGTAGCAGGACCTGTCAGCAAATGTCAGGACTATTCTTAGGATTTAGACACCCAGGGTATTGTGTCAGGCTACTGCCAAGGCTGTTACCTGCTTCACTTCCTCCTTCCAATTCCATGCAGCTCTCCTTCATCTGGTCAGCCATAAGGCATCCACTGGTGGGAGGACATGCCCCAGCTGGCTCTGAGACTACACTGGAAGATTTTCCCTCACTGAACACTCTCTCAGTATCTGTAGAAGTTAAAACAAACAAACAAGCACACAAAACCCAGAAAAAAAATCCCAAACCAAACAACTACATGGAAACAAAACCATAAGCCAAGAAAAAAGGTACAACAGAGAAATAATGAACTGATCACTCTAAATTGAACTCGCTTATTCAATTGAGTGTGCTTATTCAAAGGAGTTCTTTTTAGTAACTATGATTTTGCAGTATCCTCAGTATTTTGTCTCTATGAATTCCATGGCATACCCTCATTCTGCTGTGATTCCAGTCTTGACATGGCCTTTATATAAAGCTTCATGAGACACAAATTTTAATATCTGCGAATTTTACAAATAGCAAGGTTATTAACATCAGTGTGTAGTTATAAAACATGCAACAGGAAGACTGAAAACATGTATTTAAGGAGTTCACTATGTCAGCAACCAAAATGAGATCTCCAAGTTTAGCATAAGACTAAGCTTAACATTAAAATATCAAAGAAAGGGGTCTTACTATTGCTTGTTTCTTTGGTGCTGTTGATGGTTTCTGGGCTGGGTTTGACAACTTCCTTCTCTTGTTGATGTATGTTACTCAGCACTTTGGCCTGGCAGTGTGCCTCAGTGCTATCTATCACTGTCAGCAATGCTTCCAGAGACAGCAGATGGACAGTGTACAGCTGTCCAGAAACTGGAAAGGCATTCTGAGAAAGAACATGTAAGTATTAGTGAACTTTCACATCTCTCTCACCATAACAGGGTAAGTAAATTTCCCCCCACAGCTCAGGGAAGGCAAAAAACTAGAACAGAACACCCTAAGCTTTCTAGCTTATATATAGTAGTTTATTTGCTATTATTAAAGCATCATGACTGTTCCTTTTCTCTTCTGCTTCCAAGTGTGAAATGGCCCTCCTCATCTCTATGGCACACTCAACCCGGACCCTTTGACCGCTCCCCCTTTTAAGTTCTGCCCTGAGTCACCGGTTGCCCCTCCCTGCCCCGCCGCGGTTCAGCACCTTGGAGAGCAGCTTGGTGAGCTCCTCGAAGAGGTTGGCACAGTAGTAGTCACAGTCATAGTTTATGTACAGCTCGGTGACAAAACTGGGAATCCTCCACAGCTGAACAATGGCTTCCAAAGCCATCTCCTTCATTTCATAGGGCATCTTTGGATTTTCCACAGTGATTATTTCCATCAGCTTCTTGATATACATCTGGCAGAAACACAGGGCAGCTCAGTTTAAGGAAAGAAAAAAAAAGCAGGACAGTGAATAGCTTTGAGGACTGCAGAGGGAGATTTAAGCTTCACCTTCCCCCATAACATTCCATCTTTAATGATGGCTCATTTTGAAGGAGGCTGTAAAAAGTTTTCAAACAGTTCTACCGTTTGGTGCACCTGGATCTACAGTTCTAAAAAACAGACTGAAGGCAGGCAGCAGAGTACACCACTCTCAAAGACATTTGATTTTTCAACAGAAAAAGGCCTACACAGCCTACCCATAACACTGAGTCATTTATACAAACATAATTTGACACTTAGACTCTATTTTACTGTCCAGATATATGCATTTAACTGAAGGCCAATGAGGCACCTAGTGATACTCAAAAAACTCACCTCCAGCTGGAATTTCAGATGCTCTCTCATGCTCTCAAAGAGAAGAAAGCACACCCTGAGAGAGGCTGCATACAGATTGAGCCGTTCAACACTCAGTAGCTGAACAAGAAACAAAAAATCCTTTAAGAATTACAAAGGCAAGTCATTATGTGCTGTAAGTAGCAGTACTATGGCACTGCAGGCATCATCTGCAACCAACCAAAGATCCACACACTGCCCTCCACAGCAATATTTTAAAAAACAATCCCTTGTTCAACCTCCTGGTCTCTATTTTTGCTAGTGAGGGTGAATATACTTAATTCTCATCTGTATGTGGTAACACTTTACCTACTACAACTTGGTTCTTTTGCCAAGTCCACAGAGGCCCTTAGTGGTGAAGGAACATGGAAGAAGACCTGCCTCTGAGATGACCCCAGTGCAATTGACAGCTTGATATCTCCCAAAGGTTCTGCCTACTATTAAACTGGTAACTTGCATGCATAATTACCTCAAAACCAATTATATCAAAACAGTGTTATCCCACAGTAACAGGTCATTCAAATCACGCTCAGCCTTCTTGGCCCTGGTCTGCAGAAAATAGCATGACAACCTCTCTGGCTTTGCAACAGCACTATTTGGTACAATACAGCACTCTCACTGCAGTGCAGGAGAGAGTTTGTTTGCAGACCTGCCAAACCTCATAATACTAAATTTCAATACACTCCTCAATAGAAATTTGTATCTGACTCCCCAGGGCCATATTCCATGTGAGCATAAGCCAGACTCACTTGAAATAGGTGCCGGCACAACTCCTCCTTCACGAGTCCTAAGAGGGACTGACAGTTTGCAATGGGCGCTGACTCCAGGGCAACAGTCAGCAGCTGCAGTCCCATGTGGATCATCACCTCAGAGTTGTGGCGGTCATGAGGGTTGGTGAGCGAGATGAGAAAGCGGAACAGTTCTCTAATACATGGCAACCCATATGGGACCAGAGCTGCTCCTAAAGAAAAAAGAGAGATTAGCAACCTAAATTTTCTTTTTGCAGATGCCTAGCAAATGTTAAAAATTTAATTGTTACAGACCCGCTAAGGAATAGGAGCTTATCAGCCTCTTAGCAGGAAGTGAAACAAAACAGTAGAAATGACAGAGGACTTCAGCTGCATTGCCCACCTCTCACCTTCTTTTTGGGAAGACTGAGTAAAACGTACTCCCCGGGGATTTACATAGTCCATGTCATGAACTGAGGCAGAGTCAGAATGTTCTGCTACAGATGTGCACTCCTCTAGGACCTCAGGGATAGACTCAACAGAAGCTGACTGGACCTTCTCCTCCCTCAGAGTTTCATTCTTCAATGAAATTTCATTTGAGAATTAAAGAAGCAAAAGAAGAGTTAACAAGCGCCAGACAAGTGAACAAAAAAATTTGTTTGCAGTTAATCTGTAACTATTTGAACAGCACAGGTCACTAATGGAAGAGTATCAGAAAAACAAAATTTAAGAGAAAAGAGAGCCTCTACATAAGCTTTATATAACTCTAGGTTGTGAGACTAAGGACTTTACCTCAAAAATACTCCTATAACCTATCAGTTCTTACTGCCTCTGAGGTCAAAATTTTGCTCTTTTGTTTTTATTTTAAATGCTACACAAGTTCAGCACACTACTTCTGTTTAAGTCTTCCTTACCATTCAAAATATCTGCAGCTCTATGATCCTCTTAATAGCATTACTGTTGTGGGGAGAAGTGATTATGCTGGGAGTTGGAACTTTCCTTTGCAAATTATATTCATGTACCTGGAGTTCAGGCTGATTTTGGTTTTCAGTGACTTTGGCCTCATTTGAAGGTGTTCCTGCATTAAGTCCCAAAGAAGCGACTTGGTCCAAATCTGTCAGGTCTTCTTTGGATGTCGTCTGTGAGGACAGCTCCAACCCACTGTCTGTAACAGGGCTGACCGCTGATGAAACATTTTCTGAGCTCCCAGAGGAGCTGGGAGAAGGAGCATCTATGAAAGCAACTCCGCTTGCTGAGAAGAAACAGAAGGAAAAGGATTAGTATTGCTCTGTCCCTCAACCACAAATTCATACATCAAACGCAGCAAATTCTTTCATTACTACTTCACACAACAAATAGTCTAAGCAGCACACTAATGTGAGAGAACACAAGTAAACTAAGATCTCTCCTGCTAGGTATTAATGAATTAAATAGATGAACATCAAAGATACTAGCAGTTCTCCAAATTTAACATAATAATTGGAGTCTAACTGACTCAGCAAATTAGGTAACTTATATAGTTAGATAAAGTGCAGAGGATTTACATAAGAAGGAAACTGAAAGAGTCTAAAAGGTGTATTTTACTCTTAAATACAATGGCACAACCACTTTAAATACTCGCATCAAGAATTAATCGTTTGTTCAAAGTGAGAATTTTCACTTGATTCTAAAGCAGGAATGATTTCTTTAATTCTCCTTAAAGAAATGAAATCACATTACAATTCAAATGGATCTGAAATATGAGCAGTGAAGAACTTTTACTATATCTATATATGAGACAGCGCTCCAAGAATCTAAATGTTCCTTACAGAATAACAGAATCAGTTAGGTTGGAAAAGACCTCTGAGATCATTAAGTCCAACCTATGACCTAACACCACCATGTCAGCCAGACCATGGCACTGAGTGCCACATCCAGTCTACCCAGAAACAGCTCTAGGGACTGTGACTCCATCACCTCCTTGGGAAATCCATTTCAACGTTTAATCACCCTTTCTGTGAATAAATTCTTCCTAATGTCAAAGCCAAGCCTCCCCTCGAGCAGCTTAAGACTATGTCCCCTTGTCTGTCACTAGTTGCCCTTGGCTCTCCTCTTGTCAGTGTTCCTGTCTCAGTCTCTTCTATCTATCTGCTGCATCCTCCAACTCCTCTACACCACATGGCTGTCCATAACCCCAACCACTTCTCCAGGTGTCCATGCTCTTTTGTCCAAACTACCCCTATGAGGCATGCTGAAGGCACAGGAATGCTGTCAAGCTTTCTGCAGGACCATCCCTTTCGCATCAACATGTATTCCGTTTCCTGAAAACTGATTCTCCTGGACCTAAAAAGCTATGATATCTTTTATTACTACAGTCACTGAGAACTAATATGAAAAGAATTAATGCAAAATAATATATTAGGAGAAATGAAGTAAAGACAGATTCAAAAAAGCTCTAGCATGGATGCCATCTGGTCTCTTGAAAAAGATTTCAGCTTACCTGTGGTATTAGTAGCATTGCCTGCTGACTGCTCTGTCCCAGGAGAGACCTTAGTTACATGTCGAGGAGGCCTAGGTGATCTCTTCTGCTTTTTCCATTTCGATGATTCACTCATTCCTCCAGCTCTCATTTTCAACTGAAAACCAATAATCATTAATATCAGTATTGCAAAACCACACAGCATAATGGATTACACAAGCCAACTCACAAAGGCTATCTCAAAAAGTCAGGCAATAGCACGTAGATATATCACACCAATTAATCAGCATCTCAAAATCATGCAAACTACCCCTTGACTCCCCACATATTAGCCAACACTCCACACCTAAATCAAGGGACAATTAACTGCACTACTCTGCTATAATATATACCTAACAGTTCAATTATCACAGCACTCCCTATTCCCTATCCATACCTTCGAACTTTAAATTAGGATTAAAAATTCTCTTAGACCTACACATCTCAAATCTCTTTGCTTTTGCCAAAGCTCCTAGACTTCCAAAGGGCATCAATTAAAGTATCTAAGTAAGCATTAGTTAGGTTTGATGTGAAACTAAAATTTCACCATCTATATATCAAGCTGGGGATGAAGTGTGAGCATGCTGCAGCTCTGCCACTGATCTCTCGCTTCAATTCACTCTTCATCTTTGTAGCAATGCCATGCTCACTTTCCTCCATGCTCACTATTAACAAGGATTTCTAACACTGCACTTGCTACTGGTGCATGTTACATTGCAAATACCACCCTAGTGATTTAGAAACAAACTTCATTCTCCTTTCACCTGCCTTCTGTCATTATTTCTCCTCAGATCTACATCTAACCTTAACTCTTGATATCCTTGTTGACCAAGATTCTAGTTTGTAGATAAAACTTTGCTTGGGAAAACAAGAACAAAAGCAGGAGCAGGGCAGACTGTGTGGCAGTTGCTGCATAGCACTGCTATTTCAGCCATGCAGAAGTGCTCCAGAACTTCCTAAAACCAGCATGACATATAGTCACATAGCTAATGGCCCTGGCCAGCATGAGAACCAGTTCCTTACAACTTAAGTTTTCTCCAAGTGCAGGATTGCATCTACTCTTGTGTTTGGTAGCTGCAGTCAGCTTTTCTGTTGTTGCCACCTCCTCAGTTTGGGTGCAAATTTAAGCACTGAACAGGTACCTTGCATGTCGTGGAAACCATTCAGCAAGTTTCAGTACCAGCCCCTATTCAGTATTCTTCTTTGTAAATTCATCACAGTTAAGTTTTATTTTGGGCAATAATATTCCTTAGTTCTTACATCTCTAGCATCAGATTTAACTTATGTAGAAGACAGCTATATTCTTTATAGTCTCTTCCTTTTTCTGCAACTTACCTCCTTCCAGCTACTACTACTTTTAAATACCAATAAACCTCCTAGGTTCCACCACTGCTTTGCCTTCTCTTTCCATTTTCCAGGTAGAATTCTAACTCCCTGTATATGGCCTCAGCCTGTACTTCTTCCCATTTAAACAAAGCTTGTGAAAATGTTATATCCCAGTGCAGTAAACCATTTGTGTAACTTTTCTTCACACCGCAAGTTGTATTTGTTTGATGACTAATCCCCAGGTTTTAGCTGCGCTACAGTTTCCTTGAGTGTGTTAATTAATAGATTCAGAATTACTTTGCTCCTTGTTATTTCTTTCAAATGTTGCAGCAAGGATCTTCTAAATCACAGCTTCTGGCAAGTACTTACATGATAAGCACACAGCCAAAAATAAAATTTTGCAGATTTCAAAATGTTTAACAATGCTTATGGATCACAACCCTTTCATGTCAAAATTATCAGCTCTCTCATCTTTCCTATTTACTGCTTCATAGGGCTATATAAATATGCGTTATTTTTGATTCTTGCCAATTTCTAAAATCTCACCCTTAAATACTACCAATAGCTGCATTTATTAAAGGCTTAAGCTACAAATTAGATCAGATAGTTTTACCTACCAGCTATTATAGAAATAGCTGTATTTTTTTTTCTCCTTTTTCAGTAACTTATGCAATAAAATCCAAAGATTTATGGTTCATTGTACTGAACTACTTTCATTAGGAAGGAAACCTGGAAGCATTAAACCAAATAAAGTCTGTTTCACACAATTTCAAAATAGACTTTATTTCTAGCTAATAAATCCTGTTGTTATTATTTGCCAGGTTAAAAGTTACTTGCAGCAGGATGCAAAATTGAATCAGCAAAATGGAGCTGAGATACTGATACAGGCTAATCATGTACCACTCCTTTTGCCCTCAGTCATGCTCCTGAGAAACACCTAACGTTTGAAACATTCTATCAAACAATGCAACCTGACAATTTAATTACTATTTCTAATCTCCCCTTTCATACAACACCAATACCACTTCAATTCAACACTAGCCCTTTCAAAAAAGCACTTTTCCTCAGGCACAAAATCTACCCTCTGCAACTGTCCTCTGTTTTGTTTTGACTTTGAAGATGCCATCTTGAGGGTCATAAGATACAGGCCCATATGTAATCATTTTGATGAACCTGTGACATCTTTCAGAGACTGAGTCACAACAGCTTCACATGGATGGGAAACAGTGTAGTCAGGCAAGCAAGAAGACTCGCTTGACTTTTAAAGATTCTGAAACATTCAGTCAGACTATAAATCATTCAGACCAGAATCTAAATATATTTGAGCTTTTTAGGTGGTTTTCGTTGCGGTGTTTTTTAGGATTTTGGTTGGGGTGGTTTTTTGTGGGTTTCATTTTTTTGTGGTTTTTGTTTTGTTTTGATTTTTTATGGTTTTTTAGGGGTTGGGGGGTGATTTTTTTTTTTTGTGGGTTTTGTGGTTTGTTTGTTTGGTTTTGGTTTTTTAGGGGAGGTGTTTGATGGGGGGAGGTTTTCCTGTTTGTTTTTTTTTGCAGGGAGTGGAGGGGTGGTTGGGGTGAGATGAGATTGCCCAGTAGGTCTTTTCCATCTCATACCATCCAATCTCCACATCCTACACAAACAGGTGTCCTTTTATTAGAATTACTCAGTAGGACTACATAGGACTATTTCCCATATAATTTTGCCCTCCTTTATTTTCTTTTGCTATCTCCTTTTGCTTCAACGAATCACAGCTTTAAAAATTTTCAGAAGCAAACAGAAACGCTTAATAAAAACGTTTCACCAGTGTCAAGAGGCTAAATGCTGTTTTAATAAACAAACACTGAGTTTGGGAATTCTAAAACAATACATGTATCAAAGGACAGCAAAGTAACATCATTCCTTCTGAATTTTCTTTGAATTAAAAAGCAACAACCTCATGACTCCTTGCTTTTAATGTTAGTATTAAAAAGTAAAAACACTTGTACAGTTTGCCTTTGACTAAAGGAACTATTTCTAAATCTTGTTTTTACCTTCACTTCCTAGGCATTTCCCAGTTTCTCTAGAAAGCTTCATTGTATGTTAACACACTGATATTTTAACCCTAACGCTGCCTTTTTGACTAAATGCATTTAATAGATCATTAACATATCCTGAATCTTACACATTATCTAAAACTCTCCTTCCCTCTTCCATGCTCAGTGATATTAGAGTCACATTAGTTTTCTAATTATCAACATCCTTGAGACTACATTAAGCTTGTACTTTTGATGGTAAAAACCATTTAATGTTAGTATTTAAAAAAAAATTCTTTAGAAATGAGAGAGGGAGCTCAATGGTACTGTTCGTTCATCTGAGAATTCTGTATGGATTCAATTACATTTATCTGAGTTACCTTTGCATTAAAAAAAAGTCCACAAAATTATAGAAGAAAAAAACTACAAGACTCGAAATGCTTCCTTTGATAGATGAGGTTTTACGAATAAAACTCTAGTTAAGGTCTAGGAAGGTGAAGAAAAATGTAATACTACAAGATTCTTTTTAAAGGGTCCATGAGATCTCATTTTTCTACAAGCCACCTTACCTGTACTCGTTTGTTTTTCCATAAGATACTGTAAGCCTCAAGAGAAAAGGGCAGGGGCCAATGATTAGTAATTAAAGTGATTATACTAAAACACAAGCTCATTCTAGATGCAGCATGGAACTGGTCAGCACACCAAGTAGCGTTCAAGACACAAAAGCATGCAGAGAGAACGCAGTCCACGATCCGAGTCCTGGAGACACCGAGGCTATCCAGTCATCTCATTTACCTACCTGCCTGTACTGCAACAACTGATAAAGGTTATTTGGTGAAATGGATATATGCATCTTAGGCAACTATGAACAAAATCCACCCCAAAAATCTGTGAAAATTCAGATTTATCTTCCTCCTAATTCCCACAGCAGAACCCAATGTTTACCTAGAACACTTTCTATTGCAAAGGGAAACATTTCTTAGTCTTCTTTTCTGTGTACCTCTGTGTAAATCTGCAAGTCTTGAGCCACTGCCTTTCAAACTATCCTTTTTGTGTAACTATTTTGTCTTAGACGCAGGACAAAAGAGTGGCATTTCTAAATATTCCGTTCAGCTCTGTTTGGACTAAGTAACATCAATGGCAGACAAAAAATAAAGTTACATTAAGTTTATGAACCAACACGGAAAACTGAGAACAGTCCTGTCTAAGTTAGTTTTTCAGGGTTACTATGATTGATCCAAACCAAATGGTCTGCATGCCTACAGTATTTCTTTAGAAGTATTTTCTAGGGGAATTAGCAGGGACTAACATGTTTCATAAATCAGTTGGGCCCCACTGAACTCCCATTAGTATATACTATGCTGGACACGTCCTTAATTTCAGTAGAAACATGAACAAAGATGTTGAAAATACACAGCAGTCTCCTTCAAAAAAACTTTAGAAAGCATTGAACTCTGTGGCCCTGTACCAAGTAACAAAGTTCAGAGATAAACCTCGACTACAAAAATTTTAAGGCATGCTGGGTCAAAAGACTCCTCAGATATATGGAGGAGCTATGTCTATAATTGAGATCAACAGGCAAGACACAACACTTCAGAGACAAATCTACACTTTTTACAATTCTTTTTGGGTTTTCACTGTCAAATCTTACCCATGCCCTCCCACTCCCTTCCTCCAGAGGATGCTGTGATGGTGTCTTAGGCAGCACTCACCAAGACACTCAATACTGCAGTAAAACAAGGGTCTCTCCCTCCCAAGCCTGCCCCAGCTGCAGCCACAACACTGCAAAGCAACCATGGCATGCACTGTCTCCAAAAGCCATGCTGTGTCAAATGAGTGGAGGGAGATTTGCTGCACACAACGTAACTATCTCTCAGGTGGTGTTTACAAGAGAAGGAAGAGGGGAGTAAGGTAAGAAGGGAGAAGGGAGAGAGAGACCTTCAGGTTCTTAAAGATCAATACCCTCTCTAATTGGTTCAGGGCTTTGGGCTGTTCCCCACTACTTAGCTCCAGTTTGTTGAGGAGACCTGAAGAAATCTGTGAAAGATAGGCAAACGCATGGTTTAAACAAAGCAAAATAAACCCAAAGAGAAGAATAACCTGGCAGAGTGCAAGGCTGCAGGGCACACTCCTGGCATGCACAGCAGAGACAGTACAGGGTAACTGCACAGATCGGACACAAGACAGAGCATCACTTAACCGAGCTGGGAGCAGCCATCACTTGGTAAGGGCAGCCTTCCTAAATTCAGTCACCTTCACTTTACACCTTCTGTACACAGACCTCACACCTGCCATACATTAGCCTGATCTCTTTTAGCTTTCCATATGCCAGCCTACCATCATCACAAATCCTGTGGCTTCTCCCACAGCAAGGGAAACAAGCAGTCATTAGTTTATTATACAACAAGTAAAGCCCTAAGCTTTACTAGGTTTTAGATTCCTACAACCAAGCATTCAGTCTCTCAAAACACTGCTATACTGGCTCTGAAATGTATGCTCATTTACCCTATGCTGCTCCTTCTCTCAACTCATTGAAATAAAAATGGAGTGGAAGTTATAAACTGTATATTCAGTGTTAAGTTGAAAGGTGGTAATTTCTTCTCTAGCACTTTTCCCCATCCTGTTGCTCTTGACAGCAGACTCTATTACCTTTACTGATATTCTTCATATGGAATATAAAGAATATAGTAGAAGATATGCAGTTCCTCAATGGGATCTCTCTTTTGTAAGAAATTACTACACTAATAATCATATAAGGTCACATCATGGTATTTGAAATACTGAATCCAGCTGCTAAAAACTTCACTGTATTGATCAGGATGGTGGCATTGAACAAATCCAGAACTTCCATGCTCAGAAAACTGTACATTTAGGGAAAGAGAGATAAAGAAAACTCTACTTTGATTTGGCTGGTAATAGAGATGGCATTGATCATGTGAACTAAGGTGTTTCACCACAGAATGATGTCCCTTCTAGAAGTCACCAAAGCTTTTTCTACAAAAGCCAATTTCATGCTTTCATGTTATTTCACCAGCCTTTAAAAGTTTCCCTTCTACACGGGAGAAACTGGACAAAAATATATCCAAGGAGCTCAGTATTAGACTTGTAGTGAATGAAGAATGATGAAAAAGAAGCTAGAGAAAGAGCAGAAGACAGCAAATAACCACACAATGACACCATCAGGTCTCAGAACTTGCTGGGGTTTTCTAGCCCACAGCAGCTGATGGCTGTTCCCAGAATCCAGACTGTCTCACTTAGGCAGCAGTATCATTAAAAAGACTTGCCACTGGACCATGTGGACTTAGTCCCACAGAATTAATGATTCTATGTCTATTTATGTGGTTAAACATGCTCTTCAGTGAACTGGGACTTGTAGAAATGAAGAAATACAAGTGTGAAAACAAACAAAACAGAAATGAGCGCAAGCCAAAGATAGGAGCAGAACAGTCAACACAGTGCTGAGTCTTACCTTCTTCATGTTAGTTCCCATGTAGCTTTTAGGCTCTTCTTTAAACTGAGGCAACCTGAAATATAAAGAGCAAGCCAAAACACATAAGCTTACATGGATTAACAAGAAGGGGAAAGAAACAGGTTGGTCTTTCCAGTCATGCTGCAGATACCAGAAAATCCAAATTGGGTTTTCTTCACAGAGAGACTCTCCTAATTTCTTTTCCTGCCAAAATATGCCATTGGAAAAATCCCACACAAGTATAGATGAGAGGTGCTTTGCATGCTATTACTACGAATGGCTATTTTTCTATATTGATTTTTCCTGCCATGTAAAGACCACCTCTTTTCCTTCAGTGCATGTTTTCAGCAGTGGACCATTTACTTTTGTTCAAAACAGGTTTCTCTAGTGCTGCTAAAAACAGCTGCTAAGTCAGTGTCCACACCAGGACTCTTGCAGTGTACATGTTATTACTAATCATGGCAATTCCTCTCGGAATTTGTAGAAACCCCAGCAGTGACCCTTTGTTCTGCATCACATAAACACAATTGTGGAGTGCAGCAAAGGTACATTAAGTTGAATCTTTGGAGATAAGCAGTTCCTATCTCAGAATGAGGTAGACTGCTCTCACCTGTGCTACCAAATGACAGCACATCCAGCTCTACAATTCCACACACCCTGCTCTCTCTTCTGTTTCTTTACTACAATTCTGTCTTTACTTGATGAGGGTATAAAAGCCTTGGAGCACAGCTTTGGCTGTTTCTTTTTCTGGAAAGCAAGATGGCCAAACCACCCCTGCAGTTGCTGCCTTTGCCTTGCATCTCTATCCCAATGTCCACAGGCACAGATGGTGATGGTGTCTCCAAGCCTTATCAAGGACAGAGGAGAGGATTACACAGTAAGTAATGAAAAAGCACCAAGTAAAATTCACATATGCATATGCACATATGCATTTGGAGAAAAAGTAATGTGGTCTCTCCTCTTTGAGGAGATTGATTCTGACTTTGCCCACTGCACGATGCAGGGCATGGAGAGGAGAAAAAAACGGAGATCCCATTGGAACTGTGACAACGGGAAAAAAATGATGCAACTGTGGTTCATAAGGTGTCAGTTTTACCAAAATCCTCTTCTACTAGAAGTATATCTGTACCTATAAAAATTTCCTTTTTACAATACCCAGAGAAAGTCTATGATTACTTCACCGTTTGGAGAAGCAGTTTTGAAGATAATTAACTTATTGAGTTTTAAAGAAGTCATCTTAATCACCTGAAGGGTGCTGAAAAGGGCAGAACATTTGTCCAAGACACACGGTTTCAAGAGTTTTAAATGTTCCTTAATGTGTGAGGTCAAAGCTCTCAGCTTGAAATCAATGTGTGGCTATTTAACACCATTTCTATTCTCTCTGCTAAAGAGAGCTATATTTTTCAGAGCACCTTTTTTTTCAGTGAAGTTTGCATTCTCTGTCCTGAAACTGGTTCTCTATCCTAAAGCTCTTCATTACTTGGCTGTCCATCTCTCCTCAAAGGACACCTTAAACCAGGCAACCTTCCCTACCTCTGTCTCCCTGCAGTCTGACAGGGTCAGCCCTAGAGAAAAGTGCCAAATCCTTCATCCCCTTCCACCTCTAAATAATGACCATTTTGGATGATTTTTCTGAGGGCCCTTAAGTGGAAGTGTGGAATCTTTCTGTCCTTAGAGGGCCATCTCGGCAATGCTGAGGCAAACACAAGCAGGTTTACCTTGTGAAGAGCAGCTGCACCATGTCGACCAGAGTGTGCTCTGCAGATTTTCTCAATAACTCTGCGAAGACAAAAACAAATAACACAGGTGTCATTACTCAGTGTGATATTATCAAGAGGCTTCTTCAAGCAGACTCCCCTCCGAGTCTTGTTTACAGAGATTACGGCAAATTTATTAAAACCAGCTCCAACCCCGCGTTACTGCAAACGGTCATGGCATCACACGGTGGCGCTACACAGCTGGGGAAAAGAGCAGTCCAAACTTGTACAGCGAACACCCAACAAATTTTCCATGAAGTTGTAGAACGACACAATAATATAAAGTTCAGCAGCTTTCCATGGATGCATGCTCTACAACAGAACTAGTTAATGCTGAGGAAACCTGATCAATTTCTTAACGGGAGAAGTATGAACAAACCTACCGCTGAGCCTCATCTCGAAGCATATGCGGAAACAGGACTGCATGATCTCACACACCGACTCATTGGTGAGGTGGGCTCCCACTGGGGTGAGCAGCAACGTCCTCAACACCTGCAAAGAACAGCACCCATATGTACCACACTGCAATGATATGTGCATGCATTCCCAAGAGGAGGTTGGTTTCCTCAAGAAAGACTGCCATGAACAGAAAACCTAAGGAGGTTTCTCCTGGAGTCATTTCAAACTGAATGCTGTGCTCAAGAAGCCAATTAGGAGACAAGAAAGATCTCCTGACCCACTTCTAAAAGAGGCCCGATACACTGCATGCTACCCAACATTTAATAATTATTCAGGAACTAGATATCTGCTTAGAAGTACACAGACCAAAGAGGTATACACTCCATAGTTTTGTCTCTAGGGAGAATTTTTCTCAAAAATAAGTTTTAGAGCTCCATATTCTTAACTAACCCCCTCAACACAGATCACACACAATGTAGGCTTATCAATACTACCACATTATCAAGTTCATAACTTTAAAATCATTTAATTTAAGCTTTTAACTATTTTCATTTGGAAAAGCTTTTACCACAGGTATATGAGCCATCTGTTTAAAAATAAAGTCTATCGCTAAGCTCCTACAGAGTCAAAACATTGCTCCCTCCTCTTCATCTCTATGTAACAAGATATGTTCCACAACAGGCAGCAACCATTATGGTAATTACCATTTCTCTCCTCTTACCTGTAGGATTTTCATCAAGACAACCTCATCACTCGCATGATCTGTGCCCACAAATCGAGCATGAGTGACAGCATCTGCCATGTTCTCCATCCCCTCTGCTGTGCCCTCATGGCTGGGATCTGAATAACAGAATAAAAATATGTGTCAGGGAACAGCCATCTACAGTCCAGCTCTGTGGGGAGACATCTACATGGAGATTCTGTGTGACCTTCAGCTTCCTCAATTTATGTGACTTGCAGTGAGTTGACCCGACAAGAACATAACTCACCTCTCACTACCAGAAAAGCTTTATAACTGGGAGCTTTCAGAAAGATATATCAAGAATCTACTTACACTTGCAAAAAGATACACCTTAACAAAGAAAATAAATACAATTCTGTTGTCACTGGTTCTCTATGTTTTAGAAATTAACTTCTAAGACTGTGTTCTGTTCCCTACAATACAGCACAATCAGCTATTAAATGCATTGAGTGCCTCCTTAGGAATAAAGAAAAAACAGCTCTTAAACATAGGGAACCTAAAATTACTCTCATGAGAAGAAAATGCCAAACAGATTCCATTAAATTGAGAAGGGAAAATTGTCTCTTGTTCTACATCTCTCTCAAGGAGCAAGAGCTGGGAAGGAACAGACCAGTAGCTTTCCCCAGAGAAAACAGCAGACAGACATAATCACAGTTTAGGTGTCAGAGCTGCAGGCCTCCCACTCCAATCATTCATCAAGGCTCCTTCTCTCTATTTCAGTCTTTTACAGCTACAAACAATGGTGCAGTTGAGAGAATGTTTAGGATGAGATTGTTGCTAGTAACTGTATCTCATGCTACATTTCAGAGGCTTCAGAAAAGCTGCCTCTGGCTTTGATTTCATTCTCACTTAGACAATATGGCACTGGGCAAGAATCTTGATACCCTTCTACCTAAACAGTCATTAGGAAAGAAAGGAGACAATCTAAACATTGCTTAATACCTCATTAATTGGCAATGGGGCCTCTTGAACTCCAGCAAGAATGATGCTGACGGAGGAACCACCCAAGACCTTGTATGCTTTGTAGAGAAGCTTCATCGATTCCCTCTTTGACTCCAGTAATGTTCACATCTAGGAAAGGCTATAAAGGGCTATCTTGGTATTAAAGAAAGCTGCACTTATTGTGGTCCAGAGACAGCAGCCTCTACCACACTCTTACCCTGAGCAGCTGCAGGATAGGAAATTTCTCATAGTTGCATGAAACTGAAATGGCAGCAGTGTACTTTAGAATCACATAAATCTGCACAGAAACAGCCCTTTGCCATTGCCATCTCTTACATATTCCTATTAAGAACAGAACTTGCTTACTTTTGGCATTGTTCACACACACAGAGAAATCTTGCACAGTTTAGAGTGAGTTCCTCTCCTGGTTTGCCAGGCAAACTTCACTGAGCTATCAAGAAGGCTGTTCTAAAAGCAATCAGTCACTCTTCACCTAGTTTAGCAGCAGCACACAACAGGATACAAAACTGATAGGGGGAAGCATTAGGTAAGAGGCCTGGCTGTCAAAAGCAGTCCTCTGCATACCTCCAATAACGGCTTATAATCCAGTGAGAAGCTACTACTCTTCCACCAGAGGCAATAAAATCAGTCATAGGTTTGTGCCTCATGCACTCTTATTCGTGGAGGTAACAGCTTAAATCACCAATGGTGACGTAGGCTCATTCTGAATTGTCTTAATTAAATTAGGCAAAGACCAGTGCTTTTATAATGCCAGCACCTACATTAGCAGTACTGTTAACCAACCTCAGTAACCACAGTGGAAAGCAGCCCCCTGGGAATCAACACAAAAAAGCAACTTGTTGCAGAACAGGCTCCCACAGGCAGGACACCATGAAGATTCACTTCATTGTCACCTTTTTCAGTAGATGTGAGTTACTCTAGTCTTAGGGATATATTTAATTGTAGTTACAGATTAACAGTCTGTGTGAAAAGGAAATGCAAGCAAGCTGTGCACATGCTTCTTTAACACATCTATGAGTAGTGCTTCACTGTTCTAGCCCCTACCTTCAACACCTCTCTCCCGACACACATCACGCCTGACTACTTCAGTTCTGGCTCCCTGGAACAGCACTACAAATTCAGGTCAATTTATAAAGCCTCTTGAGTTCAATTAAAAGCACAGATACTTCTACTTTGCAGAAACAAGATACAGAAAAAAATCTTTGTTCCCTTGTGAGAAAACAGTACAGAAGGATGTATCGATGCCTGCTCAGAATCACTAACAAGAAGTTTGAGTGAGCACAATAATACTTTGAAAATTGCCATCTACAATGCAAAGATCTAGATACCCCATCTAGATACACACATTTCATACCCGGTGCAGTTTTACAGCAGGTGGGCAAAAGAACAAATAGAAATCAGAAACTCCAGGCTCTGAATCAGAGGGAATTCAGGAAAGCCAGAAGCCTGCTCAGTAACACCTTTAACGGAACTAAAATAAATCACCAAGGAGACAGAAAAGGTAGAGGGGAGAACAAGCTTTAGACTCCTTACACAGCAAGTCCTCTCACTGGAAGCTGAGCAACAGTTACAGATACATAGTTCTCCAGACACATGTTTCCCTCAACATCAGGGAAAGCTAACTTTAGAAATGGAGCCAGAAGCTGCTGTGGACAATAAAAAGAGCACATACTTTTTCTGAGAGGAATACAGAAAAACCCAATTCTGAAATTTAGCCACTAGCCTTCCTACAGCTAGGGGTTGAGGTCATCCAGTAGGCTGACAGCTCACTAGCTACTGCAAAACTGCTGAGCAAGGAAATAACTAATCTGAGGGATAACAATCAATGGAAGTTTAGTATTGCCACACAGTTTTCTAGTACTTTAAAAGTTATTGTGTAATTTATCAATTAAAACTTTTGTAAGAAGTACTTAGAGCAGAGGATAATCACTGTAAGGCTAACTATTCCTGCTAAAACACACACATGGTGGATATAAAGTAATTTTATCTGAGCTGTGATTGCACACTATACCATTAGTGAATTTGCAATTCAAACTAATAGAGATCAGAGGTCTTAAACTCTACTCAAGAATTATTCTTTTCTAAGTGGTTTTAAAACATACCCCTCAGCAATACTGGCCTAAAAAGGAGACAGATAACCACCTTCTGACATGTGACAGAATAAAAAAACAATGAGACTGCACAAGGATTAGCAATGAAATACTTTGGAAATGGGAAAAGAAAGCCATTTTAAACAAAGATATTTATCAGAGGAGTTTGGCCCTTTCACTGCATCCTGGTTTTCAACCCAATGTGTACAGCAAAAACCAACCACTCACAGAACAGACAAAGCTAATGTCACTTTTTAAAAAAGTGCTGGCTTCACCTGTCATTATGCATCCCCAAAACACGCTATAAATATCTGCCACACTGCAATTTCCCTACCATGGTTATGCCAGCATCCTTCTCTTTTGCTCTGCATAGTTAGAAACATTTGTACATTAAGAACAGTTTTAAGAATTTCTTATGTTTAGGCAAACAGTCTTCAGACAACTTTTAGTCTCATATTACAAAAAGAAATTATAATACCAAAAAGCTTTCATTTAACAACATGACCCAGCCAGATGTACAGCCAGCACCACTAATCCCAGTCTAACTGGTATCTGGAGCAGCACAAAGGACAAGGCTGCTCTGAACGTCACCTGAAGCAACAACTAAGGTCTTAGATTACAGGTTCTGCCCCAGAAAAAAAGCCAGGCAGAGAGTCTTCCACTGTCTACTACAAAGACACACAGTCACCAACAGTTACAGGGATGCAAGTCTTGTTGTAGCGACCCAATTAATATTCTAAAGAACAAGTAGCTAGAGAAAGGCTACAAATTCTTAACCCCATTTTTTCCTGCTTCTGCCTCAAATGAAGTGTTTGTAGTCAGTTGGCTGTGCAGACATTTGCCTGGACATGTGATAGAGATCACAAGAGCCCAGAAGAAGAGTGCACCCCTCACTGTAATGCTGAAAGTCATATTTTGCATTATTGCTTAATCCGTCAGGGGGACATGTTTTACAGGCTGATTTTTTAAGATTTCTTTTTCGTCCTAGGAACTTACATCATTATTGCATCATTCTAGTTATATTTTTGCCACTTAATTACATCAAATACTACCCACTAACTGAAGTCTTCATACATTAGATTTTCATCCAACACTTACATCTTTTCTCCTGTAACTCTCTATTTTTGATCATTTTAGTTTTGTCTTTCCCACAAAAGTGATTTGCACTGCTGTAAAGCCCTTTCTTTCTCTAACTGCCTTCATGCTATCTTCCAAAGAACTAAATATTTAAAACAACAGTACCAAAAATTGAAAGTGTTCCCTTAAAATGCAAAGGAGAAAAAGAGCTGAGAAATCTGAACTCAGGGGGAAACGAAGACTGATAAAATTATTTTCCTCAAGTAAGACTATGTATAAACAAACACAGATAACAGGTTTTGTAATTTGCACAGGTATGACCACGAAGTACTAACAGAACTTACAGAGGAAACTCGAGTACCACTAACAACGGGATGACACATTGATGGCAGACAGAAAGCCAGTTAAAGAGTTACAAGCCAACTGAGCCACAGGAACTAACCACATGCACATTATTAGTCTTTCACACATCCAAAGGAAAATGTGCAAATTTGAAAGTTTGGGCAGCAGCTGTATGGTCTCTGCCATGACAATTGTGGAAAGTGAAGATTACTGGCACACCACTGGACAAGGTCTGGGACTGGGCAAAAAATCATCCTCACTCTAGAGCAGAAATATTAGCCCACAAAACTAAATAAATCCTACTGTGTTTCTACATGTTACAACATTGTAATCCAAGCTGGTATTCTTCCCTCTCTGGCCCTTTTGCTTGGAGGGCATTAAAAAGCAGCTGGTGACCAGCACAGTCCTCCAGCAGGCCCTAAGCACACACACAGCAGTCAGGGCAGACCAGAGGCTTTGGCTCTGACTCCAGACACTGCTGCAGCACCATCAAAGATCAGCCAGTAAGATATTAAGAAACTGCAGATGCTGATTTCCCCAGTGTTAAAGACAATTTTCTTATTTCCCCAATCTCCACATTAAGACTGCAAGCATGTATCTTGGCCAAAGGCAGCTCACAGAGATGCATTTGGCTGGCATTTTGGTAAATCCCACCAAGTCACATAACATACCTATTAGTGCATATGAGAGGAACTTATTCACAGAGGTGAGTGCCAATCCAGTTATGGGGCCTGTAGTGTCTTCAGAACGGATTACTTCCAGAAAAGGTCGAAGAAAGACATTAGGTTCAATTTCAGATAGCTCTGCAAAATAAAAAGAATTTTAAAAAGACAATTAGACTTGATTTATTAGGATTCACTTTCTCTTTAAGAATATACAGCAAGTTTCATCTCAGAGGAAAGAAAGCCTGCTCTAGGTTAGTTTCAGAAGGCTGGCTGGAAGGTCAGGGTTGCTTTTACATACACACATACACACACACAGAGGTATATGTGTATATTTTAAAAGCAATGCTTTGTAAAGTTCACTTTCTTGCAATCTTCAAAACAGCTTTCTGGAGCCTTCTAAAATCTGATTGTAGGAACACTCTGTAAACAACACAGAGGCCACTGCTGCCTAAATTTATGCTTTAACTCACTGGCAGATTTGGTTGCATTTTCCTATTACTCTTGGAATTGTGTGACCCCATGAACGATATAGACCCTGCCCCACCTTCTGCCAGCCCTGTAACATCCTGCTACAGATAAAACCCCGTGTTAATCACGAGCAGAGTACAAATGTTCAACCAGGTTCATTGGACCTCTTGCAGCTCTTTGCCTGAATACAAACTGCATTTCTGCAACACTAAATGTTTGCTTGGCAAAGACACAAAGCCCACAAGATAGCCTAACTTAAAAACTCTTCTGTCTTGTTCTCAAAATAACTGTATAAGCCTCTCAACCAAACAATTAAAAAGCACACTCTTCTCCACTTGCTGTTTAGGCCAGAAAGGATCCCCTCTAAAGCTGCAGTACAAGAAGGCACCGAGCTACTGAGCTGGAGAAAAAAACAACTAACAAGCTTCCTGAACTTTCCAAGATGATCAAGGACGCTTTGGGAATGGAAAAGAAATACAGAAGAGAATAACCAGAACTAGGAAAATTGACCAAGAAAAACAAACAAAAAGCCCAAACCGAAACAAAAACCAAACCCAACCAAATAAAACAGGAGGAATCAAGAAAAGAGGAGCCCTGAGGGGGATTTAGGAGAAAAAGCATTAAAAAGCAGGTGAAGGCAACCACAACACAGCAGCCCATAGGCATTGAAGAATGCATTAAAAGTAACCTGAATAATTTTGAGACCAGAAATATTTAAGTACAACACTTGGCTCAACTTGCTGAAATCTACTGTTTATTCCTAATAGAAGTTAACAAGTCTAATGGCTAATAGTGTCACAAATAATCAAATAATCAAATACTCAACTTATGTGTCCTATGAGCTTCCTTGAGGCAGGGAGAAAAAAAGACTGCAATTCCTGAAACCTTAGACAAGCTGCTGCTTTTCTATCTACCAACATAATTCAATTATTTGCTGAGGGAACCCTTATTCTGAGATAAATGAAATTCCATGTTATCACAGCTCCTATTGAGAAGCCTTAAGTATCAAAGCAAAAGAGTCTGTCAGAAAGTACGTTAACATAACTGTCAAATTATGGCAAGGAAGCAAAGCAGGAAAAACTATACAGAGGCTGATGTTTTTAAAAGTTAAGAGCACAGAGAAGAACACCAAAGTTCTGCTAACTAAAGCAAAACTGCAATTAAAAAGGGACTTTGGGAATCATTATGCCATCTCTTACATTTCAGCCACCAGTTCAAATAAGGCCAACACCACGAACTTGTGAGGGGTTAAAAAGGAACATGATGATTCAACCTTTTTGGCTTAAGAACAACTCCCCCAATTTGTCAGATAATATGCTGGTGTAACATTACAATTGTGTCACCTCTCAAGAGCACATGGAAATCCAGATGATCATAAGACATCCTTGCATTAATGCTTATTTTAAGTGTGCTTTATAGAACGCTTGACTGGTTACAAGCACTTGGACAGCATTAAATATAGTAAGACTACTAGGGATCAAAACTCAAATTCTTCTTTCCCTAAACTGATTTCTTCTACAGACCAGACTATCAGCCTGTCAGTTCCTCGAGCCTCATTCAAATCAGTAAGTTCCAGGATGAAAACACTGCACTTGGGTAGTAAGAAAAATGGGACTTCAGCAGATGTACATTACTGCACAATAGAATGAGACTATATAAACACACCTGGGAGCAGAGGATGTATAAGGCATCACACTTCCCACTAATACATCTTTTGGGACAACAAATAGATACGTTCTTTACAAGAATAGGGGGAGTATCAGGTTCTCCCTTTCAATTAGAAGTGTAAATCTTAATGTCGTTAAAGATCAGATTCCCTTGCAGTCTAACTGAAATTTTAACTTACATAAAGATCACAAAACAGCTTCTCATAATTAGGATTTAACTTAGGCACATATTGTTGATTACAGAGCAACTTTGGCCAGCTTTCCTAATATTCAGAGATTCCAGACTTTACATTAACAAAGCACTTTACATTAAGCACTCTGAAACTGATGGCTTATGCTGTAAAACTGTTTAGACTGGGTAGCTGTACTGTGGTATTAAAAAAAATAAAAACATGCCAGACAAAAAGAGAGCATGTTCAGTGCAGGACTCACCCACTAAAGGACTACTGTCTGAAATATCTAAATGTCAGTGAAACACTAATCTCATTGCTCACACCTGAGGAGTATTCAGTTAATCACTACAATGAGCTCCTCTTACCATTTGCAGGCACGGAGGACTTACAAGTGTCACCAGCTCCCTTTTCAAGGCAGAACATAATCCCGGTAGTGGTCCTTTGCTTCAATAGGAAGCTTGGGAGCACAGAAGAACACTCACACTGTAGCTATTCTTGCCGTATCCTGTCTTGAAACAGATTACTTTCACGGGTTAAAGGAGGTTCAGCATCTGAAAGTGTCACTAAAGCTACCTGGATTTTTTAATCCACCTACCTCCTAAAGCTACTGGGTTTTTAACACAGTGACAATTTTACAAACAAGCCAGTAAATCAAACATGTGTCTTCTTTTAACTCAATCCTGTTGAGGTCAGTGAAGCTAGTTCAGAAGCTCTTTCCTCAACGGGTTTTCTCAGCCTTGTACACCAAAGGTGGCAGTGTCCAGAACAAACCTGGCAGCCCTTTTGGATCAATAGCTACAACAGCAAGGTACACTGCATGCCAGCTTTTCCAGTACAGCTCAGGTTTGATCTAGAGCACAGAACAGTAGGAAACGAATAGTATTCTTTTCATAATACTTTGGTAAGGTGGGACCATAGTCTTTAGAGGGAATTGTTCTGCCCAACAAGTTAAAACTTCACGAAAGAGAGACTATAGAAGTCTTGCCATCATCTAACTGTAAAAGCAATCCCGTGCTCTCCTGAAAATAACTAGGAACCTCAGAAAATGTAGCAAAATCATTTACTACTTTAATAATTCCTTGTGACAAAACAAAGGCTACCTAAGGTATATACTAAATGTCTGGAAGTACAAATTTGATGTTTGTAACAACATTCCAAAAAAAAAAAAAAGTAGCCCTGAATTATCAACTTTCGCTCTTATTCTGCCAGATTCAGGTTCAGGCATTAAAAGTGAGGTAACTATAACCAGTGATAGAATTGAGAAATACTACACAGATGTTTCTCATGTTTCTCTAAGTATATTTTCTAGCAAGAGACATTTCTCAGTGTTTTAACTAGAAAATACAGGATGGTTCTCTGCTAAAGTAACCAGTCTCAGCTCTGGGGAAAAAATCAGCCAAACAAAAACCCCACCTGAAAACGCACCAAACCTGCAAGCATGACTTTGCCCAAGGGTATTATAAAAGGAAAAACTAAATAACTATTCACAAAGAGAGCAAAATTTCACAAGGGACTCCTTCAAGCAGCCTTCCTTTGAAATCCACTCAAAGCCAGGGAAAAAATATATTGAAACATGACTAAGGCTTAAACGAAGAGCCTGGTCTGCTTTGGGGACCAGCTGGAAAGCGCTCCCCATTGTTTTCACACAGGTCCTTTTAAAAAATTTCAGAGAAGCAAGTGGAGACCAGCATCAGCACAACATTCAGAAATGCTCAGCTAGCCTAAAGCAGCGCATGGAAATGGAGAAGAAGAGAAAGAGTATCTTAAGTAATGTACCAAAAAGCCAACACTTCAGGCTGGCAATTTTAATGAGGACACAATTCCTTTGATACCACAGTGCTTTCCTTCATCCTTCCTATGGATTATTTGCACTTAGACACACATGTTTATAACGATATTTAATCAACTAATTCATGTTTAAGCACCTAATTCCCATTTCAGCAATCCCATCCAGCCATTCTGGCACTTCAGCAAACAAACTGCATCAGACCTCCGGCGTCCCTTTTCTCCTGAAGTGCAGGAGCAGGTCCCTCTCAGACGAGTTTTCTTATTGTTAGCACACTGTTGGCACATTCCTGATCTAAAACGCTCACATAAGCTGCTTTCTCTGGCAGTTCAACCCTTCACTCCTGAATGACTCTTATCAGGATCGGCTATGCGTTCCGAATCAGAGTAAATGAACAAGAAAAAATTGTTTATGACAAGTTATTTCAACATCATTTGTCCCGAGGACAGGCAACTGCAACCCAAACCACATGACCTGGACTCCTCTTATGCAGCAGCTGTTGGCCTTTGACGCCCAGCCTTCAGAAAGGCTGTCTCAGTTGTATCCCACGCACCTCTCCAGTGCAGACGAGCTCAGACAACAGCAGTGCTCTGAGCATGCACTATTATGTTCCCTGCTTACAAACAGAACTGTACAATGAACAGGCATTCTCTTTTCTTAAGGTGAGAAAAAGAAAAAAAGATAACACTGCAACGAGGAGAAATCCAGCTTTTCAGGACTCTTGCATTAGGGCTCAATCTATCTACACCACCGAAAACTGGAGTAACAGCAGGTGCTTCCTGGGTCATCCTCAAAAAACCACTTTCTGCAAACACTGCCATTCTGGCTTACATGACGTGCACTTTATTCTCAGTTCGCCCAACAAACACCAAAACGTTTTGTCTTTTCACTCAAAGGATGAGAAGCCCCTGCAGTCAGCAAGTCAGACTGAGTAAGTTACAAGGAAAAAGGACAAAATCGTACTTGCCTTTTAAAACTGTCTAAAAGTATGGAGCGGTCACGCTTTCTGGATTTTCATAAACATTTTAACTGCTAAAATAAGTACTGGCTTAATCTCAGCCAAGTCAAAATGCAGGATTGCAGGGAAATGAGAAATTCTTTTGAGTTAGTCCTGCGATTATCAGCTGTTCAATTTAGAAGTTAACAAATCTAGCAGCAAAGAGAATTTTAGTAACTTCTTCCCCTAAAAATCAGCAGAGCTTGAATTTGCTTTACACAGAGTCCCTAGGTAACAGGCACAGAACAGTATATGCATACTGGTTCTAGATGCCCTGGCAAAACTGCAACGACAGCAGCTCTACAGCTGACAAACAGAGGAGGAGCATGTTTTTCACCACACCAAAAACAAATTCTCCAAATTCTCCAGACTGACTGCAACACATGCCACTCGGCACCTGAACAAAAAGACATACCCTGACTTCCAGCTCGCAAATTGACTCTGACATTTAACCCCAGATCAACAATGGCCAATGAATATTGGATAAGAAGTGTAACAAAGCTATGGTATAGATGACCTGCACTCATTAGTTCCTGAGCATATGTTCTGCTCCACACAGCCCTGGTACAGACAGTGTTCCAGGTGAAAAGAACCCTCTGCCATCTCTCCCCTACAAGGGGGTCTTAGTTGTTTTCATTTTGTTTTCTTGAAAGTTCTAGACTAGTCCTTGCAACACAGTGTAATTGGTAGCACATTTGTAGATATTTTCTGATCTGAGAACAGACTGCCACCTATACAGTGTGACTTAGCAGCTAGTGTTATGAGAGGAAGCTCTCGTTCTCCTTCCTGAAAATAATGGCAATATCCACTAAACTTCATAAACTAGAAGTCATCAAAAGCCACTGAATATTCTCTCTGGGTTCCCCAAAATATCATAGTCTTATCCTAATCTAAGCTCTTAATAGATAAAGAAAACAGGATCCTGCCAGCTAGGGAGAAGCTGAGGAACCAGAAGTTTACATCCTAGTTTCTAGAACACATAAATACTATGAAAATTGCACAACATGGTATACACACCATGGGGATGTGTGGAAGCAAGCTTTGTGCATCTCTGAAATCAATACTTCATTATAATGCATGGTATCAAAAGCTTTGCATACAATAAATATGATCACAGGCTGAAAATCAAGGATATTCAGACCAATGAAGGAGAAGCATGAATTAAATGCAATCCTTTTCTAAGGATGTCTGTAAAATATACTCCTCAAAGCAAATGCCCTGTGAATTAAAGTGGTCATTCAAGGGCCCCAACCCACCAAATCAAGAGCGAAACAGTGCCATTCACCGCCACACATGAATGCAAAGCTGGAATTACAAATGCAGTTTGACAAAGGGAACCCAGAGATGTCAAGCCTGTTCTGTTTGCCTAACTTCATAACAATGGCACAAATGCTTTCATTTGTCACACTCCAGCTTCATGTGTTTATCTCCCTTTCATTAAACATGACTTTACAAATGATTGTTCCATAGTGCCAAGATCTCAAGCACCCCCCAGAACTGAGATTTTTATTTTGGGGAAGCATGACAATGCATACTGAGTATTTGACTCTTCACATCCTTTGGTTAGGGCAGCATAAACTCAACTTAAATACCGTCTTCTATGGAATTACTTGTATCTACCAGTAAAGCAGAAACACTAAGGATGCCATCAGTGTAAGTCATTAGCTCTAAGGAGTTTCATCTGAGGCTGTGCTTCAAATTCAGCTGTTCTGACTGACCATCAAAATTTCCTGGGCATTTTTTCATAAGCAGGTACTTGTTAGAGTATATTCAGACAAAACTATGCTGTAAACTCCAGCTGTGTCTCCACTGTTACTTTAAGTGCTTTTCACCCAACTGTAGTATTCTGTTCTAGAGTGTTATTACAAGAAGCAGAAGACACTCACTTCAATCACAAGGAAAGCAAATGCCATCAACAGAGGTATGGAACTACACAGGAGGCAAACTTCCATGGTTTCTATTTGGATAGACTTAAAAGTACAGACATAACTATTTGCTCCACCCTGAATTTCTAAAGCCAGTCATGAAGACTGACACATGAGTGTCTGGATATGAGGTTTCAAAAGCTGAAGTTGTTTAATTCTCATTTTATTCCTTAGTACTGAGGAGACAAGCAGAGATGGGCATAATCACATCGTGACAAACTTTTTTCTGAGCTATGGTTGAGACGTACCAGTCAGACGTTGTAATCAAAAGACTGCTTCAAAATAAGAAGAACTCTTAAAGGGAGCTGAAGGGTAATTTAGTACGGTAAGGTTGAAGGTCATCAGGAGTAGACCTTGCTAAAAATCCTAGACTATTTCTTCCCATCCTGTGACCTGAACACCTCTGAAAGGACATGACTAATTCTGATGAAAAGCAAAAACTCAAGTAACTATATAGTAAAAGCCTCCCATCTCCAAGCTGCTCTCTCATGAGTGGATCTTTTGCCAGTGTGAAGAGTAATAAGGGTAATTTCAACGCTAATCTTGTTTTCATGAAACCCTTCCTCCTACATCACAGTAGAGGATAAGCATTAGAGCACCACTTGACTTTGCTAGCACATTTCACCGTAAGATTATTTACATATGATAGAAATAAGCAAATTCAGAACTGCTTAAATAGTTTTTTATCTCCCTTACAGGAAGGCTGATTGCTCTGAGGGAAAGGAGATGGGGTAGTACACCTGATCTAAGCCTCTGACAGGTTTTGGAATATACCACTAGTTCTGTGGCTTTTACAGACACAAGCTCTAAACTGTTAATGCCAATTGTAATGGCACTTAATTCTACTCCAGAAAACTGAACAATGACTCCACAGAAACTGATTTGAGATTTTACCCATTCCCGAAGCATTTTTCTCCCATAGGTGGAAGTTACTTAGCCTGAAGTCCAATAAGCCAAATTGATTACAAGTTTCACAGGTAATTGAAGCTTAACATCCACTCTTAAAAACTCCAACAAAACAAAACCATCTCATTAAAAACAGGCAAAAAAAAATGAAGGCAAGCTTCACCTTTTCTCTCTATAGAACCAGATGAAACTGTTTCAAATGATTCTTGCAGAAAATCACCATGTATATGACAATAGCCAGTTTTTGTGATGAAACTGCACCAGGTCTGAAGTTCAGAACCCACTGCATTCCCCCAAGCCAATGACACAACTCTAAACGAAATTACTAAACCAAAATAAACCAAATCAAAAAGCAGCCATCCCATGACAAATTCATCTGCCCTTGACCAAATGCTGATAGTTATTGATCTTGCTGCAGTTGTGAATTAGAGCCAGGTTTCCCAAGGTTCCCTCCTAATACGAGGAAGAGAGCGTGGCCAGTCTAACAAGACAGACTAGGCTAAATGAAACCTGTGGGGAATTGCACACGGCCAAGTCCAGAGGATGGACTTAGCTGCTCATCTTACTGACAGTACAAGTTTGATGTATGTCAAGTTTAAGCACTCTTTTTCCTCTCTAAAAGAAATTGGCACATGTGGAAGAAAGAGCAATTAGATTGTGACACTCTACAGAACCTTATTCAGTCACTGGACTTGCTTCACTATGATATTTTACACATCTTGCACGGTACCAGGCCCAAGCTAAGTAGGCAATTTAAAAGCCCAGGAGAAATTAAAACTCCTTCCCTGGTATTTTAAAGCACAGTAATTCTCCACAGCTTTGTGTGCCTACCATGTTACGAATAGAGCTCTCATTGCAAATTCACCATGTTGTGAAAAGGAAAGCTTGGCTATTTCTAGGAGGCTGGAGAAAAAGATTACAGTTTTATCATCAATTAGCTGTCGCAATGTTACTCCATTCTGTTTACCCTTTCCTCAAGGGAAGCCCATGAGTGCCAAGGGGAAAAATTAAAAGGAAATTGAAGAACAACAAATCCCAAACAAGCCAAGACATTTCTTGTGCTGCCGGAGAATCAAAAATGCATCAGTGAGACAGACAAAATCCAAAGAACGAAATCAAGAAAAACCTGATGGCCCAAGAGGAAATAATCTTTTAATGACAAAAATCTCTCAAATGTTTAATGTACCTTGCTATTATGATTTGCACAAATTCTTCTATTCAACCTGAACTAATCTAGGAGACATTGTGCTTTGCCATATAATCAGAAAGTAAAATTCCCAGGTGCTAATGGCAAAATACAATGGCCCAGAGCTCAAGAACCCACACACAAAACGGGAGACTTGTGGAGAGCAGAATGCAAAACATCATGGGGATATTAGTTTCAAACCCAAAAGAGTGGAACAGAAGCAAAAGGAAGAAGAGCCCAGCCTGCTTGCAGCCAACACAACCATTACCTTAAGACATTGAAACAGTAAAAACATTAAGCAACATTTTTCTATCCCCCCCAGCAATAATTGAAGCAATCAGTAATTCATGCACACACATGTGCCAAAATTTTGATGCTACCTGCATTAAAAGGCATCTCAATTCCTATAATAATGACAAGTGAGCATTATGTTCTTGCCAATGGACTGGGAAAAGAAATTAATTTCTGCATACTGCAATGTGCTAGAGCAAATCACTGATACAAGGTCCTGAGGATAGATGAAAAGAAACAGAATTCTGAGTTTTAACACTTTTGACCTTTTTTTTTTTTTTTGTTAGTTTTTGCACCTGGAGAGATCTGTGAATGCTACTCAACTTCAGTGATCACCAAGTAGGATGTATCTCAAGACAAGCATCATGGAAAGAATATTATATCAATCCCCAACTCCATTAAATACTTTTTTTTCCACGCTCTGGAATCATGATTCAGATGTAAAACAATAAAAAAACCATGAAGAATCAAAACGGCCTAAAATCTATGTAAAGAAATAGAATACTGGTTACAGTCTCTAAGAAAGTGTCAAACAGATCTATTTTATTCTATTACTAATGGTTTTGATGTAGTACATGCCCATGACAGAAGAAACCACATCTGAGTGGCTCTGAAGTTCAACAGAGTGATCCTGCTAAAGGCCATCACTGACTACATGCTGCACAGCAAAACGATGTAAAAGCAAGAGCACAGCGCAGAACTTCGGCTCGTTCAGACAAACACGGCTGTTTGCTCAAGGCAGCCCCGAGCCCACACACTTAGGTAGGCTTCTTCCCTCCCTCTCTTCTTCCCCCAGGGCACAACACAGCCCAGCTCTCCAACTGGAATACACAACACACACTGAACAGGTCAGTGGACACAACTCTGCTTTAACCTCTCACCCCTAGCATTTCTGCTGCCGTGACCTCTGGGATGGAACCATTATACTTCAACAGCACTTATTCCCAAGACTTGGTAAAAAGCTAAAGACAGAAGAAATTCCTTTTCATTTCCTTTCAAGCCTAGGCCTACAGAATTTGCTCTGACAGGATGTAAGCACATATACAAATAAACTGACCATCAACTGCTAGCAAGGCCCTTGAACACAGACAGGCAAATCAGTCTACTCAGTCTCTGCCACTCATCTCCCCTTCGTGCTCTTGGGCAAGTCACTTAATCTCTGCTTCAACTCCTCATATGAAAAGGGAACATATTAGTGCTGTGCCATAAGATTGTCTGGAAATATTATCAACAAACCCAGCAATAGCAATCCAATAAATACTTCCTGCCCTATACTCCCAAAATCAAAAGTTAACTAAGACTTTCAGTTAAAACAGCTATTTTTCAAGTTAAATATTTAAGTTAGGGGAATATGACATGCACTGTATAACGCAAGTTAAATCAAAATGATCTTTATAGTTTATCACACAGAAGAACAGCAGAACAGCAGGTAAGCTTATGAAATATCAAGGAGATTTACAAGGACAAACTGGAGAAAAAAACTGGCAGTGCTTGGCCACTCACTTTTGGGGTGTCAGTGTTAAGGAACTTGATTTTTTAAAAAAGCTACCTAATTTTCAGAAGAGCTAAAGAATGAAGGGAAGAAAATAAACATTATTTTTCTAAAGAGCAGCAGTTAAACAGCTAGTAAATTCTCACGGCCTTGTCAGAATGAAACCATTTGACACACCCCAGCTTTTTGAGCTTTGAGACCACTGCTTAAAACCAAAGAGTGACTCTAGGTAACAGAAGGACTTCGAGGGCCCTTCCAAAAACTTGGGATGAAATCCCAAAGCCCTGGGAGAGCAAGGCAAGCACCTGTTTTCCTGAACAGTCGATTTTTTTATGCTGCATACTTTACACAGAAGCTGCATTATTCTGGAGAAGCTGCATTCCAGCCAAAAGTGCACAGTTAATGTTTTTTGCAGCCCCCAGCTTCCAGTGATGGATGACCATTTTATAATGAAATACTTTATGCTCAATCAACTTACAAATAACGGATGTTTTATCACACTGAATTAAAAAGAATGTTTTTAACAAAAAAAAAAAAAAGAAACAAAAAAGAAAAAAAGAAGCAGCAGGAGAGAATCAGTGATGAGCAGAGGCAAAAGTTATTCCTATTAAGGGTGGGTAAAAACATCCAGATGATGGTTCACTTTAACTTTTTCATGGCTCTCCAATAACATGTGGAAATGATGCACAAGGTAGTATTTGCCCTGAAAACACCGACGCATAAGCTCTATTCCAGACCATTGAGACATGAGACTTTTCTGCTTCTACAAAAATTGTCTGATTGCATAACATCTCAATTAGGTTTCCAAAAACCTAAGGCTAATAAGTAAGCACTGTCAGAAGATAAACCTTTCAAAATACTCTAATCTCTCATGCCCACTCAGCATTACCAAAATCATTCCTCAGACAACTCCTAATCAGCTGTGGGGCTTTCTCCTCCTGCATTTCCACCGGTCAATGCTGAGCAATAACCAGAAAAGAAAATACCTTGTACTCAAAAGGTTATTGCAATTTCTAGACAAAGTTTTGGAATCAAACATCCAAACTCAACTGATAATCATGACTCAGTGCTACACTGTTATACCAAAAGTGTTATTGTTTTTACGTACTACAAATCAAGAAACCCCAGACTTGCAGGGCCATATATGAATCAACACGAGTTCTTTAAAATGCCAGCAGCAGAAGCATTCCTTGTCCCTTTTCTCCCAAACAGCATATGAAAATGTCTCTAAGCTAGTCCAAACATGACAAACCACATGAGAATGGAAAGACAACCTTACACTTTTACAAAAAACATCTCTTCTAATAGGAATTAAGTAATGCAAGAGTGCAGAATAGTATGAGATGCAGTGACAGAAGCTACATGGGGAACACCAATCTGGTATTGGAAAGATATTTTCTAAAGAAGGGTGGTCAAGCACCAGAACAGTTTGCTCAGAGAAGGTATAGAAGCTCTATGCCTGGAAACAGTCAGAATTCAGCAGGCTTTAACCCTGCACACAATCTTACAAGTTGGTCCTGTATTCAGCAGGGTATCAGAGCAGATGAACTCCAGAGGTCTCCTCCTACTTAAATTATTTAAATTCGGACTTGTGCTTACCAGGAACACAAAGCCCCCTCTGTAATTGTACATGCAGGCTCTCTAACATCCACTGAGTAAAGAGTTTCCCTTCCCAGGTCTTCTATTGGTTAGTAGCAGCAATCAATACATACCAAGCTTAAGCTCATTCCAGAGCTATACCTAGAAAACATTCTTGATTTTAACAATCTGTTTTCTTAACAGAAACTGCAAACTCAGGCTGTAACTGAACTGAAAAAAGCAAATCAAACCAGAACACAAACAAAACCCCCCTAAAACAAACCCTGGATAGTCTACTAAATTTCGAAACTTTAAGAAAGCTAGCAGAAATAGAGCATGCTCCTTTGGTCTCTTAAAAAGATATTACATCTGCTGCAGATATTAATGTCAACAAATAAACAGCACTTTGGGCCAGAGTCGTAACTTCAGATCTAAAACAAGTCACACTGCAACCACCTGAAGCTCCTCTAAATTCAGATTTAATTTATGGCACTTTCACACTACTATTTGAAGAAATGCAAATATTAATCGGCCCGAGATTTTAGTCACAAAATCAATTCTCCTCCCTTCCCCATTCCTCAGCTGAAGGCAGGCATTCAATGAACCCAACCAAAGCAAGAATAGTTTCCAGCACCTGCTTCAGCTTTTAAGTTTCCAATTGAAACTGCTGTGATCTGGCAGCAGGCAGTCTGGAGATGTCATTTTGCTGCACTGTGAACGACTGAATCTCAGTACAAAAAGAATCCAAATAGAGAAATGAGTGAAAAGAGCAGCAGTGGGCAAAGGAAGCCACAACATAATTTAATAGGGCCAAAGAGAAAGAGCAGCTGAAGACAGTGTGCTATGAAGTAAGGTGTCCTCTACAACCCATACCTCATTCCCCTCAGTCTGCCTCCTGATGGTTACTGTATTTACTGTTAAGCAGGCATTACTTTCCACATTTGTGACAATGGTCTTTCAAAGAATGGTGTAAAATATGATTCAGCACTGATGTATGATTTGGAATCACTTTATTACTAGACTATGGTTGTTTACCACAGTAACATTAGAATTTAAAATCTAGAAATTATATTAAAAATATATATTCCTGCTGACAGGAAGTTTCCCTTCTCTTATAGAAGGACACACAGATTACAAAATATAATTCCAAATATGCTTTTCTAGTGCAGAGAAAGAATGTCAACCACATTTATTCCTCACTATAATAGGCTTCAAGAAGTGGTAGCAAAACCGTAACAATATACCTGCAAGCAGATTCCTTCCACAGAGGAAATGCTCTCATGCTTAGCATATCTGCTTGGAAAAAAAAAAAAAAGAAAGAAAGACACTCCCTTTAGTCCTGGTCAATACAGTATCTGCACCATCTCCCTTAAGAATCCAATTTAAACCTATGAGTTAGAATAGCAAAACTCCTAAAATGAATGCAGCTTTACTGGGCTCAGAACCTTTACAACACCATGGCAGCATTACACTAGGTAAGCTGCACCTCCAGACTGATGGCAGCAGTGTAACTTCAGTTTAGTTCTGTCATAGCATAGGAGAAAAATGGAGGGGTGCAGAAATACAGTTGTTTCAATTGTTTTAAAGAAACCAAAAAAACCCCAAATCAAATCTCCTACACACATCCCACCAACACCTATTCTTACTTAATCTTATTCCCTTCCCTAATACGACCACCGAGAACTAATTCTTCTTCCAGCTCTCAAGGCTTCCTTGGTCACAGAAACTGCTCACTGAAATTTCCCAAAAGCTGGAGAGGCAGAAAGAAGAGTAGAGAAAGAGTTAACCCACAGCTGGGAGAAAGTTTCCCCGGAAAATCAGAACACATGCTGTGGCTGTGACTAAATTTCACACTGGTTCTGTTGAGTACAAACATCCACAACTGTGTGCATTTGAGAGAGCAGGAGAAAATGAAATGCTCCTTATATATTAGCTTCACCTGCTAGGTTCCTTCAAATGGATAATGACATGCTCAAGGGACCAGCAGAATCCTTCAGACTCACTTCACATTTCAAGCAGAGAAGAGGCACTGGGAGAAATGGAAGGAAGTAGTCCTTCCCTTTCCTGCTCCCACATTTTTTGGATCATACTGGAAAGCCAAGCCAGAGATTATCTGGCAGAAATCATTCTGGCAGAGATCATTCCGCTGCTTAAGACGAGATGTTTCAGCATGGAAGTCACCTGAGTTGACACTTAAGACATTTGTGCCAAGTACATAAAAAGAGCAACTGTACAGAGCAAACAGGGAAGAGTATGTGCACTTTAAAGATCATCTGATTATGTTTTAAAAAACAGGCAGCACTTGCATGATCAGACAAATACAAAGTGGACATCAAGAATTACTAAGATAACCTGCACAGAATGACAGGAAGGTTTGGACTGGAAGAGTTCTCTGGAACCTCTCTGGAGGTCACCTACTTCAATCAGCATTCAAAGACTGCTCTGGAGTTCTAACGGGTTGCTTCAAGGCCTTGTTCAGTCAAGCTTTAAAAATCTCCATGGATGGAGATTCCATTCTCTCTTCCCATGCCCCAATATTTAACTCTTTCACAACTTTTTCCCCCCAAGTAGAACTGGAATTAATCCATACCCATGACTGTGGATCTCTTGGCCCATATAAGTGGCTCTGCCTTTTTTGTGATCCTCCTTTAGACAGAAGACAACCACTATTAGGTCCCGCTCACCAAAGATTGTTCCATTACAGAATGGCAGGAAAGCCGTTAAGAAAAAGGGGGGGGGGAGAAAAAAAAAAAAAAAGATGTATCTTCACTGAGTTGAGAGCTCTCAAGGGGTTATCAATACAGAAAGGCACAGAGAGGCTAGCACTTATCATCCTGAGATAATTAGTAAATAGCAATAGATTAATATAGAAAAACATTTCCTTCTCCTCAAAGCAGTTCTTCACCGAACTACACATAAATGTTAGGAATCTGTTACTATTACTCAGTAAAATCCAAAATCTAGATAAAATAACGTAAGTTTATTTGATAAATCATTAACAGGACAACAATTATTTTGACAATCTTTACCATTTTGTATCAGACAATGTTATTTCAGAATGAATGACAATCTATAACTAAAACCCCAAATGTTAAAGATCAAAACATACAATTCAGCAAGCTTCATATTTAGCATACTTTGAATTTCCTTAGCTACAACCAGATTTATTCCATCAGAAATTGTATATGGTCTCTGAAGAGTTAGTGCATGACCTTGCATCCCTTATGAGAAGTCACAGCTGTATTCCCACATTGACTGATAAAGACAACTGAAGAGGCAAGCAGAGTCCCGTCCCCTCTTTGAAAGAGGCCAGACATTTAAACTCATCTCACTAAAAAATTATTTGCTTACAATTTGCTCGTAATTAAACATTTCTGGCTTTCTATTACATGGTTCAAAACAAAATTAATCACACTTAAAGCATCAGACAACCTCATACTCAGATCCCAAGTGACAAAAGTAAGAAAAAAATTCTGAGATGCCCTATGTCCCCTTTTAAAGGCTAAAAACCTATCAACATAGATCTCAGTCTGGTCTGAATTGGGTTATATCTCAAAGAAAATTCAATTCAAAAGCACACATCTTCCAAATAGGGCAGAATGACAAGTACAGACCTTTTTTTTTTAAAAAAAAAAAAAAAGGTAAGAGTATGTAGGAGTTGTGGAAGCAACACAGCTGGTTTAAAAAGGTTTGATTAATAAAGCTCAGGAGGAGGAGGAAGCAAAAAAAAATCTTGGAAAAACTACAGTTAACACAAGCAATGTATCAGACTGATCCTTGGAACAACAGGCTGGCTCACAGTTAGTCAACAGTATCTGCCCTGTTGCACAGAACAACTCATCTCTCCAACACTAGTGTGATCCTAAGCAGGATCTTTCAAACCTCTGCTTGGGTAAGCATTTCAACTTGAAATGCAACTTTCTGTTCTTACTAATATTGAGGAAGTCAGTAGAACAAACTGCAAGTCCTCTGTCCACAGAGATAATTCCTCTTCAGTTCAAGTAGCCTTCAAACATAGAAACCCGTTCCTTTTTCTGAAATTTTAAGTGAAAAAGAAAATATACTAGTAAATAATTTCTGCATTTGTGTCAGGTACAGCTCAGCAAGCGCTGTCCGTCACACTTGCCTCTGCCACTACAGCCTGCAGCTCTGGTTTAAAAAAATTGCCCCTCTGGACCACATTCTGGAAAGGATAACCTGGCCACAACCCAGTTTACTCCTCAACCTGTTCAGAGCTACTGGTTCAGTCATACTGCGTCTGTATTTTCATCCTTTCTCCATGAGTGAGCTAGTGAAAACATCTCAAAAGAAGAAAACTCAGAAAGAGCTCCATATGTTGTGGCTTTAACTAAAAAGATTTAAAGTGCAAAGAGCAAATGATAGGCATAAAGAGCTTAAAATCTTTGCATACAGATTTTAATCTTTCCTTGCCAGCTCTGACATGGCTAATTCAGCTCACACAAAGGTTTCTTAGATGATAAGCAAAAAACCTGTGCCGCTCACAGTGCAGTGTCTTGTAGCCTGTCAGCTTTCATAGTCACTGTTTGGACTGAACTTAAATCATTTCCTAAACTCTCACAATTTTCTACCTCCAGCATCTAGAAACAGATCAACTTTACCTTTGATCTCTCTTCCCTACCATGTCAAAATGGGTATGTCACTAGGGCTGAGGTCAGGAAGTCATCCCTTCAGAGCTATATACACAGACGCTACTTACCCAGACCGTTTTCTGCTCAGTTGCTTTAAACAATCCTTTCTTAACCAAAACTAGTAAATAGCCCCTCAAAAACAATTCCACAGAGACCTCTATCATGCACATAAGGAAAAAAGACCAGCTATTTTTCCAGACTGTTGCAACAGAGGCCTCTATTATTTTGAAATAGCAGGTTAATGCTCATTAGCTCCGTACTAATTGTCTTCCTATTCTACACCTTGAATGTTTGCAGAGGGAATGTTAACTGGTGCCCTGCATTGGGAGGATCAGGCAGACAATGAAGACAATCTGCTGTCTCCTCACAGCACAGCAAGGAAGTTGAGCCATTTCTGCTATTAAGTGCAGCATAAAAATGTATTCGTGCTTTCCCCATTCTATTAATTCTACTTTTTAAGCCTCATTTCAGCTGCAGTTACCTTTTGGCACATGCTATGTCCAGCCAGAAAAACCATTACTGCTAATCCAAAAAAGGTAAACTCCATTGAACCGTGTGATAAGTATCCCTTGCACTCCTGTTTCTTCCTAGCCTGTCCTGCAATTGTGCCCCAATCTGCCAGCATTAACACAGATACACAGCGGTATTTATTTGATGCCTATTCCACCAAGCTGTATTCACACTAAATCCTCCATGTGTATTTAATAAATCACACTAGTTAGGTGGGCAGGATTAGTTCCAAGTCACCTAATGACTATATCATGAGCTGCAGTATTAAAGGGATTAATATTAATCTTAGCCATTTCAATTCACTGCGAGAGGCCAGTCCCCGCTCCAACAGAAGCTGCAGCGGGCAGCACAAGAAATTCTAAACAAGAGCAGGAAGACTAATGAGGGCTTCCTCATTCTGCCTGTGAGTCTTCTCTACCAGGATACAGGGCAGCGAATCCCCAGCAAAGACAGGCTCATAAATAAACACACAACACCACAAATACTTTGAGCAGCTGAGCCCAGCATAGAGTTGTTTTCACTCGCTATCTGCTCCTGTAACCCACACCTCCAAGCACACTCAGGAATTTGAAAGGCTTGCACAGCAGCCAATTTGTTTTCTTTCACTTAAAAGCACACACCTCATTACTCATAATAAATTACTCGTTTTAAACGAGCTTGTGGAACTAACAGCTAAAATGAGCAGCATTCAGACAGGATGAGAGCAGCAGGGGAATTTGAAAGGATAACTCACTGCACCGAGGTTAAAAAGGATGTCAGACTCCAACAGATTTGACTGCTTTATTCTTGGCAAGAATAATCATTACAAGCAGAAAGAGTTCGTAAAAATGGAGAGCAAGTCCTTTCCTAAAGCATTCATGTTAAACGAAAGCATAAAAATGGACCGATACAAACTGATTTTCTGATAAAGTCCTGCACTCCGTAGCCCCAGCAAAGACCCCATGTAAGGGTCCTGGTCTCGACTTCATTGATATTAAAGAATATCAACCCCAATCATTGGCATAAAATTCCAGTTCAGTTTTAGTTTACTGCAGATTTAGATGCAGTTAAGTGTTGAAAAAGCAGTAGCCTTTTACAGCTCACAGTTAATTCAGAGTGCCACAGAACAAGTAAGAGTCAGTCAAACAGCTGCATTCTGGAGACTAGTTGGTAAAAATGTCAGATGAAAAAGGGGGAGTTGAGTCAGCAGTATTTTCTGCCTTCACTGAAAAACTCTAGACCCTCAAAAAAAAAAAAAAAAGACAGATCAGTTTAAACTGGAGCACAGGCCTGTCACAAGCTATTAACAGCTCAGCAGGTCCTCCAGGCGCAACAGCAGCCTCAAACTCAGCGCAGATCCAGCGCAGAGCTGAATTCAGTACAACCACTTGGAAGCAAGTGGCTCACAATCGATGAACAGAAAAGGATCACTACATTAAACATGACAGAGAAAAAGCCTTGAATTTTTGTTACGCTAACACATAAGTGATGCAAGGGACTGGTGCCAGTTTATCCAAGTTTATAAACTAAACACAAGGAAACAGACAAAGTGGAGTCGCATCACATGCGGCTGGGCAGACAGGAAGGGCTCCATTACGGGCACTGTCCAACCCTTCCCGAAGCAGAATGGACCAGAGATGGAGTTGACATTTTCCGTATTTGTAAACAATCTGCTGCTTTTTTCATATGAGAAGTATGTGGCAACAACGAAGTGCTCAGCTCACACTCTTACACCTGTTTGTCTTGTTTGGTTTGGGGAGTTGTTTGTTTTAAAGGAAAGGACGAAGAAAGAAAATTCAAGACTTAACAAGATGCAATGTTCTCAGGATTTATACTCCATTAGCCCTCAGCAGTCAATGGGCTGAAGTCCCAAAGCACCTTTTAAAAGGTAAAGGCCATGCAGCTAAAACGATTTCAGATGATCAAGGAAGGGTTTTGTGTGGTGGGCCAGCTGTTTTGGAATGGATGAAACATTTTACAATCCAAATGCACATTCAGACATAGGCAGACCACAGACTGTATTTTTTTGGACATGTAACCAGACAGACAATACACCCACATAAATGTTTAGATGTTTTAAACTCCAGAATGGCTGATTTAAAAACTGTCATATATTAAGTTTGATACTTAAAACTCCACAAAACTGAATTCTGAATATCACAATTCAAAATTATTATTAAAAAAAGCAAAACAAAAAGGGCTGAGATTTTAAGGTATCCGCAAACACCATCATAGTTTGTCCAACAACAAACTAGTATCTGCCAAACTTCGAACACCGCAAGAGGCTAGAGCACTTGACATGTTTTCATCTATGCACACCCTTAATACTCAATGTGCAACCTCGAGTACTAGCCAAAAGAAACAAAGTAGTAAATCTTATAGTCTTGTGACGAAGTGGAAGTCATTAGTCATCTTTTAACATTCACTCTACTCCAATCTGAAATAGGTACTCAAAACCTGTAGTAGCTAGCTCACTTACAAATTCTATTTCCGATTCTCTTAAACAAGGGAGTCTTCATCAAATTTACTTTTAGCACTGGGTTTCAGTGGAAGTCAGCCATCCAGCCTGCAGCTTCCTGTTTGACCTGCAAAAGCTCTAACCCATAACTTAGCTGACACAATGTTGTGAGAAAAAAATCTACTCTTCTTCTACCTCATAAGTTACATTTCCAAGAGTGTTGGGTCTTCATAAATGAAGGACAACTGAGTATTATTAATCATTAAACACTTTTTCAGTTGATGTATTTTCTGAGTTACTAGGGTTTGGGGGCAGGGGTACCTTCTAAACGCAGAAAGGCAGACATGGAAAATAGAGTCTTCTATAGTCAAGGTCCACTTAACTGCTGTTGAGAACATGATTTGTAACTTTTGCCATAATTTACAAAACCAGTAGAAGTAAACCCTGCTTAGAGCTTCAGAAAGGGGATAGATGGAAGGGTATTTTTAGTGCTTTGGCAGGGACAAAGACAGTCCCAGTACCAGACATTCTTGTAGTGCTAACAGGCTGCAAAACCCTCATACGAAAGATGCTATTCAGACCTGTGGACACTGTATAAATATAGGCGTATGTGAGAACTATTTCTGTGCACGATAGCAAATTTTTCCTCCCCATGAAGTCCTCTATAGATGAAGCCATTCTGCCTGCTGCTGTGTCCACAGTCCATTCTGCACACAAGGTCAGGCCCATCCAGTGGAGCTGCATCAGTCTCCTGGAATGCTGAAGTCCACATATTTGCCATTCAACATGAAAACTGCTTTTCAAGTTCAATCAGCTATAAATGTTGCTTTGTTTTAATTTTCCACTGAACTTCCTGGAACCCATTATCAGACTGTCAGGGATGTATATTTAGCAATGGCAACACGGCCTCTTTGCCGCTGCCCCACTGCTCATGTCACCTCCAATAAACAGAAAAACAATCCACCAGCAAATGACATTTTTTGCAGACTATTTACCGCCAACATGAAGTAGTGGGTGAAACTGGAAGTGCATGGGGAAGCCTTTACCCATTTAATAATTAAAAAAAAGTTGAAAAAATTATCAAGGGATCCCTAAGGAGAGAGACAAAACGGAGCATTCAGTTACCATTTACACATTAAGTCTCATCTACTGCCCCAAGCTAGTACTCACAAGGCTTAGTCTAAGTGAAAAATGTTTGCAGAGAAAACCTTACTCAGTGGAAATACTTGCCTCCAACACCTCTAATGGTTTAAGTTTCAGAGCACTTTTAAATAGTGACACATGAAATGACTGCATTTGCATACATGATTATTCTTATGCGGTATAGCTCAAGTACTAGAGCTTGAAAAAATAAAACCATAGAATCATTTGGGTTGGAAGAGATCTGAAAGATCATCTAGTTCCAACCCCTCTGCCATGGGTATGAACTCCTTCAACTAGACCAGGTTGCTCACAGCTCCATCCAACGTGACCTTGAACACTTCCAGGGACCAGGCATCTGCAGTTTCTCTGGGCAACTTTTACCAGTGCCTCACCATCCTCATGGTGAAGAATTTCTTCCTTATATGTAATCTAAACCTTCCCTCTTTTGGTTTGATGTCAGTTCCCCCTTGTCCTCCAGCCTCTGTCAAAAGTCCCTCAGAGCTGCATGCAGCAGTCCAGGTGGGATCTCACAGAGTAGTGGGGCAGAATGCCCTCCCTCAACCTGATGGCCACACTGCTTTTGGTACTGCCCAGGACAGGCTTTCTGGGCTGCAGGTGCACATTCTCCAGGTCATGTCAAGCTTCCCATCAACCAATACCCCAAGTCCTTCTCCTCAGGGCCGCTCTCTATCCACTCTCCTCCCAGCCTGTATGTGTGTTTGCATTGCCCCAATCCAGGTGCAGGACCTTGCACTTGGCTTTGTTGAACTTCATGAGGCTCACACTAGCCCACATCTGAAGGTCTGTCAAGGTCCCTTTGGATGGCATCCCTTCCCTCCAGTGTGTTGACGATATCATGGAGTTTGGTGCCATCCACAAATTTGCTGAGGGTGCACTCGATCCCATCATCCACATTACCAACAAAAATGTTAAACAGCACTAGACCCAATACCAATCCCTGAGGGCTTTGCCACTGACAACTGAGCCACCTGTCACCAGTCTCCACTTGGACAGTGAGCTGTTGACTACAGCTCTTTGAGAGCAACCATCCAGCCAATTCCTTATCCACTGAGTGGCTCATCCATCAAATCCATGTTTTTCCAGATAAGAGACAAGGATGTCATGTGGGACAGTGTCAAACACTTTGCACAAATACAGTAGATGACATCAGTTTCTCTTCCCTTATCCCTAACACTGTAAATCCCTTGTAGAAGGCCACTACATTAGTCAAGCATGATTTGCCCTTAGTACAGCCATACTGTAACCAATCAGATCTTTTTCACCATGTGCCTTAGTTTAAGTTCCAGAAGGATCTGCTTCATGATCTTGCTGGGCACAGAGGTAGGACTAACTGGCTTGTAGTTCTCTGGGTCTTCCTTTTAAAGTTTTTTAAAAATGGAGGTTCAAGACCATCTAAGGAAGATGGTGAAGTCTGGTTCAGCTCACTGTTGATACATGGCCTTATGGAGAAGGGTTCTCACTCCTGCTATGCAGAATAAATTTAACTATATCAACTTCTCTCAAAAAAAAGGAAGACATCAGCAACTGAGAAAGAAACACAGATAAAAAACTCATACAGCTAATGGGCTAGAGTATACCTTTAGCATCCTTTATGATAGATGGCAATTTACATTACATTTACAATTTACATTAGTAAATAAGAAAAATAACAGTAATTCTGAACAATTTTTACATGGAAAAGGAAATATTCTTCAAGACATCAAAGTCACCCAGATAAAGTATTGCAAACCCTTGATACAACATCTGCATACAACTAACTCTAGAGTGTGAACTGTTATCTGAGCCTTCCATTCTTCTATTTACGGCAATCTTTGCATGAGACTTGAAAGCAAATACTGCATAAAGCCTGTAGAGATACATAATGCCAAGCTCTGAGATTTTAGCTGTATGTAGATCTAACCATTAGGCTCTGCACTGGAAACATATATAGGGCATACACGTGCTGGTCATTTCTAACTTCTACTCTGAACAGGTTAAGGTAACAGGTTAAAGGTTTAGATAACCAGTAACTGAGAAGCACCAAATGAAAAATTTCAATATTTTTCAACAATTTGGAGTACCTTGAATACCATGTTTGTCAGAAATGTATCAAAAATCTCTCTAAAATTTCGTTCATCAACATCAGAATTACAATTGTTGCATGCTGAAACATGCAAATTTTTAAACTGATTTATTAAAAAACGATTCACCAGTACTATGAGCACAGATAAATAAAATACATAGAGTAAGAAGGTGCCACCAGTCCACTGTAAGCACAGCCAGACTCTTTTCCTTCCTCTCCTATTCAGTTGCTCCATGAGACTTCTCAAACATCCTTACTCAAACTAACTGGCATCCTTCAAAATGCACACATGAAACTAAAACGATGTGAAACACGGTATGAAAAAGGGCTAGAAAGACTTGCAACAAAAGAGAGAAATGTATAAGCAAAACAGCTTTCCAGCCACCCCAAATCCATCAGTTGCCAGCTGTAAGACAGCAACCATCAAAACCGGCCTCTTTTCAGCCACAAAACCTTTGCAATATAAAAGGCCAGCCAAAGTTTGCAGAGCAATACACTAAATTCCTTCTCCTAAGGACAACATTAAACAGGAATTGTGGCTGCACAATTACTAAACAATTGACAAAGGAGCCATATACAACAGCTTAAAGCAAAATTTGCCTAACATTTGAATACAACAAACTAAACTTCCTGTCACAAACAGCAATGGGTAGAAATCAGCTAACAAAACACCTTTATTAAAGCTAACAATTATTTTATATTTACTCCCTTCTCTTCAGAGACAAGAATATTTCCCCACTATTTTCCATCAGACCTAACTATGGACAAACCAACAAAATTTAAAAATTTCATTGTCTGAGGTAATTTTAAAAAATAACCTATTAGACAAGAAAAAAAACCCCTAAACTTGTGAATTGCATAAAGGTGGACTAAGAGGCAAAAGTCTATTTACAACTGGACAAAGTAAGTTGTCACTGTATAGGGATTGTGACAAACATCTCCCTGAAATCAAGTTCTTGTGACACCTAGATGTTAGCTCTGCTATACTTGCTTTACATACTTCATCTAAGAAGAATAAGTAATGACTGACTTCCGCTGAGAAAGGGGGCTGAGTATTAGGAATAAAATTCCCCAAGACTCAAACTGAGGTCTCTGGTAATTTCATTAACAGATAAAGAATGACTCAGTGCTTAAATGATTTTTTTTTACGAGCAGGTATCGGACACTGAAGAGGTGAATGCAGCACCAATGGCCATCTACCTTCTCTTCAAAGAGTTGAGCATGGCAGACTGTTTTCCACCCCTGAAAAACTACCTAAGAATGACTGTAACAAACATGTGGCTGCAAATACTTTAAAGACAGAAAAATTAGATAAAACAGCCATTAAACACTAAAGTATTAATAAAAGGAAACTCCACAACCCCAAACATGAACACCCAAAAGCCTAATTTTAAGCAAATACTTGGCTGCTCTCACAACAAGGGTAATAAAATGTAAGCTTCTCAGAGCTTAAATTTATGACTTTACACAGCACCTGTTATGCCCAGGCCTGATTTCTAACTGGGTTCTTTGAATGTTGTAACAAATTTAAGTACCGAGAACATCCATCAAAAACATATACAACATGGTAAAGGAAGACCCTTATAAATATTCAGACTGAGTGCAGCCAGATTAGTAAATGGAAATTCTACATGAACTCTGAGTGGAATTTCTTTCCACCTTTCAGATAATTTATAGCTTAATGTCAGCTAAACATAGCAACTAATCCCATTTGTCCACTGAAAGTAAATTCTTGGCTGCTCTTCCAACGTCATTGCAGACATTGCTGTCAATCCCCAAACTGTGGCCTGACCAATCAAAGTGTCAGCACTTACCTGCTGCTCAACACTTCAGACACATGGGCTGTCATATCAGTCAGTGACTGATCAGGCGCAGAAATCAGATAGAGCTTTCCCTTGACAACTAGATATGATGAGAGCCCAAGTTACACATCAGTCTCTGAAGCCTGACCAATGTGAGCTCACGTTAGTAGGGGGCAGCTTTACTGCTTATGACAAAGCTGCCATCATCTCTGCAAATCCTTGGTGAGAACAGGCCAGAGAGAACAGCAATAGGTGCAAAAAAACAAACCCCTCCTCCTTTTCTGTGTGTAAGTGATTAAGTTTAAAAAAGCCAAACAATCAGTCCAAGGAGCAAGAGTCCTCTGTACACTCGCAGAAGAAGCAAAAAAAAACAAACAACAAAACAAACAAACAAACAAAACCCCAAGAAAGAATGACCACCTTGAGTTTGAATTTCTACTACAAAGTTTAAACCCAGCAGTGAAGAAAGGAGGCATTCCTGAAATAAGACTGGTCTCTCCCCAAACACACTTCAACTTTTAAATCAAGTGCAATATATCAGCTGAAAAGTGATAGCAGAAACAAAATTGTATCATTAATCTTACAAAGGCTAGTGAGTAGCTGAGAAAAAATTTTAGTTTATACCTGTGCTTTTGGATGTTGAGAAGGTAGGCCTGAAATTTAAATCCTGCACATGCACCCTTTTTTCAGCCTTTCCCTGACCATGGCTGCATAAGAATCAATGAATGAAAAGTATTTTAGAATTTATATTTAGAACTGTAGATGCTTCCACCTTTCTGTCTTTGCAAGGTAGGACTTCATACCAGTCATCTGGCACATTCATCTATCGGGAAGAAGACACAGCCATCTCACCAAGACGCCATTCCCTCAGTGAATCCACAGCCCCAAGGCAACAGAGAGCTAATGCTGGTGAGGTGTGACACTGTGCTATTTCTAGCTCACACCAATCACTTCAACACAAGCAACTCAGCCCCAGTAAAACAGGTCCAGCCATTCCAGTACTAAGTTTATCAGTAATCATGTCAAAGCTCCACAAAACTTTTCTTCCCATCACAAGTGCAAAAAGCCTATGCCAGGATGACCTTAGATTGTTTTTAGCTCATGAGTCAAGTTTGCCCAGTGCTGTCATCTTCTAATAGAGAGCATGAGCCAGACAGCAGGAAATTACTGCAGAAGCCACAGCTGTTGCAGAGACCAGTCTTCATCTTCCAGCCATGAGAACTGCTTCATTTCCTTCTTTAATCAACATGTCCAATGACTAAAAATGAACAGTGCCCCAAATCTGCTAGTAGTAAAGAAATTTCCACCATTCACATCTCTGCTTTGCTCAAAGGCTAAGAATGTCTGTGAAAGAACTCTTACATCTCTACCATCTGCTTAGGAGCTCAAGTACTTAGAGACTTGCTTCTCTAGTATTGAGCATTCACAGCGTTACACCAACAAACCATGATCAAAAGGTTCAGAAAAATTCAGTACAGTCCAACAGAATATAATACAGAATAATAACTGTCCCTTATAACAGAAATACTTCAGAATAGAAGTATTGACTTCTGCAAGTGACTGACTGCAAATCCACACTGCCACAAAGACCTGACACCTTTAATAATAATAATATTATTAAAGGCTCTCCTGACAATATTAAAAAAAAAAAGTTACTAAATTCCTCTGCCCAGAACTCTCTTCCAGTTTCTTCTTCCTTACAAAGAAAATTACAATCTCAGAGAAAGAGGGGAGTGGAGAAGCACAGGGGTCTGAATTTCATTTTAACCTCCTATTTTTAGTTCTCTATTTGACTAAGCAAAAACCTAAAATGAAAATGAAAAGTAAAAACTGCCAGTAAGGAAATCTCTCATTTCAATGTACTTCGACAAGCCCCATAGAAAAAGCCAGCTTTGCAGTTTGACACCGCATTAGCTCTAAAAGAAAGGCAGATATAAATCTTCAAGGTGTGTTCAGCAGAGTTCCTAAGAAACCCTGGAAAGTTAATTCAGTGCTTCAATACCCATACCTGTAAAGTAGCAGCAATGTTTCCTCTCTCTGCTGTGTCCCTTCAAATGGAAATATTGATGCATGCTCAGTGCTTAAAAACCACTCGCTTAACTATACGTGGAGCTTCTCAGAGCCATCAAAGTACAGATAATATTAAAATGAATGTGCTAAAGCAGTAGCTCACACTTTGATTTAAACAATAAAGTACAACTACTCACCAGATTCCTATGAACTATTTTCATTGAAATCACTGTTAAATACAGTTCTGCATTTATTATAAACCTGTAACTGTTGCTTTTCAGATTCCAAATGTACTATAACCAAAACTTTGAGAACAAATGGACTCCACTATATTGGAGCCGATTGTTAACTCCATAACTTGAATAGCATAAGAGGGAGGACTTCTGCCCAACTCCTTTTCCAAATAGTTCCTTTCTTTAAATGCATAAATGGAGGAATTTTTTGATTAAGGAAATCAACTGCCTCACAGTTTAAGTAATTACTTTAAAAAGCTAGGAAAAAAAAATCCCCTACTCACTCCATGTGCATTATTTTTATCCAAGCATACTCTCCAGTAACAGGAAATAGGGACCATCAAAATTCTTCCCAATTATTCTACTCCCATTAGCCTATAAAAATCTGCAGCTGAACCATGGTATGAGTGATAATTACTCCTAAAAATCAAAGCCATACTACTTCATGATTCAGAAGCAGAACTGCTTGGACGTATGCTGAGGAAGTAAAATATCTGTTTCCCAGTTCCAGTTAAATCCCTCCAGTATTCAAGAAGAGGCATTCAGTCCTCTTTGCAAACAAAGTGGACATAGAGGAAAGCATTAATGTACAATTTGATGACCCACCAATGCCTACTCAATCACCTCTTTTCTAAGCAAGAGGAAGGGATACAACCTAATGAATAAGAATGAGACATTCATTAGGATTTTGTTTACACATTACTATTCAATACTAACTTTCAAAATGAACTATGATAAACAGAAGAAAGATAATCTATACATGGTATTATGCAGAAAAGCTGCTGTGCTTTAAAATCACCTTCTCCCTTAAAACAAATTAACATTTAAAGTATGGATAAATTTTTAGTGGGGAGTAAAGTGATTGCTTACAGAAGGGGCTCAGGGTGGGGGGAATTACTTGCACAAAATACAACAATAGTGCAAAGATAACAGAAAACTGGGTATTTTCATGCATAAATAAACATATTATTGTAGTACCCTCTGCATGACTTGCATTTGAACATCTAATTTAACAATAATCTTTAGAAACTCTAGGAAGAGTGGAAAAAACAACACCTGTAGAATTCTAATTTGAGGGCAAAAGTACATACTCATCTTTACTTTTACATGTTGTCCTTCATCTCACACTTTTCCTTTCATTACTTAGTTTCCCTACCAATACATGTCCAGTGCTACAAAACAGCTTATTGACACTCAAGACTAGAATGAAAACTTATTTCTATTGCCTGCAGGCTGTACACAGGCAAACCACTGATTCTGTCTAGCAAAATAAATAAATTAATTAATTAAATTAGGAAGGTACCCTTAATCAGTACCAGGACTGCTGGCCTCAATCTCTCTTCTCTCTCCTCCACTTCATAATGCCTATTATCTAACTGAAAAGGAAAACTTTGATCCTAATGGTTTCCGACACCTGATGAGAATAAAGAAACACAAAGGGACCTGGTGATGTGTTACTTAACGCATGACTGTTTTAATAGAGCTGTCTAATTTTTAGAGGCACAGGGCGCATATCCAATGCCCCTCAGAACAACCCATCAGCTATTTGCCACATTCCATTCACCACATCACATGATGGCGTTATTGGCAGTTCCTGAAGGTTAGTTTAATCAACTTTTGTATACCATGATAATTTCCTGGGTTAGAAAAGGTTAATGAAAGGCAGAGCAAAAATAGCAGAACAATCTGCTGTATTTCAACATTGCGAAATTTTTACTGTTCACAAAAATCTGAGCTAAGTATGAATTACAACCAGTTACACAGTACCACTGTATTTTTCAACCTAGTATCACTTGATGTGTCATACATTGGTGTCCTTAGCCTTATATTCTCAAAAGTGAAATTTAAGACATAGACTGACAAAGTGATTTTTCCAGCTTCCATTACTTTAAATATGAATTTACCTAAATATCCTGTTGGTGGCTATATCCAAGTCCTTTAAAACAACGTGAAATTTCTGCATAGAAGTTGGCCGTTCAGGGAGAGCAACTGTTACCTCCTGTAACAGGTTACCTCCATTGCTGTATCCATCCACAGCTCATACTGCAGAAGTTTAACTTCACTAAAGGACAACTTTAAAAAAATCTTTATGTCTAGGTTAGCTAGATTTCCTATTACCAAGTTTGAAAAAGTAATCTTCCATTAAAACCCAACTCAGCTCAAGACAAAACCTCTACATCTCCATTTTTAATCAATTCCAGCGTAAAGAAGCTTACTGATAAATTCTCAGAAATCCATTCTATACTTGTTACCCTTCACATTAACAGAGAACACAGTGAATTTCTTGTCACAAAGGAAAGTAATTAAATCCTAGCCTTCATTTCTTAAACTTAGACTTAGGGAGGAAATGGCAGTTAGTATCTGTCCTGACAAAGCTGGCACGCTACAATTATTTGACACTGAGGAGGAAGGAAGCACTACTAGATCAGACAATTTTTTTACGTGCAAAGGTAAGGTAGTAAAGTAAATACTCTTCTGACACAAACAGGTCCCATACATTAGTCTTTAGACTGGATTTTTCTATGAAAAAAATAAAGTCCCTCCCATCACTTCTCCCTCCTCAAGGTAATTTTTTACAAGCTTCAGAAATTTAAATGCCAAACAGTGAACAGAAAACTCTCCCTGTTCTGTAAAAGAAGTAATACTCCAGGCAGGCAGTAGAGTACTTCTCCTTACCACCAAGTCTAACTCCATCGTATCATGATAAAAACCAAAATCTATCACCAAGTAATTTCCCTGATAAATTCCATGCCTATTATTTCAAATACTGACTGCTAGATACCACCAACCACTCTAAACACAAGGAATGAAACTAAAAATTGTGAAAAAAGACCCTCAGCACGAACAAAGAATGGTGAAGCTAGATTTGGTTATCCTAGAAATTAGTAAGCTCCACGAATGCTAGAAGTTGTTTGCTATAGCGAACAGCAGATGAAATACAAGTGCCATCCAGAACCAAGGGATACACAATACAGCAAAGTGTCACATCTCCTTCCCAATGCAGGGAAGTAGCCAGCTAAGGGTATAACATGTTACAGAAGAACCAAGTTCCTGTTTCACCACGGCTTCACCCAGCACAATCAGAATTACCATCACTGTTTTATACTGCCACCAAAGCCCCATGCAGCAGAGACCAATTGCCAAATACTTGCCATTCAGCCTCTTGCGAACCCCACAGGTTGGAGTTAATCCAGCTATCCAGCGGCTGCAGTTCAGAAGCTGGTTTTGTATCCTACACAGTGCTTCTGTCAACACTCCAGAGACCCCAAACCTGATTAATTACATTCGCCTGGGACCCTCCATCCACCCAGCATATTGTTGAAAGCTGTTGAAGCAGGACAACAGTTGCAACATCCTTCACACCAGGCATAAACCAAACTTGTCATTCCCTGTTTAAAGTGCCATTAACTAGCCAGATTTACAGCTCCTGACCACCAGCTCAGAAGCAGTGCATTGTAATGACTTCCACTAATCACTCCAACTTGCCTTAAGTCTAGTAGAAACTTGGGAATCTTTTACTCTTTCCAGTCTGGGTTACACAGATAAAAACATTTCATCCCAAAATATTACCTCTTTGCTCCCAGCCACAAGAACTTCAAAGCCCACAAATGGATCAGAACTGTACATTTGTCTCTGATTCAGGTAACATGAGCTGCAGCAAGAATTATGCTATCATTTCAATAGTTTGATTTACGTACAGAAATCAAATGCTCACTTATTAAAAAGCCTAAACTAAAAAAACCAAACAGAACAACAAAACCAACAAACTCACTAACAGCCCCCAGAAAAAAAAACCAAAAACCCCAAACCAACCAAAAAACGCCACAGTAAATCCCAAACTTTTAGAATTTAAACCTTCAGTGTTACCTGACTGGCTACAAGGAAATTTACTATTTTCCTTTCTACACCTGGTTATTTATCAGGCCATGAATCCTGGAACAACATCCTTTAAAAAACAATTTACACCACATTCTTCTTTACAGACATCTATTACTAACAACTGAAGGGATTCATTAATGTGATTCAACATTCAGAAGGCAAGAGAAAATTACAAGATGTTCTTTAAACACCTTCAGTAGATGCAAGACATCAACAAACAGGTAAGAGATGTGATCAGGAGGAAGGCGGTAAGTCGCATCAGGCAGCCTCTGAAGTTACTTAAAACACCAAGGAAACCTTCCCACTGGTCTTTCAGAGAGCAGTGGGTCAGGGGTGTCATCCCAAACATTTTTCAAGAAAAGCAACAGGGAAAAGTTACTCAAAAGAGATAAATGACGTATCTCATTGAAATAAATTGTATCCTACTTTCTAACACATTAACAGATTAATCCTTTATGCTTCCAGACAGCTCATTATCCATGTAGAAATCATCTTCTCTCCCATGGCTTATTTCAAGTCACATCTGGCCTATATTATCAGCATAATCAAGACTCTGCAGGCCAGGTTATCCATACAAAAGGCAATTACATCTTGTTTTGTTTTAATTTTATTCATGCCTTTTTAGTTAGCTGTTACCTTAATGCCAGCCAAATGGCCTTCCCCACCATTTTTCTGAGGGTCCAGAAAGTTGAGTTGACCGCATTTAAATTGATCATTGAAAAGAAAAAAGGAAAAGTCTCTGAGATACCAAAGTATCTTAATGCAATCACCAAGGATGACAAGCTTTATGCACTTTACTTCCCTTCCCTCTCATTCTGACTGACTAACCGTGACCTTATGTTTAAAATTGCTACTCGGGTCAAACCCTTCTGAAGGCCTGGCTCGCCCATAAAGCACCAAGGTTAATCTTCAACAGATTCCATTACAGTCCCTTCAGCTATTCCAGCCATGTTGTTTGAACACGCTTCCTCCACAGACCAGGTCTTTTTCCAAGGTGGTGTTAGCTGTCTCGTTATTTTGAGAAAGCAGACTATGTTCTTTTCTTTGGCCCCCATACACAACCCTTCTCATCCTGGACAATATGGAACACAATGCGGGCTTTGCCCACTCCGAGAACGAGGGGTATAAACACAGCTGTACAGTCACAGAGCACAGGGACAAGCAGGCTTGCTTTAGCTGGTGTCCATCTTAAGTTATCCTTGCCTACCACATCATTCCACTTAGCAGCAAAAAGCCACGTGCAGAGGAGAGGTGATGAGTTAACCCATTACTTAAGTAGGTGCCAAAATGCTTCTTCATTAGCCAGCCTTTAAGCATTGTCACTTGGCTAGCAGACAGCATAGTGAAATACTTTTGACCATCACCTTTCGGCTTCAGAACACCAACCTCAAGGATGAAATAGTATTCTAGCATTGAGGTCAGTCAGAATCAAGACCACTTTTCTAAACAGTAGCAACAGGCACAGCCTCAGAGGTCAATCTCCAGGGGCTTCAAAACAACTGTTTGCCACTCTCATCATGATCCTGAGAACTTTGCAAGAAACAACCAGGTAAGTTTGCATCTACTAGACAATTTAAATTTAACCCACTACAGAAACTCTTGGCCAGCTGCAGAAGATGTCCAGAGAAGTATCTTTACGGTAGCTTAAAAAAAAAAAAGACATTAATATTAAAGCAAGCTGACAGTGATCCGTGCTAAAATATTTGACATTTTTCTTTATTCTTCCCCAGAACCAGATCCCAGCCTAACTATTTCTGCTGTCTCCGGCACGTTAAATCCAGTTAATGTGCTAAAGTCATGAAAATAGCTCTGTAAACTCTCCTCCCAGTCCTAGACTGTCCTAGAAAAAGCACACAGGAAAAGCATCCTTGAAGTTATCTGTGCTGTGTCACTAGCTGTGATGGAAAGGAACTGTAAGATACAGATTATGAATATACTGCATATCTGCACCATGTGAGGGTGGATATTGTATCGGCAAAATTTAGCATGACCAAAGCTAACAAAACTGCTTTGCACATAACTCTACGCAAACAAACATGCTATGTAAGCTGAATGACTTCTGGGAACCCAACAACAGATATCATACATGGATAGAAATACAGTGACAGTGGTTAGGGTCATGGCTCTTACTCCCAGCTAGCACAGATGTGCCGACAGGTGTAAAAGGCATAGGTAAAATTGAGAGCAGATGGACTCATTCTGGAGAATCCTGCTGTGATGAAACAAGCACTAAAGATTCTGTCCAGCCATTGCAGGCATCTGTTCCACCTTCCTCCAAAATCATCAACTGCTACAAGAGACTTAAACAACACCAACATATGGCCACTCCCCAGCCACCTCACTATGAAATTCGACAGATGATAAAAATGTACAACTCCTGACCATTGTCGCAGAGTTGAGAGATTTTTTTTTAAAATGGGTAATTACACAACAGGAACTCCACCCTGCCAGCATAGCAATTTGCTTATCAGAATGATTTATAATATTGTATAAAACACCACAGTATGACCTGCCAGATCTCATCTGTCAACTGCTTTAGTCTACAGAAGCTATTCTGGCTAAGAAAAGGAACTTCCCACTCCTAAACCTCTTCTCTACACTCACACTGAAGAAAGGTATGGATGAGGACTTCAGAGCTTCTGATGATGCTCTATAACTAGATCTACAAGAAGCAAACCACTGTCAGTCATCCCTATACAAAGGGGATAGATACCTAGTCTTCTAGATACATCCCAAAGATCAACAGGCCATCACATACCTTTTTCAAAGCTGAGTTGCATGTAAAACCAAAATATAAATAGCTTCAAGAGGATTTACCACCGGGGACTCAATTACTTCACTGACTGGATCAGAACAGCAAAGGCTCAAAAATTTTGCTGTTTCACCAGAAAGGACTAGTGCTAGATGAGCATGAGCAGATATGCAATTCTTCAGCCTTGAGCCCTAAGCCCAGGAGCACCCAGGACAAGATGCAGGACACTGCTCTGCAGCTCAGAGGACACCGGTGAGCCTGTGAAGCCTGCCCACTGAGTGACACAAAGATGAAATTTCTACCATGCATTCCCTGTGCAGTGCCAAGGGTTAATATTCAGATGGCAGATTCAGTTTCAAGAGATGCATCTCTGAACTGAATTTAGGTTCAGAAGGCTCGTACTGAGCTTTATGTGCTTCTGAATTCTGGGGTAACTCTTGCTCACCAAACACTGGTATTTGTATGAATAAAAATGAAGGGATTTAACAAATCTTGTTCCTGCACACAGTTGTCAAAAAAATCTGACCTTTAGAACAGGAAAAAGAGGGGGGATTTAAAGGTTTAAAGAGGAGGCAGTGGCTGCCTGATGTATAACAAACCTTAGAAAAATTATGAACCACTGAAAATCCCCTATAGCTCCCAACAAAATGCATCCAATTTGCATTCCTGCAAGTCTTCCATACACACCACACTTGGCCTGTGTGTACACAGGCAAATAAATCCCTAGGAATAATACAACTGGGACCTGAACCTGTTCTCTGATATATTATTGCTCCAGAGCTCCATTCCAACCTTCACAAATGGCTTTTTTTTTGTTCCAGATAACTAAATCAAAGCGGTCCTGATAAGCTTTCAAAGCAGGGAATGTGAGGAATGGTTTAATGAATGTAACAACTCAACCTATTACAGACTACAGAGCATTACAGAAGACAGGAGGAAAAAAAAAAGCACATATGACACTCATGTCTGGAAGTCTCATAAATTCAAATCCAGAAGCACCTGCCTTTCTAAGTCCCTTTATATTAAGTCCAACAAAAACTCAGTGCTGACTGTACAAAGGAACATAAAGAATGGGAAGAACATAAAGAGTGAGAAGAACTGTGTCAAACAAATAGACAGGGCTTCCTATTGAATGTGACATTACTTTTAAGTTTGACACAGAAACGGCTTACGACTGAAAAAAAGGCAGGAACAGAAAGTAACAACAAAAGGGAAAAAGGGAACACGAGTCATGGAAGACAAAGCTAGAAAATTTTTGGAAAAGCATGCTGTTTTTGCAAAGCAGCTTCTGTAGCATTTACATGGGCCTTAAGTGCTGTTTGTGCCCTACAAGAAACTCAGGCAAGTCTCTTCACGTATCAAACTTCAGCTATGCATGCATAACGTACACATGAAAGGTCTGCATGCTGGTCCCAAGTTTGGCTTGTTTTCACCGCTTTTTCCATTTTTAAGCATTAAATGATTCTTTTCTCAGAACGAAAAATAAGGTTGCAGCAGAAGTATTTTACAACATCCTGTTGTAGCTAATAAGGTTCTGTGAAGCTAAAGGTCATGGTCTCAGACTGGAAGACTAAGTTAAGCTAATATTTCAGGTGATTTTCACAAAATGAAATTTCAGCTCAGAACATACCAGACACTAAGGTATCACATGAAAGAAATTATCAACTCCCTTCCCACAAACTTACCACCTAAAAGGTGTTCTTGAGGACATCAAGAACAAAGTAACTACACCCCTATTTAGATTCTATATACCTTCATTTTCCTGTTTACTCCTTTCATCACCTAATGATGTGCATCCTTGTCACAGAATTAGTAGTTACAAGAGTATAACAGTTTGAAGGCTTCAAATGAAACAACTATCTTCTTCATACAATTGAACAGCTGAGATACGAGAACAGATTAGCAACCCAACGTTTACCATCACAAAAAGGCTTAAATACCATATGCTTTAGTATTACCTAGACAGCTGCAACTGAACTGTAAAATGCAGAATAGTTACACTTACAGGGATTAAATGCTTCCTATTTACATGACAACACCTAGCAACACAGCTAGATCACAGTTAAAAGTAATTCTACGGCCACCCTGAATAAATCTCATGCAGACACATCTAGAGCAAAGCCACATGGAACAGTGGTCCCAGAAGAAATCCCTGCAGAAAAAGCTCCAGTGGAAGAGTTTATTCCAGTCACTTTCTCAAAACAGCCAGGCCCAAAACTTTCTCTCATATACCTCCCAACACTACTCCACTGTTCTTGCACTTAACACTTTACCATTTCAAAGCCCTTTTACCTTGTGCTTTGCTCCTTCTTGATTTCTTTCAAATTTAAGTAACTGCAGTTCTTTTTAATACCACAGTTTGATTCTTTAAATACACTTCTAATGCACTACAGACAATTTCAGCTTCTTGCCTTTGGTTCAGAAAAAAATTTTGCCATTTCAAAAAAAGATGTAAATGTTGGGAGAAGGAACAACAGATAATATATTCTGAACATAAGTTATACTTGATTTAATTTCTGCTGTTAGATACCTGATTAAAAAGTCTTTTGTTGTCATACATATTGACAGCTGATGCGGTAAAACAAACAACAATGTACTGTACCCGATGATCACAGAACACAGGTGTCTTTTGATGTGAAATTTCACCTGAAACATGAAGTTTAGCCCTTTCACTTTTATTCCCCAAAGGAATAAAAAAAAAAGGAAAAATCAAATGGAATAAAGAACTAGATTTAAAGGGCATTGAAGAATAGCACTGAAGAGAAACAGAGGCTTCTACAGAGTAGACTTCAAATCTCAATTGCTGGAAGCTGGAACACCTAGAGTAAGAAGCATGCATGCAGACAATAGAGTAACAATAAGTTAAACACTGATGATTTGTTTTCTCTTAATGAACTGTTCCTGCTGCTGAAGCTTACATTGAAAAAGGCCTAGGCAAGCCAGGCATGCTATGTAACACAGCTAGTAAATGGTAACAAGTCTTGAGCTGGGACTATGAATGAGAAATGGCAAGGCTTTATCCCTGCCTATGTCATGACATGCAGTATTTGGACCTGGTGCAATCAGAAGAAATAACAAATTAATCCTGAGGGCTTACAAATATTTTTGAAGAACCCTGTACACTGACAAAATAGTTAACTTAAGCAGGTTTTACTCAAAAAACATAGAATACCATCTCTTATCCTACTGCTTGTAACTAAAAGTTTTTGGACAACCTCCAGTCAGAATCAGTAGCATCCTCCAGCAAACTATCAATTTCTTTCTAAAAGCCAAAAAAAATCAACATTGGTTAAGCTCTTCAGACTTCTGAGAATAGAAATTGAAGATTATTACATGGAAGTTTGTGAGACAGTTTTCAGAACAGACTTATAGCTGAGTGAAAATGTTAGCATTCATATAACACCTCTTACAACTACAGTTATTTACGCCCAATGCCCTTGGACATAAATTCCCTGCCTCCACATTTGCGTGGTATGCTTTGCACCTGTTGGCTGCTCACCCCACCCCAGACACAGCCACATCACAAGGCACCAGACTGAGCTCACTACGGTGGGAAGCAGCATGTAACCTCTCAGGACAGGCAATAGAATCAGCAACTGAACAGAGACTTCTACGGCACACAGAATTGTCACATTTTTTATCTTCAATATATTCTTGAGCAAGCTGATGAAAAAATAGCCCACTGTGCCAGGAAAACGCTGCCAATGGTACTGACTCCAATCTGTAGTCATCTCCAACTCCCCTCGATAAACTGCAAAATATCTGTAATTTACTGTTTCATTTCATACTGCCTGCATCCGTTACAATTGTCATTGCCCATGCCTTTCTGTGTAGAACACAGTTTATATGACATGCCTGCACAGACTTCTGTAGGCCACCCTCTAACACAGTTGGTTTCATTTTCTCCCCAAACAGTATGATTTGTGTTGAGACTTTAACCAATATCACAATACTCCAAGAAGCTTTATGGCTTTGCCAATCAGTTTTTGTTGGAGAAAAGCTTTGTGATTGGCTTTTTCTATCCGTGCTCACTACCTGCGTTTTAACCGCCAATAAAGACAGGAATTTTAGAATACAGGCTCTCAGCCCATTTTCAAGGAAGGAGTTGGTGGGGTTTTTTTACTTGCTTGCTTGCTTACCATGTGGCCTAGAAACAATTTGGCATCTAAGCAGAAGTCAGGTTTCTTCAGTATAATCATATCCTGAAACCCTGGGGGTTACTTCTCACATTTTATGTGCGTCTTTACAAAGAGAGCTTAAACTAGTTGACAGTGTGTGGGATTACTATTTAAACACCATAGAAAATATTGGTATCAGTTCTCTACAGCTGTTCCTACCAATTTTACCATTTCTGATAGCACTTCCACCATATAAACATACTACAGGAGAACACAGCATGGTATGTCAGAGCCTGCTGTTACCTTAGTTACACTGAAAGAAATAGGTATGTCTCAGAAATATAGGAAATTGTTATCAAGACAACAGACAGACAGCACTTCCTTTCCCAGAACAATCTGTCTCCTGCCCTGACAACCCATTCCTTCTATATTTACCCGACCAAATTTTGCCAGTGATATATTTCCAGATGCACTTGAGCCACATGTCCCTGTCAGTCAGGCCATGCACAGAGGAATCTGAGCTCCTAGAAATCACTAGATGTTAATCCATGCTTCCTCTCTTGTTTGCCTGTAGAGTTAAAGGAGACAAAATGTGTAAAGCATTATTCCCAGTTTATTTTGGAAGCAGGGACAAGAGGTACTTCATTTGATACAGCGATTTACTTCAACCACTTTCTTTATAGGTTGCAGAGACACCTGAACAGTTAAAAAAATTAAAATATGAAACATGAAATTAAAAATAACTGGCTGTTTCAACCAATTAATACTGGGTGTACTGCAAGAAATTCTAAGACTCTCTTAAAAATTCTCCATGATTAACAAAGAGTTACTGCCCTAATCTGCCATGGGAGGCCAATTCCTCATCCAAAAAAAAAACCCTGTGCCATCTTTGCTGGAGAAAAGCAACACACATCAGTTCTAGATTGTGGATAGTTCGATTTAAGAATGTTGCCTAGCTGAAATTAGTTGAATTTTGGAGCAGTAAGAACAAGGTCTAATGAATGATCTGAGCTAAGCCACTTCACTATATTAGCAGTTATAGTCTTCCTACATTCTATCATATGCATCTGATCCCATGCTATCTTCTTCCAACCCTAACTACTCAGCTAGGTTCTCTTACTTTCATAATTTTATAAAACACTTAAACTTATGATCATTATCTTTGTTTTTGCTGCATTTCTCCCTGAGATCCTTTGAGCAAAGGAACAAACAAACTCTCTTCCCACCTCCACATTGCTAAAAGATGATCTACACAGCTCCTACATCAATATTCCTTTCAATCCAAAGTGCATTTTTTGAGATTACAGCAATGGGAGAAAAACAAATCAACCCACCCAATCCCAAAAAATCCAACCAACCAAACAAACACCTCAAAAAAATCAAAAAAGAACCCACCCCAAACCCACAAATGCAACTCCACAACAAAACCAAAGGAAAAAGAAACAATTAAAAAATCCACTTAAAAAATTGCCACAAACCAGCAAAGTCACCTCTCAGAATCTCATTAGCAGGAAGAGACTGTCATCACATTGGTGGCCACTCAGCGGAACCAAGGTATTTCTCAGCTCTAGGTACCATGACTCTTCTAGAGAGGGCAGTGGGAGGCTAAACTATTGATGCAAGAGAAAGAAGTGAACAAAGGAGCTGAAAGGCTTTAAAACGGTACATATCCTTCCTTTGGCTCCCTCCACCCCTTCTCTGGAAAGCACAGACAGGCAGTTTCAACTTTTCCACCCTTTATTTAACAGGCTTAACAGAGGGTCCTAAGAGGTCACAAACAAGCTTTTTTTTTTTAAATAAAAAGCACAAGCTGAAATAAACTGTGGCTATTATCAAAACTCACTGCCAGACCAATTTTGTTACTGAAATTGGAACCACAAACCCCTGTAGCCATCTTTCAATAGCAGACTCACATAACAAGACCTCTTCCACTAGCTGGATGCAGGCAGATTCTTCAGAACAAAAGCACTTTTGACCCATTCTTCTCACACAAACTAACACACACACCTAGGAGCTTGTACCCAAAAGTAGTACAGTTTAAGGACAAGAACATCCTTTAGAACAGTCTAGATTAATTTCATTACAGCATTAAGTCTTTAAAATTTTAAAATGCTTTTGCTAGAGAGATTGTTCCTGCTTCCTTAAACCCTGTACAGTTTTTGCAGGTACCTTTTCCTTTTCAAATCTGCAACACTGGAACACTTTTCAAACATCTGACTAACACATCATACAAGAGGAGTGGAGACAAGTACAAGGAAGAAAAAGAGCATCTTACAAGTGGAATTGAAAGATGTGGGCAAGATATGAACTGCATTACATGTAAGAGTTTATTCGCAGCTTCATACAGCTGCTCAAATTCAGGCATCTAAAACAAGGATGTGAACAGCTGGGACCATCACCTGCTGTTCCTGCAGAGTGAAAGGGAGTGTGTGACCTTCTGCTGCAGCACATGGGCCTTGTGCATGTGAACCAGGACCAGTACGGGCTGTGAAACTCTACAGCACTAAGAAACTACAAGAAGAAAAAACTAGAATTTAAAGGCAGCATTTACAAGATGAACTGCCTTTTCAGATTTTTAATGGATAAAAGTGAAGGGAGAAACTGTTTGCAAAATTCAACCTGATGTTACCTGTGACACAATGTTTAAATAGTCAATAGTCAGTTACCAAACAACCATTAAGTTAAGCATTCCATTATACCTATGATGGTCTTCTTCCTCCTCATTATTTAATAATACATTTCTTCTGCGATTTATTTTCTCTGAAATTTCATTATTTTTTCCAACTCTTGAACTACTATTCAGCTGCTGTTAGAATCCTATTGCTTTCTATAATGTCTGAATATTTTTATTTCTTCCTCTCCTATGTTTCCAACACTACTGGCAAAGCCTTTTCCCCAAGAAAGTGCTACTTTTTTATTTGCAGAACATGGATCTTTCTTCTCTTATTCCTTTTCATTAAGAAACAGAAGCCTTCATGATGAAAGTATTCAGACTCCTGTATCACACAAAGAAGTTACATGCTTTCAGAAAATTCTGTTGTTTAGAACTTATCGCTTTGCCAAATTTAAATTAGTACTTCTGTTTCAAATGAAAAAGTCTCTTTCTGTTGACTATATTTTAACAGACTAGTAAATATTTGAGCACATATATTTCCTTTACCATAGTGCTCACCATCAACAATGCCACCAAAGTAAATATTCCCAGGACTGTGTTCTCCTACTCCCTGTACCAGCCTGATCACATCTGAAGGGCTAACGTCATGCTGAGGCAGAATGTATTTAACAGAGGGAAGCACAACAGTAAAATCTGACTGTGCTTGTTAGATTTTAAATCTGACTGAATATATTTGTACTTCAGATAGACAAAATATTTTTTTCAGTAAGAGCTGAGTATGTAAAGAAAAACATTGTGTTTCTAAAAGAAAAACATGAAAACCTCAGACTGAAGTGAAAACCAGCTAATGATGGCTCCTGGATGCTATCATGACAGTAATTTTCATTATTATAAAAGTATTACAGGCCACTACAAACTGTCTAATCTCACTCTGAAGAACATCTAAGCTGCAGTTACTAACAATGCTTACACAAGCAACCACATTTTCCCACTGTCACTCATTTATTTCTACAACAAAACTCCTCCTGTAGGCTTTAGCCAGACCCAATAGACCATTCTCTTTCAGTACACCATGGTCAAGGTAATAACCACATCTTTCTTTGTTTCAACAATTCCTCATATTTACAACTTGACCCTTGAATTATTTAGGCAGTTAATCAAGCTTTATGTGGAATCTAATTCACTTTGCAGACTTTGTCACTGTATCAAAACAAAATATAATTTCATGAAAAGTAACAGGGCACAAAGACACATGTGAACAAAAAAAATCCTCCCAGAATCAAGCTAAATGTGATTAAAAGAGAAGAGCACTGTTTCCAAGTATCTCATCTCATTTAAGTAGCACAAGCTTTGAGAGTTATTTACAGTCATGCAAGCACTTAGGCTCCTGCACCAGCTGACACTTTCTGAAATACTCTGACTTCCTACTTCAATATGTCTAGGAGTAAGTTTCAATTTACTGCTACAAAAAAAGTAGTTCTGGAAAACAGAACTTCTTAAGTGCTTGCATTAGGATATAGCTAGAGGTTCAAATAATCAAAGAACTACCATCAGTGGAGAATTTAACATATTCAACTAAAAAGCATTAATGAAGTACACCCCTTGGGCACTGTAATTGTGTAACTGCAATTACAGTGCAAAATACATTAGAATTAGCAGTTTATCAATCTGTTCATTCTAACAGGATAGCTAAAGCCAGTCTCACCCCAAACTTTAGTTCTGTGGCATATATGTGCAAATTCTCATTAATATATTTTACTTTTTCATTTTTACTCATCTCACACTGGGGTGTTTTTGTAATGTCTCACCTATTCCTCAACTGTCACAAAACTACACACCTGCTTTTTCTTTTACAGCATGTTGAATACAACAGTGGTTTGAACTGACAAGTTTTAACTTCACAACTGAACCATGCAAAAAGCACAGACATATTTACTTCAGAAAGTTCAACAGAGGAGGATTCTATGTCTATCCATGCCCTTCAACTAAAGAACAAATATCTACAAACCAGGAGTTCAAAGCAAGAGCAGGTTGCTCTAACACTTCCAGTACCACTTCCAAGTAACATGGATACAGTACATCACACAATATCAGTGTAGATCTATCCATTTCCTACAATAACCACTTGAAAAATGTTCCTTCTCAATATGCGTTTTTTATCTCCTATAATTTTGTGATGACAGGTACTGATTCACTGTCCCTAAAACATTTACATATATTTAATTCATTATTCAGCCTTCCTCACTCTTTTAACAAAACAACAGACTTCTATTCACTCACAAAGCTCTTACTCAGAATGAATCTGTTGATACCAACAAAAGCTCATCCATGACACCTTCATCTCTCACCTCAGAATCCATCACATCACAAAACCTCTGACCCTATCTTCAAGCCACTTTATTGTAGACTTTATGCATCAAATTTTGTCTTTTTTTGTAACTTTGAAATGTGCTGAACAGCAAGTTAAAATCATGTCATCTAAAAGATGACCAGTTTTCCTAGGACTGTATACATCAATTTTATGTCTTTCATGGACACATCTACTGTCTTGTATCATTTTCCAAAGACAAATTACAAAAGCAAGATAACAGATCACAGAATATTCTGAGTTGAAAGGGACCCACAAGAAGCATCAAGTCCAGCTCTTGAGTGAATGGCCCATATGGACCCATGACCTTGGTGTTATCAGCACTGTGCTCTGACCAGCTGAGTTAATATCATCTTGACTGTCCATCCAACTTTCTTTTAAGAACTTACCATGAGGAGGTCCATAACACATTGGAAGATTCTTTTTTTCCTGATTGCAAAGAAAACCCCCCCAAACCAAGTACAAATAAAAAATAACCCTTCAGCAATAGTCCATTCCACAACACTCAATCAGCTAAAAACCTAGATAGTTACCATAAAAAGAAAAAGCTCCGGCAAGTTTACCTCAAACAGGCAAGCCACCAAGTACACATCCCTCACTAACAATGCTCCTTAACCAATCAATCTGCTATTTTAATAACAACATTCTCCATTAGTCTGCTACTTGTACACTTACCTTTTAATACCTGCCATTCTACCTCTTCCTGACTTTTTTATTCCACACTAATCATTGAGAGAAGCAGCACTTCATCACAGATCCCTGCACTACTCCTGAAGTAAAGGACATTTTGCCCAATCTTAACTTCTTTCAAACCTCTCCTCCCAACTCACATCTTGGTATAAACCATATTAGGGATTAGCCAACAACAGCTTGTTTGAAGGACAAATTGAGGTACCAATTAAGAAAAACCCTCAAGTGTTTAACAACTTTGTATACTTAATGATTTCTCTCTTTTGCTACCCTCTTAAGCCACAGACTTTGAGATGAGGAATACTTCAGTATGCTTCTTGTGTATGCATAATCAACACTTCTTGGCAGTCCTACTACACATTATGCAACTATATAAATATGCACCTGCACTTTCTGACACAAGTTATTGCCTCTTTGAAGTAAATCCCCTTTGCGACAATATTTTTAACAGGTTAGATGGCAACTATTGAGTGAGGAAAGAAGACAGCTAAAAGACGGAAGCTAACGGAACAGAAGAGCTATATACTTAGTAAACTACGAGCAGAATTAAGCCATTTCATGTATATTCCTACTTCCAGAGGGTTTGTGCAAACGGGCACAATTCCTTTCCACTACTCTTGAACATCAAACAAAAACATCACTATTAAAAAATCTTGATATAAAACGTCAATGGCTGACTTAGGAGGAACTTTAGCTTCTATGCAGCATCTGGTACTGCCTGTCCACCAAATCAAACTGCAATTTATTGCCTCCTAATGTATATCCATTAAGCCATTTCCTTCATGGCTCCACTTCACACAGAAGCAGTAACTGAAGGAAATAATGGAGTGCCCAACAAGTGGGAAAGTAATTGCTCAACAAGCGTGGAACAAGAGAGAGTCAGTTGCACACCACACACATGTGGCAGCTCTTCAGAGCCCAGCCCTGCAGCGGTAACAGAAGGCTGGTGTTACAGAACAAGCCCACTGTGGGAACTCTTCCAAGCAACAGCCAGGAGTGCTTGTCCATCTAAATCCTTGGGTCCTTAAGGATTAGGGATCAGGAAACAATTCCTCCCAACAGCTCCACCTCCTGCCCGTACCTGCCAGTCATTAGCACTCAGAGAACTGTATTGAAAGGATGCTTAAGAGGTATCACAAAGGTTGTGGGGCTGAACAGTATAAGGGACTTCAGGAGACATGCAGAAATACCTAGTGTGGAGACCACCTTACTGGTTTGGTTAGGGGGTTTTTTTCCTCTAAATATTCATAGATTCACTCCACTTCTTTCGATTTTATTTATTAAGTTTCTTACTACTCAGAAACACAAAACAGAAGATTAACACAAGAGCTAAAAAGTTATCAAATTAAGGATTCTACACAACCACAGTTTATCCCTTTCTGTTTGTCAGTATTAGTTACAAATATCTCAATGACAAGCTTCTCCTTCTCAGGGGCTCTTATTTCATTCAGTAACCTGTGTTGAAGGGCTCTGTGTACAGTTCAACAGAATCAATTAGAGCTCAGAGTGACACCACCACTCCTCACACATTCTGCATAAATGCTGTCCTGCACACACGAAAAAAGCCTTGAAAAAGGCTATGGTGCTTGTCTTGGTGCATCTGTAAATCATTCTTAATCAAGGAAATTTCTCCTCCTTCCTTTACACAGAAAGTAAACAAAACCTTGAGTGAAATGATGACAATTCTTGTGATCCTTTTGGGCTTGAGAAGTTCCCATGCCAGCTGCAGTGTCTTAGAACACATCAGTGTCACTCTGGGAAAACCACTCAGAAAGTAAAGCACAAGGTTAGCAAAAGAACTGGGGAAAAGTCTGATTTATTATTTCTCCAAGAAAACATCAAGAAAATCAATACCAAAATATCACCAGCTATGCTAAAAGTATCTCTGAGGAAAATTCAAAGACCTCAGCCATAAGACAGTGATTTGATTCATTTGATGCTACAATGAGATTAAAAAGATTAAGCTCGCTCAAAGTATTTGGAACTACTTGCAGCTTCAAAGCAAAAATATTGCACTGGTTTACATTCTCTGTGCAGTTGGGAGGATGTCTGCATTCATTTAGACTAGAAACTTGCTTTTAAAATGACAATTTTTAAATGATAATTACTGTATTGTCTGTACACAGTTGGCAAAAATCTGGATTCAGCCTGCAAACAAAGCATCAAATTTAAGTTGGCACCTTAACATTCATATTTCTTACAGTAAGAAAATACGAAGAGAAATAAATTACCACTTCTGTACACAGTGTCACGTCATTCAATATGGACTAAAATTGTATTGTCATCCACTAACTAGAGTGAGGCCAGGTCAAAGCTATGGAAGAAGCCTTATTCTATTAGTTTCCTAACCTTCCTTATACCCTTTCCATTCTTCTTTAAAAATAGAGAACGCAACGAAAGTTAAATGTTAGCCTGAATTTCTTGGTATTCAAAAATACCAAGTTAACACTTATGGATACCCATTATTTTAAAAAAAAAAAAATCCTTTTTTTTTTTTTTTTTTGAGTTATCACAAAAACAGACATGACCTATAAGATCAGTGAATGCTCTAGATCTTTGATAGGAAGCTGACATGAAACAGAAAAAAAAAAAGTGTTTTTTTAATGGCTGATCTAGACAACATTTCTATCCTTCAATGAAAGCAATGGGAGAAATATCATAGTATGCAGTTCATCATATTTGTTATTTGCCATTAAGTTCAGGCTCTTCCAGCAGAAATTCAAGATCTAAACAATAAATTAAAAGGTACTGCTGTTACCTGCAAAACAATAAGCATGACAGCACTTTACATATTGCATATTCATTAGCCTTATTCCTACATTTTTTAACAAAAAAACTCTAACACTATTTTTTCTGATTTCTTAACTTGAATGAACATCCCATATTCTAACCAACAGCATTGAGAAGAGGCCACAAATTTATATTTACTACCAATTCACCACTTCCTAAAACTAGATCTTTCAGAAAAAGTTCAGACATGAAACCAAAATCAGGAAAAAATTCCTGTATTGTTTTATACAACTTTCAGGTTTTCCATAAAAACAGTTTCCAGAGCTCAGACATGAGAAAATGAGTGTGCTTTCAAGTCTACATACCAGAAAACTGATGGCTACAGTAACAAGTATATTAAGTCAGTACACTGGGCAAAGCTTCTCCTACGGTTACAGTCATTTGACCTTTAGCCAGCTCTTAATGCCCCAGCCAACCCTCTAAAGATGGAGATTTGCAGCAGCTTCTTGTCTGAAATAAGCCATGAAAAGATTCTTCTGAACCCACTGTACAAGCATTCATTTAAAATGTCATGAATGTGCATGAAATCAGAGTGCTTCTAACAGCTTACTTTGCAGCTTCTGTTTAAATGCACTAACTCTAAACCACCAGAGGATAAAAGGACTCAAACCTGGCAGTCTGGCACTCATGGACCTAAAATATACACAAGCACCTCTTCACAGGTGTGTTTACCTAGTTTAAACCTTATTTAAATAGACTCTCAATGCACACACTTTCCATGAACACCTACTTCTCCCACTGCAGTCATGACTTGTACAAGGCAGTTGTACCCAGCCATTCCTGTCCTAAAGCCATCCTACACACCAGCAGGCAGCACCTCAGGCGTGAAAATCCTGGTTACTGACTCATCTCCCTGGTCAGAGCAAAGCACAAATTCTGTAACGACAAGAATGACTACAGAAGTATCTACTTCCACGTCATATCAGAATGGTCTGAAGACTTCAACAGCCAGAGAAGCACTTAAAGAAACCCAATCCTCATGAAACCAAGGAAAAGCAGGCTTATAAATATTTCATACTTGCAATTATTTGTGGTTATAAAACCTTTCTCTGCTGACCTAGAGAGCATCCTAAGTTGGAACCACTCATCAAAGAGACAGTGCTCAGTTATCACTGGATGTTAAAAAGAAGCTTCCTTTTGGTGACCTAAATCCATAACAAAACTGAAAAATGAACGAATATTTCAACACGCAGACATATTTTTCACAGTACTCAGTTCACTTTAAAAAGTAGTCAAATGGAAGCTGTGGTGAAAGCGGCCCTAGATCCAAACTTGTATCAATACAGGTTTTCATCAGTTTTAAAATAACCTTTGAAAACGTAGCTATATTTCAATTTTTCAAAAAACCTTGATAGTCACTGGTTCCATATGGTCATAATCCACGACACTGACTTCTGCTTTTTCTAAGCACTAGAAATATGAGACACACCAAACTTGAGCTCATTGTGGCCATCTTAGCATTGCAAGCACTCAGCTATTAAATTTATCTCGGATTAACTTACGCATCACCCAAGACAACAGAACCTCTATGTTTCCTTTCTGCTTTTCAGGCAACCACTATCCATAGCAGCTAAAATACATGCAGCCCATGAATATGTACAAATGGCATCCAATAAATCAATTGACAGTGGATCACAGTAGACATGTTGTTCATTTTCAAATTATTAAACTCTTTTTATAAATCTATGTAAAATTCCCACAGAAATTAAGTTTCTCTATCAGAACTTTGAAGGGAAACTTCAAAATACAATTCAGGTTCAAGGCCCTTAGCTAGGTATGTTGAATTGTAGAAGTGAAGGTACTCTTACCATAATCACAGGACTGTTTGTGCTGAGCAACACATCTCTATATGCTTCCTCCAAGAGCACATGTAGATGTTACAACACCATGGGATACCATACTCAGTTGCAGGCAAGCTTTCCAGAATGTAATTTAGTTACTCTTGAGGAGCAATACTTTGAAACAGGGATCTTTAGCTACTGGGGCCATACAGTGCATCTTTATACCCTTGACCAGGGTATTTCAGCATCACAGTCATGACAGAGTTAATACCCACTAGCTCAGAGGAGAACAAAAGGTACTCCACTGCAACATGCCTAACATTTACATTGCCTCTCTTTGCTCATTAAACAGGTTTTGGTTAAATAATGAACAAACTGTATTACAGACTCCGATGAGAATTCCAAAATTATAAATCAACTGGTAAAGCCCAGAGGAGAATGAAGGGAGTGGGAGGGAAGGAAGGATAATATTGACTAATATAAAGGGCGCAGCTTGACAGTGGATATTCCTGCCACACCTGATCAAACATGCTCCATGGGGGAGGGGAAGGGAGGGAGAGAGCAAGAGGGGAGATGGGACAAGGCAGCCTGAAATTTGCATCCGGAACAGATTAAAATGGGTTCTTGGGGGATTGAGAAAATACATAATATATATTACTATAAATGCAAAATTGTACTAAAAGCTAACTCAAATGTCAAAGATTACAGCTTGAATAAATTTAAATATAAAAGCAATGCGTTTCCATGAGCTAATGAAAGAGACATGAAAGGAAGGTCTAGGAGAAAAAAAAATCACGAAAAACCCCCTGTGCTGGGGACAGGACTTTCGATTGCCTGGAAGATGATGCAGGAGACTCTGTATCATTCAAAGGATTGCTTGGGAACAAGTTCATGTCTAAAATGGAAAAAAGATGGAGCACAGCAATGATGTCCTATCTCAAGACACAAGTCAGCAAATAGCAGTCTCCGCAGCTGAAATCACCCATATAAAAGAATTCCATGTAGTCAAACAAACATGCTATCATCTCCACATATAAGCAATTATTATCTCAGCAGGAACCACACTTACGCGATGACTAATAGAAAGGGAGTCTCTGAATCTCTCAGGACATTAAACTTTGCTTTCTCTAACATAAGCTGATAGTGAACTTGCATTTTTTCCCCAACAAGTCAACAGCACGTTTTACCTAGCTGCTTTAGATAAATGGCCAGTCCTTGACATTTACTTATACTGCATTTATTTGAGCATCCTGACAATCCCTGCTCTTGTTGATGAGAAGAGATATTTGCAATAATGGCACAGAACTTCAGGAAGCTTATTTAAGAAAAAATATTATCTCATAGAAGGGAGAAAAGTAAAATTTCTTCTCAATACACATTTGGTGACTGCACACATATCTTACAGAAGGTGAGTGAGCTTACAAAAAAACCCCAAATCCAGACTGTCATGTAGTTCAGATACAAGCATAACATCCAGAACAAAGATACTATCCAGAAATGCAAGCTGTTCAGGAGTTCCCTAAGATGTCATGATCTGACAGAAAAATCCTGCTCATAACCAGAGCAAGTTCACCCGGCAAAGAAAAGCAAAGCATTACACTTACAGACAGACACAAAAGAGGTAGGAATAAAGGCCTAGAATTGGCACATATCCTCAGCACCTCCTGTCACCATCACCTGGAAGTAGCACTACTGTGCTTCTAGGGAACACACTTACGGGATTCCAGACTCAGCACTGATGCAAGAATAAGCATGCTTCACAGTTAGAAATGCAAAAGGCTCATCTCAAACTAAGGTTGAGTGCAGTTCTGAACACTCACTGTAATAAAGGGATCAGAAAAGAAGTTTACTTTCAAATACTACAAACAGTAAGAAAAATCCTGGGAAGAACATGCAGAATGCCATATGGAGTTTAGGATTAGCTTCACCTTCACACTCTCAACATATATTTGGGTTACTTAAACAATCACTCCTGAAACTACAAAACCAGAAAATGCATTGTGAGAAAAACAACGGTCAGAATACACACCATAGCCTTGCGTTCTGCTTTTCTAATCAATATAGATTTCCAGTTTCTTTCAGTGCAGGTGACCGCAAAGTAAGTCTTTCACTTAAAATCCAAGAGACCCAAATAGAAACAGAGGTCTATGCTTCACTTCTTACATGATAATACATGATGAAAGCTAACAAACTGAAGAATGTGAGGAAAAAACAGACAGAAACCATTTTCTAAGCAGATTTTTTCCATCACTCACAGATCAGAAAGAATAAAAAAAACACAAAAAAAGCTATGCATGATAATACGCCACATTTCATATATTACTACAAGCTTCAGTATATCAAAGAAACATGCATCTTAACAAAAAAAACGTGTGTGCATACACACACAATATATATATATATCCCTATAGACAGTGGCAGCAGTGGTATTTCTGTGCTAGTTTACATTGGTATCATTTTAAAAGTATATGCATATTTCCTCTTTTCTTGTTCTTCAATAAATGACTTCTGGATAGTAAATAAGACAAATAAGTATACCTGTACATTTATTTGCATATACCCTAGCAGATGCATATACCTGATGATTTCTGTAGAAGCTTACCTGTTATATTATTCAGCACTTCTTTTAGGTGGCTAAAGCTATGCAGCAGGGGATCCCTTTCTTCATCCTATAGGCAATATATAGGAAGTAAGTCATTAATGAGGCAAACATATTCCTGAACACAAATCTTAATAATGGGTCTGTTATAGACCTCACCATCACATTCACAGAAGTGCTGTGGTTAGAGTTTATCACTGTCTGCATGTTTACACCATCAGATCCAAGAGAAGCATTTTTATTTTCCTGTCAGTGCTCCCCAATATCATACAGCTCAAACGTCAAAGCACAGGTCCAAGACTGAGCATTCTGGTTTGGTTTTATTGTCCTTAGAAGTATTTCTGATTAGCCTTCTGCTGTTCAATAAATTTCACTGCAAATCTAACTCATACCATATTGAAATGGCTCATCTGGATTTGCTATAATGTTAATCTATGCAGATTGTAATGGGAACAGAAATACAATGACATTTTATGCCATTAAAATAACTTAGATAAAGAATCACAGTGCAATATTTATTTGAATTAGCTGCATCCTTTAGCCTTAGTCTATCTTTATGATATTAAAATAAGGAGGAGCAGCAGTTTCTCCAAGCTGAGTGCAGCCGCACCCACAACTCAAAGGGAGAGGCCGGGAGCTCTAATCAAGAAATGCCTCTTAGAAAGGAAAAGGGCCCTGCCCTTTGACAAATTGAAACCACTTGTGCTGGATGACAGCCATCTGCTACTCATGTGACATTCTGAAGTGCACCACTGATACAGTGTGCCACATCCACACCTTTACACTGTGGCAGCCATAAACAAGCCAAAGCATGGTTAGACTTAGAAACTCTGTACTTAGATAGCAGCAAAAAAACCCAGCAGAAAACAGATACTATGCCATATGAAAAATTTAAAAATACTCTATATATAATGACTTTGCCAATTTTAATTTCATGGCTTCTGTGGTGAAGACTGTCTTCTCCAAGAGGGTACAAAAGATACACAAAAACACTGTGCTAAATTAAATAAAATCATAAATGCAAATTCCCTGACATCCCTGGTTGAAAAAGTCTAAATGAAATGATTCCCACACAGAATACAATGAGGGGTTTTCAGATTTACAGGATAAAAAGGTAGAAGACGTCCAGCTTTGTGGCTTTTGCAGTCACTGGCACATGAGCAGCCCAAAACAATGTAAACAACATAAAGTTATTCCAACTCTACTTACAAAAGTACTATGACAAGTGCTACAAAAAACTGAGGTACTTTTCCAAAGCCACATGGTTTCTGTCATAGGTGTTTCTACCTACTGCTACAGATGGCAACAATTCAAGGCAACTTACCAGATGTGTGTGAGTGCTCCATCGGGCATTACGCTTTATGGCTCCCACCACTGCGTTGATTTCACCTTGTACAATGTAAATGTTCTTATCCACCATCCTGACAATTCTGGAAAAAAAAAAGATAATTCAAATTAATCTCTAGCCTCCCAGATGAAATGAAGTTGACTCTAACCAAGAGAAGGCAGGCAGTGATACAAGAAACTCTTTCAGATTTGCTTAATGTGTGCACAAAATACAAGTTATTATATGTAACAAATACAAGTATTTCATTAAAAGAAGACACTTTTCCATAGTGTGTTTTCAAAACCATGACAGCAGACAACTAGTTCTAAGAGGGTCTTTGTAATGCAAGAGATCACTTTGCCAAGGCACATTCCTCATTTTTTTTTCCCTTCTACGTAAGTTCATAGAAAGATAAAGTGTTGGGGTATCAGGACAGACATCCATGGCAATTCAATAACACATGCATCTCCAGCACTTATGCAAATTCCTGCAGCCCTACATGGAACACCAAGCTAACCATATACTCTCTTAAATATGCATCAGTGGGTTGAATAAGATGGCCAAAGCAAACCTATTTGGGACTTAAAACTTTGACAAAATAAATTAAATTATAACAGATGTTGATTCCACACTTGCTTCACAAAACAAAGCTTTCAAGAAAGCAGCAAAGTAAAAAAGATGTGAGTAAAACCCCACAAAGAAATGGACAAAACTAGAGACAAAGAGAGAAAAAGTGAGAAAGGTAAAGGCAGACACTCTCCTGTAGTCTGAGCTCTTTCAGGGAAAAAACTTAAACTGATGCACCCAGAAAGAGGCATTAGAGGGGGAAAGAAATTAAAAGCAAGAAAGATTTGTAAAAGTCTGAGAAAAAGAAAAGAAGAGGAAACTACTGTTCTCTTCATACTAGCTGTAGCCCAGACACAGTCAAGCATCAAGAAGTAAGAATGAAGGGGAATGAACAGACAGATGTTTATAAATAATAAACAGGACCTACGAAGAGGCCTAAGAGTCAGATGACACCATGTCTGTAAATGAAAAGATTTAGTGATACAGTAGCCAAATAATGAGACTTTTTCAGAAGAATGAAACCGAGGACTCCAGTTTGAAATCACAACAGGTCATTCATAGGGAAGCAAAAGGTTGAAAACAGATGAAACACTGATTGTAACACTTGAAATTTGACAAGCTCATTTAAAGGCTCAGCTGAGAAGGGGAGGCAGGGGGTAATAAAAGCACAGAGAATATGAGAAGGACTTGCCTACGTAACAAAAGCAAAGCTGGAAGGAAATGGTTCTGGTGGATTACTCAAGACCTCAGAAAGATCACCACAGAAATTTCAGAACATACATCCTGGATCTGTCAGGCTTCATGTTAATTAACATGTCTGAATTACCAACAACGCTTGAAATACACAAATATCCTCTGAATGAAAGAGACTAATTTGCTTCAGGACTCCATAAATAATGGAAAGAAAGCAAAGCATTATAAAAAGATACCTCATCAAAGCACAACATCATATTTGTTGCTTCATTTTTCCAGGTGTTTGCAATAAAATGAATAATCTTATGGCAAAATTGTTCATTTCATTAAATAAATTATACATAATGGTATTCCCAGGTGTAAGACGATAATTTAAGAGCAAAGACAAAAGTATTTTGTAAGAACAGTCATGACAAATAGTGCTTCCAAGTAATTCGCTTGTGCCCTGAAGAACAAAGGTTTATATCCTTCCTCCACAGCTGCATGTAACAGAACCACCAATACACTTCCTACTCGTGCGGCTAATGCTTGAGAAACGTACCCATCCTCAACAGTAAATTATTCCATACATTATTCATAGGATTGCATTGAAATACCATTGATCACAATTTTGCTATTTCATCTGTTGTCCTTGCTTTAGTACATGCCATGAATGAGAGACTTCTCCTTCATGTAAAATTCCTTGCTTATTTATTTTTTTCTTTCAGTAATTCCATTGTTTTCCATATTTCCACATCAGCAATTTCAGGGTTCAAAATTCTAGTCCAAGGAAGTACTTCTGAGGAAATACTTTATACACTCATATTTGTCAAACCTAAGTTTTTCCTGTCTTCACTGCTTCAAAACAGTACTGAACATGTAAATTCTGCAGCACCATTCCAGGCATTTAGCATGGAAACATTATTTCAAAAAGCATGCAAATACCAGACAGACATATTACAAACCTTGCACATATATAGATACTCAATAGTTTTGACAGTATTTAAAGTGATGCCAAAGCTTAAATGCTGTTCTGCATACTACTGAATCTGCTTGTAAGACTTCTATTTCTTCTTCTCTATTTTTAACATAAAATAATTAAATAAAAAGTTTCTTAAACTCCATCTCTCCTGAATGTAGGAAACTTAAAATGCCCAGCTAACTGCAAGTGGCAAAATATGAAGAAAATAGACAAAAACCTCCAAAACACACCTTTTCCTTTTCACCTGATCCTTTCAAGCAAGGGTGCAAAAACTCCTTGTTACTTGGCAGGGCTCTCCTGACATACTAAAACCCTGCAAAACTTAGAGCAGTATTTCATTGCTAACTGTCTGAGAAGACGTAATGAAAATGCACTCCTTTCCTTATTGGGGATTCCATTAAATATAACTTTATTCAAGTACAAAAACTCACTTTATGCACACCAACAAACCCACTTGATCAGTGCAACTGAAACAACCTATCATGCTGGGGATGCAAATTCACACTCAGACTCTGAACATCAGACACAGAGCTCACTTCCCCACCAACATTGGGTAGAGATGGAGGGAAATACTGCTCTATATTTAAGCTTGCAGCTAACCAAGCAGTAGCATACACACATTTCAAAGTAAACCATAAAGCCTCACTTACGCAAAGGACCTTTGCAACTTCATGTTGGAAAAGGAAACAGAAAATAACTACAGAGTGAGCAGGAAAGACAGACAACTATTTTCACAGAGATGCACCTTGCAAACTAAGCCCACCAAAAGAATCATCCACCCCTGTAAAAACGTAAAAGTTTATTTCAAGTGATGGCTATAGCTTCACTAAATTCCAAACTTCCCAAAGGCTACCCCCTTTTAAATGATTAGATAATTTCTGTATGTGTTCCTTCAACTGTAGCATCACCACAAGCAATAACTGACCACACTTGAGAGCTCAGTATAGATGTCCTGTATCTAAAGAAGTTCTAAGATCGAAATGAATGCTGTGAAGCAGCAAAGGAGTTAAATGATTTACCAGACCAGCACTGAATGATCAGCTGGGTTTACAAGAGCATGGTGGGAGTCAAGCAAAACCACTAGACATTCATTCAACTTAGAGAAGAAAAAAATGTTAACATGAATTCAGGCTTAATATTACAAAGGTATGGTCTGAAGAATGGGATATTGTAAAAGTGTTGAACAGGTTAACAGAACTAACACTGAAGATCATTAAAAAATTTGAAACAACCTCCCTAATAAAGGCTTTCTTTCAGTATCTCTTGATCTCAAATCAAGAATAAATGCCTTTCCTGCAAGCAATCTTTAATCAAACACAAAATGATGGCAGGCTCAATACATAAACAAATGGATTCAGTTCTGTGGTCTTAAGTTAGGGAAAAGAATAAAACAAAGAAAGGTACCTAGTAAATTTTGAATGCTTTTTAGCTCCTTAATCTTTCAGTTAGTTGTATATAAACTCCTGTTTCTTCATCAAGACAGATTCACACATCTGCTTAAAACTGCAGACTAGTCCTCAGATATGCTCCTGTATAGAAGTTCAACAGGCAGCACAGTGAAAATGACAGCTCCAAACCAAGGCAACAAGGCACCCAGGCCACCATGAGAAGAAGGGAGGCTGTTAACTTTCACATTGATAACAGCATTGGGAACACTAAGTGGGAAAAGGTTGATGCCTAATAATGTCAAAAAAGAACAAAAGCTCATATTCGTAATGTCAAAACCTTCAACAGTGTTCTGTGGATAATAATAATCACCACTATTCTGAGACTTCTGAAATAGCATCACATGTAGAATCTTCCTATGAGAACACTGACAAGATTTACACCTGCAAATGTTATTTCATACATGCACTGAACCAATCCATTTCTCAACCTTGGAACATGTTACCCCTATACACCCCAATAGATAGGAAGCCAAATTATTCCTAGTATTACCACAGGAAGTCTTGGGTACGGTTTTGGGCAACACTCCCTCTTCTGCAGCAAAATGTCTGCAATTCTTCTTGAAACACGCAAGAGTTAGCATCAGAAGCAACAACGTCTAGCAGACTTCCATCAGGTCACTCCTTCCTATCATCAACTTTAGCCTTCAGCTATGGCACCTGATGTAAACCCAGTGACACTACTCCAATAAACAGCAGCAGTGAAAAACAACATAAGCACAAGATAGAAAAGGTAATATTTCAAAGTAAGCTTCTGCTGACCTAAATTTTTACTGTTTATGACAACTCTAATTTACAATCTAGAGTAATCTAGATAGCCCCTGCCCTAGATTTGGCCACCAAAGTCCTGATACAATACACTGCTACCAAAACAGAACACACAACCCCATGAATCACAAACAACTCCTGAGAATCTCACAGCCAGCTTCCCAGAAGCCCAACTGGCAACCAGAAAGCTCCTTTTTTTTCTCCTAAACCTCCCATAGAAGGTACATGAACCCCTATACAGAAATTTAACTTGCTTGGGTTTTTCAAGTAGTAACTGTTCCGCAAAAAGCATCACAGGCAGCAAAAGTTCAGAGAAGTCAGGATGTTTCTCCAAAGGCTAGCTCCTAATGCCTAGACAAAAGTGATATAAAGCAATAATTCGTAAGTATGGAAAGGAACTGTGCAGTCCTGGGCATTTAATGCAATTCTGGGCACTTAAGAATGCCCTTTAAAAGATAAGCAGCAGCAACACGGTAGAGGTGGCACATCAGAAAGGAAGGGAGGGACAAGATTCTCTGCAAGCCTCCACATTCAGCTGCAGCAGTGAGGTTGGGCCTGGGAATCAAGCAGAGAAAGGCAAGTCGCATTTACCTGTCAAAATTGCATAGTAAAAATGAAACCTAAGGTTATTATGGTGAGGGGCATTTTCTTTCTTCCAATTATTTCATACTGTTGAAACTATGAAACATGCCACCGGGTGACCGCACAACACAGACGCTAAGTGAGCTCGGAGCTTTCCCCCCCAACAGCCATATGCCAGGAGAAGCCCGTCTCCACCGATTTCAAGCAGCAAGCCACCGTGGCGCACGGGCAGCGAATGCCTGTGCAGGTGCAGCGCCCACCCTGCAGCTCCCTGCGGAGCCCTGACCCCGCTCTTCCCCGATGCCCGCAGCCCGCGGCGGCCGCTGCCAGGCGCCCTCCGCCCCGCGGGCACCGTCACGCGTGTCAGCCCGGGCCGGCCGGAGGGGCGCCCGCCGCTCCCACCCGCGCCCGGCCCCCGGGGCTGCCCCGGCCCCGTCCCCGCCCCGCGCAGGTCCCGCAGGGTTCCCCCGCCGCCGCTTCCCTCCCGTCCGCCCCCACGTCGCCACAATATCGCGACAGGCGGTCGCTGCCCGGCACTGACCCCCGCATCCAAAATGGCGGCGCCAGCTCCCCGCGGCGGCGGCCGCTTCACATAACCGGGCGGGCGGGCGGCACCGCGGGCGGAAGGGCTCGGCTCGCCCCCTGTCCGCCCCTCCCTGCTGGCGGCGGCGGAGGCGAGGCCGCGGAGCGCGGGGTCCGCGGGGCACGGGCAGGGACACCGGCCCCGCTCCCTCGCACTGACGTGGAAACCGGTGCACCGTGACCCGCTGCCTGGTTACTGCGCAGACAGACAGCCCGGACAGCCAACCCGCGCACGATGCGCCGCGCAGCTCCCCGCGGAGCCCAATGGGAACACGGTCTGCCACCGGAGGAGGCGGGCCCTGCAGTGACAGCAGAGGAAAGCCAATGAGAGGCGAGAGGGTAGAAGCAGCAGATCCGCTGGCCAATCGCGATGCGGTGCGGCGCCGCAGCCGCGCCTGAGCGGGCGCAGCCAGGGCGGCGGGGCGGAAGGCGGCGGGAGGGCTGTCCTCGCAAAGCACTGTGGGCCGCGCCGCTCCGGGCCGCTCCCCGGGGCGTGTGGGGAGCCGGGGCCGGCCCGACGCGGGGTGTGCTGCCGTGGGTGTGCTGCCGTGGGTGTGCTGCCGTGGGTGTGCTGCCGTGGGTGTCGGTGCTGCGGCTGCACAGCCCCCGAAGGCAAGCACTGCCTCTCCGCCGTGCTTCGCGAGTATTTCCCAATTTGTTCTACAGCCTCTTGCAGCGCCTCCGCTGAAACCGTTTGGGAGATGATCCTCTGCAAGCGTTCTGTTCGCTCCTGTGTCCCAGCTGTGCTGTTTCCCGTGAGCGAGCAGGAGAATGCAGAGTGCAGCTGGTACGAGATCGCGCACGACAGCGCCCGGAGGAGCACACGCCGCTTCTCCCTTCCCTGCGGTCCTGCTCCCCAGTAACTCTTCTCAAGCCTGAACACAACTGATTCCTTGCTCAAGTTGGGCTGTAAGCCACGTGCTGCAGCCTTAGTTCATCCAGCTCAGCGATCCTGGCAGACGGAGACCACCGTGGAGTTTAACTGCTCTATGAAGCCACTTTATTGGCCGGCTCTTTGCAGCAAAAACAATCACAGCTTTGTAGCTAGTACAGCGCTTGGCCAAATGAATTCTTGGTGCTGCTCCCACCTTCTTAGGTGCGTTTGATGTCTATGCTCCAGTAGCAATGCGGTGTGCCATAAAGGCAGAAATTTGCAGGGGTCACTATTTGTTTAAGCCTGTGCCCATTGAACTTGGGACAGAGGACAGAAGGTCCTTGTAGTTACCTTACAGTTTTACAGCTCTAGGATCTTCAGTCAGGTCAGCCTGGGGATTGGCTGTGGCAGGTGTTGGAGTTGTCAAAGCAACAGCTACCCCAAAATCTTACACTCTGTAGGGAAAGCACAAATCACTGGAGCCAAGTGAAAGGGTCAAAAAGTATTCATTCAGTTTTCATCACAACTTCATCTACCACAGTGCGGCTGAGGAAGGTTCTCAGACAAAGGCTCAAGGGAGCATCCAAGAGGACTGTTCCCTGGGCAGCCAAATAAATATCTGAGGCTGACTCCAATTCTGCCCTGAAAAATGTCAGGTATCATCATTAGCTGTCAGACTGTTGCCTGATCGGGATTCAACATGTCTTACATTGAAACTGCCATTACCTCCCAGCTCTGACACCACCAGGGGACCTTCCTTCGCTGGCATTTCCCTGGCAGCATGTAGGAAGTCTTTGGATTTGGAAATTTAAGCTGTAATTGCATTAAGCAGCCACATTCCCTAGAGGTGAAACAAGAAAGAGCATGCCCCAGTGGTCTAGCCATAGGCTCAGAAGCTAAGATGTATTTCTCCAGCCTCTGCTGCAGCCATGGTACATGCAGTTTGTCTTGAATTTCTCAGCTATAAAACAGACGGTCAAATACTCACCAAGCCCAGATTTCAGATGCCACCTAGGCAATGAGTAAAGGTTTGCAGAACAATCAAATTAGTTGCTAGTGTTTTCTCCTTCCTTTTTGCCCCACTCTAGCAGATGCTAACACCCTGGTGATATTTGCCAGGCATTTTGAAATCCACAGGAGTTCATCTGCCACTCCATCCCTCTGCTCCCTGCTCTGGAAAGGGGATTTCAGGTGCTGGCTGAGCCACTGTACACCTTGCAGCTCAGTCCACATTTATCAAGCCTGCCTGACCTGCCAAGAAAGGGTCTGGACCCCCTTCCATGCCTTCTTGCCCCTTCCAGTGCCCACTGTGTAGCTCAGGCTCCCACCCAGTCAGATCTGGTGAATTGGACACTGCTAAGGTGTTATTTATGGAAGCCTGTCACGGAGCTTGAAACCAAGCCAGGCAGGAGCCTTCTGCTTCACCCAAATGCATCTTAGTGCATTAATAAAGAGCAAACATTGCAATGTGCTTTGCATTTTTACTTACAATCCCGCACTGCATTGTCTGGAGAGAAAAACAATGTGGCGTGGCCCCACACTGCCTGGGGAGGAGAGTTCATTCACACGCACTACAGCACTGCGTTAGTCAGCCTTCAGACAGCCCAGCACCACCCTGGCTGCACAGAAAATCCTGCTGATGTGACAGTGTGGCACCTACGTCCCCAGCTTGGCAGCAGTGAGGAAACCTGGATTGCCTGGACTGCATGATCCAGCAGTGTTTGAAGTGAGTGGTGCACAGCTATGGACACGTGTGGGCAAGTGGGAGCATTCTGCACCAAAAGATCCGGGTGTAGGACCAGGACACAGGATAATCCTTTGTCCCTTTATTTCCAAGATAATGCACTAGTTCTTACGCACAACAGGGTACAATGAAACCAAAGCTCAGACAAGCAGTCTGTGCAAATCCCCCAGGGTCCTGCTATCTGGTCAGGAAAGCTCGGCTTTTTCTTCACTGCAAAGATGCAGCTTTTCAGCAGCTTCTGTCTTGAGTATTCCTCCTTAGCCCACAAGGAGCATATGGAAGGGCTGCAAACTCACCAAACTCACTGACAATCGTCCCCCGAGGCCTTTCCCAGATACCTGGTCAGCTCACCTGCTTTCATCTGAGACATCTGAGCAGCCAGCCCCTTGCAAAGCACTGTGTCTCCATGTCACACCAACTGCTTGCCTTTAGTCAGACTGTCAGAAATCCACACTGCCAACCACCTGCACCTCTGCAATCTGCACCAACCTTGTACAGTCCATTACTCTTGCTCAGGCACAACCAGTTCACGGTTATCTGCAGAGCCCAGATATCACACCCATGGGCACCTGTAACACGGAAATTTTCCAGCAGGTTAAGTAGTCTGAGAGAGATTAAACTTCTTCCCATCCTCTTGGAGGCTTTTGCTGTTCCTCAGAGGCTTAGTAAGGTCTCTAAAAAAAAGGGCAGAAAGATGGAATTTCTCAGAAGGTACAAGCAGTTGTCATGGCTAGAAACTATGTGCAGCCACTCTCCCCAGAGCTAAGCATCCCAAAACCACTACTGAATGTGTGCAGCCCACAGTGTTTCTAACCAGTTGTTCCTTTCCAGAGCAAGCTCTCGTGGAGATCAGCCCAAAGCCAGCTGATCTCCAAAGGAAAACTGATGTGTAGCATCTGACACTACCTACAACTGAAACAACAGAGCTGCTGTTGCAGAAACAATTAAAAGTATTAAAACACTTCTCTGGAAACTGCCCAAACTATTTAAAACTGTACAAACTATACCAAGTACAATATTAAAGCTGCAGAGCAGACTCCTAAATCTAAAATACCCTTCCAGCTGTTCAACTTAGCCTGTGTCTCCAGAACACTCCTGCACTTCGAGTGACATCAAACTCCCACCGTGAATTTCCCAGTGCAATGTTTTCATTGTCTCTCCTTGGCCAAAGCAAGCCATGCCTTTTTGGCAGGAGCAAGCCAGGCTCAGTTAGTCGTATCTTTGTCACTTCTTGGCTAGACTACAGCTACGTGATACACCTGGGCATGAAGCCCACAGTGATTGTCAAATGCCAACAAGGAGAGCATGCTGCAGTGGGAGCCCTGGCTGCCACAAGTGCATCAAACCTACCTCTGCTCTCTAGGCCACCTTTTAGCATGAAAGCCAAGCCAAATTCAAGCTTGAGTCCTGATCTTTAAGGTATTTGATGGCATGGACCCAGCATGGTTAAAAGATCAGTTAAGACACAGAGATGGAAACTGTGATCATCAACAACTGCACCACTCTCCAGGAGCAGTGAACCCATCCAACAGGAGGACCATGTTTGTCTGTGGCGGAGACAGGGTCTTCTCTGAGAACAAACTCTTCCCAGCTGCTGAAAAGGGAAGGGTGTCTAAGATGCTGAGTAATTCCCTTCTTTTGCATATCCCATCTCTCTGCCAAGACATGAATCAGGGTCGCTCTTGGTTTAGTTTGCTTTTGCGCTTTTTTCTTTTCTATTTTATTTTATTTTACCTAAAATACATCTGTCTCCTGAACCCATGTGAAGTTCTTGGTCTCTTCCCCAGCAATGAAGTATCCTGCTGGCAAGACAAGATGCAATACAGTCAGAGGTCTTGGCACTAACCAACAAGCTCTACATTTACACAAGCACTAGAGACCTCCCTCCCAAAGACAGCCTTCAGGAGTCAGTCCAGCAGTTGAACTGAGGATGCCTTGATGACAGACTCCTTCTGCAGGTCCCTGGATGGTCTAATCCAACAGTCTTTACACTGTGCTCTACAGGGAACTGACTTGTGACATCGTCCCCAAGGGAAATAGCTAAAAATACATTTGTTTCATTATTACTTGTACGTGTGAGCACAAACTGTATTTGCTGCAGGCTACTGATGGTGAAAGGTTTGGAGGGAGGGGGAGGCAACTGAAAATACGGTCCCTTCATTGCTGCAGACCTTATGCACTGTTTTTTGCTTCCCTGTGGAATGTGGTGATAGAGACAGACTGCCCCGTGGAAAGTGCTAGTGCTGTTACACTGTGTCTGCTTCTCATAATGGAGACAAACCTATGCCGGGGTGGATTAAAATCTGAGCTAGAAACAGATATGGTCTTGCTTGGTGTCATTTTTGGCAGGCAAAAGAGCAGTAAGGCAAACATAAACCGCAGATTACTACCATTGAAAAACCACAGTAATTTCTCGCAAGTGTGCCAATGTTGTGATTCCTTTTAAATTCTCTGTGTTTCTACTGAATTAACATGTCAGTGCATGTTTTTGAACACTAATCCACAATGCTTAACCTCTTTTAACATCCTGTGTTGCTTCGTGTGCATTTGTCTTCCCATGTCTTCCCATGTATCTTTATGTCATGTTATGCATTTATTAGGCTCCATAAGTATGACTGGTAAATCATTCAGGGTTAAAATTCACTACTATTCTCACAACATTATTTCCTAATCTTTAAAATATGTCAGTGGAAGAGTTTGAGGGTGACCTTTGACATCATAAATTGGAGAGCAGGTTGACATGGGAATGACCTCAAGAAAAGCAGACCGTAGATTCACACACCGGGCTCCAGAAGAGCCTGACAGGGATAAGCGTCTTCCCTGGGCTCCCGGAGCAGGACAGAGAGGCTAAGCCCGGCTTCTACAGACTTCTCTCTGTAAGCGCTGGGAGAGAGGGGACCTGTTTAGTTGGAGTAAAATGTGTGTGCCAACACGTTCAAGGCTTGCTGTAGCAGGTACAAGCATTTGGGGACATTTCAGGGAGTGACAGCACCTTACACTCCTGCGCTGGGATTTTGCCGTGAACTTCAGTAGAAGCCAGGCTGGAATCTAAACTACGAGCAGCATTTGGGCTCCAAAAGACCTATCAGCGGGCTGGAGCGCGGTGTTTTTCGTACAGCCGGCGAGGCTACCGTGTCCCGGTAGGAGCGGCACGGTATTGCCAGAGAAGCGCTTCCCCGGTACCGCCTAGAGCCGCAACAGTGCGTGCAGTAACTGGCCTGTGATTAAGCATCCCCTGCAACTGCTGCTCCATCGTGCAGCGGAACGCTTCCGACTGCTTCCAACTGACTACGGACTTGGTTCCCCCAAAAAACCTTTGTCTGCCTGGTAGTTCGAACTGCAAAACCCGAACAGGCTCGCCGCGCCAGGACTGAGAGGAGCGGGTGCTCAGCACTGGCTCCAGGGTACCGGCTCGCCAAGCACTGAACCAGGCAGGCAGTACGTGCAGCGACAAGAGCAGTGTATCAGGGCACATGCACAGGAGTTCCGTGCCCGTGCGGCGGGGGCTGGCGGAGCCCGGAGCCCCGCGCCCGGGACGTGCCCCCGCAGCCGCCCCGCCGCTCACCCTGAGCGGCGGGCGGGACGGGGCGGGGCCAGGCGGGGGGCGCGGCCTGCCGCCCTCTTCGGCCAATCTGAGAGCAGGGTTGCTGCCGTATGTAAATGAGCCGCGGGGCGATTGGGCGGCGCGGGCGGGGGCGGTGCTGGGGCGGGCGGCGCTGGACGGGGCGGGCGGCGGCGGGCGCGCAGCTGGAATGGGGCGGGCGGGAGCGGGGCGCCCGGTGCAGCTGGCGGGGGGCGCCGGCCGCCCGCCATAAAGTGAATGGCCACGGTGAATGGGAGGCAGTCGGCCGGCGCCCTCCGCCTCCGCCCTCCCTGTGAGCCGCGGGCCGGCAGGGACGCGCAAAGTGGCTGGGGAGCCGGGGGGATTTACTTTCTGACAGCGGCAGAGCAGCCCGAGGCGTGGGGCGGCGGTCAGCTTCGCCCCTCTCGCAGGATTAAGTCCGCTCAGCCGAACCCGCATCTGGAGCTACTGTAAGTGCCTTTCCTTCCCTCGCCTTCCGAGAGAGCTTCTCCCCTCCTTCCTCTTTGAGCCCCTTCATACTAGCCCAGGCGGTGGTAATCTTTCCAATGCTGGCACAGGGTAAGAGCATCCCTGGCGGGGTGGCTCGGTGTGCTCTGCTCGGCAGCAGGGGTCAGCCCCAGTGCCGCACGAGGCCGGCTTTCCGTCGCCACCCGTGGGTCAAGGGGCAGCAACCAGGTGAGAGCGGGTGGATAGAGCCCTGCCCTGCCATCCAGAAGAGGTCCCGGGGCTGTGCGCGGCCGAGCTGTTCCCCATCGCTGCCGGGAGCGCTGCCCGCGGGGCAGCGGGGCGCCGCGCTTCTACTGCCCTGCCCTTGTAGGGCCCAGCGACCCACGACTCGCTGCCGTGGGGCTGCCGCAGCCCCGACCGTCCCCTCGGGGCCGACGCGGGCCCCTTCCCGACAAGCGCTGCTGTAGTCTCTCGCCGTTGCTAAACTTAGTCATTTTCCACTCGGGGGAGTGGGGCAGGGGCTGTTTAAATTAGCCGGGGTTCGCTGTAAATAACAGCGTTGCGGGCTGCGGCTCAGCTGTCTGCAGGGTCCGGGGCAGAACGGCGCAGGGAGCAGAGGCGGGGAGATGTCGCCGGGGAAAAGGAAGGCAGCCCGACGGCTTTTGGACAGTTGGATAAATGATATTTATGTAAGGGCTGGCTCCTGTTTACAGCAGAGCCGACCTCCCTGTAGCGCCGGGGAGAAGCGAGCCGGCCCCCGCGGACGGAGCGAATCTGCCCCGGGACGCCGCTGGCTGCGGCGCGCCGGTGGATGGGGTTCCGGGGACCCGACCGGGAATAACAGACCTGGTCGGGCCGCGTGGAGGGAGCGCCGACCCCGCGGCAGCTCTGCCGGAGGCATCGAGGCTCCCCGGCGGAGAGCGGCTGCCCGGCGGCGGGAGGCTGCGGGCAGAACCGGCTGTCGGGCCTCCGGGCGCTTGCAGAGGCTCTCCCGCCTCCCCGGCGCCGGAGGTACGGGTCACAGCGGTGCCCCTTCGTCCCGCGGAGTGCCCGGGAAGCCCGGCCAACTGTAGCGGGCTCCCGACGGAGCCCGGTACTGTCCGCTGCCCCGTCTATTCCCCGCTCAACGAGTGCGGCTCCGGGAGAAGAGCCAGCCCGCCAGTGCGGCACCCCCTTGTCCTTTCCCCCGACCTCCTTCTCGGAGTGGGAGTAAGGAACGGGTGCGTCCCGGCTGGCCGCGGCTCCGGCGGGGGAGGGCGACCGAGGCGGGGGCCGATGCCGGCGCTTCGCTGCAGCTGCTGGAGCGGGCTCAGGGAGGGGGGGGCGGCGGGCCCGGTGCCGCCGAGCGGGGCACACCTGTCGGCCGTTCACCCGGCGCCCCCGCGGCTGGACAGCTGAGGGGACAAGCGGGGAGGGGGCTGGATTCCCCCCGCCCGGCACCGCCAGGGCCCTGCAGAGGCGCTGACGGGGGTTGCCGCAGCCCCAGCCCGCACCTCCTCGCTGGGGTTCGGCAGCTCGGGACAGCAGTCCCTTGGCCGGGGCTCCGCACCCTTCCCCGCCCGGCCCGCCGGGTTACCGGGTACAGAGCTCGGCTCCGCACAGGCGGCCGCGGAGGAACACGCTGCTTCAGGACGCCGGTGCCCCGCAGAGCCTGGAGATGAGCCCCCGGCCGCCGCACCCGTCTGATGCTTCGAGCTGGCAGTGCAGAAATCAAAACTAATCCCTCATGTCCTTCCCGTTCTTTCACCTGGGAGAGAAGCAGCCTCCCGACTGATGGGCCCACGATGCGTCCACTTTCTAAGTGCTGCAAGCAAAGAGAGGAATTTGGCGTCCCCCAGACAAACTTGTGGGTCTGCCACACATGGCCCGTGGCCTGGAAGACAGGATGCTAGGGGTGAAATGGCTCTCTCCCATCTGCAGTTTTGGGAGATGCTAAAAGCAACTGCTCAGGAAGGTGTCTTTCAGAGTTTCACCTCTGTTCCTGTCCCATCTTCCAAAGACAGGGAAAGGACCACCTTTTTGGTGATGGGATCAGTGTCTCCCTGGCTCCTGGCACCACGTCCCTCAGCCTGCCGGTGAGCTGAAGGGAGTGGGTGTTTCTGCAGGCTTTGATGGTGCCTTGCTGTGAGGGACAAAAGGCTGCCTGCTGACTCCTGAAGGACTATCTGATCATGGTAGCTGCTTTCGGTTTTCACAAATGTCTGCTGAAGAAGAGCAGAGTTTGCTTTTAATATTTTTAAAATAATTTTTCATTAGCAAATTTTCACACCATGCCCAGTACTCCTCATAAGGAACCTCACAGAGAGATGCCTTTCCCTGCCAGCCTGGAGAGGGGTCTGGGCAAGGGCGGTGGTTTTCCTGCTGTTACTGTAGTTCCTGGGTTTGCCTGACCTGCAGTCCAGATTTTGCCCATGGAAGCCCACCTATATTCCTGTCCTAGCACTGGTTTAAAAACCAATATTAATCTTTGTCAGAGAAACTGTTGCAAGCCTCAATTAATATCTATTGCATTTCTATAAGTGCATAATTCAGGCAATTAATAGATCAGCAAATTGTGACTGGATTGCAAAAGTATTGGTTAATGCTCCCTGTGGAGAGTTGGCAAAAAAAAAAAAAATCTCTGTCAAATGCTACCCAAAACCTTGAGATTGAGAGGTGAGGCTGACTTTGGAGACTGCCAAAAAGAAAAAGCCAGAAACCTGATCTAGGAGACCGCTCCAAAAGGAAGATGAGATGAGCAGGGGACATGAGGTCTGTCTCGTGACCTGGCACATGTGCCCTGGCCTTGGGGACAGGGGAGGTACCTGGGTTTGGGAACAAAATCCCAGATGGGGAGAACTGCTGCTTTCAAGCTGTGCACCCTGCATCAAGAAGGCAATGGGATGAGACTGTGGTGCCATGGAGGGAGGAGGGTCTGAAAAGGGAGGCTGTGGTGTCTCTGAGCAGGTTTAGTTATTTATCTGGCAGTTTAAAAATGAGAGATTGCTATTTACTTAGGGTCTGATGGCAGAGGGGCAAAGCTCCCCATCTTGCTGTGGGCCAGTGGGGCTGAGGGCGTTAGGCTGTGCCAAGGCTGGGCATTTGCTTTTGGCTGGGGAACAGTCTCTACCAGCTGGTATCAAAGTTCGTGCTGAGGCTCGAAAAACCCTCTATTGTCAACACCCAGCTAAAATAGTCTGAGGTTTCGGACGGCTGGAGAAGGAATATTTCTGAGGCCAGTCCGCCACACTTCCCTTCCTCTTCTTTGTGTGCTGCTCCCCCTCACCAGCACCCCTGCCCTCCTCCTGCCTCACCTCTGAATATTAATGCCTCTGGCAGATTGGATAATAATGTGACTGGGAATTGAATGAAGCTGGTTATTAGCTCTGGGCTTCCTTGGGGCATTTAAGGGAGTCCACAGGCTGATCCTGGAAGCTTGGCAGCACAAGGGACTGGGGCCAGATTCGGCAAAGAGGGGAGTCACTTCTGTGGGAAAGGTTTTGCTTGAATCCTCATCTCCCTCTGACCCCAGAGGAGGACAGGTATGGCAGCCTAGCCAGAGCAATTCCTGTGGGATGGTCAGCAATAGATCTGTTGGGTTTTGGAAAAAAAAAAAAAATTAAAAGTTTTTTTTAGGAAAGACCTAGAAGATCTAGCTGGGCAGAAGCTAAGAGACATTTCTGTTATTAGGCTTTAAAAAGATGTGGGGAGTGAGCAAGGGAGGTCCCTCTCTTCCCTTCCCATCAGTGTCAGAGTATTACCAAGCCGATTCAAGATGAGAGCCAATCCTCTACCCCTGAACAGGAAATTTCCCACTGATTTGCAGGGTGTAGGTTCAGCTTTGGAACACTCATTTCTGAAGAGCTGAACCTTATGATCTCTCTCCTCAGGAGCCTACTAGCTTTTCTATATGTGAATCTCTGGATGCTTTAGCATGAAGGGAAATATCCCTGTTGAGCAGAGGAGAAATTGAGCTCTGGCAGAATTACCTGATCTGAGTCAGAAATATAGCCTCTGTCCCTTGACCCTCAGTCTGATGCTCTTTGCTATCTCCTAAACCACAGCTCCACCAAAAAATAAACATTTACACCCTTTTGAATAGTGCAAAAGAGGAGGGAAACAAGAGCTGGATTTGCAGAAACTGATAATAATTTTGTTCCTCTGATTTTTTCAACTATTCAAAATGTTCTGAGATGCATTAATGGGGCTGTAGTTACTGGGGATCCTAGCAGATCCCCAGCTTGCCGAAGCTGGGTCCTGTGTGCACTAAATTAACCTCTAAAAATCACCACCAGAGCTACTGTGATTGAGACACCTGTTTGTAAACCCCTATCAAACAAGTTCACAGTCCCAAATCTGAGAGTAATATGTAATACATATGCCACTCTGAATCGCGTAGCACTGATCTGATAGACTATTCTTTTCAAATAAATACATTAAAATGCTATTTGGGGAGCTTCAGTGGTGTGGCACAGGCTGGAAGGATCAGGACCTGCTGAGCTCTCTGCAAAAACTGAAAAAGTACAAAGATGGAATAAAACAAACAACTAGAGGTTCACAGTTACTTCCACCTCTCTTTCTTTTCTCTCTCTCTTTCCATTCCTTCTTCCCTTCACCCTTATTTAAAACAGAAGCAGCTTTCCCACCACCCACTGCCTTTTCTCCCCTTTGCAATGCTGCCATTTATATGAGTCTAATTTTCTTTTTAAAAAGCTGATTATAAATGACCATTGTGAAACACGAGGATTTAACTGTAAATCAAGTTGACCTGTCTGGGTGTGGACATTTTTATTTACTCCTTTTTTTGAAAAGCAAATAAACATAGAATCCTTCCCACATAAAACAGCTCCCCACTTCGATTTGAACACAGTTTAAAAGAAATCTCTTTTGGTTTAGCCATTTTTATTTCCTGTTTGTTTCTGAGCTTAGACTTGACAATGAAAACCACATGAAATTCCCTTTTTGTTCCATCAGTTTTATTTTTGGTGCTATAATATCCTAACTTCCAGTTCTGTGAGTTGGGTTTGGGTTTTATTTGTTTGCATTTATTTGAAGGCTGGCTTTTTTTAAAGTAAATGCATGGAGGTTTGCTTCCAAAATAAGGAAGAGGATTGAGAGGACTGGATGGAGTAGGATAATTTAAAAAAAAACAAAATAGATCATTACGGTAAATTAATCGAGCTATAAAGGTCAGCCTCCGTATGGATCCATACCTAAGCAGAGAGAAATACCAAAGCGATGAAAAATATGGACTTTCTTGTCCCATTTAAAAGGGTTTCACAGCCTACTTTGTTTTGGGTGGGTTTTAATAACAGTGCCCCAGTGCCTGAGCTCAGATATGCCCGAGGTGCAGAGCAGGGCGGGAAGCTGGAAAGCCGTTCCCTGCCCCTGGAGCTGCAGCAGAGGTTGCTCTCAGGGTGACAGGGGCTGGGCGGGCAGAGGCATTTTTGGCGGTACAGCCCCGTCCCCGGAGCGGGCTGGCCCGTCGACGGGACGTGGTGTGACCCAGGCAGCAGCGTTGGGAGATGGCTCACATCCTTCTGCCCCATCCCTTTTCTCTCCGAGCCGCTTTGATGGGATCGCCCGAGGGCCAGACTGGCTGAGTAATTAGGGCTCTGCAGCTTCCACCCCTACCCACCCAAACTGCCTACCTCCCAGGGCTCCGCATGGGATGCGGCCTCGAGCAGATGGAAAAACTGAGGATTTGGCGGGGGGGGGGGGGGGGGGAGGTGGAGTAGGGGTGGAGGGAGAAAAAAAAAAAACGAGGCAGGCTTTGTGCATTGTCCTTAGGCAGCACACTCCCACATTTCAGGATTCCCAAAGTCAAACCTCTTGGTTTTGCTTTTGCAATGACTGTTGTGCCCTGGATTTAGGGACGCGAGACATTTTGCCACGGCCTCGAGTGGCGCCTCTGGGCGAGAGGCTCCAGGAGAGGGGCTGCCAGTCCTCTCTGCTTACCCACCCGCCCTTCCTCCTCCTCGCCCCCGATACGCACAACGTTCGCGGCCGGTGCACGACAGGAATCCCGGGCGATCCGCGGGCCCGATCCTGCCGGCACAGGCCGTCTGTGAGGCACTGCGGGATCGGCCCCGGCAATGTTTGCTAATTGCCTCCTTCGGCCCCTTCAAACAGTGTCTGGGTTAACAGGCTGACCTTCAGGGCATGTTGCAAGGTCCATAAAGATGCAGTGCGGAGAGGGAGCGAGCTCCAGCATCCCTCTCGGAGTCGCCACCCCTCCTGCCCCAACCCTACCAGCTGCAGTATCGCAAGGAAGAGGGGAGGGATACTGTAAGCTGAGATCATCCACTTGTTTTATTCACGGCAGTCTCCATTCTGCAAGGATCTTCCTGCCAGAGAGCTTTAAAAAAAATTTAAATACAAATTACTTGAGGGTGGGGGAAGAAGACAAATCATCAGGAAACTTTACAGCCGAGCACAGCAGACATCGGCTCCCTCCAGCACTGCGGGTTTGCACTGAGACAACGCATCCCCCGGAGCAAGCCAGCAGTTTCTGGGCTCTTGTTTCCTTAACCAACAGAGCTGCTCGTTGGCCATGGTGGTTGGTGGGCCCATCACAGAACTCCTGGCAGTTACCTCTTTTCCCTTTGTGGCTCTGCAACCCACTGAGCTCTGACAGGTTGTTTTAAAACAATGATCTAGTACCACCCCCACCCCACCCCCCCCCCCCAAAAAAAAAAGCTTCTTTCTAGCTGCTGGTTTTGCTGAGTTCTGTCATAGAACAAATTTTTGTGATCAAGCTGAAGGTTCTCCAGAAAGGATTTCCAGAAGTGGTGATGGATGGCAGACACTGGCAGCTCTAGGGCACAGAGATCAGAAAGCCATAGTGGTGTGACATGCTGGTGGCAGGGCATCCACCCCAACCTTCAACCCCCTGCGTTACCCACTTGATGAAGAACTTTCTTGAGCATGTTTACTAATTGTGAGAATCATTTACATCCTTGATAACGTCTGATTCATCCACTGCCCTCCATCTGCATACAAATCTCCTAACAGCAGCTGGAGTCACAGAGCTATCTGGGCCTCCCTAAAATGAGCCAACTTTACAGCCACAGAGATACAGAAATGACCGTGCTGAGCTTCTGCGAGCACAGCCCCCCTAGGAATCAGGCCAGTTTCCTTTGACTGCCAGAATAATTAGTCAAATTTATACAATCACCCAACTAAATACAGCAACACATACCGATCTGCTGATGCCAGGCCGTGGTGGCCTTTGCTGCTGCATGAGCAGCGCGTGTTCGGCTGAACTGCAGACAGGCTGCCTGCACCTCCCATTCCTGCCCGGGATCCCGGCTTGCAACTGTCTCATCTTGCTCCTGGCTCCGCAAAAGCAGATCATGATCCCCTGTACATTGTGGCTGTGCAGCTATTTCTCTCAAGCAGATGCAGGCAGATCCCTTGGTAGTGGCAGAAGTTGCTTTGAAGCCAGCCTGACAGGGCTGCAGGAGTGGGCAGGGCAGGTGGGAATGAACAGAGTTGGTATGTTCTGGCCAGGCCAGTGCTGGCACTCCACTTTAGCAGATCCTTTACATCAGTTGCAAGATTTCCCCAGGCAGAATTTCTAACTGAAATCAGTCTTTTTTCTCCCTTCCCCAAAACAAAAGGATTAATTTCCCTAAAGGACTTTTCTCCCATAACTGCAGACCATGCTCTCACTCCTAGCACTCCTGCATGGTGGATCCACACCATGCCAGCAACTTTGTGTGATCGAAAGTTGTTTGGGCAAAACTGGGTTTTTCTGATTTATTTTGTTCCGGATGCCTAATAAACAAGGGAAGCCATAACAAAGCGTAGCCTTATTAATATAACTGCGCAGTCTGCCAGAATGAAAATCCCAATCCCGGTTGATAAATCCAAGGTGCCAAACACCCCACTGAGGCATAGCATCCAACGGACACTGGAAACACAGTCGAACACAGTGAGACCTGCAGCACAATGCTTACAAGAATGCAAGAACTATGAATGTTTAGTGTAGGGGAAAAAAACCGACTTTGCAGAAAGTCTGGAAGTGCTAAAATTAGCAATTTGTTTCCAAATTTTGTGTGCTATTTCAGAAACTATCCAGGTATGCTAAGGGTAGCACTGAGGCCCAAAGATACTATTGCAAAGAACTTGCTTTAAGCCAAGCCCAAGCATATTACCCTGCCTCTGCAGAACCTAATGCTTCAGCTCGGCAGGGTCTGCACCAGTCTGGGGGACTGCAGACACACCTGTTGTGGGGAACGATGCACTGTGTATGGGGCATGGTGACATCAGGGTGCTTCCACAGCACAGGGACACAGTGCAGCCCAACAAATAAGCGAACAGGACACATTCCATTGTGGGCTTTTTTTGCTGTGGACATGGGTATGGAGCTGTCAATCCTTGGGACATTTCCATTGTGATAATCCTCCGGAATACAGGCAGTTTATTAACCCTCTGCTGCCTAGAGCAGAGGTTTCAGCCATCATCCTCCTCTGCAGCTGGGGGTTCATGTCAAAATGAGGGAAGCAAGTGGACTGGTCCCATTTTGCAGGCTGCCTCCATCCCCCAGGAAATGCATTAGGCAGCATCCAGCATGGTTGGGCATTTTCCTAGCACTTCCTATCTGAGGATCTGAAAGCACTTAAAAGAATTTTGCTTCATTACCTCCCCCAGCTCTTTTACATGATTTCTGAGATTAAGGATACAATCCTAGAACAGTCAAGTAGTTTTACCTACATCATAAGACAAGTCAGTGGCAGCACCTTACCTCCTCACCCTCTTCCCACCTCACATTTTTGGGGACTTCTCCTTAGAGCCATGCACAAAAAGAGAAATAACCTGGACCCCCTCGTCAGAGAGCTGCCAGCTCACAGGTCCTTGCTGCCAGCTGTGGCCAGGGCTACTGCAGTTCCATGCATAGCTCTCAGTGCTCTGCAGCCCAGTCCGTGTGTGGGGCAGTGCCAGATAACTTGCTCTGACAACAAAGCCACTAAATGCCTCAGGATGCTTTGGCAGTTCCTACTGATGAGAGGAATAAAACCCCTAAACCGTATTCCAGGCTTCAAAGCAGCACACACCACTACGAAGCCACCCTCAGGAGCTCAGGGGTTAGTGCCCAGCTGTAGGGACTAAATCGAGAAATGAAGTTTATTATAACCTGTGACTCAGCCCTTGCTGGAGGTCGATGATCCACTTCTGAGTGCGCACCCGAAACCACTGCTCAGGCAGCCTGAGGCTGTGCCTGATGTTTTTGGAGGCAGGCAGCTTGCTCTCCTGTCCCATAATGGCCCTGTGCTCCGGGTCACCAGTTGGCTGCTGCTGTTTATCTTCCAGTGATTAATGGTTGCTCTTGGTTCCTGCTGCAATTCCATTAAGATTAGAGATTTAAAGCTACACGGAGATGTTTAGCAGTGGGTGACCTTGGTCTCCCCATAGTTACATTGCCATAGTCACAAGGAGACAAATATTAACTCATTTTGCACCCCATCCTTCTTGCTTTCTAGCAGTGGGGCAAGAGCCCCTCACAGGCAGCACTTGTGTTGGCCAGCAAAGAGAATCTGACTCTTGGTTAGTGCACGATTCACGATTCACGAGCTGTGCTGATGTGTCACTTGTAATTCCAGCCCACGGGCACTCTGATGGCACCATCACCTGAACAAACACGTGTCCAGAGAACAAAATGCTGTTCTGCGAGGGAACAGGCACGGTCTCAATCACTTCCTCTTTGACAACGAGCAAAGGGAGAGGCAGGAGCTGTTCCACTTTACCTCAGCCCCTCACGGGGACCAAAGTACAGAGGCAGATCATCTTCCTGAAAATCTGCATTTAAATAGAGTCCCAAATGTTTGTCTGTCCTAAAAGTAAGCCGGCACAGGGAACATGAGCACGGGAGGAGTGAAGCAATCAGCAGTAGATTGACTTCTGCGATTGATGGAGCAGGAAGAGACAGCTCTGACCCGAAGGATCTAGTGTAACATCATACCTTCACCTCAGGGGATGCAAGAATGAAAGGACACTTCCCCCTAAATGATTGTGGAGCACCTTTCAGCCTGAGGGGTAACCCTGAACTCTTTGTGGAGATCAGCAATTCCAAGCAGAAGATTCAGCTACTCTGGCCCTGGCTGGAGGCAGGGAGCTCACAGCTCCACAGGGTTGTGCTGATGTGCTCAAGAGAGGCCAGCTTAGGGCTTCTCTCCTGTCCTTGGGTCATCAGCAGTCATTGTACTGCTGTCTTGGAACCTGAAGCATCAAGTCCCTCCCAAAGCACCCCTGCATGCCCATGGGATATGAAATAACATCAAAAGAATGCAAGAGACAGCTTTTCACTTCCAGATCAACCTGTCAAAGCAGGTCCAGCAGGAAGCCTGCTCCCCAATGGCAGTGCAGAGAGTCGAGCAGCACACACCAGTCAGTCTCTAGGCAGCTCTCAACGGGCAAGGCCCACAAACCAAAAGCCACCCCTATATTTGACCTTACTTTGCTTGAAGTCAGCCTTTATGTTTCCTTCCCACCCCTTCAAAGAGAAAAAAAAACCCCAAGCAACGGCCTCTTTGCTCCCAGGTGATGGAGCAGTGTGTTACTTAGAACCAGGAGATGGGTCATAGGGACCCTTGTTTCTCTTTTCAGGTAAACAAGGTTGCCCTCCTCACAAAGGACTGTCCTCCTTCTACTGCCTAAATGGCCCTGGCTTGGGCAGTCGGGAACTGACACAGAAATAGAAATGGGGTCCATTTGAAAAGAGAAAAGGCCTAGAGCCAGGACTGCTCTTCCCTTGCCCTCCACCATGCCCATGGCACAGGGACAGCCATTCCCTGTCTGGCTGGAGGGTCTTGCACAGGTGACCACAGCATGTTCACATGGGCACCAAGGAGAGGATGCACATAGGCAGGGGTCATAACATATATCAATGGAAGGAGTTACAGGTGCTGGAGCAGACTGGGAGCCATGGCTAGTTTTACCAAACTGAAGCCTCTGAGCAAGCCTGGCTGCATGTTGCTAGTACAGGACCTGTCCCTAAAGAAATCATTCTTTTATGCTAAAATAAAGTGAGATGAAGAGTCAAATGAAGATAGTAAATTTGATTTTATCTAAAAATATTTCTGAGGTGCCAATTCCACTGATTTCTTGAGACTGGGCAAACAACTTAGTAGAAATGCCATGAAGGTTTAGCGTTGACTTTCTTAATGTCTCTGCCTACAGCAAGATCTAGCCAACGTGGACAAAAGCTCCTTTTTTTAAATCCAAAAGGGCTGTATAATCTAGAGGAATACCTCACAGCCTTTTGTGTCAGTACTATGGGGTTGGCTTTGGGTAAATACATTGGTACAGACCTCACATACTGTCACCACTGCAGACTTTTCCTGCTTTTATAATCAAGCTGAGAAGATCCCTCTCTCCCCTTGCTCTAGCTTCTCCATGACCTGCTCAGAGCAAACTGAGAGGGCATTCCTTGATGCTACCATGTATGGCACGTGCAATAGGTTATGCAATTACATATATACATACATCTCTCTGAAATCCTCCTGCTTTTAAATTCAGTTCACAAAGCAAACTTGTGTTCAGCCACAAGTCCCAGTTTAAACTTGAATGCTGGCCACACTTCATAATCAGTTTTAATCAATGTGCCCACTGTATCTCGGAGGCAGGCCAGCATGCTAGGTTGTGTCCAGCAGCTTAGATGAACTTTGCAACCACTGCATAGGTGCAGCTCGGGATGGGGCATAGATTTTCAATACCAGGACTAGGTTCTCCTGGGCCTTGTACCTTATGTTGTCATTTACGCCTATGGAAACTTGGCAATGTAGGATACTCCCCCCTGGTTTTACTATCTTCACTCTAGTTTGTACAGATGAAACCCATGCAAGATTTGGAAAAAAGAGCAAACAGGACCCGGCACAGGAGGACACTGTCCTTGAGTTACAGCAAGGCAAGGATCTGAATTCCTCCTTAAATTGTCCAGTACAGAGTCAAGCTCTAGAAGAAAGGAAATTGTGCTTGACAGATGCAATCATATGCAAATGGCTGTAGAAGAGGGGAAATTATCATCTACAAACATTGGGCAGAAATTCCATCTGCTGCAGACTCAAGAAGGGCTCTTAATAAATTCTGAGACAGCAAAGTGACACACATCTTAATCAAGACTTAATCCATGGAATTAATTCACTGCGCGTTTCTGCATAATTCTGAGAGTAATGCTAAAAGCCATGGCAATATCAGCAGCAGATGGACTCCCCTACTCCATGCAAAGGTATTAAAGAAAACACAGCCCCTGTCACATCACTTCATATATGTACACACAGCAGAATGCAACAGGGCTGTGCCGGGCTGCTGCCAGGAGCTTAACACAGCCAGCAGACATCAAAGGTCAGGCTTGCCACAAAGTGGAAATGGAAGCCAGCCTCATGGCAAAGCCAGAGTCCTGCCACTTCTCTCCCATAGGAGAGGAGAAGCCCAGAGCAAGGCAAAGGTCCGGGAAACCAGAAGCAGGTCCTGGTTCATTAGGTGCTGCTTCCAGAGTGCACTGACTGAGGTCAGTGTTGAGACTGCCCCACCAGTACCTGGGAGAGGCAGTGAATGGAGGTCAAGTGAAGTGAAGAGCAAGGAAAACTGCAGGGGTTTTGTGAGTGAGATCTGCTGCAAAAGGCAGCCAGATAAACATTAGAAATGGCTTCTTTCCCTCTCATCACAGCCTGAAAGCACACTACAGGTATGGGGATCAGCCCTGACAAGGGCCCTGGCAGAAGCCTTGTGCAAATTGACTAAAGGAGGCTTTAGACAGCTCTGAAAATACATCCTTAGTCACTGTCATCCTCCTCCAAATGAGGTGCAACAGCTATGTGATTAATCTCTTGTTTACATGTCTAAAAACTAACACAGTCCAGACTGTCTTCAGCACGTTCCCTCCTTGACATGCATGGATTTGAGGGGCTGGGCAATCCTTCACCACCCAGGATCCAGTCTTTACAACAGATCTCCACCAAAGTTTGAAAATCCCAAACACCTGGTCCAATCTTCCCTAAACCCAGGGGTCCCAGATCCTGGTGCAATGTATCAGCTGTTGTTTCTTAGATAAAAAGGACCCCTAGCTGAGAAGGTGAGGTATCAGCTGGGAGTGGCCTAAGTTTCAGAAACTGCTGTGGTTCCTTCAAAGTGATCCAGCCTTCATAAACTGTGTGCCGGTGGCAGTGAAGCATCCTGCATTTTGCTGGGTTATGATCCAAAATTCAGATTAGGGGCTAAAACAGGGCCAGCTCACCTTTCCAAGCGGATGCAGCCAGGCTTGGAACATTTACTGCCTCATGCCCACCTCTTCATGAGCATCCAGTGTAGTCCAGAACAAAGCGGTGCTCTCAGCTGAGCTCCTTTAGGCAACACAGGTGGAGGGTGCAGGGTCCATAAGGAAGTGAATGATGAAAAGAATTGATCTTGGGACAGAAAGGTGTGGAAAGAGGTGGCAGAAGAGTCACAGTGGTTCCTGCTGTCGTGGGGAGCAGCACTGACAGCTTCCCAGTGGGGATGCTTTCAGCCAGGGAAAATGGCTCACCAGCACAGGCCAGTCACTTGAGGGGTCATGGGGAGCCTAAAGTCAGCATGATCTAAGGCTGGAAGCAAGCTCCTGCTGCAGCCAGGACCACTCGTTCCCAGGCACCTAAGCATGTGAAATGTGATTCTCATGTTAATTCAGGTTCCAGAGGTCCTTGTGTAGCCCAAAGGAGTCCACTTGCACCGCCTGGATCTCTGCTTGTAGCAATGGCTGTGCAGGCAGATGTGCCTTCTTATCAGTGCCAGGCACCAGAATGCTTTTCTTTTGGGATGTGTGAGTGTAGTGCTCTCTGAACAGCCAGAGGCTTGGCCAGCTCATGGAGAAACAAGGGAGAAAGAGGAGGGAAGCTGGGCAGGGAGGATGGGAGAGGTGGGATGACTGGGGAAGGTGCTAACAGCCCTTGGCTGGCCCAGAACCACTTCCTCAGATCTCCATTACACAGCATGCTCCAGGCGTTGCTATTTCAGTCTGAATGTCACCTATAAATTGGAGGCTCTTTCTCTGAAGGCTGCAAATAGAAGTGTCACTAGATGATCTTTGATTTATAGGGAAGCTCAGCTGAAAGCCCAGTATGTCCATTTTCCAGCCAAGAAACTCAAAGGTGTCCAGGGATCGCACAGGGATCCTTTCCTTTCCCTAGACCTTTCCTCAAGGCAAGTCCCTGCTGGAGGTGGTGAGGAGAGGTCATACATATATTGATCTCTCTGATCACCCTGTGACTACTGTTTTTCAGATTCCTCCTTCACCACCACCCATCCCTGCCCCATGGATTTCAACCTGCTGGCAGACGCGGAGGCTCGCAGCCCGGCCTTGTCTCTCTCGGACTCTGGAACTCCTCAACACGAGCACAGCTGCAAAGGGCAGGACCACAGCGGTAAGTGCAAGGTTCAAGATACAAGAAAAACCCTGACCCATCTTGTGGGTGGATCTGGGTGGCCAGTGGCTTGCAGGAGCTGGCTGCAGTGCTCCCAGAGGAAGTTTCCCATTCTACTGAGAAGCCAGCAAAATGCCATAGCAGCATGGCTGTGCCAACAAGCAGGGGAAAGGCATTAGGGTCCATATTGCAATGACAGCTGTCGGGAGGTTAGGAGCATCATGTCAGTGGTGGGGTCATCTGGCCCTGGCTGCAGGAAGCCACTGCTCACCAGGGTACAGCCCATGGCAGGCCAGAGCCAGGCAAGTCAGGTCGCAGCCCAATCAAGATTTTATTGTATTTGCCTAAACAGAATCCCCAGAGCAGGAGAGCTCTCCCCACAACATGGGAGGTATCCAAGGCACAGAAGGTTACACCTAATCTTAAACTGCTCTTCTATTTTTTTTTTTTTACCTCTGTTTAAATTGTTTGGGTTTAAACTTTCCACAGTAAAGGTAAACCTTAGGCTGAACTTTCCAGGTTCAGGATGAAAGGGAAGCACTGTCTTGTTCCTGATTTAACTGAAAAAGTCTCCTCATCTGTGCCTTGGTGCACTGCTCTGCTGCTCTCCCGCAGAGGTGCCTCTGACCATTCCCAAAGGCTGAACCATTCCCAAGCCTGCTGAATTTTTTATCAGGCTCTGAATAAGCAGCATCACCATTCACACCTGTTCAGAATTCAGCTACCAAATGCTATGGTTTCCTCTGGATTTTACATGTGCCTGGTTACCACTCCATCCCTTGTTATTCTGGATGTGTCAGGACAATGCAAAGCTGCTTCTGCCAGTGCCAGCATGAGGGAGTGAGGGCTGGGGACAGCCCGTTGCTCTCCGTGTAAAGCCTCCAGGCTCACCCGCATACAAAAGCTAATAAGGATAATGATGCAGATTAAAATTCCCCAGAGAAAGTATCATGAAGGGAGTTACACTGGGATAACTAGAGTCAGAGAATCCACCTGACAAATTCCCCACTGCACACGTACCTTAGTTGGGCACATCCCCAAGCTCAGTGGCTCCTCGTCAGCTGCTTTGGATGCATGGCAGTGTCTCCATTCAAGTGGCCTTCCCTATTGAGCCCACCCTGGCATGCTGTAGAAGTGCCAATTTAGGCCCTGACTTTTCTTTCCATTAGGCATGAGCAGCTAATTCCAGCTATGGCCACTGTCATTTCACTGAGTGGGTGAATGTGTACAAGATATATTCCACAACCTATTTGGGGGTGACAATAAACGTTGGATACCTGGCTACAATCACTCCCCACTGTCTTAAGCAGTCTAGAAATAAAATGGTTCTGGGAGGCAACTGTTTGTCAGCATTACCTGTCTGCAGATGCTGGCACCTTGTAGAGGTTGATGGCCTCTGCATCATGCATCAACAGTGTCAGGCAGAATAGAGCTGGCTACCAAGAGCTGCCTGGGACAGGGGCAGGGCTGCACTTCTAGCACTTCTTGACTCCCCTCAAGAGAGCAGCCTCCCTACTTCTCCTTGGCTCTGCTTCATTCATCCACACAAGAAAGAGATCCTGAGGAAGTGAACACAAACCTTGCTTGTCTGGGCTCAGCACTCAGGGAACACAAGTGTCCTCCAATTGTATGGCATGGTTTGTGACACCCCCTTCTGTTAGGTTTCATCAGGCAGCACAGGTCAGGGGAGAGCAATGATGAGGAGTGAGGCAGGTAAAGAACTGCCCCACATCTCCCCATATTGTGCTCCTCAGCATGGATTCAAGGCACCCACATCCTTTCTGTGGGCTCCTTTCTTTCCCTGTATTGCCATAGTTTGGGTCCCCACTGTGATCAGTCAAAACTCTGCACCTTTTACAGAGGACACTTAATCCCTGCTTACAGAAAAAAACAGAAAAGAGATGACACACAGAAAGAAACACAGGTAGCAGATATAGAAACAAAGAGGACACCAAGATGAACTGCAGAGATTTTTTCAAGGCTCAAAGCTGGGATTCCTACTTCTCCTTGGACTTAAGATTTATGGAAAAAGGTATACCAGAGGGTGTTGAGAAGATGAATACCAAATAAGATATATTGTGATCTCCTTCACCCAGATGTAGCCCATAAACCAGTGGTACCTTCACTCCATTTTCTTTCCCTCTTGGTAAAGTTTCTTCCTGAGTGAAGAAGGGCAGTCCTGGGCAGGAGTTCCTGATTAGGGCATAGCCTCCTGCTTCACAGCAGCCCCTTTGGAAATGAATATTTGTCAGGGACTTTGGTAGGAATACACCCCCTGTATGGATCAGGCTCGTAATTAACCCAGGCTCAGCAGATGAACAAACAAACCAAATGTTGTCCGTTCATCAGTGTTGATCCATTCCTAATAACTAGCTCAGATGGGTAGCATCACTCCCCATTTAATCTCTTCTGGAGATGGATAGTGCAGGAATCTCTCACATCCAATACTGGTTTAGAGCACTGAGCTAGAGAAATCAGATTAATCTCCTTGGCAAGAATCACTATAAAAATCCGCATTAAGAGCACGCTTCCAAGAGTTCTGCTGAATTGGGATGCTCATGAAAATGAGAAGAGTAGCACAAGACCACAACCAAGCTCTTTCATTCCACTTTTCAGTTCCTAAGGCTTTGTTTCAAGAGTGTGCCGGGGAAGTTCTGGTACAGGTACAGCCTGTACCAGATGGAAACACAAACTGGTCCAGATGTTGAGAACAGGACATAGCACCTTCCTGCTCAGAAGAACCAACTTATACCCTGCTGCTGTGAGCAATGGCCAACTCACTGTCCTTGCATTCACATTCCTGCTGGTGGATAGTATCAGACGTGCTACAGAAGCAGAGGTGGCTGGTGGGGAGCAAATCACTGACCACACCCAGGGTTTCCTCCCTGGAGAACGAGTACCTCTCCTGCACATGCTCTCTACAACTCCCGCATTCCTGCCTTTGAAGAAAGGCAAGTTTTCAGGAACAGCAGGAAAATATTTCTGAATTAACAGACTGTCATAGGAACAAGGCAGTGGCACCAGGTTCCTGAGACAGGAGCATCTTCCAGGTCTGGAGCCCACTAAAGCACCTGCCGTTGGCACAGCACTGCCCTGCAGCAGTCTCTGTGGGGGCTCAGATGCTTTTAGGCCTCTCACATGCCCCATAAAAACTAAATGGAAAAGACAGAGCCTATTATTCCAAAGCGCATCCATTTGACTTGTGGAATCCCTTTTTTAACTGACCCAACTGTATTTTAGGCTGCTGTCTCCTTGCCTCCCTACTCATTAGGGGGCTGTACCAGACACCTTCATGTAGAGATTTTTCTGGACTTGGAAACCTTTTAAACCAGCTTCCACTCAAAGAACTGCAACCAAACAAAAATTTCAATTATAGCAGAGTGATGCCAGGATTTTTTTAAAGGTTCTTCTTCCAAGTGGAACAGTTTGGGAGCAATTTGCAAAAATTTCTACTTAGTTTAGCTGACTATTTCCCATTGTAAAAGAACACCTTCTCTCCTGGCTGAAGACCCAATTGTTATTTGAAAATGCTTCACCTGGCTTCTAGATCAGAGGAAGGTGTTGAACATCAGAAATTATTTATTTTCACTGGAATACGTTTTCCTATATGGTGACTTTTCTTGATTCCCAGCACAATTAAATACAAGATACAGCTTTCCTACATCATAAAAGAAAGCATCACATTTGAGCAGTTGGGCACTCTATGGAGGACAACTAAATGGAAGATACCTGTATTTGCACTCTGCCCCTATTTGCATTTCTCCTGCTCATATTTGCACAGCCCCCAGAAAGGGCTGTGGGAGATGCAAGCAGCTGGCTGCCCACCTCCACAAACAGAAGCCAAAAGCTCAGCATGCAGATATGGACTTGATGCCCAGAAGGAGGCTGAGCAGTACATTTCAGCAAGATATCAGTGTGAACACTGGAGAGTTTTGAGATGTTCATTTAATGGGCAGTGAAATTAAAGACTGCCTCTAGGAGAGGGATCTGTGAATCAGGAGGAGGGCAGGGGCAGAAAGACAGGGAGATGCTGGAGTGCTTCATGGTAAGGTCTAAGAGAGGCCTTTCCCTATTTTTTAAAAATCAAAACACATGCACCTAAGGAAGAATGTAAAGGAGCGAGAAGGGGTGTGAAAATTTGTGCTCCTCAGGTATACTTAATTGAAGAGCCTTAGCTTACTATCAGTTTGCAATTTGTTTTTTCCCATCACTTGTCCACAGAAACATTAATGGATCTTTCTCTGTGTTGTGTCAATTTCTGTTCAGTTTTTCTAAAAGACACCTTAGGCAGAGAGTTTTAAGCAGATCTGAGTAAGTTCTGCCACTATGCCCCATGTGAACTGTGATAAATGAAACCCAAATATTGGAAGTTTGGAAAATCTAAATCCAGTCACTTGGAAGCTAACATCTGTTATGGCAGTTAAATAAAACTGTGCAACATGAAGGGGGAATTGGTTTTGGTGGTGTGTGGATGCCTGCTTGCAAGAACAAGGGAGGGAGATGGGACCACTCCTGGTGGCTGCAGTGGAAAGGGACCTCACTGAGCATGCACTGGTTGCCCCAAGGATAGGCTCCCCAACTGCATCCAAGCCCTCAAATTAACTCAGGGGATCTCTCCCTCTTTCTGTTTCTCACACAGACACTGAGAAGTCCCAGCAAAACCAGACGGACGACTCCAACCCTGAAGACGGCTCGCTCAAAAAGAAGCAGCGGAGGCAGAGGACGCACTTCACCAGCCAACAGCTCCAAGAGCTGGAAGCCACTTTTCAGAGAAACCGTTATCCAGACATGAGCACCAGGGAGGAGATTGCAGTCTGGACCAACTTGACAGAGGCACGAGTCCGGGTAGGACTGCAGCCCTTCCACATTCCTGGGCCTGAGCTTGTGGGGAAGAAGCCTGCTGTGATATATGACCAAGCTGTCCCCCAACCAAGGAAGAAATTAAGAGCACTAGAAAATTTCCCTGTCTTGGAAACACCTCACCAGGGTCTGCACTTGAGATTTGACACATCCTGCCACACACGTACTCCACACTGGTGGTGCCTTCCCCATCCAGGGCCACCTTGCAATTATACAGGAAGATACAAAGCCCAGGCTGTGCCCCACAGAGCCCCACCAGCTGGCTGCCTTGACCCAGCAGACCCCTTCCTTGCAGTACCATCACTCCCCAGCCTTACCCTTGCTGGAGGGCACTCTTTTGGGTTCCCAAACCAATGTGTAGTCACAGGCATGGTGTGGCAGGGCTCCAGCTGGAGTGAGAGCTTCTCTCTGCTACTAGAAATATGAGTTAGCAGCACCATGAATAGCCTTCCAGCAGTTTCCATGCTCTAGGAAGTTATATTGTTTGAACCCCTCTAACACTAACAGGTTTTCCTTTTAGAAGACAGACTTACAACATCCCACTCCAAGCCAGTCCTGAGATAAAGTCAAAAGAAGAGAAGTTATTTCCTTTGTTCAGCAGCTTTCAAGCCACATCCCCCAAATACTTTGCTCCCAAGTCACAAAATCCCAACCCCTCCTCCTGGCTGTGGTCACTTGGAAATGCAGCAAGTATTTTCCTCTCTTTTTCCTCTATAAAGGGCATCTGTTTGTTGAGTGAGGTGGGTTATTCTGTGTGTTGTGAAATGGCAGTGGTTTGGGTTTTAGTTTGTTGGCTGAGGACCACCTGGTGATTCCTGCTAGGAGATGACCCTGAAGCCCAGACATCTTGCTGTAGCTCTTCCCTGATGCTCAGCCTCCCATCTCACTGGGAACTTCGCCATCCCTTCAACAGCTCTTGTCTTACTGGGCAAAGAAACGAGGGCAAGGCTCCTTGCAAGGTCAGCCAGTGCAATTCCCATGCCCTCCCTCTCTCTCTCTTGCAGGTCTGGTTCAAAAACCGCAGAGCTAAGTGGAGGAAACGAGAGAGGAACCAACAGGCTGAATTGTGCAAGAACAGCTTCGGAGCCCAGTTCAATGGACTGATGCAGCCTTATGATGACATGTATTCCAGCTATTCCTACAACAACTGGGCCACCAAGGGGCTTGCCAGCAGTCCACTCTCGGCCAAGAGCTTTCCATTCTTCAACTCCATGAACGTCAGTCCCCTCTCCTCCCAGCCCATGTTCTCCCCACCCAGCTCCATCACCTCAATGACCATGCCTTCATCCATGGTCCCTACTGCGGTGACCGGAGTACCAGCCCCTAGCCTCAACAACCTGGGAAACATCAATAATCTGAACAGCCCGAGCCTCAACTCTGCTGTCTCATCCAGTGCCTGTCCTTACGCCTCAACAGCCAGCCCCTACATGTACAGGGACACGTGCAACTCCAGCCTGGCCAGCCTGCGGCTGAAGGCCAAGCAGCACGCCAACTTCACCTACCCAGCGGTGCAGACGGCAGCCTCCAACCTGAGCCCTTGCCAGTACGCCGTGGACAGGCCTGTATGAAGGGCTGCCCTCTGCCAACCAGGGACTTGACCTTAGCCTGACAAAAGGAGACCTTTAGCCCTACAACAGCGTACGTCCTGCAGAGAATGAGAGTGAACATGAGAGCATAAGACGGAGACAGGGAGAGAGAGAGAGAGAAAAGAACGAGCAGGCAGACGAACCTTTATGAAGATTTGTCTATTGTATGGTGAATTTTGACTGTCTTTCCCCTTCAATGCCCCTTCCCTTCTTGCCCACCAAACCTTCTCCTCCATGGTAAAATAAACCAAAAGAGTCCACTGGAAGCCCCATGGGGAAATAGCAGCCCCAACACGCAAGTTGCCTGACCCATGGGCAGCACAACAAAGTATGTTTCAATCTGCCCCTCCAAGCCCCACAGGGGTGAGCCCCCCAAATTCCCGGGACAGCACAGGCAGCCTCACACCACCCTTGCAGGAAATAGCCAGAGACAGGACAGCTTGAAGGGGGCTGCCAGTTGGTGCTTGGCTGAACCATATTCTCTGCACATGTGCAAGATTTCAATGAAAGATATCTTGCCCATTTATTTATCATACAGCCAGTAAGGAAGCCTTGTCTCAGTCAATTAGCATCTCTTTATAATGCATATATACACATGGCCCTTCAGACTTGAAGCCTTTAGGAGTGGGGGTTGTAAAAATATAAAATATGTGTGTATATATATATCTATCTTATATATATACAAATACACATAGAGACATTAAAATATGCTTTCTTGTTTTGTATGTGAAATAACCTACAAAGTAGACCTTAAAACCAAAAACCCTGTAAAGGAAGCACATCCACCAAGGCAGTGTCCTGGCTGTCATGCTTTACTGCTTCAGTCATTTTGGTCAGACACACTGCTGCCAGCATACATCCCAAACATCCCCATCTGCAACAATCAGCTCCTCCTTGCACATCTCCTTCCCTTCCCCAAATCCCATTTCCAAAAAAGATAATAAAAGTTGGTACAAACTCTTTAAGCTTCTGCTTGTGTGGTTATTGAAAGTACAAACCTGCACCTGAAGATTCTGGAATCAAGTGCCAGCAGCCCAGGTAAAGGTAAGCATCCTTAGAAGAACCAGCACAAAGCAGTCCGAGTTGGAACAGGGGCTGAAGTTTGGGAGAGCAGTCCATGTTGCTCACTTACATTTCAAACACCTGGCTCCTCAGAACAAAAAAAATCCCACACGCACAGTAGGAAGAGGTAAACAAGCCCCCTCCCTGTTTCCTGTCTACACGCACCCAGTGCAGCAGGAAGCTTCTGGCGGCTCAGACTTCCCCACTGTGCTGGATAGGGCCAGTGCCTTTGGGCTCCCAGGGCAGGGGAATCCCCCCAGGCACTCTGGCTCTGAGAGTGGTCCCCAGGGGAGACATCAGATGCAGCAACTTGCCCTGCTCAGTTTCTGTTGGGAAAGCTGTAAAACAGAGGTGGCCCTCTCAAGCTATACAGGCTCCTGGAAAAGCTGCTCCTTCAGCCAGTGCAAAGCGAGGCAGCAGATCGCCCCCAAGGGCCCAAGGAAGCTCCACATGCAGCAGGGGAGCAGGACATCTCTACCCAGTGCAATCACCTTTCCCTTCATCAAGCACAATCTCCAAGGGGAAAACAGAACTCCAATATTTTACTTTCCTCTTTAGATAGAGAAGAACAGCTCTAAAATACCTTCACGACAAACTGTCCTACCAGGAAGAATAAGACAGGCAAATCTGACATAACCCATGTTCTGCAAGATTGAGAGCATGCAGAGAGAAAGCAAGTTCTTCACTAAGAATGGATCCTCACCAGGACAACAGTAAGAGGTGTCTCACAAACCAAGCATGTAAACTGCTCAGTCTTTGCTAAAGCCTCTTTCTCAGGGAGCAGTTGCTTCTGAAGGTATTCAAGAGCAGGTGCTGAAAGCAGTCACAGGTGTCAGCCCACCCTCACTGTAATGAATTATTCTTTGCTCTGAGCTAATCCAAAATCTGAGAGTCAAGATATCCTGCACTGAAACAGCTAACAGTGGAAGGGTTCAAAGATCAAATGTAAACATATAAAACATAAACACAGTGTATCCCAGACCATATGTTTCATTGTAACCTGGATCCTACCTTGCTGCTGGGCACCAGTGCTGTTGAAATAGATTCAATGGTTAATCTCCATTCTGTGCTGGAGCTGCCATCCAGCAGCCTTTCCACCAAATACACACTTCATCTTGGTGCTACTGTACTTAACTCCCTTCTCTGGCACAACTCTTCCATCTATGGGAGAAAAGAAGGGCCTGGGCTTCTCCCTAATACCCTTTCCTCCACTGAGCCCAGCTGATAACAGAGTCCACCTTTTCTCCCTGGTAAGCCAAGACAGGTGGTGCCACAATCCTCTCCTACTGCCTCGATGAAGAGCTGATCCCTTTAATCTTTTTACACACTTGGTCTTTTCCCTCCTCCTTTTCACCACACACTGCCCCTCCACCCTGTGCTTGGTGATTCTCTATGCTGCTCTGATGCTTGTGGAGGTCCTCTACTTGTCACACAAAGAATATGATGTTTGGCTTGGGGAAGCAGTACAAGACTTGGCTGCTGACTGTTGCAGGTTTCAGTGGATAAAAGATATGTCCAACTGTGCTGAGCAGGAGGCCATCTCCAGCACATGGTTCTTATTATCTTCTCTGGGAGCCAGTGGGGAAAAGTCAAGACCTAGTTTAGGTCCTGGTTTTTCAGCCTGAGGTTTTTCATGCAGTCATTAAAATTAACATTACTCCAGACCACTCTGATTCCTGAGCAGGACAGACACAGTACCCATATGAGGTAACTGGTACCTGTGGCAAGTGGCTCTGCAGCCTGGCTAGTTGGCTCAAGTTTTTCCTTCCCATGCTGTATGGAGAAGATGGTGGGGTCTGTTTCTGTTGTCAGAGGTATTGCACCGTGTAGGACCCAGATCAGATGGCAAACCACACACCTGCTCTGAGCTGAAAGCACTTTGTAGAATGGTACCTAACAACTGACACAACCACAGGAAAAACCTTAAAATCTACAGAAAAAAGAGATGGCCAACAGCAAATAACTAACTGAGCAAGCTGGCAGCAGATTGCTCTGGGAGATGTCTCCTGTCTGACAAATGCCACCTGCCTTCCTGGTGCAGGTAAATCAGTTCAGCCTCTCACGTTCAGCTTCTTCCCCACGGGGCCAGGACTTTGAACACAGCCGGTGTTCTACAGACCTTACCCAGGACTTCTCTCTCACAAGTCCTCAGTACCTCCCCAGATATATCTTGTTGATACTGCAACCCCAAGCATGTGATTTTGAGCAGGATCCCACTTATTCTGGAGACCTGTTAGACAAATAACTTTGTCGTTGGATACTTCCCAATCTGCAGATTTAGCAAGTGCACATTCTCCTCCATCATCCAGATCATTAATGGAAGTGCTGAGCAAAACCAGACCCACAACAGATGTCCCTGAATTTCACTCAACAGACCCCTTCCTTTTCAGCGGTGAACTGTGGATAACTCACTCGGTATAATTATCCAGTGGGTTTTGTACCTACCCAAATCCCATCTAGATCATCCTTAAAAGCCATTTGATTGGCAGCCAAAGCTCTCTGTCACCATGCTCTTACCCTGTCAGAGAGGAAAACCGGATTATTTTGACCAGATTCTGTTCTTGATGTGCCCACAGCTCCTGCTCATCTCCACTGCTTACACATAGGGAGTACACATAGGGAGATTATTTGATCCATTTTTTTCTTGTTTGGTCAGCTGGGGTTTTTTGGTGGTTTGGGTTTTTGTTCGTTTGTTTTGGTTTGTTTGTTTGGGATTTTTGTTTTGTTTTGTTTTGTGGGTTTTTTGTTGTTGTTGTGGGTTTGCTGTTTTGATTTATTGTTTTGGGTTTTTTTCTTGTTTTGGTGGAGTTCACTGTTTGTTTTGTGGTTTCTTTTCTTTGCGGTTTTTTTGTTTGTTTGCTTGGTTTTTTTGGTTTTTTTGGTTTTTTTTTTTTTTTTTTTTTTTTTTTAAGGGGGGTTTAACTGTGAGCAGTTCCTGGCTTTTGGCCCCCAGCCATTTTGAAGAGGGGAAAATTCTGCGAGAATTGTCACAGGTAACAATGACTAATTCTAGGATTGCTTTGTGTGAGGTTCGCCACACCGAGAGGGTCTGAAAAAAAAAAAATCCGTTTATTTAAATACTCTCTTCCTTGCACTTTTCGTATTCAAGGCCAGAGTTTAGCCCCCATCACCAGCACGGCCTGTGCTCTCCGCTCCCCCGCAGCTGTGTCTGAAGGCCAGCACGGAGCGCAGCGCCCTTGGGCGTCCTCGGCAGCTGCCGTCGGCTCTCCCTCTCAGCCGAGAGCAGCACGGCTCCGTCCCCGCCTCCTGTCCTGCTCACACCGCGAGGATGTTCCGGCTCCTCTTGCCTGGTGCGTGCTGCAATAGAGCCCCGAAGCGCGGGGTGGGTGCGCGCCTCCGAGGCGCTGCTGTGCGTGTTAAAGCTGGGCTCAGATGGGTCCACGGCCGTGAGAGGCGGCTCTAATTTCCGTCCCAGTCGCCGTTCAGGGCCCGGCGCCGTCGGGCCTGCGGGTCAGGCCCGACCCGGCCGGCAGCGCCCTCAGCGCGGGCGGCGGCGCCACCTAGCGGCGGGATGCAGGAGTGCCGCGCTCCCGCCCGCGGGGCCGATACAGCCTCAGGGAAAAACCTCCCCACCGCCGTGACGGCCTCAGGCCTAATGATGAGATGGGAGATTGAGATTAAATATGAGAAAAAATTTCTTCACTGTTAGGGTGGTCAGGCACTGGAATAGGTTGCACTGGAATAGGTTGCCCAGGACTGTGGTGGAATCGCCACCCCAGAGGTGCTGAAGAGGCATCAGGATCTGGTGCTGGGTGATGTGGTTTAATGGTTACAGTGGTAGTGTTGGGTGGATGGTCACTTGATGTTCTTAAAGGTCTCTTCCAACCCCGATGATTCTATAATTCTGTGTGTTGGCACAGATGCCCGACACAGCTGAGGGAGCATGCCCGGGGCAGCTGTAGACAGATAGGAGAGGTGGCAGTTGCTTCACCAGGACCACAGCTGTTAGAAAAAGTGCCCCAAATAGCACCATGCAGGAGAGAGACCACGCCATTACTCCCATATGTTCACCACTCCCTCTCTAAAGAGACTTTCTAAATGTGGAAGCCAGTTTATTCCTATTCCCCAACACTTCAGCTGACTGCTCCTGACTTTCCCACAGGTGGGGAAGGTGCTGTTACATCACTACCCAACACGCTGCCAAGTCTAAAGCAGGAGCCCTTGTCAGGGAAGGCTGGACAGGGCACAGGCTGCTGCCATCTCCCGGCATTGAAAGTGCAGCCACAGCTCTGTGGTAACTTTCCAGTCCACTGCCTTGAAAGGCCAAATCTCATTCACCAGGCAGGAGCCAACACCCACCCAGAGGGCTCAGACCCTCGGAGTCAGGCCCTGAGGCACATCTTGGCTTTATGAAGCACAGTGACATGCTCATTTCATATGGTAAAACAGCAGCCTGATCTTTTTATCATCTCTCTCTCACTTCTAGCTCCCTGGGGGTGAGCAGAGGAGCTCAGGCAGCACAACCAGCTGATGACTGCAGAAGGGGTAAGCACAGAGGGTCAGCCTGCTGGACAGGTTGCTTATCCTCAGGTGACACAGTATTGAGATAGAGAAAGCAGCACTCTTCTCACAGTTCTGTACAAAGATCAAGAATGAAAAAGGCATCAAAGAAAACAATCAATCAAACAATCCATACATGACAGTATTTATTACATCACCCAGTGGCAGATGCACCCAGAGATGAGTTGACTCTGGGACCCTTTGGCCCCAGCCCATGAGACTGGCCATGGGCTGGGATCATTGGCAGTGCCTGACATACTCTACAGGACAGAGCTGGACCCTGCTCGACTTCTAGGGTTTGAGGCTGTAGCTACTCAAGTTAAATAGATTGTTTAATATTGTACAAGAGGCACACCACAGGTAACAGTCATTAAAGTTCATGGGATTCAGTTCCTTGCATCACAGAGGAGAAGGGAGAGCCCAGGCAGATCCCCTCCCTACATAACCTTAAAAAACAGCAGGAATTTTCCATTTCAGTGCTGTTTCCACCAGTAATCTATTAGAGCTTCCCTGCAGAATAGCGGCAGGTTTGGGCTCTGTTCTTCCCCAAAACTGGGGATCACGGAGAGGGCAGTGCTGCTTCGAGAGGAATTTCCCTACCTTTTTTCCAAGGAGAGCCTTGGTGTATGCAGGATTATATCAGTCCCCAGGAAGGAAGTGAGGCACAAGGCAAACCCAAGTGATGCAAAGAAGACAGAAAAAAAGAACCACAACCCCAAGGTTTCCAGCCCCCAGCCTCTTCCCCTTTCTCCTGTTAACAGCCTGCCACAACCTGCACCTCACTCTGGCATGCCACCCACTGCAAGGCAGACACACCAAAGGCCAATGAGCAAGTTACTCTGAAGGCTGTTACCCACAGTGATCTCTTCCTAAACCCCATCACACCCATCCCATCAGGCACTCGGGCTCCAGACAGAAGCAGAAAGTTTCCCCTTTCCCTCTCCCTCTCTCTCCACTTCCATCCCAATCTCTTCTTCCATCCCTTGGTTTTAATTCCACTTTGATTTCTGGGTGCTACTCAGGTAAGTTTTCAGGAAGAAGTTGGAGAAGAGGGCCAATAAAGTGGTATACAAGACCGATGAAAGGAGAAGGACTGGCCACGTAATTTGGCAGAGCTTATCATCTTTCCAGAAGAAGATAAAGATGTTCATTATTACAAATCCTGTCATCTGCACCATCTGTGCAGTGGTGAGTAGCATGGCGAGGGAGCGGGGTACTCGGATGCCCATGGCTGTCACAGTGTAGTAGAAGTACGTGAAACAATGGATAACGAGGTTCAAGGCTGCGTTCCACCCCATACCAACTGCCATATCCTTATAGCCCCACCAGGCTATAATCATTGTGAAAAAGTGGTGGTACCAGTGGACAAAGATGAGCTTCTTTTTCCGGAGAACAATGAACAGAGTGTCACCTGGGGTTGGGGGAGAGGTATATCATAAGTCAAGTGAAAGCACAGCACTTGCACCAGTTGTCACATGAAACAGACCAAGCAAGCTTCAATGCTGAAGCCATTATTTGGTTTGATCCCACCAAAACCTAGGTTCCCATTGAAATAATCTGTATTGAAAGACTGTTTAGGCACCCTACCGTCTGGCATGTTCCTAGTATACGAACCTCTTGCCCCAAGCTTGCTTTCCCAGATCTACCTGGTCTGCATTTCCAAACTGGCTCTTCTTTACTTCTTTTTATGAAAACTGTGTGGAAAGCCCAGCCCTCCCTGCCTGTCTGCTGCCCCCTCGCCATGGTCATTCTAGTGCAGAATTACCTAGTCCAGGTACTGACCTGGGGATCAAACTAGAACAGTAACATCAGGCTGCAACCCTGTGGAGAGCAAGTGTATGATTTGAGTTGAGCAATAGGGAGCAAGAAAATGAGTGACACATGCAAAGCTAAGCAACCCTTTTCTCCAAGCAACATTTGGACAGAGACCTGTAAAGAAAATCTGCTTGTAATAGCAAAGTAGTTACAAAAACACAGGATAAGAAGTTTCAGACTCACCCAATTCGACAAGTTTGCTCAGTGCAAATAGATACATCCAAAGCTTGGAAACAGGATGGACGTGGACAGATTTACTACACACTGATTGCTTAAATCCCTTGGTAAGGAGGAGGAAGGCCATCTGCTTCCAGATCCTACAGGCTGCAATGAAACTGCAAGAAAACCAGAGGAGAGCTGAACACTGTGCCCAGGGCCTCAACATAGCCTCTGACAGCTCTGCACCCATGGATATTCAGTTGACTCCATCGTGATGCTCGGGGCAACCTCAGAGATATTTAAGCAAACTTTTGCCTTCTTAGACTCCCCACCAAGTTTTAGCCAGGATTCAAAACCTATTCCTGCAAGACAAAGCAGCATCAAAGAGTGCTCCCTCATTACACGCCCTGCTTCCACTGCTTGAAGAGGCACTTGAGAAAAAGCTGCCCCACCTGATGAGAAATGGAGGACAATTTTCCTGATGTCCCACCTTTTGACATGGGCCCACAGGACAGGCCCAGGGAGCACTTATAACTTCCTGTGGCAGGCAACTCCTATATCTTATGAGAAGAAATACCACATTTTCCTTGTTATCAACCTAAATGTTTCATTCACACAAGCTTGTCTCTGAACAGACCATGAACAGCTATCCCCTAACCTCCCCTCTCCCACAACCTGTGATTTTACAGACCACTGCCATACCCTGCCCCAACAGACAACAACCGGTGCCCCTTGACCTTGTCAAAGTCAATCGGAGTTTCAGGGCCAGTAGTCTAGTTTTTTCTCTGTCCCACCAAACAGACAAAAGAAGTTGTGGAGATGAGGGTAATTTTCTAAAATTAACATCTGCTTGTTTAAATACAGAGCACAGCACAAAACCTTTTGATGGCCACTGCAGGAAACTTTTACCATAAGACTGGGAAATTTGAGAACACATTTAAGATTAATCTTTTGTACTTCTGTGAGCGTAGCAGAATTTTCCCCACCTCCTACACAACGGGATTAGAGAAATGGGGGAGGGAGGGGTGTGTAGGGTAGGGGAAGAGAAAGAAATCTAAATTTTAAAGAGAAATACACCTCAAATCAAACTTGCAATTGGCAAGTACCCTTTGAATGAGGGAAGATGTCTGCTCTTGCAGGCTTCATGTTCAAATCTACCCACTAATGATTTTCAAGCACTCTCCCCAGCAATCCTTTTGCAACTCATTTGCCTTGCTGGAGTATTTCTGGTGAGAAATAAATTACTTGTATTAGCAGGTCACTAAGAGGAAAAATTTAATTTATTTCCCTAGAGATGTAGTGGATAACCAGAACTTTCCATCAGTCCAGCTCTGAGGGAAGATCTACAGCTGTCTGCAGATTTAGCCAAGGCTCTTACCTGAACAAAGTCAGGTTGAAGGACCATAGGGTCATTGGTGCACGTAGATTGAAGGGCCTCCGTTCCTTCATAAAATGCTGGATTCCAAAGACCAGGATGAAATAAATAACAGAGAAAATAATAGACTTTTGCCTGCAAGTAGAGAAGAGGGAACAGTCAGGAAAAGACTCAAGCTGACCTATTTTTAGCCAGACTTCTGTAGCCCCAGCAAAGTACTGTCACTAAGAAACAAAAGATCTCCCATCCTCGTGTTAAGGTTCGGTTTGGTCACAAGAAAGCCTGCCCTAACAGTAAGCAAACAAGAACCCTGGGACTGCACAAAAGAAAGCGAACTGCTACATCATGGAGATTTCCACAAGACCTTGATGGGATGAAGCAGGTTCTGGCAGCCTTTGAGCAGGATCCAAAGCAAACACATCAATGCATCTTATCCCTTTACGCATGAGACTCTACAGGCAGAGGATGTCTGTACAGGATGTCTACAAAGGCCAGTTTCATGTTATCTAGAGCCTCAAGTGCCTTGTGTTACATCCCACACATTCCAAGGCTTTAGTGCAGCACGGCAGGGTTGAGTGCCCTATTTGCCAGTGCAAGGGCTGCAGTGGGTGCTCTTTGCCCTCTTGCCACATCACCATCTCCCTGCAGGCTGCAGCACCACCTGGACCACTGTTTGCTCTGCCACATGTACTGCTGCATCTCATCCTCCACAGCCTCAGGTGTGCAACTAGAGACCCCCCCCCCCCGAGCTTCTCCTCCTCGGAACTGAACATCCTCACACCTGTTCTGCTAAAAGCAGCAGAACCTGATAGGGCTACCAAGGGTTCGGAATGCACTAGGTCAGCAACCTCCTTTCCTCTCCCTCTCCTCTCACCAATTCTCCTCCATCCATTTCCTGGCTCCCAGGTGATTGAAGTTCTTCTCGAAGTCATACTCCCCCAGCGGCTGTAGGTCCGACGGGTCAATGTTCACTTCCATATCCAGCATCCCCGGGAGCGACCCGAAACGAGCCACTGGCGCACGCTTCGCGGGTAGATATAGTCCCGGGAATGCGCTCCGCCCCAATCTCACCCCGCGGCAGGGGCGGGACCGGCAGCCGCCCGGTCCGACGGAGAACCGGAGGTCCTCCCACTCCTTTCGCTGGGCAAGGAGAGGGAGGCTCCGGTCACCTAGTGAGGCTGAGCCTGAGGTCCTCCCATTCCCCATCCAACCCAGCTCCTCCCTCAGCAGATGGGCAAGGAGATTATAACACTGTCACCAGCAGCAGGCAGAAATTCCTTTACCCTGACTGCGGTTAGCTGTTGCTCCTTCATCATAGACTGAAGCATTTCACCGCTGCTGGACACTAGACGGGTTCTGAGTAATCTCCCACTTCAGTTCCTGCAGCTGAAAATGGCTTCAGTACAAAGTCCCCTGAATACAGCATATCTCATTTCTCCCTCTGGTCACTTCACTCATCTTGGTGTCCCTCCCAAGTGTCATGTCTTTACACATGTGCAACAGCTGCACCCCACAAAGCTCACAGACTTGGGAGGGGTTTGCCTCATGCAGGCATCACTGCACCTTCACACAAGTCATCTGCTTAACTGCTGCCTCTTCAAACAGGTGAAGATTTGCCTGGGTGGGATATTTCATAGGACTGTAGAATGCTTTCGGTTGAAAGGAACTCTAAAGATCATCTAGTTCAACCCCTCTGTCGTGGGGAGGGACATCTTTCACCACACCAAGCTGCCCAAAGCCTTATCCAGCCAGGTCTTGAACTCCTCTAGGGATTAGGCATCCACAATTTTCTCTGTATTTGACAATGCAGTAGTTGGAGAAAATCAGGAAATAATGTGACATGCAGGAATTAAAATCCCTTGGTGATTTTTGCACCACCCCTGACTTACATGCCCCATTTTGCAGAGCACTTGCATGTATCTGTGGAAAGTACAGCTTACACATAGCAGCAGCAGTGGTTTTACCATACCCCACACAGGGAAAACACCCTGTACATAGCATGAGCTTCCACTGTGCCTTGCACAGCTCTCACCTTAGTGTTTCCAGCTCCAAGGAGGTCCTTCCCCTTCCAGAGGACTGTAGGTCAGGGATTCTGCAGTCTCCATTCCTAGGTCACTTGTCTTCCATCTTTCATCGCCTGCTTTGGGCAGTAGCATCATCAGGCATAATATTCAGGTACATGCTGAAGGAAACGTTCATCTGTTGCAAGGGCTTCTGCACACCACAAGACCAGGTGCAGCCGCCAATAAAGCCAAGGGCAAGAGCAGAGAAGAGGCAGCACTGTAACACAAATTTTTGCACTTCTAATGGATATGAGTCAATGTTCAGCCTCATTACTCAGCAGCAAAGCCACATTGGGAACCTTATAAATTTATCCCTCACCAATCTCTTGACAATGGTTTCACAGTTGCTGACTTCTTTGCCTGCATATTGTCTATGGATTCACTGTTCTTAGACTGAGTACAGTTGTTAGTTGTTTGAGGCACTACAAGTACAAAACACCTGCTTGTTTCACCTATGCTTTAGCAACTGTTAAACAAGGCCTCCTTTACATAAGACACCACACGAGAAGAGGAAAAATCTTTTAACCTGTTGAGAGATGCAAGGATGAGTGGGATTAGCTGAGTAGAAAACGTCCCAATATTGACATAATTTCTTGTTCCTAATCTAGTTCTAGGTTCAGTAAAGTTTTCATTTTGAAATGGTTTCATGCCGCATGAACAAGAACAATGCCTCTCCTGGGGCAGGTCTGTCCATCCATCTCTTAGGTGGCGGCATCTGCAGTTGCAGGAGCAGCTCATGACTGCAGCAATATGGTACCATCTGAGCGGGCAGCTGGCAGCTCTCCCCAAGTGTCTCCTTGGCAGATGGGAACAAGAACAACACATGTAAAGAACAGAAGCAGATAGAAGAGATGAGGTTCTTTGCATCCTCTGAGACACATTTCTTGCTTAATAAGGCAGGCTTTGTCGCAGACTGAAAGCTCACCTGCACAATCCAGATGCAGTTGTGACATTCTCGTTATCCTCTTTTCTTCCCGCTGTCAAATACCTCTCTGCACTCCTGGATCTGGGTGGATTAGCATGCATAGAACTGCCAAATCCAGTGTCTGGCCACTGGCACTGCTCAGAAACACTGTTGGACTCAGAATGCTTTAGAAGCTGACATGCAATATAGACATGAGAGGGACTTGTAAATAAACAGATGAACTTATTTTCACACATCACAGTGAATTCCACAGAGCTCAGCTGCTGCAGATGAGGAAGTGGAGCCCCAGCAACACTCCACACAGAGCAGGAACATCAGGACTGCAGTCCCGAATTAATGGGAGGGGATCACTTCATTCTCACATTGAGTGAGAAGGAGACAAATACCCTATGGAACAGAAGCGTCCATGTCTTTATTTTGAGCCCAAAATGGTTAGGTAGGACCTCAAAGAGAAAGGACAATTTTGTGAAGACTATGAAATAACATTGTGGATCCTTATGGTGAGCTGGGTCCCATTAGACTGCTTCTACAGCATTTCTGAAATAATTCTTTGAGGTAGCCCTAAATAGATGAAATTCTCACTTAAAGCTTAAATTGCTATTTTCAACAAGAGTTTCAGTTTTCTGGTAAAGATTCACTTTTTCATCAATACACATGGAGAGAGAACTTATGGTGACTGAGCATCACCTACATGCTTATTTGCCCTGTGGTCAAGAGTACAAGAAAATTGATTTTTGCACAATTATCACATTTGGTGTCCTAAGTCTTAAAATAAATTTCCTGTAACAGCACAGTGAACAAGAAATAGACTACTTTGGTGGTAGATAGCACATTCACCTTCTGTCAAGACTTGAGAGCATGAAGATATTTGTGAAAGACTCCAGGCACCATTCAGAATAAGTAACAACATGCCAAATCCTGGTACCATCCAAAGTGAAGGAAGTGGTTTCTACAAAGACAGAGTGGTAGTCTCTTTTTTAAGAATACTACAAATTGAGAAAACCAGAACTTCGGGAAAGAGAAAGGACAGCAAGCATTTACAGCTCCCTAGCCTCACAGATCAACCACTTCCATAGCAAGTGACACGAAAAAGACAACACGAAAAAGAGAAGTCTAGGACTTAAACATGGTGGGTACATGGCAGGAGTCAAGAGAGCAGCTGCCATAAGTAGAACAGGGCAAAACACTATGACTGTGTGGGCCAGAGGCAATGTGGCCACCAAAGTCTTCAACTGCCTGTTGGCTAGCTGACTGACACTGTACTGCCACCAACTACCTGCCTGATCTCCACAGGTGGGGACAGGGAAACAAGAAGGCAGAGTTGTTGGTTTAAAAATGAAAAAAAAAAAATAGTTCCAGGTATAATATGCCAATTCAGATTGTCCCTAAATATGAGACCCCTGACAGTCTGCAGGGAAGAGTACGTACAGAGTCAGCCTCACTCAAGCTGGGCCATGCTGGTCTGAGTTACACTGCCACCCCCACCAGTGCAGAGGACAGAGTTTTTTTGCCCAGGAGACAAGGCTATTGCACATAACCGCCACCAAATCAGCTTGTTGTACTGCCTGTGATCATTACTTGTGATTTACACATCAGAACAGTGAAAGCCACGGAGGGATCTCCTTGCACAAGCACTGCAAGCTTTCATCAAAGCTTAGGATAATGACCTGATTCCATAATGACCCTCCTGACTGCAGAGAATATGACTTCATATATGGGCCCTCCCAGGGCAACATTTTCACCAGACTGAGCACACTATGAAAACAAAGAACAATCTTTGTGTTCTTGATCAAACTATCTTTTAAATACTTTGACAACAAAAAAAGTGGCATGGCAGGTAAGGCATGATTTTACACATATCATGGTTTTAATTAGGTTTAATAGGTAAGAAGAAATGGTAAGGATAAGGAAACAAACCTTCTCTCCTGACTGATTCCCTAATTTTGGAAAGAAGCCTAGTTTTAACGCATATTGCAGCAAAGAGCTTGACAGAAAGTGCTGGAGGAGTCACTCTGGGCTATTAGGCTTACACTCAGTTAACACAAAACTTATGCCCACACGAGTGGTGAAACAGTGAAACAAATTGCCCAGAGAGATGGTAGACGTTCTGTCTTTCAAAACATTCAAGGCTGAATGGGGCACTCAACAAGAGGACTTAGTTAAAGATGTACCTACTCATTTCAGGGGAGCTGGGACTGGATGATGTTTGGCTCTCTTCCAAACCAAACCATTCTATGACAACCCCCAGATACAAAAGTTGATGCAAAATGAGATATTATTTACATTTTCTGGCACTTCATATGCGGGTAGCTCTGAAGAGCTTTTGTTTAGAAAAGGCAACAGCAAGTAATGCAACACAATAAATAGCATAGCTATTTAAAAACCAAAGCCTCAAACACACGAGCACACACATTTTTGCATAGATTGAGGATTTATAACAACCAGTCTGCAGAAGATTATTAATAGCTGGCTTGGGTAAAACCCAGGCAGTGGGCATCATTTGTTCCAAGGAGAGGCAAGAGTTGCAGTGCAAGTGTTAGAGGCAAAGAGGTTCAGTCAGGAGGTAGGCAGGAGACGCTGACTCAGAGAGGACTAAGACCTGTGCAGATTTACCAATTTGCCTTCACTGCCTTGCTTTGACAAGTTTAGCTATAACCCTTTCTCCCAGCCACCATGGTAAATGTGCATTTCTTTTGGAGATGTAAACGAATACAGGGATAAACACCAGCAATCAGAGCTGCAGGAAAAGCTGTGAGAGACCCCATCCCAGTGCTGGGTAATGGTGAACATGCCTGGACCTGAGGCTCAATGCTTCACAGGTCTGCTAGCACAGGGCACCCTCTGGCACCAGCCACCATGGCCTGTGACACCAAGGTCTCTCAGATCTTTGCCCATTAGTGGGGAGCAAACATTGCAGGAGTGCAGGGAGGCATCACCTCCTCAACAGACACCAAAAGCAAGAGCAGGCAGGAGGTTTGCTGTGCTTCTTCCTGACTCTCTGGAGGTGTTAGCTGTCCTCCCCTGGAGAAACATGTCCTCAGGCCTAGGGAGAAGAGAAGATCCCCTGCTGTTTGCAGGCAGTCCGTCTGTCTTCCTGCTTCCTCTGTCTCACATGAGCTTCATTGCCTTGCAAGAGTCACCCAAGCAGGTTGGTACAAATAGTTTGGGGTTTAACAACCACACAGTACCAGAGGAAACAATCCTTCCTTGCAGCTCCCAGCATGATGTTTGACTAGAGGTCATTAAGAGACACTTCTCAGCAGTAGCATCTCTTCTTTGTACCCTGGCAAGATACAGCCATAATCGGCAGCCCTTGTATCTGTATCAGACCTTCACTGTAGAGGGTTTGGGAATGATCCTTCTTAAGGATGTGTGTGATGACCAAGAAATTTGGGCATTTGAGAACAATTTTGCATAGAGCAACACCAAGTATTGTCCCTTCATGTACACATACATCCAGTGTGTTCCCCATAAGGCATCTTTAAAAGTATGTATCTGCCTTCCCTCTGCCATGCAAGACAGTGTTTTCCAAGCATGAAAAAAACCCAAAGCAGATGCACTGAATGGGAATATGAGACCTCTCAGAAGGGACCACTAGGAGTCCTTACTAGTGGCCAAGTTATTTCTTGCTCTCTGACCTAGTTGCTCTTACCACTTTGAAAGATCTTTGAATAAAAAATAACAAAGGGACTAGGAGTTAAAAATCCTAAGGGTTAAACAAAATGGTGATGACATCAGGAGCTATTAACCCAAAAATGTCAAAATCTGCAATGACCCTTCACGAGAATGCTATCAACTCTAAGCTAAGGGTTGCAAATCTGATGTAAAACATCCATGTTGCAAATCACCTCTAAGGAGCTCTTTTGTCGATACCCTATAATTTAAAAACCCTTTTGTTCTCTAAAGCCTTTAAGAGGCCCACTGGTGTTTGGAAACATTGACTAAAACAAATACATTGAGTGGGCAGCTGGGCTTTTGCCTGGAGTTGCTATGTCTTCACACTTTGTTCAGAAAACAATAGTTGGATACACATACAGAATCCAGAAAACCTGAGATTAACATAGAATCTGCTAATTTAATTCATCAGTGTCTGTTTTCACAGTTGAAAATTTAGAGGCAGAGATTAAATTAACTAACAAGTTCTTGAACCAACACATGTACAAAAATCCCATTGAAGGACTTCTGATTAAGATCAAGGCTGTCCTTTGAACAACCCAATCATCTATGCCTTTATCACAGAAATCTCAAAGCTCAGGCTGAGTTTAAGAACACCTATAGGCATTCATGCACATACCTATTTGTGTTTTTGAAATTGTCCATTAGAGAGTGACTTTGTACAAACATTCAGTGTTTCTCAACCAGAGCTGGTTCTATGCCTTAAATAAGAGTAAAACAAACCACAGCACAATAACATTATTGCGTTGACAAAATTGCCAATGTGAGCTGTTGCCTACACTTGTCATGCTGTGTAAGAGTTCTCCGCCCTGCATTCTCCAAAATACAAAGCACCTTCTGCTTTGCAATTTTTGCTAAGCAAAATTGCCCCAGCATCATTCACAGCCAGACTTTGCAAATGTTTATGTTGGTCTTCAAGCCTTTGTTCGGAATTTGGGTTTTTTCAACCTATTTGTAACAAAACTTACGGTAATGCAACTTCCCTGATCAGACCCAACCTCTTCTTACAGTATAGGTGCTCACTCCTTTTGCTACTGGGCAGTCCTGACAAAAGGTGGAGGGGATGTAATCCAAACACCCAACTGTGAAAGCAGTCTCCAGGCTGCCCAAAAGGTCTGTGCTTGTTTCTTCAGCTCCTCCCCACTTTGTAACCCAAACTACAGGCAGGGTTTTTAACATCAGCTTTTACCAGTTTTGTCTTTTATTCTTGCCAAGGTACTCAGCTTCTTACCTGTTTAGTTTTAATGAAAATTAACCATTCAACCCTCCTTCCCAATTAGTCTAGCTTTTAAAAAACTGTTCTTAATAGCAGTCCCTGTAGATCTCTGGTGGATTCAGAGCATAGCCTTTAATATTACCCTGCCTAGAGCCCAAAATCCAGCATTACCACTGCCTGAACTGATAGATGACCTTACCCAAAGATTTGCAGGAAGGGCACTGAAGTTCAACTCCATCCAGAGCATCTGTTGAACTCTATTGGCATTATAACACAGGGTTTACCATTTGCAGAATGTATGTTGTTTCTTTTTCTTGTTTTTTCCCCAGCAAGATACACGGGCTGATCTGTGTTGCTTTCAAGAATGCTTTTGATATTATTTCTCTGTTTATTGACGTACTTTTCTAAAAGCAAACATTAGTTATGTGGGGCTACTGTTGCCCTTGTGAAGCTTACCATTCTGTTTTCAATAACTCCTCCAACCTTCCTTGTTACCTTGGATTTCTCAAAATCAACTTCCTTTGAACTACAGATGATGCATATCACTATAACCACGCTTATCTCTTCACAATCAAGCAGGATCCCTTTGGTTTTCCAGGATTGCCAATATCAGAAGAAAACTCAACTCTGCAAAACTCTTTACTAAAATAGCTGAGTTTTACATCAGCACATGGTTTGATCTTGGAAGAACTTACCTTATAGGAACTCTTATAACTGAATTCAAAGGAAACAGGATAAGGTTAGTCAACAACATCACTACTGTAGCACTAGCACACTTAAATAGTAAGTCAAAAGTTTTCCTTAAAAACGTTGCTGCACAGCCATTCCTACTATGGACACCCCAGAGAGCAGATGTAAGAACCTGAAAAATAATAGGTCCCAGCTGCATCCCACCCAGAGTCTTTTATAGCAGTAGGTACAGTGGTCCTGATGGGGGTAAATGAGCCCAGGTGGAGAGGGAGAAGCATCTTAGCAGCAGTCCCTGAAAAAGAAGGAAGAGGTTGAGAGAGAAGGGAGGAGCTTTCTGTACCTGAGACATCTGTCAGTTATTTGGAGTGATTGGCTGCCCTCAACTGTCCTGAAAGGTATAGTGCCCACGTCTTGGCTGGTGTGTAATCTCTCCTTGGTATTGGCAAGGATTTGGGAAGCCCTTCCAAAAGCACAGCTTGGGAGGGACCACGGGCATTTCCGGTTTTTGAGATTATGCCTTGCCCGAGTGCCTGGGAGAAAGCTGCTTTCCATTGCACTGCCTTCAGGACTTGCTGCGCAGTTCCATTTGCCATGACACAGCCCTAAGGAGGCCCTGATGGGGACAGAGGGCCCAGCCTGCTCCAACGGTGCTCTCAATGGCAAAAGGCCACTGCTGGGGACTGGGGACTCGCAGAGCTTGGCTCGTTGCCTTCCTCTGTGGGAAATACTTGTAACCTGTAAGCATCAGAGAAAAGCATTTTCCACACTCTCAAGAGCATCAGAGAGGTGCCGGTGGCCACAGGCAGAGATGAGCCTGGGGCTGAGCCATGCACGGGCAAAGGGAAGGGGTTCCTGTCACGGAAGCGCTTTGCTTGCTGTCATTAAACGGTGGGTAAGTAAAAATGATCGTCTCTGGGCTTTCCTCTGTCAGATGGAGCGATTTCACACTCACCTGCAGAGGGAGACGGCTCCTCTTTATTAGCCGAATTCTGTTGACACGGTTGGGTGCTGCCACCTTGCTAGGCCGGAAAAACCAGATAGGGAGTTGATGTGGCCATTCGGCAGCCCGCAGCCAGTTTCTCGCATGGAGATGCTGCCAGGGGTGTGCGGGGACCCTTCCAAAGCCAACGCTGGGGCTGGAGCAGCAGTGAGTTTATGAGCTGGTTGCAAAGTCCTTCAGGGGAGCAGCCTCCGAGGCAGTGCCAGGCCCCGCTGTGTGCTCCAGCTAAGGAGAGGGGTCATAACAGGAGCCATGAGAGCGTGTGGCTTCACCCCTTCCTTCCCCAGTTCCCCACAAGGAGCTGCTCCCAGCAGAGGAGCTGCCCCCAGCCCAGGGTTTGGGCAGAGCTGCACAGCCCTCCATTGGAAAACATTCATTTGCAAACCCAGGGTGTTTCCAAGCCAGGACGGCTCCCAATCACAAGGCTGCCGTACCTCATGCAGAGAACTTTTGTGAGGAGCTGTGGGGCCGGGTGAACCTGAAAAGCTGGCTCAAGCGTGCCCCGAACACCTCCCCGCCGCACTCGGAGCCCTTTCAGGGAGATCCGCACACAGCAGCGAGACTGGAGGTATTGCTGCATCCTGCGGGTGTTGCTGGATCCTGCTCATGATCCCCCTGCCAGGAGCAAGACAGAGGGACAGAAGGCAGCTTTGCCCTGTGCACAGCTCAGCTGGAGTCGCAGCTCTTGGGTGAGGCTTCTTCAGTCTTCTGAAAAGTACTGACTCATATCCTACTTTTCCTTGAGGGGAAAAGGAAAAGGCAAAAGAAGAGCTTGCTCCCTGCTTGGTGCCTCATAAACCCCAGTTTTAATTTTTTAATTTCCCAAGTTACACCACAGCCCTGCGTGCCTCCCTCAGTACCTATGACAGGGAGGACATTTAGTAACTGCAGGCACCGTGCCCAGAGATCAGGCACCAAGCTGAAGGCAGAGCTGCATGAAGGATAAAGCTCACCTACATCCCTTCCCCCACCATGGCTTTAAAGTGTGTGACAGGCTACTCATTATTCCTAATTTAACTTAATAACTAGCTTAACGCCTTGTTATACTTTTCTTCTGTATTCAATACTGAAAGGATAACAAGGAGAAAAGTAAAGAGAGAAAGCTATGTGTTTATTAGGAAAAGATCTACGGAGGACAGAAATAAAGCTGGAAAAGCTAGAGGAGCCTTCATCTTAAATGAGTATATTCAAATACTTCTATAAAATCACCTTATAACTTACAGAATGGCTCCTTACAGTTTATAAGGCAGTACATGGCTTTTCCTAGGGAAGACTCTTTACTTCAGGGGTGCTTTTTGAATGTCCACTTCTTACTCACAGGGTCCTTGGCCAGGTTAGTGCTTTACTCCATTTGAAATAGTTGTCACTAAATTGCGGAATCATTTTTTAATAGACTACATATATCTTGACTCCCTGGATAGGCATGCCTCCTAATTCTGCAATACCTTTGGGAATGAAAGCAGCCATGAGAAGTTCAAGAAGTTAAAAGCATATCTGATAGGAACAACATGCTAATGCTGCATGTGTTTCTTGCTTGAACTTCTTTCTGAAATTGTGAATAGCAAGGAGGAAGCATAGGAAAATAGTGTCACATTTTTTTTAGCCCACACAGGCTCTTGGGTCACAAATATTTCCGTCTGCTCTTTTGCTAGCAAACAAAGCAATGAGGTCTCTGTCCTCATCAGGCTGTGGTGCTTCTGTTGGTGCACCAGTTTGCAAACATGGTGTGTTTGTCCTCTCCCTCTTTTTTCTTCAGGTTCAAAACAATCCACTATTGTCACCAAGCCACAAGCTTGCCCACTCTCTTGCTATATTCAGCCTAATCTGAACATCAAAACTCTCACGTAGGCAGGAGTAATGATCTCTTGCTTCCACCTCAGAGATGACAAAATGCCCCACCTCCACCCCCTTGTCCAAACTCATCTGCTAGGAGATGACAACAAGGTCATTATAGTGCAACTGGAAATAGTCAGGAACGCTGAAAATTTGTGGCAATATATTTTCTATCAAAAAAAACCAAAACAAAACAACAACAAAAAAACCAAACCAAAACAAAAAAAAAACCACAACCAAATCCCATCAACCTCCTAATTTCAACTTGCAGACAGAAAGCTGCTGGGCAGACAGTGTTCCTATTACTTATCTACAATGCGTATTTTCCCCCTAATATCTATTAGCACCTTGGTCTGATCTCACTCTTCCTGTCATTAGGGACTATTAGGGTCCATCCGCAGCTCAGAGGGCATAAAGCCACAAAATGCTGCTACAGAGCAAGGTTGATGGGTCATCCAAAGTCACCTTCACTTTAGCTCCTCTGCAAGCTAAGGACTGGGGAGGGAAGACAGTGCTGCCTGGCCTCATAAGAGCCCCCAAATCAGAGCCAGGCACTGTCTCAACTTAGAGCAGCCCAGGAGCCCAGCCAAACTATTATTTCACAGGTTGCAGTAGAAACACATCTTCCATCTGGGAATAAACCCACATGGAAAAGCAAGCAAGAGCAAAGCCTAGAAACCACCAGCGAGGGCAGCTGTGGCAGTGAAGTTACTCTCCAACTCCTGCCAGCACTGCAGTGGCCCCAGTGGGAGCATGGAGCAGAGCCCTTGATCCTCAGTTTGGGGCACTGGCAGTAGGACCATCGGACAGCTCTGTGGGCAGGTTGTGCAACTGCACCCCACTTAGGTCTGCCTTAGAGTCCAGGGTGAGTAAAAATACATTGGATATCACTGCATACCATGGCCCAAGTGGGGCAACAGTATTGTCTATTCACATTAAAATGAGCAGAGCTTGCTGCTTCTGTAAATGTGGTGTATGGCTTATTGCCTATGACCAGCTCTCTGAGCTATTGGCTGCTGCTCCTGTGGTCCTGGCACTTGCATCTGTTCCAGATTTTCCTCTCATCACAGGTTTGGAGATGCTATGGGCATGGGTGTGAGTCACATGAAGGCAGAGGGAAGGCACTGCACGAAAGCATGCAGAAAGGCCAAAAAATTGCTAATGAAGGTAGGTGGAGACCATAGAAGCAGTAATAAGAAGGAAAAAGCACTTTAATCTTGATTGAACAATTTCCTGTTACAAGAATCACAGGTTCACATTAAACCAAGACCAGAGAACTGCCACACAGGAGAAAGAATATAAGTTTATTTTAAAAAATAATAATTTAGCTCAAACACAAACAGGATTGTAGAGTGTTGACTGAAGCAGGAAGAACAATATTTATCCAGAGAACTTAAAATAGACCAATTTTTCTCTCTTGTGGATGATACTTTCAGTGCCCTTCCTTGTCCACAGCTCTGCTTCAGGTTCTCATCTGCACATAAAGGTATCCTGACTCCTGGGGCTCTTAGTAACAAGGTAGAGGAGACATGGTGCCTGCTGCACATGAAATGCTGTTCCTACCTCCAGACCCTCCATGATCCAAAAAGCCAGAAGAGCAACACCAGCATCTAAACCAATGTGCAATACAAAGGGAACAACTTGCACTCCTCTCTGGAAGTCTACCTACCTATGCCCCATTCCCAGCATCCTGGCCAAGTGCTCCCACCCACGCCGGAATTCACCCCCCCCACCCCCCCCCGCCCACAGGTGCTGTACACAGAGGTGTAGACACAGGCCTTTGCAATACTCCTCCCTCCCCACTCTCTTCTCATCCAGACCTGCGGATCTTCCACCTTTCTCCATGCCTGCATGCCACACATTTCTTGGCACAGCAGCAGTTCATTTCACAGTGATGGGATATGCCCTGGAACACACTCGCCACTACTGCAGTTTTTTCTCATCTGTGAAGTGGCCTTTCATGCAATTGCCATTCTGATACACAGGGCTGGCCCCCTTCCTTCTGCACCACACCATGGATTTGTAGAGAACAAATCCAGTACCAGCCAGACACAGCAAGAGAAGAGCCAATATGTCCAGGCAGAAGTACTCATAGAGGGAGAGGTCGTAGACAGCCGGGCGAAGGTAGGGTGCCCCATCGTGACGAAGGATGTACTCCAGCCAATACACTGTCCTGTTGAGAGCGTGCATTGGTCTGTCCAGATGCAGAGCTGAGATGTGCTGGGCTGCTTTTCTGTAGCTGCAAGGGAAGATCACTAAATATTTACCTTTTGACAGAAACTTCATACCTGAGAATTGGCCTGAGACATCCAGTAATGCTTTCAAGTCCCAAATAATACCTTGAGAGAGGGGGGAATTTCTTCCATTCTTCTTCTGAAAGGCACTCTGATGGCACTTGCCAGCCATGAAGGCACAAGCCAGAGTGTATTTTACTTTGTGTTTTGTAAACAACACTGAGAGTTTGGCTTGCAAGTTACCTGTTCAACGAGTTCATGTGTATGGTACTTTCTGAGGGGAGTTTGCACTCTAAGACCTCACCCAGCATGAAGCTAAAGTTGCACACTTGATGAGTGGCCAAACCCTTGCAGGTACCAAACTGCAACACCTCTTAATAGGTTAAAAATACAAAATATTTTAAAAATCAAGTGCTCAGAGAACATTTAAAAAACCAGCAGTTGCACATGTCCCATTAGAAAACAGGAGCCCTGTGCCACTTTTCTGTTCCTGATTCAGTTCTAGGAAAAAGCAGAGTATATAAGTGACAGAAGGTCACTTTTTGACAAACTGGTCCCTACACTCTGTTTGCACCAAGGAAGAGCTTGATGCTTCCAGATGCCTCACCTGGGGTCAGAGATGACTGTGATGACAGCCTGGTAAAGCTCCTCTTCTTTTACTCTGCTCCAGTCCATGAGGATACCCATGCCCTTCGCCTGCACTCTGGTCATGATGTCAAACTGGTCCCCATAGAAAGGAAATCCCACCACTGGCACACCGTGATAAATTGCCTCAAATATACCATTCATCCCACAGTGGCTGACAAAAGCTTTCACGTTGGGGTGGCCTGCAAGTAAAAAAATAGTAGCAAGTCAATGCCTTCCATGTTGCAATAGGGCTACCAGGGGGTTCCTCAACACACGATGTGGATGTATGTCTAGGGAAAAACAGGCATGCTGAGCAGAGAGGATGCTACCCTTTGGGAATACATCTGGCTTTTGGCAGCCCAAAATTGCTGAGTAGAGCCTGGAGGAGAAGGGAGATAGGAGCCAAGCAGCTTCAAGCAGGTGTTAGGTGAGGATCGTGTTTTGTACAGTTCAGACACATAAGAAGCTACAGACTTAGATCCACACAGGTACTGCTATCCTTATGTGCCTTTGCTGTGGTTTGGGCTAAAATCCAGGATGTTGCTAGTGGCACACACATACACAGAACCCAGCCTTACCTAGCAGGTCATTCTGGGGCAGCCACCCCATCATCAGCGTGTTCTCACCCAGGTTTCTTGGCTTCTGACCAAAATATCTGTGGGAGGAGAGAGAGGAAGGGAAAAAAGGAAAAGAGAAACACACAGAGAACAATAATAAATTCAACCAGATCAAGAGACAGAAAGCAGATTCTCTGATATGAAATTAATCAGCCCTCAACATTGTTTTTCGTCCAACTCAAGTGGAAATGAGTCCCATTCCCTTTTCACCTCCACACCACCCTTTGCGGGAGGCGAGCAAATGCACCAGCCATCTTCTCCACCAAATCCCTTGGAAGAGCTCGGATCCCGATGCCAAAGGAGACAACAACGACACCCGCCTCTGCTGCTTCCACCCAGAGACGCAGACCCTGTGGGCAAAACACACACAGATGCCTTGAAGTATTGTTGCAGAAGGGCCCTTCCCACTCTTGCCTCTGTCAGTAGAAAGCTGGCCACAGAGAAGATGAAGCCAAATCCACCTGGAGCACAAAGCTACATGGTTTTCACCACGCAATGAACTCTAAAACCGCTGTGATTTTTGCACCCAGCCAGGGAAAAATTACTTGAGCACTTGGTGGTCTTGGTAGTTGCAGGGAGATGTACAAAACCCGCATTTCATAGCATTATCTCCTGCACTGCAGGTAACACAATTACTCTTTGACAAGAAAGGTTCTGGAAACAGAGGGGCCATAGAGGAACAACCAGGGCAGAGAAAGAATTTGGAGTAAAAAGAGGAAGGCTATTTTCCCATTACCACTAAGAGAGGAGGCCTGTCAGGGTCTCTAGATGTAGGCTGATACAAGAGACAAAACATCACACAGTCAGGAACAACTTCCTGGAGAGTTCCTACAAACTCTCCAATGTCAAAGGCTCCTGGAAGGGGCAGAAAGTCTTGTCATCTTGACAGGAGAGTTCTACCCATCCTTGATAGCTTCTTGCAGACAGCAGATTTAGTTTTTGATCACTGGACAGAGAGGTAGCTACCGATACAGTAAAACCCACAGTTCTTTGTCCTTCATTTAGAGGCTACCTGTAATGCCACAGAAACAGTGGCATCTGTTTGGTGTATCTGAAGAGAGTCTGTACTTTTCTTAACCAAAGCCAGAAGGTAGTAGGGAGAAGAAATCAGCAACCACAGCTGCTGTGAAGCAAACAAGGACTATTTCTTCTAATGCCAGGCTGGGCTGAGTCTATTTCTCATTATGAATTCTGTCCTGCTTCAAATTTCTTGTGTATCCCAGTCAGGAGCATTTTAGGGAAGTTCAATAAAAATCTGTCTTTGAAAATAGCTACTTCCTAAAACAAACATGTAGGAGAATTAAAAAAAAAATCAGAATGAATTTAAAAAATTAAATAAAAAAAGATTTTTTTTAAAAAAAATCTGTTATTAAAATAGAAAACTAAAGTGATTAATTCAGAGTATTAACTGTAGTCTAAAAGCTAGGGGATCAGAGCACAAAAGAGTTACAAAGCACATCTTAGTGTTACTCTCCAGGGATATTTCTCCTTTGTTGTATGCTTCAGAGACACAAATCTGTCTTTTCAGAAATGCTTAGAGTGCCCTAAAACAATCCAAGAATCAAAAAGTTTACAACAGAGATATTTTGCTTTTTCCATTCTTTTGAGTTTCACATCCTTTGAGCAGTACGACCACTGCAACTGCTAGAGAAGAGAAAGTGCTGGTTTTCCTTTTCTAAATAAAAGTACAATGACTCCTAAACCAGATGACTGTGTTATCCATTACATTTGGGCCATAACATTTAACCTTCAGAAACAGCATTGAAGTTGCCAGGGAAGCATGGTTGACCACCAAACGTTCTCACTTTCTCTCAAATACATATCTATATTTAACCAAGTCCTAATTAGAAGCAAACAAAATCATAGTGATTCAAATAGGAAGAAATAAACAATTACATTTCAAATGGGACATTCTTTAAGGTGCACCTACAGAGGCCCTCTCTTCTGCTGGCATCCCATCGTGTGGACACAGATGTGCCTACCTGCTAGCATGACAGCCACCACCTACTGCAGGGCTCTGGGCTTATCTCCATCATTCTTTCCTTAGGTGCCCTGGGATCTGTTCTGGAAGCTGTGAAGCACATGAGTAATGCCCTAGCAAACAACTCCCTTCTTTATAAGGCAGGTGTGTACGTGGCCAGGTTGGACCAAGCCAGAGTTTTGCAAGAGTTCTGTGAGGCAGCCACCCTCTGACACAGCTTTCGGAGCACCTTACGTGCGTTTCATTACCTGCAGCCACGTGGGCAAGGCTCATGTGCAGTCAGACACATCTGGAGAGCTGCTTCTTAAGGCCCCTGATCTCAGTTTTTAACTGAAAAATATTGGCATCTACAGCATCAGTTAAAGTTGCCATCAGGGATCTCGACAGGCCTCTAATAATTTGAAAGTTAAAATCTTATTTCCATTTTAGACCCTTAGGACACCAGGACACCTTGACTGCCCAAGTTTTACTATCCAGGCTTATTTCCCCTCAATGTTTGTAAAAGTGGTAAGACAAGTCCTACTCTGTTCCAATACTGTCTTCAGCCAGAGGCTTTAGGAGCTTGTCCCTCTGAATTTTTCCTGGGATTAGTGAAGCATAGGTTGGAGAAAGCCTTGAGAGGAGTTTTCAGGACTGAACCTTGAGAAAAAGGGGATTCTACCCTTCAGTTTTCTCCATTTTGGGATTCTGCACTGAATTTAATGAAGGAATAAGAATAGCTCTCCCCTGTGGTTTCTTAAGACTACAAGCTCAAGGACAGAAATGCTCTGTGAGAAATAGGGTGAAGGAGGAAATTCTGGGTTAACATATCAGTGATGAAACAAGGAAGATTAATTGTTCTTCCGATTTCCACTTTAGCATAGGAGCAAACAAAGTATTCATTATCAAGTGCCAAGGGCAACACACTTCCACCTTAGGAATTCCACACACCATTTTACATGGACAGTGAGGCCAGATTCCACTTCAGAGTGGACCACTTAATTCTACATCCTCCCTGCAGCCCAACAGTCTTCAGTGTTCTCTGTCTCGCCGATGCACCCACAAGCATCAAAACACAGCAGCTTTCCAGACACTTGGGGCTTCAGAACTTTTACAAGGTTCTTCCAAAGAAGATCTGTACTAAGTAGCTTCCCCAGTTGATGTGCAATCATAGATCAAAGCTTGCTTGCACTTACCACAGGAAGGGGCTTTGCAGGCTCAGCGAGAATCCCCCCTGTGAAAATGACATGGGGGAGTGTTGGACGGGGAAAGTCCAACACCACATCATTACAGAGGAAGAAAAGACTAGTTCCATGAACAAGGTCCAACATGGATGTCTTGGGCTCCACCCTATGCTTCTCCATGAGACGTTCAAACTTGGGCAAGATGACCAGTTTTGTAGCCACACGAGTGATTATGTAGACCAGGAGATTCCAAGTCCTACCAAAAAAGCCCATCCTGTCTGTCATCAGGGAGTTGAATTCAGGGACATAGGCAATGGGGGAGGTGGCACCAATCTCTGCTGGGAACCAGAAACCAGTGGAAATCACAGCATATTTGACGTTTAGGATGTGGGCCAGGATAAATCCGCACATCTCATTGGGGTCCACCAAAAGCAGGTCAAAGTGCTCCCACTGGAGTTTCTGCAGAAGGGTAGAATTTCCCAGTACTAGGTCACAGTTTTCCAGGTACTTCTCCAAAAACGAGAACACCTCCAGAGAGGTCATCTTCCCTTGAAAGACACGCCTTATCTTCTCCTGCACCCAGGCATCTGCGCTCTCTGTGCTGAAGGTACCCCAGTACCTCTGCACACGGAAGCCAGGCAGGGAGGCCTCCATGTCCCGACCTTCATGAAGGAGCAGCACAGGGTCATGGCCCCGGTCAGTCAGTGCCTCTGCCACCCGCATGAAGACTCGCAAGTGGCTGTCAAAGACTATGGTGGGCATGATCAGCACCTTGGCACAGTGAGATGGCTCCACAGTGAATGCAGTCACTAGGAGAAGAAGAGCAGCAGGGCATGGTAGCACCTTCATCATCTTCATCACTGCAAGGAGACAAACATGCCATTAATGTAGTATCTCTGCCATGCACTCGGCAACTAACAGTTGTGATTGTAGCTGCAAGCCAGGACTCATGAGCTGGGAAAGGAGAGCAGTCTGGAGTTCTTCACTGGGAAACATCCATCCCCATCCACTCTGCCTTACCCGAAAAAAAACCAAACCAGAAACAAACCCATAAAAATACCCCAACAACCAAAGTCAGATATCAGGGGAGTTTTCCAGAAAACCTCTTCTCTGTGCTCCTAAGGCTCAAAAACTAGCAGCCTGACTCACAGAGAGTTACTGAGTGGCTGAAGGGACTATGCTGGGTCACAGCACCAGCAGGGACACTTGCTGCTCAGTCCCTGTTTACCGCTACAGAACCAGCTCAGCTGGATTTTATTTTTATTTCTGTCCAGCCAGAACAGCTGGTTCTCTCTAAGCCCTTGATGTCTGTGCAAGCTCACAGGGAGGCCTGCAGAGCTTGGTGGAAATGCCAAGACGTGTGCTGTGGCTTTGGCCTTCACATGGCTGGCAAGGCACCTTGCTCAGCACAAATGGGGCAGGAGCAAGTCCAGGTCACAGCAGGACCCACTGAGAGGAACCACAATCCCAGAGAGCACAGGAACAGTCTGGACAGAGCTGCTCCAGTATGGATGAGTCACAGGAAGCTCTGGGAAAAGGGCTGGGAAGGGAAAGCAGATGCCAGGATACTCATCCACTAGAAGAAGGCAAACCCAGAAAGCAATCCCAGAGATAACATGCAACACCTGTGGCACACTGACGCCCCTTAGTCACACTCCTAAAACCGTCATCCCCTCTTCAGTTTAGTGAAACACCCAAGATTTCTGTTGTGTAAGGGATGTTGCTACATCACTGGAAGCAAATGCGCCTCACCCACACCTAGCATTATTTTGGGAGAAGAATTATGTGATAATTATTTGGGAATAGTCAGAAGCAGAGTCGTTTTCTGAGAACCCAGTTCAGACATGCTAGGAAGCAGCAGTGGGAAGAGGAAGAAGTTACAATGGGAACTAGAAGTGGATTTTGGATGGCCCCCACACACTAAGCCCTGGTGGGGCTGCAGGAATGTGGTAGAGTAGAATTTGGTACAAGATTTTCTAATAGCCCCTCCACTAGTGCTTGATCAGTTAAGAGGTGGGAAAGAAAGCAATGGACAAGATTCTGCTAAATACAATCTTCAGACTACCCTCAGCAGGCCTCTCTCTGGCCAAACTAAGCACATAAACGTGCAGACATGAGAGAGTAAAAGTGCCCTGTTCTCCCTCCATTGCTTTCTTGTCCCATGAGGGGATAGGACATGGGAAAGAAACAGAGCAGCTGGTGGTTGGGACCCTCCCCTGTTTCAAAGGCAATTCCTACTAGTGCTTGGATTCCCACCCTTCCCACCCTGGGTCAACTGTGTGGCTGTGCCTGCACGAGTTATAAGAAACATGAGAAAAGCTAACAGATCCCAAGAGGGTAGTTGAACCCACAGAACAAGAGCTCCAGGAGAATGTAGACAAAAGTGATGGGCTGGAGAGAAGAAACCATAAGCTCTACAAGGAAAGTAAGGATTTGCCCAGCATCCTGCCTCCCTAATAGCAGGAAAAAAGGCTGGCCTGTGACAGTGTTGGTCACAACAGAGCTACAGCCCACAAAGCTGGTCTAGTACTCAGATTACTTGAGAGGCCCAAAGGGAACCTATCCTGCTCAACACCAGGGAAGGTAAAGCATTTGGTTATGACATTCACAGCAGATCCAGGAGCATATGCTGCTTCCAGGAAGCAAGGGAGGGATGGCAGCCATGTACTCCTGATCTCCTCTGGGGTGGCAGGGAGTTAAGGACAGAAGCAAGCACAGGCTTGTCCTGGGGCACCTAGTGGGTCATACATGCATGTAAGTCTGCCAAGAAGAGTAGAGAGGTTTTATATGTGGGGTAGGGTGTTTTCCAATTGGGCAACAAGTAAAAGATGAAGAAATGGTCCAGGTAAATCTATAGTTGTTTAAAGAAAAAATTTATCACCCATCTTCAGCAAGGACTGTATTCTGCCATGGACCTACATGCCAGACACTGCTGAGGCCCTCAGCTCAGCCAGGACCCTCTGGGGACTACCAAAATCTGAATGACAAGCTGTCAATCTTAGCCCTCAATTCAGGAGCAGATGCTGACGCAGTGAGACTTGCAAACTGTTCTTGGTGGTTTCATCTCTTCCAAAATCAGGAGCAATCTCTAAAGGTGCTGGCACCTCTTCTCCCTGCCCAAGTAACAAGGGAGGCTGTAAATCTTGCTAAGAGGTGAGAGGATGCCAGGCTGCAGGAAGAGACCTTTTTTCCTACTTCAGCTCAATACCACCAGAGATAATCTCTGCTCTGTCCATGCCCAGAGAGGTATCCTGGTCATAGCTCCAGCCCTAGAGTTGTGCTGGATACACCAGACACATCCCTGATTTTTAGTGCTTTTGGGATATAATGAAGGCTAACTACCAGCAAAAAGGGCACAAGGGCTCTCTGTCCCTTGTCCAGCAACTAGTCATTGTTGCAGTCTCAGGTAGATAGCAAAGGGGAAGGAAATCCCAGACTTAGACAAGGGCTAAATGCCCCAGTTGAGGGAAGGCTCAAAATTCACCTGCTCACCTCACTGGTTTACCTCTTACTAACATTGAACAAAAAAGCTGCTCCATGAGCCCTGCAGCAGGATCCTCCAGCCTGGGCAGCTGCTATGGCCAGTGCAGCACAGGCTCAGCCCAGTTCTCTGGCTATGGGAGCTCAGCTACTGCAGGCTGCAGGCAGGTAGTCTTCAACAGAAACCTTCAAACACCTGGGCATGGGAATGTGATTCTCTGGGAAGGTGAATTCACAACTTGTGCCTTGTCAGAGGTGCAGAATCCAGTAAATGACAAAAAGTAAATGACAGATCCAACACTAGGCCTGAGAGCAGAGTAGACAGAACCATCTCCTTTGTGATCTGAAAGTCCTAGTGGCTACATCACATAAATACTTCAAAAATAACCCTGCCACTGCAACGGGAAGGCTTGTCAAGAGAGAACAGACCCTTCCCTGTTTTCATGACAAGTGCTTGGCAGAGCCATGTCAGCTGGGTGATTTACACAGAGTAATGCCCCTAACACCACAATTGACACTGGCAGCCAGAGTAAGGGCTCAAAGGAACGGTGGGAAAAGCCCACACTACAAATGTTTTAAGATTCACCACTGCAGCATTCAGGGCAGAGCAGGCAGCTCAGTAAGAGCAGGACCTGGGAAAGTGAGATAGTCACTGCAAACAGCAGCATTCCCCCCTACCCTGCACTCCTGTCCACCTTCAGCTGCTGAGAGATTGCTTTCACAGCCACAGCAATGCACTGATGCTGAAAAGTGAGGCAGCAGAAAGGGAACAGAGAGCATAGCCCTGTGAAAGGACCCTGAGAAACTTCCTACTGGGCTGAAATTTGTCCCACGATTTTGCCCTGTTTAACATGTTTGACAGGGTGTGGCTTTGGTATTGATGGAAAATTACACCAATCAAGTGAAATAACTGAACAGCTACAGCTCTAATTTAATTTAGGTGCCTTTTATTGGGCTGAAGTACTAAAACCTCTGACAGCTAACAGTCTAGGCAAAGAACCCACAAAGAAAGGGATATGAACAGGCTCAAGTGAAAGGACTGCCATTTATCTCTCTCCCTCTCCCTCACTTTTTTGTATTACTAAGTTCCTGTCCAGGACCTGGAAGCCCATATACATGGTACTGAATTATTTCCCCTCCTGCATCCCAGTCTCTATGCAGCTCTTGCCCACAGTAAGAAATGCTTTCGCTGCAAACTTCACAGGAGTTAATAAAGCAACAGAATTAATTGAAAACCAAAAGCAAAAGATAACTTCACCTGGATGCTCTAAACTCTTCCTGGAATATGGTACTGAAGTTTGCCTGTTCTGTTGGGTATGATCCAGAAAAACCAGGGCCATCTGCTACCATCACGTTGATGACAGCCAGCCTAGCTGCAGCTAATTTATGGAAGCTAAGACTCAGTGAAAGCAGCCAGGTATGCAGCTCCAAGAGCAACTTTATCACTGCAGGAGAGTGTTGCACTAGAATCAGGGGCTGCCCAGGGGAATCCCTAGTAAAAACCAAGAGGATACAATACTGTACAAAGCAAACAAAGCATAGGTTGAAACAGGGAAGTTTAACCATCAATTATATCCAGCCCAGTGCTTGGTGGGCTTCTGCACTCTGGTTTTGGTTTGTCATAGACTGACTTAATCAGAGTCACCTAGGTAAATTACACTAACACTAAAACATTAATATTAGCACTATAATATACTAATATCACAGTACACCAATACTAGCATTAGTTTTTTAGGATAGAAAACAACGATGAAGAAAAAAATATCCTTCAGATATAAGCATTCCCTGGCAGTCTACAACCCTGAGGGTTCTTTAAAATATTGTTTGCACACATACTGAATGGTGCACAGATGGTCTGCTCAAAACAAATACCTTTCTCACATTTTTCCTTCTACATATTCATGGCAGCCCACTACAAGCACACAGAATGAAGGAAGTCAAGATGTCCAGAGGACCAAAGGGAACAATCACAGCAGGTCAGTGTCAGAATGATTTATACTTTTCACCACATTGGTGCTACTGCTGCCACAAAACACCAGAAGTGCTCTGGCTTATCTGTTTTGGGCCAAGATTGATGTAGTCCCCAAACAGTTCATAACTTTTGGTACTTTGGATCATCTTCAACATCTTTTCTGTCTCATTAGAGTTATATGGAAGAAGTTCTACAGGCGAGGTGGGAATCTGTAGGTTAGCAGGAGGTTACCAGATGACAGATCACTGCCAGGGAACCATGGTACTAAAGGAAATACTGGTCCATAACAACTGAGAAAAGAAATAAAGATCTGGATCTCAGCTTGTCTCAGTATTTGAAACTACACACATATTCAAGACCTTGAGCTGGGAGATGGTGTCAGACACCACACATCTGCTTCCCCACCTGGCCTCTCATCATATATTGAATCTGTCTAGGTAGTAAGAGAGATTTCCCCCATTCAATATCCACAGGCTTCAGGTCTTCTGAAAGGAACAGAGATGATTTGTGACACCGGGATGCTCTGCAATAGCAAGTGCTTCCAGACAGCCTTTTCCTCTCGCTTACAACATGGTTGTAAGACAGAAGCAGCTGATGCGAGACACTGCCACTTGTGAGTGGTCTGAGGTCTGCAGTGTGCAAGCAAGTTAGAACATTATTTGTAATCCCTGGATGAAAGAGAACAGCTTGGGGCCATTTCCAAATAGTCATGTGAGCCATAGACCTCAAAGTGAGAGCACATGACAGGGCAGAGCATTATCTGGTCTTCAGAAGAAATTGTGTTTGTGTGACACTCAAGTTAAATAAGTTCTTCAGACTACAGAGAAAACGGGGAAGATACAAGGGCACCAAACCTTAGAGAAGCAGTCAATAGGAATGGAGAGGAAAAGAGTCTTCCCATTTACTGCATTGTTATTTCAGCTTCTTTCTGCAGAGAAGCACCACATTTAAAGAAAAGTTATTAAACACCCCAGAAGGTTGTGAAATCTTGTGTAGAAGGCTGTGGGGACTGATAAAGTCCTGACAGACAAGTCTGATCACATTTGACAGTTACAGGAGTAGAGAAGCTAGGGGTGAGTCTTATCTTCAATGAAACAATTGACGCCCTCATGTAAAAGAAACCCACAACCAAACCAAAGAGCTTCTTGGCTCTGAGCACGCCAGAGGAATGAGACTTGGCTGAGCTGCCGTAAACAGGGGTTGAAGAGGGTTGCATAGGAAGAGGAGGCAGAACAGGAGACGGAAGATACTCCTGAGATGTAATCTTCTAAAGGAAGATGAAGCAAGTTACACAAAAGCGCTCTGAACGCGTGTCCGTGTGCCAAGGCTCTGGTCCTGCGCATTGAAGCAGATGCTGAACTCGCGCCCGACAGCAGCCTCTCTGGAGCAAGCCAGGCTGCACACACGCTTCCGGGCAGAGCCGGGACCAGGCTGACAGCAGGGAATTCAGACCGAGTCCCTGTCTCCCCGGCCGGGCAGCGCTCGGGTGCTATCAGCCCAGCCCTACGGCGCTCACCTGGAGCGCAGCTGGCAGCCCCCGCCCGCGGTCACCCCGACCCCCGCCCGCGCATCCCACCGACGCCGCCACGCCGCAGGGCGAAAGGACCCTTCTTGCACGGCAGCCGGGCAGAACACGGCAGCGGGACAGCACCGCCGCTGCGGAGCCGAGAAGCGTCCCCGGTGGGACGGGCCGAGAAGCGCCGGCCGCAGCTGCTGCCGAGCCGGCTCCTCCCGGGCCGCCCGCCCCCGCCGCTCCGCCGCGGTGCCGGCACCCACCTGCAGCGAGTCCCGGCCGAGCGCGGCCCGAGTGAGAGGCGCGGCGGTGCGGGAAGTGGGAGGGAAGAGAGAGAGGGAGGAAGCGAGGGATGCGGCCGCCACCCGCCCGCCTTCCCCTTTCAAGCCGGCAGGCGCAGGTGGGGCCGGGTGGCGCAGCCCCTGCCCACGGGCCGCACCCCGGGCAGAGCCGAGTCGAGCCCGGGGCTGTGGCACGAAGGCGGGGCGAGAGGGGGACGGGGTGGGCACCGAGAGCCGCGCCTGCTGCCCCGGCAGGTCAACAGGCAGCGGGGCAGCGCCCGTCAGCTGCAGCTTGTGCCCCCGGCCCGGCCAGTGCGTCTGATCGCCATCACGGCATCCCTCCAGTGACCGCTGCCCGGACAGCCCCAGGGCCAGAACCCCCTGAGAGGAGGGCAATAGGAACACGATAGTCAGGACAGCAAAAGGGAAAATACGGTGCACAAGGGAATCGGGCTGTGAAGGACAGTGTTCCAGCACACACCAGAGGGGGAGATGTCCTGTTGGTCCAGTTCCAGCACTAGCAACAGCTGTAACTGTACCACTGTTGCACAGGAGGAAAAGACCTCTACACCAGGACAGCAGCAGAGCAGAGATGTAGGCTAAGTATGTCTAGCAGATGCAAAATCCTGTCAAAGGACCAGTTTTTCCCAGGAGTGTCAAGCATGTCACTTTGAGAGTCTCACAAAGCATTTCCCACTCCAACACTTGTTGCACTTGCTCAGTCAGGAGCTGATCTCCAGGAAAGCTAATGACATTCTTTGCATCCTGTGCTGAAATTTTAGACAGCATGACATTTCCTGCAGCATCACATTCAAGGTGGAATGCTGTGGCAGAGTGTTCATTACAGAGCAACAGAGAGCCCAATGCACATGGGGCATCATATCACCCTTTCCAGAGAACCACAGTGAAAGGGATAAAATTGAGCTTTTCAGCACTCACACCTATCAGCCAGTTTCTTTTCCTTGCACACAAAGAGGAAGAACTCTAAGGGACACACAAATCAGTTATTTTAACTGACCTATACAGGGTTTTCAGTTATGCCTATTCTTCCTTCTTCCTATTTGCTGGTGCTTGCCATATAGCTGATTTGGCAGCAATATTTGAGAAGATCTAACGAGATATTCTGAAGGGAAGGGCAGCCTTGAGCAGCCTCAGTTTTTGATATAAGCTTCTAGCACCTTACCCGAATTTCTCAGTCACTCACCAGCCAGCTGCACTGGCCACCTTTCACTTCTGAAGGTCTGTTACATGTCCACAATCATGTAAGTAAGATGACAAGAAGTAGTTGTAGACAGATATAGAGACAGTGCTGTTACCCCCAAGCACTGGTACCCTCCCTTTTCCCACACACTATTCCGTATCTTTAACTACCAGATCCACTCAGACTAAAAAGGCAGCAATTTTTATTTTCTGACACATTAAATTCTCACATTTTATAGGCTTTTATAAAAACCTCAAAGCGTAAAAGTATTTTTTAAAGAGTTTCCAATGTAAATTCCTGATAAACAGAAAAAAAGAGGGCAAATTACAAGAAAGACGATGTTCAAATCCCCATGCAGAAAATACTCTTCCCACCTTCCTTTGGCCTCTAACCTTTACTTTCTTGTAATAACCATGGTCTCTTGGGCCCTTCTGCACTGTAGCCTTGAATCTAGGTCCCAGTGATTGTGCAAGCCGGGAGGGGGGGGGGAAGTCCTGAAAAATGCTCACTGGAAAAAGTTGCCACTCGTACATGGGGGTGGTTCATCAAGTCTCATCCAACCCTCAATTAGGTGACACTGCTTTGCACACAAACATAGCTTCCTGTAACAAGGCTCTTCTCATTGGCACCCTTTGGGGAGGGAATGGAAACATGGAAATCAGGTCCTGCACCAGCTCTCAGTCGCTGGCAGTTTCATCACATGGGGTAAAGCATATCTCACAGCCCACTACTCCATTTCCCAAACACGCATTACCACTATTCAACTCACACTGGCTTGTGGGCTTGACCCCACTGCTCCTCAAATTAGTTAACCCACCTAACAGAGGGCAAAGTATTTGAGGGAATATTTTCTACCAGATGCAAGCTGTACTTAAGTAAGGACAAAGTCACACAACTGAGTGCAAGCCCACCTCTCAGTACACCATTATATTGTCAGTTGCTCATGAAATTTCAGTTTAGGCTGCAAGTTTCTCAACTTCTTTGTGGCTCTCCATACTGAACATACACTTGTAGCTGGTACTTCAAACATTACAGCACCAGGGTTTGCCTCAGTGCTAGGGAGAAATGGGCATTTTACTTCTCAAAAGGGATTTAACAGATGGAAAACAGCTGAAAGACAAGTCAAGTGATCCAACTCAGAAAAGAAATTTAAGGCATTAATGATACATTCATCTTGACTCCTAACAAACTGCAGCTCACACTGCTGGCAGTAAATTAAGTAAGCTGGCACATTTTATGTTCAGACAGAACAAGGAGTGATGCCACACTGCAGCCAGAGCCTCTGAAACAAAAACACTGCTTATCCACCTCTGCCTTTTGCTAAGAGGCCTCTATCTCCTCAGTCTCCTTCTCCCGTCCCATCAAGTGAAACTTCACAGCCCCCATGCAGTCAAGTTTCTGCACAACTTCACTCCCCAGCTACACTAATGGAAGTGTTATCAAGAGTGCCACAGTAGTACTACAGACCTTGATCTTTCTGACAATAGCCCTCACCTTGCAACTGCAATCAATACTGTTATTCAACTACTAAACCATATTTAGAGACTGTTCTCCAAGTACTCTAGTTAGTGGCCTCCACAGGAGTGCAAGGAAGAGGAAAGTAGGTATTTATTGCAAGGTGAAACCACAAAAAACAGAAAAGGAACCCTGTCACACTACAAGGGTAAACTTGAAATGTCAGGTGGGGTTGGGGATTACAGCCAGTGCTCAAATCAGTTGTTGTTCTTACAGTAACTAGTCAGAAGCAAGCGACAATACTTGCCTTTTCACAGGTGTGAGAGTTGAATTGGCTGAACAAGAAATGGGAGGTTAAAATACAGGACAATGATTTCTCTTTCTTCTACTAGATAGGCAGGAAACCGAAAGTAAAAATGACTGCCAGCCTTTTAAAATAAGACTGTAGAAAATACGTCTTGGCGGTCACCCTAGTGGTGCCAACAACACCAGCTTAAGGATGGTTTCAAATTAGGAGACTAAAACAAAATTAGAAATAAAAAGGGAAACATCCAACCATTCTCCCACATCTCTACACTGGAGCTGCCTGCCCCACAAGGGGCTTTGGGGAGGTAGCATTCCAGGCAAGCTTGATATCCATAACACCCATATGCCCATCCAAGATGTTCTGGTGAGCAGATGGTTTATGAACTCCAATATTCTCAGTCACTTTCAAACTTGACGGAATTGACTTGGGTCGATATAGTGCCCCCACGGTAGCTGCCTCGTTTTTTCTTTGTTTTCTCATGACGGAAAGATTTGCCTTTAGTGTATTTCAGGATGTTGTTAGCTTTCTCACCCCAGTCACCAGCTGCTCCTTTCTGTGAGGGTTGGAGGGGGAGAAAAAGGAATTCGAGTCAGTATCTAAGAGAGTGAATGCAATGCTTTGCATTTCACCGTACCCAGCAAACCCCAGCACACTCACACAGGAGCCCATACCACTCTCTCATGCGCCTCCTGGTGGAAGAAGTTCCCACCAAAACCACTCCCCAGCAGCACACCGAGACTGCTCTGCAGACGTACTTCCACAGACCAATTGTTACCACTCTGGCACCACCTAGCCCTACCTTTGCTTCAAATGAGTTATCGGCCACACGGGCATCCACTTCAATCTCTTCTTCCCTTACGCGGCGGAATGGAGAGGAGGGCTGTTGAAATAGAAAATGAGATGCAGAAACCACATACAAACACACAATATTCCTTTAGTAATGACCTCCTTCCTTGCCCTGCAAATACTGAACCCTGTTCACATCATTTCGATCTTCAAGTGTTTCTCAGATTCATCATTCTTTCCCTGCAACAGATCAGGCAGCCTCAGGTGCTCCTGTGCAAGTATATCCAATCAGCTTTGGCCAGAATACTACTACGTTCTTATGTGCACTCCCCAGGGTTCTCTAGACAAGGTTAAAGTGCTTAAGGAGACGGTAAAAATACAAATAATCCTGTGGGCCTACCAACCCAGAAAAAACCCCAAACCAGCCGACTTGTTCAGAAGGCAGTGATGCCTCTTCAGCCAGGAGCCACAGTCCACCCCCACTTACCCGCTTCACCTTGGGAACTGTGTGTGGTGTTTTGGCTTTGATCTTTGCTTTTTTAGTGTGCGGCGTTTCCGGCTCCTGAACATCTTCCCTCTTATGTTTCTTGCCGATTGTGCCTGTTAGATGTACAGCAGCAGAACTTTAAAGGCAGCATGGGGAAAAGTAATGGCTTCTGTTCCCCAGAAAGCAAACCCAATGTTGACACAGGTGTGACATCTGGTGCCTGCATTACTTCACCCAGAAAACAGACTGCTGTACCAGACACTAACAAATTCTGAGTCAGTAAGTACCTCCCCATCCTATCATAATGTATAATATTTTATGCACTAGGGTAGGTCTGTATGAATGATTTTGCATACTTGAGAGAGTTCTGTTGGTCAAAATTTGCCAGATTTTGGATTCATGCCATATGTACTTGTACGTATCCCTAGTGCATCACTAGTTGTTTTCCTCCTGGAGGGTTAAAGATTGAGACTGTGCACCAGGGCTTCAACTGTGGTGTCCCACTCCTCACAGACAAGGTCCTCCAGCAGTCTGCTTTGCTGTCACTAAATCCTGTGCATGCACAGATAGCAACCGGCAACAACTACATAGAAATGTACTTGACATTACCACAAATTTCATTACCAGCAGCCATGTAATACAGACAGAAAGATCCCACCGAATTCAAAACTAGCACCCTTCCCACTTACTACTGCACCAGATGGCACAATCTAGCAACACAGAGAGATTAGAATGAGCATTGTGTCAGAAAGTCTGCCATTCATGCTTAGCTCAGTAACTGCCTGACAGACCCACCTCCCAGACTGTTGCTAATACCTCCATTGACTTTTCCAGCCTCTTCTTCAGAGCTACTTTCACTGCTACTACTGCTGCCACCAGCTGGCTTAGACTTCATGTTGTTTGCAGCCACTGCAGATGCTTTTGCTTTCTCTGTGGAGGCAGTGGCTTTAGAACCATTCTGCACCCCTTTCACTGCCTTTTTGGGCTTCCCATCCTCTTCACTGGAACTGTCTGATGAGCTGCTGCTACTACTAGAAGCAGCTGCTTTCTTCCCCACAGTTGTTTTTGCTGCCCCTGTAGATTTGGAGGCTGGTTTCCCTGCTGGCTTTTCTTCTTCACTGTCTGAGCTATCAGAGTCAGATGTGTCTGCTTTGGGAGCTGGAGTAGGTTTGGACAGTGGCTTAGCCACTTTGCCAGCTGGTTTAGCTGGAGGGCCTTTCCTCTTCTCATCCTCAGAACTGCTGGAGCTGCTATCTGAATCAGAGCTACTTTGTGCTTTCTTTGTGGCAGCTGGTGACTTCTTTGCTGCAGGAGTTGCTGCTTTAGTTGTGGGCTTCACAGGAGCTGCCTTCTTGTCAGAACTATCAGAATCTAGAATGAAAGAAAAAGAGCAATCAAGACTAAGCCCCATTCCTTTAACACAAGGCTAACATTCAGATTCAGTGTTGATACACAGTACACTTCATCATCTGCTTGAAACAACACCGCAACGGATATTCCTGTCCAACCGCACCCTCAGACCCTGCCTAGAAACAGAAAGGTCTGAACAAGAACAACATGCATGTAGAAATTCTCCTTCTCTCCCACTCCAATACCTGAGCTGTCTGAGGAAGAACTGGAGTCTTTCTTTGCTTGTCCAGGCTTGACAACTACTTTTGCTGGTTTGGAAGTATTCTTTATCACAGGTTGTTTAGCAGGAAGCTTATTCCCTGCTTTCTTTTTATCATCTTCAGAGCTAGAATCTAAAAAAACCAAAAAAGGTTCTTCAAGTTAATAGGCTTCATGTGCAAGTTACTTTAGTGGTAACATGTATGTAATATATGGGTAAGTGAAAAGCAAAATGGCTTGTGGCTCAAGGCTAAGCCACTAGGCAACTGGCAAGCATCTAATGAACACTTGAACGGTCAGGGGACAGCATTCATTTTTCCATGCATCCTCTTTGTTGGGAAAAAGTGGAAACAAACAGTTTAAGTTCTTCACTAATGCATGCACAAGGAAATAAGTATTTGGAGAATAATGTAGGAGAAGAGGTACTGAATAAAGAACTTTAGAGATAGTACCAGTATCATCAAACTTGGGGAGAAGAAACATTGAAAAAAGAATCTATATGGTAAGGACCAAAAATACCATGCAAAAAATTAAGAGACAAAGTTGACAAAGCATACCAAGTGAGGCAGCAACAGCACAGTATCTCATTTTAGCTACTTCCTCTACCAGATGAGAGAGCAGCAGTTTGAAAATGGAGACCCTTGAGTATAAGTACACCTTTGTATTGTGTAACATGAATCTGGAACACTAAACCTGTTCTAATCCAGTATTTCTGAACACTTAAGTAACAACAATCAAAAACCTGACAGTTTTGAGAGAAACTAGGTAACAAACCCAGAAAACATAGAACAGCTGACACTCACTGGAGTGTCACACAACCTAGTGCTAGGGCCTGCTGTCTGCCACCCGACTGGCAGCTGCCACCCAGTCCCTGCCATGGCACCAGAGATGCTGAGAGATGCTACATGAGCATCTAGAACTCAGAGGGCAATTGTAGCACACAGGGAACTTACATGGGACCAAACCTCAAACCTGGTCAACAGGAGAGACAAAGTACACTGCTCCCATTTCTAGGGTCACTTCAGGAGAAGACAGCCATCTTCCAAGTCGATTTTGTACCTCATATGGTGATTACATTTTTATTTCAGAAACTTCTCCAAACACAATGGAATGCCAAACCCCAAAAATCTCAAGACACAGATGCTCAAGAAAAGTTTAGCCATTAAACTTCTGTGAGAAACCTGATTCACAATTGCCTGCCCTTTCCACCCAGCAATATGAGGACTTCTCTGCACTTGCCTATGGTCGTCTCATGGTCACACTTCACCTTGAATAGTGGGCTGCTGGTTTTCAACTTCACATCTTGCTAGCCATGGAGACTCTGAAGCTTTTAAGCTCATACACTAAGACTCTTAGATACACCACTATGAGCAACTTGGCCAGTAAAAACTTTTACACAAAAGAATCAGAACTTGATTTCTTGAATTACCTGAGTCACTGTCAGAACTGGATTCAGCCTTCTTGCTAGTCACAGCTTTCTTCTGGGGGGCAGGGATTGTTTTAGCTACTACTGCTTTGCCTGCAAAAGCAAGTTTAAAATTAATAGGCCACATCCTCACCAAACCTTTGTCCCAAGATCCAAACTTCAGCAGATGTGAAAATGCTCCATTCTCAGTACACCAGCCACTCAGCCAGTCCACGGAAGCCATGTAAGAACTTGGCTTATTCCCACCAAACTAGATCCCAATAACTTTTCAAATCAGCATGTGCAAATCCAAGCTGACCACAGTTCAGATGCAAAAGTTGTACACAGTGTGGTTTGGGATGCCTTCAAATTAAGCAGAAGCTTCCAGAAGAGCAAACAAACAGCAACATAGAACAAAGACAAATGGCTTTTTCCAGGAAGCCGAGACCTTGCAAAAACCTTGCTGGCACAATGAAGTACTTCCCCTGCAGCCTCTCCTCCTCACAACGTACCTGCTTCTGCCTTTGAGGGCACCTGCTCTGCCTCATCACTACTGTCTGAAGAGTCACTGCTCTCAGCCTTTTTTGCAGGAGCCTTAGCAAGGCCCTTCTTTGTCTGAGCTCCCTGCGGAGGTGGTACAGCACTGTATTGACCTATAAAGAGAAACACAGCATTCAGATGCCTGCATGACAACGTGAGCAGCACAAGATGTTTGTTGTGGTTAGAATAAAGCACTTCTGCCATTCACTTCCATTTATTCTCCTGTAGCTACAATCCAACACTATCTTATAATCTGAAAGATTATACCCACTCCACTGCTACCTCCTTGTTTCTATTCGGAGTTTAACTCTCCTCTTGGGGTTCGGCTGACCCAATCATCTCTGCAGAAGTTTTCTCTGCACTTTTAGAAGAACAGGAGCTTGTCAGCAAACTTTTTCAGAAAAAAACCACAGGTATGTAAATTTTTCACTGTTTTCATTTACTGCTTTCTCAAATCTTCTGGTAGGAGAGTCAGACCGACCTTGGATGATTGACCCTCTACTCAGACCAGCTCTCTATTGGAAATCTTAAAGACATTATACCACAGTGAACAGAAGCCCATTTAGCCCATCAGCTGGACTGCAACTGAACAGCCCTGGATACTTCACAAAAACCTCTATCTGGTATTTTTTACATACCAGACTTTGGCTTTTGTTTTGCAGGAGGCTTTTCATCGTCTGAGCTGTCAGATGAGTCCTCGCTACTGGAACTTTTCTTGGCACGTTTGGTTTTCCCTGGACATGCTGGAGTGGCTGCAGGTTTTGGCAGAGGTGATTTCTTAGGAACAGCCTTAACAAAGGAAATATGCATTAAAAAAGAAAATTTCAGAAATCTTGTGGAGACAACTGGATGTGGATCTTGTTTAATTCCCCTCAAGAGCAAATTCTCAAGGCAAAGGGAAAAATATTAATAGAGATTCTCAAATGCAAATTTCAAGAAACACACGAGCATCATTATCTTTCTAGCTCCTCTGCTATTTTCTGCTCCATGAACCCCTAATGGAAGCTCCAGTGGACAAAAGGGCAGAGGACTGATTGAAATTTAGCAACTGCCACATGATTAAAAACAACTATGATTATTTTTGTGTTGCAAAGAACATTTTTAAACACTCGCTAGTGGAAAACTCAAAATTACAGACAGATAAACATGAAAGAGCCAAAGTGACTTTATATAATGGAGACACAATATGGTTATGATATAAGATGTCTTCCTGTAAAGGAAGGAGCAGTAAAAGTAGTGAGGAGGTATCAGGAGAGAAAGCAGTAGATGGGAGAGATGCTAGAACACATAATCCCACTGTATGAAGGAGAAGCAGGTTAAGAGTTAAGTCAAGCACAGCATCTGTGTAGTCTGTGCCTGCAAGGTGATAACACCCAGTCTTACTAGACCTCTACACTGTTTATGAAGCTTTTCATAGTCTAATTTACCTTTTTTGGTGCAGCCTTTTCCTCATCAGAATCTTCACTGCTGCTGCTACTGCTTGCTGCTTTTCCATTGACAACTTTGGTGGTTGCCTGGGCAGCTTTACTTCCTTTTGAGAGACGTAAAAAGGGACATTGCAAAACATGCTATGGTAGATGAGGGATAATCACATTGAGCAGTGAGTATCTTAGAGAGAAAAGAACCACAGAAGTCTATAGAGCAGATTAAGGTAGTACTGCAAAACTGGTGGTTTATCCTACTGCAACCTTAGAGAAAGTTTTCTGGAAACTGTGTCTTCTAGCTCATGGCAAGTTCCAAAACTAAAGGCTTAGTAAAGATCTTCCCTGTTTTTTGAGGGGAAGTTAATGGTAAAAGCAAAACATAAACAGTTATTCAAACAATGTGGTGTTCAGGACCAGATGTTTTATTTGCATTCAGTTCTACACCTCTGTATCAGAACAGACTAGACTAGAGTGCAAATGGCAGTGAAAGCAGATTTTCAGACTACTGTGTTAATACATATGTCTTTGCATGCAGGTACAGTCCCCAGCACTCCTCCCGCTTTTTTGATTTTGCACTTTACTCATGATACACAATAACAGGTACCTGATTTAGATGTTGCTGGTTTTGGTGGTTGCTTCTTAGGTGCTTCTTCATCTGAGCTGCTTGAGTCAGAACTGGAACTCTCTGCTTTCTTCTGAGGCTGGATTTTGGTTCCAGCTGGCTTCACCATAGGTTTTGCACCTTTCTAAACAGCAGCAAGAAAATCTAATTAACTCTCAAAGTCATGAAAAGAAGACAAGGCTAATAAGATGGATTCACACAGAGTGTAGAAACAGCTGTCTTTCACAGAGGTTACCATTTAGATTTGAAAAAACCACTCTGCTTAATGGTCAAGGTTCTGAAAATCCTGGGATAACAGGATTTGCTCTAGAACACTTTGCCCTAGAAACCTCCCAGAAATGCATTGGAAGCCTCCTCTGCACATCAGTCTTCAATTCTGCCTCCTCAAAATGGGACAGCTCTGAGGCTGGCACTGTTCTCTTCCTTCTACAGATCACACTAGCCTGAAGACTGAAAATACTGACTGGGAAACTCTAGCTGGTCTCCGCTAGTGTACAATGTTATCACTCTTCCTCCCCTGACATCATTCTTCCTTGCCTCCACTTCAAGACCACAACTGCAGCAAGAAAAAGGAAAGAGAAGATTCTCTTTTTACATAAACACACACATATATATATAAATACCAAACTTATAGTAGCAACTGTAAGTGAATCTTTCTTTGGAAACGAAGTAAGCCCTGGAAGTCTTAGGATAAAGGCAAGGACCAGACTTGGACACAAAACAAACTGGTGCAAGACAAAAAACTAATTTTTCCTGAGGCCAGTCCAAATGGCAGTACAGAAATGTCTTTTTGCATTGTATCTGCAGCAGCCTGGGCACTTCATCGTTCAGGACAAGTGAGCCCAACTTCACATACAATTCTGTTGGTAGAATTTACTATTATTCATCACTGTCAAATGCATATTAACCATGTTGGAAAGAAAAGCCAACCTTTGCTGGCTTCTTCTCCTCCTCCGAGTCTGAATCGTCACTGGAGTCCTCACTGCTGCTCTCTGCCTTCTTGGCTGCAGGAACTGCTTTTGCCTTGGGCACAGCTGATGCTTTAGCTGCAAATAAGGGACAGCATACATTGATGACAAGTTAATTCACAGTTTTCACGTACCTATATCCTGCACTTGTGGCTATCAGGGCAAAAGGATATATTAAGGTCGTTAAGCCATGACTGAAGTTCATAACACTGAGTTTGCTTCTTGTGCAGTGTATGGCACACTGTTCCAAAATGGGTAAGCTAAAACATAAAAACCAATTCTAGACTTAATCTTTGTCTCGCACAAATTTAAATGCAGACTTCTATCACCAAAAAGGACAGCCCACAGAGAAAGAGCAACCCCCAAACTGAGATAATATTAGCTGGGTCTGCACAGCTTCCAGTTTAAAGAAACCTGCTGAACAAGTACAGACAGGTGTTTGCAAAGAGACCCACAGCAATGCCATCTTAAGGTTCCAGACACCTAAATGTGTTTTAGCCAAATCCACTTCCTGGTTACTGATTGCTTTTTAATGATATGGAGCTAAATAAATAGTTTTGTCTCATGTTGTATTTACAGCTGTCTTCATCAAATAAAAATCACACCTATGTTCAAATTCAGCTTTAGAATAGCTCAAGTTGAAGACGTACTTTCTTTCTGTGCCTGTCCCTCTCCTCATTTATTCCTTCCCTCCTGCAAATCAACAGCTGGACACACAAAATCTTGTGTACACAATCTGTGTACAGTGATTAACAAACATACAAGAACTGTTTCACATTAAAACGAAAAATACAGCTCACCACATGGGACCGAAATGCAGTGCAGGGATGTATTTTTTGATAGCACTAGTACATGAACTTGAAAGAAAAAAGGGCAGCAATCTCACACAAGCAGCAGGTGAGTATGGATGCCTAGCATTTCTTTGGAATGGCTAAAACCTTCTATGGCACACAAATTATGCTTTGCATAAATTGTAACAAGATAAAGAGACCACCCTTAATTAAAATGAACGTATTTTCCATGTCATGGGCAAAAGACCTGCTAAAACCGAGATCAGGCAAGACAAACCTAACCCCTGATAGCTGTTTAAGACCTCAAAAGAGCTACTGAAGTTGAGCTCTAAATGCACGTGAGAAGCCAAAGCCAAACACAACCGCGGTCTGCACTCGGGCCGCCCAGAAACCTACCTGGCTTCTTGGCCGGGGGTTTCTCATCCTCCTCGCTGGAGCTGTCGCTGCTGCTGGCGGACGGTTTCCTCTTCGCCTGGGCGCCGTTCGGGACCAGCTTTCTCTTCTTGGCCGCCGGAGACCTGCGGGCAGAGAGGCTGAGCGGGGCCCTGCGGGGCGCGGCGCGGCCCGGGCGGAGGGGCCCCCGCCCCCCGAGGGGACTTACCGCAGCCAGTAGGTGAAGATGTCCAGGAGGGACGCCGCGTTGGGGTCCTGCTCCTTCTAAAGCGAGAGAGGCCGCGTCAGCCAGTGTCGGTCGGCCGGTCAATGAGCCCCAGCACCCGCCCCGCTCCCCGCGGTCCCCGCTCCCCCCGGTCCCGCTCACCGCCGCCGCCTCCCTGGCGAAGGCGCGCGCGGCGCCCTGGCAGCCGCTCTCGCGCAGGAACGCGAGCACGAGGGGGAACAGGTCGCTGGGCACGGGGCGCCGCTCCGCCATGATGCCCACGCCGACACGTGCCGCGCGCGCACGCGCCAACGCCTGCGTGCGTGCGTGCGTGCGTGCGTCCAGCGCCCCTCCCGTTCCGCTGCCGAGGTGCCCGCCTTGGCCGCCGCGGGGCTCGGTGGCGGCGCGGGCAGACCGCGGCGGGGGCGCTCCTGTCGTGGTGCCGAGCGGCCCCCTCAGCGTCGGCGCCTGCGTCAGGGCAACCGCGCGCCGTGCCGAATGGCTGCCTGTGGTGCAGAGGCAGTAGAGGGGCTTTCCGGCCTCGGGCGTGCCCGCTCGACTCTGGAAGCGGGAAGACTTAGATTTAAGTCCACTTAAGCCTCACCAGCGTACTCCTTCTTGTCATCCGTTTTGAATCACTGAAAGGGGAATTCTGGGGAGCAGGAGTGAGGAGCTGGGGGAATGCTGGCGAGCAGAGTTGGGTTGCTCCAGGGAGGAGAACAAGCTGAGAGCTGTGGGCAGGCTCAGTGCGGCACGGCCCCTGGGACGCGGCAGGCGGAGAGCTGGGTGCTGCTAACAGCGTTCACCCGAAGTGTCAGGAAAGATGAGCTCTGAAGCAGCTGAACCCGTACTAAATCCATACAGGAACAAAGGGAGTTGGTAAAAGTAACACCATGATCCTAAAGCAGCAACCTATAAGAGAGAGACGGAAAAGGAATTTGAGACAAGGCTATCTACAATATAGGCTCGAAGGGCTTCAAGCCTGGAGGTAGGGTATGAAAGAGGTATAGCTCAAGTAAGTGCTGAAGACCTGGACCTGACCTTAAATGGAGCTTCTGGACCTATGGAAAAGGGTGGATGTGGAAGTCCCAGATGAGGCTGAGCAGGACAAGCTTAGTGTGTTAGTGTACTCAGAACCCTGATGAGTATGAGATTTCATTCACCCGTTATATATTGCTGTGGCTTTAGTTACTTTTCCAGGGAAGTTATATTCTTGTAAAACTGAAGGGCTTACTCTGTTGGATGTAGTTCTCTAATTCTGCCTTTGTGATGAATGGCGCTTTTCTTGATTTTCTTCAATAGAGTGTACTATGAAGATTGCTGAGGGCCAATGAAGAAGATTCCTGTGCTTAAAAGTCTAGATTTAGGGCTGCCAGGGTCAAAAACCCAGTGGTAGGTAGGCAGTGTTTTGTCTTTTCAATTTCCTCTACCTAGCCCTCTGCACTTAACTCTTTCCAAATATTGCTGTTCTGTGCTGTGTGGGTGTTCTGTGCCCCGGTGCCTGATGAATACACACAATTGGGCTTTGTTCTCAGCAAAGCATGCCTGTTGCTGGTGTTTCTGGAGGGCTCCGTGTTTGCACTCATGGAGAAATAGAAGTCAACTCCTGCGATATTTCTTTAAGATTCTGTCATTTTGTACAGGTGCTGTAGCCTGTGTAGCAGAAAAGGGGTGTTCAGCTGGGGCTTGCTTAGATATGTTTGCTTGTTTTTGACACGTCCTGCCCCTTTTATATATGGAATAACATGGGGCTGTGTTGCAGAAAGGAAACTGTTTTCAGGAACTAATATTTCTTAGTTTTTGTAGTTTCTCTCTACAGTAACCTACAGTTGCAAGCTTCATCTGCAAAGCTCAGCAAACTTTTGAGCTTTTGCTTTCATTGGAAGGGAAAAGATGCAGCTTTTGCTGGTAAACTATTGTTACTTTAAACCCTGCTGTGTGAAGTAACTGCTGTGAAAAACTAGGGAAATTACTGACTCTGTTTGCTTCCCTGGCTCACTTTGCTTCTCCTCTGGTTAATAAGTATCTCCCTCTCCTGCCTGGCCTTTGCCAGTTAGGTCTGTTCCCTGGGCTGTGTGGCAGCTTCTCTTCAAAGGTGTGTGGCTCTCTATGTGTGTTCCCGTGTTGTGCCTGCAGCTGTCCAGATGACCTGACAGGGAAAACTGTTTTGTCCTTGTATTCCCGAAGGCAGCAGTAGGAGATCCTGGGATCTAATGAGCAAATTCAACTGATTTATGTTACTGCTTGTGAATTCCTTTGTTCCCTTCACCTACTCCTCATAAGTCTTTTCAGTCCTCCCTTTGGCTGCCGTGTCTCTTTTGTTAGGGCTGCAGGGTGAGCTATGCATGGGATCTTTTTAATTACACAGTGACTAAACCGCCCCCAGCACTTAAGGTGAGGTGGCCCCAGTGCAGAGCAGAGGGGACAGTCCCCTCCCTTGGGGTGGTGATGCCGTCCCTGATGCCCCCAGGACACGGGGGGCCCTCCTGTCTGCCAGGACACTGCTGGCTCATGTTCAAGTTGCCATGGACCAGGCCCCCCAGGTCCATTTCTGCAGCACTGGTTTCCAGCCCCTCATTTCCCAGCTCATCTCAGAAGAGGACACTTCCATGAGAGGTCTCTGTCCTTTTCACTCTTTTCAAGACCAAGAAAAAGTGAATACCCATGAGACAGCACGGGTATTCAAACACTAATTCTTTCGTTATTACTGCTTATAAGTACCTAGCAAAAGCAGCATTGGCTCCAGGAAGAGCAATCTAGTCCTTTTCTTTGTACAGGGATAAGGCAGACCCTTGAGAGTAATGGTGCAAATGCAGTTATGTTTGTATGCTGCAGTGAACTGAAATGAGGAAAGACTTGTACAGTCAATTTTGGGCAAGGTAGGATGAAATGCTCCCTCTATTTCCCCTCTCTCTTTTATTTTTTTTTTCTTTAATTATTTCTTTAGGAGATTTGTAAGAGTTTGTTAGGCCTTCCTAACAGTGTGCCTAGTGTCCTAGAGTGTGAAGGGGCTTTTGCCTTGGTCTGTCGTCTGAGTTTTCAGTTGGAGGTTGCTGAAACAACACACTAGCAGTTACTTTATTTCAGGTCTTTTGTGGAGGCACATTAATTTCACTTCAGAGACTTGGGAAATTTAAATGCTAAAGAGGTTTCCTGTGGGCTTTGAATTGATTAAATAAAATGCAGAATATCCTAAGTGACATGGAGAAGCCCTGTGGATTCCCTGAAAGCTGACTCTGCTAACCCTCTGTGTGATACTACAAGGCTTTAAAGAGAGAGAATTTAAAAGCTTGTTTCATAAGAGCATGTTGAAATTCTCATTTAACATCAGAGAGCTGATATTGTTTTTAACTTTTTATACTGGAAGTTAGAAGATACAGAGCTTAACAATGGAAATAGTGTGGAACAGTCATAAAGTCATACGTATAGTTATCCATCTGTTTTAATAGTTCTTAATATATACTTGCTATTCCATAATAGTAAAATACTTTGCTTGGAGACTAGTTTCCAACTAGTTAACTTTTGTCTTTCACATAAATCCCAAGTTGGTTCTGTATTTGCACACTTCTCCAGTGCCAGTATGTTCTTTATTCTAGTGAATATTTTTGGGATGGTTCAGAGGGAAAAGTTATGGTTTCTTCTTTGCATACCTGGAGTTACTCATAAGGCTCTATCATCAGGAAGTGCTTTTTGTCCTACTACTTCCCTATTGAGAGAACAAACACCTTGGTTTTGGAAGACAGGCAGCGGCACACATTTTATGCGCTTAAAGTAGGTATTGAGTAAAGAAAGATTTGAAAGTAACAAAGGTTGACCAACTTCTAAAAGAGTTGATTAGTGGAAAACAGTTGGTTCCTTTCTGCTTGTAACCACCTCTGTTCTAACATTAGTGGTGACTTTAAGCTGCATACAGAATGTCCACGGTCTGCTTGGGAATGACTGCCTCGGCTGGGAAGCCACATTGTAAGGAGTCTGCTTTTGCTGTGCTGAAGTGCATCAGTGAAAGGTCTCGCCGGTACAAGTGTTTTTTCCAAGCTTGCAGAGGAATAGGCTGAATAATTTAGGCAGAATTTGTTACTTTGTTTTCAGTGGCAAAATCAGCAAATTGAGTCCCACCCTCTGAACAATAACAGTGTCCTGCTGCTGCTTATTTTCTCTATTCAAACATGAGCATAGTGTTACAAAATGGTAAATCTCATTTGGGAGACAGCATCTTCTAGATGAAAACACAGAACATCAAGCTAGTTCATTCTGTTGGGAACAACTTGGCTTCCCCCTGGAGTTTTCCCTGCTCATAGAAGACACGACAAAACCTAATTTAGGGAAGAGTATGAAGTAGGTATCGCTTGTTCTTTTCCACAAGTATTGCTCCAGGTTTCTCGAGACCACTGTATCACTGTAGCACAACTTTTCCTCGTTGTAGCGCTGTTTCCTCGGCCACCTATGATTGGAGCCAGCTGGAAAAGGCAGTTCCCCTCCTTGGGGAAGAGTCCCGCCGAGCACCGGGACGGCGACGCGCGGCCGGGCAGGAGCAGCCCTGTGCCCGGCTCTGCAGGGGGCGCCGCGGGCGGGAGGCGGAGCCGGGAGGAGCCCGGTGCCGTGTCCTGTGCCGTGTCCTGTGCCGGGTCCTGTGCCGTGTCCTGTGCCGGGTCCTGTGCCGTGGGCGAGGGAGCGGCCGCGGGAGATGCACCGCGTTGCTGCGCCGCCGATGTGAGGGAAGGGGAGCGGCCCCTTCCCCGGCAGCCCCGGACCATGGCGGCCCCCGGTAGGTGCCGCGGCTGTCGTCCCGGGAGCCGCGGGGGAGCGGCGGGGCTTCTCCGCCCGGTCGTGCTGCGCGGCGGCCCCGCCGTGCTCCGGCGGGCCGGGGCTCTCCGCCGCTGCCCCGCGCCGAGGTGCCGGCCAGCGGAGCGTGGCGGAGCCCTGCCCGCTCCCCCGCGGGGCGGTGCCGCTGCGCGGCTCTGCGCGCCCCTGGCGCTCCGCTGCTGGGGGAAAGGGGAAGGGGGCTCCGCTCTCCGAGTTCAGGGAGCGCTGGCGCTCTTCAGAGCAGAGGTGGCTCCTTTGCTCGTAGCCGGGCTGCAGAGCTTTCCAGCTGGTCTTACTTCGCTTGTCTGGAGTTTAGGGCCGCTGGCAGAGCTTTCCTGTGTATTAAGTGCACTTCGGCTTGGCAGCTGAGCGAGCTCTGAGGGAGGGTGTTCTGTGGAGGAATTTGCCCCTGTCCGCCTTTATCACTTGCATGTTTTTCTGTGATGTTTTATAGAGAACTCAGTTTTTCCTAAATACGGCTTTATCCTTCAGCACCACTTCCTTTTGGCGATATGACTTGGTGCCCCTTGTCGCAGTGGCACAGGATCACAAGCTGAACTAGTTTGCTGTAATTGAAAATGTTTTAGCTAACATATATAAAGGTAAGACTGCCTAGAGTAGAGCTGCAGACTCAGGGGGAGAGTGGTTTTGCCTTTATTGTGTAAGTCTTGCTAATGCCCAATTTGCAAGTTCCTCTCCTTGCAGGGAAGCATAGGGGTTTTATCTAAAAAAGGAAAAAACGTGCCATTCTCAGGGTGTGAAGTAACATTTGTGTTTCATTGACGCATATCTCCTTGTGAGGTAAAAATAGGCTAAACAGAGGCCTCAGGGGACTTGTGGGCAAAACTACTTTTCTCCTTATAAACAGAAGGTGATTTCACAGGACTCTTAAAAAGAGAACAACTTTAGATTAACGTATCATAATGCAAATCACTTGTTCCTCTCTGTGAAGTTTGGTTTGCAGAAATTTTATCTGCTTTGATTCTGCTATTTCCTCTTGCTTGTTTGCAGCATTTTATTTAAAGTGAAGATTTTCTGTTCAAGTTGAGGTAAGAAATCTCACTAGGATGTTAATAATTATTACATGTGATCACTAATACTGTGCATTCCATGCATGCAGAGAATGCATTTATTTCATCATACATCACTTAAATACACACACTTCACATACTGAACTGTGGAAGGTGCTGAGGAATTCTCTTAATGGTCCACTAGCAGTTTTTATCACCTCCTGGTAGTGCTCTCTCTTTTAAGAGTTTGGTTATTAAGACACTTGAGTTGCATTTGCTTTATACCACAGACAATTTTCTTCCATAAAGAGTGAATTCCCATTAGTCAAGGATTGTTATTTTGCACAGCAGTATTTCTGTATCCTCCATACACATGAATTCCAAAACACACTGAAACAAGTTACATAATGCCTTTCTTATGTGGTCAGAATTGGAGATGGATTTTTTTTCTAGCACATGAAAATAAATTGTTTGCCACTGCATATGATCCTCTGAGTTGGAGTGAATGATTTAGTCTCAGTTTTTTTACATGGTGTGTGGACAATGAGAAGTCACAATCTACTTATGAGAGGTATGTGAAAGATGACACAGGAAAGTTGTGTGTTACTACAAGCCCTGAATAATCTTTACGGGGCCCACAAGTACAATGGAAACCTTTCTGATCTGTAAATTGAAAAATGGTCAAACCTTTTGGCTTATGGAATGAAATAATAGATAACAACAGTTGATAATGTAAGATGTAGTCTTACCCAGAGCTGATACGCCAGCTTCCCAGAGCATTGTTTAGTTATTTGAGTGGTAATCAGAACCTTATGATATGGCCATTAACCACTATTGCCTGTTTGGGCTGAACCTGAGGATCATCACCTTACTTCTTGCAGACATAGTTTGGAGGTGAGCCTGATTTTTTTGCTTCTCAGAGATGGACTGTGAAGACATGGCATGGTCTTGTGTACTTCTGTTCTCTTGCCATGAGGGTATGTGATTTTTATTGAGTTGTTTCATCCTCTTCCATTCTGCGTGCAGTTCGTAAGCTAGGGAAAGCTTTGTATCATGTCGTTTTTGCTGTTTAGTTTGTAGGGCTTACCCTTCAATTAGAGGTCTTGGGCATTTCTATGGTTCTGGTTTGTAATCTCATCAGTCTGTTATTGTTGCTGTATAGTGAAGTGTGCAGCTAAACACTGAAGGGGCAGTTACAGCTGAAAAGCAGTCCAAAAGTTATGGCTTATCATTGCAAACTGCAACAGCACTGCACCTTCGTGATCTATGAAATAAATGAACATGCCCTGCAGTATTGTTAATAGTGCTGACATTTTGTAAACAGAGGCAAAAGTATTTTTAATATTCTAAGATTAGGACTCCAGTAAAAATTAAAATTTAAACTAGATCACACACTTTAGTGTGTGAAAGACAGACTTGCCAGCTGTTTTTCTTCATCCTTGCTATTGTATATAGTGTTCATATATTTCTTCCTTTAATTGAAGACTTTTCCAAAACCAGCCTTTCAAAAGCATTGTTAAACCATCCATCCAAGGGCAGGGTTTAAGAAAATAAAATGTTTGGTGTTCACCAAATGATTTCCCTATATGTCTACAATAGGCAGAGTATACACTATGTTTTGAACTGTGCTCTGTGAGTTTTTCTGATATTTGAAGAGTTGTGAAAAGCTTTCCTGAAATGTTCTGTATTCTCATGGCACTGTTCCCTGACAACTGGATAGTAGTTAGTGCTGCAAAGGCAGCTATTTGGTTAGACAAATAATAGCATGATCCAGGAAGGAGAGTCCTGTTTCATTCTTTTAAAGGAGAATGTTGCAATTGAAATTATTTCTAGATTTTTGGGGGTTTTTTTAAACAGTCCCAATGCTGACTTAAGCTTATTTAGCTCTGCAAGACCTACTTCCAGTATTTTTGCTTATGAGCATCGAGCATTACTTTGGCTCTACAAGTAGAGTCAGCAATTTTTTCTCAGTTCTCATTTTAGGAGCATTGTTCCTCAGTTTATTGCGTATGTGTAAAAGGCTGTAGGAACTGAGGTAAGAAGGCCTGAGGAGAGCTGGTACAGCTCTGTTAAGGGGAATTATGCTCTCGTAGAGCAGTGCTAGCTAGGAAATCGATACTTTTCCTAAACACCAGAGGAAGTTCCTTCCTGCTGGATGCAAAGGTTTCACTGCCCTGGCAGGGAATTTGCAGTGAGTCTGTCAAGTTTGCTCTCTTTCTCTACATAGCAGAGAAGAGAGGGATTCTTGGATACTTTGTGCCCCTGCAGTGGCACATTGAAAGTCGATGGCTCTTCCACCCTGTCTCCAAGCACAGCTGCTTACTTTCTTTGAAAGACTGGAGAAGGGCCTGTTGGCTCACAAGTATAATGTGGAAGCTATCTGCTTCCTAGAAGTGGATGACAAGATGAGTTGTTCCATTTTACGGAATGTTCAAGTGCCCAAGAGGCCACTACTAATTTTTCCAGAGATTGGAGGTGAGGCAGCTGCCAGAGAGTGCCGGGGTAGGACTTTAAGAGCTTGGGGCACAGCTCAGAGAGTCATTGTGTGGTTTCCCCATCTGTTGAGGTCAGACTCAGCTGACCATGGTGCAATGCGTGGGCTACATTCTCAGCAGACAGTTGTGCTGTCCTTTCCCACTGTACTGCGTGTAAATCAGCCCAGGGCAGTGGAAGCAAAATTCTGTGGTACATCTCCTTTTCTAGAATTAAACTTGAATTCTGCTTGGTTTTCATGGTTTTGCTCATGTAATTCTGTTGTCTTTGCCAGGTGGTGTTCAGCCACCATCAGTGATATTTTGTCAATGGTGGTGGGCTCCATTCACTGGCGTGAAAGCCATCTTTTTTCACAGCAGTTATGCACTCTTAGCTTAAAAGTCCCGAGGTTTTGAGTCCCAAGGACTCTGCTTTATGAGTTTGCTGGATCCTCTCCTTTGGCAGTGCTGTCTCATACAAGCCTCCATCTGTGGTTCAGGAGCTGTATTCACTCACAGACATGCAGCTGTCCTAGTGAACATGTCAGCTCTGCACTATCCATGTTCTCTGTAGCTGGGATATCATCCTTTTACTGCTAGAGACTTCCTTACTTACTCAGGTAACCGTAACACTATTGGTCAAGGACTGAGCACATCTCCATTCTTCTCAATTGTATCACTTCTGCTGAACTGTAGGGGAAGGGAATGCAAGTGACCTTGCCCCTGATAAGTAACAACTGTGTTAATTACCCAATACAGCCTTGACAGCTGACGAGTCACAGCTATATCCAGTGTGATGAAAGGAAGTGGGTTAGCTGTTGAGGGGAGTCATGAAGGCTGAGGAACCTTGAGGAAGAGGGAATGAGAGAATCATGAAGAAAGATCCTGGGGAGAGAGAATCACTGCTGTGGGGTCAGTCTGGGTCTGCAGTTGGAACCTGCAGTCGTAGTTTAGCTAGGTAAAAGCCTGCATTCAGAGTCTGCAAACGAATGTATGCAGTCAGAGTTCAGCAGGAAATAACCGGCAGTCAGAGGCTGCAAGGGAATCCTCCAGTAGGAGCTTGCTGCAGCCAGAGTCAGGGAATTGTTGGAGTCAGGATGACTGAGCTGTAAAGAGGAATAAACCAGGACCCTTTTCATGCTGTAGTGAGCAAGAAGTCTGTGTTGGCTCATTTCTACCCTTTAACAAGAGGGCTGCTGCAACACTGAACTGCAGTTTAAAGCTGTATTTAATTTAGGGCTGGGGTCCCTCAGCCTAGATGCTATTTCAGCCTTAATTTCTTAATGGAGGTTCTGGGAAAGGTGATAGAATAAAGTCTTTGGAGGCTGTGAAATTTTGGTTGAATTTTTCTAAGGTGACTGCAAAACTATCATCTTCGATTCTGGTAAATTCACTCTGCAGATCCTCTTTTTGGCTGCCAAATTTTAGGCGTTGCTCTCCGCTTTAATTGGAAAAATTTACCTTTGCTTACTTCATGCTGGAGTTGGGTTGAAAATGTTGACATTTCTAAAGAGTCAAACTAGAATTAGAAGACAATTTGTTAACAAGATTTTAAATGCTCGGCTCTGAAATTTACTATGGACCTGAGCTGTAAACCTCAATTTTGAGTAAACTTCTTCACAGGTGAATGGAAACATTAAATTTAGACTTAAAGGTTTCCTTGAGATTGGTGGGAGAGCACTGCATCATGTCACACTGGTTCAATTTGCATCTACTCTTAGCAAGCTGTTAACATTTTTTAAGTGCTTTTGTGCCAGAGCACTGACATGCATGAGTCTGTAGGTAGAAGCTGTCTCTAGAGAATTGCGGAAGAAATAAACTTTCATGAGCATATTTTGGGCTGTCTTATGGCTGCCACGACTGTATTAGTTCTTTCCCTCTGAAGAGAGTGTCATTCCAAAAATTGTTGGGAAAACTTTCCATGACAGTTTTGAGGAAGGACTCTTAATATGGCCTTGAGAAATGTCTGAAGCCTGAATCACAGAGTGGCTGTGGTGTGAGCACTGGGGCTGGTGTTCCCTTAGTTGCATGCATACTTTGCAGGCAGTTTGCTTTCTGCTGCAATGAGAGCAAATATCTAACACCACGGGGGCCATAGTGGCTTCCTGTAAGTAGTGTGACCTCATTTAAATAAAGGACTTTGTTATTTTAGGTGTGCTGTTTGGTGTATGGAGTTGTGTTGCAGAGACTCTATAGTTGCCTAAAATTATTTTAACTTTTCGTGTGAGAGTGAACTCCCCTTTTCAAAGTAGTTTGTTTTGAAGGTCTGGTTTTTGTGGCTTTTTTTTCCCCTATCAGAATGCTTTAAATCTGTAAATCTCTGTGTGTAGTTTGTTTAGCTTGAAACTATGCAGGAAATGCTCTTCTTTATAGGAAGAGCATTTTAATTTTTTTCATTTATAAGAATGAAAAAACTACTTAAATTTAGTGGAGTAGATATAAGTAGGAGTTCATTCACCCTTAGAACTGCTTTGTGGCTGTGAACACCTCACTTTGGATAGAACTACTGTTCTTTTGAAATGCTTTGTAGTTTCTGACAGGAATGAGAGACAGTGCTGTGGGTTTTTTTGTTGCAAAGCTGTGGGCTGGTTCACAGTTTAAATTTAATCCTTTTTCCTGTGATTGTCTTGCACCTGTACAGGAGCCCCTGGAGAATATGATGTGCTGATTGTGTATGCAAGTGACGCTGCTGAATGGTGTCAGTACCTCCAGAACCTCTTCCTCTTTACTTGGCATTTGCGAAAGCATCGGATTCTGAGCTACCAGCTGGAAGACGACTCTGCCATCTCCCACCAGGAGCTGGACCTGTTCAGCAGAAGTCGGAGTATCATCCTTTTGCTTTCTGCTGAGCTGGTGCAGAGTTTTTACGTTCCTCACATCCTGCAGGCCCTTCAGGAGGCTTTATGGCCCCCGTCCAAAGTAGTCAAGCTGTTCTGTGGTGTTACGGACTGTGATGACTATGTGACCCTTTTCAAGGACTGGTCTCAGTGGCAAGAACTCACAAATGATGATGAGCCTGATGCGTACCTTGCAGCTGTTGAGAAGGCTATTTCAGAAGGTAAGACCATAGCTAGGAGCTGTGCTTTCTGGTTGGAGGAGGGAGATACATGGTACTGTTTATTCTTATTTTAACACTGGTAATGCGCTTTACTTAATGAGCAAACAAAAGCAAATTGCCCAACCCTTGTAAACTAGAAAGTTACGCAAGCAAATTTTTCTGTGCCTGGTCGGTTGGTCCCTAATTCAGGAGAAATTACCAGCAACTCACAGAGAACTTCTGAATTTGAGGTTGTCTTGGGTGCCTGCTTTTGAAGCAAATTGAAAATGAAAATTTTCTATATTTAAAATTCTGCCTGTAAATATTTTACTCTGCAGTTTATTGACCCCAATCAAATGGAAAAATTGTCATTTATTTAGTTTAAGGAAAACTAAAAAAACTCTTTTTCTTCAGACTTATTTCTGTCTTATCAGAACCAAAATAAAGTCTAATGTGTATTCTCTAGCAGTGGGCATAAAATCAAAGTTGTAACCATACTGGCAAAAGATCACTTTGTTACCTATGATGAAAAGGCAGAGATTAATTAAAGAATTGTACTGACGGCCTTAAAAGTAACCCAACCAGTCTGAAAGTGATCACCTTGTAACTAGTGCAGAGGACTTACTAGCAGAGAAGTATTAAGAACTGGAGACTACACAGGCCCAGTGTACTGAGTTTTAATTGATTCCAAACTTCCTAAACTCTAGAAGAGTGTGTAGAATTCCTTTCTCATAGTTTCTGTTGAAATGAAGGTGGAGAGCTCGGGTCAGCCGTGCTGGTCTGGGGATTTTTATGACATTGCCATAGGTAGGGTTATTGTATTCTTTGTCAGCCTCAGCAAGGCTGGAATCCTGTGGTTTCATCTTGCCTTAAGATTTAGCTCTATTCCATGGCATGAATGAGGCAGTGTGTCTAGTGTTGTGTGCATAAATATGCCTTATGCCAGGATAACAACTGCAATAATTATGATGACAAATTTATCACAGTAAAAATAAAATTTGAAAATCATGATCTTGGCCAAAACAGTTCCCCTGAAAGAAGATTATTTAGGGATTATGCTGAAGATGTCATTCTCAGGTAATCAGGTCACAACAGATACTTAGTACATTTTAAAAATCTCTGTAAGCTGAAAATTTGCATCTCCCTTTCACATACCTCTAGAACATCTTGTTTTCCCAATGCTAGAGCTAAACCAAACCTGGAGCTCAAGTAGTCTGTCTCCTTTGCTTTCAGTCTGGAAGAAGACAGAAAACAGTGGCTGAACTTCTATACTCTGAAAAATAGAACTGAACAGAGATTAAATTAGCCTTTCTGACGCTTTTTGTCAAAAGCAAAATTTAGGTACTGTTTTCCTCCAAACTTGGGTCTAGAACACAGAACCAATATTTTGTTGATTTTAAATATGCAGTTCAAAACTGGGGAGATTTATTAGCATTAGTGGTGATACTAAACATACCCAAGGACTGTCAAAGTTATTTTAGGCCGGACTAGGAATGAGTTCTAGTATTGCTGAAGACTGTGTGAGAATACAAAGGGATGTTGATTCTGAAGTCTTTTCCCAGAGGCAGCTCTTGCCAGTCCTGCTGCCAAGTATGTTGCATTCTGAGCAGCAATTTAGTGGACTGCCTGGCTCTTTAGTTGGCTGGCTGCCAGACATCTATTGCAAAACTTCTTAGGGTAAGGCTCTAGAGTTTGACTTCTCACAGTTGGACCTAAATTTCTTCTCCCTCTGTGCTGCAAGTTAGCATGTGCTGAAACAAACTGTGCTTTGGCTTTATGAGGTGGTATTTTGAAAGGGAGTTTGTGCTTTAGATTTTTGTTGCTGTCTCTACATAACAAAAAAAAAATCTTGCTTATTTTCTGTTTTCTCACTTTAATAAGCGTACACTGACCTCAAACTGATTCCAGTCTATCTAGAGAATACTTGACTGAGAAAAAAATGAGATAACACTGCTGTGGAGTCTGCTGTAACGTGTTTGGGATAGTTTGGTACACAAAGATTTAGAATTTCTGGACTTCTGTTACTGTTATGGCAGTCATAGCTGATGTGGCTGTCACCTGCATTCCATGTCAGGTTTTTGGTTTGTGCACATCGGAGCAATTGCAAAGGTGAGCCATCTGCTGTCACTCTTGTTCTTGTGAAGGAAGAACCTATTTAATATGGGCTGCTTTCATGGCCAAAGTATTTGGATGACCGTATCAGATCCTACTTCTGTGCGGGGAAAAAATGACTCTGTGACCTCTTCTATTGTGTGATTCTACACATTTTGTGAATGGCCTCAAATGCAAATGTTCTGATGTTTCCCCTGAAGACAGCTCCAGGTGTACATAGTTCCTTTTTTGGGTGAAACTGTGAAAACTTTCTTCTTGACTGGTTAAAAAAATTCTGCTGTATGGTTTGGTTGCAGCATGAGCAACTTAAAATGTTTGTGACAGCAGACCTCTCCCACAGAGAAACATAGCTTCTGGTATGGTCTTAGTTAAGTTTGAAATTTTCCTGATTAAGGCAGCCCTTAATTCTTACAGCACTTAGCAGAGAAAGTTCATGACCATAAAGGAAATCGTTTGGGTCTGGGTGTCTTCCTCTGGGAGGTACTTCTCTTCACATGCACTCACCTGTACTTCTAACAGCAGTGTCAAAAGTAGGCCTGATGCTAAAATGATTCATGTTCCTAACTGCTGAATCCTGAGCTACTGAGGCATGGTACAGGGGTAAAGGACACAGTCAGGGCAAATTCTTCTCCAGAGGCTGCACACTGGCCCTGTGCAGGCAGTGCTGTTGCCTCTAGCACAGCTGTTGGCTGTGGTTTGTTCAGAGCATCATGGGAACATGACACCCCCAGACATCACATGCTGAAACCTATTTTAATTTTTATTAGTTTAGTATGAATTCAGAAATGAGAAAATGTTCATCTAGCCTTGTTGACAACTGTGTGCTGATGCTGACTTGCTGTCTTGTAGATGTGGTGTTTTTATTGTAAAGTTTCTCAATTCTGGCAAACTACAGAGCACATGAAGATTTGCATTTGCAGGTACTCCTGTTATCTGTGGGGAAGTTTCTCAGACTATGCAATAACTGTGCTAAGGGGATGGAAATCATAGAATTATTACGGCTGGAAAAGATCTTCAAGATGAAGTCCAACTACTAACCTGACACTGCTAAGCCTATCACTAAACCATGTCCTTCAATACCACATCTACTTTTTTTTTTTTTTTTAACAGTTCTGGGAATGGTGATCCCAGCACTTGCCTGGGCAGCCTGTTCTAATGCTTGACCACCCTTTCAATGAAGAAATTTTTTATAGTATCCAGTCTAAGCCTCCCTTGAAGCAACTTGAAGCTTTTTAATCTCGTCCTATTTCATGTTGCCTGGGACAAGAGTGTCTACAGCCTCCTCTCTGGTAGTTGCAGAAAGCAGTAGATTCCCCGAGTCTCCTTCTCTCTAGATTAAACAGTCTGGCTCAGGATGTCTTTGTACACACCAGCTCAGGTCCAGCAGGGTATAGTCACTAGCCAGGGTGCAGTGACCAGCCTGCTGCTTAACCCCTCTTGCCTGGCTTGTGATAGCTCTTGTGTGTGCACTGAGCAGCTAGGAGTCTGAGCCACACAGGTCAGTGGCCTTTCTCTTCCTTATGTGTTCTCAAAGCTCACTTGACATTTCAGTTGCTCCAGTTTATTTGTTCCTACCAACATTGTTTTGAAACATTTCAAGTTTCCCATTTTGAAAGCTGATGTTTCCAAAGCATTTACTAATTAATCAGTGACTTTGAGCTTTCTGTATATAAGCCATCTCTTTTTGGTAAAAACACGGGGAAGTCCACATCTGCCTGAGATTGCTGAGGTGACAACTGAGTATGACAGCAGCTGTGAACTGTGCTGCTGAAGGACAAGTGCGGCCTCGGCTTAGCAGAAATCTTGTGCACTGGAACAGACAAGAATGAAAGATGAGTATCAACAAACCTTTTGTGAAATGAGAGGGTCAGAAATCAGTGTAAGGAATCACACGGTGAAGGTGGTGGGCCTTTGACAGAAGGAAGATGAGAACGTTTTTTGGCTTTGTAGATCAGGAGGAGTGAAATATTACTCCACTTACTGAGGGGCTCATTGAGAGATGCCAGAGACCAAGGCAGTAAGCTTTTTTTGACAGGGAAATGACATAAGAAGAACCACATAAGCTGTATAATTCTTCCTCCTGTTCATGTCAAGGAATTGAATTAAATTCCTGGCTTTCTTCCGTTGCACTGATGAAACCACTGGTGAAACTTGAGAGCATATCATTCAGGTTGGAAGGGACCTCTTGAGCTCATCTAAACTTTCAGCTCAAGCACGGTTAGATAAAGCAGGTTGCCCAAGACCATTCCCAGTTGGGTTTTGAATGTCTCTGCAGGTGGAGACTCTGCAGGACTTCACAGCCTCTCTGAGCACCTATTCCAGTGTTTGACCACCCTCAAGAGTAACAAAATGTTTTCTTGTATTCCGATGGAACTTCAGGCATTTTAGTTTGTGGCCATTGCCTCTTTTCCTGTCAGTGGGCACTCCCTCTTTTTATTTCCTCCTATCTTGTTAATATAAAATTCCCCTGAGTCTTCTTTTCTCCAAGCTGAAGAGTTCCAGCTCTTGCAGCATCTCCTCTTATGAAAGATGCTGTGGTTCCTTAATCATCTTTATGGTCCTGTGCTGGACTCATGCTGTAAAGATAAAGCAACTTTGGAATAAGCTACTCAGAATTTAAGGTCATGTTGGTCAGATGTTCTCAACTGTTTCTCAGCCCAGACAGGTGAAGTACATGTGAGATTCCCTTCAGCTTTATGCTTCTGTAATTATTTGATTGCTTACTTTTGCTCACAGTTGCCATTTAGGGCTAGAGACCTAAATTCACAATGTATTTTTAAGTTTGCCAGGAACTGCCTCATGGTGTCTACTTCTGGGTCTCAGTGCTCTGTGGAGGAATATATTCCAAGTAGTTCTACCTCAGCTAATTACTCCAACATTGACTTCTGCCAGCTTATTGAAGTGGCCTTGAAGACATGAGGTGGTAGCATGCAGTTCTCTCTCCCTCCTCTTTAAAGGGGTATAATTAAGTGAATTCTTAAAACTATATTTTTCCTCTGTTCTATTGTGTTTAAACATAAGATGTGGTTCTTTCACCCTGCTCACTGAAAAGGAGCAGGTGAGCCATTAGTCAGCCCTCTGGGTGCAAATGAGAGCCCGCTTTGTTATGTGGGATCTTGGCAGCCTGGCTGGTTCTCACTGCTTGTCAAGGAGAGGAAACTGTGACGCTCTTGCACAGGAGTTCAGGTTGAGAGAACATGCAGGTAGCATGCCTCTCCATGCATGGATATACATGACTGATGCTGGAAAGTCAGAGACTTTAGAGATCTGGTTAAAGCAATTGGAGAAACCTTAACTAAGCCCCCAAGTAATACTGAGAGTTCTCTGAGAGAAATGCACGGATGTTCTTATCCATCTGTAGCATATGGAATCAAGCAGTTAAAATAATCTTCCCAGCTGCAGGATTGATTAATTATTTGTCATTAAGGTGTTTCAGAAAGTCCCAGTTTATTTACATAAAAGGCAATACTTCATGGGTTTTCTTTCATGGCACTATAAAATTCAAGCAGTGCTAGCATAGGTGCATACTAGCTTTCTAAATAGAGACAATGAAATGATAGCCCAGAAATAGTAAAGGACAGAAACTGTTGTGGTTAAGAAGCTTCAGACTCTAATAGTTTTTATGCACCTTGTAAATACTAATCTTATTTCTCTGTGGCTTGTGGTTCTGACAGTGTCCTCACAGGTTGCTTTATGGTGATGTCTAAGACTAATTCTAGGTATCTGCTGTGAGAACTGCTAGGCTTTAAGACACTTGCTTAAAGTAAGAGCCCAGTGGCCATCACTGATCACATTCAAGTCTGGAGCAGCTGAGGTAATTTCTGAAAAATCTTGGCAGAAGTATGTGGTCAAGACAAGCATGCTTTACAGAGCATGTCAGATGTATGGAGAGATGTATGGAACAGAAGAGATGTATGGAACAGAATGTCGGGTATTTCACAGACCCTTCTTGTGTTCTTGGACAGTTGTTTTGCTTCCAGGGTTGCATTTTGGAAGATTTTCATGGCTGTTTTTCAAGTTAGTTGAGAATAACAGTGTATTTTGAGTTTCCCAGGGTGAAGTTTCACCAGTGGCATAGGCTGACCTTAGTGCTGCAAAAGAGTGTCTACCTCATTCTCCGCCTTTCGTCTGTCTGGATGATTGGATGTGGCTTTGGACTGCAAGGGTATTCCAAGAGAAATTATTTGAAGGAGAGGGAAGGTGTGACTGCCCTTGCAGTAGTAATGTGGTCTTAGATCTACTGAAACCACTTGAAGAACCACACGATTCAGTCAAACAGTGACTGGTGGGATGTTTCCAAACAGCTGCCCAACTCTCTGAGGTGGAGTTCCAGGTTTGTAGGCTTTTATGGGGACTGTGTTTTTTGTCATGCAAGCATTATGCATTGCGCTTAAATTGAAGCAAGGAGATACTGTAGAGGAGATAATGAATTAGCAAATTGGATGTTTATGCTTCTTACCTATGGCTTCTCAGGAAGCCTTGAATCAGTGATGAATATGATTCTTGTCGCCCTTGAAAGTCATAAGAGGCGTGCATATGCCTTGTCAGCATGTGTTGCTCCTTGTGCCAGAAGTAGTGGAAGTGAACTATTCCAACCTCTCTTGCTTGAGATTTTGGTCATGTACACAATTTCTGTTGTCTGGGCGGCCAGAACCCTGCTTCTTCCTCAACGTCTTCCCTATCTCTGTCCTGTTCCTGTGCACCCCAGCTAGTTCTTTAGGTTTATACACTCGATCCAGTCACAAATTGACCACTAGACCTGCAAAAACCTTAGCAAAACCTGACATAGTAAAATACACCTTGTTTCCTTGATGAAGGATGAGAAATAGTTTATTGTGATTTCAAACTTTGCATGACACTTGAAACATGACTATGCTCTTCATAGAATGGAAAATCTGTTGGTAGGCACTATGCCTGTAGATGAGCTGCTTGGTGTGAGGGGTTTGGAGAGAAGGGGGAGATGTCCCATACTTTTTTTTTTGTTCTGTATGGACAGTTTTACAAAGTCTTAAATTTTCCTGTGTTTTGTTCTTCTCACATGCTGTTTTTCTGCACACTTCTCTCCACTCAGTTGAAACGGGAAGTGTTGCTGCAGTATCAGCCAGTTCTGAGGGCTTATCACAAGATGTTTCTCTGATGCACGTTTATCTCGTTGGTAAAGCAGGGGCTCTGATGTTAGCATGATGAAAGATAACTTTCCCTGCTTTCCCTGACTACTTGTTAGTACTTTGTCTGCTTGTTGCAAATGTGGCTGGAGTTTGCTCTGGGAGACTTAATGTCCTTACTAGCACTTTGGAAAGGATACTGGCCAGTTGCAAGCTTCAGGTAAAAGCAGGAGCTCTCTTTGAGGGTCTTCTCTCTTGCTCTAAGCACAGTGAGGTGGAAGTCTGAGGCCTTGTGAGAGCTAATTGTCTCAACTAGTTGATGAACAGAATGGGAGGTGTTTCCGGATGTCAGCAAGGGGTCTACACACAGAGCTTAGAGACAGGCTGTTGCCTAGTTGTGCCATTAGCATAAATATCTGGGTGACAGAGTGCTCTGGACAGACTGTTGACTTCTTCCAAGCATTCACGTGTCCTGTGGTGTAAGGGCTGACTTGTGAGAAACCACAGCTGTCGGCTCCATGCCGATAGCCCGCCAGCTTTGCCAGGAGGAAACGGATGATAGGGCGAGCTGTGTGTGCTTTACAGCAGCGGGTCAAAATAACTGGCTGCTTTATACGAGTTTCTAAAGCTGCTAAATGGCTCTTGAAGCACACGTCCACGCTTGTATTTTCCCTGGGCTTTTCCCTGGGGTGTCTGCAGGACAGATGTGCAAGGAGCCCAGCAGGGCAGGCAAGAAGGGTGTGAGGCTGCTCTCTGCAGCTCAGCTGCTGATGCATCCTGGAGGGGAGCATGTTCTTCAAGGGGAAATGTGGTGGGGTTTCTTGGACCGCATCTCCTCCCCTTGCTGCTGTTCTCACAAGTATTGCACAGACTGTCAAGTGCGGCCTGAGGTAGCCTCTGTTTAAAAGGGAACAGAAAGGGAGAGCCTCTTATAACCACGAGTGTTGTCCTACAGCACGTGCTCATGGAGAAGCTTAATTCAGGTATTCACTTAACTTTAATGAGTCTGTTGATGTCTTCAGTGATGTCCTCTTTAGGCTGGCTATTATTGCAATGTTATAACTGCTGAGTCTGTATATGCAAATGGGTTGTCATTACTCAAGTATCTTAGTGAGTGGGAAACTTGCGCTAACCAAGCATTAGAGCATGGATATTATCAAATGTGATGGGATGGTTCCCTCTTCCAGTGCTTGCATGTTCATGAGACAGTCACTAGCACATGACAGGAACTTGCAAGATGAATCGTAGGATCACCCCACTGCTTATGCGGGAATTTGGTACTTCGCAATTTCAGTATTTTCTGAATGAAAAATCATATTAGAAACTGAGTGCCTGTTCCTTCAGCTATTAATCCAATTACTGATTAACATTGTGTGCTTCTTCCTGTATTACCTAACAGCTCTGTGTTCACATGACCTCCAGGCAGTCAACTCTGTTACCAGAATGCAGAAGTGCAATGCCAGAACTTCTTAAAAGCTCTAGTTATTCTTTATTTGCTAAATTGTTTCTAGTATCAAATAATATCGCTAAAGCAGAGAGGTCAGGGGGCTTTCCTTGCTCCCCCTCTTATCCTTGCTTGCTGTGTATGTTGTAGCTGAGATCCACAGCTTTGGTTTGATTTTTTTCTCTGAAAAGGACCATGTGTTGGCCAAATGAGGTAAAAATGACCACACTAATGGTTCTTTACTGGGTTGGGGATGAAGCCTTGACGATCAGGATGCTGGCAAGTGTCCATTTGTGTGTATGTTGCAGGAAGATCAATGTGTAGCTGTGTTTTGGTCATCATTGGCTCTCTGATCTGCTGTGAGCTTTGTTTTTCTGATTCAGTCATATTGGAAGTAACCAACAGAGATTACAGAGACACTATTAGAGTAACAGTTACCTCTTCTCAAAAGACTTGGCATCTTGTTCCGCATATGCCAAACACCTGAAGCTATTATATAAGGGAAGGAAGTGGGACCAGAGCTTTTTGTCCTCTTTCAGCAGGGCAGCCTGGCACTCCCAGGTGGGAGTAGTCCATGTTTCTCTTAAGAGAAGGGTTCCCAAAATGTGTCTGATTCTTGCAGCTGATGACTTTGAACAGGATCAATTGAAATAGTGAGTTAAGGAATATAATACCTCAGTTAATTTTCTGTAATACTTGGTACTAGTCTGAAAATTCCAAAGACCACCTTCAGTACAGTCTTCAGCCTTGCGTCAAAGCAGTTGTTTAGTCAAATCTTCAGATTTGGTCCGTTATTAAAATCTCTTTGCTAAATTACATGTACTGTTCTAAGTTTGTTTAAGAAATGTTGATATTAGTGCTCATGCCTTACTGAAACTTCAGAGCTGCAAATTTTTTGCTCTATTCTTTCTATAGCAAACATTAAAGCAACAATCTACTTGTACTCATATGAGTAGGCTTATTGGCCATGTGGAGAGATTCATGTAGTTAAGTGTGTGTGCACCACAATTTGTGAAAAAAAAAAATCAGCTGAATAATTTGCTGAAGTTTCATGGCTTAAAACTTTCATGTAATTCCTACAATCCCATTCAAATATATCAAAAATGCCTTTTAAAGAATTGTGTGACAAAGCACTTCAAACATCCTAGGTTTACGTCTTTGGTGAGAATAATAATAATGGTAATAATAATGAAGAAGTCTACATTAAAATTCCTGACTGACTTCCAGCTTCTATTTGAAATTAGGAAGACAAACTCCTACTGGTGGCCCTCTTATAGTTATTTTGGCTCTCTTGATTTGTGGAAAATTGATGTACTTCGAGACTGGGGGATTCTGAGTGAAATCTGAATTCTTGGTAGCTTCACTGTATGGATGCCATAGGTTTGACCACACAGTTCATCACTTAGATCTTTCTCATCACGACTGAGCATTTTAAATAGAATATTTCTTACTAATATAAGAGTGATGATAGTCCAAGTCTGAGATTTTATCTGGTAAATAATTTGTACTACTCTTTACAGATGTGCTTAAGACAACTAAGTAGTAAATAACACATAACTTACAAAATGTCTTAAATCCTTGACTGCTCCACAGAATTATAAAGTTTGGGAAATTCTGACCACAGGAGACAGTTTTAAGAAGTCATGATAGTCTTCTGACAAAATGGGGTCAGTGACTTTCACCTTGTGTTCCAGGAAATGGTGAGGAGGGGGAAAGGTGTGAACCATATGTATCAAGAAGTAGAAACTAGCTAAAAAAAGTGATCTATACTAAGTAGCTACATAATTGTCTTTTGTTTCCTTTCTCTAGGTGAGGAAAGTATTTCCTGGCAGGGGCGGGTAATCTGTTTTCATTCTGGCTAGGTTTTTTTTCAGCCAGTGGTATCAATTCAGTTTGTTTGCACTTCTATCAATATCTATGCTGGTTTTGGGAAATGAGTGAGAGCATTGTTTTGTACGCACATATCGTAGGTTTACATGTGTTTATTCTGCTCTTGATTCTGTTCAGGTAAAGTGCTGTTACTTTTCAATGCAAAGGTTCCGGTACTTGTCAATTGCACTCTTGTATAGATACTGGAGCTTATGGTCCTTGCTCAAGGAACAGAACCCATTCATGTTTTATTTTTTGATGCAATAATGAACTTGGGAGTTGGGGTAAGCAGCACTGAGAAAACTAAAGATGCTGCTGAAATGACAGAAACATTGGGTTTCGTGTTTTACTTTAGGAAAGTAAGAATAAAGGCTGCTGCCTTTCCTACAGTGCGTCAGAGCTGCTTGAGTCAGATGAGTTCAAATACTGATCATTCTTATATTAGACATTCACATGCTAATTTTCCTGTCTAACGTGAGGGGACCATCCAGCTCAGCAAAGAGTGCCACTGTTGTTTGTTCCATAAGCATATTCAGTGCTACTCTACTGTTTTATGTCTTTGTGAATTTCCCCCTTAAATCCTCTTAAGGGGAAAAAAAAAAAAAAAAAAAAAAAAAGAGGAAACTGTAGTTTCCCTTTCTTCAACTAGATCCCCTTTTCTGAGCATTTCTTTGAGAGGAATAGCAAGTTCCACCCCACCACCTTCACGGCTGTTTTTCAGGATGGATGTGTGTGATAAACATTTTCAGCAAAGCAGAGTGATGCAACAGGACTCTGTATACTTTATTTTAGACTCAGGCTGTGACTCTGTGACTGATACAGAAACAGAAGACGAGAAGAATCCAGTTGACTCCCACAGACTTGCCATGAGTGAAGAACATGAATCATCCAAGAGCACTGGGGACCGTCCAGTGGTGCAGCCCAAACGCATACAATGTGGGGTACTGTATGTCCACTCCTTGGGCTATATTCTTACCATGAGCTGCTGCAGCCTATTATGCTGCTTTGCAGTGGTCAGCTCTACAGGCCTGGAAATTAGTCCTGAATTCTTCTGTCACCTCCCTGTTCAGCCCCATGTCCTCCATGTCTCTTGTTTCATGGCCTTGGCTCCCTAGGCCCAGGCTAGCTTGGTAATGTGCAGTGCTTAGTGCTGTCTAGGCTGTGGTGTCACTTAATGACTGTCTCATTAACATAGCTGCTTGGCTTGGGTGCTGTCAGGCAGCTTCACACTCTTCCTTTCGTGTGTTCTAGTGGCAAGTGGAGTAAGATGACTGTAATGAACTGATTAACTCCACAGTCAGTGTCCAGTCTAATATGACAGTACTGGTGCATGCCTTGCAAGTGACCCTGAAAAACTTGGATCATGGCTTCATGTCTGAAAACCAGCACTTTTTAGTACAGCATTGCCTCAGATGGAAAGAGTCTAAATTTCTTCCTTTTGTTTCTGTTTAGAATGTGGCTGTGCTGCTTAAGGGAAGAGATGGATAGAGTTGAAAGTTAATAATTTTATAAATCTAGCCCTTATCAGTTTATAAACCTAGCAAATAAATCTCAAGATCTATCAGTGTAATGCTTATACGAGTGCAAGCTGTAGCAGAAGCCACCTGCCCAGTTAGTCCGTGACTGGAAGATGCTCCTGGAAACAATTCAGCTGTGAAAGTGATAAATGGCAACTGATGTGTTAGCTGCAATGAGAGCAAAATCCCTAGAAAATGGATGTAGCTGATAAGTGTTTTTGTTTTGAACCTCTGTGTTGTAATGCCTTTTGTCTTAGGTGCAGACAACAGTTTATATTATCCTGAAATGTAAACTAGATGGTGAAATGAAAACTGAGGTTGAATTTTCTCCAGAGAATGCATCTTCCGTGCGTGTGCTGGCTAAGATGGAGAATGAGTACGCAATCTCTGTGAAGGCTCCAAGTAAGATTGACTGAGATTTTTTGTCCCCCTCTCCTTCTCTGTTGATTCCTTTCTATCTCAACCTGCCTGTCCTGAGAAGTGCCAGGGGATACAGGTAAAGATTGCAATGCAGAAAAATTTGAGTCCAGAAAATCTTGAACTTGTATTCTCACCTCTGATACTTTTGATGAAGAGCTGAGAGAGACTGCTGCTTGTGGGCTCTATTTTCCCCTCAGCAGCAGTAGGGTCGCAGGGTGGAAACACCTTGCTGGGAGTTCTGAGAACAGACTGCAGTTTGTAGAACATTTTGAACTTAGCTCTGTGTTATGACCACCACCATATTAGCATTGGCAGGGCACCAAGAGAGAAGGTAAGTGCCAGTAAATAATTACATTACTATAATGGCATGTGTTTAATGTGTAGTGATCTCTCTGATCAGAGCTGAAACTATTCTGGCTTGCCTTTTAATTTAGATATATTCTGTCACTCTAAATATTTACATTTACAAACCTGAAGGTTGCCTAAACTTTAGGTTCACTGAACTTTAAAGGCACAATTTCAGAGCCTTAAAGATTGATATTATTTTCCCAGCATTATTTTATTTAATCTACTTTGGTCTGTCCTCTTGAAGAGCCATTGTGCCATTCTCTTTGAGAACAGAGACTAATAGTCATTATACAGCTACAATAAAGCCAGTGAAGTGGGTTGATTTAAAGAAGGTGACCTCACAAACATATAAAGGCTTAATTTAATCTGTCTAAAGTCAAGACTTATGATATAAACACTGACCTGGAAACTAACTTGTACTTTGAATTATAAACATGACCTTCACATTGATGGAGTGTACAATGTAAGCTCTGAAGTTTCTAATAGTAAGAGAAATAATTTCTAATTCCTTTGTGTTATTAACTGTTTGACGATTTCCTGAGTTGTTAACAGGGAAAGACTAATTTTAGTGGGTCAAAATACCTGTGTTTCAAACAGAAAGTTCAGACTTAAAAATGCATGCTAGATGAAACACCAAGAAACTCCAAGGTGCATGTAGAAGATAATCCTGTTCATGGGTAAAGCTGCAAAGTGGGAATTCCTTTTAATTGATTTTATTCAGAGAATAGTGAGGCTGATAGTGGTTGCAGAATTTCTAGTGACTTTTCTTTTTTCTCTCCCCTTCTTCCCCAGCTCTTTGTATTTATGGTATGGCTTTATAGACAGCTCCAGAGAAGCCAGGGATGGAGAGATGTGAGGCTTTCTAGTTCAAGGTGGAATACTTCTAACATTAGTGGTCCAGTCTACTGTTAGCAGAGGACCTAGCAGGTTATGTGCATTGACATAGCTATAAAGAAGGTAGTTCCAAAGTACTTTCCTAGCTAGTATTCCAAGATCATTACTCTTTTCAAGGCTTTTTGTGAATTCAATATAGCAGAAACGGTTTTGGTATCTGTGTGGTGGTATATCCAAACTTCTCCTGTCCTCACAGTATGTCATGCAAACTCACGCCTATTGTTTGTACTAATGGTGATTTTTTGCTCTTTCTTTTCAAAGATTTAACCTCTGGGACAGTGCCTCTGCAGATATTTTCAGGGGACTTGATGGTGGGAGAAACAAGTGTCACTTACCATACTGACATGGAGGAAATCAGCAATCTGTTGGCTAATGCAGCCAACCCTGTACAGTTCATGTGCCAGGTAAGGACTTTAGCAAACAGCTGCTTTGGAAACCAGCTCTTTCAGAGGCTAGACAAGTAGGCATAAGCAAAAGTGCTTGCCATGAAGTAGCTCTTCTGAAATGAAGAAATGCAGGGTTATTTAGGGATTTTCACCTAACTCTAATATCCCCTTTTGTTAAAAGCATGGGTGTTTTTTCTGTCCCTGGAGCACATAGCTAGCTAACATGAGTCAGGTTATCAAACTTAAAAAAAAAAAAAAGTCAGTCAACACCCATATTTTGACCTTGATGACTTCAAAAGATTGGAGTGACAGAACTTGATACAACAGAAAGTACCATAAAGAAATAAGTTGTTTTGGAATTTGTACCTAGGCGTTATTAAGAAAAAAAGATGTAAATAGTAGCAAAGATTCATATTTGCTGAAGGAAGCAGAATAATATAAAATGATTTGTTCATTCTTAACACTTACATTTTTAATACAGCCGCTCAGATTTCCTATTCTATTTTGCCCAGTTGGGGTACCTGAACCCTATTAGAGGGGTAAAGGTTGCACAAGGAAGTTTTCTGCTATGTTGCCCTGTTGCCTGCCTGCATGTTCCTGATCTGCCATGCAGTGGTAGACTTGTTAGTCACCAACATACCTGGGGCAGGGAGAGTGTTTCCCTCGCTTTTTAGTTCAAGTTGTGGAGCAGTTGGTAATGGTTGATGCCTCTGCTTAGGGAATATGCCTGCTTCCCTGTGGTAAAGTACCAGTTCAAAAGCCAAACCCAGAGTGTGTACCACAATAATTCAAAATGGACTGTGCATCGTTAAAGCAGGAGTGACATTTCATTGGAACAGTTTCAGAAGTAAATGTTCACCTGCCAAGAAAGTAGGAAGCAAGTTTTCTGTGCTTCCAGTTGCATGAGTGACTTTCTCATTGCGCTCTGTCTTGTGGAGTGTACAGTTCTCATCTATTGAGCTTGATGATACTCTGTTTCTGCCCCAGGAGGCTATCTAAATTCTTTGTTTGACCTGAACATTTCTACCTTCTGTGTTTATGCCTACTGTTTTTTGATTTTGTTAAAAAATAAAAACACTATAAAAATCTCACCTTAACTTAATCTCCAGACTCTACCAAACAAAAGTGCTTTCCTTTTATCTGTAGGCCTTTAAAATTGTGCCATACAGCATAGAAGCCCTGGACAAACTGTTGACTGAGTCACTCAAGAAGAATATTCCTGCCAGTGGTCTACACCTGTTTGGAATCAACCAGCTGGAAGAAGAAGATATGACAGCAAGTAAGTTTAAAGACTCTTGGTTCATTTTTAGATTTTCTTTGTATCAGTTGTTTTAGCTTGAAGCACCTTAACACTGCAGTGCATGGTACCTGCATAGGCTGTCTCTAAAACCTTGGATCTCAGCCAGGAAGCTAAATTTCTGATTCTGTCGATAGAAAGGGAATTGCCATTTGAGTCGGGTGACCCTTTTTTTATTACATGTATCATTCTCACTTCCCTGCACTGTGGCAGGTGCTGCTATGTAGACAGCTTCAAACCAGACTGAAAAGATGATGCCCCCCAAATGTCTCCCAGATTTTCTGCTTTGTTCTTTTCTGTCTCATGTGCCATTTCTTCACAGCCTAGTCCTTTTCCCCAAACCCTATTACTCTAAGATTTACACAGTGGGCACTGAGCAGTTGGGTTGGTATGCTGTCTTTTTGTAACAATGGTCTAAGAAGTCCTTGCAAGTCTGTGATCCTACATTCATTTAAGCTATTACAGTGCCATGTTACCCACTGAATGTTATAGGACTTAAGCCTGGACATGCACGAGATAATTTGTGCAGTTATCTCGATTTTAAAACCATATATGTACTTTCAGGGATTTCATAGCTGCTTTGGTCTATGTGTTTGCTGTGTCTGTTTCTCACCTACTGGCTCTGCTGCTACTATAGGAAAACTTAGGTTCTAATGGGCTCCTGTTCTCACAGATCAGAGGGATGAGGAGTTGCCAACACTGCTTCACTTCTCTGCAAGATACGGGCTGAAGAACCTCACTGCCTTGCTGCTGACATGCCCTGGAGCACTGCAGGCCTACAGTGTAGCCAACAAGTATGGCCACTATCCAAACACCATCGCAGAAAAGCATGGCTTTAAGGATCTCCGCCAATTCATTGATGAATATGTGGTAAGAGGAAGCTGAGCAGTCTTTCTGCCTCATCCCACACCAGCTGCAGGCTCTGGCACTGAGCTTGGCACTTAGTGTTACGTCAGCAGGAGTGAGGGGGGTGATAAAGTGTGTTGTGCTAGGTGTAGAACACAGACATCCAGCCACACTGAAAGCTTTTAGGCTGGAGGGTTAGATGCGTCTCTGGAGCTGGGGGAGTTCCTGGGGCTTTTGCACAGAGCAGGCAAGATGGAAGAAGAGACTGCCATGCTGGCTTCCATTCCTCCATCCATCTAATGAAGTTTCTGCAGGGATGTGGTTGGTGCCTAGAGTACTCTTCTTATTCTGATCCTGGGGAAAAAGCCCCTTCATCCAGCTTACTTTAGGGAGTAATATGGGAACAGGATATGTTTGGGAAGGTACAGTCTGAGGTGTTCTCTTATTAGTTGTAGTATGGTCAGGATTGCTTACTAGCTCATTCACAGCTGATCTGTGTAGTCTGCCTGTTCCACTTGATACCCATTTCTCCCTGCATTGGTATAACTGTCCATTCTGTATTTGTTCTATCAGGGATCCCAATTGACAGTTTATTTCTCTTTGAGCTAACCCCACTGCCAGAAAACAACACTGACTTTCCCAGCTGCACGAAGCAATTGCTTCTGTGCATACCAATTCATATGGGTATGCATAGAGTTTCTCCTTTTGTTTCAGTTTGAGCTGTTTCTAGCCAGGAGCTCCTTGACTCAGGTCACATGAATTCTATTTGTCTTTGCTTTAGGTTGAAACGTTGTGTTTAATTGTCCTTAACATTGTCTGAGTGCTGGGTGATAGATCTGCCAGCTTTAGTGTGGTTCTGCCAGCCAATTACTGTAGTGTTTAAGCCCTATTTAGAAGGCATGGGTAATTCTTGGACTTGGGCCTTGCTTCTTGACATTATACATTAGAGCTAAATAAAAGTCATTCCATATTCTGAGATCAGGAGGGCTGCAGAAACTGTAAATTGTGTGATCAAAATCTTTGCATCGAGGCAAGTGAGAGATGTGCAAGTAGTCCTTCCAACCTCTTATTGCAGTACTGTGCTCATCCCATAGTCTCCACCAGCACAGTGACAGAGCTGTGCTAAGAGTGGGTCCTCCTTACTGACCGTCACGCTGTCAGTGCAGTACAAAGCACACACATCCTCTGCAACAGTGTGACCACTATCACTAGTAGTATGGATGTCTGAAAATCCCAGGAAACCCCTTTACTCACCTAGTTTTCTCTCTGGCAAAGGTTCTTCTGGAGCTCTGTAAAGCATTACATGAACTACTGGCCTAGCCCATTTTGACTGTGGAGGGGGAAGCATGTGCAGACAGCTTTGACACACATGCCCTGTGGATTGAGGGCCCATGAGTTGGCATTTGTGGATGGAAGAGTATCTTGTAGTACTGCAACTGCAAAGATGGCTGTGCTTGTGACATAGTTGGGATTTGGGAAGGAGGATGGGATGAAGCTTTACATTTTGCTTCCTTGTGTGTGATTTGGTGAAGCTCTGCTTTCCCCCCGCTATATGTTGCAAATGCATAAGAAAGGATTCTGCTCTCCTCTGAATCAGAAGCTGCCTGTATTAGGTGAACTGCTGCCTGCTGTGAGGTTTCCTGTTAATATCACAGAAGAGGGTCTGTGTACTCCCACTCTGGGTTTTACATGTGGCTGCTAATGCCAAGAAACTGAAACTGAGTCTACATCAAAGCTAAAACTTTGCTATTTTGCAGGTGCTCTGCATGTGATAAGCTTTCCCCTTATGGTAAGCTACGTGTGCCCCAAAATAGCCTTTGACAAGCATTTGTATTTTTAGAGTGAGCTGTGCTTATGTTCTGGGAGTTTACCAACATTGGGTAGGACATGAAAGTGATGGGGTGAGAGGCTGTAATGGCGACTCAGCAGCCCTTGTTTCACCTTTCACCTTTCAACATAGATCTCAAAAGTTTGTCCCAGATAGCTGTAGTGGGGATTTAGGTCACTTGTGAAGCCTTAATCTTTGGGAATGAGCTGTCTTCAGAGTTTTTTTTTTTCCATCACTGATGAAAAAGTGAGATATCTTTTGCTCGCTTTTATTCTCTAGATTCTTTATTTAAAAGAGACTTGAATTTTTTTTTTTCTTGTCCTCTTTCATCTCCAGGAAACTGCAGATATGCTAAAGAGTCACATTAAGGAAGAGCTAATGCAAGGCGAGGAGGATGAGTCTGTTTATGAGTCCATGGCTCATCTGTCCACTGATCTGTTAATGAAATGTTCCTTGAATCCAGGCTCCGATGAAGAGCTTTATGAATCCATGGCTGGATTTGTCCCGGGTGCCCCAGAAGATCTTTGTATGTATATTCATAGAATTACAGAATCATGGGAAGGTTTGGGTTAGAAGGTACCTCTAAAGCTCACCCAGTCCAAGCCCCCTGCAATGGGCAGAGACATCTTTAGATCAGATTGCTCAGACCCCTGTCTCTCTTACACACAAAAGCGCCTCAGTTACAATTTTTCTGCTCTCACCACAAGGAAACTGTGCTGCAGTTCTAACATTGACTGACTGATAAAATTGCTCTATACCTTTTTAATTGCTAGTGTACAAGATCAAGAGCTGTTTCTTTGGTGTTTCAAGGACTTCCTGAACCCTGAGCAAATAAATTAACATATAGAAATGAGACTAAATCTTCTACCACGTCATACTTTTTACTCCTGAGGACTGGGTACCTGGGAGCACTTTGACACTGACAGAAATGAACACTATGTAAGATGTGATTTTACTGACAACTGGGAAACTGAAAAACAAGAGCTGAGATTCTAGCTCAACAACTTGAAAGAAAGCAAACATCTAGAAATATATGTACTGAAAAGATTATAAGTGAAAAATCATTATTCTAATCTGCTTGGTTTATTGCTAAAAATAAGGAGCTAATTCTGATAAACATGCATACGTTTAACTTTTTCATTATTGCATTACCATTCAGTGAGGCCAACTGAAAATACCAAATTAAGTACCTAGGTTAAGCAATTGTAAATGTGCTGTTCTTATTCACCTGTCTGTTTGGTCTGACTTCATCACACTGATAGATTTTATGATTCCCATAATGAGCAGAGAATTTAGCTTCTTATATTTTAAGTACCTCCTTATGGTACTTAAGGACTTCTAGTGTTTCTGCAGTTTTATGTGTGCTGCCTCAAGGGAAAAGCTGCTTTTTTTAAACACTTGGGCTTTGAAACGCTAGTGCTTATGGGCTATATTGGTCCTGGGCTGTTTTTCTCCTCTTCTAGATTAAATAATATTATAAAACACATTTTTGTTGATTATGGAGTCCAGAAGACTGTGTTGGTTCTTTCCTTGAAATCATAACCTCTTTTCTGCTAAGTGTTGTTGGCCACTGCAGGGGTAGTTTTGCTAGCAAAACCAGGATTATTCTGCCTTCAGGAGGAGATGAGCAGTAAATCAGGTTGGACTTACAAGGAACAAAGCTGCTTTTGTTTGCAGTAATGAAAATGAGTTTCTAGATGTTTGGTAGGTCTCCCTGTAATCTGTGCACCTCTGAATGGGTTTGATTGACTAAGCCTGTGGAGGGTTAAAAAAACCAGTTCAACACTACAAAGCCAAACTTCCCTTCTTCCAGGCCTGAAATGCCCAGATCTCCCAGAAACTATGCATGGAATTTTCTTGCATATTGAGCTCCCTGTAATTTAGCACTTATGAACTGGGCTCTGAAAAGCCTCTCTTTCCTGCTTCTTCTGGAGTTCTAGTGTGTTGCCTCTGGACACAAAGCTCTGCTGCTTTCCATTCAGGAGTCTTTTATTGAAATTCTCTGTTTTCCTTACCTGGTCTGTTGGCCTTTGCCTGAAGAATATGAACAGCTTATCTGAACAGTGCCTAAAATCTACCTGTATCGTAACAGATATGTTTAAATTGACGCAGTTCTCAGCACTTTGATTCTCTCAAAGTGAAAGTGTTTCAATATCATTTAGAATACCAGCACACAGGCAAACCCTCACTGAAATTAATGAGAGTGCTGACTGGTTTAGAGCTGCCATCACAAATGAAGGATTTAAACTTTTGTACTGACTTGAAGGTTTGTGAGGATGGCTCGCTAGGAAATCATAATTAACTTCTCTTGAAGTATTTTTTCTAGGAGTTACTCTTATGTGAGTAGATATGGTTGTGGTGCAGAGGATAATACCAGGGCTATTTTAGGTGTAGCCATACTGTGGTAGTGTGCCCCTTTATTGTAATCAGGATGTGCTTCCACCACAGTTTTTCAGAGACTGATCAAAGGAAGGTTAGATATCCCAGCGTCAATTTTTTCTGGCAGGAGCTTGTTTGAGAATAAGGTAACAGAGGACTGGAGCCATTGTAATGAGTTAAAAGTATTTAATATTGTCTCATGTAACCCAAACTATCTAGTTTACATAGCAGTAGATCTATGACATAGAAATAGATTTGCCTCAAAAATTCACTTATATCAATGAGTCTCAGCAATTCATTGATATCATTCTTGTTTTTAATATCATTAGGAATATGGTTACCTAACATTTTATTTTTGTTTTAAGATTAGTTTTAGCATTATGATGAGGTTGACCCTTTTCTTGAAAATCAGAATTCTTTACGTCAAAACACTGAATTAATAAAGTATTCTATTGTTTGCTGTCAGTCCTTTCTCAATACTGAATTATCATCTGACCCTCTAAACATTTTCCAGATCCAAGTAATTAACTCAGCCAACTGTTTTGACTTTATTCCAATAAAAAAACAAACACTATATTATGTGTCATAGGAAAATTGCCTTTAACGTCTTGTTTTTCAAAGTCACAGTTTCCTCTCAGGAGCACTGTACAGAGGCCAAAACTTCCATCTGGCCAACATACACTCAAGAATAGCCAAAACTCAGTGCCTGCTTGAAGCCTTGTCAGAACTTCTCAATTGTCATTGAGAAGCATTGTCAATCACCCTCAAGTGTAAGCATCAGGCAGCTGGAAAAAAATTGTGCAGAGTGGACTGGACACAGCAACTTAGAAGCCTTTTTTGAGGAAAATGTCTGGTCATTTGCCCAGCTTCTTTGATTGTCACCATAAAGTAAAGATCCAGTTTATTATATCATATTACATTGTTCCATGTATTGAAGGATATAATTAACAGGTTCATCTTTCTGGGTTTTTTTTTTTTTTTTTTTTTTTTTTGTTTTTTTTCAGATGTAGAGATGCTTCAATCCAAACCAGACACTCCAGTTGCTGGAGATGAAGCTTCTATAACTACAAAAGACTCAATGCTTCGCAAGTTTTTAGAAGGTGAGACCTATTTTGAGGGAAGGGTGGCACTAGCACAGTTAAAGCAATTAAATAGAACCTGAGATTTCTTCATGAACTCTTAAGGATAGAAGATAGCCCACACTGTTGGCATTTTTCAAAGGACTAATTCTCTGTAGTACTTCGTTGACCATCACACAATAGCTTTTGGTAACCACTGGTCTGTTTTATTTGTTCACTATTAAAGTATGTTAATTAACTGAAATTAATTAAACTAACTGTTCCTCAAATTCTTAGAGCTAGGAGATTTTTCACTATTTTTTTCAAAACAGATGGTACAGGCATAGTGGCAAACAATTGCATGCTACTAGACGTTAATGACTTTATCAAGTCCTGTCATGAAGGTCTTTGGTGCATTTAAGGCCCTGCAAAACTGGATGGTTTTGGCTGTGAAATGGGCGGCTTGGTAAGAATGTGGTACATAATGCATCTGGAGGGAACCAGTGTTCAGTGAAGTAGCCAGGGTTCTATTCTTACAGACTCTGCTCTGTTGTAGGTGGTAGCATGGATATGCCAGATCCTGAGGAAAGAGGTCATGAGCAGTATGATGATGATGTGTACTACTCGGTGGAACAAGACCCTTTTCCACAGGAAATGGCTAACAGACCTCCAGTTCCTGTTCCAAGACCAGAATCTAGCTCTCCACAGCCAGACAATGAGCTGTACATCTCCAAAAGTGAGTTGGTTACCAGTGGAAGTATAGACCAGTAAACTGTAGAATGGCATTGACATGGGCTCCAGTTGCCAAATAAACACCAGGATACCTGGATTATTTGACTCTGGAGTTAGGTTACCTTCGGGATCCAATTCCAAATCTGTTTTTTCATCTTTTGCCTACTCTGAGAATGTGGGGATGCTACATCCCAAGATCTTGGCCTAAGCTTGCTCTTCATGAAAGCCAGTAGCATGACAGTTTACCCCCAAATGGTATAAACAAATCTAACTAAATAGGAAAGATCCTGATGTTATAAGGACACAATTAAGCTAACAAATTGAGACGTTGCTGATCTGTAATGATCAGCATTTGATACATGTTGATACAACTGCATTTGTATAGGACATGATTTTATACCTCAGTACCTCCCTCTGAGGTGGGGTTTTATTGAAATTGAAGATTGTTCCTCTTAGTTCATTAGGCAGCTTTGGAAACCTTGGTCATATATCACGAACATTCTAACAAGAACTACAATGACGTGTGAGAGAGTAATTTCAGTGACTTCTTCCTGCTGTGACAGGACTATGGAGAAATCATGTCCAGATTTCTCTTAGAGGGGGCTGAGCTAAATTCTCTGAGGTCAATAGAAAGAGAATTCTGCTGTACAAATCTTTGTCTTCTTCAATGGACTTAGAAGGGTAACAGAAGCTGTAAAGCAGTAGAATTGTATGTGCTTGCCATATTCATCCTTACTATTTCCTTCTTCATGAGATGCATTTCAGGATCTAAGGAATGTTTCTTTTGCAGTTTTTGCACAGAAGGCTCAAAGACCTGAGAATCTTTATGTTCCTAGAGGAAGGGTTAAGAAAGGTAAGGCAGAAGTTCACCCTGAAAATCCTTTCAGTAATCCAAAAGCAGATCTGTTACAGTAGCTTCATGTGTGTGAAACATGATAGAATAGACTGTTTTGCAAAGCTCTGGGGATAACAGTCCTCTATGAATGGCCAAATCTTTTTGACCTTTTGTGACACTGGAAACTCTTAAAAGCGCAGAGTGTGAGGGGAGCACATCTCATGTCTTGGGAACTCTTTTTTATGTTACAAATGAACTAGAAAATGGTAGCCTCAGTAGAATGGGTTTTCAGTTTCTGGGCTTAAACTACGCAAATTACTTAGATATAGTCTAGCCTTGTGACTGCTAAGGTAAAAGCTCTGTTCTGTGAATTGCTGAGGAAGCAGGGCACTTTAAGGAATATGTTTTGTGTTCTTTACTTAAATTATGTTTTTAAGAGCAGAGCTTATCCCTTGGATATATTTGTGTGAGAGGCTACCTCTCAGTTGGGCTTTTAGACCTGATGAATAGTAGGATGGCCTACGAAGAAAATACTTCTTAGGAAACACTCAGTCTGTAATATTTTCTCTTTTTCCTTCTTTTTTTTCTTTTTCTTTTTTTTTTTTTTTTTACATCTGCTGATTCAAGGGTACTTGATCTCTTTGTATTCAGCAAGGAAGGCAGATGCTGCAAGTTTAATAATATTTTTGCTGGTGTTCTCTCTTCAGAGGCAATAGTCAGGCCTGTAAGGGACCTGTCTCAGTCAAGTATATATGATCCATTTGCTGGAATGAAAACCCCAGGTCAGCGGCAGCTGATTACATTACAGGAGCAAGTGAAGATGGGCATCCTCACGGTGGATGAAGCTGTACTTCATTTTAAGGAGTGGCAACTGAACCAGAAAAAGAGATCAGAATCATTCCGGTTCCAGCAGGTACAGACTTACACTACTGTTTAAGAAATACAGCTGTCTCTCTATGTATATATCACAAGCTTTTCAGCATGGGTACATTTTTTTTCCTGGTTGGAGCAGGAAGGCTGCTAACATAGTCTCCCAGCTAGCTGAGTTCTCTCTTGCCATGGAGGAGCTGTTCCCAGTAAGCAGTTTTACAGATCTGCTTGTCTTGCAGTAATATTGTTAGTTTTTGAATATCTGTATACAAGGAATTGGATCAAATCCAGATGGCTCAATCACCTTTCTAGAGGTCACCCTGCACCCACCTGCTGGCAGGGGACTTCTGTGATGAATTAACTTGTTGGATCTCATCCATTTCAGATCAGCGAAAACTCTGTGTCCCAGATGGTGTGTTGGCTGTAAAGTCCTAGTTGGTAGATGATCTGATTTCTCCAATTGTTTGTTAATGGCTACAGGACTGTTCTTTGCAGCTGGGCAAGGTCTAGCAGTGGTCATTAGTAAAAGCAGAGTGTTTAGGTGGCTTAACAGAAAGAGGGAGTTGTTTTGTTGGCAGCAGTGATGTAATGACTGGTGGAACAATCAGTTAGACTTTAAAATTTTTATTCTCAAGTTAGAGTGAGAATCCTTCTTTAAAACCACTGCCTGCTTCTTTGGGTGCCTTTTGTTCATGCTCTGGCAGTCTGGTCTCCAGTGGGTGACGTTGTTTTGGAAGTTGTCAGAACAAAGGCAAGGCTTTTTCTCACTTGGAAAGGTCCTCTCTACCCAGAAACAGTCAGAGGAGTCCCTTCTTAGACCAGAGAAGAACACAGTACTACTTAAGTAAATTGATGTAGAAGAGATGAAGTGGCATGCTTTATGCCCCATGCCATGAGCAGCTTTCAAAATCTCTGCTCCGAATTCTGCTTCATGGTACAGCAGTTGCTTCATCTGCTTTTCTACCTATTCAGGGGTTTCCTCCTCTCAAATCTGTACATATTTCCCTGCTGAAAAAAGTTCTCTTTTTCCTTCCTACCTTTTTGTACTATAAGGTGTAATATGCTGCCACACAATGGTGAAGAGTCTTTGCTCCCAGTTACATTTCTTCATTGGGGATATCCTGAATTCTGTGTTGTACCTCACGCTCTGGGATGCATGGCAGCCATTTCTGTCCCTGCAGTCAGAATTATCTGTTCATTAGTACAGAAATGACACTGCAGTTACTTGATTGTGGGTCTTGTGTCCATGCCAGTGTCACAGTGCAAACAGAAAATACAGGGAGTTCTAAACCCAGTCTGCTGCTTACCTGCCACTGCCCATGAGTATGTGAATTTGATCTTAACATACATAATGAACAACAGAAAAAACTTGGTTTCTGAAAGGCACACATGGGTTTCTGAAAGGAATAAATTAAAACCTGTTGACGTGATTTGGACTTCAGCCAGGTCTAGCAAGCTTTGTTACAGCTTAACTGCAAAGTTAGCTAAAATATAATACTGGTTTTGTCAGAAAGCTGCTCATCTTCCTTCATCCAAAGCCCTGAAAAAATATCTTGTGATGTTTTTAGGAAAATCTGAAACGTCTACGAGACAGCATAACCAGGAGGCAAATGGAGAAGCAAAAAACCCACAAAAGTGCAGGTAACAGTCTTTGTTTCTGATATTCTCTGGTAATGAAGCAGCTAACCATATTACCAAGCTTTTCGGGCAGATACGTGTCAGTGTGTATTGTGGTTCTGTGATATTTTAATATGCACATCCATGTGCCAGTTGGCAAAAAACTTCAGGAAGTTGCTTTGCTCCTCACTTTCATAGCCAAGAAAAGGATGCCTGCATCTGTGGAGTGGATCTTGATTCATTCATGTACAGTTATGATTGTCCTTATGCAATTGTGTTTAACTTTGTCCTTTAGTGCAAAGCTGTCTCTTGGAGGCTATAATTGCATAGACCTTTCTGAGCTGTTCATTTTCCCTTCCAGATTTGGAAATTACAGTACCCATTCGACATTCTCATAATACTTTGGGGAAACCAGAATGTGGAATATATGAATACACCCCCAGGAAAAATGTTTTTCCACTAAAAAAGGAGTTAAAACGGGGAGACTGGAAAACAGAAAGCACATCCAGCACAACAAGTAAGCAAGCTCTGAGTGTTACCATTCCTACAGGAAAGCTGGATGGAACACACTTCCAAGGCCTGACTCTGGAGTCAACCCAGGGGACAGGACTTCTGTTCCTGAATCCCAGCACTGACAATGCCACCCCAAACCTTGTATGCCTCAGGCCAGTGTTCTTAAAACGGTAAAAGCAAGTTCAGGTGTGCATCAAATGGTCTGCGCATCTTTTGTTTGCATCTCTGCGGGAGGAGAACCTGAAAGCTGAGCAAAAGATTCTCTTGAGCTTTCTCAGGGAAGGCATACCACCTGTCTTCAGTTCTTAAAAGTAAATGGCAGGTGCTGTCTTCTTGGAAAGGATGCTCCCATGTTGTGACTGCCAGCAGGCTGTGTGCTCTTCTGGCCTGAAGGGCAGTTATATTTCAGGCTGGAAATCAGTCTCTACATGTTGTTTCTTCAATTGTTTTACATAAAGGACAGCATTTTTCATTGGTAACTGTGGGACCTCTTGAGTGACTTGGGCAGTCTGCACATTTTTATTATCTTTGCTTTTCATTACGTTTAGTTTGTGCAAATTAAATCCCTGCATTCTTGCTCTTACTTCAGACTGAGCAATTCTTTCAGAAATCATTAAGGATCAGTTTGGTCCTTTGAAAGGAAACCTGACTTCCTGTGAGGTTGCTACCTTTGTGACTGTTGGCAAGATGCAGCTGGCGTACATCCAGAATAGGTGCCAGAGGCGGCTGGCTGAGCCAGTAACTTGCATACAAGCACATGTGAGAGTTGTGTTAACAAGTCTGCAGAGCTCAGCTGTGTGCAGCTTGGTGCTCTTTCTCATGGTGTGATTGTGAGAATGGATCCTACAACAGTATTTAGCACTCTTAAGTGCTGCTGTTTGTTTCAGCTCATGAGACTTACCAAAGCTAGCAGGGAGGGACTGCATCTTAGAAGAAAACCTCTCTATCCACCATTTCAGTGTGGAAGTTTCTGTGTCCCAGTATTTCACAGCCCTATAGAATGTTACCTATTTATGACTGAAACCAGCCAGAGCAGTGTAGGATATGTTTGTGAGTTGCTGTCACCTTTGGAGTTGGCATGACTGATTGCAAAAACACTCCCTACTCTGAGTCCATGACAGTTAAATGAGTTTGCACAGATGGGTGCTGAAGGTTGTTTGAACAAACTTGGTTTTAACTTGGAAATAGACTAGGAAACATTCCTGTGATGAGGGAGGATTGTTGTAAGAGGGGGTAGTAAACAGTTACTTATTTGGAACAATAATTTCTTAAGCAGTCACTGCAGAAATGAGTGTGACAGTGCTCAGAGCCATCCAGCTTCATGCACTTGTTAAAGGTATGGGGACTGATAATTTAAATGTACCTAAGTGTCGGGAGTGTAACCCTTGTGAAAACATTTGCCTGACTTTGCCAGATGATATTGGCATTGGATCTTTTCAGTTAGATTATGGTTGTGAGTATTTAACCAGAAGACTGGATAAAGAAAGATAAGGTAGAAAACGTCTAGAAAGAAAGCATAATTGAATGGCTTGGTCCTGTAGTTTGTGTTGTATGAAGTGCTGTTGTTTGGATCCTGAACATATGAAAAAAACCAGTGAAAATAAATTAATCTAAACAAACATTAATGCTGTGTGCAAGTATTAAGCATGAGGTTAGAAAGAGCCCTGAGTAAGGGATTTGCAGTTAAATCACCAGGATTTATTAATCAGTTTTTCTCTTGCCTACTCCAGGTAGTGCAAGCAACCGCTCCAGCACTCGGAGTATACTGAGTGTCAGCAGTGGGATGGAAGGAGATAGTGAGGTAAGCTCTCACCTCTGCTATGTGCTGCTCTGCTGTCCTTAAGTACATGCCTTTGTTTCCATGCAAAAAAAGGAAAAAAAAAAAAAAAAGAGCTCAGAGCTGGCATTGCACTTAGAGAAATGCCAAAACGTAGCAACTTATTTCGTGAAGATACCAAGAACCAAATTCTGCTATTTTGTTAACACTTCTCCGCATTTTTGTAGGACAGTGAAGTCCCAGAAACAGCAAGGAGCCGCAGCCCAGTTCCTCACCAAGTAGAGAGGCTTCCTTTCCCAGAAAGGCCACCCAGAGTGCCTCCTCGAGGTGCAAGCAGGTAAAACCAAAATGCAGCTCAGAATGTGTGCTTTCAGTGAATCCATATGGAAGCCTTGGATAGAAAGCAAGGCAGAAAGTGAGTGTGTTTTTGAACAAAGTCTACCAGACTGCTGTCTGCCAACACACACTGTTAGGAATTGTAAGGTCATTGCTTTTCATCTGTATGTGGAGGAATCTGTTTCCTAGTTGGTAACAAGGCTGTTGCAGTGCTGTCCCTGTGGTTCATGCACAGTAAGGGGCAGCACTAGTGAAGCACACAATGCTTGTCATAGTAACACTGACCTAGGTGGAGTTGCATTCTGCCCTTGGCAGAGATTTAGTACCTGATTCTCCTGAGAACATCCTCTTGGAACATACAAAGTGTAGTGCAGGGGGAAGTTCCTTTCGGCATTCACTTGGACTTCTTTCTTTTTACAAAGTTCAGATCTCTCCAAAGCATATGTGTTTACACATTACTGGCCCCAAAGAAAGAACTGCACTGGTTTTATAAAAGGTGTTGAGAAGTTTTGCCTTGATTCGATCATAAACTTATATAACTTGTAGACATTCCTTTAGTCCAACCAGTGCAAGTCTATGAAGTCTGTTCCCCAAAAGGTTCTCTCAGTACAAATAATAATAAAATTCTCCAACTGTTAAAGCAGTAATTGCCACTGTGTGGGTACAGCAAGGTCTGTGCTGTCACTTGGCTTTGGCAAGGATATAGCTGGAATTTATCTGCAGTTAGTTTGAAAAAAGGTTTTGAATCTTTTGATCTCTTCCTATTGCATCTTCATTTCAGGAGAAAGCTACCATACTATCAAAGTTTTACTCCAACCAACTAGCATCTCTTTCTAGTAACAGTAGAATTACTGCAGCTGAAGAACTGAAGAAATAGCTTGGACAAGAACAGTGGCAGCTTGGCATCTGCTCTGTTGCTGAATCAGCCTGTTTTTCTTCTTGTATGATTATAGATTGTACAGTATGCTTACATATGATGTTACTGCATGCAATGCGTTGTTCCAGAACTCTATTTTCTACCACTTTCACATATATTTTCGTTTTCTGTCTTTTTATAGGCCTGTAAGCTGTGAAGGCTTTTATCCTCCACCTGTGCCCCCAAGAGGTCGCTGAATCTTTCAACATCTGTGGAATATGAGATTTTTTTTCTGTTTATATATGTGTTTGTACAGATATTTTTGGCCTGTCTTAAATTATTTATAAGTGGGACCCAAATGAATTCATTCCCTTCATCATCCCTGAAAGTCTGGTGGCTTTTCCCATGATTTTCACTGGGACTTTTTGGCATTCTGTAACTTTTTTTTTAGTTGGAAGAATTTTGATGCTTTGGGGCTTCAAGAAAAAGTATCATCATTGGGAAGAACACTGATGTGTATCTTGGGAACCCTGCACCAACACGAAGATGCCATTTGATCAAGAAAGCACATGTGTCCTTCTAGGAACTAAATCCTGATAAACGTTGTTACCAAACCTCTCAATACAGTCTATCAGGGCTTGACTGGAAAACATGCTTAAAAAGTTAAGAAAATGTTTGAAAAGTGCTCATTACAGCAGGAGCAGGTGAATGTACTGCCATTTGGCATAACATTATGGATACAATTATACTGACCTTTCAGAAGGTGTGGCATCTCCCTTTAGCAATCATTAAACCATGGGGGGGGGGGGGGGGGGATGAGAAATTGTCTGCAAGAATGTATTTTGCATACAGCCTTGAAAATGCTTTTCCTGTTCCCTCCCTGAAGAGGACAGACAAGGTGTTGTGTGTGCTGTATTCACCAGGAAAATTCCCAAGACAGGGACCTTCTGTATCACCAACCAACTGTACTTAAACCCTTCTCAGCCAGGGTGCAGGTATTGTGTTACAAAATCATGACTGAGCTCTCAGAGAAAGAATTGGTGGAAGTGCTGTGTTCTGTGTCTTTTACATGTGGTCATTATAGCAGCAATATGAAGGCATTTCACTTTATACTCTGGAACAGTAGTGAGTCTCCCAATATTAGTGCACACTCCTCACAAATATCAGCTGTATTTTAGCTGGCTGCAGCAGAAACAGACAGCCTGGGGGCTGGACTCAGCTTGCTTACTGTTCCTTTCTACCAATGTGAATCTGTAGCAGCTATGGCCAGTTTTTTCTGCCTGAGGGCTTACAAACTTAAGGCTTCTTGGTTTGGCTCTCTTCCAGACCTTGAAATCTTCTGTGCATATCCCAACCCCTGGGGGACAGGCTTAAGGCTCCGGTTGTCCATGAGTGACACAGATGGGTATTCTACAAGATAATATTCAGGGTAGAGAATTAATCATCATTGCGTATTTTGTTTCCTGGGACGGAAGAGGGGGAATGGCTTGAGAAACAAGACAGATACATTTGTATTAGGTGATCCCTCAAGTATAGGTAGGGCATGTGGAGCTTCTGTCTGATCGTGTCAGCTCCCCTTCATCTGGAGGAGAGAAGGTGAGGGAGGGAGTTGCAGTTCCTTTCTCTTGCGGGGTGGCAAACTCAATTTGGGAAGCTGCAGAAGTGACCGCAACCATGACTTGACCAACACTGGATGAAGGTGGAGAAGCCCTGCTGTTTTCAGGGATATGGGCATATACTAAATGCCATCTATGCATTAGACTGATAGGATTTGGGTGACTCCAAATGCAGTTCATGTATCTTCTCCTTTTGATGACAGAGGGATGCAGGCGTTGTGCTGCATACACAGCACAACAGATACAGAGGTGTCCTTTCTGTTTTATTTTATTTTTTAAAGGAACCTCAGTGCTGTCTCCAGTAACTGCCACTATGGACTCTCAGTAACAGCTGGCTTTTTCTCACTGGAGCCAGGGGAATGATGAGGTGAGGGCTGCTTTCCTGAGCTCTTCTTGGAATGAAACAAGATTTCCAGCACTATTAGCTCAAATTGGAAGGAGGGAAAGAGGTTTTGGTGCTGAAGTGAAGAAAATAGTAGCAAGGATAAGTGAAGAAATAGGGATAAAAGAAATAAACCAAAAGAAGAAATTCAGCAGCTTGATTGTCTTCAGCTGTCACATGCTTTGGTTTGCACACAGCTCCCTGGTTTTGCTTAAAAATTCCCTATCTTCTTGGTGCTGACTGCAGCTGTGCCTCAGACCTTGAAGCTGTGATAAGAGGAATTTGTCTGCTTTCACATCTGCTAGGTACATCATAAAGTAGAATTATAGGATATGGGTAAAACTGTAATAAGGCAGGAAAGGAAGAGCAAATTATAAGTGTATCATGAAGATTTTCTTTCAGCACTGTTGGACTGGCGCAGCTTACCTGCTTAGCCACCAAAGTGCGTGTTCCACATAGGTTGGATTCATCTAGTTGCTTTCAGCCTCTTACATTTCAATGTATGAAGCCCCTGTATCTGTATTTTGTGCTGGTGAGCATGTGGTGTGTGTTGCTTCCACCCAGGATGAGAAATGCACTGAAACTGAAGATCAGAAGAGACCTGAGAAGAAAACAGCCTGCATGCAGATTGCTGGTTACTTAAGAGTGTGCTTGGGAGGGAAAGCGGAAAGGGAAATATGAACAGTGTTTCTGATGCATAGAAGAGTTCAAGGACTGAACAGATAATAAAATCACTTGTAAAAACTTAAGTGGACTGGCCAATTATAGGGGCATCAACCAATCCACCAAACTCAGGTGCCAGCTGGCAGGCCTGGCGAAGAGCGTTTGTTCTTTGTACAGCATGCCTTGCAAACCCTGCTGCAGCAGATGGCTCTGGTTGGCCCTGTTGCTGACTGAGAGACTTAAGTACTGAATAAACTGAAGATGCTGAAGCCTTCTCTCTCTGTCTCCCAAGGGTAAGCTACTCTATTTTGGACTGAGATGCAGTGACTAGAAAGAAACATATGGTGTTATCAAAACTGTCTAGGTTTTTTTTTTTTTAGTCTGTATGTAATACAAGCATGGATTTTCCATGGGTTTTGGCAAGTATCTCTACAAGGACCTTGCTTCTACTGGAACAGTGCATGCACTGTCTCCTGAATCTCTGGAAAAGGCTTCATATAAAAATACCTTGTGAAATATGTTCAGGGAAGGTAATACTGAATGTGTAAAACCACAAGAGGAAGAACTTTCAGCATAGGTATGATGGTCACAGGGAAATCTGTTTTCTGTGTCATTTCTACAAGGCATGGATGACACATAACAGCATGGAGTTCCTGCCTTCTGCTCATGTCGTTTATTGTCTGCTTATTTGTTGGCTCTCTTTATTTGAGAAGATGGTTTAGCCTCCAGCCCTTTTTAAAAGAATATATGATAGCTTTTGAATTTTTTACTCCATTTCTTTAATTTAAAAGTTGTCTGATGAATTAATGTTCAATACCATGAGCTTTTTGGATTGGAGGCTTTGTTTGGTTTGCCTTTTCTTACTGTGGACTTGTAGTTTGAGGTAGGTCCAAGTTTAGAGGCAGGTTTGTGGAAACTGTCTTAGAAACCTTAAAAACTGACAGAAACCTTACCCTGAACAAGGTCCAGGTGCGGCTGTGGCATCTCAGTGCCCGCCCTGGGCCCCTGTGGCTCCGTGTGCTCCGCTGCTTGTGCCACAGGCGTAGAGAATGGGCCTGTTTCACAGAATCACTGAACTGACGAGCTTGGAAAAGACCTCAGAGTTCCACCTCTGCCTGAACAACACCATATCAACTAGACCAGGTCCGATCTTTCCTTAAACACCCCCAGGGCCAGTGACTCCACCGCGTCCCTTGGCAGCCCCGTCCCACGTTTGATCAGCCCTCCCGTGAAGAAATTGCGCCTAGTGCCCAGGCTTGAGGCCATATCCTCCTGTCCTGTCACTGGTTCCCGGGGCGCAGAGACCGACCCCGGCCTCTTCGGGGCAGTGGGAGAGAGTGACAAAGGGTCTCCCCTAGGCCTCCTCCTCTTCAGGCTCCACAACCGCAACTCCCTCAGCTGTTGCCCCCAGGACTTGTGCTCCAGAGGGCACTTGTACACAGCCCTGCGGCCCGCTGTTCCCAAACACCTTTAGATTATTATAGAGAGCGAAACGAAATATCAATTACAATTCCATCTCGTGAGAACGGCGCTCCCCCACGCTCCGGCAGGCCGCGGTGTGCCCGGGGCCCGCGGGCACTGCGCGTCCCGCCCGCCCGCGCTCTGTGCCCGCCCCGGGCCGCCCCTGGCCGCCGCCCGCCCCGCGGGGCTCCCGTAGCGCTCCCGTAGCGCCCCCGCGGTTCCGGCGGGCGGGAGGGTGACGTGGCGGGCGGGGCGGAAGTGGCGTCGGCGGCGGGCGCGGGCCGGTGCCGCGGCGGGGCCTGCTGGGGACGCCGAGGCCCGAGATGGCGGCGCCCGGGCTGCTGCTGCTGCTCCTGCCGCTCCTGCCGCTGCGCGCCCGCGCCGACGAGCACGAGCACACGGTGAGGCGGCGCCCGGCTTCCCCGGGAGCGGCGCTCGGGCCGCGGCCCCCGTGCCGCCGCGGCGCCGGGATCGCGGCTCGGTGGGCGGGAGGGACGGGGAGCCACGGGCCGCGGCCTCGGGGGGAGCGGGCGGCCGCCGCCCCGCGGGGCTCCCTCCGCCCCGCTCCGCCGCTCGGGCTGTCGTGGCCGCGCGGGCCGGAGCCGGGCCCCGCGCTCTGCCTCGGCGTGAGGGGGACGCCGGGGCGCTCGGGGCAGGGCCGCCGGTGCCCCGATCCGGTTTGCACATCCTTGTGCGGCCGGGCGGGGTGTCCCACCTTTTCCTGGAGCAGATAAACGGCCCGGCAGGTACGCGTGCTTTGTTTGGAGAGCGCTGTTTGCTCTGCCCTCCTCGCCGGGAGGGTGTTTGCTCTCGCTCCGGAGCACAGGTCCGAGCCGGAGCGCGGCTCTGACAGCTCCCCTCGGGAAGGGGCAGGGATGGCGTGGGAATGGGCTGGGAGTGAGAGCAGGACGGGGACTCCGCCACCGACCCGCAGGAAAAATGGGTGTGTAAAATACCGCTGGTTTGAGCGCTCACGCATTGGCGTGAGAATTGTTTCTCTGAAGTGCTCGCAATACTGCCCAAAAGGAATCTCTAGGAAAAAAATGCCTGTGCTTCGTCGGTTTCTGATTTTACATCGGAGTGTTGTTTCCCGTGGATGTCAGTGTGAGAAAGTGGAAGTTTGTGTGATAAGCTGAGATGTGATTTTGGAACGAAACTTTCCTCCTGAAAACTTTCTTTGTTTCTGTCAAGTGGAGTGGGTTAGAATGTGGCTGTGATTAAACACTGGGTCTGTGTGACTGTCAGGACTTCTTTTGCTCTTGAGCAGCCTGGCTGGTAAACACTCGCTGAGTTTCTTAACATAGTTTTCTCAAGGTGAGGTGTGGTAGAGCCTACCAAGTGTTCTTAATAGAACAGATAAATAGTATTGATAGTTTTTGTACGAGTGGTAGGTAATTAGTTGCCTTATTCCGTGCATTTTTGAGGACTTTAAAACTGATTAGAATTGTATTTATTTTTTGAAAGGAAAATGGATTTATTGGTGCTGCAGTTAATGACAGAAAAGTTAATCTAATATTCAGTACTTTCAAGGAAAAGATATTCTTTGAACTAGTTTAGGTCCCAGTTTTGTTGCTGAACCTATGCTTTAGAGTGAAGCTTCTGCTGAGGTGAGATGGTTTTCAGCATAGCACTGTGTTTATTTTAAGGGCTGGTTGACTTGAAGGATTATTCATTATTAAATTTATATTGGTAATCTTCTAGGGAAAAAATATAAAGCCATCACTGAATTTATTTGGGTTTGAGCTCTCCCTTCAAAAGTGATCTCTGATGTTTTTTTGGTCTTCTGAATGATAACTTAAGCAATTACCCATGGAAATCACAAGTTCCTTTTGAAGGCTTGTCATTTTTTCATCTAAGCTATTCAGCTCTGAGAGATTATCAGTCTATTTTGGTTTAGCATTCTTGTTCACATAGTGTCCCGTTTATTAACTGGATGCGTTATGTGATAGGTTAGGAATAGTCGGTGTAGAAAGACAGTTACCCTTTTTTTGGAAAGCTGCCTCCTTGCTTGGGTATTTTGATATTTTAATCTTGTGTGGGAGGTTGGAGTGGAAGCATTAATAGCATGAATGAAACGTGACCAGGGTTTTGTAGTAGTTTACTGATTTTAAGGTAAAGAACCTGAAGGAAATACTCCTTACATACTGCATTTTAATGAATTTCAGTTTTAAACATGACTGCAGTTGGAAGATTAATTTTCTTATAATCAAAGTGCTTTACTATATTTTGAAGGCTCTGCTCACTTTTGGAGAAAGGGAAGGGAAATTTAGGTTTTGGTAATCTCAAACCAAATTTTCACTGACTTTAAAACTCGAGACCTGTTGGTAGGAATACACATCCTTATTCTTCCATTTCCTCAGTGTGCAGCTCCCTGAGAAGGTGTGCTGGTGCACCCTGACACAGCTGTACAGGCTCTTACCAGGGCTCGGCATGTTGGACATACAGAAGTGCTGTTTCAAGCTTTTAATGCTGCTATAACATGGAATTGTAAGCAGTGTGTGCTGTAATATGTATTATATATGTCCTTTATTTTATAATTGTGGACTTCTAAGCAAATAGTATAAAAGGTAATTGTGAGGACTGTGCATGAAGCTCTAGGTCTGTGCAATTGTTTCTGGAGATGTTAGGTATGGATAGTGTCATTGAATCAACAGCTATATCCTTTATCTTAAATTTGAATTAGTCTCTAAAAATCACATCTGCCTTTCTTTGGATGAAAAGTAGTGTAAATACAATTATAAGATTATGACGTGGGTATTTAAAATGAACAGTAAGTAAAGAGAGATTTTTGACCCATCATTTAAAATCTCCATTTTCTAAAGACAGTACAGCAGCATAACTTCAGACCACAACAGAACAGTTTATCAGGAACTAACTGAAAACTTGTCTGGTGATTCTTTAACTTACTTTCACGCTTCAGAGCATGTCATGTACTTGTTCATTGCCTGTATTATAACAATTGTAACATTTTTTGACAGTTGTCCTTTTATTTGTGGAAACGATAGTATCAATGGGGCACTGGTGGCCTTATCGCAATGTGTACTGGCCCTGCGGAGACAGGGCAGGGGGGCTCCTGCCTGGCCTCTGCTTTCACATCTTCTGTTGCTAGATTTGTTGGAATTGATGATGAAATAGACAAACCATAAAACATTCTGAAATATCCTGTGGTTTTTCTTGCAGAAGGATGGTCTAGAGAGTAGGTAGCATTTTAATTTTAATGTTGCTTCAGTTTAATTGTCTGTGGTCTGCAAAAATAGAAATACATGAAAAACATTGAAAAATAAACAAAAGCCATCCTATATTGTGTAGCAAAATTCCTAATTTAATATGGTTGAGAAAAGCATTTTTGTTTGACTTATACCCCGATGAAGTACATTAAAACCCTGAGCATGTAAGGCTTATTTAAAATCAGTGTATAAAATTAGGAACTTTGTATAGTATCTGAAAATAGTCAGTTAGAGAAACACAGTGGAAAACATTTCAGTTCATGTAAAATACTTATTTGCATGTGAAGCTGTGCGCAGATGAGCTGCCTGATTCCTCTTTGAAGTTGTGTTTCCATTTTGAAGAGGTGAAATAAATGTCATGGAAGCAGGACGTGGTGTGCCTGAGCAATCTCGTGCATCTAGGAAGTGTCACAGTAAAAGTACTGCACGTACAGTAGTTCAGCCTGTGCCACCAGTGCAGTTCTAGACATATCTTGGTGAGGCCTAAAATTCAGAGAGAAATAAAGAAATGTTACTAGAAATAGACCTGCTTTGTCCCAAGGAGAGCATGAGGCTGACATCCACAGTTTTATAGGGTGTGGGTGTGAGCTGCAAACACTGAGTATTGTCACAGTGCTCAATAGACAGAATATCTGTAAGATACTGAGGAGTACAAGCCTGGGATATTACTCGCCAGGTGAGTCTTGCTTGCTGCCTCCTGTATTTCTTGTCCTGTTTCTACATCTTTGCTTTGCCAGTAACAAATAATGTTGGTCCTTTTTTCCCCCTGAAAGATGTGCATTATGGAGAGTGTCAGTCCAGACTTCTATTCAAAGAAAGGAGGAAGATTGCATATTATCTGAAAGAAACAGTCTTGATTTGAATTTATTTTGCTGAATCATCACGTGAGATTTGGCAGTTGTAATCCTCTTTTTGTCTCCTGTCTTTTTTTTGTAAAGTGTTTTCTGGGTTTAAAGAAGAATATCAGCAACCTGACAGTCTCATCCTTTTCTGCAACCTTTCGTATGCTGACTTGATCTAGCCTTAATTGTTTTGTAGAATAAATAGTCTGGTTTTGGGGTTAGCATGCTAATTTCTACAGTTGTGCAAAGAGAATGTAGTTGCTTTCTACACCATGAGTGCCCTGTTGGGTAACAGAAAAGAAATGTGCATGTGCTGTACTGAATGTAGTGTCAGTATTGCTATACTTGAACGGTTTCTAAACTGTATAGATGTATGGAAATTGTCTTTTTATCAAGCCTCAAAGTGGTGCACACCCCCAATTTTTCATTAGTTGTGTTTCATAGAAGAAACCCACTCCTGGCCAGGTCAGACTGCCCGAGCTTCCTGCCACTTTAGTGTTCTGCAGGGAACTAGAGTGGACCCATCAACACCAGCAGCAAGGAAGAACTGTAGATGTGTTGGATGTGATTTTAGCTTGCACGGGCACATCTCTGTTGCTCAGTGCTCTGAACAGGCAGCGTGACCAATATTGTGCTGCTTTGGAGCAGATGTCCTCAGCTGCGATGAGAGTTGTAGATGATATGTAGTTGTACTTGAGGTGCAGCTACACCTGGTGGAGGAGGTTGGTCCTCCATCATCTGGTTGGCAATTACAGAAAAAAGTTTCTGAAGGTTTGTCTCCGTTAGCTTAACAGCTATATGGTAGGTTACTTGTGTCGATGCTGAGACTTTTCAGGCTGCCTCTATAAATATATCATTATATATTCCATATAGTTACAGAAATTACTAAGCTGATACTAAGCTTAGTGCAGAAAAATACGCAAAGCTTACAGACATTTTTTCATAAATTACAGTAAGTGAAATATAAATAAAATGTGTTTTGTAGCCTTCTCTCACATGTAGAAGTACTGAACTCTGTGAGTTGTGGCACTGCAACCAAATTGTTAAATGCTTGTGTCTGTGAATATAATTAGGATCTCTTAGCTACATGCAGTATATTATCCCTTCATGTGAACCACAACCAGAAGAGCTTGGTGAGATACACCAGAGTACAGATTGCAGCATCTTATTTGTTGACCTTCTTTTTCTTGTCATTTACTATGTTCATCTTGGCTTACTTTATGTTCTCTCTCTCATAGCATGACCTTTTTGCTGAAAGGTGTGATATATGTAAACCTTCTCAAAACCCAATAGTCCTCATAAGGGGGTGAGAGTACAGTCTCCTACAAGATGCTCTAGTGCTTTGTCTTGCCTAAGTAAGTTTTCCTTTGTGTTGGCACGGTGGGTTGTTGTAGATGTTTTGATATTATGAAGGCACTAATGAAACAGAAAAAAAAGAAACTGGACAGAAAACCCACCCTCAAACCGCCACGCTTGAACTCTTAAATTGCCCTGTGTTCTTGCCACCAAATTACCCTACCACTAGGCTAAGAATGCCAGGATGAGGTATGTCATGTCAGAGAAACGTATTTAAATGTGAAAGCTCATTCTTATAATTGACAATGAGCAAAACCCAACGAATGTGGAGGGAAGAAAATGTCCTTCAGTTTCTGCTAGACACCACCCACAAATTCACTCTGGAGGTGCTTAAGTGGTTTTGCTTACTACAATGCTCTTCATTTGAGGAGGCCACTGGGGGCACCTGATGGACGACAGGTGTCTCTGCCTAAGGGCTGCACGGAGTGAGGTGTGGCCTGGGCTGACTGACATGTTGTGGTTGTTTATGTAGCAGGTCTGAAAAGATTTATCTCGTGCTGTTTTGGAGTGGTTGTGATAAAGGAGGAAGCAATAATTGCAGAGTGAATTCTTTGCATCTGTTTGATGTGGCCCCTTTTCTCTCTAGAGCAGGCTGATGGCATCTTGGAATCATTGTGGGAAAAACTTGTAAGCCCTGAAGAAGGACTAAGCCCCATGCAGATATGAGACAAGCAAAGACCAGATTTGTTATTGCAGATGTTGTAATTACTATTTAGTTACATTGGTAGATCAGAAAACATAGCAAGATTTTGCATATTATGTTCTTAATCTGTTGTTTTCTGCCTTGCCTGTCACTTCTGGTATAGTTCCAAAAATGTGGAGGTCCCAGCTCGGTATGAGGCATGTCAGAAACAAGCAGCTAAGAAAAGCAGTGGTCAGTGCTTTCTTTATTCAGGCAAAGATGAACTCACAGACCTAAGGATGTTGTCATACTCTATTACTGAAGGTTGAACAGAGACAGGTCAGCTCACATGTAAGCTGTTTGGTACAAGTAGTGCTAAAGTGGGCTCTTGACAAGTTAAGACCATTTTGAGAAAGGACTGGAAATATGTTCTGCAGAAGAAACAGAAGACATGTTAGAAATAACAGGCTAGGAGGAGACGGACCAGCTTGTCCCGTGCTCCCTTGGCAAGAGCTAGAGGCAGATTTGAAGTGCAGATTTCAGTGTCTGCTTCTGCAGCTGAGGGGCTTGGAACTGTGATTTTGCATTTTTTCTGTTTTCTTTACCAACTTTCTTAGGACAACTGTGCTGCACTGCTATAACCTTTCTGGTTGCTGGCAGAGAGGAAGAATGTCTACTTTCTCTTGCTTTCTCTTGTTTACTTTTTATTTGATGCTTCTTTGACATTCTTTGCCTGTCAGAAATGCTCTGAAGTGTGTGCTCTGCAAAGGGGCAGGTTTGTGAAACTGATAAGTGTTAGGTCTCTACTGCAGCTCAGAATGAAATTAGAAAGGTATTTTAAGTTTCTTTTTGGAAATCACTCACATAAGAGGCTGGAATGACCTTTGTACATCCTTGTAAACAAAAAAGATAAGCCTTTAATTGAGATGGTGTGTTAGTTTAAAGGGGTTATTTTCCAAAGCATGTTTGATTAAATGCTTGAGTTTAACTTTTAAACACTTCATCTGAATAATTTTTTTTCATTCTGCATATACCTAATTATTTCTGCATTAACCTCTTGGTATGACCATGGTTGTTCAGAATAAATGGAGTTGAAGAACCTCTGTTCATTTGTTAAAAAGGGAGATACAGAACTTCAGTATTTCAGCTGTGCACTATATAATAGTTATGTCTAATTAACATTTTACTTTATTTTCTTCTCCAAGGTGTTCTGTCTGTGTTTTGGTCTTATAATCGTACTTTATACCTCTGTACCTAAAAAAACCTCAGGACCTATATAGTGTTTTACTTTAATGTGTATGTAGTTGTAGGTAGTGTTTTTTTCTGCCTTAGAAGTTATATCTCTGTGCTTGTCCCTCTTATTCTGTTGAAATTACAGGTGAAGAAGTTGTGTTGCATGAGAGACTTTGTGTAATAGTCGGCAAATCTGATACCTCATCCAGATGCATACAGATATAATGCAAATTATTATTTCAGATAATTTAATTTTCCTGAATTCATCCAGTATTTGAATACTGATAGATTAATGACTTTAAGTACTTTTTTTGTTGTTCAGAAGTAATAAGGGCTTGAAAAAAATTACTGGCTCCTAGACAAGGAGTATCTTTTCCTAACAGTAGCTATGGAAAGTGAAGAGTGAGTGTTCCCAAAGAGAATCTCATGGCAACCCCCAGACTTCTTGCTGTTCTGTTTTTTCACTATGGGAATGTGGGAAATGCATCAGTTCTTCTGTATGACTTTGGCTCTTGGCTACTGTAGGTATGCAACAGTTTAATTTTAGTGCTTCCTGTGAGGCATTGTGCTCTTCTGGGAATTTTGAATGCAATTTATACCCAAAAGAAAGGGAGCTGCATTTTAGGAAAATACAGAGTATCTGTCAGTGTGGGTAGATTGACTGCTTTGCTAATATCTTGTTTAACAAGATGTTAATTTGGTGTTTCCTTTCTTTCAGTTGAGATCAGCAGAGTTTTGCTTTTAACTGATCTGTGCTTTTACAAAATTAGTAAAAGCTTAGTTGTTTTCAAGACTTCTGCTTTTTTCCACTTCTGCTCACTGCATCTTCTACGTTTTTCTTAAATCCCCCTCGTCTGATACATCACTGATGGGCTCTAAGAAAAACTGTATGATCAACTTGGCTTTTTCTTTTCTACGAAAGCAGGCTGAAACTTTATCCTAGAATCCCTGTCATGATCAACTTGGCTTTTTCTTTTCTACGAAAGCAGGCTGAAACTTTATCCTAGAATCCCTGTCATGCAAAAGACAAAAATGCTCATCTGTCTTTAAATGTGACTGTTGCCCGTGATTGAGCAACCCTGCCCTGCTAGTTTACATGAATGAGAGCTTCTTGAACATTTTTATTCTGCTGGGCTTCTCATCTAACTCAATAACTTTATCTTTCAGTACCAAGATAAAGAGGAAGTTGTTCTATGGATGAATACTGTAGGACCCTACCACAATCGCCAAGAAACATACAAATACTTCTCTCTCCCTTTCTGTGTGGGATCAAAAAAAAGCATCAGCCATTACCATGAAACCCTAGGGGAAGCACTTCAAGGAGTTGAATTGGAATTTAGTGGTCTTGACATCAAATTTAAAGGTAAGTGATTCAAAGTGCATTTAAAAAATACACAAACTCTTCAAATTTGATCTTTTAATGAGAAGAACTGAAATTTTCTTCCTGCTAGCAACTGAGTGTGTTTTATATTGTTGCTTGATACACCCTGCAAGGTTACTTCCACTGGCTTTTGAGTTTACAGTGGTGTTTCCATCTGTGTGCCCTTGAAGGAATATGCTTGCAGCAGGTACTGCTTCTGAAGTAACTGATAAAATTTTACAAAGTAAAACTAAGTTTTCTGCATATGAATGTTTAGTTGTTATTATTCCAGAATTAATATTCTGGAATTACCAGTTCTGAAGATATAATTTTTTCCTGTGATGATGAATACTTGCAGACTCACTGCAATTGCAAGGGAGTAGCAAGGGTTTAACATCTCAAAGTTCTACCTCAACACGAAGTTGGTGATTGTATCCTTCTGATTACTGTCTAGTTTAAAATAACTTTGACAAATACCTTTGTAGTACTGTCTCTAACTGATATGTGAGTAAAGATGGAGCAGGATGAAGCTGGTCTGTTTGGGTTTTTTTTTTCCTGTTGTTTCCTGTCCTCACCATCTTGCCATACTGTTCCAGAAAAGACATTTAACTTCTTTTGCAAATATATCTTTCTTGCTGTTAAGGTCTGAGTCTTCTGTTGCATAATTTCTGAGTGTGTCCTTTCAGATATCCGTCGCTAGTAGTTGCAGAACTTCAAATAATAACAGATTCTTCTTGCCTCTTGAGTTTTAACATTTATTAATTTAAATTCAGTTTATGTTTCTATGTTTCTTTTTTTTTTTTCCAGAACACTGCACTTCATTGCATCAATGGTGCTTAACTGGTTGGAGAACTTAAGCGTAGTATCTCTTGTCTGAGCATTTGTAGTCAGATGGGATTTAGTTTCTGTAAGCTGCAAAAGTTTTATCCAAACTGGACATCTGCAAAATAAAGACCTAATGATGTTTTTGCTAGCAGTATGATAAATTGAATAAAAGATTTTTAGAAAGTTTGTTAATATCTTAAATTCTTCATAGTTTTTAAATTTGCATAGAGGATAGCATTGCCACACTAAAGGAGTTTGGAGTTGAATCTTTCCTTTTTAGAAAGAAACAGTACCCGTACAAGCACTGGGAAACAGTCCTACTACTGGTTTGTTACACTTGTAGCCTGCAGAAAATTTTACTCAATATTGCAGAAACAGTTTTCTTGTCAAACCTCATAGAGTGTCCTCAGAAACACAAAATGGAAAGAACAGTGAAGGCAACCAGCAGCAATTCAACACAATGGTGAAGATTAATAAAACTTCTTATACCAGAGTATGGTAAATGTTTGTTTGTACAGCCAGTTTGATGTGTGATTTTTACGTCCTTTAAGTACCCCAACTTTACAAAGAGATTCTTTTATTCCTGTGACAAATGCGCTCCCTAGGTGCAGCACCAAATTGAAAAGACTAGAAGGTTTGTGAGTTGATGTTTACTGCTACGATGTAACCAATATACAGAATTGTTTAAAATTTAATTCTTGTTATTAACACCTTGAAAATTAGTAGGTTGATAATCCGTATTGGACCTGCAGTGAATTGAGCTCCCACCAAAGTGGCTGCAGGTCAGATGTTCCCAGTAAAGCAGATGGTACATGATAGCTGGTTGACTACTAAGTACGTGTACATGATGTGTGAAGCTGTACATGTGCACTTCTAGTTTTTTTCTCTTGCAGTCTGTGTCCTCTGCATAAACGATGAAGACAATAATCTCATTGCTGTTAACTGTTGTACAGCAGCTTCTGCATCAGGAGCTGTTTTAGTATTTCTAGCAGTGGTCCATGGAATGAAGTCTGAATTCATGGAATCAATTCATGGGAGTCAACTCTATTTTACTATCCTTAATCTGCTGTTAAAAGTATTAAAATACTATTTTTCCACATTTCAGAATAACAAGTATAAATTAATTGTAGCAGTAATTATTAGTATTTACTATGCAACTATGTAAAATTTGTATCATTCCTTGATACACAGGTTTTAAAAGTAAAGAAATAGAGCAGAGGATTGCAATGCCTAAATTCACTTTTTTAGAGGCTTAAAAGCTCTCATAAGCCCAGTGCAATTTATATCCAATTTATGTGTTGTAAAATTTGGAATTCTTAGACCAGTCTTTAAAGTTTAGCATTTATATAAAGAATTCTTTTCCACTTTGGTTGTTGAAATGTGATGGTAGCTCAGTGTTTTAATGACATTTTCATGGTAGACCTTTTTCTTTGCCAAAGTGCTGTTCACTTTTTTTTGTAATTGTAACTAGACTGTATCCATGAAATTGAAATTCTTTTTTGTAATAGATAAGTTTTATTTCAGTGTGATTGATATAGGCTTCAAATCTGCATCAGTGTTCCAGAAGTTGCTGCAATTAAATTGAAACAGGGCTATTGGTGTTTCTGTGGTGGTTTGGTTTTTTGGTTGGTTTTTGTTCTCCCTTTTCCTTTGATGACGGATAGAGGCTTGGTTGTAGATTCATGTGTTCTTAAGTAAAAGATACAGCTTGCAAGAGTGTTGAGTATCTAAAATCTGCAGCTGAAATAATGAAGATAATAAGTAATTAACTTGCACAGATTTTCTTCATGAATATGTGAATCATATCTAAGTTCTGAGTTAACAGGCATCTGTGCTTTTCTTTATGTGCGTTTGGCATTATGGCAAGATTAACAGTTGCAGGCATTTCTTTCTCTTTAAGAGTATTGCATGAGTTTACAAAATTAAATTAGATTTGAACTTCATACTTTTAGGTTTTTATCCTCTGAAGTGGGTAAAAGAGAAATAGAGTTGTTCTAATAAATTAGCTTCTGCAATAAAAAATAATTCTCTTCTCAACATTGTTTGACTGGACAGCAGTAGCAGTATGAAGCTGCATGTTGTTCATCATACTCAAAAATTGTTTTGGCTACAGCTGTTATTAGCTGAAGTACTAAACTGTGTAAGTAAAACTGGTGGTTGAATCAGTCGGCAATGCCTGTATTTTTTGAACTAGAATAAAAAATTATGATTCTGCAGAAATATGCCCTTCTGAGAGTGAAGGTTTCCATTTGAACTCTGGTAGTTGTGACTGGTGGGGTAAATCTACAGTGTATCCGAGTCTCCATGAAGTAGTGTTTCTTGTATTAAGTGTGGCATATGGAAGGATACATGCAATCTTGCAAGAATAGCTGGATTTTCTTTCTGTTCCTATATGGGCAATGTTGTTCTTATATCATAGGTCTCAAATCTGTATAGATATCTGTGTGAAGGAAGAAATGAATTATTAACATACACTCATATTGTAATATAACTTCTAAGTTTTTGGTTGACTTAATTATCTTGTCAAGCTAAATCTAGGATAATAATGCTTTTTAATTAATATGTCAAGTTCTTTACTCAGGTATTTGAGTGACATCCTGTCTTACACCTGAGACATAGTAAATTATTAAATGTTTTGAACATCGGTACCATAGCGACTTCAGTTTGAAAAGTTATTTTTGATATTATCATACAGTGCCATTAGAGAAGATGGATTTAAAGAGGGAAAGGATTTTTTAACAAAATTGTGTTTTGTACTTCTTCAGAAATGTTACTGAATGACCATATTTCTAATGGAGAATCCTTCCCCTAAACTTTCTTCTGCAACACCTCTAGAAGGATGACATTTAGTGTTGTCAGATATAGTGGGGTTTTATATGGTTCATGTTTGAATAAAACCACATTGATCTGACTGTTCATAGGAAATTTGAAATCTGGCTAAGCACACTTGCTTTTCTAATGAGCCAAGCTTTTAAAAAATTTCCTGAATGTGCTACTGACATTGCTGAAGCTTTATTACGTAGCAAATACTACCTCTTTGACATCCCTGATACAGAGGCACCACGAAACCTGCCTTTAACTTCCTCTTCTTTTGCATTCACATCCAGCCATAACTTTGGTAAGAATTCTCTAATATGCAAAACCTTAGACCTGGTAAAGCTGTAGTGAAGTAGACATAGGGTTCCCCAGCCCCCAAATGCTGTTCTAAGCTTCTTTCATTTAATCATTTAACACTGGATTTAAGCTTGACCACCTAACCCTGTCCTGTAACTAAACAACAGCTTCAGCTGTCAGTGGCTGGAGAAAGGAGCACTTGTCTCCCTTCACTTATTTTAAAGGGAGGTGAGGGGAACTGTGCTGTGCCGTGTGGCTGACATCGTGTTCCGTATGTGATGTCATGCTTGTGTTTGGCGAGTATTGAATGAGATTGTTTCTAATGATTCCGCTGGGGTTTTGCGTGTGTGCCCTGGAGCAACTTGTAACACAGTTAATCCAGACTTAATTCTACTATCTCTGTGATGTCTTGTGGTATTCTGAATGCTGGCAATAAGATCTGTAAGAACGGGTGAAGACTGTTTTTTTTTGTGGCGTGCTGCTATCTGCAGCCTTGTGTCAGTGCAGTCGTTTCACTTCAAATGATATTCCAAAGTCTTTTTTTTTTAACAGCAGCAAACCTCACTGTTTATATACTAAAGCATTATATGCAGAATAGCTCATTTCAGTTGGTAAAACAAACAATCAAGTGGCAAATTCTTCAGTCTGAAAGCCCATGGAGTAATTTAGAGTAGGTTACAGTATAACTTACCTGTGGTGGTACTGTTGTGAGCCAGAGAGTCACCTAAAGCCAGCCTGGCCCCCAGAGTGCTTCTCTGAAACAGGCTTCTTGCTTTGGCCCTGGGAAATGCTTTCTTTAACAGCCTCTCTCAGTTTCTCTTTTACCTGCATTTTAATTCATGGCTTATTTTCATTTGATCTGTGTATTGAACAATCCTTTGAGTCAAAAAATGTAGTATTAGAAAGGTGTTATCCTTTATTTGAACATAGTGTGACAGTGAAGTGACAAATATTTCAGAAAGAATCCCTACTTAGCAACAAATCCAGAAAATGATGGTTCTGGGGTTTGTGGGTTGGCTCTTTTTTTTTTTTTTTTTTTTTTAATTAATGTCAAGACAATTTAAAAATCTGTTAAAATGAAAAAGTGCCAAGCAGAGGCATTTTGCAGGTGGGGGGAAATGTTCAAAAATATAGGATCCAGCTCAGTAGAGGCATAAGTGCAAACTTGAATTTGTAGGTCTGTTTCAGCTGTGGTGCCAACTTTTAATGGCTTCTTTCTCTTGAGTGTACCAGTATGGGCCCTGGGAGTGTTGTCCATGCACTAAAAGTCTTCTTGGTACATTTGTTGACTTGTATGGTTTTGCTACTCTTTTTTTTTTTCTCCAGAAAAAAGTTTTGTTGACCAGATGTACTTGGCATATTTTGATTTTTGTTGTTATCAGAGAAGTTATGTTTTGTGTTAGAAATATTCTGCCTGCCTGTGCTTTTTCCATGTAGCTGACCTGATTTTCTTTTTAAGCTTTATACTGTAGTTAGTGTATTGAAGAAAGTAAGCTGAATTTTGATACAAATTAGAGCTGTACTTAGGGCATAAATTAATTTTATCTGCTGAAATTGGTCCTCAATTCCAGTCATGGCAAAAAGAGGAGAAACTGGAATTCTTTACTTCTACTGTGTTTCACTATTTGTAGCATGAAAAGAATTACTAAGATGTAGATCAGGGAGCTTGTCTCTGAATCTGTTGCTACCTGAAGTCTTGTAAATGTGAGGCCTTTCATCTCTTCACTTGGAAAGGAGATGTTAGGGAAGGAAACTGGGATGCAAAAGAATGGCTGCTAACAGTATAGCTTAGGGATTGTAGATGTGGAAGAAGAGCTTTCTGGCTGAAAGAGGTGGATTTATTTTATTTCCAAATGCAGCCTCTTGTGCATTCTTTGCATTATTCTTACTTTTGTCTTCTCTCCTTTTTTTCTGTTTCTTTACTCTGATTGCTTTGTTTCTTCCTTAGTGCTAGTTTCTTCAAAATTGCTGAGAGCTTTAAAAAGTTTCAGGTTTTTTTTACAAACATTATTCCTAGTCAGTGAAGCTGATTATACTAAAACAGAGAGATAATGTTGTAAACAGTTTTAGGTATTTGTTAATAATTTCATACCTCTTGTTAAAGTTAGAGAGACCTCATTATCTGTTCAGGTGGATCTGCCATCAGCTTTTGTACCTTAATGTAGTGTGGGTGTAGCAGCAAAAGGACACTGCGAAACCTTTCCTTGTCCAGTATGTGGGAAGACTCTCTATTCAGAAGTGTAGATTTCTGAGCACAATCATGTGTTTGCTTTAATGGTTCCTTTTTAAGTGTCCTTTTTTGTTATCTACTTGAGGGTAGCCAAGAAGGCTTGAAGACTCCAACACTGTCCATTCCTCCATTTACTTGGTTTGCCTTTACTTTGAGCCATCTCATTAATAAATCTTTAACTGTGCTTTAATTTTTTGCAGATGATGTAATGCAGACTACTTACTGTGAAGTTGACTTGGACAAGGGAAGAAGAGATGCATTTGTGTATGCTATCAAAAATCACTATTGGTACCAGATGTATATTGATGACTTGCCAATATGGGGTGAGTGATATTATACATTAATGATTGGATTACACATACTCAAGTCCCATACTGGTGGGTTTCATGGAGTCATTTAATGACTAAACTTCATTACAAGAATTTCGCAAGAATATGAAACTTACATGCAAGTCAAATTCACAAGAGTATGAAATGAAGTACTAGAGGACCTAGTTTTAAGCTGCACCAGGAGAGGGTTGGGTTGAACATTATTAGGAAGCATTTCTTCACAGAAAGGGTGATTAGACTTTGGAATGGGCTGCCCAGGGAGGTGTTGGAGTCACCATCCCTGGAGGTGTCTCAGGAAAGACTGGTAGTGGCACTCAGTGCCACGATCTAGTTGACAAGATGGTGTTGGGTCACAGGTTGGACTCAATGATCTCAGTGGTCTTTTCCAACCTAATCAATTCTGTGTGATTCTGTGTGAAATAAGCTGAAGGCTTGTTGCACTGAAGGAGCAGTAGGATGGCTGTACTAGCAAAATACAAAATCAGTGAAAAGCTGGTTTGTTTCTCAAGCCCTGATTTAGTAACAGTAATCTCTTGGATTTAAATTTGTTCAAATGTTCAGGTGGTAATTAGATAGGTTACACATAAAGTCCATGTTAATATGATCATGAATAGCAAGTTTCATGAAATTATTTGAGAGCTGAAACTTTAGTTTGCTACTTTACTACTCATGCAAAAACTGTTTCATTTACTTTTATGTGGTAATTTTGTGGCTGTTAACAGTGTTGCTTTGTAATCCGTGTTTGTATGGAGTTTTATTTTATTTACTCATCTACAGTTCTCAAAATTTCTCTTGTTGAGTATTATTAATCTGGATTTAGAAGTGCTTGTGTCTTGAGTGAAAATGTATCTTTATTGCCATTGTCTCCTAAGGTCTCTGTGTTTTGTTGCCCCCTCCCCCCCCCCCCATAACCTGTGATCACATGCCTAGTAAAGAGTGCTCTGCAGATTGCACTTCACACTTGATACCAATCAACCAAACTCTCCAAGGCCTAATCTCCCTGTTGTAGATATAAACTGAAAGGAAATGAAAAACAGCCATAAAATGTTTTGGTAAGGTAGGGTCTTTGTTGCCATGAAAGAGGTAAACCTGCCGAAACTAAACAAAATCCCACAGCACCTGCAAAAATGCAGGTCATGCAAGAAAAGTTCTTTGATAGCTGGTATGAATAATGCTATCCATCATTCATTCCTTTTTACAAAGGGTGCTTTCTTTAGCTCTTTCTTATTTCAATTTGTTTTAGAAAATATCTGTCTGATGAACATGGTAGAAATATTAACATTTTATTTATTATTTATCTGGTAGCCAGGAAGGTCTGGGGTTTTTTGTTTTCTTCTAAAGTGTGTGTTTTTAAGAGATACCATTATAATGCCTGAAGAGAAGTACTTAAGTATTGATTTTGTTCTTTTCGTGTGATTTGCTTACTGTGTGTAATGGCTCTGTAGCCAGGCCTGGAGTAGACCTGAATTACTCTGTGTGGCCTTTACCGTACTACTGGTGCAATTGCTGGTAGGCTTTTTAAAGGCATGCATGAGTGACAGTTGTTACTACAGTATTTTTTATGGCTTTGGCCTTTCAGCAAAAGACCAATGAATTGTTTTTCTAGACTAGTGGCAGGTGTGTAGGCTTTGAATTGCCCAAGGATAACGGATGCTAAGCTTGACTTTTGGATTCCTATGTGGCTTTACAAGTCTTGAAGGCTTTGTTTTTTAGGGTTTATTTTTCTGGTTGTGTTTCATCATCAAAAATGCTGAGGAACTAACATACCTACTAAATTTTCTATACACTGACAGATTTTATGCTCTCAGCTAAAAAATATGTTTTCCTGTGATTCCAGTGTTTTTAATGTTTCCCAATAGTATGCTTTTTATGCACAAGAAGTCAGCTAGAAAATATGTAGAATATAGGTATCATCTTTCTAAGATATTAAGAGGCTGCTTTTGATAGTTTGGAACCAGGATCTCGAGCTGTGCTACATAATAGGGGACTACAGGATCATAAGTAATGGTAAAATTATGTAAGGATATAATCTGACATCAGGTGGAAAGCAAGCAGTGCTGACAGTTTAGGTCTCTGTCTCCTGCAGGTTAGGTAAAAGTAGCAGGACTGCAGATTGGTCAATATTAGCCTGACTTTTATTCAAAAAAAATAACGAGTTCTTGGTGGGGGGCTGAGAAAGGAGTGGATGCACCTGAACCAATCAAAAGTGTTTATTTGCCAGTCTGAATGAGTATTTTGGACCTTTGTGTTCTCAGTACAGTGGAGAAAACTGGGAATATAGCTTATCTGCAATGATTTTGGTTTGCCTGGGTCTCTGTTCAGCAACAGAAATGTTTCAGGCTCTGAGTGCTGCTTAAAACTTAAAGCACTGAGACTTGGTGCCAACTGAACAGTTTTTATTTCAAGTATTTCTGTTATGAATATGGCATGAATGATACTGTACACATGCCTCTGCCAGCTTGCTGATGCTTTTGAGTGTGTTGTGTAGACTTGTCTAGTAAGTACCACGTAATGTGGTGGCAGGTAGAGAGACTAAAGAAAGCAAATGTCTTTTGCTTGATTGTGTTTGCATAGATGTAACTATTTCTAAATAGTTACTAAATTTCAGTAATTATAATGAAGAAAACCATTAGGGCTGTTTAGGATAAGTGGGTGTAAGCACTGAAGTGGTTATGATGGTTATGATAGTCTCCAAATACTGAATACTGAGAAGGGGTTTTTGGTTTCATGAGGGTGGTGTCCAGAACTGGTCACCCTCAGCTTGCACTAAAAATGGCTTGTGCTGAATGACTTTTTTTTTGTTACTGTGGAAGGCTATCATGTTGATCCACTTCATTTGGATTACCTATCTTGAGAACCTTGTCAGCCAGCATCAATTGTATATACTCTATGACCCAATAACCTATTTTTTTCATTGTTGCTTCGCATCTTATATCTGGATTAAACCAAAATTTTGTTCCCTAAATGTAGATGGCTGGAATCCTTTTTTAGTGCTACCAAAAGAAAGCTCTCTCTGAAGAGTGTAAAAGAAAAGGATTCAGATGGTGCTAATGTTTGCTGAGAATTCTAGGCAACTTCTCTTTAATTCTGTTCTTGAAGCTGATCATTCACTTCTCTGGGCTCATCCAGATGCATTCATGGCACTCCTCCTGTTTCCTGGCAAACTTTAATTAAGTTCATCCTTTATGTTCTTTTTGGTTTTCCACCTTGCTAAGGCTTACTGATGCCAAACATTAGTTTTTAAAATTCTCCCTAGAAGTCCTCAAAATACCCTGTGAGGAGTACTGTATTTTCAGTAAAGACTAGGCATAAATTAACCTTTCTTAACTGCTGATAACTGAAGGTAATGACATCAAACTGCTGTTTGAGGACTCTGGAAGGTTTATATTCTAACCTGAAAAGGCAACCAGATCTTTTTAAGTGCATTCAGAAAAAATTATTCCATTTTATATTTTTTCCTGAATTGCTCTCCCACAGTGGAGAGAAAGACTAGGCTTGTTTGTTTCAGGACACTCCCTGAGTATGTGAAGCACTGTGTTAGTTCATTCCTTCAGTGAGTGATTGATCAGAATATCTTTTAAGTAGTTGAGAGGTCTATTTTGCATGGTTCTGGATACTACCAGATGGCATGGCAGGTGTCAGACTGTATGGTGAAGGCTCGAACTGGCACGTGTTTTGTGTAGATGGCATATATGAGGCAATCCTGACAGATGAGCATGAGTAGAAAAACTTGACAGAAAAATGCCACCTTGAAAATTAAAAAAACACAGGTGATGCACAAAGGCCCTTCCTTCATATACCTGGTGCTTTGTTACAGCCTGTTCCATATCCTTCACCTACTTGTTCTCCCATTCTCCTCACCCTTGTGCATCTTGAGTGCTGGTTTTTTAGTGACTTTCTATCTTGTATATCTTGTATGTGATCTTTGAGCTTGACATCAAAGGTGACACAGCCTGGGAATTTGTTGACTGTTGAACTTTTTCTGTTTTCACCCATCATAGCACAGTCTCTGGAATTCTTCTGCAGTAGATGAGGCATTTTGCACTAACTTACTGAAAATTAAGAACTTAATCATAGAATGGTTTAGATGATATGAGTTGGAAGGGAACATAAAGATCATCTTGTTCCAACAGCCCCTGCCCTGGGCAGGGACACCTTCTACTGTATCAAGTTGCACAGAGCTCCATCCAGCCTGGCCTTGAACACTTTCAGGGATGGTACAGCCACAACTACTCTTGGGCAACCTGTTCCAGTGTCTCACCATCCTCACAGTAAAGAATTTCTTCCTAATATAAAACCAGATTTTTTGCAAGCATTGGAAACTTCTGTGCAAACAAAAACAAAAAACATGTGTTGGGAAGTCAACTAATAAGGATTACAGAGAGAAAGTAAAATTTTTAAGAGGAAGAAAAAAATGACTGAATAGATAGATGGAATATGGGAAGCTCTAGAGGTCTTGGCTAAGATCTGTTTAGCTAGTTATTTATCTGGTAAGAATTGCAAATAAAAGTAGAGGCACTGTTGTTGGGTCTTCTGCAGTGCTTTTTGCTGCATGCTTTTTCTTTTGATACCATTAAAAAATGCTTCTTTCAGAGACCCATGGATTGAAAGTGGAATCCAGATATTAGAGTTGATTAAAAAAGCATAATGTTTTCTGTGTTCTCTTTGTTTATGTTGTTTATCTGGCAAAATTTTTGTAATGCATACTTTAAAAAAATAAGTGCAAAATGCTTGAAAAGCATACCTGTAATAGATGCCCACACTTGTTTCCTATGCAGGGATTGTTGGAGAAGCAGATGAAAATGGAGAAGATTATTACCTTTGGACTTACAAAAAACTTGAAATTGGTTTCAATGGAAATAGAATTGTAGATGTCAATCTGACCAGTGAAGGAAAGGTGAAATTGGTACCAAACACAAAAATCCAGATGTCATATTCTGTAAGTAATTTGGTGATGCACCTGTAATAAGAAATTCTGTATGGTGAAATAGCTCAAAAATAGGTACTTGTTTACTACAATATGTACTGATATGCTGAGCTGTGTTAGAGGAAGATGCATTTTCACTCCTTCAATTATTTTGTTTTCTTGCTGAGAAACCTTGATAGATTTATTAATAACAAATGTAAAATTGTGATTTTTGAAGTACTCAAACAAACTGGAGCTTCTGTAATGTGCAGAAAATTGTTTTAGTGGGAAAGGAAGATACCCTGAAAGGATGGAGACTAGAAGTATAGAGGACCTACAAGTAGGTACACATCATCATCATCATGTTTGGACTTCTGACATTTGTATCATAGGTTTGAACTGGATTCTGAGCTAGGATAAGAAGCCACTGTAAGCCTTTATGCTTTGCTAGCAATTAATACCAAAATTTACTTTGTTTTGCAGTTCCAGTAGAAATTTCTTATTTATATAACATAATTAATAAGGTTTTAAATTTCTTTTTCTGAAGCTCTTTGCTATGATACTGACTTGCAATGATAAAGGTAATGAATAAACAATGCTTGCTGGTTGAGACAAGTAATTTTTTTCAGTTTTCCTCTTTATTTAGTTGATGTTACTTAAATCAAGTGATAGTTCACTTGTCACGTTCAACACATTTGTATAGTGAAACCATTTTTTTATACGTTGCTTTTCTTCCACGCGTTAGTAGTGGATGTCAGCATAGGATTTTATTTCAGAGAATATTCTTGCCACAATTACGTTTCTCTTGTGCTGAATAAGTTGTATATTTTGAAGTGCAGATAACAGGGGTTTGTATGTGCTTTTTAGAATTACATTTACACTGATTTCCCTATTTTTACTGCAAAATTGATAGTAGAAATTTCAGAATTTGCTATTTCAAATTCTGCCAGCATTATGAAGTCCATTTGCTCTAAATTTTAAGTTGGACAGCATTGAGGAGCAGCCAGTAACGAAAATAACGAAAATATTCCCTTAAAATACTTTTTAGTGTACAAAGCTCAGGACTTCTCTATCAAATTTTCTTGGCACCACTGGGCTATTGCTGGGCTGGCCTGTGTGTGATGTTTAATTCAGATTGTCACTGATGGATTTGTCCTAAGCTGTGCTTCAGCAGTGACTGATGCTCTAATGAGAAAGGTATCTGCTTAAAACAATTTTGAAAGCTATTAATGTTTTGAGCTACTAATCCTAAATAAGGTTGTAATTTGAACTGAGGAACATTAATATCAAACCTCAAAGTGAGTAGTGCTGGCATCTTGGGGTTTTTAATATGTCTCAGGACTGTGGTGAGTGATTGGGGTGTTCAATCTACATTTAGTATGCTTTCTTCTATACTCATTAAGGGAACCGCTTTTGGAAGGGACAGTTCCTTCTCATGTGTTTTAAAATAGATATGTACAAGGGGGCTGCATTTGTTTCAATATGACAAAAAATCCTGATAATTTTTAGCATGCTTTTGTGGAAGATTTTCAGGTAGGCTTGTATTTAATTTGTAAAATTGTTTTACTTTTAATTTTTAAATGCAGTCTTGCAAAAATTCTCAAAAATACTTTGTGCTACCATATTAGCACCATATAGTTCTTTAATGCAATTTCATTTTCCAAATCTAAACCAGTCCTCTCTGCAGCTGGTGGAGAACTGACAGCAGTAATATGCTGTTACCCTGCGATAATCTGTCCATAAACACGTACTTTTCCAGTTGGTTTTGGAGTAATTTATTGGCAATTGAAGTGTCTAGATCTATAGTAATTATGTGTGTGTATATATATTGTGTATATATATATATATATAATATAGGTTCTATAGTCATGAAAAAGGCTTATTGTGTTTGACTACTACAAATTTGTATCTTTGGTTAGCCTCACAGAGGCAGTGAGAACTGAGGCAGTGCAGGACTGATTCTACCTTGTTCTTAAAAATAAGCCATGGACAAGATTAGATCCATGAGGCGACGTGGCTGATGTTCATTCTATGCCTGACCTGTAGATGCCAATCTTGGAGGACATCATTCCATTGTTTTTTGCCAAACCCCATTCATATTGAAGAAAACATCTAAAGTGGATGATTTTGAATATGTGTTCTGGGTTTCTGCATGTCAGTATAGCCAAAAATATTGTAAGGAGTTTTTCAAATATAAACATTTCTCTCTTCAGGTGAAATGGAAGAAATCAGATGTGAAGTTTGAAGATCGATTTGACAAGTATCTTGACCCATCTTTCTTTCAGCACAGAGTATGTATTGATCTAAGACAGCCTTACAGCACGTCCCTTTCATATGGTTGCATTAGTTCAGATGTCATGCAATTTTTGGATTATGTCTTTGAATTTTCAGATTTTCCAGGTGTTCTGGGACAATAAAATATGGAGGTCTTACTGTTGTTTAAGAGGTAGTGTTGCTGCTAAAACAAGGATGGCTCTGTTTTATTAGAGTGCTTCAATAAATATGGAGGCAAGCTTCAAGCTTGCAGAGAATACGGGGTAGTTCAAGAAAGTAAATTCAGGTGAGCAGAAGCAATGAAACTTCAGGGACATGACTGTGCAACTGTGTAAGCTGAATAAGTGCAGTTGGCCATAAGCAGACTTCTTTCTGAAGTAAATGCAGAGCCAAAAGCATTAGCCTAAACCAGTTGGCTCTATCAGTTCTGTTTAAATCTGTGGTTGTAATCTCCTTAAGGGTAGTGTACTGAGCCTTCCTACTTTTTGAAAGTAGGGACTTTGCATTCTGTTTAGAGCTCAGTGAAAACCAGAAGGATATGCTTTTGAGAGCAAAAATAATGCTGCTGCATATTTTGATCCTGTGCAAAGGAATAATTCCTTTGGCTTTGCTACTTAAACCTCTTCTCCAGCAAGGCATCAGTGCATTGTGTTGCCTTTTGCTTACCAAGGGAGTGTGCACAGCCAGTTGTTCAAACTTTGCTGCTGCTTAACAAAGTTGTGGTAACTTCATCCTGGGCAAGGCTGGCTGTTAAGAAGGTTTATATAAGGTGTTTCACAGGCCAGTTTTAGTGTCACTTTCTAAAAATGTGGTGTTAGTTATGATAACTCACTTATGATTTTTACTTAGCTAGTGCTGACAAGCTGTCCTTATAGGCAACAGTTTATCTTTCTTGGAACAATTTGAAATACGTTTACAGTTCTAAACCTTATGGGTATGTTTTCTTTCTGTAGATTCACTGGTTTTCAATTTTCAATTCTTTTATGATGGTGATCTTTCTGGTTGGCCTGGTGTCTATGATATTAATGAGAACTTTGCGAAAAGATTATGCAAGATACAGCAAGGAGGAAGAAATGGATGATATGGTAAGATCTGCATTCACACTTTAAAAACTTTTCTTAAGGCTTATTGTTTCCTTGTTGTACATTCATTGTGTTAGCAGCTCTGAATGGCTTTCTTCAATTGGACAGAAAATGCCTTTTGTGTGTCTTGAAAGTGTTACTGGTTTTCTTTATAGCACGCTTCTAGGTTGCAATCCAAAAATCTCTCTGTAGTCACCGTGTTAATGTTCATATCCAACCTTAGGATAAACTAGGTCCATTCTGACTTTGTAGTAGAAGCCTGATGTACTCCTAAGCACCTTAGAGGCTTTAGGGGCAGGGAGGGATTCAGATAGATTTTATTGTGTCTTACATTCAGGTAGTAATTTGGTGTCGTCTTCCATAGGCATGTGAAAAGTAAACTTTTATCTTAGACTTGATGCATTCAGAAGAGAAGACACACTTCACTTGAAGTTGCTTTATTAAATCAGACCTTTTGTTTTTATGTAGCTTATGTGTTTGTCTTTAATTGTCATGACTAGACTTAAAATTTGTTGTTGTTGTTCCCAGGACAGAGATCTAGGTGATGAGTATGGGTGGAAGCAGGTCCATGGAGATGTGTTTAGACCATCCAGTCATCCTCTAATATTTTCATCGCTTATTGGTTCTGGCTGTCAAATTTTTGCTGTGTCTCTTATAGTCATTATTGTTGCAATGATAGAAGATTTATACACAGAGTAAGTATAATTGTGCCATGTCTTCCATATATAAATGTTTAAGTGAACAAAATAATTACAAAAATGATTGTTCTAACTGGCCTGAAAAAAAGTGTTTGAGAGTCTTTAGTTGTAATCTGTAGTTCAGACATAGTATTAAGAAGTTCTCTTCTACTGTGTAATGAAACTTTGTCCTACTGTTAGTTGGTCTCCTTTGATTTTCTCTTTTAGTGCTTGCTTTTTGAATGATTTAGTATGAAACTAGTTTGTTGTTCTGCAGAATCACTAGTAGATAATATGGGAGAAATATGTATTCAAAGGACATGCTTCACTCCTTGTTTCATCCAGAGTAACAAGATATTAGTATATTTCTGACCCTGTTTTCCCACCATGTCCTGTGAAGGCTGAAATAAGACTGTGCTCTGTTGTGAATAGTCCTGTTTTCTGCTGACAAGTCAGTATTAAGTCAGTCTTACCACAAGTCTGCCTGGGAATGAAAATGTTATTCCATAAGTTCTTCTGAACACATAGTGCTCAGCCTGTGTTGATGTAAAATCCCCAGAAATAAGCGGTCTGTGGTCCTGACTGGAAAGAATCTATTAAAAAAAAATAATACTCAAGTTTGAATTTAACACACTACTTGTAGTTCACCTGTTTTCTTCCTTTACCTCTTAATTTGATTGAGATTTTTGGGTTACTGGGTGGACTTCATCTGTTTTTGTAGTGATGGTATTTTGGGTATTGGAGGGAATTATTGGCTTGTGTTTTGGGGTTTTTTGGGTTTTTTACAAGTGATTTAAGCAGTGACTGAACTTTCATCTGTGAGTATCACCTGTGACTTGATTTTAACAAGTTGTAATACTTCTAATGTGCCACTAGAGAGAACTCTTGCTTTTCAATTTAGTGGCGTTTTAACGGTGTGTTTTAACAGCCACTCTGTAGTACCAAAATCTTGGCATATTTTCATTTTTCATAAGGTGTTATTCCCCTCCTTGTGCCTCATGGTTATATTTCTAGACAGGCATACATACACACTTTTAATTGTGCAGCATGTCAGCCTTTCAGAGGACAAAATTAAACCATTTCAGAATATATATGCCCTGTAGGGAAGCTGTAAGTTAGTCATGTCAGTTATAAAATGTATCAGAACATAATTTTTGAAAAGACATGTGCACTTAGTCTTTTATTGCAATAGGCATTTCTATTACTTTCTAGGTGAATTTAATTTTGGGTGTGTAGTGGAACAATTGACCACAATTACAACAATTGTGTTGCAGACAATTCTTATTTTTAGGAAGATGGCACTGTCTGGTGTTTTTACTGGTAGCCTGGATTTACAAAGTGGCAGTGCCATTTCAGACTGTGCCTGCACGTGTTTCTAAATTGTCTTAAGTTACGAGAAGTTTTTAGAAAACAAATGTTGGCAAAACAGTCCTTCAGTGTGTGTGACCAGCAGGTATATTTGCTTTGGTCATGCAGTCATGGAAGCTTAAGTGCTAAAGATTGCTTCTTTGGGTATAGCAGGCATCCAGGAATGGTTCCTCAAAAACCAAAATGGCTGTAACTAGAATCTCTCAGAGCAACTAATTTGAAGAAAGTACAGTAAGTCAGCTGAAAACCTACTGCTATTTGCTGTCGAAGAATAGCAGAGGGATGTGGAGAAACAACTCTATTAATGAATAACATTTATATCTTGCTATTCTTAGATATGATCTTTTAAAATGTATTTGGAAATGGCTTCTTTGATTTAAAATTATTAGCTTTGCTTGTAAAATTTCAGAAAAATTATGCCAAAATTAGTAGTCCAACATTTAATGGAGTGACATTTAAAAATTACTAAGCTCTTCTGATTGCACTACTTAATGCTGATTTGTGACTTCATTATAGTATTTATAGTTTCTAAATCTAATTTTCTGCCAGATGAACACTTTCAATCTTCATAGTTAATTTCTGGAGGATGGCAGAAACATTATTCACAATCTTATATTTTTGTTAATACTGGCCTTTTGACATTTTATCTGCAGTTGAATCTTGCACTTAATGTATGTAACGTAAATAGTTATTTATGCATAAAGTACACACATCCAAATGTCAGAATATATTCATCAGAGGTGAGATTCTGTACTCCAGTTAAAATAAATGCACGTTAGAAAAGAATGTAGTATGTCAAAACTCTCCTTCCCATATTGAATTAGACTTGACCAAAGCCTTGTATGCAGTTTTCATTCTTACCCAGATTTTACAGTTTAAGCACTTGTAAATATTTTTATTACATAAAAATATTAAATAACTGCTTCTGCTAAAAATGCAGGGGGTTTTTTGCTCTAATCATGTTTGGTTTTGTATTTCATTTACCAAAAACATCCCTTCTTGTAGGAGAGGATCAATGCTTAGTACAGCTATATTTGTTTATGCTGCAACATCGCCAGTGAATGGATATTTTGGAGGAAGCCTTTATGCTAGACAAGGAGGTAAATTGTTTTCATGTTTCAGCATTTTCATTGCTTTGTTAAGTGGAGAAGTTATTATTTTCTGATTTGCACCAATGTAGAAGAGTCCTCATGGAGTTAGATGGAATCCATTTGATTCCTAATAAAAATATTTTGAGTATGTTTAACTTTCATATTACCTACTCAGTCAGCACTGGCTATGCTTTCTAAAAAGGTAACTGAAGTCTTAGGTTAATTTAAAAGAGCTAAAGAACTGCTAACGGTTGTGACTTCCGAATTGCTTGTTAGACTCTTGTATATAATTTTTGGCTCATGACATCCCCAGAGTATAATAGCCTTTCCCTTTTGTGCAACATGTTAAACAGCTCACGTCATCTTCTCCAGATGACTCCTACTTGATCCTCCTCTGTATGTACTTGGGGGGGTTATGTTAGGCTAACACAAAAAGGATGAGTATAATTACTTACTTGACCATTAATTCCAAATGGGGAAAACTGTTTATATCGTCTTTTAAAGAAAGTTGTTCTGCTTTCCAGTATATGCTCTACTTTATACTTATCAAATCAAAATGAGCATCAGTTGAGAGCAGAAGCCAAATAAAACTGACAGAAGATTTGAATAGGCTGTCTTCAAATGCTCCCAACTATTCCTCTGAGTTATGACCAGTTAGATTCTTGCAGTGCACTAGCTTCATTCATTCCCTAGGCTGCAATAAAAGAATAGTCAGTATCTATTATCTTCTAGAGTGCTTAGAAAAAATAATTCTGGTAAGTTCGCAAAAGAAAATTTGTATCTTTTTAGCATGATATACCTGTTAGTGTTCAATCTCAACTGTACTTTGAGTTTGGAGGTTAGAAGTTTATTTTCATGTGGCTTCTTTATAAACCTAGCAATTTGTACAAAACCAAATCTCATTTGAAAAGGATTGCTGTGCTCTACCGTTGAGCAGATATACTTTTTTTTTTAACAGATAAACATGTATCAAGCCATGAAATCCTGATTATGTTGGCTCATGGTGAAAATACATATGATTGCCTTGAAAAAATATGCTTTTTAAAATTGTTTTTACTGACTGCATATTAATATCATGGTGTATAAATATAGATAGTATTTAGGAGCATAAAAAGTACAGGGAATACAGATAGGGGAAATTTTTAAGGTATTGCCCAGGAGGATTTCTTGGAGCTCCTCAGGGAGGCTCTAAACTTAGTAATAACTGCTAACAAGTGTTCTGTTCCCTTGATGCTTGGAGTTTAAGAATCACTTTCTTTCTAACTTTTCTGCTCTTCCAGATGTCAGGAGTCCAGTTTTCCTGTATGTTAAATGCTGTGGCAGTTTGCTTTATACCAGGGATAGCCATTTCCTTAATGCATCCTGAACGCGTGTAATCAGCTTGGTTGGATCAAGCCAACCCAGAGCTGGTGGTGCCTGGAAGCAGCTGTAGTGCTGAGTTGTCCTGGGAGCAGTGCTGAGCTCTCCTGTGCTCTCAGAGTGGGAGCAGGTTCTGCACAGGGCCAGCTCTGCTATCTCTGTCTCTTCTCATCTGCAGCTACGTACACCCTTAGGTTTCACACCTCGGGCTCTTTGGCCAGTTTAGTCAGCATCTGTTGTTCTTCAGCTGAAATGTTCTCATGCTGTATCCCTTTTCTTGTCTTTTCACCTGGCCTACTGAACTGATTAATGTGTTGCACCTTGTGAGTTATCAGTCAGATGAAACTTAGTTTGCTCTTAGCTCTAGTATTGATGTAGTATGTTGTTACTTATTTCTTTCACCTTTTTGTGGGAGAGGTAGTTAAACATGTAAATTCTGGAGTGCTTGCTAATAAATAAAAAGAAAAACAATGCCAATCTTATCTTACCAGTCCCATTGAAATGTCCTTTCTTACAGGAAGGCGATGGATAAAGCAGATGTTCATCGGAGCCTTCCTTATTCCAGCAATGGTGTGTGGAACTGCCTTCTTCATCAACTTCATTGCCATCTATTACCATGCTTCAAGAGCTATACCCTTTGCAACCATGGTGAGTTGTTTTGTTGGAGAATTTAAATTCCACTGTATGCCCAGAAAAATTATATTTTTAAATCTAAATACATTTGTGAGTCATAGCTTTAGCTAATTAGAAATTTATCATGGAGGGGGGTTAAGGTGCTCCAAGTATAATTAATTTTAATCACAATAGCAACAGCTGCTGGATACCAAAAACAGTCATCTCTGCTTAAAGGGACACTTCTGCTTTGTATTCAGCTTAGTGTTTTAACAATGTGGAAAGCTAGCAACTTGAATTTCCTTCTGGATGGCCAGTGCAAACTGTTTATAATATAAAATGAAATACAATGGGATTCCAAGTGAAAGATACTTCTAAGTCATTGCAATCAAGCAGAAAAATAAAAATAAATGATCAGGCAACAATATGAGATATGACATTCTGAGCAGATCTGTCTTTACAAAAATGACTCACTCTTTTCACTTTGTTTAGTGTTATTTACTGTCCAGTTATGGTCTTGTGTCTGTACATTTACCCTATCACTTGAAAAACTATGCCTGTTGTAGTACTTTTTCATTTAGTCATGATGACTTTCTCTGTTTCCTTTGTCAAGATTTTGTTTGTGTTGGCCCTTTTCAAGCAACCTCAAATAATCCTGTGAATAAAATGTAGGAAATAATCACTTGCCACTTGGGCAGAATTTCTGTTTGAGTTTTTAAGGGTTAGTGTTTTAAAGCAGATTTTTTAAAAATATGCACCATAAAATTGCTTTTTATAATTTTGTGCAGTAGCACTGTTAACTTAAAAGAATATCTTAATACAGGAAGTCTTGTTTTCAGTAACACCTGTAGCAAATCTTTTTTATAGATTTCTTCTTTGCATATTAGGTTTTGTGATATGTTAGGTTTTTGAAATAATTCAGAGACATTCAAGTAGCCTTGGATTTCTTCTTAGTTTAAATCTACCACAAAATGAAGCTTAGTATCAGAACTTTCTGTCTTATATATTGTATTATTTAGGTTTGTGATGGGAATTCAGTATGTGACTAAAAATACTTCTGAAGATCACATTGTTAATGAATGAATGTGATAGAGATTATAAATGGAAACAAGAAGAGAGACAATTCTCAGTTTCAGGCAAAGACTTTCAGTAATTTTTTACTGATGGAGGAGTCACTCTGTGTACATTGCTGGTTCTAGTCACCTCCTTGAAAATATTAACAGTATTTTCAAAGTATGCCTAAATACCAGCTTTTTACATTGAATTAAATTTTATAAAACCGCTAAATGTAATATAAAGCTAAACTTGTTTATAAACTCCTCAGTTATTTTTTCTGGTTTTCTTCTTCGAGAAATTAGATTAAAATTCTGTCTTGGGGTATGTTTATGTTAGTTGGTCAGTGTCCCAAAGCAATACTGTGTTGTTTTTCCTTTCCTATGCTAGCAGCCATATACAGTACTGTCATGAAAGTTTACAGCATTGATCTTTGATATGTGCAAAGAGACTCTGTTTTACTGCTAAGCAAGCAGTTCTGGTATCCCATTTCTCACTGGTATTCTCATTTGGAGGCCAGGAATGCTGAAGGAAGGCGATTCCACATGTGCTGAAGTTTGTCTTGTGAATTTGTTCAACTGATTTGTATTTTAAGACCATGGGCACGTGCATGGAAAAGCAAATGGATATACAAATCATCAGGGTTCACTTTCATCAGGATGTTAGGACTCTCGATACACAGTGATTTTAATGTTTGCAAGGTTTTATGAAAGCGTTTGAATCATTGTGACTGTGGCAATAAAACTTAAGTGGAGTTAGCAGGCAAGCAGGTTATGAATCGGAAACTTCATCAGAATGAGCAACGCTCTAATGACTTCAAATCAACAAGCTGGTTTGTAGAAGGAAATGGAAATTGTTTGCAATTACCATGTTATGCTTCAGGTTGAAGTCCCTAGGAACCCCTCTGGCTTTATGGATGAGATCCCTTTGTATCTTTCCACCTCTGTTTTCAATGTAAAGAAGCTTCCAGAATTGTCTAATGCAAATTTTCTGCTTCCTTGGGGAAATAAAGTCTCTGCCACCTAAATGTATTAGAACACAAATAACTTCCTTTACCCTGACATGTCTTGAAACCACCCTCCTTGATTTAAATTGCTGGCAAGTATTGCCCCCTCATCTTGGCTGCTGTAAATCTGGAAAAAGCAGAAACTGAGTTGCTGAAAAAAGTTCCTTAGCTAAAAGGTTGCTAAGAGACTATTCTTAAATATGTCATCCTGTACTTTGCCAGTTTTGCATTGCCACTTCCCAGTAAAGTATCTAAGTAGTGTCTGTGACTTAATTCTTCCTTCCAGAGGGATTTTCCTATGGAATTTAGGCAAGGGCAGCTGATAGAATCAAATCCAGGACATCCAAACTAGCACCTAGTTGCTGCCTCTTTCCCCTGCCTGGTGTCTGATTTTCTACACTTTGTCTTGAAGTCCTCAAATTGATTGGGCTCTTCAGGACCTTCATGCATCTCACTGTAGTCTGTTTTGAACTTCAGAACTTCATTCACCTTGTATAACTCATTCCTGGTGTCTGGGATCTCCTTGAAGATGTGGCAGAGCCCGGGAAAATGCAAAGCTTGTTTCAGTCTTCACTCTTGGGACTCTGCCCTTAGCCCTTTTAGATATACTTGCAAGCTGTCTTACCTATGGAATGACAAACCTTCTGCAGTGAAATAAGCCGTGAGCATGAACAAAGGCTTAATCTCTTCTTTGGGGTAGCTTTCAGCTGCCCTTCCCTGCAGAATGATATCAAGAATGTGACAGATTTTATTCAAATATGGGACCGTTTTAAAACTTAATGCATTAAAGCTTTTAACTCCTGGAGATCATAAAGGAGATACAAAATCTCTGCTTTTTGCGCTCATCACTTCACCTTTATAGAAATGCAATGGGTACTGTTCAATTATTCATGCCTTTGGAGTCCAAATTTGATTTTTTGGTGTAATTTGTTTATTATGTCCTCTTACTGGTGAACATTAGGTCCTGCAGTTGTTAGACATCTTGACTTACTTTCTGTTTATGCTCATTAGTCTTTCTGGTGTATTTAACAATCATCTTTATATTTTTTTGTGTTTGAATTATATGTAAAAAGTGGAGCATGGAAAATATAAGAAGAATTTTAAATAATGGTATATGAAGTGACTTCTGTACGATATGTTTGAGGAGTGTGGGACTGGTTCTGTGCAGAAATACTGACTAATGCAGAATTTCTACAGAGTACAGCATGATTGAATTTGAAGGGACCATTTTAATTCTGGCATTTCATAAGTTGTGACTGCTTATGTTGTTCTGACTGATACATAATTTAAAGATTTCCATTAAGGCTACTATGACTAATGTAATATTCTGATTGCAAAATCTATGCAGCTTCTATTAGCTGTTTTAAAATTTATCATTTTTGTTTTGTTTGAACAGTAGGTTCCTTTGTGGCTAAGGTTTCCAGTGTGCATTTTTAATGATTTAATTAAATAAGGTTAAGCACACTGTATTTCTCTTGGGACTGAGATCCTATTGTTTGCATCTTTTGCACCTTGTTTTGAAAAGAAAAAAGTGTTTCTTCCAACAGATAGCTTAATCCAAGCTGCAGCTTTCCCTGAGTTGATATGAGCTTTGAGTTGATATGAGCATCGACTGCCACTAAAAAGAGAGGACCTAGTAGTGCCAACGATTTTCATGCCTTGAACCTGATAAAGAAATACACTTGCCTAAAAATAGGAAAAAATTCCTGTTACATACATTCAGCAGGGTGCTTCCTCAAATTGCTTGAAAGTGACTGTGCAACCCTTGGTCAAACCCCTTCGTTTTGCTAAAAATAGGCACAGCTTAATTCTTCTGCCTACATTTTCAACAGTTCAAATTATTACCCAAAATTTAGTTGTAATAAAACTAATAACACTTTATTTTGAAGCCTTCTATTCTGTTCTTTTTCTTGTAATGTTTGGACAATGTGCAGAAAACTGTTGCGTTATACAAATTTAGTAACCTCTCTATGGGAGGGAGTCGCATGACTAAGAGTGCATTTTGGTAGCTGACAGGGAAGATCAAGCTGCTGCTTTGACAGTTAATTTTTATTGCTTTTCCTCCCTGTGCATTAAGCAGACATGGCACCATAGCCTGCCAGTAGCTGTTTAATATTAGATATGCTCATAAAAATTTTAATTATCACCTTTGAAAGAAGTTTAATCTACAGTTGTCAGAAAATATGAAACACATGGCACTAGGAAATAAATTATAACATTCTTGACAATGTTTCCTTTCAAATATGGAAAACTGAATCCTGCACATTCAGTCAAGGGCAGTAGAATGTTCTTTCCCCATCAAAAAAAACCCAGAAAGGAGTTAGAAAGAAAGCAGGCTTGGTGAGGTTGACAATCTCTTCTATGGCAACTAAAACCCACAAACTAAATTGGCTGCTAACGTATAAATTAAGATATTTTGTACAACAAAATAGCAACAGTCAGAATAAGTATTTTTTTAATGTACTGGCTTGGTACAAAAGCTCACGTAATTTGTTTTGGGTAACATGGATTATGGAGAACGTCTGCTTGTTTGCTTGATGAAAAAACAGGTTTGAAGATGTAATGTATTTGTCTCTTTGCATAATTTGTGTTTTATGATGTAGCAGTTAAAATGGTTCTCTGAATTTCTCATGGCTGATGTTACAGTAATAACTCTTAAGATGCTTGTAAAGACATAACTTTCTTATCTCTGCCTGTCACACAACTGCTGTTATTGGGATCGGATTTTTTAGTATGTCGTCAGTGACTTTGGCAGGAGGGTAGAGCAAGTATGTGTCTTGGTCTTGTCTTCGTGTCTCCTTTCCAGTTGTGATGGTGGAGGCCATTAAGTGCCTGAACTGCTTTTCCCATTATATTCTTACTCTTGGAGACCTTTTAGGCAGAAATCTTGTAACTTCATGTTTAAGACACTTGTTTCCCCTGTACCCTGTGTTTGCTTCAGTTAGGATTTAGACTCTAGGTTTGGATGTTGCCCAGCCTGCAAATGCTGTCCCTGCCATCTGCAGCTAAGGGCACTACCTGGTTAGTTTGAGAGGAGGGGCACTGATTTTACCTCAGACGTGTAATTAAGAGGAACAGGCCTGAAAAACACCAGCTGTCTCCAGTCATCTTTCACATCCAGAGAATGCTTATTATTGCCAAGAGTAAAAGTTGTTTTACTAGTCATGAATCTGAGGAGGTAGACTACCTGTGAGTCAGACAATGGCAAGGTGCTGTTGAGTTCAACATGGTGTGTACAACCAGTTCTGGTTTTGTTGGTCATCTTACTGACACCAGAAGGTTGCTGTCACTAGGGTAGTCTTGTCTCAGTAGAAGGAACATGCACATCTTCTTCATTTTGGACAGCTTATCAGAGCCAGGTGGGAGTTGGAGGTATTCCTGAGCCTGTGCTATGGTTCATCCTTGTTTGCTCAGTTGTGTCTCCTTTGTACTCCAGAATTAGCTCAGGTAATTTTTAGACTCCTGAAATGGCTCCAGAATAAGAGGGGGAAAAAAAGTACTTCACTTTCAGGTGTCCTCAGAACACTGCACAGCATTAGGACAGGTGGCATTTCACTGTTTAACAAAATGTTGACTTTATCTAATGCTGCTGCTAGGTATCACTGAAGATGCTGGCTGTTCCGTTTGAAACCAGTTAATTTTTCAGCTGAATGGATAACAGAATGTAAGATGCTACACCATTATCGGTCATACTTTGATCTGATAATGGAACCACAAGCACTCAGATTTTCTGATGGATGCCAGTTATAGGTGTACTGGGGATAGCTTGTCTGTACTTACTGAAGTCACTATCCAAGGAACCTTGATCTGTCTCAGCTTGTTTTATGCAGATGAACATTTTAGATTTCAAAGCTACTGCTGAGTCAGTTTCCTGGATAACACAACAGCCAAGCCCTGCTGGATCAAGTTGAGCCCTTTCCCACCTGATTTGAAGCCATTCAGTTGTGCTGAGGGTGTCACTAGAATGAAATGCTACTCACAGCTTTGACAAACTTCATCCAGGAGTGAGTTTGCCAGCTAATCAGTAATTAGGCCTGGATATTCCTTGCTTGGTTCCTTGTCCAAGGTTATAATCTTTCTATGTGGATTCTGTAAAATGGACACATTTTGCAAGATGGAAGAATACAAGATGCTAAGTGTTGTTCCAGGTGAGCTTAGAGCCCAAGACTGTTCCTGGGCAGTTTCTTTATGCAGTAAAACAGTGGATTCTCTTTCTACCACTGTCCCCAGTCAGGCGAAATTTTTAAGATCAAGAAATTAAGCTACAGTCTTCTTAAAACTGCACTGTAAAAGACAGTTATGGCTGTCTGAGTAGCACGGATGCCCTTTCATGCTGCCTCGATCTGAGCTTTCTGCCTACCTGCCAGAACAACACCACAGAGCTTGGTGGACCACCTGACACATCCAGAGGGCCTTGCTGCAGGAAGCAGAGCACACTCTCCTTGAAAATGAAAGTGGTTTCAATATGTTCCACTCAGAAATACTTTGGATCCTATCCAAGCTTTAATTCTTGATCATCTCTTCTACCCACTGCAGCTCAAACAAGCTGGAACTTTTTGATGAGGATTTTAATAAATGTAGCACTCAAGATGATGTTCTTTGATTTTTATGATACTTTTGGACATTTTTCTCTGAAATTTTTCATCTGCTCATTTATTTGGACTTAGCAGTTTTAAGAGGCAGAACCTGTATCCATTGAGTGAGTTGTATGCTTCTCCTGAAATTTATTCTTAGGCAACCTCAGTGTCCTACCTAAAACATTATGATTGCTTACCTGTGTTTTTTGAGTAATGGAAGAAGATAAATGGGAGATACTAAATTAATTGTGTAAAAACTGCTTTATTGTTATTGTATTATTTATACTTCATGTATAAGTACAACTTAGTGACTCCTTATTTGCCAGTGATGCATCATAATTCAGTGGCTCATGAAGTAATTCTTTAATAACCTCTCCTCAAAGATACACAGAGCAGTCTGGAAAGTGCTTCTGCTTGTTGACCCACCAGTTTGGTGTACCCCTCCTGTGAAGCATGAAGGCTTGCTCCATTCAACCCCAGGCAATGTTTTCCCTTCACATCTGACCTAAGCTAGCCAATAATAGAATAAATAACCCACTGACTTTAGTCAAATGTTGCTTTAAATTTGTGTGATTCACTTATGTTTGTATTAAACTAATGTCATTCTTTCTTTTCAGCTGCTTGCTGTAGATTTCTTAGATACAACATACATGAGCAGCTTTTATTTATCCTCAGAGTAACTGCTTCTCAAGCAATTCAGTGTTTTGCTCTCTGCTGTTTTGCATTCATCTGCTGCCATGAACTTCATATTCTGTTGGAGTGAAGGCAAATGTTCCTCTATTGCTCGGGAGGCACCAGGGTGTACACAGAGCCTCAGGCAACAAAGCCATTAAAAGGCAGTATTTTCATATGTTTGCATAGAAAAGGTCAGAGGGTCAGTATTCAGTACTATAGTGATTGCATTATGGGCAACTGTTCTGTCTTTAGTTATCAATATCAAAAAGTTACCAAATTGTCTAATGCTATGTCTTCTTGTGCTAAAGAGTTCGGAGTAGAGAATGTCTTGCTAAACACTTGAAATTTTCCTATTTTTGGGAGATAAATTGTTGCCTTTAAGGAGTAGAATAAATGGAGCAACATCAAGTACAGTGGCAAAAAAAGATTCATGGTGATGTTTTAGAGAGGCTGTTCCATTGGACAGAGCTGGAGCATTGGCTTGACCTTTCCTGTATTGTGCATAAACTTGATTTCTATATGTAAGTAGGCTCGTTGTGCTTCTAAATTGTGTATCTTTGCATACCAGTGGTCACTGGTTTCTTTGTCAGTCTGTGTTATTAATTGCCTGGTTGGCTCATAGTGGAAAAAAACTGAACCCAAAATTGAATCAAAATTGGTAGCATTCTTACATGATTTTGTTATTCTTTTTGGGTTGGTTGGTTGGCTTGGGTTTTTTCTTTTTTATTGGATTAAAAAATTTGCACCCAACAGTTGTAATTTTGTGTTGGCTTGGGTTTTTTCTTTTTTATTGGATTAAAAAATTTGCACCCAACAGTTGTAATTTTGTGTGCAACTACCTAACTGCTAGAGTACTCTCTGCAAAACTGTAAAAGACGCTGACAACACTTTCTGTTATGAAGTACCATGAAGATTTCCTTTTATTTCCTCTGGAATGTATTGAGTTATAATGATTAGGTGGAAACAGTAAAGCAATCTGTAATGGTTCTGTTCTCTCAACTGATGGATGAAAATACACTTAATAATAGGAAAGTTTCTCAGGGAAAAATGCGTCTATTTGATAAAATACATGTTGACTAATGCTTCATAAGTAGGAGTATGATTCTACAGCAATAACTACTAAGGACTAATACTGGTTGATTGTCTTCTATTGTTGTCTTAGACCTGTTTTTTTAATTGCAACTGTAATTTTTTGCTTGCAGGTGGCAGTGTGCTGTATTTGTTTCTTTGTCATCCTTCCACTGAACCTCGTTGGGACTATTCTTGGCCGAAATCTGTCAGGACAGCCTAATTTTCCATGTCGTGTCAATGCAGTGCCTCGTCCTATACCAGAGAAGAAATGGTAAAGATGAGCATAAATCTTAACTAGAAATATTCACTTCAATACATTTAAAATGGCTTTTCTGGTGTTCAGCTTTAATGGAATGATTCCTTTTAATTTAAATTGAGTTGTGCCTAGAAGAACCGCTCAACTGACATTTTCTTAATGTGATTTTTCTTTTGAATTAAAACACCATGGTTAATAGTTGCAGCAGATTTTACACTCCTGGATCACTGATTCACATTTTGCCTGAAATGCTCTTTAGTCCCTGTGTAAAGGGGGTGGTGCCAACTCAGTTCTTGTATAGATATATTGACACTAAAACCTCTCCTCTTCAGTTAATGCCTTTTACAGATTTAGGATTGAGTGTGCCTTGAAGGCAGAACTGTTCTGATTAACGGTCTCCTTACACAAGCTGAGACATATTTGCAGGGTTATGGTGGAGAGAAGTTTGCAATGCTGTTCCCAATTCTGTACTTTTGTTGATGGCACAGAGCCTAAAATATTACAGGTATATGGTTTGAACTGTGACGAAGCCTTTATAATTTTTGAAGTGAATATAAAGTGTTGCCTAGTCTCAAAAAGTATACTTAGGTTTTAGGAAAATTATGAACGCATTCACTTTTTCCTATCAATTTAATTCTGAGGTGAAGGCAGGAAGCTACGGAAATTAAAATATCCTCAGAGGATTTTTTTAATAGACTTTTCTTGCTTTCCCTGTTCAGAGGAATGGAACAGACAAAGTGAAAGGGGCACTGAAACATGTAAGCCTGTAATGTCCAGGAAGTACAGTAGACTTAGTCTCTTGTTAGTGGTGGGTTGTGCAGCTCAGATGTCAGAATTTAATTTATATTGTGACCTGTATCTTGGGAATCTGATGGATTTTTCTGGATCAGCATGACAGTTAAAGATACTTCTCTTGACGATGATGAAGTAACACACCATCAACTTAGACCTAAGTCCCCTATAAATAGTAAAAGAAGCTGCAAATTAAATCAGTGGTTACTAGCTGGATTCAGCATCATTGCAAGTACCACAGAGAGGTCACCTTTTAGTGACAGTGTCTTCTACAGGAAGCAGGGTATTCCTTTTTAGCTGTATGTTCATGACTTGGTATAACATTAAAAATGAACACAGGTTCTTATTTATATAGCCATTATCCTGTGAAATTGTCCGTGCACTTTTTGCTGTATTTGTAACCATCAGCAGCACTGTGTTTTCACTGCCTTCATTCAGGGCTAGTGGATGTCATGGAGTTTGATTGCTTAGGCCCTTTTTGTCAAGGAAGATTCTTTCTGTGGCCATAAGGCTGGTTAGAAGGCTAACCTGATGTCTGTAGGTGATAGGCATGAGCCTCATGTTTTGTTTCAGCTTTCTGCAAGAGTAACTTCTTGTTTTATCCAATATACGTGACATGTTTGAGGGAGTCTTTCTAATCTGCTGGTATGAGACAGACAGGTTCTTGTTAGCATGCCTTTTAAACAATGTTCTGTGCTACATTAATTATCTGGTCTTAATATGTTTACAAATGAAAAATTTCAGTTGTCCCTGAACTAATCCTAATATCTTTCAGGTTCATGGAACCAGCTGTTATTGTTTGCCTAGGTGGAATCCTCCCTTTTGGATCAATTTTTATTGAAATGTGAGTACATCAGCTGTTTCCCAGTTTGATTAAAAATTACAATTTAAGTTAAATTACAGTATCATCTGCATATTTTGTTTACTCTCTTCAGGTATTTCATTTTTACTTCATTCTGGGCTTACAAGATCTACTATGTTTATGGCTTTATGATGCTGGTTCTGGTAATCCTCTGCATTGTGACAGTTTGTGTGACCATCGTTTGTACGTATTTCCTGCTAAACGCAGAGGATTACAGGTGGTAAGTGTTGCATTATTTTCATAGTTAACCAGATTGTGAGATTTTTGTAGAAAAGTGGTTTTTCTTCAGTCTAGATGGGTCTTTTCCAAGTGCATTGTGCATCTTCTTGGGAAGCTTTTTGGCTAGTTATATGATGGACATGCATGTTTACTTTTAGGCAATGGACAAGCTTTCTTTCTGCGGCATCAACTGCGATTTATGTTTACATGTACTCCTTTTACTACTACTTTTTCAAGACAAAGTAAGTGACAGTTTTCTTGCTTGAATAACAGATTACTCTATTGCCAAGTAAGTTTTATTGATAAAAAAACAGGGGAAACACCTAGTATAAATTTCTATTTTTCTTTTTCAGGATGTATGGCTTGTTTCAAACATCATTTTACTTTGGTTATATGGCAGTATTTAGCACAGCTTTGGGAATAATGTGTGGTAAGTTCCAGATGTTTTGATGGTTTTCTAGCAAATTTTTTTCAGACTTGTATTTCTGACTTTAGTTCTTGGTTTCGTGGTGGAATGTGTATGTCTGCAAGATCTGCTTAGAAGTCTTTAAGAAGAATCAAAAGAGCTTCCTGCTTATAGTTGGTTCCTACCTTATATAGGAGATTCCTGTGGATTGTGTCTTCTGATAGGAAGATAATTTATGTACTGTGGGCATTTCACCCTCTGTGCAAGCTTGAAAGACTCAGTATTTGGCAAGCAATCCTGCAAAATAAAATCCAAATAAAGTTGAGACGTGCTAGCATTTTGCTTTGGATTTTTTGCTGTCACCCAAGACAAGGAGCTAGGTGCACCCATTGAGGCATCAATGATAGCACAATACTGATGACAGTACCATGTGTAGCTTGTGGTATGTATATATGAGGGTGAGCAGAACAGAGGACTGAGAGCTTGAGAATAACATTTGAGAAATAAATATTGCAATATTCACAGGTGAGGAGAGTGCAGGGTGCTCCTGTGTGCAGCTAGATTTTGTTGCGTTTTAAGATACTATTTTGACAGATGTTTAGAGAAAAACAGTTCGTGACAGGGAGGTCTTCCAGTAAAGCCAAACAGTTGTTCACATGTTAACTTTATCATTTCCTTTACGACCTTCAGAAAGTGCTTCTTGATTCTTTTGTGCTTTCCTATAATGTTGGGGTTTCTGTGAGTGATCTTAATTTAATACTTCTTAGCAGTGAATGAATAGTACTATAGCTAGTGGGAAGATTTCTTAGAGTTATATTTGAGACACAAGATGTCTTACAGGAACTTATTCTGGAAAGTATACATTTCTTGATATCTCAAGAGGGTGGGTAATATCACAGTGCATTATAAAAAGAGGAGGGAATTCATCACTTAGCAGCTGAGTACCTGTTCCCCTTTTCTCTCATACAATGTAATTTTGCTTCATCAGGTTCTTGGCACATTACAAGACTTCCCTGCTGTTTTGGTAGTCTTGCAGCCATTTTTTTTTTCTTTAATAGGCTTATACTTTTCAGCTCTGATGTTTTCTTTCTAAAGTGCTCAGGCCAGTATTGATTAAAATGTCTGTGATGCAGAAGCCAAGCTTGTCCATCAGTTTCTGTAATTAAAATGTGTTTTTTAAAACACAAAAAAGGAAGATTGTCAAGTGCTTTCTTCTCATGGTAGGACACTATTTGATGGAATATTAGAGTAAAATCCAAATTTCTCAAAACCAGAAAATGCTTCAGCACACTAAACTTTATTTCCACAGCTCTATTGAGATTTCCTTTTTTTCTTTTTAAATGTGTTGGAAGAGAGGCTGTGAGATTCCTTTTTACTGAGAAGTGCCATTTTCAGCATGTGGAGTGGAGAAAAAAAAATCCCCTGTCAAAAAGCATTTGTGTAGGGAACTTGCAGCCATTGAGGTCTAACAAAGACATTTGTGTTAAAGAATTGTGCAGTGTGTGTGCTACTGACTGTAGGTCTGTGAAAAGTGTGTGGAGCTGTTCTTTGGAGGCTCACAAGGGTGGGCGTGTTGGGTATCACAGTTGGATGTGAGATGAACTAGTTAGGGCCCAAAGGAGCCACAGGGAAACTCTCTGTAGGCATGGATCATCCAGCTCTGGGTTTAATGCCCTTGACAATGCCTAGTGAACTCAATCCCACTTGCAGTGGGATGCTTTGATCCACAAACTTTGCTGCTCTCTACAGAGCATCTCAGTTCTGGGACCGGACAGTAGGGAGCCCGTGAGAATTTCCAAACCTTTTGAGCTCCTCATGTTTCCCTCTTAGTGGCAGAAGAGGTTAAGACTCATTTCCCAACTTAGTTGGAAGGCTTAGGAGCTACATAACTTAGAAAGGCCTCTTGCAAAACCACACTTCAGCATTCAGATAAGTACTTTAAGTATACTTAAGGAGCTTTTAAAAAAAATTGGTGCTTACAAAGTCACAACTGTAGTAACTGTTAATTGGTTTGAAGTAATAGATGGGAGTTAATCTCTTTTTGCTTTGTGGTTGTTCTTCCTCAGTATTTAGATTTTTCTCTTTATTTAAAAGCTTGTTGTTCTGCTGAAATATGCTTGCAGTCTATTTCTGCTAAACCTATATAGGTCATAACCAGGTTATAAATATCGTCTGGTAAGGTGTTTAATAAATAAATAAAATATTTCCCTTTACTATGTTTTTTTTTTTTTTTAAATTCAAATGAGCCAGCTGCCCTGCATTTGAATCAGGAGGACATTCTTTTAGTCCTCATTGCCCAGGGTTTCTGCCTCCCTGCCCCATGTTTTATTCAATGCCTGTGAAGTAGCCTTGAGGCTTAACCCCTGCCTTGGGTATTGGCCATTAGTGGCCTTCATGGATAAGGCGCCTCTTGATTCAGAATAGGTTATGATTTGTTTATGGGATGAGAGCTTGTGGTCTCATGTGACTGCTACTCTCTACTCCTCCCCCTTACTTCCACCTCATGCATTCTCCAGATCCCAAGTGAAACACAGTTAATGCTTTGTTCTCTCAAATCTTTGTGCTACCTGGCATCACATCACTAGAGGAACTCTTAAAGAGCAAGTTCTGGAATGTATCTCAGTTTAGCAATGGAAATGGGCATTGGGTCTGTAGGCAGTGTTTGCTTTAACATGAAAAGCTTGGTGAGTCTTAAAGCAGGAGTCCAGTGCTGTTATTTTGTTCATTTACTTCATAAGACAGAAGATTAATTTCTTGACAAGCTGCAGAAAGATCTGCATGTACTTCAGTATGAGTCCAAGCTCACATCACCCCTTCACAGCCCACACTTGGGTCTGTCTGAGTGCTGCACTGGTCTCTCCTTGAACGGCCAGGCCTTCCTTCTGCTGCATCCTCAGCTTGCTCGCAAGCAGCAACCTGATCTTGTGTGTGCTGTACTTGTTTTAATTGAACTCTACTTTGCCCAAGTTAGTAATGCAAATCCCTTGTTTGCTGGCCAGTGGAATGGTTGCCATGATATTTATACAACTTGGAATGCTGTGCTGTACAGAAGCTGAATCCACAAGCTCCTCACTTCTCCAGAAACATTGGAATGATTTATTATTGTTTAGTTAGGTTTGCCCTGTGCAGATTTCTTGATTGGGTATGAATGTTGGGCTTTTGAGGGTCTAAAAATCAAAACTTCGTGACAGCTTAATGGCTGACTTCATAAATTATCCCATCAGTCTCCAGGATTTAAAGAACTCTTCAGGATGTGAGTAATTCCATAGTCAGCAATGCCAGCTGCAGGTCTGTACAGCCTTACTATGTAAAGGCAAAACAACCACTTTATATTTTTATTGGAAAGTTTGGCATAAAAATTTTAGCATGGATTGGACTTCTATATTTAACCTGTCTTTTGCAGTTCTGGTGCATCCTAGTTCACTGCAGTGCTTTGTTTTGGGCTTTTCTTCATCACTTGAAGGAAGGAAAAATATCTTTTCTCTTAAGAGTGTTCTTTACCAAGCATCCAAGCATTTAATGTTAGGAATTCTCTGTAGTGATTTACAGACCCTGACTTCTCTATCCATCCCATATTGTTTGACTGTGTTGGCAGTCAGACAGCAGTTGTCTTTAATTCTTGCCTGATTTTCAACTTCACTTCAAACATGACGATTAGCCGAATTGACTTACTCTCATTTTGCTTGGAAAAGATGGAGACATTTCCTGCTGATGTTGTAAGACCACAGTATTTTTACTGAGCCTGGCAAACCTGAGGTTCTGGGTTTGACCAGGTAGGTTGCTGAATCTTTCTGAGAAGAGGCCTTATTCCAGTGCGTTTCTTTAATTTTTCTCAGTGTCCTTAATACTGCAATATTTTGGGTTTAGCATAAACTGTTGCCCCTATCAAAAACTCAGTGACCTGTTCTTTTATTACTGCTGTGATGATGCATATTTTCCTCATGACTCTTACTAATTTGAAAACCACAGGTTGCAATTTCTTTAACTACTAACTGCTACTTGTTAATGTCTTTGTACAGACCTCCTTGGAGTGTAAGACTCCTGGGATGGGGATCTATTATTATTTGTGCTTTGTGGGAGGGAAGAAGCCATCTGCCAATAAAACAGTCATCCAGAAGGCATGTAACTTATAATAAAAACCCACCCTCCCATCCACCTTCCCTGCAGAGTGGGTGATTGTATGTTTTTTACCCTCTGCTCAGAAAAAATGGACTTGGTTATTGGCAGCAGTAGGGGGGCTGCTATATTTATCAAGGCCAAGTGAGCATGGCCTCTTGGTAAGATGGCTTAATGGATTTAGATTTCTAGATGGGGAAGTTCTGTCAGCCATTCAGGGGGAACATGGATAATTAGAATTTGAGAACAAGTATTGCAGGTAGGGAAGTTTCTGTGTGCAGAGTACGTGCTTTATATAACTTTCTCTGTTCAAGTGTGTGTAGTTTATACAGTTGGCTTGTATTGGTGATCAGCTCTCTAACATCTTCAATGCTTTTGGTTTATTTTGCAGGAGCTATTGGTTACATGGGAACAAGTGCCTTTGTTCGTAAAATCTACACTAATGTGAAAATTGACTAAGGAAATAAGAAAATTGAACTATGGATCAGCTCCTGTTTTCCTGGGGATGAACTTGCACAGCAAAAAGCGAGAAGAGATTTGGGTTTTAACACTGGGCTCTCTATGGGTCTCCATTTTGTGGACGGCTTAAAGTAACATCTATTTCATTGATCCTAGGTTCTTACTGACTGCTTTCTCCAACTGTTCACAGCAAATGCTTGGATTATATGCAGTAGGCATTACTACAGTACGTGGCTAATCTTTCCCCCCCAAAAAAACCAACATCAAAAAACAAAAAACCTAGCTCATTAAAGATGAATAGACTAGCTCTCTTCAGTGAAGAGGACAAACAGTTTGTTTGAAGCATTTGTTCCATTCAATAAAAAGAGGGAAACTTGGCTGCTAAAACTACTTGATTAGTAGTCTTCCTGGTACTCGACATTTCTAAATTATGTAAAAATGCTGTTCCAGAAAGATTACTCTTCTGATTTTTACTGCCATTGCCAGGATAGGAGGTGTGTTTTCTATTTTCAACTCCAGGTGCTTTTTGGTTTATTTGCAATATCAACTACCCTACACTCATTTGTTTAAAAAATAATTTAAACATATATAAAACTCCCATATGCATGTAATATATCAGCTATTGTTCTAGTTGGACCAACTTCCCTTTATTTATCTTTAAAGTAATATCCAGCTACATCTTAAATCCATCCAAAGAAAATACAGTCTGAAGACGGGATGTGTTCTCTGCAATGCAATTTACTGTACAGTTAGAAAGCAAAATGTTAAATGAAGAGGATTGTTTGTTTTTTAATAAACACTCTGAGGTCTAGATTAAAACAAAACCAACATTTTAACTGAATGTCTAAAGTGATTCTCCTTTTTTCCAAGTTAGTCTTGCATATTTTTGGGGGGTTTGGGTTGAATAAAAATTTTCCTTTAGACATCATACAAGGGGTAATAAGTGTATATAACATTAAATAATGTAACTTAGGTGTAGATCCCAAATGTATTTGGATGTACAGATTTACTACAGAGTCCTTTTTCTGATGATTCGGTGTAAAAATGTGTGAATTTGGGTGGCTTTTTACATCTTGCCTGCCATTGCATGAAAAGTTGGGGTTTCTTCACAATGTGTGTATGTCATGCTTTTCTGTTCTATTTCTCAAGCTCTTACAGAAATTAAATTTGTAATTTAGAACATTTTAATTTTTGTTAATCCTATCTGAACACTTGTGTAACATCAAAAGCACAGTTGCTTTAGAGTGTTCAGAAAACTAAAATAAACTTTTCAGACAAAAATGTTTTGATTGTGAAAATAGATGAGTTTGCAGTTGAGAATGTTTGAAAAGGCAATAGTGCTGAGCACCAGTTTCTGTATACAATATTAGTGTGGTTTTCATCTATCAAAACCCCCTGCTTTGAATTCAGAATTTGCTTACAACTGTATTGTACAGTACAACTCCCAAGTGAATGACCAACCCAAAAAGATTCTTCTTGGCTGTGGAGAAGTGTTTTGTGATCCAGCCAGTGTACTGGGAAAAGTGGGGGTAAGTGTGGACTGAAATAAATGAGCAAATAAAGGTTAAGACTTTCTAAGATGACTATTAATTATGCAATGTATTTAGCTAGAAATATCCTGAATGTGTTTGTGACAGATTTGAGAGCCACTGGGCTTGATTTTTTCATGGGTTTTTTTTTAGACATCTGCCATGTAGGGATGTTTTCATCAGTGTGGCTGTCTGAAATAGAGCACCTGCCATGGAGAAGGAAACTTCCTGAATTAAAAAAAACGAGCCAAATATTTGTATTGATTAGCACTGTGCTGTTTCTATATTAAAAGTACTGATAATGCACTAGCCGCAATGAGAAACATCCATGTTTAGCTTGGGTGAACTGTAAAGGTAGGTTAATAGTGGGAAGCAGTGCATCCTGCTGCATATGGCTTCTGAAAAGGATTAGAGCTTTCAGCTCTGGTTTCCCTGGCCAGTTTTAACCAGTCTGTCAGAAAATAATTAAGTTTTGCTTCAAGTGAATCATTGGTGTCTGTAGGTGAACATTCCACTGCTAAACAGAATTTTTTTTTTTAAGTTTGGAAGTACAGGCCAATTTTAAGATGAGCTTATAAAATGGGTCAACAGTTAGTTGGTCTTTGTTGCAAAACATGGAGACTTAAAGAATGGATTTTGTACTAGTACTTGCTAGTGCATACAGCTCTGGGAAGCCCTCTTTTCATCCATGTCCTTCTAAATCTGAAGTGAGAAGCCATTCTCTCCATACAATAAATACATTAAGTACTCTGCCAAGATAAAAGTTTTTTTAAAGGGAATGTTTTGATAATGGGTCTGCTTCTCTGTTTAGAGCACTGCTATGTGATTAGTCTATCAGAAACTTCACTAAACTGTTTGTGAATTTCATTTAATCACTTTTTAATGCCACAGGATGGTGGGCTGCCTACTTGCTTTTTCTGTCCTCTGGCATTACTGGCTTTTGCCTATCCAGACAGGATTGTGTATCTTCTAAAGTGACATTGGAAAGATACATACTACACAGGCATTACTTTTGTTTCTGCAAGCAAGTTCCTCCTGAGAAGTACTGTGTTTAAATAATTGACATTTTTATACAGCCACCCTAGCACATAAGTTGGGAGTTTGCTTTGTTTTCCCCCTTTTGGTTTCTGAAGGAGTGCAAAATGTAACCAGTTTTCAACAGCTTGTCTATGGTTGCTGTTTGGGGCAAGGCTGTTTGCTCCCCTTCCCCCACCTTGCCCTCCTCCCCAGAAATGTGGGTATAGCTTGAACCATCTTGCTTAATAGAAATTGGAAGCTCTCTGCTTAGATGATGTAGTCCTTCCTCTTTTATGGAAGAAATAAAGATCTTACAGACAATACTCCTCTTATCATGGTTGTTTCTTAAGAGTTTCTGGTTCTTGAATTCAGGCTTTTTGATAACTCTTCGGTTGGCTGCTCAGTGCTTTTCTTCCCACTTCTTGGTACAGGGGCCAGGGATTTGGGTAAACAGTTGCAGAAGCAATAGCCAGTCTTTGCTAAATGTTTTAGGTAAATAGAATTGTAAATATTTTCAGTTGAGGCAGTGTGCAACATAGAAAGTGCCTCTTGTAATTAATATATGAAAATAGATGGTGAACGCTGGATTGGAGGGAATGGAGACTGCAAATAATCATTACGTTATGCTCTTTTTGATGTCTGAATGTTTTGAAGCCACAGTGTCTATTAATTCCTCTCCAGAATTACTCTCTAAAGTGTATAAACGGCACACAATTTTTTTTTTTTTTTGGATAGTCCTATAGGTATATTTCTTTAACAAGTTTCAGTTTAAAAAATAAAGCCAAAACACACTTTTTACACTTCTGGTAGTAAAGCAGTAAAAATATAGCACGTTCTTATCACTATTATCTCAGCAGAGCTAACACAAATGAAAAAGTTACGTTTTGCTCTAGCTTCAACATCACCAGCATCTAGGCAAATATGCCCAATGAAGGATATATACACAGCTTCACTGAAGACAGCAAAATTCTGTTGTTGTGAGTGCTTCTCAGAATTTCTCCACTGGAATGCGTCCAGAAAGCATCAGCTCAGGAAAAGACAAGTCTGTCTGTGGACAAGTAAACTGAGTAGTTGGAGCTGGAGTTTAGGGCTCCTGTTATCTTGAATGAATTCTTGACTCTGCAGCTTATGGTTAATTTCAAGTCTGTTGGAACTGTAGATTGATGAAGAATTCCAGTTTTTGGATCCCTTGGATCTTTTTCTGGTTAATGCACTATGGCAGGGCAGCCCTGCAATAGCTGTTAGCCCTGCTGCCATCTGAAATCAGTGTCTCATACCAGGGTTAGCCCTGAAGTCATGAAAGCCCCTGCTGTTGTTGGATTTCTGTTGGAATAAAGCCACACTTGAAAGTGTGGGAGCAGCGTGTTTATGGCTTGCATTCTTCAGGGGCATCATATCTCATTTAAAAAAAAAAAAAAAAAAAAAAAAAAAAAAAAAAAAAAAGAGTTTTGGTGCCATTTGTTTTCCAAAGCCTTTCAAGGGAACATTTTCATTCTGCTAAATGGCTTCAGTGAGAAAATTCTCAAAACTTGCAAAGGAGGCATCTGCATGTGCGTTCTGCAAGTAGTATGCTTTTATCCAGGAGGGTGTATTCAGTTCAGGAAAGGGGTTCTTCCTTACTTTCAGTATTTACTTTCTCAGTGGTTCTGAAATTTTTCTTACAATTTTGGGGGTTTGGCTTGTGCGGGGAAACTCTTGAGATGATGGGAGGACCCAGGAATCTGGAAGACTTTTTGTAGTTCTTGAAGAAAATCACTTCAAAGGGTAGAAATCCATTTGGGAAAAAGATAAGGAAATGGCTTTTTATCTGGTGGATTAACCTATTTGAAAGGCAGACCTTGAAACAGATCTGCTGTTAACAATGTCATTGCCCCCAGCCCTGTACCAGTTACAGTGTTTTTATTTTCATCAGTGTATTTGCTGCAGTGCAAGGCTTTTGCAAAAAAACAGGTGTTCATCTGCCATGAGCAAGGGGATTATATTCCCTGATACTAGCATTTTTGGCTTATCAATGTATGGATTTTCTCACCAGCTCTTAATAATACAATACAGAACAATTTGTCAAGTGTCTCTGCAGGTTCTACCATGCTGAGGCTTGTCTTGTTATGAAAACCAAACCCATTTGAACTTCCCTTACGTTCTAGATACATCTCCTTCAGGACCACGGGCTTGGAGCATTCCAAAACACCTTCACAAGCTTGTGCTTATCCTTCACCTGGCATTGGGTGACTACAGCATTCCAGAAAACACATGCATTTGTAGAATTGGGAGTTTATGTACAATTAACAAAATACTTAATTTTACAGAACTGCTATTTTCAGGTTCTCCTAATACTGTGAGATGTGCTTACGCATATGATGCAGTGGTTACGTAGATAGATTCCAGTTCACCAAAGCCTAGACCTAAACCCTATAAACTGGAAATGCTGGATCTGTCTCCAGCAGTTCTGTGTAACAAGATGCCCCACCTAGAAAAACATGCTACAGTTAGACGCCACACAGTGAATATTTTTTTTCTGAACCCCGTGTGTCACAAGCTTTTATTTGGTTTCTGAAATGTTTTGAGAGCTATAGTAACTTTTTCTGAGAAGCTTCCAAACAGGGCTGAGAACATCCTGTGAAACTGAATTCAAGGAACCTTTGTGGCTGCTCGTTCTCATTTTCCAAAGGTTTCTGTCAGGAATTTCAGACTTAAAGCACTAAGCAAGGCACAGTGGTTTTCTGTCTACTAGGCATGTAAATTCCCCTTTAGATTTCATTTTATGCTGTTTTTTTCATTCCGAATCACTTGTCTTATCACTTCATTGGCCTGAGAAAAGTGCCTTATGTAATTAACTTAGTGTGAGGCTTCTCTTGCTCTGCTACACAGGAGTAAGTACAAGAATGGGATGGAAATACTCTCCTTATTTTCCTAATGTCTGACCAGACAGCAGGTGAATAGTGAACATCACCTACTGTTTGCTTTAAAAAGATGTGACAGTTTTACAGAGTCAGACACCCATTTACCTGCAAGAATTGGAGACCTGTATAATAAAATGTTGAAGAGATACCGTTAGATTACCTAAGTTCTGTATTTGGATTCTGCAGAATGATTTTTAGTAATTTTAATTGGCAAGATAAAAGGTGATTTTTGTTGAGAATTTTTTTCTGTTTATCTCACTACCAGAAAGTTATCAAACACCTACCTTTGTCTGAAGCTGAAATTAACATAATTTTTAATTAGGTGTATAGCAAAATAAATAACGAAAAGGGAAATCACTGTTCCTGGTTTTAGTGATGGAAGGAGTGACTTGTAAGATTAACCTATTTTAAGGTGTTGCTTACCTAAGAAGAGGAAATACCTGCATGTTCTCTGTCTGTGGTTTGAATGAAGATGTTACTATAGTTAAATCTCTGTACAGAAATCCTGTGCAGAAGCTGTAACTGGGAAAATCCTCTAAGGCAATTTTTGATGGAACAACATCTTTTCTGAGGGATTCATTAAATTCTACCCACTTGTCAAACAGCCTTAACTCAGGTAGCATATGTTCCAGGCTGTGTAAAGGATGCCTGCCTGTGAACAGGGAATGCAACCATCTCATCTTCATCTCATAACAGAGGATTGGAGATTTGTTTATACTTTCCCAGATTTACTCCTCTGGATAAAGAGAAGGGGGAAAAAAATAAGACAAAACTTTTCCTATGGCAAAAAGTACTTTGGAAAAACCAACGGATTCAGCTCTTCAAATTTTGAACAGCAGATGCTTTTCCAAAGATGTTCCCATGCCCTTCTTCTTAACCTTGCAGCAGAGATCACCAAAACCACCAGCTTTGCTCAGTGCTTTCCAAGCATAACTGACTCCTGTGTGAACCCTGAAAATGGAATTTAAGTGAAGTAATGAAACATCAGTTTGACATGCCTCAGTTTGGGAAACAGTGGTCAAGCCAGAATTCATGCTTCCAGTTAAGACAGATTTCTCTCCCTGCCTCCCACAGCTTGTCCCTATACAACTCAAAATTACCCTAGAAGTATCTTGGTTTTTCTCACATAGTTCAAGGGTTGTATTAATGATAGGGAAAATGGTGCTTTTTTTATGTGGGGTGACTTCAAATCCTTCCTGCTGCTACTTTGGTGAACAAAAAGGAATTTTCCAACCATGGCTTACTTCTAGTTTCTCTTAAGTGTCACTGCCTATTATGACAAGGCTGTTGTTAATTATACATTGAGTTGTTAATGCACAGGTGAATGTGCCTGTGACTGCAGTGACCTCCCTGCAGTGGATTTCAGAACCCGTGGAACACATTTAAGCACATATGTGTCAGCACCTTAGAAGATTCCTTTTAGGTAGCAAATCATTTCACCTTATGGGAGGTACTTCTTGGGTGGTAATGCAATAAACTTGATAAAAAAATACCCACTCTCAGTTTACTGCCCAAGAAACTAAAGTGGGTGATGAAAGGAAGAGAGAGCAGGGGTTGATACTTAATTTTTCACCTGGGTTTGTCTGACTGCTCAGGGAAGAAGGGACATCCCAAGAGTGGTCAACTCTATGAGTGATATGGGAGTTGAGAGCAATAGATTGCTAGATATAAACCTGTCAGAGAAAAAAGAGATGGAGAAGTGAAGAGCTTTTGTCAGGGTAGGAAGCCTGTAATAGTAGTAAGAGTAAATGGGCCTCTGCTAGAGGGGGGTGAAGCAAAGGGAGGGTGATGGTTCTGCAGAAGGCCTCATGGTGCCTGTAGGCAGGGATGCAGCTCATTGGGCTACACCTAAAACAGGAGCCCTTTCCTACCATAAAAAGAAGCAATGAAAGAAGTTTAAGGGGAAGTGAAGGGCACTAGAAATGCAGAGGGAAGAAGAAAGAGAACGCTCTGGGTTCAGAGGGTTATGCTCCATCTCTCCAGGACTCTACCTGCCCTAGGTGATGCAAATACCTTGGTGTGTTTGGTTTCTTGTGAACTTGGCGGCAGCTGTGGAATCAGCAGTGGGACAGGCTCCAAGGGAGTGGTGCCTCATTCACTTTGTTAGAAGAACTGGTGGACCTCAAGTGCTGGCAAGAGGGAAGAGAAGCAGGTCTTGTGGAAGACCTAACAAACTTTGTGTGTGTTTTGGCCTCAGGACATATTGTGTGCAGGGATATTCCATTAGCACTGAGTAGCTCACACATAGCTCAGCCCATGGATGCTATTCAGAAAGGGCTATGTGCATTCTTGCTCAGCGAGACTTGACAGTGGATTTTGTCTGTGTGTGTTGGGCAGGAGAGGGCTCTGCAAAGGAAAAGACTGCCTTTGACAGCAATGGATATGGATTGTTTTCTTTCCAGATAATTAACTGTTGGTGTCACGAGTTGCTCTGCTAATGTGAGACTTCACTGACTTTTTAACAGCTCAGATGAAAAAGATTCTTTCATGGGGCTCTGTGTGTTCCCGAGTTGCACTGATGTGGCCCTGCCAATCATGATGACATGTGCTTATCTCCTAAACATCAGGTAGCAGTCATTGTTCTGGGTACACTGCTTTGGCTGCCACTTGTAAAGTGCCATGATTGTTACAGAGAACTATTTCTGGAAGGTTTGAGCAGTTCTCATGTTAGAGACTTCCAGAGTTCCCTGTAGTAGGGCAACATTATTTTTTCGTGTGTGGATAATAGTGATAGAATCCTCTGAACTGCCTCACAGACTCTATAATTGCACAGTTAAGGATCCGTACTTTAATTTGCTCTCTTCCTCCTTCAGAGCTGTAGGATGTCCCCTTCTACATCCATCCATGTCTGTAATAGAGGTTCTCTGAGCAGAAGAGGCTGGGCTCCCCAGTGAAAACTGTCACGCTGGAAGAGGTTAACAAGCAGTTTCTGTGGGGTCAAAAGACTGTTCTTAGTGGGTGACAGCCCAGATTTCCACAGGGATGACAAGGATTCATGACGCTGATCAAGGAAGCTGTTGACCACTCTTACAAAGGTTCAAGATCTTGTTTTCCAGCTTCCCATACCCTCAGAAAGTTATATTGCCAGGACCTTTTAGAGGAGAGAAAAGAGCAGCTAGTGCTGATCCCATAAAAGCTGGGAGTTATGAAACACAGAGAGGCGATCATCTTTTCATTTTAAAATAACCATTAGACTGTTCTTCCATCTGACAAAATCAAAGGAAGTAGCAACCTAATACAGAAAAAGTAAAAGTAGTTAGTGTGTAAATGGGCAGTATAAAACTCAGGAAATGGATAAAGTGACCTTACTAAGTTTAGTCTTGATGGCTGTTTGTCTACACTCTCCTTCAAAAACCTACAATGATAGAAACTCCCTGGCTCTTCATGGCAGCCTGCTCTAGGACTTCCCTGTTTTACTGCTAGAAACCTTGCCTGAAACCTAGGTCTTCCTTGGTTCATTGAACACCAGCTGTAAGAAACTCCAGTGTGTTTAATTAACAGAGCTGTTCACTGTCGCTTTCATGTCAGAGTTTGATGCAGTCTTTTTGGCTTCTGTGAAGGTTTGAAGACAATTCTAAATATTAAATGAGAGGCAGGGGCAACAGTCAGGAACAGTTTGCAATAGGCTGAGTTGCTGAGGAGGTGCCTGAATCACATTGTGCCCTTTTGTGCTGAGTTATTCATGGCTGGAGGCTGCAAGAGAAGGGACAAATTTATGGATGGCAAATGATTATCTGTCTGAGTGAAGGGAGGGCTTGGAGCCCATGCTGTATTGGGAAATGCTGCTTGATGATCCTGCTATGGGAAGTTGGTAATAAACAGCTGAAGGAGCAGTTTTGGCACAGGGAAATGGTGTTCACCCCAGGAACACCCCACTGAGCTTATACCTTTGTCAGCTCTCTGCTCACCAGGATGGCAGCTGTACCCTCCCTGCCTAATGCTGCGTCTGCTGAGCAATGTGAGCACACATGACCAACCTGGAAATATTGCTCCAGGATCAGCCTAGCATCTTCTCAGACCAGAGGCTGTGCTAGGCAGTGTTGAATTCATATGGAAACACCTGTCTGGCCCTCGTGAGATTATTTGTCAAGACGATTCAGCACCCAGTGAGATGTCTGGGCTTTGGGCATTTGTCCTGTCCCTGTCACTATGCAAACAGCAGAATCATTGTGCCTGTGTGATCTACCTCCATCACAAGCCAGCAGCCCTAAAAGTATGATTTCCAGTGTGTTACCCCATGCTCTGCTGTTAGAGATGTCCATGGTATCGTACGGGCTCAGACAGCCACTAGATCAGATATCAAGGTGTAGACTTGGATGCAATCGAGCATCTTGCATGTGATCCATCTTCCTGATTTCCCAGGCTTTGCTGTATAAGGATCATCCTAAAGCCCAAATTTCCAGTAAAACAGCCTAGCTGCCCCTGAAAACTACTGTGAGAGGTTTAAGGCACATTTAATACAGGTGAGAGGGATAAATGCACATATTGATGTTTAGTCCCATCTTTCTTAATTTCTCCCGTTCTTTAGTTCGGAGTGATTTTTCCTCCCATCCTTCTCCATCCACAGTCTAACAACTCCACTTACCCACAGGTTTTAAGGCTGCGCTGTGAAACGTTGATTCTCTCGGCGGCGGATCGGCTAATTCTCTTTGGCTGCCCCTGAAGTACCGACTGACGGAAAATAATACTAAATAGCAGTCGTAGTAACTAACCGTAATATCCATAATTTCCACTGTTTTACGTATTTATAAAATAATATACCGTTGTTGGGGCTCCAGCTCCCAAGCGCGGCGGGGGGCGGCGGCCGCGGGCGGGGCGGGGCCGAGGCGCGGGCGCGGCCGTGATTGGCTGGCGGCGCCGTGAGTGGCAGCGGCGGCGCCCCCCGCGGCCCCGGGGCCGCCGGCGCCGCGCAGTGCCCGCACCCCGGGCAGCCGCGCCGCCCGCTCCGCCCGCGCCGCCGCCATGGGCCGCGGGGCCGCCCCGCTCCGCCGCCTGCTGCTCTCCCTGCTCCTGCTGCCTGCCGCGGGGACGGGCGCGCCCGGAGCCTCCTTAACGCTGGGGGAACCGGAGACGGCGGAGGAGCCGATGGAGTACCGCGACCCTTGCAAAGCCGGTAGGGAAGCGGGCTGGCTGCAACTCTGGGAGAAGTTTGGAAGCGCGGCGGCGGCGGCGGACAGGTGTCCCTGCGAGGCGCTCCTCCTCGGTACCCCGGGTCCGCCCGGCCGAACCGTGCCCAGGCTCACCTGGCGGCGGCGGCGGGAGCCCCCCCCCGGGCCGGCCGGGAACGTCCCCGGCATCCCGCTGCCTTCCCGAACACGGCGGGCACCGAGCGAGCTGCCCCCGGCCCGCCGGTGCGGGCGGGCTCTGCGTGCCCCCCGCCCGCGCCCCGCTGCCCGCGTTGCCTGGGGGCTGTAGCCCCGGGTGGGAGGCTGTGCCTGGCTTTTTTTGGTAAATCGCCCCACACTCCCGCACCACTCCCCTCCCACCTGTGCCGCTCCCTCCCGCGCGAGATTCCCCCTCTACAAAGCCAGGGAAATGCCCGGCCGTGCTTTGCGTGTTGGGGTTGGGGGTTCTCCCCCCCCGGCCCCGGGCGTTTTCTGTGCGTTTTCGTTGCCTTTTGGCAGCTGTTCGAACTTGCCCCGAGCTCTGTCCGGCCCGAAGTTGCGGTGCGTGTCCCGGAGCGGCGGCGCTTGGCGGGGCTCCCCGGGCGCCCCGGCGGGAGGGGAGCGGCGCGACCCGCCTCGCACACAGCCCGGCCTCCCGGGGCACCCAGGTACCCCACTGCTGCCTGTGGGCCACTTACCACAGCCTCTCCAGGAAGCCTCCATCCCTCTCCCCGAGTTTTTCGTTCCCTTATCAGACTGCACTCTGCTGGTTCTGAGCTCGTTGCTTTTTATCTATTTGAGTTCGAAAAGAGCTGCTGTCATCCCTAATGTTGCATTCCCTTAATTTAAAGAGAATATGGACCCAGATTTTCTCTTTGGAAAACTAGGAGGTACTCTTGATGTGAGTGTGACTCGTTTCGGTTCCAGCTATTAGAGAATGTTGTAGTCTTGTGGATTGCTTCTCTGCTGAGAAATTGGCAACTGATACCTTGTTAGTTGTGTTACATTTACAGATAATTTTGTGTGAACTCTCGTTTTCTTAATACTGTAGGAGTTGAAAAAAGAAAGGTGTTTCTTTGCGTGTGGTGTTCTTGGTCTCTTGAGTTGGGGCTTTGCCCCCTGAATGTGCTCCTCGCTGTTACTCAGTGTCCCTTGGCGATAGCTTCTCTTGTTATCTGCTCTCTCCTGTCTGCTTTTTCGGTACTTGCAGCCGTATCTGCTCACAGAGACGAGCTCTATCAATGTAATGTCTTTCAGAGCTTCTCTGCCTGGTACAGCAAGTTTAGCTGGCTTTGTATGTAGGCTGAGTGTGGTGGGTTTCCTTCCAAAATTCAGCTCAGTCCTCTCCAGAGAGTATTTTTTGCACAAAACATTCCCTTGATCAGCAAATCATCTGTCATTTGATATATAGTTTGGTGTGTGTGGAGGTTAATTCTTTGTAATGAATATGGAATCCAGCCCAAACATGCTTTAAGGTACTTGTGTCTGCTTCTAAATGGTAATGAATTGATCTCTCTTTCTAGTGAAACTAGTTGTTAGTGGCACAGACATGGTTTGGACTTGGAGAGCTAGAGGTACAGTGCTTCAGCCTTCCCATATGAAAGTGTATCATCCTTGCTTTCTCCTCAAAATTATACCATCATCTCTGTTCCCTGACTTGTCCTTGTGACTGCTGGGTGCTGCTGTCAGATCAAGTACATGGAGGATGAGGAATTCTCTTTTAAGGACCACGCAGAGAACACTGACTTTATTTGACTTCTCTACATCTAACAGGGAACCTGTGGCAGAAAAGGAGAAAAAACCCAAACATTTTCCCAGCCTTCCTTTTGCCTGCCTTCATTGCAGGACCTTCTATTTTTTTCTCCTGTAGTCTCCTCATTTCCCAAGTTTTCTCCCTCTCACTTCTGCATGCACACAGAAAAGACCCTGGACTGCCAAGGACAGCCTCCCTTCGTTTACATCAGCACCTCTTCTTGTGGTGGACAGAAAACCTTTGTGTGTTTTATTCCTGCTAATTCAATTCAGGCAGGATCAATCACAGAAGTTATCTTTATTTTCTGACTTCTCAGTGTTTGCCTTTTATGCTTTTCCAATGTCTTTCCAATAGAAAGGGAGGAGTGAACAAGACCTGTGGAGGTCACACAGGTGATTTCTGTTCCTCCCAGGAGCAGGCTGGTGTTTCTGGCAGTGCTGGCACACAGCTGTCTGTGGTGGGGGCTGCCAGGCAGCCTAGGCCGGCACGGCTCTGGTTCCTGACCTGAGGCTCCAGTACTGCAATTGGAGTTTGCCTTTCTCACTGGTCTGTGCACGTGTGGAGGACAGTACAGTGCCTTCTGCTTTGCTGCAGCCTTCTGCGCTGGTGAGCACCATTACCAGCTTTCTCAAGTTTCAGTCTTGTTTTCTGTAGAAGGAAGGGACTCTGGTCCTTTCAGTGGGTCCTAACTGGCTGTATTTCCAGGCTCTCTGATCCAGTTTCTCTTCATATGGCTGTGTCTCCCCAAGGTGCAGAGTACTTAGAGAACAAGACACTCCTTACATGCTGCGTACCTCTCTCAGTGTACTGAATAGTTCCAATTTTTAAAGTTAGCTCCAAGACAAACCAAACAAGGCTTGAACCACAAGAACCTGTGTTAGACCCTGCCGCGCATTCAAGCTTTCTTCCTGTCCTAGACCACCAGCACCTAGTGGAGCTAGGCAGGTGATTTCTGCTGCAAACACCATCTCAAAGGGTTAGCTGAGCTGAGATTAAGAAGTGATCCATTTCTATTGGTGAAACAAGGTGAAGACGCCATTAACAGAGTTGCCTTTCCAAGAGGGCCTGTCTGGGCTGTGGTCTAATGCCTGTAAGGAAAGTCTATCACACTCTGTTCCTGATGAACTATAGCAGTGACAAGTCTTCTTAACTTCCTTAGGCCCAAGTTCCTCCACTCGTGGGACAGTGTCGGGATCTGTCAAGAAGCGTGACTGGAGAGGGCAGTGGCTGCAGACCTGCTGTGAAATGCTCAGGTGTCTGGTATGTTTTGCAGGGGGAAACAGGTGGTCTGTGGAAACAGAAATGGCACTATGAAACTTGCGCTGATGCTTCCATTGCTGCCATAGGCACAGGCTCCTGTGCACGGTCCTGTGGCTGCACACTGTGTGCAGGCTCTTAGCCCGTTGTGAAGACAAGCTGCTGCTGCTCCTCTTACATGATTTCCAAAGCTGTTAAAACTATGGTGGTGCTTTACTTATTTCTTTTTATTATCTTCTTTTATTTTTTTCTTCTTTCCTGTGGGCCAATAGCCGTGGCCCAGAAGCTGTGATGGATTTAAATCTGGCCTGTTACAACATGAAAGCTTGGCAGTTCCTCACCCCTGCAGCTCATGCCCTGAGGTTGACTGCAGGCTGTTGGTGGTTGTTCTGCTAGACTGGGAATGGAAAGCCTGGCACGTGCTCCTCTCTGTTGCATTAGTGGAGGATGTAATAATCTCTTGCAGCAAGGCAGGAGGGACAGCACAGGGCAGTAACCTCCTAAAGCACTGCAACCACTGAGCTACTGGTATCAACACATGCCCAGTTACCAGGGCACAGATGATGGGCCATAACTCCACTGCTGCTCAGGCTCTTAACTCCACACATCCAGGATTTTCTTTTCCTAATGTGGCTGCTTTCCTGCCTTTTTGTAAGGCAGAAAGAAACAAGGAGCTTCCTGAATGGCTGATCAAGGGGCAGCTGAGGCAGCAGTGCACTGTCAGCTTGAGTTGCCAGGGGAGGTGGCAGTGCTGGCTGGCTCTGTGGGGTGGATTTTGCTGAGTGTTGTAGCAGGTCACTGGAGCTTTTCAAAGGGAATAGTACAAAGGTTCCTGCCCAGAACTGCTCTGTAATAGATGGGAAAATGTTATGAGCCTCACATGTGCTTTGGATGGATCTGCTGCTCTGAGGATCCAGTTAAGGACACCCGGGCCAGTGTACAGGTCTGAGTGAGGCTGTATGACAGGCAGCAGGAGGAACCATGGATGCCTTCTAAACAAAACAAGCATGTCCTTCTGAGGCTCCTCAGACAAACTGGAACCAAAGGAATTAAATAGGCTGTAATTTGTTCTGGTAGTTATTTGGATGCAAGCTTGTACAAACTTTAATTTGAGGTGAAGAGCAGAATCCCTAAGGTTCAAAGTGACCTCTGGGAATAATATCATCCAACTTATGTCAACAAGGGGAGGTGAGAGGCATAAATAGGAGGGAAAGCTGGGGACTGAATAACTTATCCTCTGGATGTGTACAGGCTTGATGATCCTTTGCTTCCAGCTCAAAACTGCCATGAGGCTGTTTTTCACTTGCCAGGTGGGGAGAAAAAGCTGCAGTTTGGTTTCAGCATCTTGACTCCTGGGTACTTTGGCTCCTAACGTGGCACTTCCTGCCTTTTGTGAGCCGGAGGTGCAGTGCAATAGCTCATCTTCCAGGGAGGGGTCCACCGAGGGTGTTCTGTGTTGGAGTCCTGTTTCTCTCTGCTCTGGGCAGTTCATTCTGGTGTGACATGTCCTGACTACAGGCTGACCAAGTCCAGACACGGGCCAACCCACATGTCTGGACTCCCAGGCCAAATGCAGTGTTTCTCTCTGCAGGTGTTTGCATTAGGAGATGGGCAGAGCTGCCCACCAGCCATGTGCTCCTGAGGCACAGCCAAAGGGGACTTGGGCTCCTGCTGCCTCTGTGTGTCTCGAGTGTCTTTCAGGAGGGTTTGTGTTGCTGAGGAGAGCTGGAGCAAGGAGGAGTTGCCAATAGGTACAAGTGAGCCTTGCAGTCAAGCTCAGCTTCTTTCTGTGAGACTTTGATCTCCCCGTGGCTTTTGCTCTGGGCCGATGCTTGCAGTGCTCTGAGCGGGCAGAGGCTGGCCTGGGGAGGCTGCAAAACAGAGCAGGGCTCTGGCAGGGAGATAGCACCTAGAAAGTGAATTAGTCCCCATGGATTTTGTGGAGTTCTCAGGATATGAGCTCAAAAGGGGAAGAACCTGAGGCAAGAGGTGTGAAGGGGCATCAACTGACTAGCAATTCCATATCTCCTGTTTCTTTATCACTAGAAAAGTTATTAGAGAAGCAGTTTGGCAATGATAGATCACATTTTTCCTGCAAGCCAAGGCTCCTTCAAGTGTGGATGCTGCTTGTGCATCACAGGATACTGCTGTGCATCCTTGTTCCTGCTTCATCTGCTGATTTGATCCACTAACTTCCTAATGTCCCGTGTATTTAGAGTTCTCACACGCAGTGCTGTCCTGAGAGCTGTAAATTGTGCTTCATTGTTCTGTTCCTCACAGCTCTTCCTCTGTAAAGGCGCAGTGCCTTTTGTTCTAGAGATCGCACATTTCGTTTGGGCTGTGGTGCAAACATCTGAACTCAGGTGCAGACATTTCTGTGGGCAGCTGAGGAATTTGCTCTTAGGAACTGAAAGCCTCGAGGGGGTAATCAAATGAGAAAGGGGAGACAGCATCTATAAAGTCTGGGTCATTTGAGTGTTGTTTGGGTTTTGAGTGGGATGCAGATGCTGTTTTCCCAGTTGGAAGCATGGATCCATCATGTTAGCAGTGCAACCAGAAAGCTCTTCGCAGGCTGTGCTATAGATCCAGCCTGCTCACTTCTTGACAAGAGCTTTCCTGCAATTATGCAAGTAGTCCTATTTAGTTTGGCAATGCAGGGAGCACTGGCAGAGTGTGTGCCAAAGTGCCCTTTGCTTGGGAATCAGAGAACCCTGTGAAAAAAATCTCATTTCCACCTCACAGATTTTCTTTGCAGCTTTAAAGTCTCTGGGCTTGTATGCAGCTGAGGAGAAGGTACCAGTCCTGTGGTGTGGGGTCTGAGTTGTAGAAGAGAGTGGGAGCCATGGCTTACCCAGGACTGGTGTGGTCACGCTGGTGGTGGCGGTGCTGGCAGCTGAGTCCCGGTCTCCTGACTTTAGAAGGTATATGGCCTTCCAGAAAAGGAAGCTTCCTTCCTTTGCCACCAATGCTAATAGGAGTGCTTTGAGAGAAGAGTCTGGGACGTGACCCAGTCTGTGGAATCTTCAGTGCTGAGCTGATGGAAACTTTTATAGGGGAAGAAGACAGCTCTCACTGGCAATCATTCCCTTTGCATTTTTTCCCTGGTACATTGCAGGAAGGGTTAAATACTCAAGGAGGAAATTGACTCTTTTTGGGTGGTCTGGGAAAGAATGAGAGACCAGACTGTTCAGTCTTTAATTTACCTGCTTTGGGGAGATGACAGCAGTTACAGAACGGAAAACAGGTGGGTGAAATCTACTAGAGTCACTCTTCAGTGATGCAGCTGTTTGCCATTGGGGAGGTGCTTTGCAGCAAGGTAGAGCTGCAGCAGAAGTTTCCTCCTCAAAGGGAAGGTTTAAGGTGACTTTAAATATAATCCTAGCTGAGCACAAGCTAATGGCTCTAGCTTAAAGAAATAATAACCACCAACCCTTTTATTGCACCTGAGATTCCTCAGCAGGAAAGTCAATGGCCTGGGGAATTGGAGAGCAAAACCTTATGATCACTGCCACTTGAGATCTGGGTCTGAAGTCCTTCCAGTGTTTATCTGTTTTCTTGGGATCTGGCTAAATCATGCCTGATCTTTGACACCTCTTGGGGTGTGTTGGATCTGCTCGGCCTGTAGGAAATGTAACGCTCTGTGCTATACCCACACCTTGAGATTTAGCAATGGGCAGGACAGAAGATGGGCAAATTTAGGGCAGAGGCCTTTTTTTTTTTCTCCCCTTAAAAAAGCCTGGTAGGGTGGGGAAGAGGTGCTTGCAGTTGTCATGGACACTTCTCCAGAGCTTCTATTGAACTTCCTATTCTCGGTGCAGTTCACAGGGGTCTGCCCTCGACCATAGCCTACACAGGTGGGATCAAGCTGCTTGTTTTTCAGCTGTTTTGTAGCATAAGATTAGTAGGTCACAGAGTCCTAGAAAAAGGCATTTAGAAATTGTGCTTTAACTCTTCCAGGATTTAAAAGTCCACAAAGCTGAGGATTTTGGTTGGAGGCCCTTTGCATTTGTGTAATTACATTATACCTTTGCAGTTTTGCTTGGAGATTTTAATCTCTTCCTGCTCTAACGTGGAGTGCGCCTTGCTAATGTTAACAAAAGAAGTTGCTGCATTTTCTGGTAACCCACCTCTTTCTTGCTTCTAAAACTGTGCCTGTGGGTGTCTCCCAGGTGAGCTGCCTCTGGCCCAGTCTGGGGAAGAGCCGTGTGGCTGTAGATTCCCACTGCAACCTGCTTAGGCTCATTAGCACACATGAGTCCTGGGGAAACTGACAGCGCCATGTGCCTGATACGCCGATACATTCTAACCTGTTTTCCCTGGTTCTTTAATTTCCTTTTTCCCCCTTGGCCTTTGCTGCAGGGACCTTTGTGCTCTCTGCCTGCTTCCCTCTCTGCTTCGTACAGATTTATTTCAGATGTTCCCCTGTCTCCCTTTTACTGAAGCACTCTCCAAAACCTGCCTGGAGAATTCAGAAGCAGATCCTTCTCTGCTTCCTGCCTCAGGTGTTCTGTGATGCCTTCTCCCTCAGGCTTCTCCTGACATCTCCTCTCCCGTCCTGGCAGGAACTCCCAGAGGTCAGTAGGTTCTCTCCTTGCTCGCCCAAGAGCAGCCCTGTTGTGAACCCACCTGCTGTGCTGCACTTGCTCAGCCAGCTCTGGCAACAGGCTGCTTGCTGTTTGCTGTAATAAATGGGCTGCTCCGCCCAGCTCCCCTTCCCTTTGGGAAACAGCCGGGGAATGTAGGGCTGGCTTCTGTGGCTCACAGTGCAGAGCTGTCTGTGCTGAGGAGGTGACCATGGGACTGGGGGGACACTGACCTGACAGGGCAGTCTCTGTGCTGGTTTGGAGATGGGCAGGCTTGGCAGAAAGGAGGGACCTCTGTCACTGAATGACTCTGTTGTCCTGGATCACAAGTACTGCAGGTATTAAGCTGCAACAAAACCACTTTCAGCTAGTGCTGAAATGTGATTTCAGTACTTAGAAGAGATAGATGACGAAGCAGAAACTGGCTGTTGTTTTGATTCAGCAACTAGGACTTCTGGGTTTGTTTGGTTTTTGTATTTTTTTTCTCCTTTGTTGCAGCTGAGCTTCAAGAAATGCTGATCTCCAGGCGTACTTTGATGTTCCCATTCTAGCACTTCCTGAACAGGAAGGCTCCCTGTCAATAGAAACTGCTTAAATGTGCAGGGAAGCCTTTTATTAAAGAACTCACAATGACTGATTGCCCCTTCTTGGCCAGTTTGTGTCAGCCTAGCTTGCAATGGAGAGAAATCTCCAACTGCATGTTGAGAAGGAAGCCCCCAGGAAATCCCAGCAACTGGTAAATCCTGATTTCTCAAGCCTCTGGTTTGAGGGTAGAAATAGTCAGAGACCCACTGCTGCTACTGGCCCATGAATCAGCTCAGCTTTAGATCTGAATGGAAATTCATGTCCTCTCAAGTAATTTTGTGTTCGTGTAAATGTCAGCACTCAAGTAAAAAACATCTGTTTAATTTTTCTATCCACAAAGCCCAATGCTGTTCACAGAGCAAACAATACCACAATATTATGAGACAGAAATCTAAGTCTGCTGAGTGCTTTATCTCTTCCTGAGAGTTGCTGGTTTTGGGTCCCTCTGCCTCTTTATTGGAAGAGACTGATTGATACAGTACTGGGTGCTGAGAATTGCCTTCCTCCACTTTTCGTGTCCTCGTGAGTGTAGCCAGTCTCACTCTCTCCTCCATCAGTGTGACTCTGAACTCAGCATTGTCTGCAAACAGCATTGCCTAATCAGCAGCGCTTTCATTTGCTCAGAACTTTGGCAAAATTGGCTGGTTTGTTTGGCATTTTGCATGCTGAGTTTCAGGTGGGACCTGCTGGGGGTTGTTCATTTCAAAGAGCAGACTTCGAAAGAGACAGATATAATTACGAACTGTGCCCCTCCTGCCACTCACAGTGGCTGGACCTGGCAGAAGGGCTTGTCCCAGCTCCCGGGACAGACATCTGTGTGAAGGACTGTCCACACTACTGTGTGTGTTGGCAGGATGTGTGTGATGAAGGTATTGGTTCAGTAAGGCATTGGTTTTGCTTTGAAATTCCTCAGATGTAAAAATCCTTAAACTCACTAGACTTGCAAAATCAAAACTCACAGAAATGCCAGTGTTAGGTCTGCTTTGAAGCTTGTGGTATAGTTCCTTGGGCATGAGGGCAGATAATGTGACATGGATTAGGTTTTTACTGATTTGAACAGCTATCCTGTAAAACAAATCTAACCTAAGATTGCATTAAATACGAGTAACAAAGGGGATTTCTGGCTGCGTTATCCCTATCTCTGTTGCAGAAATTGGGTAGTGGGTAGTAAACAAGGCAGCTGCTGCAGGAGAAGCTTGTACAGCTGCATGGCAGAGGTGTTTGAGCTGTATTGGAGTCAAGATGACCCAGACTGAGAAACATCCATTGGTAAATAATTCTTGCAGGCAGACGGGGAACCCAATATAGTGACCTACAAGTTCAGTGGCCTTGAAAAAAGATGGAACTCTTGAATCCCTCACTGAGTACCTTGGACCTAAGTAGATCTATTCCTTGGGTCACTTGTTGTCAGTAGGTCAAACTAGATGTGGGCTAGGGAGTGATAAAGCAGCAAGGGTCTGTGCTTTATTTGTGGGGCCTGCCAGTAGGGCTCCAGAATGCATCTGGCTTCAGTTGTGTTTGATATTCCAGAGGTCTAATTCAGCCTTCTGTTCTCACCAGATCTTGTACCCTGCCATTGCCCAGATGCTTCTTTGTTGTTGGTGGGTTTTTTCTTTGTTTTTATTTTTTCCTGTTCATTTCCAACAAAGGTAAGGAGCAGTACTTTATGTTAAGTGAGTTCTGAGAGGTTTTGGCCATGGGGCCAAGAGCTGTCTACGTGATTTACACGGTGTGATTTCTGGTGCAGTCTGTTTTTCGTGGTTCTATTGCAGTTACATCAGGGACCCACAGACCATTTCGTTTTGACTGTGCTGGTACTGCTCACCCAAGCAGGCAGAGATGCTCTGGCTCTTGGGGCTGACCCTTTGAAGGGGTAGGAGTGGCCTGTCAGGCTGGTTTTGCCCTGGAAGAGGAGTCTGTTTTGTGCTGTGCTGCTGATGGTGGAAGAGTGTTTTGCTTGACACTGGTTTTTGCTTGGTGACACTGAGCTGCAGCTGGTGCCTGTACCAAGCTGCTGATGTGCTGTGCAGTTGGCTGCTGTCTGGATTTAATCTCTAACCTTTGATTGTTCTTGAAAGCATGTTCTAGGGATTTCATTCCCACCCACACTGCTCCTGTGACCCCTTCCATTTCCTGGGTGTCTAAGTACAGAACAGAAAAGATTCATTAACCTGGTAAGTAACCTCTTTTTATGAGGGAAGTGATTTTCCGTCACGCTCTGTTAGATCCTATTGATTTCTGTTTTTCCCCTCGTTGGCCTCTTTTGCCATATATTCTCCTCTTTGTCATGCTTCAGTAGGAAGGTGATACGTGATATGCTGTTTTGGGGGGTGTTTTTTTTGCTGTTTCCTGGGCAAAGGGCTGGGATCTCCTAAGGCCATCACTCAAGTGCCCATGTCTCTGCCTTTTCTTGGAAAGCTTTGTTGTCAAGGCAAACTGCTGGTTGGTAATAGGATGTTGACATGAGGAGTAAAACCTTCTGGCTGCTCTCTTTTGTTTTGATGTTGAAAAGAGCATCTTTTTTTCTCTTTGCCCGTTGTACAGTCCCTCATCTCTTGGCAGAGGTGTGACGCATTTGCCATGGGGTTTGCAAGCATGCATGAAATGGAGACTTCAAACCATCACGTGTGCCTGCATTTTCTGTCCTCCTGGGTCGTGGCAGTGGCTGTATCCCAGCGCTTTTGTGGTGAAATGGAAGGAGCTGCCAGGTTTGGGCTTGTCCTAGAGGCTTGTTGTTTCAGAGACTGGTTGTGGCAAGTGTGCGAGGAAGAGGCACCTCCTTGGATCTGAGTGGGAGGGCTTGGGGGTGTCCCCTGTTTCAGAAGGGTGTCATTCAGCTCAAAATTCCACACTGGAAATGGGGAAAGCATTTGCTTCCCAGCCAGTTCCCTTCCTACTCTGCCCATTAGTGTATTTCTCCCTCTGGACAGCCATCTCTGTGCTATTGCAGGTATTGCGAATATAAAATATCACAAATATTACAATGCTAAATACATGCAGTCTCAGCAAGACACCTTGGTTTTGAGAAGGCTGTTGTTATTTTCTGATGTACTTGATTTTTAGACAGAGCCTTTCTATGATTCAAGGCAGATAGTTCAGTAGCTGGAGAAATAGTTTTCTTTTCAAAAGTACAGTTTCATCTTTTGTGTTAATTCCTCAACTTCTGTGGTTCTTGCTAAATTCCTCTTCTTTATTTATAAGCGTTCTATGCTGGTCCTTTGTGAACTATTGCAATTGAAGCATCAAAGGCTTCAAATCTAAGGGAGTATTGTTGTTTTGTCTTAGAGTTTTGCATTATTACAGGAAAGTGCATTCTGCAGCCATGGTTGGTCTTTGCGCTGCCGAGTTGGTCCTAGTGCTGCTCACGTTCAGCTGATCAGCTTTGCCCAAACAGAGGAACAGAGCTCTGTGTGGCAAGGATTGCCATCTAGATTGTCCTAAAGAAAGGTGCATGAAGAATAGATCCTATTTATTTATGAATCTTGGGCTGCGCTTTCCCTAAAACGGGCAATTAAACCCGAGGGGTCAGTGAAGGGGTGTGAATTCTTGTTTGCAGACCGAGCAGGCTGATCCATAGTGGTGCAGAGTGGAGAGCCGTGCTCCCAGCTCTCAGCAAAACAGGGCCTGACTCTAGTGCCAGGCTCTTGGAAGCCTTGCTTTCATGGTTCACTACATTATGTAGGGAAAGAGGAAGAAGGTAATTGGGAGTTTTTATTGGGAAAGGGCTCTATAATTTGCTGAGTTGAATACACTAGAAATCTGCTGAAGACCTTACTGGATCATAGTCTTTGCTGTTAGTTGTAAGCAGTTGTGAGGGAAAAAACCCAACAAACTAAAATGTATTAAAATGCCTGTGATCAAACATTTAACGTTGTTTTCCTCTTATTGCTTTCAAGACTTTGACCTTTGAGTTTGTGGTGGTTGGTTTGGGGGGTTTTTTTTTGGGGGGGGTGTTGTTTTTTTGGAGTTTTGGGGGGATTTTTTTAGTTTTTTCTTTTTTAGGTTTCCACGTGTCTTTCATTAACCCCAAAGGCTCCTAGCATGCCTTGAAAGCGGCGCTGTAATCTGTACATGTTAATGCAAGTTGGAGTGGAGAGGTTGGAAGGTCTCATGGCAAAACAGGGAAGGCTGGTAATGTTGCTGTCAGCAGAGGGTGGCACCATCAAAGGAACAACTGGATGTGGGCCTGGCTAGGGAGGCTTGGGACTTTTGTGTTCTATCTGGTGAATGCAGGACTGGAGCTGGGTGACCTCTGTCTTCAGGACTGTTTTCAGAATGTGAAAGTGTCCTTTCAGTTGATGTGAAGGCTCAAAGGATTGTGTTCAGGGGCATGCAGGTCTTCCTCCCTGTGTGAGGAAGGGACCTCTGCTCTGCTCTGTGGTGCTGGTGTGTGATGCCAGCAGCTTCTGCTTCCTCAAGGGCTGGTCTGGGGATGCCATTGCCTTCCGAAGAGGGAGGCTCTGGAATGAGCCATGTCCTGAATGGACTGGAAGTGTGGGACAGGGTGGTGCCTCTTTTCTCCTCCCCTTGCTGGCATGGAGGCAGAAAAGGTGACAGATACACCAGAAGTTCTGTGCATCCTGGGGCTCTTGTTACTCATTGTCAAAAACTGCAGCCAACTCTGTAATGTTGTCACAAGCCAAGGTCCTGGCCTTGTCTCCATCCCCCTGCCTTGCCCTGAATTTTGCTAACATGCATGAATACAGAGTCCTGAAATTCAGGTTCATGGTTCCAAAGTTCATGGTCTTGAGAATAAACAAAAAACTATTGTGGTGGCTGAGAGCTGCATACCCCATTAACCCAGAATCATGAATATTTATCGTGATGGATTACAAAAGAACATAGAGACTATATTGTATTTCGTATAACTTTATTTCCATGGCATCTTTTCTTGGTGGGTCACTTTAATGTAAGCTTTGCTTATTTAGTTGCACACTTTAAGCTGATTAACTTTTTACTAATAAAATGTGTGTTGCCTCCCTTTGTCCCAGCTACCATTTGTTTGTACCTACACTCTTGTGACAAAGAGTCCCAGAGAAACGCTTTAAGCTCTGGATAAATCCCACTGCTGGAGGCTTTGGCCCAGCTGAATGTGTCTGAGCTGATTTCAGCCTTGCATTTTCCCTTTCCCTCTCTTGCTGCCTGAAAGTTGCACCCTCAAAGCAAGGTCTTTGCCTCGAACACCTTTCCACTCTTGAAACCATTTGTGGTGCTCTGGGGCTAGCAGAAATTATTCAGCCTGTAAATGTTCCCTGAGCTGGGCTAGAATAAAACTGTAAGTGGTAGGAATTGGGAATTTCCAACCACGAAGACTAGTGTGTGGCTCTGCATCTTCAGTAGTTTCCCAGCTGCTAACCACTGTACTCTTTCCTGCTTACAAAATTTGCCCTGGCATTCAGTGTCCAACACACTGCATGTTTTTCTGTGACTTCTCTCTACGAGAAGTATCATCCCAGAGAGATGATTGCATCCTACTATTTTGTAAAAGACCCTCTATAAAAATTATCCTTTTTCACCAAGACAATTCAGACCAGAATTTTAAAGTTAGTTGGAAGCCAAAAAGGCATGGATAAGCACTTGGAAAATACTTTCTAAAGGCCTTTTATTAATCTGTTCTTTTATATTTGGAGCTTTGCTAAAGCTAAAATGATCCCTTAGAAATGTACTGTTAATACTTAAGAATGACTGATCTGCCTCGAAACAAACTCTGTAACCCGTTTTTATTGGGGCAGCAGTAAACAGCAAAGGAGGTGTAGAAAAGCAGGGTAAGACAGAGTGGAACATTCAGGAAGTGTCCCTTACTGCTGTAGACTCCTCAATCCCCCATCCAGAGGTGGCTCATTGTCTTTAATGGTATTGGATACCTTTGTCTTCCATCTGCTTTCCTTTTGACCCTGTGTAAACTTTTAGCACCCACAGCCCGCTGGAATAAGTGCCAGAGCTTAACTGCAGCACCCCTGTGCTCTTTTCTTACCCGTAAAGGAGTCAGAGCATCTGGTGTCTCAGAGGTTTACTTAGTGTTGCCTACCTGTTTCCATTTCTGTTTCCTTTTACACCAGAGCTTCCTACGTGTTGGCTCTTGTCTTGGGGAGATTCACAGGAACTCAGCCGTTTATAATAGCAGAAAATGCTCATCCTTTGCTCTTGAAGGAAAATTCTTTTCTTTAAGAAGTCTGAGATCGCAGCGGCTGTCTAAAAGGAGGGGAAACATTGAGCCACGCTCCACACCTTGTGGGAGTTACTTATTGCTTCTCTGCAGCACACTGCAGCAGATCATATGAGCTTTTAACTGGCTTTCAGCTGGTTTGGGATTCTACTTAGGAGCTAGGGGTGACCCAGGAAGAGCAGGTTTAAAGAGCAGTGGATAGGGGCACTTCTTAGCTTGTCCTCATTCTGTTGGCACCTGGAAAACATAAAGTGGCAACGCAAGTCCTTTGGGTAGCTCATATTCAGTATTCCCTGCTGATGGCAGAAGCATGTGTATTTAGTGTAGTGCATTGGTTTCCCGCTTCAGGGGAATATTTTGGGGTTTATTTATTGTTTCAAATCTGTGAAGTTCCTTGGGTTTTCTTTCCCAAACTTTCCCAATGGCTGCTTGTCCTCTGTGTAGGACTAGTGGAGCAGATGAGGTTTCACATGAGTCACAGTACATCTTCAACATCAGGTGTGTGGGTGTAAAAGGGTATATTAGCAACAAGCCCAGAGAAATACACTGGTATGTTCCCCCTTTCCCTTGCTTGAGTAAAGGTCTGCTCCCCTCATATTACAGGTCTGTGCAAAATCTGGAAGGGAATAAGAAGAGCACAGCTTGAAAACCTCCATGTTAGGCCATGCTGCTTCATGGTGGTTTTTAATCTTGTGCAAACTGTGTACCATGCAGGGGAGCACTGGCATTTGATGGGTGTTGATGTGGCTGCAGAGGGGTGACTGACAAGGGGGGGCAGATCTGCTGCTGCTAGGTTGTTACAATAGCTGAATAGGTGGGAATGTTTCTTGATGGGGGCAGCCCTTCTGGAAAGTGCCTGCGTTTTGCTTTTCCCTGATCCAGAGCTGGCCCTGAGAGGGTAAGCCAGAGGCAAATCTCCCTCCTCACCCTTTGTGCTAATGGTGGGAGAGGAAGGGATTTGCTACTGCTTCCTCAGGCTCTCCTGCTGAGCTGATTCCCTGTCCATGGCATCTTCTGGAGAAGCAGGAGGGGTTGAAAACCATCGGCCACTGGAGCAAACACCTGAGCACCACCTCTTCTTTCTAACACAGGACAAGTGTCCTGCAGTAAAAAAAACCAAACACCTTCTGTTTCGGTGCCTCCCTTTTTTTTTCCAGCGGGGCTGCTGACACTGCCTGCTGCTAATGCTCAGAGTTGCTCATGATAAGGCCTGGCTTAAAACTGTGGGACGGGAATTAGATTCTGTTTTGCAGTTTTTTGGGTTGGAATTTTCCCTGACTAGTCTGCCTGTGGCTGGGAAGTGTTTTTAGAGCCTAAGCCAAAAAAGGCCTCGTTGTCTCAGACCAAGGCTAGCACAGAGACCATACTGGCACTGCTAAATCCTGGCAGCTGCCTCACAGCAGCTCTGGTCCCTCTCACCTTTGCTCCCTGCTTTTCTCAAACTGCAATCTCCCACTTCAAAGACAGACACGCTCCTGACACAAGACTTTGCTATCCAGAGGGCACAAACAGCTTGTCAGGGGAAGAACTTGTCTGTGTAATGATATTTTATTGAAGCTGAGATATGTAAAAATTGAAGCTTGCTTTTATACCTCCAACCCTACCCTGCTTACATGTTGTGATAGCTGCTAATCATGTGATTGCATGACACTGCTTCAGGAATAGATCCAGCGGTGTGGTGGAGGGCACTGATTTGGACAGAGATCCTTTCTCTTCCCTTGCAGAGCCAGGGAGGTAAGCACCGAGCAAGGATGAAAAAAAGATCCTTGCTAGTCTTGTGCTTTACTGGGTGCTTGGCATAGGAGCATATGGACCACTTGCAAAAGTGCCAAGTACTTGCTGTCACAAAATGAGGAGCAGAACTTTGACAAAGACTAGGCTGATGCACAGGGTGCAGCTGAGGTGTTCCAGAGGGGGATGGCCAGCAGAAACGCTTATGATTTATATGTTTATATACTTGAATATTTACAATGTAAGCTTATGAATGTTTGTAAAGGCCTGGGATGAGTATCTCTGACTGATGCTTTGTATTCAGGACAAAGCTGGAAAGCGAAGGCTGGGCATACTGGGGCAGAAGTCCAGCCACTGCCTAAAGGTCAAACAACTTCTCTCTGACCCAGCCATGTCCACTGATTCTACAGTCGTGGCCACTTTATTCCAATTTAAAGCTGGGCTGCTGTTGAGGACGATGGTCTTCCCTCTCATCCTCCTTCTCCCAGTACCAGTGAGCTGGAGGAACTGAGCACAAAGAGGGACTGATCTGGTTTTTACTCAGAACCAAAAGGTTTTTTACTTTCCAGTCCTCTGAATGCTTGTGATAGCACAGGCAAGCCCACAGGAACAAGTGACTGGAAAGGAAGATGGGACGTAAAGAGATAAACCCAGCTGCCTCTGGGAGTGTAAATGAACAGTTCTGCAAGCTGCATACCATCTACAATTGATGGTATTTCTGTTGTGCATGTGCTTATCTCATCCTGCTTGCTTGTCTGGAGAGTCATGGCTGTAGTTAACCTTCCCTGAGAGACCCTACCGTTTCCATGAAGTCATAGGAGACTTCATGTATTGACAATAACATATGACTGGAAAGCATTGTTTCCAGTGTGTTAGCGGCTGATGAGTTAGCAGTGTGAAAGGTAGGTGATATTTGTATATGCATGAAGCATAAGCCTTGTTGAATATCATCTTCTGCTGGATGCCTGAGGGAGCAGAGGCATCTCTGGGATGTGAAGGGTTAATGATGCCTCCTTCAAATTGCTGAACGCTATATTTCTGTGCTGGCTCTCCACATCTGCTGTAGTGTGATACAGTGCTAAATGCCTTGAAAGGCCTTTAAATGGCAAACAGCTTTCACCTGAGATCCTCCTGATTCCAGAGCCTTTGATTCCTGTGATCTACAAGCAATTATATTTTGTATGAGTTCCACCATTTTGCCTTTGGAGATGGTGGTGTGTTGATTTTAATTCTATTCCCAACCTCCAGTGTGCTGATTTCTATTAATGAGAAGACTTGTATGTTCTGCAGTGATATCCCCAAAAGCAAAGGAGGCTGATGGAGAGCGTGGATATGTTCTGAGTGCTTTCTGACAGCAGTCTTCCATTACTGTAGGCTCACATGTGCTCCAGGCTTCCTGCAAAGTTTAGGACATGAAATAACTCCTGTAATTTGGACCCATGGGAAGAGGCTGAACTGGAGAGGACCCTGCACTAATGGTGGAGGAAGCAGGGGTGGCTGCTGTTAGTATGCTGAATTGCACAGCATTTTCATTCATTCCAGCTGTTTAATGGGATTACATGAGGAGTGGCTTCTGCTTGCAGACATTTAGTGCCTATGGAAATCTGCAGCTGTCTGAGTCGGTTATGTGCAAATCCCATGTCTCCCCTTTATGCATAGGAATTTCTGAATGACAGAAACCATGTGAATCAGTTGTGTGAGTAATTTTTCATGTGCTTCACCCAATATGAGATTTGAGGGGTATTTTCTGTTAACTGTGTCTGTGGTCCCCAACAACTTTCCCAAAGAGGGAGGAGATGCTGCAAAGTGGCCACTAGACGTAGGAGTAGGATAGCTTTGGTGAGCATGGATTCCCTTACCTTGAGCAGTGGGAGACACCCCCCTGTGCAAGGCAGTGTGGAGCTGGATGTTCTCATATTCCACTTGGTCCGACTGCCCTTTCTGCCTGGTGAAGTGGCAAGGAGTAGACACCCTCCATCCTCAAGAAAGGAAGGGGAGCTCCTGCACCTTGGTGCTGGTCAGCAGTGGATGGTCTGTCTAATAGTGGAACACTGAGGTGGGGATCTGGGACATTCAGCTCTATCCTGGATTCTGTAACCGTAAAATAATCACTTCCTCAGGACAGGCTGAGAAACATATCTTTGGATGGCTCTTTGAGGCACCTGTTTGGTGCCTGCTCCAGCAAGCTGTGTCTGAAGAGACAATGTGGATTTTACTGTGCAAGGTCAGTTCCAGTAGGCACGGGCACCTGCACTGCACCTCGCTGGGGTGCAGGTACAACGTGCCGTTGTTGACAAGGAAAATAGTGGCATCTGTTTATTTTCCCCTTTGAATTTTAAATCCTTCTAATAGCTTCCTGTCCATTTCCAAATAGAGATGCTTATTGTATGCTTCCCTGACTGGACCTACCGCTTGGAGAGTAGTAACTCTGGGTGAAGGCCTTACTGACAGTCCTCCCATCTACACATCTACAGACCATTAGTTTGGATGTGGTCTAACTGTAATATGGCAACTGGCCTCTTGGCAGGCTGGGATAGAGAAGAAAGCCACTGTGTGTACTTCAGAAGTGAAATGGTAGCTTCTGGTGTCACAGCAACATGTGGAAACATGAAGTTATAGCTTATATGGAGCCACAGAGCTTAATTTATGCTTTTCCAGGCATATATTTCCAAGCAATTCCAAGTTATAGCCTGGTGCCCAATGGAAATGTCTGGGCAAGGACCGAGCAAAAACCATGACTGTTCTGTAAGTAACTTTTTCTGGAAGAAGGAGCAGGAAGTGGTTACCTTGATAGAGGTTAATGAAACACTGGAACAGATTACCCAGAGAGGTGGCAGCTGCCCCATCCCTGAAAGCACTCAAGGTCAGGTTGGATAGGGCTCTGAGCAACCAGATCTAATTGAAAGTGTCCCTCTGTTCATTGCAAGTGGTTAGAACTAGACCTTTAAAGGTTCTTTCCACCCCAAACCCTGCTATGATTCTATGATTTGCTCATGTTGAGGTGTTCATCACAGGTCTTTTCCAAAGCCTAGCTGCCCTGATCTGTAAAGTGTGTTGCTGTAGTGGCATGGTCCCAGGAGGAGGCGGTGTTTGGACTGGTCAGCAACATCTGACTGTGAAAGGGGCTGGGGAAGCCCAGGCAGACCTGGGAACAAAGGAGCTGTTGCTCCAAGATGAAACTTTTCTCTGTGGAAGCCAGACAATCTTCCCATTTATTTGCAAGTGGCATTTGGTCACAGCTCTTTGGCAACATATGGAAACTGTTTAAATTAGCCGTATGAGCCATGCGTGAAACAGATGCATGTTCTTGAGCAGGCTTTTATCATTGATGTTTGAGCGAGTGAAGGGTGCAGCTGGCTTGCTTGGGAAGTGAGAACATGTCCTCACCCAGATGCAGTTAAGTGCTTGAAGTGAAACAGAACTAGCATGTTAAAGAATGTATCAATAAAGACCAACTTCTCATGGGTACCTACTGCATAAATAATAGGAATTAACGTAATGACGTTTAACCTTTCACTGCTTTTGTGGCTGCTCACAGCTGGTGCAGGATCAGTTGTGTCTAAAGAAGATGAGATGCATGACTTCCTTGCTACCATCTTTCACTTGTGTGCTGGTCTATCAACAACCTAGTTTAAAACTCCGAGGTCTGATCAGGGTACAATTCTAAATCTTTCTGAGCAGTCTTAATAAATAGAGTGTAATGAGATCTTGTTGAAGAAAACAGAAAACTGTGGCTGGTCTGACTTTTGGGTGTGAATCTTGAGAGCAATTTTGTACTATGAGAAATTGCACCCAAAACTGATGCTTCTGTAACTGGAGCTACAACAGCCTCTGAAGCCTTGTGGAGCTCTGTACAGTGGGAGATGCTCATTGTGATGTGTATGGCTGTGACAATTAAAATGCCCTTGGCTATTGAGAGCTTTGACTTCATGCATGCCAACTGTGATGGGATGGACCAAGGTGGGAGTCACTGAGAAATTGGTGATTGTTGCTGTAGCTGTGTTTGGGTGACTGATGAGTTTAGCTGATGTGGAACAGTAACACCAAAACACAAGAACAAAGCATTTATGGCAGTGACACTCGGAAAAGAGGGAGGAAGCAATGAACATTTTGGGACATCAGAAAGAACCATCTGAAGGAAATCCACAGTAGGATGCAGACCTCTCCTGTGAGGGCAGCACTGTGATTCTTTGTGCTGCACAGGGATGTCTGCACAGTGCAGTATTTATAGAGAGGTGTCTGCCAGATTTGTAGTGCTCGCCATTGCAAAGCAGACTGGAAGAGTGCCTGCCAGAGCAGGCTGGCTCCATCCTCTGCTCTGTGTCTACAGGTGCAATTCCAAAGAGGCATTTGAACAGGCTGCTGGTGAGCCTTATGAGCCACAGACCGGGATGCAAGAGATCCTGTTTACACTGTATAAATGAAGAGGCAATCACCTTTTTTTTTTTTTTTTTTTTAGGTTTCTTGTAGGAGTTTAAAACAAACAGGGAATGACCAGAGGGGCATGTGGTATTTTAGGGGTTCTAGAACCAAGTGTGCCTCTGAACCAAGAGTCTTTTCAGCAAGCCGTGCTCTGGGCTGTGTTATGCTACCAGCACAGTACCCATCTGGGGCACCACTGTCTCCTTCCTGCAGGATTGTCCCCTTCTGGGGAAGCCACCTCTTTGAATCACATGATGCCTAGAGGGCAGGTTTCAGTGACCAATTACTTGGTAAACACTTGTTTCTGGGCAAGTTGGTGGTACAGGGAGTTTCCCTGAGGTGCACAGTGCGGTGTGAGTGCCCCTTCTCAGACACTGGTGGGCTGAGCCCTTCCCCAGGCTTGTGGACACCAGCAGCCACCTGATGAGCATGAACAGCCCTTGTGTGGAGGGAATTCCCATGGCTGTAGCATCAAAGGCTTCAAACGTAAACCCTATGCATTTTCAAAATGAGCAGGTGAACCAAGCAGCTGTCTGTGATGACAAATACTGATACTTTGACTGACAGATGAACCTGTGTAAGGAACAAACCCAACCCCCAACAACCTGGCTGGAACATCTCTTGTGATGTGACCTCTCATTTGTTTTTATTCACATGCTTCTTTGGATTGTTTTTGCTGGTGCTGAGACTCTCTGGGAAGCATCCTTGTCCCAGGTGTTACTCTAGCAATATTTTGTGTATTACAGGGGGTGGAACACTTCATTTTGCAAAGTTATTTTTAACCTCTAAGTATTTGTGGTGAGGCCAGACCAGGATGGTGACTGGACAACAAGGCTGTGTTCCCTGCCAGGGTGAGTGATTTCCACTCCTCCTGCTGAGAGTGCCACTGTAATTTTTCTTGTGTAGTATTTCCTTCCACGGAGTGTTTGTAAAGTTTGATTTTTATAGAGGGGAGTGAAGAAAGGAGTTAAAGTCTGCTGGTCTCTTTTTGTTTTGTCTTTGGCAGTTCATTTAGAGAGTTTTTTATTTGTTTGTTTTATTGGAGGGGATATAAACTTTTTAAAAATATTTTGCCCCTTATTAACACAACATAAATGCTATGTTTAAGACTTCATCTCAGCTCAGCATGTGCCTGAGACAGTGCTGATGCCATCTTGGGACAGTTGTCTCCAAAACTAGAATTGCCTAGTGCTTTGCTGTGTTGTGCTCACCCATTTCCTCTGCTATCACCTCTTGCTTTTTGTTGGTGCTATGACTTTGCAACTTGTGAGGGCCCCTGTCCTATGGGTTGCTGAGACCTTCATTCCCTGGAGGGAGCTGTGGTCCTTTCTGGTTTGCAGAGCAGGAATGTGGCATTTGCCTAGTTGCTGAGATCTCATGCAAGAATGACTTTTTCTTGTCTTTTTTGCTGGGACACCTGTGCCTGTCTTAAGGCACAAACTCCGCTATAATCTGGGGTGCCTTTGGTTACATCCCATGCCCCCACCCTGCTGTCAGTGCTGCAGTCACTCTGGCCTCTAATCTCATTCTGATCTCTTCATTGTGGTGTTTTTGGCAACCCAAATTCCCCAACCAGGCCTGAGAATTTAACATCAGCACATTTGCATGACTGATCGGATTTGTCTCGCTTCTGTGACGACATTGTTTCTATGGAAAATTAATGGATTCTCACGTTGTATTTTTAATGGCTGAAACCACCTCCCTGCCCACCCTCCCATCCCCGAGCTTTCAGAGGGAAAGTCTGTAAACAGCTCAAATTAGCTATCCTCCATAAATAGCTCCCATTTCTTTCCTGCCTGCTGTCCGTTTCTTTTTTCTCTTCCAATGGTGCTGCAACACTCCTCTCCTGGTGTTGGTGGATAAAGAACAATGAGTAAAATGAGCCTATGTTTGCTTTCCTTGTCTGGCCCTTGAATAGATGTGATCTATCATGAACTGCCTCCTTTCATCCAGGACCATGTGGTTTTAAACTGTCAGCCTGCCTTAAAGTTTGCTCTAATCAGGCCTGCTTTGCCACCTTCCTTTTTTGAGGATGCAGCTCAGTTCATGACTCTGCTTCTGTTCATTTTTGCCATGAGCCAATTTCTTCCATGAATGGGCAGGTGGCAGGGAGTTTTCTGCCTATTTGGGGTCACCCATTCCCCTGTTGCAGTGCTTGGGGTGAGAACAGTGAGGTTTTGACACCTGTGTGTGTCTGGCCACCTGAAGAAAAAACATCCCTCCCCAAATGATGCAATTTGAAATTAAACGTGCTCAGTGAGGGGACAGTACTTAGCCACTGAACCATTCCAAATGAAATTAGAAGAGTTTTAGGCCTCACATTTTCTTCTGTCATGTCTTAGGTTATGTTTCTCATCTTCATTTTGAAGAATAAATCCAGGGCAAGTCCCTTGGTATGGGAATTATCTAAGGAAAAGGTCTGACCTGGATGTCTCCTCCCAGAAGACTGGAAGTGGTAGCCATAAGGTTCAGAAAGTCTTGTGGGACAGCTGCTAAGGGACATGCATAATTTTAGGTCAAGGTCTCCTTACTCATGGTACCAAAACCAATAGTGAGGAACAAGAGCCTGAATTCCTGAGACAGAAACTGCTGGCAGCCAGTCTCCCATGCTGCGGTAAGAAGGTGATCCCTAACTACTCTCATCCTTAAATGGTTGACTGGAGACAGTCAGGGCCTGGGATCCCTACAAGGCAAAGGAGAAGGTCCCATGAAAAGGGTTTCTTCCATTGCTGCACGGCTGGGCTGCACTTGATTTTCCTTGTACTGGGGTGTGCTTGCTGCTAAAGGTGCTGCTTTCAATTCCACGAGCCCAAGGTGGGCCTGCTGAGGGTAGGTCAAGTTATTAGGGACCTCAGCTGAGCTTTTTTTCCTACCTTCTGGTTTTAGGTGCAGATACCTGCAGTACCAAGCCAGCCTGGTACCTCAGCTAGGAGGTTGTGTTTACCAGCAGAATAGGGTTTCTGTTCGTGCTTTGGTAATTGAGATGCACTGCTACAAATGGCAGGCAGGAAATTACAGGGACCTGATGTATTAGTTACTCAGCACAAAAACATTGTCATTTTTGAGGCAAAAATGATGAAGATATGAAAATGAGGTGTTTGCTTTGAATTTTTGTGGTGTGGGGGAAAAGGGGGCAGAGAGAATCTTCTCTGTACTGGCGGAGGCTGCGCTGAAGCAATGGACTGTGCAAAGTCCTACTTTTCTGGATGCTATTGTTGCTTGGGGCTTTGGATTATATTAGCATGGAAAAAATGCCTCCAAGGGAAGGGGCACAAATCACAGCTTGGCCAATAGGGAGGGAAAGAGGACTATAAAACAGAAAATCAATTTAATACTCAGTGGGTGTTTGCAGTGTGCTCACCCTTCCTTCAAATTGCCAAAGGAAAGATTAATTAAAGTTATATTGAGCAGCAAAAATGATGAAGGGGGTGAGATGGGGCTTGTGTAGTTCAGCTTTCTCCATAATTAATTGACAAAAGCATTCTTGGATTTCATTACCCAGAACCTTGCCATCTCCAGCTCTTAAAGGGCAGCTGAAGCAACACTGGATTTCCAAGACAGCAAAGCTGCCTTGCAGGTTGAGCTAACAAAGGTCACTTCATAGGCACTTGGAGAAAGGGCTTCCTCTGTCAAATAGTGCCACTGTGCTATTTATGGGTCTTATAATTTAGGATCAGACCACAAAATCCTTTTATCTGGACATGGTTTTCTTTCCTGGTTCCACTTCTAGTAAGGTTGAGAGCTGTATGCACTGTGGGGTGCCGGCATTGGCAGGGGATGGAGACAACTGGTTCTTGGGTCTCTTGTCTCTGCTGCCTTCATTTCACCAAAATAACTTTGAGCAGGGTGTGACAAGAGCTTTTGGAGAATCATGGCCACGGTGGAATGGACAGAATCCAGGAAGAAAACCTGGTGGCAGGAGGAGTCCAGAGTTGCCTGGTCAAGAAGGCCAAGTGAATTGCTGAGCTTGGTTTCACTTGAAAATGGAGTGAGGTCTCCAAGTGATTTTTACCTTCTTTTGGGATGGCTTTGAGGATGTTTGTCTGTCTGTGTTGGGGGCCAGAGCTCAAAGTGCACGTGCTTGTGAGTCTGTGATAGCTTCTCCCTGAAGTGTTTCCTGTCTACACAAAAAATGTGGCCAAGAGGCACTCTGCAGTTGTACACTCTGTGTACACTCTGTGTACAACTTTCAGGGAGAGAAATTCAGAGATGCACAGATCCCACAGAAATAGCCAGATCCCTGTCTCACGTCAGCATTGCCATGGAACTTGCATCATCACCTCGAGCAGAAAACAAGGCGTTGTGAAGCTCCCACAGCTTACTTTACTTCCTATGGAAACATGAAGGATTGAGCCAGTTGCTTGGGGTTTGCCCCCCACATTACAGGGGAGCAGCTTCCCTAAACCTGTGAGGTGCTCTGAAGTGCTGGGCAGCAGACACCCTTCGCTCTTATGAAGGTGCAGGTGTTTAACCATTTCAGGGCCCATAGAGGGAGCTGCTTTGCTGCCTGTGGCATGGATTTCCAGCTGGCTGGCATGGCTTTCCAGCTCTGTGTGTTCACGTATGCTCTCCTGAACCGCTCATTTTACTGGGAATGGGTTCACAGATTATTAGGTTGGTGTGACCACCATGTTGAAGTGGAAAAGATGAAGAGAGGAAGTAACCAGCAGCAGGAGATCTGTGTATTTAAAAATGAAAACACCTTTCTCCTAACCTGATTCTGGCAAGCTCTGTTGTTCAGTTTGTGGTTAAAATAACATGGTATTCAGTCCAGGGACAGCAAAGCTGGGCATAGTGTAGGCTCACATGTATGTTTGCAGTTTTGAACAAACTCAAACTCAAAGTATTTCTTTGTTCCTGCATTGTCACCTTCCAGGATAGGAAATCCATTGAATATGAATCAGGATTTCTGGCCTAATTGGGTCTCCTGCCGATCACTTCCCAAGAGAGACTGCTTTGCGAGCACTACACATGATAATTTAGGCAGTTCAGGTTTCTGCAGAAATCTGAATAGGGATTTGGACTCTGATTCCTAGGAAATTTTGATGTTTTTGAAGTATTTGTTGCTGTTTAGAAGCAGACCGTGTTCATAGACTTCCCACACAAACTGAGAGCAATTTCTGAAACAAAATGTGCTCCCTGGACAGGAGAACTTCCCACTGAAGATAGCCACCTGAGTCCCTATTGCCAGGAAACGCCACTGATGCCAGACACCAGCTCTGACTCTGAACACCCTTGTTGAGTGGAGCCAGTTCCCACCAGAGCCTCCACGGCAGCTTATCCCCAAAGCTGGCCAGTGGGAAACTTCTGATCACTCCTACTGAGGAGAAACAAACTGGTCTGGATGAAAACACAATGGCTGAATGTGGCAGTTTTGATGCTTTTTGTTTGCTAATTGCTTGTTTCCCATCTTCCTTTGTCTTGAGTGTTTGATGCTTGTGATCTGGCCCTATTTCCAAGTTGCTGGTCTGGGATTTTTTTCTCTCTCTTCTTCCACTGGTTTCTACCGTATTTTGAGGCTTTGCTTTTCCCTCTGACACAGCTGTTACTTTGCCCTGAGGAATGTATTGAGTTTTTTCTCTAAGGTATAAATCTCAGCCTGCTTCAGAACATTGTACTGCTGGTTCCTGTGCCAGCAGGAGGTTCAGCAACAGACCTGTCTTCCTGCGAGGAAAGAAATATGGAGGTGCCTGGACCATGCTTTGATCTGTTGATTTATTTTCTTATTGTTAAGACTGCAAAGTGTTAGCGCTAACAAGAGTGTGGCCAGCCCTGAAAATTAAATCTCCCGCCACTCAGACCTGTCAGATTGGGAAGCATTCTGCAAATGCTCAAAAATAGCTTGGCATGTTTTTGCCAGTGCATGAGGAGTCGTGTTGCTGTCTGCCAGGAGGTGGGATGTGTTACAGTGTCCGCATATGCCCAGCACCCCTTGCCAGGTGCTCCTGTTGCTCAGGTGGGAGGGACGTTGTTTTTCCCTTGTGCTATTTGGATGTGGTACAGTCAGCTCTAGAAGAAAAGGAACTCATTGGTGCCCTAGGACCTTGCCATAATGTGCATGATGGACAGCAGCACGTGGGTGGGGATAGCGATTGTGCCTTAGAAGCGCAAGTGTGATTGATCTCATGGGTGGGTTCAGAGCACATCCTCCATTTGCCCTGTGAGGCATGGAGGGTGTGGCTCATCATTTGGGTGACACAGCTTAGTCTCTGTCAGGCAGGCTCTATCAGTTGCCTGCCTGTGGTGCCCACAGAATTGGAGATGTCAAGGTTAATTGTGCAAGCATTTTTCCTTGTATATTATGTACTGGCACAAGGCATGAGGTACCTCTGCTTTGCAACCCAGCTATTATCTACACACAGGGGCTGGGAATGCTAGTGAAAACTGAGTTAGAGTTGGGAGTATTGATGAAACAAATCCAAGGCACCTACTTGGGTTCACATTGCCCTTTGTTTAACCTGCCCATTCCTGTATCGCCCTGTGGGACACCTGCCCAAAAAGAGCAGCAAAACTGTGTTAGAACTCTGCTAGAAAGACAGAAAGGAAATCTGTCGGTGTGAGCTGTGCCAGCTAGCTGCAAATGCAGAGAAGATCCTTGAGCTGGTGATACAGCTTAGTGTGACCCATAGAAAGAGGGCCCCTTTGACTCAAATTGGAAGACGTAGTCTTCAGTCTACGTTCAGATCCTATTCAGCACTTAAAACCTGACATTTTTAAATGAAAACTTCAGATGGTGAGTCTATGTTTGAGGTGGAGTGGGATGGAGGGTTTCCTGGCAGGCAGGGTATACATGTTTCCTCAGTCTCTCTTTCTGTCAATCTCTGTCACAGCTGGTTCTGATAAGTGGTCTTCCACAGCATGCAGAGGGTGACTGCTTTGCTTATCCCTGTCATCAGGGTAAACCTATGGCCTGTACTGATGCTGGAATAGGGGCTTCCTGGCAAGAGTTTGTGGCAGGCAAATGGATGAAAGGTTTGCTCCCGCTTGGTGGCTGAAGATCAGTTCAAGCACAGACAGTGGGTGATGTTTTTCAAGTATGGAGTTATATTTTTCTTCTGGCAGCTCAAGTGGCTCATGTTCTTACAGAAGCTTGTAGCTGACTGTGGTGAGAGTGAAGGATACCCATCCCCAGGAATTTGTCATGAAGTGTTACAGATAAGTCTGGTTTTTACAAATTGCAACTGTACATTTTGGATTGGGATGTATTTTTAGGAACAATATTATTTAGTTTTCTGTCTGAACGCCATAAGCTTCTTTTGGTGATTTATTCTTTTCCTTACGTGTCTTTGAAGGAGAGAAAAAAACCCAGAAAGTACAAGATTCTTTTAAAAAAACCTGGAGGAAACACACTTTTCATGGAAAATGAAGGTTTTAAACAGTTGTGAACACTTCTGAATTGAATTCTCATGAGAGACAGCAAAATTATTTTCCTCCCTTGAGATAAGATTGTGCTACTCAGAACCAGGGAAAGGAGAAAATGCAAGTGGGGAATAGGAGAAGGATGGCATTAGGGAGGAAAAGGCAAGTTGGAGGTGATTCACAGGGAAGAGTGGTAAAGTTTTTAGAAAGAGGACACTTTGTGCTGTCACATTGCTGGGTACTCTCTAAAATGTTGCTGTGGAAAATGAGGACCGTGAGGACATTGATGGTTTTGGGCTCTGGTTGTGGAGAAAGCACCTGGAAAAACTGTTGAGCCTGTCCTCTGCCCAGAAGGAAATGTTCTCCTTCCGAGTGCCACCTGCCATACTTTCCTGGTGTCATGGCACCTCTGTGCTCAGCACACTATTCAGATGTCAGCATGCGGACTGTTTTCCTGTGGGAGAAATGCGCTGAGAATGCAGACGGCTCGCCAGGCTGCTTTTTCCATTTTGGTTCTGAATTTGTTTGTTAAACACAGTCATCCTTCCCCTTTGCCCAGCAGACAAATGCTGTCTGGTTGCATATGCTGGGGGTGGTGAGGTTCGGCATTCAGGTGGTTGGTGCAGGTTACCAGTCCAGCAGAGAGGCAAAGCCTCTCGTATTGGCTCCATCAAGCTCAATAAGAGCTGCTCTGTTCTTACTATCCAGAGTGATTAATGCATTTTCTCAAAGAAAAGCTGGCACGCTGTTGCACTGTGTGTTAAGAGTTTGCACCTGGGTGTACACTACGGAGCTCTGCCAAGAGAAACTCTGGTTTCCAAGCTTGTTAGCCTGCTGTTTGGAGATTTACAATTTTTGTTTGTTTCCTTTTTTTTTTTTTTTTTTTTTTTTTTTTTTTTTTTTTTTTTGTTTGGAAATCCTCCCACATTAAATTAAAAAGGAGAACTTAGTAAAAGAAGCCAGAAGGGATGGTTTGAGATGCTTCATTTGCCAGCAGTCTCTGAACTTGTGACCCTTTAAAATAAACTACTTGGGCTTTCCTGTGGGACAGCTCCCTCTGGGTGGAGGCAGGCTTTCAGGCTTGCAAGTCTTTAGGAAGGGGCCTTTGACAGCGCAGGAGAAGTTGCAGTGTAGCATTCTCAGCCGGGACTTCCAGCAAGGAAAATTGTTCAGCTGGTTGGGGACTGTGATAAATCATGATTCCCCTGGAGCACGCTGGGACTGCAGAGAGCTGGAAATAAATGCTAGGGAAATTCTGCTTTTGTAGTGGGCTATCTTTCAGGATGATGTATGGCTTTGTAACAGAAAGAGATCCCTTTGCTAGAACTGGGAGAAAACTGCTGCCTTCCATTGGGAAAGAAAATGTAACAATTCTGTTGGTGTAAATCCACGCTGCAGGCTTGCCCTGAAAGCTGTGTTTTGGCATGGGCTACCTTAGTCTGAGAAACAGACTGTGCGGAGGAAAAGAGCCACGGAGAGCCCAGGGTGGTAGCAATTAGCTGGGACGGTAGGTTTGACGAGAGGGTAGGGAATGCTGGTGGCCTGTGCAGTAATGACTTACCGAAGGTGGCTGGGGAGGTAATTGGATGGCACGGGATGCCATTTGCACACATTGTTCTGGGCACGTAATTTCTGTGGATGGATAACATGTCTTCTCCTCAAACTGTAGTCATGGGAACCTATGTCACTGCTTTCCTCCACTTCCACTTTCAGCCTAATCAGCTTGGGGTGTTTGGCTGCACTGGTAGCCTTGTTACCTGGTGGGGATCTGCCAGTGTTTGGTGTTCTTCTCTGTTCTGAGTGATGGCTTGGATTGCACAGAAGTTGGGGAGAGCCTGAGTTCTGTGTTTGTGTGGCAAATGGAGGGTCTGCCCTAGTTATTAATGATGTTCATCTGTGGGCAGATGTGTCTGCATTATCTATGTCCTCTTCTGGAACTGGATTTTGGTAGCAATTTTAAGGAGACCCAGTCAAAAAGCTGGAGCCAGCCTCTCTTGAGGCTGCCATGGTCAGGTAAACAGGGGAGACAGCTTTGTCCCAGGGAAAGGAAGAAGCAGTAGAGCCGCCCTCTGCACACGCCAGGGCTCTGCTGCTTGTAGCAAGCAAAGATTTCTTGCCGTGCCCACATCCCAGACTGTAAGAGAGGGGGAATACAGGTGTGACCTCCCCCCTGATAAGGAACAGCTGTGTTAGTTCCCCAATATAGCTTCATCTCTGACGAGTCACAGCTATATCCAGTAAAGATAAGTGTGATAAAAGGGAGTGTATTAGCTGCTGAGGGGAATCATGAAGGAGGAGGAGCTTTGAGGAAGAGGGAATGAGACACTCATGAAGAAAGATCCTGAGGGAGACAGAATCACTGCTGTGGGGTCAGTCTGGGTCTGCAGTTAGAGCCTGTTGTTGGAACCTCCAGTCACAGTCTAGCCAGGTAAAAGCCTGCAGTTAGAGTCTGCAAACTAACACACGCCGTCATAGTTTAGCAGGAAATAACCGGCAGTCAGAGGCTGCAAGGGAAACCTACAGTAGGAGCTTGTTGTAGCCAGAGTCAGTGAATAGTTGGAGTCAGGATGGCTAAGTTATAAAGAGGAATAAACCAGGAGCCTTTTCATACTGTGATAAATGAGAAGTCTGTGTCTCGGCTCATTTCCACCCTCTAACGAGAGGGCTGCTGCAACACCAGACCAGTGACATTGGCAAATGCTATTGTACTGACTGAGGTGCTGAGATGCAGAACAGAGGAATCAAGAGCTGCATCAGAACCAGTACAATGTTGTACCAGAGAAAACTCTGAGTTAGCCTTTCTTAATTCAATTGCCACAGATCTGTTTGCAAGTTTCTGATATTCAGGCAGAGGTCCATATTCCATTTGGTCTTGGCAGTGAAAGTTAGATGATTGGTAAAGCACATTGGTTTCTCAGGCCTAACATGCTTTGATCAACTGTGTTCCTAGCATAGCAATGGGATGCTTTTTCCCCTCAAGTAATGTGAATGTTGACTTAACAAGACAAGTAAAAAGAAATTCAATCAAATCTGGTCATTGTTGCAGACAGTGCCTTACCATTGTTCCTTGTCTGTTCTCTTCAACTCTATTATTAATTAATTTGCTGTTTTTTCTTATTTTTCATCAGCTTATACAGGCTTCTTGTATGAGTTTTAAGAGCTCTGTTTGTAATCTGTTTATCTCTGAAAGATCTGCTAGGCTTGGTCAACTGCCTCATTGCCTATGTTTATTTTGTTCAAATTCTCAAAATGGTACCTATACACTGTGCAGCATCAACTCAGCCAGAATACTCCAGGGGTATAATTTTTTCCACTCAAATGATTTCTAGTCTGTTTCTCTGAGCTGTGAATGTCAAGTGATCCATTTGTTATTTTGCGGACTTCTGAGTGAAATATGAAGATTTTTACAAAATTAAAACTCTGCAAACTTAAATTGAGGGAACTCATCCACAAGGGGACAAATAACTGGTGTTTCTGTAGCAAAGCGGAAATGATAGGCTGGCTCTCAGGTTGGACTGGGACCAATGCAGTGTGTCTGGGTGTGTGAGGTCCTGAAGCCTGTCGCCTGCCGAGCTTGAGTGTATCACTGCTGTCTTCCAGTCTTTGCACATTGTTCACTTGGAGATGGTGCAGTGCAACATCTCAGTGAGGATCTGAGCTGTGAGTTACCTAGTTCCTTCACAGGAAACAGGACAATACTAGTGGTTGCCTCATGCAGGCTTTAATGAGGAGTGAACACCACCTCGTTGAGAGTCACACCTATCTGAATGAATAGCACAAGGAATCCCAGCTAATCATCTCATTTTGGTGGATCCGTGCTGTGACTTAATGCAAGTGCTGTCACTTGGCCTCCATTGATGTCCATTCCTTGTACTTTTAGAACTGTAGCAGCCTTTTACCTTTTTCTGGTCCATGAAGTCATTGCCTCTTAGGTGTGATACAAGCCAGATGGGAACTGTACCTTCCTTCTAAAATAAAAACTAAACTAACTGCACTTTGTTTCTCTCCAGCTGCCTTTTGGGGAGATATCGCTTTAGATGAAGATGATCTGAAGTTGTTTCAAATAGACAGAACTGTTGACTTAACAAAGCACTCAGATGGCAACGCAAGACACACTTCAGGTAAGGGCAGCCCTGCAGTGGCTATGCCTTCTTTCACCTGGTTTTATCCTTAGGGAAGGGGGACTTCCATTTCACTCGTGATATTGTTCCCACAGCCAGGGCAGTGCATGCTGAGCTTAGGTATGGCACCAAGGGTGGGATCCAACTTTGAACTTTGTTAAATAATAAACAAGTCGCAATTTTGATGTAGTCAAATCCTATCTTGTCTAGGGGAGATTTTCAGATTTATAGCACTGGTCTCTTTCTTTGAGGAAATACCTTTTTGCTAGTTTGGAAGGAAATGTGTTTGAAGTTGGTACTGAGTAGCACTCAGTTTGTCAGGAGTTCTGACTCTTACTGTGCTCCTTTTTCTTTCGCTGTATGAACTAATGGAATAACAGATTTTTTTTCCAGCTGTCTACCTAGTAAAATCCACTGCAGTCGCGCATACAGACTGCCCTAGAAGTGATAGTCTAATCAAAATAGGTTAGCAATTGTGTGGATTTTCTGTAAAACTTGTGCTCTTTTTGTTCCCCTGTGCAACTCTAATGTATGCTTGGTCTCATGCCAGACCAAAGGTGTTTCTTGACTCAGGAGCTCTGACTGGACTCCAGCTCTAACAGTCTCTGAAACACTCTGCAGCTGGTTCAGAGGGCTCCCCACAGTGTTCTTCCCTCTAGTTCACTTGATGCTGCAAGAGAGAAATTCCTGGAAGTCTGAGCTCTGAGAGGTACCTGAGGGACAGAACAAACTACTTGTGTTTTTCTTAGCTGTTCTTCCTCTAGGTTAGCAAGTATGGTGAAAGGGTGGGTAGAGGCAAAAATCACTGAAATTGTATATTCACCTGACCCCTGTGCCACTCAGCTCATATATCATTTGAAAGCACTGGTGGCTGGTTCTTTTTCCTTATAACTTCCTAGTTTTGGCTTCAGAGCATCTAAGTACCAGGTAGGTCTGGTTCTGGGGATGAGCGGTCCAGCTTCCTATTGGGATGAGTGTGAAAGATGATGCATCCAACAGAGGCATACTGAATTGTCCATGTAACTGAAATTCTGGATAGAGAAGGGCTGTCCCGTTCTGTAGCTTATGGGTAGCTCCCTGGGAATGCCATTGTCCCGCACTGCCATGTCATTTAGCCCATTCATATCGTGCTTTTGGCTGTCACACATTCTTTAGGTGGTAGGTTATTAGGAGGAGAAGATAGATCAGAAAATGAGGACTAAGTGGGACAGGCAGCATTAATCTCTTTCACATCCCTTTGTTGACTCCTGAAGTTAGATGAAGACACTACTGGGAAAGCAAAGTCAGATGATGTTTGAATGTATCAGTTTTCTCTGGTAACTTTTTTAGTTGTCATGTCTAGCACATTCCTTTCACTTGGCACTGGTGCCAGACCCATGCCATCTGGAAAATGAACTGGATTTTATAACTCATATCTGTATCATTTATTGCTGGCCCTGGTCTCTTACAGACATGGCTCGTGTGGTGTGGTTGGCCCAGTCTCTTCCTTGCACTTTTTACTGGTGCATCACATGGTGCTTTGCCTTGGGTGAACAGAGATGTCACCTCACTCACTTTCCCTTGTCCTTATCTCTAGCAGGTTTCATTTGTACCCCTGGGAGTGCAGCTGACAAATGGGCAGCCCCCGTGACTGTTACGCTTTCTGCAGAGCACACATAGAGGGACCTCTGTGGTCACCTGCCCTGTGAGGGGCTCTCTGCAGGGGCAGGAAGGGTTGATTTTTCTCTTGTGAGGCTTGTTTGACACTCATGTGAATTGTAAGAGGGTGGCCTACTTCAGCATGGTGGGGATTGGGCTCCATTCTTCCCTGGGAGAAAATCCTGCTCCCTGCTTTATTTCCAGTGGGAAGAATGCAACCTCTGTACAGAAACAGCCTAAGACCCTTTATGAATGGAACCCCTTGAATTATAACATTTCAGAGTTTCCTAAAGCTGTTAATCGGATTAGTTGTATAGTGGAGGAAGTACTTAATACATATATACAGACACACAGGCTCTTCGTATCTGGGAGCTGCAGTTCTGAGCATGTTACTAGGCCAGGCATTCTTTTTGCCTGGTGTTGTTCCCTTGTTCCCAGAAACTGCTGTTCAGCTGGGTGGAGAAGGGAAAATTGTGCCATTTGGCACTGCTGGGCTGTTTTTAGGTGTGCACCCTAATAGCTTGTGTGGAGCATCTGCAGCTGTCAGGCTCTGCAGGGAGATTGAGTTTCCCATGTACTTAGGAGTCATGGAACACAAGGTCCTCCAGATCCAACGACATTGTATTGCTTGAGGGAAAGCTTTGCCTTGGCTGGTAAAGACAGAGCCTGTCACATGTTTCAAGTTTTCCCCTTCTTCACCCTCTCCCAGTCATTGTCTAGAAAATAGCTAGGTACTTCTCTGCGTCCTTGAGAGAGAGGGGCAGGGAATCAGAGAACTGTTTGGATTCTGCCACGGATCTCTGTCCTGAGCCTAATTTCACAGCTTGTTTTCTCCATTAATTTCCTTCTTGCAGAAATGCCATGGTCATTTTTCAAAAACTAAAAATTTGTGATCCTGCTTGAGAGTGAAATGCCTTGAAGTTCAGTGTTTCCAAGCATTTTCTCAGCAAATATTGGAGTTAGTGTTTTATTCCTAAAATCAGAAAGCAATGGACCAAATAGCATTGTCTCCTTGGTGAAGTAACAGAGCAGGATAATGGTTCCTTCCCTCTGAGGAATGCTGCCTCAGAGCTCTCTGGCAGTCCCCTCAAATACTACTCATGTGGATTTTAGGGGTGGCTGTCTCCTTGGTACCTTACTTCAGTGCTCCAGCAATGATGTTACTCTTTGGCTTTGTCTGGATTTCTCTGTCCAGTATACCCAAATTGTTTTGTGTGAGTGGTCACATTGGGAATTGACATTACACAGGGAATTGCATCACTTGTGTTATGTACTTAAAACCTTCAGGAGTGCAGCGTATGACCTGATAATCCTTATTCATGTGAGCAGATTCATCTGCTCCAAAGGAGCTTCCTTCCTAAAAATTTATCAGGAAGAGTACAGGTCAAGCATCTGAAAACTGCAGTAGGTTTTCAATAGCATCTTGTGTGCAAACATTCTTCTCTGGTGCATTTATACAAGTGGAGTTTTCTTCAGGCCCTGTTGAGGGAAAGGCGGGTGTGATGGTGGTCTCTGGCTGAGTGGAGCCCTTTTAATCAAAGTGTTGTTAGATGTCTGCATGTTGATCTCTATTGACTTGGTTAAAGCTCTGAGCTGTGTGAGTTGGTAGAGGGTATTTGCATGCAGTGCAGATTAACTGTGAGTCAATGCCAGGAGGTGTGCTCTTCCAAGAGGGCTCAGAGCTACCAACTAGTTAATTTCTTGTCAAGACCCTTTCATGATTTCCCTAAAGGTTTTTTCCAAAGTGCTGTCCTTCAACCCAATTTTAGATTGTGATTGTTACATGACTTCTGGGCTTGTTTCCACAGGTGTCTCAACCTCAGCTGTGTTTTAGCTGAAACCTAGTTTTATTCTAATCAGCAGTCTGGCAAAAGAGCTGTTTAAAGTTGAACATTTGACCTTTCTTTGAGTTAAGATTTTTCTAATTTTCTAAACCAGGATTTTTATTTTCCATTGTTGGCTGTTCTCCTTTCAACCTGAGTCCTAAACTCAGAGACTTGCTTGTGATCTTTATGTTTATTGCTGTATATTACAAGAGATTTTGCAGACCAAACTATGTTCTCTGCATCATCTGCTCATCCTGCCATCATCTTCTGTAATAACATATAAAATCTGCCAAACAAGGAATTTTTCCTCCCCCTTAAAAATGTTTTGCAACTAGAAGAAGGGACAAACAATGAGGCATATTGTTAAAATGCACGTCTTAGCTGCCTCCCTATCTCTGTTTCTGTGGCATCAAATTTAGATGTTATGTATACTATGAAAATCAGGTGTTCTCATGCAGTGGTGTTCGAATGAATACCCTTAGGATTTGGACCTGTAGAGAGACAGTAATGGTTCAGAACATAATGAAATAAATTTGTTACCTGGAGGTCTGCCAGTGAGTGCTATCTCAGCAAGCCCATGCATCACCAATTCCTAATCACTTTGATGAAAGATTTTTCTAAAAGCTTGCAGTTTTGAAAAGTTTCTCTCTTTTTTTTTTTTTTTATACCTCTGGTGAAAATATTTGCTTTTACAATATAATTTAGTTTAGAAGAAATTTGACTGAAAGCTTTGAGGGTTCATCTGCTGCAATGGGAAAAAACAGAATCCGGAGGCAGGCTGGGAAATTGCAGTGTCACCTCTCTTTTGGACCCAAAGGAGTCCATTGGTGCAAGATGATTTTCTGCTGAAGCATTAGCCACAGAAGAAGACGACCTTATTTCTTGCCATGCCTCTTAGAGGTATATACCTGTTTGATGCTAACTGGCTAGATTTAAGTTTTTATGGGCATTTTAGGGATTATGAGGACTTTTCTGATACATTACCCCTTTACCTGATTTTTGTATCATAGAGACAGTTTCTAGTCGTGAAAGGTACCTCTGTGAGTAAGAAGGGCAGGTTTGTCTCTTCAGGGTTTGGCAGCAGCAGACCAGAAGCCAAGGGAGTCTGGCTGCCCTCGATGATGCCATGCTGTGCTGTTCTTGCTGCTAAGAAGCTGACTCCATATCCCACTGTCGCCAAGAATGCTTTTCAAGAACAGTCAAAACAAGTTTTCTTTACCTCTCACCCTGAGAGGTTTTTAGGCTCATGGCTTAAAGGCCTTGATGAACCTTTCACACTGCCACAAATGACTGGGAGAAGAAATTCAAAGAGCACCTTTTCTAGCTAGGGTAATGCTTCAGATAACAGTGCAGCTGGGAGAGAGATATATTTGAACCCAGACTCTCTACTGACATCAGGGGAGACAGAGGCTACTGTCAGTGACTGGAGGCTCTGACAGCAAATTCATGCAACTAATTCTCCAACAAATGAGGCAGCCAGGAATTCTGCATTAAACCTTGTCTTAAGAGCAGGGACCTGGTTCATTGGCAGCCGCTCTGCTGTTCTTGAGTGTGCCATGAAAATACATCTGCACATCACCACATCTGCGCAAGGATCTATCTGCAACAGGATGCTTTGCTTTTTCTTGTTTCAAGATGCTCATGGTCACTGTCTCTGGTTGTATTCTTGAGAAAAGGCATTGATTCCCATGTAAGCTGGGTTTACTTGCTGGACAGGTTGCTGGAGTGCAGCTGTCCTGCTAAGAGTTGTGCTGCTTAACTTCAGGGTGGAGAGCAAGACTTCTCCAGCAGAATACTTAAGGTACTGGTGGCAGTCCCAAGCAGGGTTTCTGCTGTTTAACTTTGTGAGAGCTTCCTCAGTGTAAGGGCTGTGGCCAATAGGAGTGCTGCACGTTACATCAGAGTCTTGAATGCTACTCATGTGTTTCTACTGAAATGCAACTTAGTGCAAAATGTACTTCTAGAGCGCTGCAAAATCCAGGGATTTAGACCATGACTAACTGAGATTCCAGGGAAGATCTGATTTGTGGATTTGAAAGCAAGACTGTTAAGTTCAACTGACTTGACATATGCTGGCCAAACTCAGCTGGTTTTCCCCTTGTAACTCATATATGGTGCTCTACTGTAATGTTACTTGGTTCAGGGTGAAAGGAATGGACTTCAGCATTGCTGGATTTCACAGAACCAGAGTCATAGCATTTAGGGCTGCTTGGAGCCCAACCTTTAATTCGTTTAGGCTTAGAGCAAGTCTGTGGGTTGTGCTATCTTAACTTGAGCTGTATTGGTCATAATTGTCCAGGAGCAATGCAAGTAACTATGTACGTGCTGTAACATAACCCACATCTGTGAACTCTCTGCAGGGGTCTGCTCTTTCCCTGGGAAATCTTTAGTGAAGGTTGTTTCCTCCTGTGTGAGTAGAGGAGCATCTTTGTTCCAACAGACCTGTCTGAGGGCTCTGTCCAGCTGTCTGCATACCTCCTTTCAGTTTTCCACAACACATGACATGCACTCTGGGGATGTCTCTTTGCAATCCAGACACATTCTTAACAGGAAGAGGAGCCTCAAGAGTGGAAAGGTAGGTGCCTAGAGCCTGGCCTGATGCTGAAGTTTAGTTGGTTGTGCCAAATGATCTTCCTATGACTAGCCCAAATGTTTACCTCTGTGAGTCAATTCAATCAAGGGTTTCACCAGAGCAGACAACCATGAAATGAATTTCCCACAGTTCCGTAGTTTGCTAAAGCAAAGCAGGAGCTCCTCTTTGGAAGAACTGAGTAAGTTCTCTAGGGCTGGGAGTGTTCTTGTCAGCACTGCTTTTCTGAGCTATCCCCTGTCCCAAATCTACAATTCCATGCAATAAGCCAGTGATCTTCTCTTTGCAGAAAAGCCGATACTCTGCAGTTGTTCTCCGAGCCCACAGTCTTACATTCCTATTGCAGCCTTCTCAGACTCGCCTGATTTTCTCCAGCATAAAGATAACTGTCTAGAGATCCCATACCCTTAGCTGATGAACCTTCTAATTCTCTCCATAGTTAAGACTCTTCCACTAGAAAATACCTATCTTTAGGTTTGATATTTTCATACCAGATGCTTTTCTTTATGGGTTTCTAAGTGCCAGCTTGAAGTCTTTTCTAGAAATTATTGAGAGGGATTTTTCTCTTCTTAGGGATGCACTTTTTCTAGTCTCGGGACTAGAATCAGCCAGTCTGGTGGTTGATGGTAGGAGAGAAGCGATCAAGTCCAGATGCCAAAGCACGGAGCATGTATCTGTGCAAAGAGGACAGATCTCCTTTGTCAGGTTGGACAAGAAACCCTGAGTCAGGACAGCACAGCTGTCAGGAGTAGTGAAGTTGGATTGTTGGCCACATCTCCCTGTTCTCAAGGGCTGTCCAGTGCCTTCCTGTGCAGTGAGTGATGCTTGTGATCTGCCTGAGTAGCAACAAGAGGTGCTAGGGTCTTTATTCCACCCGTCCCACCAACAGATACGCAGGCTCTGATTTTCTTTCTAGGGTGTTTTCAGTATGACATGTTGCTTTGAAACCAGGTGGGACTAGTGGGCTTGCAGTATTCCTTTCCACACTTGGCTGTGGTGTTCCAGACCTTTGACAAACAGAGAAATGAAACCTATCTCCTTTTTCTCCTTTGCTTGTTCTGCAGGGCAGGGTAAAGACAGTCCCAAGCAATAGGTGCTGAGTACACCTGGATGGGCAGAGCACAACCTAAATGACACAGCCCTGTTACTTGCTCCACATTTCCTGTGGACTAAGATATTCTTTTTCCTCTTGTCTTAGTTCCCAGTGGCAGCTGGTCACATGTGCCACAAAGTTTGTTTTGTAAATGCACTGTTCCCTGAAATCAGGTTTTCTGGACAGTGGCCTTCCACCTGTCAAAATAAGTGGTTTGATTTCTGCTGTGCAATGTTCAGCCTTACACAGTTTTTTGGGGTTTTTTAGTCGTTTTATGAGCTCTGCAATATTGCTCAAATGAATCCACTGAAGCAATAAAGCTTTCTCCATTGTAACAAAAATCCCCAGCTATTTCAAACTCTGCCACTTACTTATTCTTAGTGGAAACTTCAGTTGTGCTTATCTTGTGAGTCACAATTCATATGTTTCTTTCAGAAATCATCCAGGAAGGCAAGTAACTCAGTATCACTCTTGTCAAATGCTGCACTTCAGAAATTAAATAGCATGGATTTTGTTAATGAGCAATTAACATTATTTAAGCGCCCGAAAACATCTGCAGAAACTATCTGTTGATGCCATGGTTGAAGCTGCTTCCGAACAGCTTGTTTTCTGTATTTCTTCCTTTCAGCTTGGTGCCACCATAAGCTTTGAGCGTAGCTGCAGCTTTGGGCATAGCTGCTGAAGCGCTCCTGCACAGATGATGCTGAATCTCTGCTGCTCCCCACTTAACTTCGCCAGGTTTTGGCTCCCACCCCCTCTGCTTTCCCCGTCCCCAAAGGTCTCTTGGGCACATCTAAAGCACCTGGAAGCTGGTACTGGTTGGCACTATTAACCCTTTCAGGAGCTGGGGTAATCACCATGTAGGAGCATTTATAACATCTGATTTCTGTTTGCAACTGTCGTGCTCTTGATCGCTCTTAATTAAATTTTCTTTTGCTCTCGTCTACAGCTGGTGTATCACATTTGGAGGCTGTTCCTTTTACTGATGCCAGAAGAGTCTGAATGGTCTTTTGTGTTTAAGTGGAGATTATTAAATAGCTTTATATTAATTAACTGTGATGAAGGGAACACATGGGCAAATGTGCTTGAGGAGATCAGTTTATCCATATGGAAATTACATTGAAAGTTAAATCCATTACCCTAATTGTAAAATTCGACAGTACTTAGCCAATAACTGTGGAATTGGCTAAATCATGCATTTGTGCTTCAGAGCTGGGGAAATGCCTAGTTTCCTTGCATATTTGCTCAAATGAAAAATTGTATTTGCCTCAATTGCATAAACTGCCTCGTCATTTCTGAGAGCGTTTTAGGCAAATGAGTTTGAAGGCAGAAACAGCCCACGAAAGAGTAGGGTCTCTGAGAGCAGTCATTGCAGGATGGTCATTCTGAAAGACTGGCTGGGTTGTCTTGACCCTCAGGCTTTCAACTTTCAAGCAGGAGTGTTGCTGTGTCTACAAAATAAAAGTGGCTTACACTGGTCAGAAAAATGTCTGGAAGGTCCAAGGAACAATCAGTTGCCAAAATGGCTTGTTGACAATAGCAAACAACAAATAAAGTAGAAGTTGTAAACTGCTCGTGGTTGATTCTGAACAGAAAGGGGTTACATTTGTGGAATAAATGTGTTCACTTTGAGCCACTTGTTCAGGCTTAATTTGGAGACAAGGCTGATGCTTGTAGCTGCAGTGGATAAAACCCCTTTGCTGTGGCTCCCCTTTTCAAATGGTGAGGACAAAGTATTTATTCAGCTGTCAAGTGGGAAAAGAAAGCAAATTAGTTTTAGGCTGGAACACTGGACTGTGTTTGCTGCTGTAGTTCTGAGGCCAGATGGTGACTTGGACAGCCCCGGGGAATGGGTAACAAGTTTCTCCAGGGCAAAGATCAAAAGCAAAAGGAAATATTCAGATTATCTTGCAGTTCCACTTCCTAGAGAGGAAAAGGGAGTGTGAGATGCATCAGGCTGTGTTAGGGAGGGGATTAGCCACTCCTCTTCTTCAGTTGTTGCTGAATCCTGGATCTGTTTGTGCTAGAGTGGGTTTGTGACCTGACTACCCCTGCAAACTGCAGCTGTCCCTGGGGAGAACAGGGCAGCTCCAGCAGCACCTATTGGGGCAGCTTGCTCTGGGAGGAAAGTGCCTCTGCCCTTAGTCCTCAGCTCCCCTGTGGCTCTTCCAATAACAGCAAATGATTTGGCACCTGTTTCACCAAGGAGTCAGGGAAGACCTTGAGGAAGGAGATGGTCTAATGTTACCTAACAGTGGCTACATTTGGCTTGTGCTCCCAAAGTGTTTTAAGTCCTACTTGTCTGGCCTCAGTGCTGGCTCCTGGCTGAATTTCCATGGTTTGGCAGTTGGTTTCAGGTGCTCTTTAAATGAGCTGTGGTGGAGTTGGTCAGTAACCAAGCAGATGAAGTGTCTCAGCTATATCTACTTAGGCTGCTCAACTGCCTGTTAAACATGATTCGGGCTCCCAGGGCATAAGAAGGTATCAAAAATTCTCCAAGAAGCTCCAGAACTGTGAGTGTCTGAATGTCTGGGTAGAAAGTGAAGCAGAAGAAAGGTCTCTAGTGGCACAAAACAGTCTCCATGGAAGGAGTTTTAATTCCATTCAAACATAACTTAGCTTCCCGTGTAAGTGATTTCATTTTGAGTTAATTTTTATCCAGTATGAACAAGGTAGGGGGAAAACAGGAGGATTAGGAAGGCTGAAGGGGAGGAGGGGCCTGGCTGGTTGGTGGAGAGCCCCAGGCTCTCCCTGGAAGCCACCGCTGGAGCAGGGCAGGGAGCTGCTGCAGGGCAGCACAGGCAATAGTGCCTGGCCCCGTCCAGAGCGGCCTGGAGTGCACTGAGGCTGAAGAAATTAGACTCTGCAGGTCAGAAGGAAAGGAATGTCAGCCAAGGGGGCTGTGAGGTTGGTACTGTCGGCTAAGACAGCAATGGGTGAACCCAAGCCAGCTCTTACCGTTTCCTTATAGCCTGCAAGTTCATTTGTTTTTCTTTCCTTCCAAAAGAGAGACAGGGAGGGAAGGTGATTTTTGTGAATTGAGAGGAATGTAATAGTGAGGCAGACGTGTTAGGAATGGATCCTGATCCATCAGATTGACAAGAAATCCAAGTGCAAGGGGGTGGGGATAGTTGGTACTATGCATTACTCAATTTATATTATGGGAGGGGAGAAGTCTTACACCACGTGTGGGGACCTGGCTAAACAGCAGAATACTCGTGGACCCACTTTAGCTTTTCATTTTCACTTGGCTCAGCAAAAGCACTGTACTTACAGGGCTCTTTCTTACTGGAAGAAACCAGTGAGATGACACAGGTTGTAGGTAACTTTTTTCTTTCTTTTATGTCTCATTTATCATTTTTTTTACCCTAGGGAACAGAAGTGATTGTTACAGCCCACAAGAAAAGACCCCTGTCAGTCTTCTCAGTCCTTCTTTTTATCCAGGGAATGTTGATCCCCTTAAGCATTAACTCTCAGTTGGAGAGTTGGTGGAGAGGTTGCGTCAGATTGTCCTCTTTCTTGCGATGCCTTCTTTAAAAACAAGATGCATTACAGTATAAAAAGTGATGTTGCCACTTCCAGAAGAGCAGGGAGTATCCAGGGAAAATACAGGGTGTTTGGGAATGATGCTGCCTGCACTTCTGCTCTGCTTGCCTTCCATTCCAAATACAGCTGGCCGGCAGAAGGCCTTGGTCCATTGAGTGCTTTGTAGCTCATGTCTGTGGCAGCCCTGGGTTTGCTCAGCTGTGCTCACCTTCCTCCTCTCATGAACTTCCCTGTGAGGCCATGTCCTCCTTCCCTGCACAAGTATTCACAGCTGATGTGGAGATGACACATCTGCCTGTCAAGCCTCTGGACCTTGGGACTCTCTTGAGTTATTGCAGCTAGTCAGCTTACTCTGAATATGAAAAACAGATTCCTGCAGGGAATTTGGGGTTCAGAATTCTTCCTTTCTTTAATTTATTTTTCTTTAAGTAAATTGAGGGAACTTCAGCTATTCCACTGACAGGAAATGCTGAAGGATATATCTCAAATCATTTGCTCAGATCTCCAGGGTACGGGGGTTTATGAAAGGTTTTTGCTATAGAGTCTCCACCAGCTCTGGGAAACATCTGTTCTGCATTCTAAATGCATTTTCCCAGCAGAAATTGTTTTAATAAAATCATCACTTTTTCTGTGCTTAGAAAACCTAGTGAAATAAAGTTTTTTCCTGTCCTAAACAGTTATTGACCACTGGTTAATGAAGTTTAAAACTGCATCTAACATTGTTTGATTTATCCTGTTTTTCTAAGAGCTTCTCTGATGGTCATAATATGATAGAACTCACCAGAACTGAAACTCTGAAGAATGACTTGTGTTTAGTGTTAACTGCACTATTGGTTTTGTTGGTGCTTCATTGCAGTCTCTGTTTGAAATCCAGTCTCTAAGCTGTGGCATATGTATAGCCCTATATATTGAGTGAGACTATGAAAGCAGGGTGTTCTAAGGCACAGGTAGGGGAGGGGAAATTGTTAATAATTTTTCAAAAGGTTTTTTTTTTATCGTTGTGTTGTGGCCCAGCTCTGAAATGGTCTTTTCTCTGCAGTAAGATGTCTTAGAAAAAGTCTTGCTGCAGTTTGATTCATCTGAGAGCAAATAATTATGTGCACAGCCAAGTTACTCTCTGCTAAATCAGAAAAATTGGAAAATCTGTGGAAGTCTTCAGTGCTCACTGTGGACTCCTTTGTCCTCGGCAGAGGTGGTGAGCATATGGGTGGTAGCTACCTTCAAAGTTCAGCTATGGAACCCTTTCCCTGTGTGGACAGCAACCAGGAAGGGGAAAGGAAAACTCTATGAGCATGAAGAGATTCTTCATTGGTCTGGAGAGGGAAAATTATCCTGGTTTGGGCCTGTTCTGAAAATGGTTTGGATTTTAATGGAAACTTTTCCAGTTTGGAAAAAGAGAGGTGTTGCAAGCTTCATACCATCCAATTTCCCATGTAAGAATATTCTGTGTTCTCAGACTGCAATTTTTCAGACAGCTGCAATTCCTATTGTCACTAGTTGGGTTTTAGACTAACATTATATATGGAAAGGCATCATTTGGAAATGAAGCTTGGCTTGGGATAGACTGATGTTTCTCCTTTGCTTTTAGTTGGGTAACTCGTCTTGCCTCAGAGTAGAGTTTTCAGATGAAAGCTCAAAGACGGATGCTGCTAAAATGTTTTGGAAGCCAGCTGCCCCTCAAGAAGCTTTGAGGTCTTAAATGGACCCAGTAGGAGGGTGGTAGGTGTTTCTGGGCCAACTATGTGAATTCTGATTCGTTAGCAAGCTGCTTCACTGCTGTGCCTGGCTTTCCTCTTCTTTTTTCAGACAATAACACCTTCATGATCTGTAAACAAGTGGAAGAAGCACAGAGGCTTTAGCTAGCAAGAGTTCTGATTGTCCCCTCTTTGGTGTTTCAGACTATCTGGGCTTAAGGAAAAAAACTTTACCAGACCATGCACAACCATACCTTCAATCCTAAATTGCATCTTGTAGAAGACATGTTTTCAGGTCTAATATATTACTACTTCTTCAAGTCCCATCCTCTCTTATTTGAATTAAGGGTAGTAAATAGAGTCTGCTTCCTGCTCTTCCTTCAGGTTGCACATCTTTTGCCTGTGCTTAGTGGTGCAAGGGAATTGCAAACGGAATAGTTTTGGTGGTATGCTTTGTGCACTCTCTCTCTCTTAATATCTTATTCTTTATTTTGGTTTCAGCTGAACAATTTGGACTTCATTTAACAAAATTGGATTTTCATTTTCCTCTCCTGGGAGTGTGAGAGAAACTGCTTTCTTCCCAACAATGCCCCAGCCTGCTGCTTTCTGCTTCACTGGACCCTTACTTACCACCTCAGACTGCTTCTAGCTCTCGAAAACAATTTGTACACCTGTTCCTCAGCCATGCTTGCAGACATGGTGGATTTATCTCAGATTTGTGGTGCTTTCAAGCTACTGGATGTTTCCTTCAGTTAGCCAAGGTCCCTTGGCAGTGCTGCTCTGTGAGAAACAGAAAAACAAGTTGTTGTACAGTGCACTATAGGTAGAAGAACTATTCCCCAGCCTGGGTAGAGAATCTCTTTTGTGTCTCTGCCAGGTACTAAGAAACTAAGTTACCTAGTTAGGGAGTCCAGCAGTGTTCTGCTGGAGTTGCAGCTGTTAAGTAGGACAAGTTATTAGGAAGAATTGAATTACACAAATGTGGAGGTTAAGAGGGTTTAGGAGATCTAGTACAGCTCTCTGCATGGAGTCATGACCTAACAAATTCTGTATCTTCAGCTGGTTGTGGGAGAAGTGGACAAAACTCAGTTGGGCTGAAGTCTAGTCTAGTACAGCAGTGAGTGGAAAGTACTGAGGATGAAAGTGATCTTGAGGGGCTTGTTAACTGCTGGATATCCTTTAAAGTAAATGTCATGTCTTCGTGGGATGCCAAGCCTACTTTTATTGGCTTTCCCCAGAGCACGATGTCAAACTGAAAGTCTCCCTTCTCTTCAGTGTTTCCAGTAATAATGGGCTTCAGTACATACATGGGCATTTCATGCTCTGGAGCAGTGGAATATGTTCTGCTTTTGGATGTGACAGAGTAGTCTGACAGAGAGGTACAACTCAAGGAATGTGTTGAGGGGATAACAGGACCTACACATTACCTGCAACCTATGTGCAGCCGCTTCCAGATACAATGTGCATTTCTTGCCTTCCTTATTTATTGTTAATGGCATATCAGTTCTTCTGGAATCCTATGTTAGCCCTCTCTCGGAAAGAATTGGAAGAGGACTAAATGTCTGTCAAGTCACTTTAATTTTTGGGCTATCTTTAGGCATCATGATGATAGGACATGTCTAAAATCTCAAGTGAATCAGAAAAGGATCTTCTAAAATTGTCATGTTTGATTCCAAACACCCCTGTTGGACACAAGCCTGTGGGTGCTCCCTGTGTGTATGAGTGAGATTAGAGTTTGAAAATATCTGTTACATGTGCATCCCCATATCTGGCCTTTGTGTAACGCTCTCCCTTTTCATGGGCTACAATAAGACAAAATATGCAAAGATGTTGTAGATTTCATTAGTCACACTAGTTTATTCAAACCTCTTTGCATAAGAAACCAAGGCCTGCAGTGATCTCTGGGAAAGAATGTGCTCAGAGCTTGGAAAAGCCGTGTGCACGAATGACACCGTGGCACAGCAGAGGTCAGCAGCCCGGGCACAGGAGAGGGGCCGGCTCTAGGGTTTGGTGCCATCATTTGCAATTCAATCCCATGCAGCTCCCTCTTAGGAGAACAATTCGCTAAATACAGAGTTGTTCTTTTTCCCTAATTCACCATATAATTCACCTCCTAAGCTCAATTAAGAAGCAATCTGTTTGTGACTGGAAGCAAGCTGCATTTATTTAGAAATACAAAATTATCCTTTGCCTCAGCAAAGATTGCGTGCCTTAATAATTCTGGTGATGAATGGCCAGTTGTGGTTTCCTTTAAAGGGAATGAGATATTGTGTGAAGAATAGCATACTTTGCAGGGGTGGGGGTGGGAGAAGTCCTGGGGATGTAAAACTGAGAAGAGGAACTTTTGTTGAGCTTGGGCTTAAGGAAGTGACGAGGACTGGGCATGAAAGAAAACAAAGGGAAATCTTAGGATGGGACATTGAAGCTGGAAAAGAGTGATAGAGTTCAGAGCAATCCGTCTTGTTGAATCAGGCTTGTTCCTGTTCACACATCTAGTGGCTTTTGTCCAGCCAAGCTCTGTTAAACTATGGTACTTCCTCTGGGAGACAAACCCCTGATTTACTGTGTCTCTTGGACCAGGATGCTCTAACCTATAGCCAGCTAAGAATCTGGGTATTTTATTTTCTTCTGAATTGTTTTGTAACTATCTTTCATCATAATTTTGCTGAGACTCCTGTCAGTTATAGTAGGATAATGTTGGAGATTTGTTGCCATCCTCTCAGTCCTTCCCCAGGGTGTCAGAGATACACCTTTTCCCCTGTCCTTGCCTCATTGGATGGGCTGGAGAAAGATTTGCTAGAAGCCAGCTCCAGAGCAAAGGAGAGTTTTCCAGCTGGCAAAGCAAGGCTCCTGCAGTGACTGGAAGATGTCCAGCTGTCTTGAAAGTGAGACATCCCTCTTGGAAGTGTCCGTACTGCATCCAGCAGTGCTGTATGACCAGCAGTGTATTCTTTTCTGAATGTGGTGGTTTGCCATGCTCGCCATGCTTTTCTTTATCTTGCCACCAAGACTCCAGAAACTTGCTCTTGCAATACCTCTACAGAGATCAGCTCATTCAGTTCCTGCTCTCATTAAATCTCCATGAAATTAATCTTCCCTAGAAGAGACTTTCTGCCTATTCAGCATATGGAGAAACTTAGGCATGGCGGTATGGTAATGAGTTGCAAGGTGTCACTGTAGGCTAGGAACAAATCCAGGAAAAGTGCCTAGCTTTGCAAAGGGTTTAGTCCCTGCTTCCTGAACAGGGAAAGCAGACAGTTTCTGTGCCCAGCAGACCCCCATCTGGCATCACTGATAGCTGCTGTCTTTTCCACATCAGAGCTCTGCCAGCCAGCTCACCGGAGATGTGTCTCTGCTCTTTTTTCCTTTGCAGGAGGCCTGGGAGAAGAGGTCGAGTCGAGTGAAAATGCCACTTCAACTGAGCGTAGTGACAAAGCAGTTAAAAAGGGTAATGTGGTACCCCACCCAGACCTTTGGGTATCTTTTTTTTTACTTTGTTTACCCCCTGTAAAAACATATTTTTGTACTGTTTTCTACATGTGTGTGCCTCTGTGCCTGGGAGATCAGGCCTGCCCAGGCATTTTTTGCTGTTGGTGAGCTCTCTGAAAGGGTGGGTTTGCCTTGTATGATGTGTTGGGTTGATCCCAGCCAGAAGCCAAGCACCCAGTCGCTATTCCCATCCTCCAACATGAGGGATGAGAAAACAGGAAAAGCAAGACTGAGAAACCCCATTGGTTGACATAATGACAGTTTAATAAGTGAATGAAAGGGGAAAGAATAACCAAAGTGATATAGCGGCAACTGTTCACCCCCACCCACAGGCAGCCCCTGCTAGAAGAATGTGTCAGCCCTCTCTCGGGATGAGAATTTAACAAATTTCAGTTGTTAAAGGCAGAAAACTATAGCAGCAGTTAGGACCAGTCAAGAGGTGTTGGATTGGTGAGGAGAATTTGCCCAAGAGTGTGTGTTGCTGGCAAGGAATGGAAGTGTTGGTGGCACAGAAGTGTGGACCCAGAGTCCCCTGTGCAGAGCGGCTGCTGCACCAGACACAGGAGAGCGCAGGACAGACATCTCCTCACTTGGGTTTGCCATCAGGAGCTGTCCATGTGGAGATCCACAGAGATTTTGGGCAGGCCCAGGAGCAGTTTGTGACTACTGTCTTGAGACCCTGTCTCTTCTGCTAGCTGTGGCCCTTTTAATGCCCATGCCGATGCTGGTGCCAGCAGTACCAGGTGTATACAGAAAAGTTCTTTCTTTCCTGGGAGAAGCCCCAAGCTCAGAGCATCTGCCTTCCAGGATCCAGCAGCTGGGGATGGGGCAGCTTCTGAAATGCCAGAAAGGTGCTTAGGAGTAAGAGGAACAAAAGGCAAATTCCCATTTTTGTCCTGCAGCTCAGAGCAAGGTCTTCAGCAGGCAGGGCTTGACCTGGTGAAGCAGGAGGGAGGGTTTAAAGTTCATTCTTTTCATTCCCCTACAGTGCCTGAATTTCCTTCCTATTGTATTGATCCCCTCAGCCTTGACAGTAGTGGTTTGCTTACTGGTGCTTCAGCTGGAGGGATGAATAGGGGAAGAGGGTCTCAGCAGCCCCCCTGGTTACTAGAGGAAGGTCTTAGCAGGACCTGTGCTTTTTAATAACCCAGCAGCCCATGTCCCTGACTTGGAAAGCAAAGCTGTGGCTGGTCTTGCTGATTTACATACAAATTGCCATCCTCTAGGGCTTTACAGTGGTCCTCTGGTGAGCCACCGTCAGCCGTGCTGCTCCTCAAGGCGACAAGGATGTTCACCTTGCTGTGACCCTTTAGGCCAGCATTCTTTGAAGGCATAGCAACCCCTGTACTCTGTTATCCCTTTGCCCTAGTCCAGCTGATGAGCTGGCTGTGCAACACAGGGAGCTTATCTAACAAGTGGTGTCTGCACAAAGAGGTTTGTACAGCCCAGCTGGACTGTGGCTGCTTTGAGGGTTTGAGTTGCCCATGGCACCTCAATTAGGGGATGAACAACCAGGAAGCTTTGAGTAAAGGATATTTTGAGTAAAGGTGTCAGACTCACACCACAGTAAAAATACAACTCATGTAGGCATAACCAGTTATCTGTGCATAACCAGTGCTGCAGCAGCACAGATGCAGGGCAAGGTACAGGGTCTGCCTAGAAGCCTGTATGAATCCTCTTGCAGATTTTAGCACCAGCACTGAACACCACACAGCCAGGGCTCCTCTACCCTTTGTAACAAGAAATGAGATGTGTTCTGCTTTCCTTTTTGTATTTTTGCTCCTTTTCATTAAAATGAAGAGATTCGGCATGGATGGAGATTTGTGCTTCTGTTTTCCATCCTGAGCATCCCTCCTCTAACAGAGACTGTCTGATCTTTATACATTTCCAAACCACCCAAGACCTGGTATGTGAAACCAAAGTAATACTTCTCATCCTTGAGTACAGATTTCAGAGCCAGGAGTCTGTCACCTTCTTCCAAGGCTGACTCAAATGAGTAGTTGTTACTGTGAAGCTATTCCTAATAGAACAAACCATTCTCTGCAGATGAGTGGATAGGAAAGGCAAATTGAGAATATATAATGGCATCTAGGCTTGTTTGATTCCTACCTCCTGCTCCCCTTATTTAAGTACTCTGTCCCTATCTGTAAAGTTGCTGTTGCAGAGAGTGAGTGGCTAGAGACAGGGAAGGATGTGCTTTTACATCCTAATGGGAGAACAGCTTTGGCACAGCACATATGGAGGCTCCAAAACAAGAAGGATCAGTTTTCTATAGATTAGCAGTCTCAAAGTACCCAAAAAAAAAAAAAAATCACTGGCAGATCTGGGTATGACTTCTAGTTTGGTTTAACACCTTGCTTTTTCTTTTTATCTTTTTCTGAAGCTCCAGGCTATTACCTGAGGGCTGCACGTGGAACTAAAGAGGATTTAAACAGTGTTGCCACTCTGTCTTGCAGACGGCAGGCAGAACACAACGCTTGCAAGGAGCCCAAAGAGGAAGGAAAATAAAGATGAGTCTGGGATGGATGCACACTCCTCTCCCAGAGTGCGCAGGGCAACCACATCCAGGGCTGAGAGGATCTGGCCAGGGGGGGTCATCCCCTATGTGATCGGAGGAAATTTCACTGGTCAGTAGTGACAACGCTGCTTTCTGTTTGCCGTGGGGTTTGTGTCTCAAACTGTGCGGGAAACCTCTGGAGCAGAGCTCTCCCACAAATGACTCACGTCCTTGGCAATCTGTCTCATGAGGTAGGGTGGGCATGTCATTGCACAAGGAATTGTGTGCTGTAGAAGCCTGAAAGTGAGGTGTGCAGTGAGATGGTTCTTCTCTTGGAGTCCAAGAAATATTTGAGTGACTGAGTCACTTTTCTTTAGGGGCCAGCACCTTTGAGCTTTGCTTACCCCCTGTTTTTCCAGAAGAGAATTTTCTCTGCTGTTGGAAGAGCAAGAGCAGAATTTCTCTGGGTTCCTCACAATAGCTCTGCCTTAATTTTGAGGAGCATCTGTAGCACTCATGAGATTCCTGGGTCTTGAAAGAAGTGCATGGTCGTTACTTCACGTCATGAGAGCGAATTTGGCACATCACTTAGTAGCTGGTGTTCAGATCAGAGCACCTGCAGTTCTGCCAGAATGGCCTGTACCTAGAGAGGAGACATGTTTTATATTCACAAATATTGATGTACTTAATCTGTAAAGTTTAATCTGCTACCTGTTTAATTAGAGCAATAAATTCATCAGGCACAAGGAGAGAGAAGATGACACAGGAAGGTAATGCTATAGCTGGAAGTGAGCCCCAGAGTCCAAGAGGTGTCTACAGACATGAGATTGGCTATTTGAAAGGTTGATTGTTGCCATATCCAGATGAAGTCCATTAGAGATTTTCCTGAATGTCAGGCCTTCACTGTTTACTCCTCTTGATTCCTCTCTCCTCTTGGTTCTTCCAGGAACCCAAAGAGCTATCTTTAAGCAAGCAATGAGGCACTGGGAGAAGCACACTTGTGTGACCTTTGTGGAGAGAACTGATGAAGAGAGCTTCATTGTGTTCACCTACAGAACATGTGGGTAAGTGATGCACACATTCCCTGCAGCTCTGCATTTCAAACAGCACTTTCAGTTACACATGGTTTTGTAAGTCTAGCCCAGAATAGACCAACGGCTACACTGGAGAATCTGTCACAGAGATGCAGCTGGTCACTTTCAGTGAGGATTGCTAGGATAGTTTAGTATTTGCTCGGAAGGTGCTAAGCCTTTCTGGATTCCCTTTTCCTGGAATAATGCTTAAGTGTGCATGTGCGTGTTTATAGATATGCACTTTTTTCTTTTTGTTTTCTTTGTATTTACATGTAAGTATATACAGTGTATGCAACTGCTGGCCTGTCCTGAGCCCTGTCAGATGTTGTCCTCTGTTCCTATGTTTTAGAGTTCCTCAAGTAACTGATGTGCTGCATGGGTTTGTGGGTTTTCTTTTCCAGGTGCTGCTCCTACGTGGGTCGCCGAGGAGGGGGCCCTCAGGCCATATCCATTGGAAAGAACTGTGACAAGTTTGGTATTGTGGCTCATGAGCTGGGTCATGTGGTGGGTTTCTGGCATGAGCACACACGGCCTGACAGGGACCAGCATGTCACTATCATCAGAGAGAACATACAGCAAGGTAAAGTCACACTTCAGGTTATTCCACCTGGCTTTTGGCTGGCTAGAAACCTTTCTTGCTACACTTTTGGAAAATGGTGGTGGTCTCAGGGGTTGGATGGAAAAGAAGAAATATTGCTGAGCTTGTCTAGAAGAAGGCTCTGAATAGCTTTATGAATAGACATTTTGGATGTCCAGCTGGAATTGTTGAACCATAAGAGCACATCCATTTCATTCTAGGCTCCCACAGGTAGAAGTTGTCTTTTTTTCTCTCTAAGAGTGGTTTGTTTCTTTTCCTTTTTGTTTGTCATCACAGGTCAGGAGTACAACTTTTTAAAGATGGAAGCTGGGGAAGTGAACTCACTTGGAGAGACCTATGACTTTGACAGCATCATGCACTATGCTAGGAACACCTTCTCCAGGTGGTAATTCAAGGTTACATGTCTTAGGACTATTTTTGGTAGTTGCAGATGACTCTGTGGGATATATAGAGCCTGGAAGGAGACCTCTGATCTATTGCTGCATTGTAAGGCTTGAAAAATATTTGAAAAAGCAAGGTGGGTGTAGTATGGTGGACTCCTGTTTTCCCCTTTCCAGAATATTTACTTAGTAGTAATACTGGTAATCTCAGAGAGTTTCCAAAGCCTTGCTAACATTCTTTGCAGCCTTCCCAGGCAGATGCATGTGTATCTGTGTGCATATCTGCCCATGTGCAGATTGGCTAATACTAAAACAAGCTTTGAATGTCTTGATTGTCCAGCTTATGCTTTGGTGTCACAATACAGCCGTCAGAGTCTCTAGTGGATGTGGCAAGGGAGAGTTTAACTCTAGATCATGATCTTTAATTATTTGGGTGAGTTTTTTAACCATTTATGTATGAGCTTTCAATCCTGGCCTCTGCAGCTACGTGGTTCTGTGTGACTGGGTTTTTTCATGGAGGAGTTATCAATCCTGCCCCAACTAAGTGCCAGTTTCTGCGTAGGCTGTTTGTCCTTGACTCCCATCTCATACCTCCAGATGGAGTCCATTCTCTGATTAAACTCCTCTACTGGATAGAGAGGTGATATAAACATAGTTATGTCCTGCATTTGGAAGGAGAGTTACTGGATGACCAGATTCATTTTGCTGCATTATTAGTTTTCTTCCATAAATCCTATTATTGCTCTTTCCCAAGTGCTTTCTGTCACTATGTACTGCAAGTAAAGGGGTTGGAAGGTATAGTGGAAGTATTCACACTCTTGGAAAATTTTTGTTGCAAAAATTAAAGATGCCTTTGGGACTTTTTAAATTTTCTTACTCCCCAGTTGTATTGAAGGGTCAAGCCTGTTGTTCTGTGCATTTGTTTTGACAGCTTCACACCAACCAGTGGAAAATTGTCAAACATGCTGAAATGCTGCTTGTTGTGGCTGGAGGAGATGGTGTCTGGGCAAGGGTATTTTGTAGACTTTGGTAATTTCTTTGCCTCAGATATCCAAAGCAAACAATTTTTCTTCCCTTGAGGCATCTGCTGGACCCTTCCAGCATTTGCTAAACTCTAAATGATTAGAATTGTTTTGCACAAAAGCAGGATTAAGTTATTACCACCATTTATATTGTGGATGCCTTTGAGTCTGTGTCTCTTGAAAACTAGGGTCCTTCAGAGTACTGCTGGGCCAAAATGGGATAAAAATGACAAGAGTCCCGTTGGATTTAAATTGGTGCTCGATAAGATTTTTAAGTCTGTTTTCTTTAAGCCCTTTGTCTCTGTGACCCACCCTTACCCCAACTGCAGTCTTTGTGCAGTAATTGAACAGAGCACTAAGTGCCTCTGTAGGGTGATTGTGCTTTCACCACAAGTAAGCAGTGCTGGGAATAGACTTTTAGTTTGCCAAGACCTGTCTTGACATCTGCTCCCCTAAGGGAGCAATGCATTGACCAGCCAGAGAGACTGGTGGGTGTATGCACCTATCCTTCCCACCTCACTGGGGTTTGTGAGTGCTGTCCAATTGCAACCCAAACTGACAAAAGCACAGGGTCCACAAAGATATTAAGCTCCAGCAAGTTTCATTAAAATCAGTGGCTAGGAAAGGGAGAGAATTCCTGCTTGGCTCTACAAGGGTAGGGCTGCACTGGGTGTGTTGATACATGAGCGACACCAGAAAGCTGACATAAGATGCTGTGAGCACCTGGCTAGTGGAGATGGGATATGAGTGAGCAGGGGAAGGACACAGAGTCATCTGTGACTTACTCTCCTGTAGCAATTCTTACCTGGCACTTAGTACAACCTTGTTTTTAACTTCAGTCAATATTGATGATAGTAAATCATATGGTGTTTGCCATGGTCAAATGCTGCTGTAAGTCCTGGGCCCTTTTTATTCTAAACTTTTTACCTAGGACAGAAAGGTACAGCTTTTCTGAGATTTGATGAGTCCTAGCGGTGGAAATTATTTCCATTGATACTTTTGAGGATTGATGTAGAGTCCTTTCCATTTCATAGCAAAATATGGCTCTCATTTTGTCTGTGGCTAATAGAAATAGGAGTATGGCACAAGAGACTGTAATGACAGCAGGGACAAGTTTTTACTGTTAGAATTTCTGTTCTCATCTACGTCAGAAATTCTAACGTGTTTTGCAGAGTGTGGCTGCAGGCTTTTGTTTCCTGGTGCATTCCTTGCAGACATGGCAGCAATCTAAACTGAATGTTGCTGTATGTCAAGACCCATAAATGGCAACTTAGCAAGAAGAAAGTTTAAACCTCCACAAAGCCCTAAGCAAGTAGCTGGTTACCTTAATTCAGTAAGTGGCTTGCTAGTATTCATGACAGCACAGTCTGAAGTTACAAAATATGACCTCTGCAAAGCTCGTCTTCAAATTAGGGTGTAGGTAGCACTGCCTCCATGTCCAGGGACGACATCTTGTATCTGCAACGCATTGTCCTAATCCTGCACAAGACATGCACAGATTCTCCACAGGTTTTTCTGCATGAAGAGTCACGTTGTCTTTCTTCTGCACATGGAGAGATAAATACAGAATTGGGACAAAAGGTAGCTGCCTATGGCTGGGTCCTTACCCTGCCTCGAATGTCTGCTTCCTTGAGTGTTGTCTAGCCAGCTGTATCTGTTACTCAGTCTACTGGGATATGAATGTTTAGCATTTGTTGAGATCAGTTGATAAATTCATAGCATTGGCCTGGCACTTTGCATGTTCAGCGTGCTGTGCAGATGCTAATGCCTTGTGTGAGTCTCTTCTCAAACTCTGTTGTTCTTAGCTGGTAGGAATGGTGGGGTGTTGTTCTTGGCTTACACCTGCATTGGGCAGCTAATATACGTTCTGCCTGTGCTTAGACAGCAAGAAAATGGGGCATCCAGGATTCATGGGTTCTTCTCCTACCTCTGGAAGAGAGTTTAGATATTTTACTCAAGAATGGTTCCGGTGTTAGACTTCCTGAGCTGCTCTCTTCAGTGATATCTGTTTGTTGTTTATTAACTTTTGAGTCAAAGTATTTGCACTTTTAGAGACACTCACCAAATGTGCAACTTTACACTCCAAGTGTTTTTAAGCAAACGAGGTTTGGGTGGACAGCATGGGACTTCTGGGGCTTGTGTGGTTTGGGCCAGTCAGACTCTCCTGTTCTTGGCTCCTTTGATGGCAAAATGAGAGAAACTGTACTTGCTGATCTCTTGTTGGGAGTCTTGCTCAGCAATGCATGTGAAAGGAGAAAAAAATCAATTGGAGGAAAAAGCAAAACCAAAAATCTTACTGCCTCAACATAGAGTACAGCCTTCTGGACGAAAATGTGTTTGGCAGGTAACAAGGGTAATTTGCAGTTACAGGTTGTTTGCTTTGTGTGAACAGGGACCCAGGTATACACTATGTGCAGAAAGCTGAGTGAATGCCCACTTGTGAGGGCTGGAATGGGAAAAAAGAATTAAAGGTTTGCATGTGCAAGTGGTGGTTTTTCTATTAAACTCTGTCATTTTTCCCTGGTTGAGCCTGAAGATCCGCAGTAAGCATTTCAGAGGCCACGGAAGTATGTCCCTGCCAAACACTGAGTTCTTCTATGAACTCCTGAGGAGGCTTGAAAATTTACTTTGAGCAAACTGACCTGTTTCTATGCTTGTGGTGTTTCTGGAATTGGAGGATTTATTTTCAATACATAAAATTAAATGAATTCAGCCCAAGGCATGCAGCTGGCATATAGAAAAACAAACTGAATTTATAAATCGAAATTTGAGGGACTCACCTCAGATCTTATAAGTATTGGTTTTGATGCTGATCAGGAGTTTTTCTGCTGCTGAAAAAATGCCAACGTCTCCCATGCAACAGCTGATTGCAGTTTTCAAAACAGATTAAATTCCTTTCCCTCTATTTCTTTCTTCAGTTTGAATATTTACAAAACAATATCCCCCCTTCCCTCCCCACCTCTGGACTAGGCAGCACTAAAATTATTGCTTCTGCCCTCATTTCCCATTGGACTCTCTGGACAGTTATATCCTGTCCTTCAGAAAGAGCAGTCTGCCTCACTGAGCTGATGCTGGAGGTTGAGCTTTGTGTTAGCCTTGGCATACCCAAGCCTGTTTGGCATTCAGGGGTGCAGTGAAAGGTTCCCGTGGACTGGACAGCCTGGCTGCAAGAGCTTGGATTTTGCCAACCTGGAGTTCAGGTTTCTGATTCCCTCCGTCCTTCCTTACAATCCTAGTGCTCCCTTGGGGTCTCTTTTTGCTTGCAAGCTCTTGCTTGGCTGCATGGACTGCATTTCGATAGAAGTGAGGCCTGAGCTTAAATCCTTCACTGGACTGAGATCAGAAGTGCAGCAGAGAGCTCCTGAGTGTGAAGCACATGGAAGAAATAGTAGCAAGTAAAAAGAGGCAGAGGCAAGTGGAGTTACTAGCTTGGAAATTCATACAGAACAAAGGTAGAGCACATGATCTTCTCCTCTTGTCTGTGGCAGCCCCAGTCACTGCCAGCTCAGCCCCATCTGCTACTGGGAAAAATCCCCTTCCCTCTGCTTCTTTGGTTTAAATGCCAAATCTGTGCTCCTGCTGGGCCAGATGTGCCATGAGCCGTCTGCAGGGATATTTCATTGCTTTTTCTGATTTATGGCAAGGAACGTGCTACCTCAAACAGAGGCAGCAGCTATTTTGAGGTCTCCAAGAGGAATTTTCTGGCTTGGCAGACTTGCTTGTACATTTGGAAGCTGTCTGCTATAGTGGGAAGGCTGTCTTGAGATAGTTAGCAGTTATTAGAAGCCGAACCACTGTTGCTTGTTAGCATGGGATATATGGTCAGGGGGATGGGGTATGGGAGGCCTGCCGGCTCTGCTCTCTGTTCATTGTGTCACTTGCCCTGCTTCACTGCTCTGTGTCTCTCTGCTCTTCCCTTTAGAGGAGTTTTCCTTGACACCATCCTTCCCCGTCGTGATGATAACGGGGTCCGGCCAACTATTGGTCAGCGTGTCCGCCTGAGCCAGGGAGACATCGCTCAGGCAAGGAAGTTGTACAAATGCCCAGGTAAATATGGCCTGGGGAGATGAATCCTGCTTTATCATGGACACATGGTTTATGTGGAGGGCATTGGAGTTCAAGAGCACCTTAACGATCCCTTTGAGGAAAGAGATTTGGGAAATCCAGACTATCAAATGCTTTAGGCTGGAGCCATGGGGGAGAAGTGAACTTTCCTAAAATGTCTCCTGTTAGTACTTTTCCAGTATTCTTGTCAGGTTTAGGGCTTCAGATTGGTCCAGTGTAGGCTCCATTTGTAGAAAATTAAACCATTGTACAAGACTACGGGCGCAGAGTGGGGACTAGGAGTTAGCAAAATGGTTGAAAGATGTTTGGTTGACTGAGGCCCTGGAAAGTGTGGTTAGCTGGTGTGCAAAGCCACTGTTTTTCTGTATCAAATTACGGGTCAGGAAGTAGGAGTCCATAAGGGTCTAGAATGAATTCTGAGGGCTTCAGGGTCTATATGTTTGAAGACTATTGCTTTTAGCTTATAATGGGTGGTATAACTTTTAGGTTTCTTAGTTCTAACTAACCTTTTTTTTTTTTTTTTTTTTTTACCTCATCATTACATCATTACATTTTTCTTTTTATACTCATCATTATCGCTAAATTGATTTTGGTTGAATAAAATGTTGTTCTTGCAAAATTATCTCATGGATAAGTTTAGGGGTTAATTTGTTTTGCACTGTGTTTTTTGATTGAGTCAGACTTAATCCAACCAGGCTTTTCATTCCCATAGCTGGAAGAATCAATCACAGATTTAGATTTCTCAAGGCAAGCTGAAAAGCCACTTTGGCCTGAGGTACTGACTAAAAGCTACAAAGCAACTTTCTTTAAAATGAGAACTCTTCTGTGAGTCTCAAGTTTTCCCTTTGCGAAGCAGAACTTTTCCTGCTTTTTTTTTTCCCCAATAAGCTTTAGCAGGGGTTATTGCAGTTCAGAACATATTAGGCAGCAAAATAACTAGAGATTTAAGCCTACTAAACCTTTTTTCAAATATCAGGTTTTCTGCTTTGGTTTTTTTTTTCTTTGCATCAAAATTTATACAGAGGCTGCATCTTAGGAGAGGATGTGCAATATATTTAATGACATGAACGCCTTTATCTGCCATTTGAATCTGTAGCTTGAAAGTTTTCTTTCTCTGCAAAATACGAAGCAAAGGAGTTCAAAACCAAAGGACTTCATCTGCGTGTTCAAGCAGGGTTTGAATGAGACTTTAGGATGAAGACACTTTGTTTGGCTAGCAAGCTGAGGATTTTAGGGTAAAGTGCAGCAACATAATTCAGAAGTTGAGTGGCAGATGGCTTCCCTTGTAGCAAGAGAGTCTTCACCTGAGAATACCTAAAAATATCTCCCAAAAAAGAGATAGTATGGTGGAGGATGAGTTACAGACGTGCGCTGAAATCAGGCAGAACAACTGCTGTGCCTGTTGTAAGGAACAGGGCTCTCCAGCTTGTTAGACTGGAGCTCATGTGCCTGCTGCAGTTAGGGCTTGCTTAGCTTGTCCATTCTAAAACCCTGCTGTTTAAAATTGCTCTTAATTCCTCAGAGCTTATACCTGCTGGGTTAAAGTTAGTGCCAAGCCAGGTGAAATCAAATGAAATTTGCTGAAGGAATTTCTGGAAGATGCAGTCTGCTACATAGTAGTTAATGCTAGATTTGCTATGGCTGCACAGTTGAGGATTTGATGACTACAGTCACTACAAACACTTTAAAACAGCTCATCCTACTGTCTTGTGCTGTGCTAAAGGAAAAAGACTTGTGTGGCTGTGCTAATTTTGCAGGAATGGTTAAGCTTAAATTGAGAATGGTTCTGCGTTATATAATTTCCTCCAGTTCTCTGGGTATTTTTAAAAAGATACAGTGTACCAGTAACCAGCTGAGCTGGAAGTGCCTGTCACTCAACTGCTTCATCTACAAATGAGTTCTGAAGGATTCACCTTACTACCTTGCTTTCACCTCTGTTCCTTTCTTGGATACCAGAAGTACTGAACAGTTGCTTTATTGGACCTCTTGTTTTCTTTGCAACTAAGTGGAGTACAGTCGTATTGCTTTTTAGGGTGCTCAGCGAGAGGCTGTGCTCTCCCCACCAAGATGCATTGCTCCGTGTTGTGCTTCCCTCCATGCTGGAAGGCCAGCCTGTCACAGTGTCTGGGGAGTTTCCTCTGCAAGGGTCGGGGTGTCAGATAGGTCTCCTTTCGTATTTCTGCAAAGGAGTCCTTGCAAATAGACACAATAGTACCTGTTCCATGATTACAGAGTCTTGCCAGCAGCTGTGTAAATTGCAGTCTGGGAGAATTAAGTCTGGGCTGTTGGAAACGTTTACTGTGGTTCAGACCAGGTTCTCATGTCACTATGGTCATGTTGTGCATGTTTCCCATGATTTAGAGCTCCCTTTATCATTTCATGTTTGTTTAAATAGATTTTTGAGCAGAGAAAGAACATTTATTTATCCTGATAAATTATGGATTGGAATTACTGCTTTATTAAAAAAAAAGAAAAAATTAAAACCTCCTTTCTGTGTCCCCACATTTGTTCATCTAGTCTGATCAGTCAAGCTATGGATCAAACTTCCTTAGGGAAATTAAGAAATTCCAGCCTAGGTGACTCCTTCTCCCCTGCTTGAACATATGAAACTTTTTCAATGGAACCAGTCTCTTTTCGCCTCCAACTACCAACCTGCCCATCTAAACATAATCATGGCTGCAAAATTACCGTGTGATACGATCGAGCAGAGGAACAGCCCCTGGCATTTCCATGAGAAAGGGAAGGCCTTGTCAGATCTTTCAAAGCACTGCTGCTCAATCAGGGATTTTTGGGGGCTGCCTTGCCGTCTCTGAGGAAACAGAGTTGCAGGTCTGGGGAGCTTTAGTTGGTTTAATCAGTTGGTTATGAAATTGGAAAAACAACTGGGAAGCATGTAAGCCAAGGTCCCTGCTCGTTGCAATTGGCACTTGGATGTGTCTAGTGGGCACTGTCAAAAACATGGGAGGTTTGATATTTGTGGTCCTCCCACCCAGCCAGTCAGCTGCTCTGCAGATGTGGATGGCCACTCCTTGTTCCAGCTCAGTCATCCTGGCTCAGAGAGCAGAACTACAGTAGTCACAGCTTTTCCAGATGTTGGGAGCTGCAGTTCCCTAAAGGATCATATGCATGTGCATATTCTTTGCTTCCCAAAAGTCGCTCTGGGGTCTACATTTCATCAACTGCAGCAGGCCACAAAACAGGAAGTTTAAAGCAATGGGCTGCTGTGCTCATATTTTGTCCTGTGTGGTGTAGTGGCCGCAAAGGTGCTGGGCAGCTGAAGCATGAGTGTGATGGCACTTGCCCTGCTTTTGTTAGGATGTTTTAAGCCCAAAAAAGACAATTTACAATGGTAACTAAGGAGAACTCCATTGAGCAGCTTGTAATGAAGGGAAAACAGATTTTCTGGCAGCCATGTGGGGTTGTGAGGTGGGATAGAGTTAATACTTTGCATTTGATTAGTGAATGAGATATTCCTCAACTGAGACATGAAAGTGCTGGCATATGGAAGGAAGATGAAGGAAGAAGGGTGCTTCTTTAGTAGCTGTTTTATCTGCGTCCTTGCACTGATCATCTTCTATCCCAGAAATTCTGACAAATTTCGCATCACCCCTTTGGCAAGGCCTCAGGTGGTCCATGACCTTTGGCCAGTAGCATGAATGAGCACTGTTTGAGTACCAGCCACCACCCTGCACACAGCAGCCATAAGCAGACAGTTTGGTAGACCCTGATGTCTTTCAGAGTCACTCCTTTTTGATAGATTTTTTCCCCCCTCTCCTGCAGCTTGTGGAGAGACCTTGCAAGACTCAACAGGTAATTTCTCAGCCCCTGGCTTTCCAAATGGCTACCCCTCCTATTCCCACTGTGTCTGGAGGATCTCGGTGACCCCAGGGGAGAAGGTAGGTGCCACAGCAGCACAAGGTGTACTCTGCGCTTCCCTCATGTGGGGTTTTGCCTCACTGTGATGACAGTGTTAGAATCTGCCAGAAGATCTCTGCATGCCTGGTGTGCAGGAATGGAGCCTGGAAAGGCTCCTGAGCACCACTCAGGAGAGAGTTGAAGTCAGAAATACATGATTTTTGGGGAGAGAAGTGGTGATGCTGGAGCAGAGCCCCTCACATATCTGGGCTGCGTGTTGATCCCTGATCCTCCCTCTCATTTTGAGACTGAACCCTACATGGACATTTCCTGACACCTGTTAGCTTTGGCAAGGGCACATCCCAAATCCAGGCAGATGAGTTAGATAAAATGTGCTGCAGTCTGGGGTCCTGAAGGGAGCTGAGGAGCTGTGAGTGACATCTGTGGCCTGCCCCTGTCATGCAGGCATAATGTCCATGTCAGGGAACTCCCACTTCCCGCCTTGAAATGCCAAGCCCCACTGCACATCAATCACCCACTCTGTCCACTTTCCTCCCAGCTCCTTTTGTTTTATTGATCTTCCTGTAGAAATGAAATCTTTCCTTAATCCAGCAACACCAGCCCTTCAGGCCTGTCACGCCATTCCAGGCTGCACGAATGAGCAGCCCAGCTTGGGAGCTCCTTGGCAGAGTGGCTTTGCTGAGGATCACCCTCAAGACATGCTTAAGACTCAGACTCGGACAAAGAAGCGCAGAGCTCGTTTGTTTTGCAACAGCTGCCTGGCTCCAGGACCTGTTTCTGTCACCTGCAAGCCCAGTCCCATGCCATGCTGAGCTCCTGCCATCAGCTGCAGGGAGAGCATCGCTGGGGCAAGAGGGCCAAGAGCCATCCAGGTTTGACAACTGTGGCACTGAGAGTTTCATGGTGTCGATCTTACTATAAACTCTTCCTTTGCTTCTCAGCCTCTTCAGACCTGTGTCAGGAAGGACCCAGCATCTAAATGCTGAACCACTAATGTTGAAAGAGGAAATAAAGAATTGATTTCAGATTAAATGCTTCAATCTACCTGTCTAATCCAGTGCAGTGATTGGTGCAAATTGTTGCACTGAGGTGTTGGTTGAGAGCAGATATTGGGCTTATAGCATTCATCTGCATAGAAATAGATGAATCTCCTTTTGCTGTCCAGAATCAGAATACTGCAAAAATATGAAAAAAGTGAGTGACATCATTACAGACTGCACTCTGTGCACCCAACCAGGACTTTGGGGGAGAACATCCATTTTCATATAAAGACATTTCTGTGACTATGTTCAGACTGTGGATGTAAATTAATAATACGGGTCAAATCTTGCCAGAAAAAAAATACAGGTGCACACCAATGGTGACCTCCACAGGTGACTTCCCAGACCAAGGCCGGTGATCTATCTTAGAGAGGAAGGAGATCAACATAATAACATTTTAATACCAAGGCCTGTTTGGTAAGGCCACTGAATGCAATTGCGTCACAGTGATGGTGTGAGTCTGATGGTCAGAGTGTGGAACCTAATTAGCAAAATTAGATATTTCTTACAAGTATCATTTATATGCAGGTATAGACCCCAAAAATGTGTGGTTTTTGACAATGTCTTTCTCTCTGATTTTCACATTACTCAAAACCAAAGGGTTTAATTTTAAAAATCCAAACTGGGCTCTTTTTTAAGTAAAATTTTAGTAACTAAGAAGTATTGAGTTTGAATTACAGAGTTAATAGTAAAGGGCTCTCTGCTGTCATACACTGTCATGGTTCCATTAAAACACCTTGAGAAGCCTTTGTTTTTTGAGAAAGGTGGTGTACAAATCCCACAAATGGCCCAACTGTCTTTGCCTGCATACTCCCTTAGGCAGCACTGTAGCAAAAATGAAAAAATCTATAGGGTCTTCTCTTTAAAGTAACTCCCTCCCCAAAGAGAATTGTGCATTCTCTCCTTTCAGATTATGTTAAATTTCACATCAATGGACTTATTTAAAAGTCGCCTTTGCTGGTATGATTATGTGGAGGTGCGTGATGGCTACTGGAGGAAGGCTCCATTACTGGGTGAGTAGCTATTTAATTTTAATTGCATTCTGTGTATTCTTCTTGATGCTTTGGAGAGCGGGTGGGGAAAACAAACAGAAACAAACTTTTCGTTACTTGGAAGGATCCTAGGTCTAGTGCTGGCCATTCCTTAGTGTCTCCATCCAGAGATGTCAGTGTGCTGTATTCACTCCCAATGATCCATGCTCCAAGCCCTGTGGTCACAAAGGCTTTATTCCTTCCTTTTCCAGCTTGAGAAATGAGGCAGGGAGGGAAGTTAGCCAGGGCCCTGGCTGGGACTAAAAATGCGGTCTCTGGAGTTTTGTCATTGCTCTTTCCCAAGTCCAGGGAAGAACTGTCAGGCAGTCAGAATGAAGCAGAGGCACAGCTCCTGACCCAAGGTCCTGCCATTATTTCTCATGAATTTGTGTTTACAAATACACAGTACTCTGTACTTCGAGCTTCTGTGGTCCTAGCAGGGAACTTGCTAGACCATGCCATGTCAAATTGTGCAAGGACTCCACTCTGCTCCTGCTCCCAGAGATCTCTAGGAAGTGCAGCTCCTGTCCATCCTTCCTGGTTTTCTGCCTCCTGCTATCATAACTGCAAGTCTTCTGTCACCTTGAGTAGTTCAAGAGTCCCGCCTACTTTGCCACTGCCTCTGATCCTGACCTCACCCCCTGAGCTTGGTGTCCTAAATGTGTAAAATGCGGCACTGCAAACAGCCCCTTCTGCCTAAAAGGAAAGGAACGGTCAGGTTGGGCATCATTCCCTAAGCTGTGTTAGAGGGACTTCGCCCCATGCTGCAGCACAGAACTGGGCTAGTCAGCATTGGGTCAGAGGGTTTAGGGAGCTTTGAGTGCTCTCCCTGGCCCCAGTAGACACCCTAGCCCTGGTACCAGGTGAGGTGCTGAGGCTGAAGCCATGCTGCTTCCCAGATTTCAGGAGGCCTACCTTTCAGGGCAGTTGGCAGCTGGTTTTGCCATTTACTGCCTGTTTTGGGCTTGGCAGCATATACTGCTGTTCTCTGCTGCATATGCGTCAGGTAACATTGCTCCAGCAGCTGCAACTTAGCTCCTCGTAATATTTTTTTTTTTTTCTGCTGAGTAATTTAAAGGTACTTCAGAAGCCAAGCACCTCCCTGTCCCCATAGTGCAGGTGGACTTGGGAGTGTTTCCATCTGGAAGCAGACACTGCATGAGTGGCCATGGTTCCCGCATGGGGCTGAGCCCATGAAATTAGGTCAGAAGAGGCAGACAGAAGGCAATTCAGCAGGGGGCGAGGAGGGGGATTAGTGTGAATTGTGAAAGCATGGGCTTCTTGTGGAGAGAAAAAATACATGTGTGCTGCATATTTTCCCAGGGAAGTGTGTGAAAACCCAGCCTTTAAATGGTGTATAACTTTTTATGAATGGGCCCTTTATCACACTCTGAGGAGCTTGCTCATTCTTGTTCCTCATCTGTGTTTCCTCTTCTTGACACCCTTGTTAAACTCCAACTCTAAATCCAGGAGGAAGTTGCTGAGTGACCCTAGAGGAAGAAGCTTTGCAGTGCTGATGCTGTTTTTAGCATCCCCTTTGAGAGTGGAGATATGGGGGATGCTATTGTTATGCTGCAGGGCTGTCACACTGCCCTAACAGCCCTGGGCAGGTTGGGGGCACAACAGCAGCTGAGTAAAGCTGGGTCCAAGATAATATTTGGGTGGGTGACTCTGCAAGAAAAAAAAAGCTGGTATTGAAACTGCCATTCCCAGCCAGTCAATGGGAAATATGATGCTCGTTTGAAGGTAAGGCATTAAGCAGGTTTTTACCCAGTGGAAGTTGTTCAGAGATGTCTTTGCCTGGTGTTGGCAGGCCAGGATCCCTATCACCACTGTCCTGACTGAATTCAACCTGGAGAACTGCTCTCTGCCTCCGTCAGATTCTGAGTGGGATTCAGCTGGACAGGGTGCCAAGACCATGTTGAATTCAGTGTGTAGCCCTGGTGGTGTCAGCTGAAGTGAAAAACCATGTTTTCTCTGTCCAAGCTCCTGACTCAAGTGCAGGTCCCTGCCTATCAGTGCTTGCTTGGTGCTTGCACTGTTCCTGTGAGGAGCTTCTGGCTTCAATAGAGAAGCACCAAATTGTGGTTGTTGAGGTTGTCTGGGCTGCAGATGCCATCTGCAACTGTTCTGTTTCAGGATTCATTCCTACTGGCAAAATTTGGGAGTTTATCAGTGCTGGTACATGCCAGAGAGCTCAAAACTGGGGAGATCATGGAGCAAAATGGCTCCTGGTCTCTTTCTTTTGAAAGAAACTAAATGACTGCTGAAGCTTAACTGGGCTTTGTTGAACAGAGAATGAGATAAATGGTTTTCTCTCATCAGTATGGCCATGTCCTGCCCTTGGTTTGACTTTGAGTATTTGCTCTTGAGGGCAAAGTGCTGAAGGAGTTTTCAAGGCTTAGCAGGTAGAAAGGACATTCCCTAATTCCACATCTCTAGAAGGACAGGGGGATACTTCCCTACCACGGTAGCCCATTTGCTTAATTATGTGTTCAAAACAAGAGCCCTTTTGAATTTACCAGGGCAAGAGGCTTCATCCATAATTACTGGATTCTGCTCCCAGCTGAAGAGAACTTTTATTCATGTAATAATGAAAAAGAATACGAATTAATGAAGGGGGAGCACAGAAACTTATTAAAAAGCACAGTTGATGGGAGTGAAAGGGTGTTCTACACAAGCGCACTCCTTTAACTAAAGACTCCTTGCTTCCCAGAGTCACAGGTGCCCGTTATGCTTTGCTGTCCCTCAGGAGATTATAGAGATCTTTATTGTCTCTTTCCTGCCTTCTAGGTAGATTTTGTGGTGACAAGATTCCTGAACCAGTAATCTCCACGGACAGCAGGCTGTGGATTGAGTTCCGGAGCAGCAGTAACATCCTGGGCAAAGGTTTCTTTGTGGTCTATGAAGGTACAGCCTTAGCTAGAAGTCTGCATCCTATGGAGCAGATGAAACAGGATGCAGGGGTTTTATGGGATCAGCAGGAGTTCTGTTGCACTGTGTGGCTAGATGTAGCCATGCTTTGGTTTTTATGGGAATTGGCAGATTTTGTGGCTTGTTTCAGTAGACAAGGCATGGATTTTCCAACTAGGTTATCACATTTTGGGGGGCACAACAAGATGGGAACACAAAGCAATAACTTCCATGCTTAGGCCAGGTTCTGTTTGCTCTAACCAGCCCCTCCAAGCAGCAGTGTGTGGAGCAAGAGTTTCTTTCAGTATTTTAACAGGCAAAGTTCTGTTTGGGATCATACATTTTATATTGCTTGCTACAGATTGTCTTGGGGTGGTTTTGTTTGGTTGGTTAGGGTTTTTTTTTCCTCAAATGCAAAGATTGTTCTTTTGTTTCTCCTTTGTATGTTTTACTTGCAGAAAATTGGAAATTAGCATGTCAGATCTTCTACAGGTCAGTTATTTTAGAAACTTGCATGGCACTGAGGTGATGAAACCACTTCTGAGGAGGAGCAATACTACCACAGTCATTAAAAATCAGTAACTTCCCTTTTCCGTATATACTTGGTTTTTTTGCAGTAATGATTCTAAAATGTGCTAAAAGCCCTCATTGTTTTCTGGGCAGCAGGCATTTCTCTTAGAAATACCAGTGTTGTCGACAGTATTGAGGTTGACTGTATTGATACCGGCATTGCATCATCATCTTTCTTTAGCCACAGGAACAAGCACAATGCTGGAAGCCCAGTGCCCAAGTGTCCCATAAACTCATGAATAATGATACTAACAGAGAGAAGTGAAGCAAACATGGGACTGTTGGGGAAGTGCAAATAAAGCATATGAGGATTTCACAGCAGTTTGGGGCTTACAAATCTGTTTCACAGGAGAAATATCTGGTTTCTGCAGGAATTGCTGCCCCAGAGACAGAGGTAGCTTGCCTGATGTTGGATTTTTTTAAACATCTCTCTCCTGAAAAACAGCTGTTGCCTGGACCATGTGGTTTGTAACACTCCCTCTATGGTAGTTTGTTGGAATTAGAAGTCATCAAATTAGTGTGTATCGCATCATCCTACATATTGCTAAATGGTATTGGAAGAAAAAAGATTTTACACTGGCTGCATTCCAAAGTCACTTTGCAAAGTGACTTTTCTTTTTCCCTTGACAATTCCCCATATTTCCTGTTAATTAATAAATGATCCCTAAAGGTTCCGTAAATATGAGTTTGCTTCACTTGACTTTTGAATAGAGCAACTGAAGGTAGAATGTGCATCTAGTGGTCAAACAAACTCCAACTTCATATTTTCCTGCCTCTTCAAGACTGGCTTTTTATATAACCCTCACCTGCAAGAAGTTTCCCATTGTAAGATTGTGAAATCCATGGCTATGCCTGAGAGCGAGCACTAAGTATGACTGGTGTGAGCCAGCTTGCACTGCAGACACAGTGATGGCCCAGTGCACAGCTCCATTCTTATCTCTGGATGATGAAGGGAATGCTTAAGCATTGGATATCTCAGCTGCCTCTTGTCAGAACACCAGGCGGAGAGATTATCTACAGGTCTCTCCATAATTTATTTGCTGAAATAGGATGTTTTCCAAAAATCTTCTTTCATCCGTATTTCCCTCTTAAGCAAGTTCTGATATTATCTGGTTTCTTTTGCTCTTTGCAAAGTGGCTTCCTCAGCTGTTTTGTGACTTCTTTGCTTAGGCAATAAAGGTAGCCTTTATTTCCAGGAGGGATTGCATATAAGTGTTTAATTTTCTATCAATTTTTGTCCAAAATCTTTCTCTGTTGCCATTAGTTCCTCTTTTTCTTTTGAACTCCTCCCTCACATTTAGCACTGCTTCTCTGTCTTCTGCTTTAGTGACAGTGCGTATGAATGCTCACGCATCTAAACTTTTCTGCAAACTGTGAGTGAGGACTGATTTTTGGATTTGGATTCCTCCAAGTCTTGGCCCTAAAGTTTTCAGAAGATGGGAGGAAAGAGGCAGAAGCATGCAGTCACATGACAGTAGAATTACTTGATAATATATGACAGTTTATGTAGTGAAAGTGTCCTCCTTAGTTCAATCACTCTGTTCCCTTTCTTTCATGAGATTTAAGATGGGAAGATGGTGGTTTTGCCCTACAGCACTGCTGACAGCCCTAAATTTGCTGTCCTTATCATCTTCTCAGGTTCTACCAGCAGTTCCTCTATTCCAAGTATAGCTGATGCTCAGCTGTATGTCAGTGTGAACTTCTGCAGTGGATAGAGAAAATATTATTTGTTGGCTGTCAGTTTCATGGCTCTTAAGAAAAAAAGTCCTCTGCTCTTGTAGTCCTCTTTCTGTTAGGTGGGTGAGACAGTTCTTTAAAGGGTCTGTCAGAGGTTTTCTCAAGCACCACTTGTAGCTCTGAATGTATGAACATTGCTCTGTAGGAAAGAGGTTAGCTGCACTAATGAAGCAGGGCTTTTAACTCTGTTACAGTAGCAGCTTACAATGCAAGACCAAGACAGCTTTACCCAATGCCAGCAATTTTTAGGACGCTACATGGAGACCCATATCTGAATTGCTAATGCAGTGCCTTGTGGGGAGAAGCCAAGGGTGAGAATGGTTGATATCTGGCAGGTGTCACTGCAGTACCATCTCTCTTGTACTTTCAGCTGGTGCTTTTTGTTTCTTTGACTTTAGACACAGCCAGAACATTGATGTGTTTTGTAGATGTGTGCTGTGTATCATGGATAACATAGGTTTTAGCCTGTGATCTTACTTCTATTTCTTACATAGTCTTGCAGACTGTTTTGCTGAACTGCTGTTGTCTTCAAGATCTTTATTAGTTTTGTATTAAACTAGATTTCTATTAAATTTTCTATTTTAGTATTTAAACTTACTCTTATATTTGGCACTAAAACTGAATTTTTCATGCACAGCAGCCAGCCTGATGGTCTGGTGGTGAACAGCTCAAGTTGTGCTTGTTAATATTGCCATCGTGTGGCTGGATTAGATTTGCAACTTCTCCCTCCCTCCCACAACCTCCCCCCCAGCTTTTCTTGGTTTTTAGTGCTGGTAGCAGGTTTCAAGCAGATATGAAGGTTCGCAGGAGTATGAATAACACAAATTTATAAAAATTCTCTGTTCCAGTGAGCTCACCTTCTGAGGACCTTAGCACAGCAAGATAGGAGACACTGTCATATGACAAAATATTAGATTTGAAAAAAAAAATCTGTGACTTGTGTGTTGCCTTTGTTATAGCAAGCACTGCTGAAACAGATTTGATGAGGAAGGTGCATATGGAGCGGGCTTTACCTACAGAGAAACTTGCAATCTAGTGGGTTTGCTGTTTCTTTTTTATGAAGCTATTTGCGGTGGAGAAATACACAAAGATGCTGGCCAGATCCAATCTCCCAATTACCCAGATGACTACAGACCTTCCAAAGAGTGTATCTGGAAGATCACAGTTTCTGAGGGTTTTCACATAGGAATCACATTCCAAGCCTTTGAGGTGAGAAATGTCATTGCATATTCTATTACAGATATTATTTTGTCTCTACAAACCCTTTAAAATGAAGAAGAAAGTGGTGGTGGTGGTGATGATGAGATAATAATAATAGTAATAATATCTTTTGACTACTTCAGAGTATCATTTAACTTACCAGACATTTGCTCAGGGATTTTGATTTTTGAAGTTTAAAATACACTGAGTTTTCAATAACTGTTACTCTAGACAGAAGGAATTACAAGGGACTGCAAAGTGATGATGATGTTAGATCATGGGTCCTTAAATTTTCACTCTGGTCAAGTGGAAATAAATGGTCACAATCCAGGCAAAACCTCTTGTTGCTGTCACTGGGACTTGTCAGATTGCAGGATGTGACTTCTCAAAGAGACATCATGTTCCCAGATGGCAGACAGACTCTGAAGAGCTCACAAAAATAGAGCTTCTTCTACTGGATATAGGATGTCTTACACTCTTAGCTATATGCCAGTGATCAGTCTCTGATTACTGATGTTAAGTCACAGAGAGGAGTGGACAGGACCTTGGCTGGTGCATAAATCTTGTCTATCCCACAGGCTCCTGTGGCTTGTGTACAATCACATGCTTGTCCTGTGAAGGGCTGACACCACTACCTCCCCGCAGCTATTCCTTGAACCTTTTTGTTTCTTACCTGCTCTGTTTCTTACAGCTTCTCTTGCAAAAGCAGTTTGTAGATAGCCAGGGGCTGGGTTTCACCTCAGGATAGCCATCAAGTAGTGGCAGAACAGAGATGTGCCTAGGCTTGAATGCAATTTTAACAGCAGAAGAGCTCATTGGCAGCCACAGCAAGTATTTAGATGTAGCCAGTTGTTTGGGGAGCTGGTCTGTGGCCAAAGACCAACTGTGTCACTGGCCTGGCTGGAAGAACTCTTACTAGTGAGATCCTGGCACACACCTTTCATATTGCAGATAGAATGGCACGATGCGTGCTCTTACGACTACCTGGAGATCCGAGATGGCCTCACTGAACAGAGCCCACTCATCGGCCACTTCTGTGGCTATGAGAAGCCAGAAGACATCAAATCCAGTTCAAACAAAGTATGGATGAAGTTTGCATCTGATGCAACCATCAATAAAGCAGGCTTTGCAGCAAATTTCTTTAAAGGTATGTGATCTAATACCTCTCACAGTCAAAGCTGGGGACAATTCATCCCTTAAAAAGCTGCCATCCACCAATCAATTAATTCTGTCTATCGATTCACACATTATCATTCTATCTACTTGTACTTTGGATTTGTTTGTACAATTTCTCTGTAAATATTGAATTTATGTACAAATTGCTTTGGGAGTGTAGGGGGGGTTGATGGTGAGGCAGGAACGCCTCCTCCCTGATAAGAACAAAAATCAACTCTGCTGGGCTGGTGTCAGCCTAAGTGTTGCACAGCTGGATCTGATGTCACCTCCATTTAGCCATGCTAGAGGACACTGACATTTTCAAAGAAGTACTAATACTGCACAAGGAGTGTTAAAAACAGCTCTCTGCATAAGTTCTATTCAGAAAGCAACCTCTGGAGAGAAGGTAAATCTACATGCAGGTAGAGTCCCAGTAAAAGAATACTGAGACCTTTAGGAGACAAATGTGTTCCTAAACTGAGATTCTCTTCAGGAAGATATAAGACTAAGATTTTAATTTTTTTTTTCTTTTTTAAAGAGCTGAACCCTAGAGATGGTCCTTTACAGGAATCCTGGTCACTTGATAGAGGCAAGAACCAAATATTTAACTGCTTGGAAAAATACCTGTGGAGCTGCTAGGGGGCAAAAAGTCATGTATGCTTTAGGTTCAGTGGCCCTTGTACAGAAATAATAGTTGCAATGCCAATATTTGGATTGCATAAGTCCTGTATTTATTTCTACCTTAATTTTTGTCATGGTCCGTTTAGGTTTCTCAAATTTTCAGGAGAATGTACTCTGTGAATTAAACTTTATTTCACAAACTTAAGATTTACGACAAACAGACTTGTCAGGGCTCAATCTCCCTGGCTCAGACTAGTCTATCCTATGAATTCACTTATTCACCATTCAAGGCATAAAATGTCATCATTTATAATCCATAATTCTTAAACTATGCACTTAAGTGCAAAAGAAAAGAAAAGGTAAATAAAGTTTAATTCACAGATTATATTGACCAGTAAATTTGAGATCACTGGAAAAGATCGCTGGCAAATACTGTGACATTTGATCCCTGGACAACTCTCACAGTACCTAGACTTCCTTGTTTAAATTTCTCAGGTTCCATAAAGGCACAAAGAATACTTCTTCCTAAAGATATTTTGGCTCCTTTCAGGAGTGAACAGTGCAGTCTGATGGTGGCAGAGATGTCTTTCAGGGATTAGCACTACATGGAGACACAGCAAGGCATTCTCTGAAATCTGAGTTTCACCTACAAGTTTGTAGGGGGAGAAAGTTATACACCTGAACCTGAAGTGCTTTCTCTGTCATACACAGTCAGAAAAAATATGTTAAATATGTTTCTTTTTTTTTTTTTTTAATGTATAAGTGTGTAAACGTGTACACTGGTACAGTTGGAGACACAGGTATTTTCTGTGGAGTTCTTGCTGGCAGTCTAGATCTTTCAGTGTCTGCTCAGATTTCTTGTGTTTGAACCAGAAACCATGTAGCTTTGTGGCTGGTTAGAGCGTTTTTAAGTTCATGTCAGTAAATTCAGCTGAGGAGTGAAGTGTTTTTGCTTGAACCAAGCATCACAGTAGTCATAGCTGCAGTTTCTAGCCGGCTTGCACTGCGGGCAGAGCTGGTGTCTGTGTGCAAAAGCTGTGTAGATACAGCGACACCCTGTTCCATGGGGTATAACCTCCCTCAGCTCTATTACTGTGTGTGCCACAATGGGTTGGTTCCTGGTAGCTCAAGTTACTCAAGAGTGTGAGGAATTTAAAACAAACTAAACAAAGCAAAAAAAAACGGCATATGAGAACAAAAGGCAGTGAAGTCTTTACAGGAGACAGTGTTTTCCTGCTCGTGTCTAGAAAAAGCACTGTTGGCTAGTAGCAGTAATGGTAGTCCTTTATGGTTCTGGTGTTAGCAGTGTTTCAGCACTTGTGAACTTTGCTGCTGTGCTTGCTCCACAGTCTTGGCTCAACAGTCAGTGCTCTCTTCCTTCTGTCCAGAAGGGTTGCATGAGAAATATCAGGTTGTTTAGGTGGTCAGGAAAGTGTGACTTGCTCTGGTTTTCTCCTGACAGAGATGGATGAATGTTCCCTGCCGGACAATGGAGGGTGTGAGCAGCACTGTGAGAACACACTGGGCAGTTACAAATGCACCTGTGAGCCTGGCTATGAGTTGACAGCTGATAAAAAGAGCTGTGAAGGTAAGTAACCTACAGATCGAGCCATCTGACTGTAGGATAGGTACTACAGCTAAAAATGGAATTCAACAGTCTTGGAAGTGATTTTCCTTGCCCCTGCATCTTCTTTATTTCACTCTATTTTCCCCCAGCTGAATTTTTTTTTTTTTGTTAACATCTTCTATTGAAAAACAAGTTTTGGTTAAAAAAACCCCTGAAAATACTCTGATTTATACTGCTAAACATCTCTAAAACCAGTTGTTCTTCATGGCCAGAGATGGCTGTTCAGACCAGATCTCCCATAGTGCAACGTAAGGGAAGTAGGCATTACAGCTTACCCATTGAGTGGCCCAAAAGTATTTAAATTTTACTCTGAATTTATTTGTTTTTCAAAAGGGAGTTTACTTCACATAATAAAATATCGGTGTTTTGTCTGCGTGCAAAACAGGCTTCTCCATACTGATGAGAATTTTCCTCCCTTTCTCTTTTATGGAGGAAAAAACACCCATGTCTGTAATGGAAGCTGTTTGTATCAGCTTTCTAGAGAGTTATCTCATGCAACAAGTGTTGCTTCTGCCAACCATACAGCTGTTGGTGTGCTGAGAATCCATCCATTGTTCTTGTCTCAAAGTTCTGTCTGTAGGGACATTTAGGGAGCTCCACATACTATCAATGGTGCTCTCAACATCACCCAGTTTGCCCTGACTTCCACTTTTGTTAAACTGTTTGGGTAAGAGTGCTGTCGACTTGGTGAGGGCAGTCAGGTCTGTGCAAAAGGCTTGTGAAAGCTTTTTTTTTTTTTTTTTTTTTAAGTAATTTCTTGCCGTTTTAGCAAGCCAGTTGCTATGCTTTTTTCCTCTAAAACCAATTGCTTGCCTCTCTATTTATATTGCAGCTGCTTCCTTGGGTTAGCCCTCTTAATGCAAAATGATGCTGGGAACATAACACTGAAAGCTTTTATCCCAGTGGATTTTGAAGATGTGGCTGTATCTCATTATTCTCAAGAAACAGCAAGAAAAAAATAGAAAAAATTTGCTTTATTACAAATAGAATTTTGCAGCAAATTGAGGTTTACTCCTTTGAGGTAACAGCCCTGTCCTCCCACAGGAGGATGAAGCTGAGATGTCTTAAATTTTTAAAGGAAATGGGATAATAAAGATAAGTCTTGACTTTGCCTTCAACTTTCCCTAGGGAGGATGCAGTCCAAATATAATAAACCACTGAAGAGTTGACAGGAATGTCTTCCCTAGGATTCCATTATCTTGTAATTATTCCATTACTGATAAACTTGCAATAGTAAGTTTTGTAGCACTGAGTGTAGGTCAATTTACCAAGCTGGCCTTTACAGTTGTGTTGTGCATGTCAAGTCAACTGAGCCACAGTAAAGCCCAAGGATAGAGATTAAAAAGGAAATTTGTCTTACATGGTGGCTTTCAGGGCCATAGCCTCACTGGGTGTATTTTTCTGGTGATTTACAGCAGGTAAAGTTTCTGTTGTCTTCCCACCTCCCAGCATTTTAAGCCTGTTCTGGAGGCTGGGATTTGAAATGTGCCACAAACCAGGATCTGGTTCATTTGCTAGTTAACGCTGTGGCCCAATCTGTGTGTCTGAACAGAACCAAGTAAAACTTGTGTTCATTTATTGCCTCTCCAGCTGCCTGTGGGGGCTTCATCACCAAGCTCAATGGGACTATTACTAGCCCTGGATGGCCCAAGGAATATCCTACTAACAAAAACTGCGTCTGGCAGGTGGTAGCTCCAGCCCAGTACCGGATCTCCCTGCAGTTTGAAGTATTTGAGCTGGAAGGCAATGATGTACGTAACCAGTCCTTGCATCTCAGAGGTGGGACTACTGGCTAAATCACTACTGGATAAATCCTTGGGGTACAAGGAAGAGGAGGCTGTGTCTTACTGGTGGAGCTTGTGGTTGTTTTCCCACCCTCGATGTAATTACACCAATAACAGTGACTGTTCTCCTTGAGGTCTGGATTTGCTTTCTCTATAGAGTGGAAGGATTCAAGCTGTTCTGTTATAAGTGGGTACAGTGGTTTAACCCAATCTGGCAACTAAGCACCACATAATTGCTCACTCATTTTCCCCCCGTGGAATGAGAGAGAGAATCAGAAAGGTGAAAGTGAGAGAAACTCATGGGTTGAGATAGAGACAGTTTAATAGATAAAGCAAAAGCCACGCATGCAAGCAAAGAAAAATGAGGGATTAGTTCACTACTTCCCATGGGCAGGCAGGTGTTCAGCCATCCCCAGGAGAGCAGGGCTCCATCACACTAATAGTTACTTGGGAAGACAAACAATGTCACTCCAAATTTCTCCCCTTTCTCCTCCTTCCCTCTATTCACCCCCACTTTATATACTGGGTGTGATGTCCTGTGGTGTGGAATATCCATTTGGTCAGTGAGGATCATCTGTCCTGGCCATGTCCCTTCCCAGCTCCCTGAGCACTCCCAGTCTCCTCACTGGTACAAGAAGCAAAAAAAGGTCTTGACTCTGTGCAACTCCTGCTCAGCAAAATGTCTTGATATTATCAACCCTTTTCTCAGCACAAATCTAAAACACAGCTGAGTTCCAGTCACCGTGAAGAAAATTAAATCTACCCCAGCCAAAACCAGCACAATGGGCTTCTTTTCTTTACTAGTTTAGCATAATTGTAGGTATTTGCCATCCCAATAGGTGTCCCGCCTCCCACCTCCCCGGTGCTGCTTTTGCAGGAAAATAGTTGGAAATTAACAATGAAGTAGAGTTCTTCAAGAATAAAGGAAAAACAGTAAAAGAGTCTGTTCTCTGCCATGCACGATGGAGTTTGAACAAAGCATTCAGGTCTGAATTTCCCTACTGTAAATTGGAGCAGTGGCATAATTCAAGAGGCTGCTAAAGTTCATTCAGCACTGCCAGGTTCTTGGATAAGGTGGAAATAATTACTTTTGCTAAATGGAATGAAACCTTTGGAATTCTGAAAAACACACCCATGCTTTAAGATCAGGGCAACAAGCGAAGGGGTGAGAAAACTGACAGAGCAGATTTTGGGCAAGTTAGGAGTGCATTTGAGTACAAGGCTGTTTCTGTTCCTTCTCAGTGAAGCCTCTGTCTCCTTCCTCTTAAATGCTCTGTTCCAAGGCCACAGAGCTGAGAAATCTCTTCCTCTCTTGGCAGGTCTGTAAATATGACTATGTTGAGGTTCGTAGTGAGCTGGCTTCTGATTCCAAGCTACATGGCAAATTCTGTGGCTCAGAGAAGCCCGAAGTAATCACATCATATGGCAACAACTTGAGACTGGAGTTCAAATCAGACAACACGGTCTCCAAGAAAGGCTTTAAAGTTCACTACTTCTCTGGTATGTGACTGTATTCTTTCACTTGCTTAGCTGTCTCCTTTGTCTGAACCTCTTGATTTTGGTGAACTTTCTTCAACGTGCTGTCAGAGCCTGACATGGTTCATTAAATATAAAAGCATGGTTGCTCTGTTCTGTGTCACCTTCATCTTGGGTTCTCAGTGCAGTGTGTGGTCCAGTTTCATAGTGTGGTGTCAGCAAGATGCAGGAGGTCCATCAGTGCCTCCAGTCCTTCTACAGCAGGAGGCAACGTGGAACCTAAACCTAGAAGTTATTTCTGTCCTTAGAGTATTAAAGGAAAGCTTTTTCCTCTGAAGCTAGAAGATTTAGAAAATTTCCAGTTGTGTTCTATATAGCAATCATTCCCATCAAAGCGGCATGTACTAGTGGAAATTTTTTCATCCTCTGTTCTCAGTTCTTTGTCAGTGATATACCTTGTTGGCAGGCAGTTCTGGAGGTTAACTGTATGTCATTTGGAAGTAGAAATTCAATTTTGTTCTGTCTTTTCAGCAGAGTCCTTGGAGTATTAATGCTTTTGAGGAGAATGATCAGACTAAACAGCCTTGAATTAGAACAGGTGCAGAGTAGAATCAGGGTTAAGGATTTGACTTATTACATCTAACAGGAGGAAGGATGAGGTGGGTATGATTCATCTAGAAATACATTTGGGAGTGAGGAGACAGATGAAGTTAATGAGATCTAGGGAGGGCATTATCCCAAGAAAAATTGGAGACAAACTTCTCATAACTTAGATTGGACTAGAAACCATGAGCAGATCCTGTGCTCAGAAAGTGAGATTGAGGAATGCATAGTCCTGAACACACAGGAGTCAAGATCCACTGGGGCATATTTCAGTTTCAGAGAGCAGCTCATCCCTTAGATCTTCTTTATCACCCGGCAGTTTGTGCTCAGGCAGAGCTGTTTAGAAATGGAGGCTCAGTAGAGCACATAAGAACTTGAAAATATAAAGTAGATTTTAACCTTCACTAGTGAATTTGTGTGATGCTTTTCCTGGACTCAATTCTTAAAAAATGAGATGCTGCTCATTTCTTTTAGACAGGAGTCTTTAACCAATAAACTTACGTTACAAAATAGAACACATTTGTGATACATTTTATGGGATGTGAGGCAGTTGAAGAAAATAGGACCTGGGCTAAAAAGCTGACTGGACTAATCCAGCAGTAGAGTTGGAGGTTTGCATTGCTATCTGCCAGCCTGGGTATGGGACTCTCAGCTGGTGACTGTGGTAGCCTGTGCCACTGTCAACTCAGTGTTTGTTGGTTTGATCCTGCCCAGACAAGGACGAATGCTCCAAAGACAATGGTGGCTGCCAGCACGAATGTATCAACACCTTTGGGAGCTATATGTGCCAGTGCAGAAATGGCTTCATGCTGCATGAAAATGGCCATGACTGTAAAGAAGGTAAAGTCCTCACCCCTGCCCTCGGAAAGGCCAAGGTACTTCAAACACAGCTTGGTTCAGGGCACGTCCTGCCCTGTGCTTAAAGGAAGTTTGTGCAGCATACAGGCAAGGGCACTGAAAAAGCCCCAGCTAGCTGAAAAACTGGCTAGAAATACGGCCATTCCCCAGTCTTGCTCTCTGTATGCCCACAGGGGATGGGCAGGATGGGGATGAGAAATTGGACTTGCAAAAGGAGCAGCTGTGGGACATCATCATTAGACTGGTCACTGCTGCTTCATTTAATTATTGTGTTTGAGTCAGAAGAGAAAGGGTGGGACGCTCTAATGACTTGCTGGTGCCAAAACTACCTTTCTTCCTGCACCCCTGTCTCTGCTATGTGCTCCCATGGCTTTCCTGCGTATGGTCTCTGGTCCTTGTCTGACCTCTCCATGAGCTGATACAGCTCTCCAAATTGGCAAGACAATGTAAGGCTGAGATAGCACCAGAGTCAACACTGTGGAGGGATTGACATGACCCTAGGAACAGGGCAGAGGAGGTGAAGGAGCAGGAGAACAGATTAGAGTATGAGGTTATAGGTTAGGTTTATGAAGCCCAGGGAAATGAGATGGTCCATTTCACCATCTGCCATGTTAGCTCAAAAAAAGTATAGGATAAACCCACCAGCACTATGGAGTAATATTAAAAGGACTTGTTTGGAGACTAAAACCTTCTATGTCTGCCCTGTAGAGGGTCTCAGTGGGCAGAGAGGACCGTGTGGGACACCACAGGGTTGCCATGTGAGACTTGCTCCAATGCAATTTCTCTCTTCCAAGCTGGTTGTGAGCACAAGCTGAGTGGTGCAGAGGGAATGATGAGCAGTCCTAACTGGCCTGACAAGTATCCCAGCCGGAAAGAGTGCACCTGGGACATCTCTGCAACACCTGGCCACCGAGTGAAAGTAGTGAGTAACCAGAGAGCGGGGGTGTGAGGCAAGAAGCAGGCTGGATTGTGAGGAGCTGAAATGACTTCCCACCACCACTGTGTGAGGCTTATGCCCTCAGGTCCTGTTTGGGGCTCTTGGAGGAGAGTTTCCTAGGAGGTTGCCCTGGCTTTTCCTGCCCTGGCTGCCCTCTGAGAAGGTCTCAGAGGGACACAAGGCAGAGGAGAGACAGCTTGGAGAGGACTCCAGCAGATGACAGCTGTCGAGTATTGCCCTCCATAAACAGATGGCATAAATGCCCTCCCATCCCCACCCCTCCTTGTAGGCCACCCTGTTGGGGCCATATCTACATAAGGTGGTGGCTGAGCCAGCCCCCAGCCCCTCTGAGGGGGACACATCAGGCCCATTTTACAACATGGCCTGATGTAAATGGCAGGACATGCCCAAAGCTGTGCAGACAGCCCATGTATTGGGGGAAATAATCACTGTGCTCAGTGGAAGTAATATTGCAGAACAGCCCATCTGGTGTGCTGTGCAGAATTTTCAGCCAGAAAACTAAGTGTTATAAGGCTTGCAATTGATAACTGTTGTCATACAGCCATGTGAGACAGCAAGGCTGAGGCAACACAGCACACTGATATGGAATTCTGATCTTTGTCACCCTGAGATCACTCTTGTCTAAAAGAACAATGTTGTGGTTTAGTTTGTGGGGAGAGTGGGACAGATGTACCATTTGATCTGTTTCTCACTTGGCCAATTCACCCTATGCTAAATCACATACTCAGATTTACAGCTGTCGTAATTCTCCCTATTCTTGCTCTAGACCTTCAATGAGTTTGAGATTGAGCAGCACCAAGAATGTGCCTATGACCACTTAGAAATGTACGATGGACCCAACAGCAAGTCACCTGTCCTTGGCCGCTTCTGTGGCAGCAAGAAACCAGACCCTGTAGTGGCTTCTACCAACAAGATGTTCCTCAGGTTTTACTCTGATGCTTCTGTGCAAAGGAGAGGTTTCCAGGCAAAGCACAGCACAGGTAAGCTGGTTGCCTGCCAATACCTCAGTGCCAAAAGATGTCACTAGGTCTCACTACATTTTTTACTAGGTAAAAACAGATACACATTTCTCCTAAATAAGCTTAGCCTATAGTTAAAGTGGTATTCATTCAGCTCCCAGACCACTGCCAGTGCCATACCATAAATACCAGCTCCCATAACAGCTCAGAATTCTCTTGGTATTGGACACTCCTGTTCAGGCTCTTTTGTTTAAATTGGAGGTATTTGGTTGAGCAATAATCCGTTTTGTTCCACATCAACCATTGGAAAAGGAGGTGGTGCAATTTAGCCCATGCATTGGCCCACCCTCAGAACGGGCCCATGTTAGATTGATTATGGTGGAAGCAGAGCTGTGCTGTGGACAGACACAGCTTTTTATCCTATCTGTGGCAGCACAGAGAGGGGCGTGTTGTGCCAACATTTATTCTTTGAAATCCCTGCTACTGTAAATAGATGAAACATGCTCCCAGTGGCCGTGCACATTACACTTCCTCATTGGCTGTGGGAAAACTGCTAAAATGCACACGTTCTGCACAAACACAGGGCTACTTTTGTGCATTGTGTGGGCAGAAAAGGATTGTTTTGGTCCCCAGTTTTCTGATGTGCTTCTACTTCCTGCTGACAAAATACTTGGGGTCAGAATTTCATCTGCAGGACAAGTGCAAAGAACAAAACAATTGCTTTCTAATACAGTACAATATACCAGAGTATGTGTCAAGAACCCTATCCTGCCAATTTAAACTGATCACGTCTTTCCACGTGTGTTCTGTACCAAAAAAACCAAATTACTCTAAGCTCTGTGGGTCTTTGGATTCATGGATGATTGTAGGCTTTACTGGTTTATTGTAGTTTGGTGCAGTGTTTAATTACCTTCCCTTTTGCACTTCAAGCTGGAGGTCTTCTCTGCTCATGACTGACCCAAAAGTGGGATGAGTCTTTGTTTTGAGTAAGGACTTTGAGAGACTGTTTTGTGTCCTTTTCTCCCTTCAGAGTGTGGTGGGCTCTTAAAGGCTGAAGTGCAAGCCAAGGATCTGTATTCCCATGCTCAGTTTGGGGACAACAACTACCCAGGTCAAGCCAACTGTGAATGGGTGATTGTAGCTGAAGATGGTTATGGGGTGGAGCTAATATTCCAGATGTTTGAGATAGAGGAGGAGGCTGACTGTGGGTACGACTACATGGAGATTTACGATGGTTACGACAGCACTGCACCCCGTCTGGGACGTTTCTGTGGCTCAGGGGTAAGCCATGAGAGTGGTGATTTCAGAGGCGTCACTGCGGGTTGGCAAGGAAGTATCCTCGTATGGTTTTTGGGGAGGGGCAGCTGTCACACACTGGTACTGAGAATACTTTGTGGCTGAGTTCTTCTTCTTTCCCTTCCACAGGAAGGTCACAGCCATTTTATCTGATGCACAGTGTTGGCTGGAAAATTCTTTCAGACTGACTGTCCTTTTTAGCCCAGAGACTGCCATGCTGCTGTGCCCTAGCCCTGCCATGAAAGTGTTGTGTAAATGTGGGAAATGGCTTCCAAAGGCCAGTTTCATCCTCTGTTGCTTCCTGGCTCAAGCCAAGTTATGTTGTGGCCATGCTATTGCAAGGGTGAATGCTAGAGGCACTTAGAGCTGTCTGATGCTTGCTGCCTTTAGGATGGCATGCTGTCTCCTAAACTGTCACCTGCATCCCTGTTACCAGGACTGATTCTAGCATGAGTAGTAATGGTGTGTGATTTTTGAAATCAGAGGGTCTGTGTTTGATTTCTCTAAGCCTTCAGCAGTGAACTGGAGACGTTTCTTATTGAATTTAAAGAGAGACAGTCAGGGAGCAGGTCTGTGGAAGAAGTTCTCACAAATTGGGGAAATGGTCTGGAAAATAAACAAAGGCATAGCAGCTTGGTGTGAAGAAACTCAGGGCAGCTGGGTAGTAATCTACATACCTGCACACCGACAAATGAAGGATGGGTGGGAAAGGGAAGGACAAGGAGATCGCAGCAGGTCACAACAGTGTGGGACATAATCAGAATTGTTGTGTAAGATAAGTACCTAAGTTATATTTGAACCCTGGGAGAGCCTTAGCTGCCTAACAGGTTCCAGATTGTATTGTCTCATCCCCTGAAAACACAGTGACAAATTAGAGTAAACCTGAGGACTGTGACAAGAATATTCAGGGAGGCCTGTGAAAAAAGTAACTGGAAGAACTGGGATTGGAGAGTGGCCTGACATCAGTCTTCAAATACGAAGAGCAAAGGAAGCTTAGAAAGGCAGATCAGGGCAGGAGGTACTGAGAATTCAAGTCTTCATGTTTACTGGCCAATCTATCTGCAGTGTGGATTTAAACTGTAGTATCATGGTGCAGACAGTTATTTAGTCTGCATACTTGACCACTGTGTACTGTCTTCTTTCCTTTTCTGCAGCCTCTGGAAGAAATCTACTCTGCAGGGGATTCCATTATGATTCGGTTCCATACAGATGACACCATCAACAAGAAAGGATTTCATGCTCGATACATAAGTACCAAATTTCAGGATGCACTGCACATGAGAAAATAGTTTGACTGCTCCTCGCAGATATTCCCCATCTGAAGATTGAGACATTTAACTGTGATTTTGTCTTTTTTAAAAAGCTTCTGTGCACTTGGCCAAAAGCAGTGTACAGTATTTTCTGTAACTAAAACTAAATCCAGTCTCAAAGGTTTGCCTCTGCAATTATTAGCATGACCCTTTCTTGTTAACCTACCCAGCACCAAAAAATTGTCTTTTAATCATACCTGCCAGGGCACAAACATTGTATTTTGCACAACTTGCCATGGGGCTGAATGAAGACTGAACTTGAATTGAGAATAGCCTTCGTCTCTTGCATATCTTGTTTCTAGGTGACATTTCCCAAGGATGCACGTGAGCTGTCTGAAAATATTTTCTGGAGCAGGTGTTTTGGACAGACAACCAGTAGGATTTTTTTCAAAGGACTTTGTGAGCCACCTGCTCTCCCTACCTGCCCCAACTACTGTGTGCAATAAGAGAACAACCAGATGGCTGTGCCTGCATCACTCTTTCTGTCCTCTCTGTTATTGTCTTGCTTATTGTTGAGTGGAGAGCAAGGCAGAGGACAGGGACAGTCTCTTTAGGGCTTCTAGCCACTTGGATTCCAGGGAATGAGAAGAACGCAGTGGTTTTTTTGTAGTAATTGTCATGGTATATGTTGAATGGAAGTATTTCAATGCAGTGCTCAAGGGAAGGGTGGTGGCTGACATCAAAATGCCGTGTTGGGATGTAAAGCTTTACTGTGTGATGGTGGCAAAGCTTAGTAACAGGAGTGCTGACAGCATGCTTCAGTTACACCACTGTGCAAGGCAGCTCAGAGGGCTGTGGCAGCAGTCTTAAATAGGCCCTGTCTTAAATAAGGAATCTCTCCTTCTTGCTCCACCCGTGCCTCCTTCCTCAGCCTTCTTTACGCTGCTTCCTTTCCTTACTACCACTTCCCTGTGAGCCCTTAGCTGAGTTGTTCTCCCCAGGGCTCCCCACCACAACCTAGGAGTGCTCTGTAACTTCAGAACATGTCACTGAAGGAACTGCTGGGGCAGGGGAAGTCAGGGTGTCCCTGAGGCAGAGGGACACAGGCCATGCTACAGGTCAGCTTTGGTGATCTCTGGGAACCTGTCAAACGTGTGCAAGCTGCAGGCATGGGGCTAGGAAGGGAAGAGTTCTGGTTTCTGCTTCCTCCCCGTTTGTCACTGGTGCATGGCCCAGTCTCTTATCTTCATGGCAAGGGTGCAAGTGAGATGGTGACTGACTTAGAGCACTTGGAGCTATAAGGCTCAGACATGTCATTGTTTGCTTGTGAAAGCTACCCAGCCACAGGCTTGAAGAATTAACAGGTAGCTAGTGCTTCTTTGAGAAAAAAATAAGGAAAAGTGTGTTTTGGGGGAACCACTGTAACTGAGGTAGTTGACGTGGGAGGGAAAAAAAATACTTTATTCTGAATGTTTCATTAGGGCACTCATGGGCAATTATGAGCTAAAAGCTGAGGTATGTTAGCTTTAATAAAGTATTTATAATCCAAGGATTACTATGTTTACATAACCATTGTGCTGTCAGGCTTTGGAGTGGCACCTTCTCTCTTATGTATGACTGTGGAGAAATGTGGGGCCAGTTGCCACTGTCCGGCACAAACAACATTCCTGGAGATAAGGGCATTTTCAGATGGATAATAAACAGACCCAGCCCTCTCCAGAAATCCTTGAACAGAATATGGTCCAAGTATTGTGAATACTAGGAGAAGCAAATGCATGAAAATATTTTCTTGCTTAGAACAAGAAAAGTAAAGTAATTTATACACACACACAGAGGATTATATGTATATAAAATGTGCATGTAGGAAACCAGTAGTCAAAGCCTTAATAAGTGTAATGTGAACAATACTGTACCATTGACTATAGCTTTATTGCAGGCTGTATAAAATCATGTTATCTCTGTTTTGGTTTTTTGGTTGGTTTTATTTTAGCTCTGCTTTGATGTTTTTTTGATGTTGGTTTTTTTTTTTTTTTTTTCAAATTTTGTGGCCTTTTTACAGGCAAGACCTCTGATCTCAAGTTGTTTGACCATGCAAGTCTGGGGAAGTGAGCTCGGCTAGATGGGGTGTGTATTTGTCCTCTTCCTTGCTCCAGTTCAAGCAAAATTACAGTGACTCGGGTCTGGAAATAAAAATGTGACATCAATCCATGTGAAACAGAAGCGAAGTTTCTGCTGACAGGCATCAGTTCAAGATTCAGGCCTTTTAGTGGCAGCGATGGCTCTAGAGAAAAGTTACTGTAACAGGTTCCCATGTACTTTAGCATCTTTGTTCCACGTTCTAGTAATTTTCCATCCACCCCAGACTGGTTTGATGCAGATGCTTACAATGTGGTTTGACAGATATACTACACTTGTTAGTGTTCATCCAGGTGTCTTTTGTGACAGTGTGTTCACAAATGTTGTACCGTGCATTCCAACCAATGATCTATGTAGAATATTTCTGCTGTACTGACTGGACTTAACAGTCAATAATTCTAAATGAGTGAAATTTTCTTAAGGAAAAAAATGTCAAACCCTCTGATGTGTGAATATGTATTCTGATCTTTGTGTGGTTTTACATTTCACTAACTAAAATAATTTTTAGAGGGGGAGAAGAAGAGGGTGTGGGGACAATCACAAATGTACCTGTGCCCAGAACAAATCTCTGCGTTCATTAAAGACTGTGAATTCAGTTGCACATTCTGTTGTATGCATGCATTTTCAACTTCCTCTAGGGGAGGAAATTTCTTATTACATTCCTTGTTCTGCCAACTGTTGTTTGTGTCTACTGCTAATGCTAGGAAGGAACTTTCCTGGGGGCCTTTAGGTTTGCATTGGCTATTGCAATCAAGGGAGCATTTAGAAAGTGGGGCCGAGAAACAAGTTGCCCAGCCAAAGGGCTACACTCTTCTATGTGTGGCTCACACTTCAGCGGGCTGAGATGCAGGTCTGCAGTGACAAGTATCAGGAATGTGGGAATTAGTCCTTAACTATTTTTCAAAGGACTAGCTCATTTGCTACACTACAGACTATGGCCTTCCCCACCAGGTCCCAAAGACCCAGAGACATGAAACTCCTGTAAAAAGGACAGCAGGATGTGGCAGATATTCTTTACTGCAAAGTTTTAGTCCACATTCTGTGTCAGCAAAATGCTGCAAAGGCAGCACCTAAAATGCTTTTCTTCCTTTTTCTGTCCTTTCTTTAGACTGTTTGATGTCTACCCTGCTTGCTAAGGACCACATCTGTGTTCTTTCCCCAACACACACCTAATTCAGTTACGTCCCACCACCCAGAACAGCTCCTGTGGTGTGTGTCACAGCTCCCCGGACCTTCATGACATCTGAATTTCCTTCCAGCTGTTCCCAAAGGCAAAGCAGCAATGGAGATGAATTAAGGAATAAGCATCCCCATGTAGCCTCCTGCACCAAAGTACCATGGCACAGTATGACCCAGTGGCATAATTACTTTAGACAAAGAATGATGCCTCAGGCCAGACAGGTTCATTGGTCTCAGCATCAAGCCAGTAGAAATCTTCCACTTTGTCCTGGCATTTCCAGCAAATGCTCTGGCAGATGAGGTGGTAGCCTTAGAAAGCAAATGCAGGATTCCCCTCTGTGTCTCATTTTAAGTGCACTCTTAGAGCCAAAAGCTGCCTTATTTGCCATGCAGCTGGCAGAGAAGTGATGGAGGATCTGAATCATCCCCTCCAAGACCTCCAGATGTAAGCTGTTTTTTAACTTGTACTCAACAAAGCATACATGCTGCTTGAGTTGCAGGACTGGCTTTAAGGGTAGCCTTAGACTAATGGAAACCTCAAGGTAATCTCCTCCCCATTGTGCCTGGGTCTCATACATGATTACTGTTTCTGCTTGCATGTCTGTCCATTTGATGGGCAGGTGAGCAGTCAGCAATGGTTTGCTGTTGTCTTAGTGTCCACAAGCATTAGAGCTGCAGCCTTTATGGAAAAAAATGGAGGGACAAGGAAGGATGGACCTGACATGTGGGCAAATAGGGTATTTCCATCAAAATAATGCCAAGCATTTCCAAAGGGAGGTGGGAATTCTTGCACACAGTTTTCTCTGCAGTACTCACATGGTCTCTGAGTGCCTTGTGGCAACCAATCACAGAAATTATATTTTGCCACTAGGAATTTTCTATGACCATGATGCAGGAAACAACTATATATGTAAAAGAAGATCAAGACAGACACAACAAACGGAACATGCAAGCACAACCAAAGGCCACAGGAACTAAGAAGCCCAGAAGAAAATTATCTGTGGTGGAATACTTTTATGAAAACCATCTGGCCTCTTACTCAGAGAAGGGCACCAAATTGTAGCTGGGGCAGAAATAAGAGACACTACCCTTTTTCTATATTACCCTTTTTCTATATTAGTTATATTAGTTTAATAAAGAGCATCTAAATCCCTGCAGTGATACTGATGGTAGAAAAGAGCTGCCAGAGGGTTAGTGGCAGTCTCCAATGCTCAGGTAAGTGATCTCCTTGCAACAGCCTGCAAAAAGCATGAATGCATTCTTTTCATTTGGCGGACAGGCTGCAGAGCACCCTTCCCCTCCAACACCATGAGTCTCCCCAACTGGTTGTGTACTGTAACTGCTCTGGACCTCCTTGTGGGCAGCAGCAATGAGCACAGTGGATGCCAAATGCAGGATTCTTGCCCAGGAGGGACAGCCCTTCCCGCAGGGTGCTGGCCACAGGCTCTGCAGACCTACTCTACAGTGCAGCAGCAGATGTGGGCACTGCCCCAACCCAAATGAAATAACAGATCAAATCTTCATAAATAGATTTTTGTTTATTGGATCATGAATGTACACACATGCAGCACTATCCAGCTGTAAAGCATGGTCTTGGGGGGACATGTGCTGCGGCAGCAGCCACCAGCTGTTTGATGCAGCCACTGTGCTCAATGATCTGTGACAGAGCATCAGTGCAAGGGGCTGCAGTTATCACCCAGGGCCTCCTGTGGTGTGGTGGAGTTCTGGGGGGCTTCAGAGGTCTCTCCTTTGTGCATGTACTTGTGTTTGGAATGCAGTCCTGAAGGCCTATGATAGGTGGGCCAATGCTCCTGCTGTTGATTTTAGGAAATTAGATGCAAAGGAATAGCCAGTTTCGGGACATTGGAGAGTGCTTCAGTGCCTTTCAGCGGGGAACGGCACAGAGCTGGAAGGGAGGAGGTACATTGCCTGTCCCACTCAGAGTCGGGGTTATGTTGAGCTCCTGAGGGTCAACAACAGACTTCAAAGTAAAGTTCTGCAAGATGGTGGCTATGAGTAAGAATATCTCCATTCGTGCCAGGCCCTCTCCAGGGCATATTCGTTTTCCTGAAAGTGAAAACAGTAAATAGAACTCAATGGCTGTTTCTCAGTAGACCAGAGTTTGTACTAAGCAACTATGTTTCACGGCTTTGTTTGCTACACACAGCCATAGCTGGGAGATAACTGTTAGGGTTACCAAAGGACATTTTCAAGAGAAGAATTTGTTGGCAAAAGACCCTTGACAGTTTGAATGGGTGTGTGAAAGAAGAATAGGAGCAGGAGAAGACTTAACCATGGAGGGAACATCACAGGAGTCAAGATGAAAGAGAGCAGGGCGACACAAAGCACAGTTAAGAAAATGGAAGGTTGGACCTATTGATAGGTGAATGCTGGCATGTAGCCTAAGAAGTACTTAGAAGGTGCTGGGGAAAAGTGGAGCTACCCCAAAAAGATTAATTCAGGACAATTTGGGTGTTTGTGTAGGAAGGTGATAGGTATTTTAGACAGTTCCAGTGGATCCCATTCACATCATTACACTGACAACTCCTAGAAGGGTATTTGAGAAGCCATCAGGCCTGAAGAAGATGGAAGATGCCACTGGAGATGGGAGCAGAAGGGAGGAGTTAACCAGGGAGCAGTGAGCCCCAGGGAAGCACCACTGGGACTGTGCTGGGAAGAGGCACTTGTGTGTTGCAGGAAAAGTCAGGGTGGTCACCAGAGGAGGAGGCTGACAGAGAGGAAAAGAGTAAACCTGTGCTTTACCTGCTGAGAAGGGGACGAAGAAGTCACTCTTCCTAAAGGTGCCATTCTTGTTCAAGAAATGTTCAGGATTGAACTCATGTGGGTTTGTAAATTCTTTACTGTCATGGAGGACAGAACTGAGGACAGGATAAATCGTGGTGCCCTGAAGTAACACAAGAAGAGTAGAATATGAAAGGCAGGCAAATCAGATCACTCAATCTGACTGCCTGCCAAGTTGAGATTGTGCTTCCCTGTATAACCCTACCAGTGCCTTTGGTTTCCCTTTGGGGACCCTTCTTTAGAGAAGGCAGCTATAGAGAGACCCTACTGAATGTCACAGCTGTTGTTGGCTGCTCTTCCTGAATTCTCCCTTATCTCCAGAACATTCATTCTTATCTTGCTCTGGTCATTAAGGGACATGCCACCTAATATTTCTCTTCCTTGGTTTTTCACAATAATGACCTTGTAGATGCACCATATCCCTTCTTTTCTGTGAGTCTGAAATATCAAAAGCACACAAAGTTGTGGAAAAGAAGCCGCTATAGATTACACCTCTCCTCACAAATTTCTCCTGCCACAATCCTCTACCATCCCACTTCCTGGCCAGCCATTAACAGGGGCTGGAGTATGCAGCAGCGATGACACAAGAGTTCTCTGCTGGTAGCTGAGCAGTTCTCTGGATCCTGCCTTATGATTCTACAGACAGCTGAAAATCACACCAGCCCATGTACTGCTGTTTCCCAGCTGCCGACAGTCACCCAGAAGAGCAATGAGCACTGCTGCAGTGGGGCAGGCCAAGCCATGGGCTACTCTAGCCCACCAGCCCACCTCTGACAGTGACGAGCAGAGATTGCGTCAGGAAGCGTGCTAGAACAGAGCAAACAGGTTTGGCTTGCTCCATTCAGTGGAAATGTCCCCTACAGCATTTTGTGGCTCAGAGTCTTTCTGTGCTCAATAACCACCAACTGACTTTGCTGCCTTTTGTGTGAAGAATCACTGCTGTGGGTGTTGGTGAACCAACAATTGGTGCTTCTGCAAATGGGTAAAGCTGCAGAGCAAGAGAACGAAAGTGTTGGTCAGAGCTACTGTTCTAGTCTTGGCCCATGGAGCATCTACGAGGGAGTGGAAGTGAGCTACAGCTGAGGATAAAAAGAGCTACAGCTACTGCCTGAGGATAAAATCCTCACAAAGGTCTGGGTGAAAACAAGGTCAGACCACAGCACTTCTAACCTGTGGCTTGTAACTGGCAGCCTAAGAACTGCTGAACTTGAGGGAGCTAACCTTAGGAATGACATAGTCTCTGAAGCTTGTGTCTTTGGTCACAGTGTGAGGGAGAGCCAGGGGGATGAGAGAGATGAAGCGCTGGATTTCATGGACCACGGCATCTGTGTAGGGCAGCTGGGTCCGGTCAGCCACACAAGGTTTTCTTGATCGTCCTACTACCTGGTCAATCTCTTCTTGGATTTTCTCTGTCATGAGAGGCACAAACCATCAAATGGGTAAATAAAACCGAACCTATCTAAATAGGTTGCCCTAAGCTGTTTACAAATCACAGATGGCAGGAGCATTAAGTTGGTTTTGATGTTGACTGGAACACAACTCCACTGCTGCCCATGCAAAGAAATTTCTCCTATTGATTTGGCTAAATAAAGATGTGGACACAGTCAGGTCCCAGAGAGAGAGATGAGGGGAAAATCTGAGAGAAGGATGTGGTATTAGTCATGTGCCCGGCCCAGGGAAATAGCTAGAGAGGAAGAGGTCACAAACTGGTACCTTGGATCTTTGGATATTTGAGAAGAAGCAGAAGCCCATATCGTACAGTGGTGCTTGTTGTCTCAGTTCCAGCAATGAACAAGTCAAAGGTACTTGTTATCAGGTTCTTCATGTAGAAACTGGAATTGGGACGATCTTTCTCCTAAGGAAAAGGCTTTGTTATTTCTCTGGCTTAGAGAAGTGGCCCTTTCTCACGTCACCCAAGACATTCCTTTTCTCCTAGAGCTGTTGCATTTCTCTGCTAAGGGGCAGCAGCCATCTGAGACATTGCAATGCTACCTTGAGCAGTAAACTCAATATCAACCTTCTTATAATCTGCACTGAAGGGCATTCCACTTGCTGTGCCAACTGCTTTCCAGTGAAAGAACTGCAAGACCAGACTGAAAAAGTCCATGTCTTTCGGTGAAAGCAGAGGAAGCTCTCCCTCTCCAAACAGCTGCAGGTAGTGGCAGCTGGTGAGCACACAGACCCAGAGCTATAAGCTCTAATACAGGCAATATCTGGGGTATTGTTGCTGTTTTCCCATTGCACAGCTGACTGGAAAGGGGTCGTCCCAATGTCTGTGTTGTTTATGAGAGGGAAGGACTCAGCATAAGTGTGTTTGGGGACAAGCTGAGGCCATCTGTGTCCTTACCTCCTGCATTTTGTTGAGGAAACAGTCGATGAAATCCTGAGGGGAGTTGGGATCTAGGGAGGCTTGGTGCAACTTCACCTCCTCTGCTACAAAGGCTTTTAGAGCATCAATTTCTGCAAATATATTGTTGTGTGGGCCAGGCAGGTAATACAGGATATTTGAGAACATCTGGTAGAGCTGGAAGGAAAGAAACAGGAGGGTCCATAGTATGACATTTGCCCCAGCCTTTGATATTAGGCAGAAGCCTAAGAAAGTCACAGCCCTGTCAACTGAGCAGAAGGACCATGAAGCTGCTCAGTCTGGCAGGGCTTGCTTAGTAGTAATAGTAGTAGTAGTAGTAATAGGAACCTTAGAGGTGGAGAAGAAGGGTGTCCAGGACTATTGGGAAGCTGCACTTAGCTGGTAAAGCCAATTCCAGCTTTGGTAAGGGAGTTTCTTGATCTTGAATGAAATGCCTTCAGTGCAGCAGAGCACTGATGGAGTCCTAACTAGAAGACTGAAATGGAACTTCATTGGAAGGGAGGCCTCCTGCTCCCCTGGGAGAATGTTGCCACTGTGAAATGCCTGCTGAAAGTACCTGTCCCCAGTGGGAGTTCATCATCTCAAAGATGTTGTTCATGTTGTTCATCAGAGTCAGGAACTTCTTGTCTTTATAATCATATCTTTTCCCAAAGACAATGGAGCAAATGACATTGGAGACAGCACAGCTGAGCATGAAGGTTGGGTCAAAAGATGCTCCTGTGATTTCAGAAAAGTTACAGACTATTAAAAAAACCCCATGAATTGTTGTATGGCTACTACAGGTTATCTGAACTCTCGTTGTTAGTGGAAATATCAGATCAGTCTCTGAGTTACACAGAAAGGTCCTCCAAACAGAACAGAACATGATCACAAAATTATTACAGCTTTGTAAGGAGGGGTAGCTGGTGCATGGACCAAATCCATTGCAACTTCATTCCTTACTAAAGATGTGAGCTCCCTTAATAAAGCCTATTCTTTTCAAACATAAAATAAATTAAAAATTGAGTGTACCCTTTGTTTTGTTGATCTCTTCCAGCAAGTAGTCAGATTCCTCCTGTATCCTCTCTTCAATGCTCCTCTTCCCCATTCCAAAGTTCCGCAGAGTGGTGAGAGAAAACCGCCGGACTTCTAACCATGGCTCATAGTTGCTAAAAATAATCCCTGCAGAGGAAGAAGGAAGAGAGAATACCTGTCTTGGGCATGCTGGGTGTGAGATGAACAGTGGCTCATTGGTGACAATGGATCCTGTCCCTGGAGAGCACTGATATGGTAGCATCACAGCACAGTTTGGGGGTTCTGTAGTCCAACTGCCAGCTTTTGGCCTTCTCCACTACATCCCCAACATCCTTGTGAATAATTCATCACTCACCCATACACAATTTCCCTTGCTGCAGCTGGTGGCTGCTGCTCCTTGCCATTTCCTTGCTCATCTTTGAGAACAATCTGGCTCCCCTTCTCTGCTGCCTCACACCCTTTGAGTGTTGGAAGTCAGCTGTTACAGCCCTCTCTGGCTTCCCCTCTCCAGGGGGGGTGCTCCCACCCCTTGCAGTTTTCCCCCATGCAAGGTACTCTCCAGCTCTGATCTGCTGAACACACCCTCAGCCCTTTCCTTCTCTTTCAGAAGGAGGTCAGTCAGCAAACGTACCTAATCCATTGTTAGCCCTGTCGCCAATTGGCATGTGTCCTCTGGCAGCAAACTCATCTGCGCGATCAACCAAGGCTTCTTTCACCACATCCTGTCCATACAGCACCACCACTGGGTCAGAGCCCAGGTGCACTGTGAACACTGGTCCATACACTTCACTGAGCTGTAAAAATGCAAGAGAGAACACAGCCATGGAGCAAATAGTGAGGAAGAGTGGGAAAGTCTCCTTGCTGCTGCCTCCCACAGCATGCAGTTGGCCTCACACATTGGTAATATCAAGATTTGATTCTCTCATGATAAATGTGGCTGGGGAGATGGGTCCCACTTATGAGGCCCTGAACAACATGGCAAGAGCAATGAGGGCAAGCATCTGCAATCCCCATGACTTTTCTATTCCTCTGGAATTGCTAGTCATCAAGCCATAGCCATAGGTTGACCCCATGCACAGGTCCCACACATTTCACACCCACAGCAGAAGGAGAGAAGAAGAAATGGCCTTACCTTCTGGAGGGTTTTGGCCAAGTTATTCGGTTTCACCTGCAGCAGGTTACCTAGAATGGGAAGGGGAGCTGGTCCTGGAGGCATCTTCCCCTTTCCAGACCTTCCTTTCCATGCTGCAAAGAAGAACAGGCAAGCAATGCAAACCAGGAGGACAACAGTGACTCCTCCCAGGAGCATCATTTTCTTCTGTGGCTCAGGCGGGAGTGACTCTGGCTGTCAGAATCTGAGTTTATATATCGAAGGACTGTGTTAGCACAAGAGCAGGTTTGGGGTCACATGGCTGGGTCAGTCAGTGTTACTAGTCAATCATTTGTTAGATTGCCCTGTGTTATGAAACGAAGACTTTTATTGGTATTAATTATTCATTGAGGACACACCTTATCTCAAACAACTGCATATGCCAACAGAGATTAGGAAATCCGTAATGTGCTCATGAAACTTGTTTTGTTTCACCTAGAGTTAATAGTTAAATAGTTCATGCTAGGGGCACACTTTCCTACTGAGGCACTCACAGAGATTCACTGTCACAAGAGCATCTTCCAAGTACTTCAGTGACATTTGGGTTTTCTGTTCTTCAGTACTGATTGTGGAAGCCCTCAGTGGTGTGAACCATTCTTCATTGTTCCTGAAACCTTCCTGACATTAGTAGTACAGTTCGCACTGCATGTGATTTGCCAAATATGCAACTGTGGATTCCTCAGTGCACAGCAATAGCCTCAGTCTCTCCCTAGGGGTATCTGGCCTCACAAGAGAGGAAAGTATAAATATCTATCTAGCAAGGCCAGAAAGGTCTCCAGACATGACAATAGACAAGAAAGGACTTGCTGGGTGAGACAAAATGAAGATGTAATGAAAGGGGATGAGGCCTTGAGACTCTGACCTCTTCAAGGTTTCCTAGAGGAGAAAAAGAGAAAAACAGACAGAGAAAAGAGAAATTCAGAACTTGAGAGTGTCTCTGGGAAATGGCTTCCCAAGCTGGGACAGAGGTGCACTTGTCTGAGGCCAAGTATAGGCTATTGCAACGTGGCAACTAGTCCTTGCACTTACCAAAAAAGCTCATCCAACCTACTGCTGGAAGCTGGTGTACTCAGGTTCTTGTTTTATTGATGTCTGACTACACTATGAGGAACAGGTGCCCTGAAAGTTCCCGAGGTGCTCTGGGAGACAGCAGAGCGTGTCTGGTGCATTGCAAGGGCTTAAAAAAGAGCTGGAGGCTTCTTGCCCAAGATTATTCAGTGCCTGTGTACCGGCAGGGTCCCAAGAGCAGTGGCAATGGCTGGTAGAAACAACCCTCAGCACTGTGCTCAGCTTGTTCAGTCTAGCCTTAACCCTCTGTCTCTCCTGGACTGTGACACATTTGCAGGCAAAACTGATCAGGTGTTGCAAGGACAGGGGATGTGGGACTTGGTGGGAATTAGCAAGAGGCGTGGGTGAACTGAGTGCTTTTGATACCTTGGCTGACCTGAAACAGAGACTAGACAGAGCTAAGAAAATAAAAGTAAGTATTTATTCAAAGGCCTTTAAGGATACCCCTTGGGCAGTACAGGAGCCTATCCAGGGCTACACTCAAGGTGGACCTGAAAATGGTCACAAAATGGTCATGAGGTCTCACACTTTTATAAGTTTTGGTTCATTTGCATATTGGGTTTCATTGTCCAGTTACAGCTTCAGATTATGAAGTCCCATCCTTCTTGTTTTCTCTCTTCAGTCCACCATAGTTTATGCTTTTGGGCCTGGAAACTTGTAACAGTTGTCCTTGGTCTCCATCTGGAAAAGGATTTGTTTTGTCTATGTACTCTGTGAAAAGAGCTTTCTAACACTGAATATGAGGCTCAGAACTACACCTCTAGGCAGCACAGAATCTTAAAAACATGAAAACTAAAACTGAAGGCATCACTTCATTGGGGAGTGCTGTGTTTGCTGTACAGCAGTGTGTTAATGTGAGTTTCCCTTTTACTCAGAGGAGCTAGTGAAGGTCTCCATCCCTTGCAAAAGTTTTTGTACCTTCCCTATGGAAGGGAGTTCTAAGTCATCCTTATTCTCTTGGATAGGTGCAATTATTCTCTTGGATAGGTACAATAATTTTCTAGTTGTTCTTTTTAAATCTCATTTTACTTCTTAGAGAGTCATACTCAATACTTTGGTGGAAAAACTGAATTGCCAACAACTTTTGGCTAGTTGCTGATGTGCTGGCCAAATTCTTGCACCAGCTTAGATGGTGTCAGGGTAGTTCATGGAAGTTCATGTAGGTTCATGGACTTTCACCTAATGAAAGGGAAATTCATGAGAGTTTGCACTGTCACAGGAGGTAACAGCCAGCTACCAGTCGTCATGACCTTGCCACCTTCTCTACAAAGTTCCCTTGTTCCCATGACACTCATTGATCAGACTAGTGGCCCACAGGGATGTTTTCTTCACCGACATTCATCCTCTGCATGTCCTTCCTGTCTGCGGTGGTCTTGGATGCTATCTAAACTGGTGCTTACAGCAGGGTCACTGTAATGCATGGGTGAGGAAAAGATTTCTGAGGAAGAGAGACCTGCTTGTTTCATTTCAGCTAGGCTGGTTTCCACTTTCCATAACAATTTCTTTCAAACAAAGCATTCAATTTCCATGAATTTCGGGCTCATTTGAAGAGCCTCTCATCCCTACATAATCAAACACAGCTGTTTGGTGTCTGTGTAGGAACTAGGAAAGGGCAGTTACCTGAAACCATTCTCAGCACAGGTACTCCTTGGTGGATCTACAGCAGTTCTGGGGTTGCTTCCTGTAGAATTATTCTTCAAGTAAGTCCATGTAGACATTTTGCTGTCAGCGGAAGTAAAGTATTGATGGATTAAAGTGTAATAAAAGTACTTCCCTATAGCTCCAAAATACTTCACTGATTTTTACCCAATTATCAGCAGGTAAAGCAGTCAAAGGAAGCATTTGGCAGTCATGCAATGATGATGCGATTTGGGCATGCACAGTGTTCAGCTTTTAAAGAGATGAAACCCCCCTCCCTTCCAAAGTCCAAATGTTTTCCCTGAGTGTCTCTCCACTGTCGCTGCCCAGTGCCCAGGCAGGCACTGTGGGGAGTACAGTTGGTTCATGAGGGCTGCTCAAGCCTCAGCCACACAGGCAGCCTGTCAAGATGCATTGTCTCCACCTCCTGTTGCACAGAGTCATGTACTTTGTGGAGCAGCCATCCTGGCTGGTCCATGAAATTAGCAGATGTAGGCACAGTGACATTCTTGACCAGCTGGGATCATGGCATCTTGTACAGCTGTGCAGCAAAGATGGGCTGTGGGCTGAGGAGGAAGAACAAAGGAAATGCTTCTCTCAGGCTCAGCTGCTGCCCACCGTGCCTGTGAAGAGGGCTGCCTGGGGCCAGTGTACTGATGCTGTACAGTGCTGTGCAAACATCCAGGAATTGGAGGGTCTGCTGGGAGCAGAAGTGTAAAGACATTCACAGTTCTGCTGCATGAATGCAGAAACGTATGGAAAGATGGACAATGAGGCATTCACTTGGTGTGGCTGCCTGATGTGTGGTTGGGGAGAAGGGTCTCCATTAGACCTTGCAGTTACAGGCGGGCAATTCTTGCTGGCAGGCAATGGTTGCTGGCAGGCAGTTTTCTCTGGGATCACATAGGCTCCCCTTCCCTGTGTTTCAAGCCCATCTCAGGGGCCCACCTGCCAGTTTTTGGGGGTAGGGGTCCCAGAGAGCACACCATCCTGCCATCAGTCCTGCAACTATCCCCACACAACCACACTGCAAACAGGGCTGTAAGACCACAGCAACGAGTGTTTATGGAGAATCACCTCTGTTTAGGTGTGCAAAGCCTTCTGAGCCCCATGATTTCTCACAGATTTTATGTGGAAGGCTATTTCTGTGTTTTTATGTCAGCACCCTGTGTCTGGCATTTGAACCCATATAATCTTTAAAAGAGTAAAAGGGCATTGTCATTAAGTTTCTTGCACTCGTGCCATGTAATGAGCAATTAGAGCAGCGATAGGTTGCACGGGGAGAAGCAACCAGATTTCCTGCATGTCCCAACTATGAGAAGAACTCATGGCAGGAAAAAAGGTTTGAAGACCCTCCTGGGGCTCTACAGTACAAATAAAAACCCATCTCTTGACATTAGCTCAGCTCTTGCCCTTTGGTTTTCTTCAGAGTGCAAGCAGACCCTGCTGAGTTCAGGTGAGGGCAATGGAAGGTGTTAAAATGCTGGGCTGGGTCCACCTGGACACTGCAGAGATTTCTGCTCCCAGCTGGCTCCACAATTTAAAAGGGCTAGGCTAAGAGCCTGGTAAGAGAGCAGGATGGATGTTGTAGGGCAGTCTAGGGTTGTATCAGGAGTTATGCTCTGGGTGATTCTTGGTTCCTTGACTTTGGTTCTGGGGACTCATGTCAGTGTTTTATCTGATCCTACCCTGCTGACTTGTGGCCAAAATAGCTTACAGCTCACCTTACCTCCAGGCTGGGAAGGGAATGCTTCATTTGTGCTGACTACTTGGGGTGAGGCAATCTCAAGAGGCATTTTTAGCCATATATTTGCCCAAACACAGAGGTGCATGGAATGAGAAGAAAGGAACAGGTTTAGATGTCAAGTGTTGCTGAACAGCTTCTGTACATCTTGCATAATCAGGGGGCTGTTTATATGACACAGCAGTCAAGGACTTAGTGAAGTGCTGTGCCTGGATCTAGATATCTTGGTTGCTGGATTCTCTCACTGATGTTCTAGACCCTAATACTGGATAGGTCCCTATTTTGTACAGAAAGGTAGGATTGTAGTAGGTCTAATCTGCAATGTGGGATTCTGAAGCCTCTGCTGCTGTGTCCTCTTTCCCTAGATACTGAAGGGAAGGCACATGCTCTGCAGAATGACTCTGGCTGTGGGCTCTTGGTATCTGGGACTCCAGATGGCTCCAGGAAAGTATTGGTCTCTTATGCTGGCTGTTATGTCTTTGAGTGGGTGAGTGACCTTAGGGATTCTTCTGGGACTATAACTACTGCTGCTCTGGCTGTCCTGACTGGTGGCTTTCCCCTAGGATCGCAATTACCTTATACTGGTTGGGCTTGAAGGAACAGATGCTGCTGGGCAAAAGGTTCTTCATGAAGAGACACTGCTCAGATGCCCTGTGGACCCTCCTGGTAAGATACAAGCACCTGTCAGAATCTTGTGGTGATAAGTGCCATTTCTTTCAGATGGCCGTTCCTAGTCAGTTTGGGGGCTAGGAAAGGGGACTTACTGCTGTGCAGAAAGCTCCATGGAAAAGGGTTTGGACATAGGAGCCAACAACTTGCTGGGGACTTGTGACTCTCTGCAGGGTCAGCAGGTAAATATGTTCCTTGTGTCTCCCAGCCATATTCTGGCTGTATGAGTTCCTGCAAGTTCAGGGATTGAACTGGACCGAGGTAAATGATTTTCTTAGCTACCAAGAGTTGATCCAAAACACTTTATGTTGACAGATCTGATGTAAGTCCAGTTTCCTGTACATGGCCTCAGGGGGAGTCTCTGTTCCATGGAGATGCTGGTCTCTCCTGAGCAGGCTTCCGTGCCAGATCCAGGCCGTGTGTTTGACCCTCACCTGACTCTCACTTCCCTTGATTTGTATCCAGAGTCAACAGGACACCTTCAATCAGTTCCTTCATGTCTTTGTCCCCCTGCTCTTGTGCTTTAGCTGCAAAAACCTGCTGTTTTTTCCAGCCCTGGATGCTCCCAGCAGTAGCGTCTGTTCAACTGTTCCCAGCCAGGACCAGCTGCCATGTACCTCCCTGCCCATCAGCCAGGGAGACTGTGAAGCACGAGGCTGCTGCTATGACCCCAGAGACAGGGTGAAGCCTTGCTACTTTGGTAACACAGGTAAGCCTGAGCAGCAGTTCTCCCTCCCTTCTGAGATGCTGCAAAGCAGGATTTCTCACTTTGTGGGCAAGGCAAGCTTGGTGTGTACCACTCCTGCAGGTGGCTCAGGGCTATGTTTTTGGCTGCCAAGAATATCATGCCCTAGTGAAGTGTCCAGCATTTTCCACTGTATTGCAACAGACCTGGTTTTATGCCCAGCATCTGTGTTGTTTTTGGAGCTGGTTGTACTTGTCTTGCCATACTTAGCGCTTGTTTTGTGGGTTAAAGGCAGGACAGCCTGCAGGACTTGCTGGTCTTGTCTTGGTTGTGATGTTAGGGCCTCCTTTCCATCCCTCTTATCTCTGAGCTCAGGATTGATTGTATCTTTTTCTCCAGTGACAGCTCATTGCACAGCAGATGGCCAGTTTTCCATTGCTGTTTCTCGATATGTGACCCTGCCACCTGTTGCCCTGGACTCAGTGCAACTGGCCAGTGGACACAGTTCTGACTGTGTCCCTGTCCTGACAAACAATGCCTTTGTTGTGTACCAGTTTCCACTCTCTGCCTGTGGCACTACTTTTCAGGTAAGAGCAGCAACTGTTGCTAGGCTGGAAGAGTTGGAATAACCTGACATGGCTTTGGCTGCTTAATTGATGTGCTACAGACTTCTAAATGCTGTTCTCCAGCCTCATATTGATCCAGTCTGACTTTATCACAGTGATGGTGCCTGTCTGTCATTCCAGATGGTTGGAGACCAGGCCATATATGAAAATGAGCTGGTGGCACGCAGGGATGTGAAGACAGGGAGCCTTGGCTCTGTCACTAGGGATAGCATTTTCAGGTATTAACCTGGGGCTGATGTTGCTGGGTGTCACTGTGTTCAATGTCACTGGAGAAATTCCTGCATGTCACAAACTCTGAATTCACATGAGGGCACTGGAATAGGTGAAAGACTGGTATATCTCTACTTAGTAGGAATAAAGCTGATGTTGATCAGTGACAATCTGCAGATTCTCAAATCTAAACACTAAAGAGGATTTCAAGTATTTGTGAAAAGGAAGTGTAAAAGGGGATATAACTAATTAAAACAGATTATATGTTCCCGTATTGGAGAAAGGGGGTGTCAGAGTGGTTTTTGTTATTTGCTTGATTTGGAGCTTTCCTTTCCCACCAGGTTACATGTCCGATGTAGTTATTCCATCAGTGGGAGCTCCATTCCCTTGAGTGTTCAGGTTTTCACATTGCCACCACTCCCTGCTGTGTTCCACCCAGGTCCTCTGTCTTTGGAGCTGCGTCTTGCCTCAGGTAGGAAAGGTTTGCGGGACCTACTCAAGCCTCTTGGTGCAGGGCTCTAGTCTCTGATGAGTAACAGTGGAGTATTGATGGGTTAACCCAGCACTGCTTCTCTGCCATGCTGGGAGCTGAATATAAAGGATGCCTATTCCTGTTTCTTCCTGCTCTTAAATGGCTCTTGGGTTTCTTCTGTCCCAGATGGAAGCTATACTTCCTACTATACAGACAGTGACTATCCTGTTGTGAAGACTCTGAGAGACCCTGTTTATGCAGAAGTCAAGATCCTTCAGAGAACAGACCCAGACCTGATTTTAGTTCTGCACCACTGCTGGGCCACACCAAGCACCAACCCCCAGCAACAGCAGCAGTGGCCAATTTTGGTGGATGGGTAAGTGACTTGTAAAAAACTTTGGGTTGGGGGAACAACTTGCTCCTTTTTCTTTACCTTTTTTTTTTTTTTTTTTTTTTTTTTTTTTTTTTTTTTTTTTTCCCTGTATCTTTCCTCCTCAGATGCCCTTATGCAGGGGACAATTATCAGACACAGCTGATACCTCCAAGTTTCACCTCAGGACTACTGTTCCCCTCTCATTACCAGCGTTTCACCCTCTACACATTCACCTTTGTGGACTCCACTTCCCAAGAGAAACTGTCTGGACTGGTAAGATCCTGTCCTGGCTGCCTAGCTTCATATTGAAGACAAGTAAAATGTGTGAGGAATAAGAACCACTTCATAACTATGAGTCTCTTGGCCTCCTTGGGTGAGTGGAGCGAAGACTAGAAAATCCCCTGCTGAAACAGAAGGGGAAAGGTCAATGCCAAAAACCTTATTCCATGAAGTGAGTGTGGCAGAGGCAAGAGACATCACTGGAGGGGTGTGACAGAAAATGTGACTACTGGAAGACTTGTAGTTTACTTAAGAAAGTGGTAGCTTGTCTGGTGAATTAGCTGAGGGTGTGTGCTCTAGCTATGTTAATCGATATTCTCTAAACTACATTTTTTGGCCGAAATGACTTAGAAATAACCTTAGAAATAAGGTGAGTACCTTTTGAAGCATCTGAGCTCTGAATCTCATGGAGCTCCTCCAGTTAAGTCACATGAAATTCACCTTGCCTTGTACTGCTTGCTCAGGGCTTCTGGGATCAATACTCAAAATTGGTCTCAGCTGTTCTTAACAAGGTTCACAGTGAAGTGGTTCTCGGGCAGCAGGTGTCAGGGAGAAGTGTTCTAATGCCGGATTTGACTGAGTTTGAAAGTGTGTGGTGTAAAGGTTTCGCAGCTGCCTTGGAGCGGACAGCAGAGGGCTCCAAGGCTACAGCCTGGATGCGAAACAAGTCAACAGACCTTCCTGCCTTCCCCTTGAAGGATAGGTGTGCCAGTATGGAGCTAAGTCTCCATACTAGCCCATATGGTGCTGTGGCTTTGTCGCTAAAACTGTGTTGAAAACAGATGATGTTGCTGTGTGCTGAGTAGCACTTGCAGAATAACAAGACTTTTGCTTCATTCTGCTTTCTGTCAACCCCAAGTGAGTAGGCATGGGATAGGCTAGAACCTGGGAGGCAGCAGAGCTGACTCAAAATGGCCAAAGGAATATTCTGTGCTGCACAATTTTATGCTCAGCAGTAAACGTGAGAAGATTTCATCTTCCAGTAGCTGATGCTCCAACTGCATGGGCACTGGTCTGTCTGTAGGAGCAGGGTAGGTGGCTTGCCTTTACCTCACTTGTGCTTTAGGTTTTTTTTTTTTCCCCTTTCCTCCTCTCCTTCACTTATTTAACTATCTTTATCTCTCCAGCTACAAGTTTTCTTGTTTTTGCTCTTCCTGTTGTTTTTTTGCCCTGCTGGGGCAGAGTTGGGGGAGGGAATAAGTGGATATCACCAGTCTCCAGACACTGCATGAGGGATTTCAGGCCGTGTTCCATTTTTCTCTAGGTGTATCTGCACTGCAGCGCTTTTGTGTGCCACCGGTCTGTAGAGGAGCCCTGCGTCACCACCTGTCCTTCCAGAGTCAGTAAGTATCCTGGCCTTCTGCTTCCCTATGCAAAGGGGTGGCAAGGGCCTAGTCTTCAAGCTGGGGAGTAGGAGACATGTAGTCTAGGAGTAATTCCCTTGAGGCATAGACAGCTTGACAAAGCATTTCCTGCTCCTTTCCACTGACTAAGGGCTCTTCTTATGCCAAAAAGACAGGGGTTTTCATGGACTTTTAGTTCTACCTGGACTCACATGGAAATTGTGGCCTTCAGAGCTTCCTGTGTATTGAGAAGCTGACCTGGGCAAAGTTTGACCTTCAGGGTTACACCTCTTCTTACCTACAACCTTCACATTGCTCTGTAGGGGGTAAAAGGAGCGCTGAGCATCCTCTTCAGGAAGATACTTCCCATGTCTCCAGCAAAGGCCCTGTGATTTTCCTCCAGGATGAGCTAAGACAGGACACAGTCAAGGACGGCCTTGGTAAGTGTGGCAGCAGAGCAGGCGAAGAGGGCTGTTCTAAGGCCTTTCTCCAGAAAGGCTGAGCCCCTAAGGCATCCCTGTGCCTCACTGGGAGCAGTAATTGGGGTGTCTCTCCCCACAGGAGCGGCTCTACATGCTGCAGCTCCCTGGGCTCTGGGATTTGCTGCTGTGGCAGCTGGGACAGCTCTGTGCGTGGTGCTTGTGGTTTCTGTGCTGTGGCAAAGGAAGGTGTCAGCAACACGTGAAATCAACAGATTGCAATAAAGCAACTGTCAAACCCATTTGGTTGGTGGTACCCCTTCCCCTGGAGACCCTAGCTGTAAGACTTTATTTGCAAGGCAAAAATTACCCCAAAGGCTTTGAAAGCATTCCAAATGCTCTGAATTCGTCTCACTCTGGAATTCTTCTGCTCTGGATTTGGTGTTATCTGTCTGCTTTGGACAAACTGGAGACCATGTCAAGGCCTGGGCCGCAGACTGAGGCAGGATTGATGCTTGGGGGTGTTGGCATTTCTGTTCATGAACATAGTGGTGAACAAACCTAGGCTCCATTCAAACACTGATCAGAAGTGCAGCAAAACTCACCAAAAGCAGATCCTGCAGCTACTTCTCTGGGAATGCAAAGCAGGTATTTTGACTGCACCAAGGAGCTGCGAATTGCCCACTTGTTCCTAAGTCACTAGGAAAGTTAGGGCTGTGCTCATGTGGCAGAACTGGAAAGCAGGGATGCTAAAGCACTTCACAAATGGGCCTTCCTTATGATGCTGTGCATGAACTTGCCTTTCTTTACCTAGAAACAGAGAAGGGTAGGTGGCGTTTTTCTGGTGAATGAGAACATGGAAACGTCATTCCAACTGGAAAAAAAAGGGCCTAGGTGGTTTGAACTTCAGGGGGAAAAACTATCGAACTTTACTTAGAGCTTATTCTTAGGCCTTCATGTGACAGCAGGCAGTTAGGAGTCCTCAGAGGTCTTAAAGTTAATTTGACATCACTGTTGGCATAAAAGTGCTTTCCTTAATTTCACTTATTTTTTCAGATAAGACATAAAACCTGCCATTTCGAGCATCATGAGCAGTTCAGTTACACTGAACAGTGTTGTCAGTCCCAGCAGCTGGGCAGCATCCCTCTTCGCTTTCTGAGGTCTTGGGTGAAAACAGTACAGCAAAACTCTCCAGGCAGTACAGGGGAAATGGGGCTCCACCCCCTCCTTCCTGCCCAGCCTGGAGGAGCTCTGCTGCTTGCACTTGCACTGAGATCTGCTTGTAGCTGATGGGGTAGTCTTTGAGGGGAAGGAAAAATGCTTTTCCCTCTTTTTCTCTAAGGCTTGATTAGAAATTCTTCCTGTTAAGGGCAGGAGAGAAGTCTTGATTGTATTGCTTTGGGGCCTTTAAAAGGGAAGAATAGCACTTATACATGGAAGCAAAGAACTGATCAGTAGCTTGCTTGAGGCAGTAGATGTCCTTTTTAATTAGGTTCTGCTGATACTCTGTGATTGGGGGGTGTTAACGAGTGGTAGGATCTGCATTTTAATTCCTTTCCCATTCCAAGAAACTTCAGGTGTAATCTAATATTTTTATTTTTCTAGTAGAAATTCTTTTCCCTTCTACTGTCAGGATAACTAGTGATCTTTGTCTTGCATGCTTACAAAATTTAACCAGAAGGAAAGACTGTTCCAAGTTGTATGGTGGGAGGGAGAAGGAGATCACAGGCTGGAAAAAAAAATCATCTGAAGATAGGTCAAACAGCCTCCTGTTTTAGATCAGACCTCTGGCAATTAAATGACCTTGGTACAGGTGGAGCTCTGTCTGGGAAAGCTGAGTGTAAACTCATAATGTGCCTCATGACAAGTCTTTAGTAGCAGTCTGTAATGTTAAATAACTGGGCAATTAGAGGAGTAATATAAACCACACCTTCTCAGTGCACCAGGGTGCTCTGGCACTGGTCTTAATTGTGTGTGTATGCCCAGACCTGAACACCTTCTGTCTGCTACTGGAGCCTTCCTATGTCTCAGTAGAAGAGACAGAAATATTTGCTTAGAGAGCTTAGATGACTGGGTGGATGCTGAAGGGGCTGTGAGAGTCAAGTCCTCGCTGCCCTTTGTTGGGTTACTGAACCATCCCAAAGTGGCAGGGAGCTCTGGGCGTGTATCCTACTGGAATTGAATAGATTCCCTTGCAGGAACTGTCTCTTTTGGTACAGAGTAGGAGGCTGTAGGATGATTCTTAGTGTAGGGTACATGCAGTACTAAGTGGAGGTGGGTGAGCAAAGAAATAAACTTAATTCCCCTATCCCTTCTGGGGAGTCTTCTGTGTTTAAGGCTTGCTATTTGGTCCTCAGCTGGCAGGAAGTCTGTGAGCAGCAGTGAGATGTGAGGTTTTCCTTGTGAAGCACTTGTACGGGGTGAAAGGCAGCCTGGAGGTTTCCTCCTCTGTTGCATCGGCCCTGCGTTCACTGCCTGTTCTCCAATGCCACTGGGGTGTTGGTCGCTCTCATGGCCCCTGTTATGCAATATTTGCTTCTGCAAAAAGCATATTCTTTCCCTTCTACCTTCACAAATCCACTTCTGGCTTACTTTTTTCTTAGGCCTCTCTTTAGCTGAGTGTCACTGACTTTTCACCATTACTTTCTTTTGAATACCTGTGTGTGACTTCTTGTGTCAGCACCCTCTTTAGCTTCACTCTGTGTCACCTGGTTATACAGTTCGGTTAAAGCTGTTGGGGGTGCTGCACACAGTGGCTTAGACACCTGCAGGGGAAAGGAAGCTGCTCTGTCCAGGAGGGTGCTGCTGCCTGGCAATCAAGGCTGAAGAAGAATGGCCCAGAGGCCAGCCAAAATCTGTCATTTGAGGCTGTTGTGTAGTGCTGCTACTGAATCCAGATTTTCAGAAAGAAACCCCAGTGCTGAGCATCAGCGCACTTTGTCCCAGTGCCTTCACTGACTCTTCTTGGAACTGTTGTGTGTGCTGCCTATCTGTGGAAGCAAAGCCCAGCAACAGCATCTAGTTCAAGGCTGCTCAAAATTAACACACATTTCGTTATACCTGAACTTTCAAAAGGTTGTCCTCACCCTCTAGATCTTTGAGAACAGCACCTGCTTCCAAAGAGCAAACCTGCTTCCTTGCCAAAGCTAAAGAACTTTTTTAAAAGCTTGGAGGTAATAATTCCTTTCTTGAGTAGCTATGCTCACCTGACACCCTAAAGGTGTGGCAGCTACTATACTACAAGCCAGGTGTTCTTTAATAAAATATCTGAAAACAAATATGATAAGTGATACTTTTATTAAATTTCTTATACTTGGATTATAATGGATCCTGGAGTGGAGAACTATACAGTATGTTACACATTATAAATACATTTATTTCTGAAAATACATGAACATATTTAATGTAATGCTACAATAAAGAAGAGTGCTAGTTTATCTTATTTAAAAAAAAAAAAACAAACAACAAACACAAAACACCCAACAAACTTATACCATGAATAGAGAGGGTTGTAGAAAATACCAGTTCATGATGCTATGTCTTAAAACACTTTAAATTCAGTTTGCACTGATTCACGTTCTGTACAGTTACTGTAAAAATGCTGGAGGGCTTATGGAGGATGTAAGTTAATGCAGGATTTTTGTCCCCTGTATTTATGGAGATATATAGAATATTCACAGAATAATCAAGTCATGAATCTTTCTAGCCTTGGATGAAGCTAGCCAGATAGACAGTGAATAACCAAGTCTTGCAGCAGCAGCTACAACTGCAACATTAAACACAGCACCTTTAGGGTGCTAACCTTGGGTCAGCACAGCCTTTTTTTTCCTTTTCATGAGGATCTGAGTTTGGGTTGTGCGGTTTGGTCATTGTGTTTGTGGGGTTTTTTTTGAGATGGTAAGTAACAACAGTAGCAACCCTTCTGAGTATTTGAACCCAACCTTCACTCATCCCTGCAAACTATACTGGCCCTGGAATGGCATGGCTGAGATGCTCCGAATCCCAGAAAAGATCCTGCTCTGGTTTGGAGGACTCCAATGGCTCCAGCTGATGTGGATGAGCAAAGGCTAAGCATCTGTTACTGAAATACTAAGCCTGCTGAAGCTGATCATTGCTGCCAGCTTGTCAAATCTTGGTTCTCAGGCAAGCCGGGGTTGGGGAGGGATTTTTAAACAATTGCTTGACTTGTAATTTTATTATAATTTATGGGGTAGAACAGTCCTTTGTCAAGAGACAATGTTAGTTTACTTGAATCTTTACTCTATGTGTACTAATTATTTTGCTAGTACCAATAAGAGCTAGTGTGCAGAGACCTCTTCAACCGTGGCATGTCCAGAAGCATGTTCCTTGAGTCAGGAAGCAGTGGACATGTGGCAGTAAGGCGGCCTCCGCACACAGTCATAGTGTTACGCAGTTGTTAGCGTATCCCAAAAGAGCACCAGTTTATAAAGGGTGTATTTGAATTACTTTCCCTTGCAGCCTTGCTCTCCTCGACCTTTCCCATAGAGAGAGCACAGGCAGAGCCATACAGCAGCATGACTGCCTCACCTACAGCCTCAGGCCTCCACCTGCACAGACAGAGCACTTCAATGGGACTTAAAAGTAGGAATTCAAGCCTGGTGTCCTGTCCCCCATTTAAAAAAAATAATAAATTATTACACAATCTGCTGGGTGTGGGGCAGAGGCTGCCCTGGATGTCCCCTCCAGTCTCTCGAAAGGCTGATTCCTGCAATGCTGCTTACTCTGATCTTTACAATGAGCGTGTACAATGGCAACTTCTGTGCAGGATGGCACCAGAGTCCAGGGGCCTCTGCAGAAGGAGCAGGCCCACAGGACGGGAAGCTGATAGTGGATTCAGGAATGACCTTAGCTTTACATACTTTGTTTTCCTGTTGAATTCCAGTGAAATGGCACAGCTGGCCATAGGCTGCTCTGAAGGGGGGAACTGTGCTGGGGACAGAGACTGCAACTCAGGTTCTCCAGAGGGAGGAGGCTGTCCTTTCAACAGCCACCTCTGCCCTGGGCAATGAGTCTCTAGTACTCCTCTAGATGATGCTATGTCTCATAAAGCTAATGTTTATTTCAGCTGGTGAAGTCTCCAGAAAGCAGTGAGAGTTTAAAAGCTTCAGTGTTTCAGGTAATTCTGTTCCCAACCTAGAGAAGAGGAAGAATTTCCAAATCTTAAAAGTCCCTATTGGTTGTCTTGCCAAGATGCTAACAGCAATTTTCATCTGTGACTTGACTTTTTAAAGTAAACTTCAGATTCGGGAGCGAAGCCGTACATAGCTGAGCATGTATCTGCCCACAGACCCTTCTCAACATCCCCCTTCCCTCTTTCCCTTCCAACACTCTATTCAGAGTTGCTCTGTTGACAATTGCAGGATGTAGATTGCACAGAGTAACCCTGGGATTCTTGATTTTGTGTCCTTTGGTGTTCTTGCCTTGACTTTCTGAAACAGAAACATGCAGTGAATGTGAGATTAGAGAGTTTCTCTGTGTTTAACCTGTGGGCTGAGTTGGAAAGGTGGATGATGAAGCTGAGGCTGGTTTTCTTTTAGTCTTTATTATGGACAGATTGTCCCTTTGCCAAGACATCTCACTGGCTTATTATTTGGAAGTCTTTTGACTGACTGCAGATAAATTAATTTAGTGCCTTTTATGTTTTGTAAAAAGACTGTGTGATGTAGCCTGTATGACTACAGTTGCCTTTAAATTGTGGGTTAAAAAAAAAAATACAGCAACCTAATATTTGGGGGACTATAAAAATGAATATATATGGACTAGTCCTCAGTAGGCACCAATCCACATCATTTGAACTTCAAAAATTGGATCTGTTTCTGTCTTTGCAAACTGGAGTTCGTCTGGATGAAGGAACAGGAGTGCCTCATTTTTGTGCCAAGAAGAGGTGAAAGAACCCAACCCACAAAGAAACACATACTGCTTTACTTACTTTACCTTGCTCCATTTGACTCAGGTTATCAGAACGGCCATAAGTTTTCATTCTTTGTGTTTTGTCCCAGAACAATCATGGAGTTCCTCTCAGTTTTCCTCAGCTCTGAAGACATAATATCTGGCCTTAACAAATGGAAAAACACAAATGAAGCTGAAAGTGGCCAGAATGTATGGCTGTGTTCTTAACATTAATAGGCTGTGCATATGTATCTAAGCTATATCCAGTGCAGCTTCCCCCTCTCCAGTCTGTAATTTCATTACAAATGCTGTCCAAATATTTGTGGCAGCATCCAAAAAGACAGCCACAAGATGCACCATTTGGCAGGGAGCCACATTGTAATGGATGGACACAAATATAATTTTGTTCAAAGCAACCAGTATTTTCTGCCTAGCTGGAAGATGAGGGATAGATTGTGACTGAATGTCACAGGGAAGTTAAAATTTCTGGCCTAAAATAGTAAGTAGGAAATGAAGTGTTTTGAAGAGCAACACTAAGCTAGCTGCTGTGGACTGTCTCCAGCTGATTTTTTTGTTATTTAATACATATGATGGAAACAAGTATAATACATCCTGTTTGGTTGAAATGACTTAGTTAGCTCAGGTCTCCAGAGCTTATGAGAGACAAACCTTTTGAAACACTTTCTAGACACCTCTTTAAAATAGGTTTTGTTTAAGAAAAAAAAGCTGTCCTTTGTTTTTTGTTTTGCTTTTTTTAAGCAATATTTGAAAGTTACTTACACAAAATAAATAGCTAATACTATTTACTTCAAATTTTAATTTAAAAAATTCTCATCTCAAAGTCCTGATTAATGTGGTGCAGACTCTTTACTTTGCAAACTATATTTGGTTATTTTACTATATTGGTTTTTTTTTCTCAGTGTTGTACATTTTTATGTTCTGTTCTGCTCTTAGCTCTTTTACAATGGACTGGTCAATGTTCTGCCTTGATGTTCTTTAATTCTTTGGTGGCTTACACCTTAGTATTACTCTTGCATGTGAAGAGCATCATTCAGATCTGAGCCGGAGGTGGCTGGGCCTTTTTCAACCTTTACCACACAATATTAAAGATGGGGTTTTGTAATATTAGAACTGCGCTGTCCTTGCTAGCTAACTTCACACTAACCACAAAGTAGGCACCATACAGCAGCAAGCTTTTGGTGGCTTCAAACTGAAACTATCATCTTTACCATGAAAAATACTGTATTTATGAGGTTAGCTCATGCCCATGCATCTGCATTAAATCTACAGCTCCAGTAGATACCCAGGTGGGTATATCTGCACTGGAATGTCAGGAGAGGGGATTGCCTAAAGCTTTCTACATTAATCCTGCCCTGGAAAGTGGAGGACCATGTGCTGCTTAAGTTCACAACACCATAATGAAGTCAGTCCTTTGCACAGATGTTGCTTTGCAGGAGCAAATATATTAGCAGGGAAAAGAAAATGAAATGAAAACCTGAGCGTTTAGAACAATGTATGACAAACCACTGAGTCTTGTGCCAGTATGTTTACCTTGGCAGGCCTCCCCTCTCTCCTGCTAGAAGAACCAAGTTTTCTCTGCTATGAGAATTCTTTTGTGGATGTTAAAAAAAAATTAAAAAGAGAGAGACAGAAAAGAAAAACAAAATAACCACCCTGGAGGAGCTCATTCATCATACATAGAGTAGGAGCATGAAAGGGGATTTGCTTTGACCTAGTTATAAAAACAAAAACAAAGAGACTTTCTCTAATTGCCTAAATGACTCAAGGGGGACTGGGTGTCAAAAGCAACAAATCTGACTCCTTCAGAGCTGTATGTTACTACAGGGCACCAGGCATCAGCCTCTTCCAATGCAAGACCTGGAGCCCCAGAAAGCTGGGTAAGCAAAAGCCAGCCAACTCCATAGGTCTGCATGTACAAACAGGACCAGGAGCCAGGACAAACGTGTTTCATAAATTATAACAAAGACAGTGGCTTTAAATGCTGAGGGTATCAGGGCTTTAAGGTTTGCTTTGCCAAGAGCTGCAGATGAGTGAGAGTTCATTGCTTTACCATTCTGGTGCTGCCGCAGGAAGGGTCTGTTACTGTCCAGCAGCATTTGCTGGTCTGTCATTGATCCACTAAACCTAACTTTTTACTTCATAGGAGGCTGAGGGCAACTGCATATCCAAACAGGCACAGGAACAAGGTGCCCAAATTTCCCACATACCAGTGAAAAAGACAGGGTCAGTACACTGCTGTTGCTGGGCTTGGGGTAAAAAAAAGCAAGACCAAATACAGAGAGGGCTGGGAAGTAAGAGCTAAAATGAAGGAGAAAAGGAAATGGAGGGAGATAAGGGGCATTAATAGAGGCAAGGGTTTTATGTAAATATATGGGAGAAGAAAGTTAGAAGAAAAGCCATTCATCAGCTACTGAAAACAGCCTGCAAAAATCAGAGTACAAGAGCTCTGAAGATACCTGGATACAGCCAGGCAAAAAACTGTCCATTTGGCATCTCGCTGTACAGCATTTCCATGATAGCAGTAGTTGTCCATTCTAGACGACTAATTTCTAGGGAGCTAGGATTTCTGCTAGGAGCTATTGGGCTAACCCTTCACTGGAAGTACACCAATTTAGGCAGCTGAGGACCTAGCCCTCAATTCTCATGTAGGGCGTGCTGGTGCTGTCCCCTGTGCTGTGGAGATGGGGTAAGCAGAAAGTTGCAGAGACAGAACTTTTCTGAAACCCAAATAAAAGTGCTGGTTCTATTCAGGTTTAGAGGGAAGGGTCACAGGAGTTTGTATATTTTCCCCAGCTGGTTCACCATCTATTTTAGATGAAACTGTTTGATCTCTCTCTGCTTTGTGTTTCTTTCAGTTTCCCAAACAATAGGAGGAAGCTCTCCTGTTACGTGTGCTTGGGCCCCAACCAACCTTTTCCCAGCTGGAAAAATCACTCCGTGTGTTACAGAGGGGGTTTTTCCCAGCTGCAATTATAAGATTCCCAGTTCCCTTATGCATTTAGTAAGGTAGGTACAGGCTGTCTTAAGGGGGACAATAGGACATTCCTGAGTGCTTAAACAACTGCTGTTTCTCCACCATCACCCCCTCTAAAATCGAAGGAGGGCTTAAGCACATTTAAGCTGTTCCACGGAAGGTAACTGAGACCTCAGCTGAAAAAACATACAGGGAGGCGCACAGCTCCACGTAATGCTCATGCTTTGGTGACTAAGATACCCAGGCTCTTCCTGTTACCTGATTACATACACAAACACTCCAAATTCACTGGACTAGCTGGGAGGACTTGGCAAGTACACAGGGAATATCTGTGCAAGGTGTAGCTGGCAGAACTGTCAGGTGGACATGTCAGTTTAGCTCAGAGGCCAGGCTACAACCAGCCTGGTAGATAAACTTACCCAAGGGGAGCAGCATGGATCACTTAATAGAAATAAGACCTCATATTTGACCCAAATATTCATCTACAGCAACAAACAGGTCCCACCCATGAGCACACATTCAGCAAACTTCATCTCTTCTTCCTCTGACAAAAACCATCCAGCTGCCCCTGACTGTCCCATCCCAACACACATTAGGTACAATATGGTCTGTCCCGCTGGATGAAAGGTGGGAAAGTGGAAAAAAGAGAACATTAATGCTGCCCTACTTGGGAGAAGTGCCTTATTTTAGGGACCCTAATGTTTCCATGATTCTCACACGGCTAACATCCAGTTGGGATCCTAGAACATCTGGGCACTAAGGAAGCAAATGTCACTGCTAGCCAGGAGCAGCATATGCAACAGAAATAAGATATGGAGTGGTTTTCTCCAGGCAGCAACAACCAGAGGTAAACCTTCTACCACCTCCTCCCAAGACTAAGTGAAAATCTCCCACAGCATTCTCTCACCTATACAACTGTGGGCAGGACCTCTTCAGAGCAGCAGAGGACAGCTCCAGCTTGTTCTGGTTTGCCAACCGTGTCTTTCTCATAAGATCTCTCATTCTCCTCCAAGTGTGGCTCTCACCCTAGGGAGCAAAAAGAAACCACAACTTAAAGGACCAGAGGCAAGTTGCTGGCAGACATCATCTGGTCAACTTATGATACTTTGGGGTATTCCAGGGTGGTGGGAAGAGGGACGTTTCTTTATTTCAGACAGATAGGGATCAGGCCCCACAAAAGAATTTTTAACACTGCAATGATGCCCAGTGGCCAGCCTGTACCTGAATAGGACACAAGGAGACAGGACTGATGAACTCTGAGTATTACCATCTTTTTTTGTATTTTGTTTGGTAACATTTCTCTGCCTAGGACTCTGCTGTTCTTTCTGACTTAGGATTTCAGAGAGTGAGGGCACCTCACTGGTGAATGCTGAGTAGCTGCCTAAGGGCACGTTTTACCCTATTGTTATGCTGTGCTAAAGGAGAAGATGGGTTTGGTTTCCTACCTAGTCACATGCACGTAGGGGACCTTTACAACAAAACCCAAAAAAGCAGTTTGACTCTATTATCCTTTCTATTAGGCCAGGTGCATTGGTATCAGCCTTTTTTAAGGTGGTAGCTTTTGTGGACCATGAATTAGAAGCGATCAAGCCTTTGTTTCCCTGTCACTTCAGCAAGCCACAGCTATTGGGCCCTTACATTTGAAATGCTAATAGAGATTATCAGGAGGTCAGGGAGTCTCAGGAGGCCATCTCTAATCTCTCTTCTCTCCAGGCCGGGCTCATCTGGACCCGTGAACTAAATGTAGCTATGAACCAAAAAATTTAATGGTTTTTTTGTTTGGTTGGTTTTGGGTTTTTGGTTTGTAGGTGAGTTTGGTTTTGGCTTTTTTTTTTTTGGGGGGGGGGGGGGTTGTTTTTTTTCTGATATTGTTTTGAATTTCCTAAAGTGATGACTGGAAAACCTGGGGAACAGAACAAAAATTATGTCCCAGAACTAGCATAATGGAGAGAAATTATTCCCATTTCAGTGATTTTTCTCAAACCATTGTCACGTTCCTGACATTGTTCTGCCCTGTCCCGAGGTTCCACCTCACTGTGTGCTGGTGCTGCTGTGCCACCAGCAGAGCCATTACTACAGGAGTTGTGGCCACCTTGAGAACACAGCTTGGCAGCTGCCCAGCCACACTTACCAGCCATCAATGCCTATTGCAATAGTTTTTTTTCTTTGGAATCTGCAAAGTTTTCAGTTCAAAGCTTCAGATGAGGTCATGGCTCAGCTGAGAACTGCAACACCTGATTCAGTGCTATTGAGTTAATTGCTTGTAAGCAAAACTGTTTACTCGTGGAAATAGCAAACCTCTGTGTTTACTGCTAGGATTAACTGCGATGTGGAAGGGTTTTGAGGCCTCAGCAACAACAACCTCTCGTTGTGCTGGTGTTGGCTCAGACAAGCAAGCACTGCTGATACTGCAGAAAGGCTGAGCAGCTGATGCTCCTGTCCTCCATGAGAGTAAACTTCGGGGGTGAGTAAACCTCTTTTGTTCATATAGTGCTGGGCACTACGTGGGCTTACTCTCTGAATATGCAGACACAGGTTAAATATATTCTGCAAAGGCAGTACGTACCGAGATGTTCTTGCTGACGTCCAGGACCTAAAAACAAAAGGCAAATACATTGATAAATAACAAGACAGTGAGACCATCTCCCAGCGTTTGCAACAGACTAGGCTCTGTTCTCAACTCTGCCCTGGATGTACCCATAGCCTTGGCCGAGTCCTTTATCTGTTTTTAGACTCAGTCCCTCACTGATACTATGTGTGATAATCCCTTCTTCTTCCACTTCTCACCTCTCTTTTGTATTTAAACTGCCAGTTCATGTGTATAGTATCTCATAGCCTGAGGATGAGTGTAACAGAGAATTCCCATGCAGTACCTGCACTGTAGGAATAAATAGGGCATTTCACATTCAGGGTACAAAATCCAATACTAAGTGACAATAGTAAGGTGTGATGTAACAAGAGAGGATGAGGATTCAGTTTAAAGAGCGTGGATCTTGGTTCTATGGTCCTGTAAAGTCATCAGAACTTCCCACATGCTTAAACTACTCCAGAAGCTGGGTGGACACAAGGCAGAGCATGGAGCACTTTTCAGGCCTCAGCCTTAATTTGGGTTCTGAAGTTCATTGAAGTGTTTGTGACCTATTTGCAACTTAAGGGTGGAAATTTCATGAGGTCTTTCCCATGAGAGACCTACTCCTTCCTCCTTCCTGTTTGCAGGGCTGGGAATACTCTGATTAGAGTCTCTGTTCTGGCATTTCAGCACTTCTGAACCCCACAGGAACATGAAAGAGCTGAGGCAGACACAAACAATGGGAAAGAAAGGGAGAGGAAAGCATTAATCCTTGCTCCCTTGGATTTCAGTGACACAGATTTGCTGAAACACATTCCCTGGAACATACTTTGAGGGCTGGAGCTAATTACATTGATGTGCTGCCAGTCTGGTAATACGTGTGGCCAGCTAAGAATTGATCCACTAAAATTTTTATTAGTGGTAATAAATGCTTGATTTAATCTCACTAGCATCAGTAGTGGAGATACTTATGACAGAATCCACACAATAAGTTATTTGGAGAACTTACTGATTATTGATTACTTATTGGTTATTGATGAGAACTAAACCCCATGCTGCTGTGTGCAGTGCTCCTCTCCCCTGCACCAGTGATCCATTTGTGCCTTTCTTGGCAAAAAGACACAATCCTTCATTTAAGGTTGGGAGCAGAAAGGCACAGACCCCGTGACCCTTGCTGGCCCAGCTCTGCTCCATAGCAGACAAGGTTGGCTTGCTCTCCTGGCACCTCACTCTGATCTGCCTGAGCAGAACTTCTCTCTGCTTCTCCCACCAGTCCTGCTCAGAGTCAGGTTCCAAGCTTATCACTCACCTTTCTTACTGCAGGGTCCTTTGACAGAAAAGCCTGTCCTTCAGCCATACTCCCAACTTCTCTGAACTCATTCTCCTTGTTGTTCCTATTGTTTGATGACTTCCTGAGCCCCACCATCGGCTGGCTCTTTCCTGATTCCGGGTATCTCTCATTTCCTGCAATGAAATGCAAGGACTTATTCCTTAGCAGTGTCCTGGTAGGGTGGCCTCTGGGCAGTGCTGGCAGCAAGTTATGACTTCAGATGGGATGAGAACCCTAAGGATTTCAAGACGGGATAACACCCCATGTGATCCCAAAGGCTCTGACTCAATCCTGCAATGAAGTTGTTCCGTGTTTCACCAGGTATGAGAAACAAGCTGAAATCCAAGGTTTGAAATAAACTGATCAGCCTCATTTAACGAGCTGTTTCACATCTGACAGACTTTTCATCTGGTTTTATCATCAGTAGGCTGAGCCCTGTGTTTCTCAGCCTTCTGGAAAAGTTGGTCTCTGGATCCAAGCTTTGCAGATGCGGCTTATTTCCACTTGGTCTATTTAATATTCCTCTAGGAATGTGTTCTGTGCCTACTTGAGAGGGCAGAAGACTAAAAACAGGCATAAGGCTTTCCATCTTAGATCAAATCCTACCTTGCTGGGGTGGAGGAGGGCTCCACTAATGGTCCCATTCAGGCATACAAAGTTTCCAAAAGGCTTATTTTATAATTAATTTGTCCTAATCTTTACAGCCACAGCTGCAAGGCAAAAATCCCCGATTCACACACATGAAGCAGCCAGTGTTAAAATCCTAGGTATAACAGAGCATTTTAAATTGCTTCTCTTGGATTTCAGCTAGGGTTTATTTCTACTAAAACCTTTCTCTGTTCCCAACTATCTTTCCTAGGGAAAAGAAAGTGTCTGGGCAGCTTGTTTGACGAAGTGGTGGCAAATGGGAGGGCAGGTTAGAGGTATTTGAACTCACCATTGCAGCTGCTCAGCTTCTCTGTATTCACTCCTATTTCTGGGATGATGGAAAGATCAGAAGGGTTTCCAGTCTGAACCAAGAGGCTGTGAGGTCTGATCTTCCCAGCAAAACTTTTTTTGGTATCTTGATATGAGTTAAGGAAGATACTGGCAGCTCCACAGGAGCAATGCTGCAGAATGTATTCCTGTACCAGACAAAAAGAAAGTATACAGGCTCCCAAGCTGCAACAGCCCGAGGTAATGGGTGGTTTGACACTACAGAGAAATTGTAAACATTCCAGCCCAGGGACGTCCATCCTTGTCCTAAGACCCACTAGAACTCAGACAAATTATTTAATTCTCTTGAAGGCTGAACAGCCTGCACTTAATAATAAAGAGCTTTCATGGCTTCATTGGCATTTAACTTAAATTGCCTGATACTCAGCATCTTTTCAGTTTGTTTCCCAGAAGGAATTAAATATAAGTTTCTAAACAGCTGCTCAGCTAAGGCATTAGTGTAAATAAACAGATCAGTTATAACAGTGACTCATACTTTAAGATGTTATTTGTTTTGGAGCATGCACAGACAACAATATCTTGTATTTTTATTGATGGGATGCCACAGTTTTCTTGTGTGTTACCAGCTAGATGGACTGTATGTGGTACTTCAGTCAGTGTACTTGTGCTGTTGCTGGTGGGGTGAGGAAGGGGAGATTTTCTACCTTGCACAACCATGTTGCAGAAGAATTTAGTGGGGTAGGAAGGAAGGAGAGTTTTATCGAGCTGAAGCAGAAAGGGAATCAAATCGTTTACTGGTGTTGGAACCAGGACAGGCCAACACCAGTTTAGCACCTCTGGAGACCCCCAGGCAACTGACAGTTTCAATGTCACTTCTCATCTGGATATGTTGCAAAAGCAGTGTGGCACTTTGCATTACCTATACCTTTGAGAGATACTTAGCAAATCTGATGAAAGATGCTGTTTTTGGCCCATGGTATAGATTTCTCTGTAAAGCTGCTGCACTGTGGAGCAGCAGTGTTCCCTTTGTGTCCCAGGATCAAAGCCATCATTTCAGTGGTGATGTCTGTGCAACCTCTCAAGAACAGCATAGCAAGCATCGGTTATCTACAATCTTCATGATCAGCTCTTAATACTGTGCTAGCCTCATGTTTTGGGGGTTGTGTCTCCCTAGCAAAGTCTGGGACATGGAAACCTTTCCATGCGTGTAGTCGACATGGAGAGTGAACATGGCTTGTAAAGGAGCCATTGGATGCCCTCCAAATTGTGGACGGCAATCTTCACGTTTCATGGCAAGGGGGGTAGCAGTGTTCCTCTTCAATTCAGAGGGGCTATGACTGAAGAACAAAATGCTGGAGAGCTGCTCAAATATAGGAGATGCAGGTACCACAGGATACCTGAGAATGTCCAGTTTTGAAGACCATGCTGCAAGCACTGAATGTTACATCTAAGGATCCAATTCCCCACTGAACAGTATGAGACAAATGCATCTGAGAAGACACTGCTGAGAGACCTTCAGAAGTACCAAAAAGATCAAAGTTTCAAATATTTAAATGAAAGCACAGTGCCTTTCATTTCAGTGGGAGCTGGGGAGGGGGCACATACACCAGATGAGTTTGCAGCTTGGAAGAGTTACTTTGAGCAATGACTCACAGTTGTAAAGCTTCAGGAAATGTGTTAACAATTCCCAGGCTCTATGTAGGAGGCTGCATTCCTCTGAGTGTGAGAGATGGGTACATGGAAATGACAAGCTACTCTGCTTTGCAATCTGACTCAGAACTTGGCTTTGGCTCTGAGGAGGAGTCAGTCACCTACTGCAGATCCAGTCCCAGCAGGTGGGGGAGCAGCACCAGGGGAACAATGACGCTATCGGGGAGAATAAAAGACTCTCCACACCACAGCTGCGAAGAAATAGCTGAGTACAATAAACCCTCTCTGTTCCTTTGGGGAGTGTTAAAATAAGCAAAAAGGCAGGGAAGAAAAAAAGATGGAAATCTGGTGTCATGACTGAAGAAGAGGTGGGGTAGAGCTTAATAAAATATGCAGGGGCTAAAAAATGCTGATGGAAATGCTAGGAAGACCCTGAAATTATCTGCAAATTTCAGTCAAATTTTCCAGCTAGCTCTGTCTGATAAAAATGACAAAAGGGAACACTGAAATGGTTTAATGTCAGAGATTCTTCATCTGGCAGCTCAGGAGCATCAAAAGGGGGAAAAAAGCATGGAGCTGGGTCATGGTATCACTGCTTCTCTTTCCCCTTGTGTCTGTTTTGTGAAAAATTCTGGGATTTTGACAGTTTGAAACCAGAAGGAAATGAAAGATCTTATAATTCAAAACATCATTGCTAAGGAGCTCTGTGGATTTTGTTTTGATAGCATTGAGGAGAGGAGATGTGCTCTTGGGAAGTTTACAACTATAGAGAAGAAAAAATTACTGACTTAGAGTAGACCATTGCATGAGGTGAGAAGGGTGCTTTTTAACTCAACAGAAGCAAGTACATTTGGGAAACAAAACTGAAGTGCCGAAACTCAAGCCCAGCCTCAGGAAACTAAACTCATTGTGATGGGTGAGGCCTCCCTGAAGACCAGAGTACCCAGCTCAGGTGGGTGTTGGATGTGGTAAATTGGCATCTTCCTGCACACAGAACTTCCTGTTTGGGCCTTGAGTTTATTATTTAAGATGTATTACTCTATTACTTAATGGAAGATACTATGGTGTCTGCTTACCTCTTTTATCTGACTCATCTTCTGCTCTTTCTGCAAGCTGCACACTTGTTTTTGGAGACGTAGGTTGTGCTCCTGAAGCTGCCCAATCTTCTCAATCAGTTGGCAGATGTGTTCTAGGTATCCCAGACCAGATCCCAGGGCTTTGCTGTTACTTTGGTTCACCTGAAATGACAATGCATCTTGGACCACGGAGGAACAACAGAGCAATTCTTACTAGGAGCTGAGAGTCCTGCACACGTCTTACAGTCACATCCTGTGATAAAGTCAGGCTTCCTCTTACAAGGGGCTTTGGTCTTACCCCAGATTTGAGCTTACAGCATCACTTGCTGAAGCTCTTTTCTGGATTACTCAGCAGTTTCCACTGTCAGAGGGATTCTTCTGACTGATCACAGGCTGATGCAGAGGAAAACCTCATGACAGCCTATTTCTAGTTCCATCTCCCAGGCTAATTTTTTGTCTTTTACTGGCCATAGAAGCTTTACAAACAAATATTTTGTTTCTCAGTGCAAGTCACACTTATGTGTACTGAAGCTGGGCTTGGCTCCTACCCAAAGGCACGTATCTACAGGTTGCATTGATTTGCTGAGTTGTGACCAACTTGGAGGTACACTTTGTCTGCTGTACTCTGGCCCTCATCACTGGTGTGTCTGAGAGAAACATTCTTGAATCAAGCTCCCAAAGTGAAAGAACATCTTTCCACTAGTCTTTAGTAGATCTCAGCTTACATTCCTGCTGCTACTTTCTCAGTCTTGAAGAGATGCCTGAAGAAGGTTTGCAGGATGAACTTTGCAGTCTGGCTGTGGAAGGATAATCTCTACCACCGATTTCTCTTCACCCAGGACCTGTCAGAGTCTCACTGCTGCTCAGCCGAGGGCAGTGCTGGAGATAAAGAGTAATTCTATGGCAGAAGAAAACCAGCAATGCTTCCCAGCCTCCTGCTCTGCACCTCTCCATTTCTGGTGCCAGGGCTTCCCTGTGCACAGCAAGTGTTGTCCCTGTGCCATGGTCAGACTGTGCTGAACGTGCTGCTCACAAACATATGCAGGGGCTCACTTCCACCTTGGCACTCCCTCTGATGTGCGTGTGATATCAGTGAGTAAAATAAGCCTCGATCTTTACAAAAGCTGTGCTCTAAGTTTATCTTACTTCAAAAAATAAGTTCCCTCTACAAAAGCAGGAAGCTTACTCTGTCTCCTTTCCCACAACAATCTACATTTTTGGGGAAATGCCAGCCCTGAGACTCTTCCTGTCTTTTCATTATGTCAGAAAGCTCATGGTGTGTTCAAAAATAATCAACATTAGGATTTACTTCTTTTTAAACAAATGATGATACAACGTTATTTATAAACAGGTATTATTAAATCCAGATGCTTTTGTGTCTGAAGCTGGGACAGAGGTTGTTGACTCCAAGTCAAGCAGTCATTTATTTCATGACTTTTATTTTCCTCTCAGGCAGAGCATGCAAGAAGTGGTGGCAAGACAAAAGTTACTCAGCCATAAAACTGAGTATTTACTGTGGCTGTGCAATGGGAAGAGGCACAGCCCCAGGACCCAAAGGTAGAACAAAGCCTATGTGGTATCTAGTGGGAAAAGCTTGAATCAAAAGCACTATAACCAGCGTATCTAAAAGCAACTAGGGATGTGGGGTACCCAGCTCCAGAAGCATAATTTTCAGAAAGTACATGGGTATCAGCTTCTGAAAATTTGGCCATTTTGAGCTGTCCCAAAATGAACAGTCATTTTTTGTACACTGTTCCAATGGATAGTCAGAAGTTCCTTATTATCCCTGAAAATAGAGACTTTCTGCAACATTGTACCCTCTTTTTGGAAATCTAGCAACTCCCCTTCCTGCCAGTATGCTACTGCATGACTGCTGGCGTGTCTGTACTGCCCTAAGGAGACACTGAGCCAAATCCAACCTGTTCCTGCAGTGGAAACACAAGGGGAGGCTACAAGGGACAGACAAGGTCTTAGAGAATAGGAAACAGTAAACATTTGGCTCTAACTTAGATTGGAGAAAAATGTAATTGGAGAAAAAGAATGAAGCATTTTATTGCGACCTCTTTCACTTAGAGATCCTCTTTTTGCTCCATATTAGTCCTATGCTTAATGTTGTACAGTGCTGCTTCATGTCTGTGGCTGCTGGGTTTGTAGGGCAATATGGGCAGGGGGAGGAGAGAAGAAGGTCCTGTTTTTCCATGCTCCGTATCTAGGGCTGAAGTCACTGGAAAGCAAAAGTGTGTTTGGGATGGGCATGGAAAAAACCTGGATTTTAGCAAAATTTAATCTCTAACTCCTGAGAGTAAATACAGGTGCCCAAAAAAAGAGAGGGAAAGGGTATAGAGTAATTGCTCCAGGTCTTGGGGCAAGATCTTGGATCTACCCCTGTAGAGGACGTAAACCAGACTGAGGGTTGGACTCAATATGCTGAAGATCCCTGTTTCAGAGCCAGCCTTCAGAGGCTGCTTAGGGCAGTTTGGGCTATTTACTAGCAAATATATCTGCATTTTATTGAAGTGATCTCAGAAAGCACAAATCAGGCAGAGCCTCCAGTGCTTCTACATTTCTGCGGGGCCAGCCTCCTCTGTGGTCAGAATGCAATGGTAAAAACTTTTAGGGGTGTGCTTCAACCTGCCACAGGGCTGGAAAGCATTTGGATTGCTCAGATACAGCAGGTGTTCTATACAGAATATTTGTGTAATTTAGCTGGTTGCCCCCAAAACAATTGCACAGAGAGGGTCTCTCTAGGAACTTTTCAAAAACTGTTTTTTCATAGACTGGAAATTCCTAAAGACCACTAGCTATCTTTTGGTGGGGTCAAGTGCAGCATAGACTCTGGTCTGTCATGTTCTGGTCTAAATATTTTCCTTTCAGCATCTGTGAGACAGTTTTATGCAAGTAGTGAAGAGTCAGCAACCACAGGAAAACTGCAAATATTTTCCAGAATGTCTATTCCATTCTCTCTTCTCTCAGTTGAAGCTTCATGACTGAAATTTGTCCTACTCTCCACATGGTAATTGTCAAATAGTGTTGGAACAAAAGCTGTGTGCCTATTTTTGAGATGATAAAGCCTATGGAGAAGGAAAAATATCTTTCCTACTTTTCTGTAAGGTGAAGATGTGGAGGATCATAAAGACACAATTTATGTATCAAATGGTTAAAGCTTCTCTAGGAAAGTAAGAACATAATGTATAAATACGTGCCAGATTTTGCTTTTAGGCACAAGACTGAGCCAGACCCTCATCTGGAAGAAATGGAGTTAAAGGCTCACAGGTATGCTATGCTGAGTTACTCATATTACATTTTTTTGACCCTGAAGAGTTAAGGTGCACTACATTGACTGTACACCTCTGTAACCAAAGAGGGATCTCTGCCCTTGTCAGCACTCACCTGTCTAAGTTTTGGGTACAGGTTTTCAGCATGTGTGTCCCTGGCAATAAACCATGACAGTTGTGCTGGCCCACAGATTTCTTAGGAAGCTTAAAAATACAGGACCAGCATCTGCCCTGCAAGCTTTGGCTTCTCTAGAGCCTCTGGACAATATTTTGACGGGTGTAAATCACACCTTTTCCTCTGTGGCTACCCAGCTCACAGAGGTGGAGGCCTGTGCTCTTGTTTCTGGGGATCATTGTGCTCACTGCAGCATCTGATCACTATGAAGATTTGAAGTTCAGTGGGAGCTGCAAGAATGAGAGTTGCTTTTAAGTCTCTTGTCCAACTGGTGTACAATCAAAGTCTGCATGTCTGATCATCTCGTCAGCACTCTGTCCAGCCTCATTTCAGCTATTATCTGTTACGTGGATGCAGATGATGTGCTTTTCTACAATTGGGCTCAATGGAGAACTGTCCTGGACTGGATCTGGCAGCAGGAGCTGAAGAAGACGGGCAGTTTGCAGGAGAAGCTTTTCTTCATTCAGACAAATGCTCACTGATATATCTTGCATTTCCTTAGGTTTCTGTGCTTCACACAATGCTCTTCACCTTTCTCGTGGATAGTTTTGGGTTATACTATGCTCCATCCTGCCATACATCCCTCACTGAGTGCTCTTGCCATGTGAGCATGTCCACTACAGGCAGCACGGTCACTGCGCCACCCGACAGGGAATGCAATTACAAACCTCCCGTCCCGGGCTCAGGGCAACCAGTCAGAGACGCCACGGGCTGAGCGGGAAGCATTTGTCACTGCAGGCTGACAGCACCGAAAGGCTTGTGAATAACAGGAAAGAGAGGGATCGTGCTGTGTATTTCTGACGGCTCCACCCTGCTGTCCAGGAGGGGCTGTGCTTGCTGATAGCTTTTGGTTTCCTCTGAGGGGCACGCACAGGCTAGGGGGCTGACCATCACAGGTAGCCCTATCCTTCCCCTGAACTGTACCACCCTGTAGAGAAACATTTTGACTGCTTTGGCCCAGGATAAATAGCACTTCATGAATAATGATTTTTTTTTTTTTTTTTCATTTAATGACGACAGTGCTCCCATCGTTTCTCTTCTTCTAGGAATATGGGCTGGGCTGACTTTAAATGTAAACCTGATGGAGTGTGAGGAAGTGTTTGTAAAGTAAAAGCATCAAAAGCTATGTATCTTCAAACTTCGAGCTTAAAAGGAAATGCTTTTATTTAGGCTTCAAAGTTCTTTCTCTTGTTGTTTGACAGCTTCCATTTTCTTTCATCTTTCAAGAGGTAGGCAAATTTCAAAATAACAACAGTTCAAAACAAAAGATCAGAAAGCTTTGTCTAAAAATGCCGGACTGAAATGATTTGATGTATATTTTCAGCCAAAGCCATTCACAACTGAATCCAAATGGTCAAAACATTTGGTCATTTCCAGTCTCTCTTTTTTAGCATTTTCCTTCCTGTTCTCTTGGAAGTGGCCTCAGCAGTGAGGGATGGTCAGGAGGGCATCAAGGGACAACTTCATCCAGAGACTGAATCCTTGTTTGGGTGTGGTGAGCCATTAAGCACAGTTGGCAACACTGCAACAGCCAGCTGGGCTGGGGAAACTCAGCTGCTCTTCTATCACTTGAAAGTTCCCAAAACCATCAACAAAACTGAGATGGTGTTACCTATAATTAAATAATGCTCTCATTGAGCATTAATTATAAGTTACTCTTGCATTTCAATCAACATTAATTTAATGCAGCAGGAATTGATTTGATGGAGCAGTTTGGTATGCCATGTCCTTGCCAAGCAGGGACATAACTGTGCTGGCCTGCGTTCTTTCAGAGAACACTAATTCATTTCCAGGGACATAGGAGTCCCTCAGAAGACAACAGGCCATTGGTTTCTAGGTACCATTTTGTGTCTTGGACAGGTTACAGGCAAATGTGAAAACCACAGGGAAAGCCTAGAGCAGAGCCTCAGGTGGAATGAACTAAGATGCATCTGTCAGCTGTATGGTCAGATGATCATCTGGACCTCACTTCTGAACGGGTCTTTGTTGTATGGCAGGGAAGACAGGTCAGCCTGGTGTAAGTTTGGTGAGGGCAGAAGGCTCCATCTGCCAGAGGCTGTCCTGGTGCTCTGAGACACACAGCAGCAGCTGCTGCAGGGTTGCGCAGCAGCACGTGGGCATTTCTTGTCCCAGTCAACTTCGGTGCTACCTGGCATCCCAGCAGTTTGAGGAGTGCTGCTCTTGAGATACAGCAGCCTGGAGGTGTACTGTGAAGAGGGGCAAACTTCCCCAGCATCTAGGTCACAGCTGTATTTACACAGCTCAAAAAACAAAGAAAAGCGCTCTAGGGCACAGAGCTTTAGCACTCAGCCAGTGAGGATATTAAAAAGGAGGGGAGATAAGCCACCAAGAGCTTCATTTCCTCTTCAGCTTCTTTCTAATTTATTCTCTTGTTTATTTAAATGCTTTGCTTTGGGAAACTGAGGCTCCATTTCACCAAGGATTTAAAGGAATTTCACGGGGCATACAGAGCTGTCAGACAAAACCAAATCTGGCTGCAAATTCCTCAGAGTGCAACAGAGAATTTAGGTAACTCCTTATGGTCAGATTCTGCTGCTCTCATCCTTTCTTGAACTCTCTGCCGAATGGCCAGGTCTGTGCAAAATAGATATCTGTCTTCTGCCATGTGTGAGGTAGCTCTGGGGAGGAAAACACTGCCCAGATGAATTGTGTGTTGCTTGTACTGCCTTGATATGCAACGTTTACAGAGATGGGACATCTCTGACCTCCCTCACTACTCAAGAGGGTTTGGCATGCTGGAGAGGAAGTCCAGTACCCAATTGCTGACGGCAGCGAGGTCATGGTTAAATTACTTGCACAGCACACATCACTTGCCACTTGGCTTCCTCCCACCCATCTCCAATTCCAATTCAACACTATTACCACAATGAACATCCCCCCAAAAAATCCCTGCTAGGCACCATTTGATGCTTTTGTGTGTTTGTGACCCTTTTCACCTAGTCTGCCTTTCTCCTGTCTCTTTGCCCATGGGGCTCTTTGGTCTGTCTCTCTCTCAAGAATCAGCTCCCCACTGAGATCTTTGCTTTGCTGGTTCCTGTAACCCACTGCAGTGTGCAGGCAAGGCAGCGATCTTCAGCGCATGAGGCTTCAGGCAAAGAACTGGGGGGAGCGCTTACCAGCACCTGCTATGGGAGAAGGTGCACAGGAGGGTTTTTTGTTCTCTTGTCAGTGGCACAGGGTACACAGCAAGGGGAAAGAGAGGGAGCAGGGAGTGGGACAACCTGCTGAAATTAGGTCTTTGCAGTTTGGTCCATCACAGCTATGCAGGCAAGTTAAAATGGCATCTCCAACTCCAGCCCGACAAAAATCAGAATTTGTGAATTAGCTCCCTGCTCATGCATTTTTTGAGACAGTGACTCAACAGGACACAACAAACCTGGATAGAAATTAATTAATTCCTTAGACAAGTTCTTTACAAGTTTCAGTGCCCCAAAATCAAGCCAGGAATAACCTGATCTTGAAAATAAATCTATGTTCTGACCCCCACTCTGTGTATCAGAGGATGACAACTAACTTCATATTCTTCATTTTGAGACCAGAATCAAGTCTGTCTTCTCATCTAGGGCTTTTAGAAACACCAGATCTCATTTGTCATCCTTACCTAGACCTGATATTTATGAGTTAATTCAGAATTTTACTGGTATGAAAAGAGATCATAAAAATCAATTACCATTTTTACTGCTTACAAGCTTCAGGGGAGATATTCTAAACTCACTCAGACATGTCCAGTTTGTGACAAACAGGACTTGAACACTGACTGGGGTGTTTGGACCGGCCTAGATTTAATATTCAGTTTAGGTGTTTCTCACCTCGCTCAGTCTACAGCATTCATCCATGTATTCATCCAGGCTGTCACTTGTGGGGTACTTCTTCAGCTGATGTTCATGAATCTGAAGGTCTTGCATGCTGCCAAAATTCTCCGGGAAATTGTCATCAATTGTCTTTGGCTGTTCTATGGGACCTGGGGTGGAAAGAGGGCTTTTCCTGGAAAGGTCCATCTCTGGGGTAGGTTCCTTTTCCAGAGACTGCTTGTCACCCTGGTCAAAATGTTCATCAGGACTTTCTTCCTGAGGGACATTGAAGTCTTCAAGGAAAGCTGTAGGATCCTGCACAGCATCTGCCTCCTGACTGTAGTAATCAGCTTGCTTTTTGCTCTCTGGATCTTGGAGGCTAACTTTTCTGGCACGTTCTTTACATGTTCTCATTAACTGATGGTCAATTTCTGGAGAAGAAGAGGTGCTAAGCACACCCGAGTCACAAAATGAGTCTCTGCTGTGAAGCACAAAGCTCTTCTCCGAGCCTGTTGGCGTTGATGGAGAATTAGCACCACTCGGCAGCTCAACCCCCGAGTCCTCAGATTCAAATTTGGAGAATCTGTGGTGCCGGCACTTGGACTCGAAGGCGCTGAGGTCAGGCAGGGTGGCTACACAGTCGCTGCTTGCTGGGCCATCTGCATAATCTGGATCTGCTAGTGTGGCTGCTGCATCTGGACTTCCCAGGCGGTCTGGTGGGAGACCGGCACCGGGAAGATGGGACTCCTCTGTGCAGGCTGTGTCAGCTGGAGCCTCTGGGATTAACCCTGGGTTTTGAATTCCTTCATTGCTCAGTATCTTCATGTGTGTTAGCACGACTTTGTCCTCAGCAGGTGGGCTCTTCTTACCTGCTGAAAAGAAAACAAGTAGAAGGTCACAGGAGGCTACAAAACTCAGTGTCTAATGCATCCCCTGAGGGATGTGGAATGTAAAACTGCCTATACCAAGGCGGTAGAGGGGGACAGCCCTAATTTGTTTTTCTTGGGCTATATGAAGCTTTCTTGTCGGCTTTGGTGCAACAAAAGTCTTGTGTTTCACAGCCTCAGAGTCCTCCAGGGGGGCTCATAAAAGCACAATTCTGATTTGATAAGTAGAAAACAACATACATAGGCAGGTGATTTTTTAGTAATTATCTGCATATCGATGGAGAGATGTACATGTTCTTTTATCCTGACAGACATCAATTTAAGGCTCAAATATTTTTTCTGATTAAATATATTCTGAACCATCAGAAAAAAAAGAGTAAAATGAAATCAGTTTTCCCACAGGCTTAAGTAAATTTTGGGTTGCAACAAGCAATTTGCAAACTCTCTGGTATTTTCTGCAGTATTCTCTGCTCACATACAGGTGATGAAAATCAAGTTCTGATAAGAAAAGCAAATGTAAAACGCTCTGTAGATCTTTTTCATTCCCTGTATGGTTTTAGCTATGAAGTAATGTCTTTAAGTGAACTCCTACCATATTTGTAAAGACAAAGGAGATGAGGGCAGCCTTGTTCAAAAGCTTTTGCACATGGACAAAGAAGACTTGTTTTCAAGTCACAATTATTTTACACAGTAATGTGATAGAACAGTCTCTGGATGAAAGGCTGATCCTCAGGAGTCAAAAATCTGCCCTGGGTTTTTCTTACTGTTTTTCTGAATATAATATTTCATAGTGCAAACTTCTGGATCACTATGGTATGAGAGCCAGTGTGAAAGTTCTGCATTCACCTTTTTGCAAACTGGAAATCTCAGCTCCAAGTACATGTTTGTGGATTTGGAATGAAGAATTGATGCAGAACAAAACTTGAGTTTCTCTGGTATCTTTTTCTTTAGTGCCCAATCGAGAGTGCCTCAGAGGGCTACAGTGCATACACTTTTCTGGATGTCTTACTTTCGACTTCATTTCCCTCGCCTCTTTCTTTTTTTGCCTGAATCAGACCAGCAGCACCTTCACAAACTCATCCCCAGTAATGGAAACGTCCCTAGGTAGGCAGGAAAGCCTGGGCAGTGGACCGGGAGAGCTCTGCTGTGCAGTTGTCCTTTGTGGTAACCCAGAAAGCTCCCTGTTTCAGAAATAACCCATCTTCCAGCTTCATCTCCTCCAGCTTGCTTTCTGCAAGGTACTTAGACAGGGGAAACCTTTACTCATTAAGGCCAAGCTAATACCTGCATGGATCGTTTTCTACTTCATTTGAACTCCCTTCATTTGATCTTGACAATTTCCTGGGATGCCATTGAAACATGCCCTTTGCTGTCCATAGATACCCACTGATTTAATATTTTACACTGGATTTTCATAAAGGGCAGTCAGTGATAAATAATCTGATGGGTTTTTTGTGGCACATAGTGCTAATACCCCATATATAAGATTTGTTTATCATATGCAGAATTGCACTGCCTCCCTTAGCAGGATTCACAGGTATCTTCTCAGTGCAAAGAGCCATGTTTGGGACAGTCAGTGCCAGACCTCAGCAATACAACACCAGGATGTTGCTGTGGTGGGGGACAAGAAAAATACATTACCCAGGAAAGGTCATCAGGAGCTGCTGATGCCTGCGGGGCTCTGTTGTTATTCTTCCACTTTTGGGATATGCATGAAGGACTCGGAACTGAGGACAAGGAATAGGGTGACTGGTTTGCAGCTTCTCATATAGCAAAACATCAGCAGTAAGAGTGAGCTGGGTGCCTGGTCTTGGGAGGAGGAGGTAGAACTGAGTCACTTTGATTTGGAGTCAAGAGGATCTACCCGCTAAGCTGCAAACATCTCTTGGCAGCCAGAGACAAAATGTTGTATCTGCATGAAAAATGTAAGGCTTACAGGCTCTTCTGATGGCATCACTACCCCAGCCGGCCAACAAAACCACAGCGAGTCAGGAGGAGAGCAGTTGCATTCCTCCAATTACTTTTAAGAACAAACCATATACCTGTCACTCTTACCAGGAATTACTACATGCAATGGCAGTTTTTTCCCACAGACTGATTGCTCTGACTTATTAATCATGCCATGCTTTCCTTTGACTGGAGATTCTCTCACTTCTTTCAATCTGCCCCTGTTTTTTCCTGCTTAACTGGTTTCACCCTGGTCTACACAAATATTGCTTTGTCTAAAATCAGGAAGCAGCATATTAAAATGAGGTCTTGCTACTTAGAGAAGGAGATGTCAAATGCTTTACTGCGTATCTTTTAGGACTACAAAAGCTGCAATGTGAACAAGAAGTTTTGGCTGGAGTAGAAAAAATTAGAAAATAAGATGAAATCTTTGACCCTCTGTGGGATGGCCGCCTTGATGCCAACAACAGCTCTTTGCTCTCCCCTTACTGTGGTCACTATTTTCGCAATATGTTCCACAAAAATTGTTTCTCTTCTCTAGGCTGCAAACCATTGCTCTCAGCACGGTCAGGTCCTGCAAACCACAGTGTCGGAGCATTTCTGCTTTATTCCTCCAATGCCTTGTGATGAGACAAAATGTTATCATCCCCCTACCACAAGATGAGAATAGTGGCCAAGGACAACAGGATTTTGCAACACACTTAGGCACCTCATCCTCATTCATTCAATAATACTTTCCCGTGGTCAGTGAGGTCATCTATGCACAGCAGAAAGATCTCCAGTGATCAAGGCAATGACCTGAAACTCAAGTTATTCTTGCTGCACCTCACTGACAGACCAGTCTCTCTTCTTCCTCCCTGTTAACTGGATTATAGAATCTAAACCATGGGGCTTCCAACAAGCAGATTGTTCTGCTTGTTGGAAGACTGCTACAGATCTCAAAAGAGGCATACAGAACTAATCAGCTCTTTCAAGCATATTGCTAACAAACACGAGAATGGTGCAATTAAAGCTCATTTGCGCAGTTGAGGGGGAAAAAAAAAAACAAAACAAAACAAAAACGCCACCCAGACCCTTAGCTGCTATAAATTAACTCATTTCCAGGGCCCTTAACAGAACCGTGTCAGCTAATTTTGGCTGAGGGCTTGGCCTGTAAGTGCTTTGTTCAGCAATACCACCGGCCCTGAGTAAATCAAGGAAGGGAGATAACTGCTGCCTGGCACCGGAGGGGTGTGCTGCAGGGGTATGGCTGCAAACAATCCTGCACAGGGGCTTCTGAAAGGAGGTGTGAAGAACTTCAGAGAGCTGAACGGTGGCATTAACAATGGTAAGATGTATTTACTTGTGCTGGAGGCCAGCCAGGTTTGACACTGCTGTTCCTGGGAATTTAGCCAAGTTTTTTGTTGTTGTTTTTTGTTTCTTTTCCCCTGGACTGGTTTTCCACACCCCCCTGGGGTGGGGGTAAGATAGCAAATGCTGTAGCTTTTAGGAAGCTGGCTGGTATGCTGGTGTGGCAGCCAGAGGAGGAGTGCAGTTTCGTGTGCATGCTCCAGAATCAGTACAGGTTCCTGAAGAATCTTCAGTATGTGTGCCCAGGCCAAACATTGTCTCAGGGTAGCTTGTGCTACTTGCCTAGTAGCCCAGTAGCCCTTTCAAAGAGTGATATGGCTCTGTAATCATCCTAGAGGGTTCCCTGGACTGAAATCCATGCCCGTAACTGGTGGTAAGTGATCATGTGTAGCCTTGGGAAGCTGCGTTTCCTGTGCCTGTAAAGCTGGAGAATCGGACTGCTTCCCAACTCACAAGGAGGTGGTGACAGTGATCTAGCTACTACCTGTGGGTAATTGGTAGGGAGTGAAAGGAACGGATGTGATCCATCGAAGTCTCTAGAACTTTGCTCTACATCATGTTTGAATTGCTTTCTTGGATACTTTTATGTTGCAGTTAGCAGACCCTAACAGAGAAACAAATCTTTCAAAGGTAAATACCCTCCCATCAGCTCCTGTCCAGTTGGAGGCTTCCCTTTCTTGGGACTTTTAAGTCCAAGTTATTTTTCCAGTTGTACAATAACTAGTAGCTCCAAGGACTCAGCCTAATGTATTAGTACAGAGATCTCTGACCAGGAGAAGGAGGGCAGATACCTAAACATAAAATCATTTTCAAGCAATTTCTTTATCCCAAGTAAGTTGTATACATGAGATGAACTCAAATAACTGCCCAGGAAAAACTCCTACGCATTTCCAGTCTTGCTCAAGCCCAATTCCTGCAAAAGCTCCCACCTTTTCAGTAAACCAAGCCAAAGTCTATATCCAAATCTCTGCGCTCCAAAGTACTGAAACCCCTGTTTGATTTTTTTTTTTTTTTTTAAATCTCCGCCTGTGGCACAAAGCTGTGTTTCGCTGGCAAATCCTTCAGTGCAAGACCTGTTAAGCTCTGCTACATCCCTGAGAGGGTCCGTGGCCCCTGATGCACTGGCTTAAGTATCATAGCACATGGTTTTCTGATGTATGCAACTAATAGAAGCACTGGTGGACAGGAAGAAGCCAGGCTGGCAGTGGAATGAGTGCTTCAACTGGCAGTGGAGAGCCATACCATACCAGCATTGCCCTTTGCTGTTCTCTTCCCTTCCAGTCTCTGCCCACCTGTCTTCTCAAAATGTTCATCCTGATTTTTAGGCTACTTGGCTTGGGGAGATTCTCTGTTAAACATGACACAACTGGAGCCAAAGCTTTGCTTGTCTCCATCTGCCACTGTCTAGCAGAGCTAGAGCCATGGCAGCCTTCTGCTTGCCTCTAGAACTGCTGCAAGGTCCATGTGCAGAGCGAACCAAACCACGCTGGGTGGTGCTGGCAGGCTTGTGCAGGATGAACGGCCCAGAGATACTCAGAGAATCTATTCCTCTCCCTGCTACCGTGTGCCACACATGCCACAAGACATGCAACATCCTACACACTGCAGTTCATAAAGCCAGTACTTTCCAACTTTACTGGGCCACCAAAAATAAAGGGCATCACCAATGACTTGAGTTGCTGGAGTAACAGGGACTTTCCACAGCTGCCCTGCAAACGAAGACCAAAGTCAAACCACAGCACTCCTACCAATCTGCTTAGCCCCGAGTACAGGAGTAAAGTGCATGTGCAAATCTAGAAAAGGTTTTTCAGCATCCTACAGAGGACACAGCCAGCTCAGTAACTCCTCTCTGGCTCCAGCTGCGGCAAGGATTAAACCCTGTCATGGGTTCTGTGATGAGGCTGCGGCCTCCAAGTAAGAGAGTAACAGATGATTGTCGCTTTTTGAAGAATCATTAGATAGCAGTGAGTAGTGCACTGGAGTCAAACTCATGACCTAGAAATGAAAGGCTGCCTCTCCCATTCAGACCTTGCATTCCCTCATTTTCCTTCCTTCCCTTACAAAAAGACTCCCTTAGTCACTGTGCCACATTCTCTAGCCCTGCTGGCAGGACGGCTCAGGTGGTATTTCCCTTTCATTTCGAAGAGGTGTTTTTTTTTCTCACCAATGATGAGGTCTCAATTTCCCAGCATTTAAGAGAGAAGGGGTCACTTCCTTTCTGAAACAATAGGCATTTTTTGCTGATGACTTTTCCCCCATGTGTGCTGAAGGGTGGGGCTGGGCGCTGGGGAGGTGCTGGCACCTCCTCAGCAGCCCCCAGGCAGGGCAGGCTGCGGGAGCCGTGTCACCTCCCCGGCTGGGAAAGAGCTGTCCCTAGCGCAGCCCTGTGGGCAGGCGTTCCACAGACAGGACCTCAGTGCTCGCAAGAATTGAATTACTCTTACGCTTCCAAAAACCCCAAACCAACCCAACAAACAAAAAGAGTCCCCACCCCAATAAATGAGTAATCACTACCAACCCTCTGTGAGAAAAATCCATCTCCGCACAGCTTTGCCATGGATTTCCACGGGGTGGGGGATCTCCCGACTATCTGGTACTTTACTGGACTGTTGATCCGAGTCCTGGCAATGGCAGAGGTACTACTCGTCACCAAGTCCGCAATCTGCCTTCCCCAATGATTTTCAAGCAGCATGCAGAGCGTGCTGCCACAACTTGGGCTGCCTAATCTGAGCAAGGCTTCTCCCAAATAATTAGGATAATCGTGAGCTGAAACATTTATACAGAAAGTTTATCGCAGGGTCTGTTGTCTTCAGTGCACCAGTTACAGCTTCTATCTACAACAGCAGAAACTTGTGAAGGCTTGAAAATCACTGTCAGAGGAAAGGTCAAGTTTTTTGTTGTTTCATTTTGCTTGGTTTGCTTGCTGTTTTGGTTTTTTTTTTTTTTTTTACTGGAGTTGTGACTGAAAAATTCACATTTGCAAGGGAACGTGCTTCCATGTGATAACAGTACTTGCATGATAGACCCGATTCTCTAAACTTCAATTTATCCAGCTGGAGAAGTGAAATGCACGTGGATTTTAAGAACATACACATACAATTTGATTTGCTTAAAATGTTGAATGCAAAGGAATAGTTATGACAAAGCTGAGATTTCAGAGAGTCCTTGAACAAAAAAAAACAACTTAGATACTTTGGCTCCAAAGTGGTCTCTAGTCTCAGTTAAGCGTGTGAAGCTCCTTAGGATCCTAGTTTGGTAATATAATGTCACCAGAAATGTTTTAGGACCCCACAGCTGCAGCTGGTAATGATAAATCTATATAAAGTAGATGCCGAGGGAAAGATAACAGGGTTCAAGGACTCTGACTGAAGAGACATTCATTGCTTTAGTACCTATGTTTTAGAAAAGAGGAGATAATTATAGCTCTTTTCAAGCATTTGAGGAGGAATGAGAGGGAGATTGATTGATTATTTACTGATTGATATAGTTGGGTGAACTAAAGAGGAAGTGGATTTCCAAGTAGAGAGGCCACTTGACACTTTTACAGCTTGCTCCTAATTCATTCCAAGTGACCTGTGAAGTTTTTGAAACCAAACGACAGGTCTGATAGATTAGTGACCTCTGGCAGAAAGGCCCGGGGCACAGCACGTCCCCTCAGACCACCTGCTTTATCAGTTAATTGTGTAGGCTGGTGGTCACCAGTTTTTGGACCTACACCTGACCCTGCACAATAGCACCAGCTAAAGCACTGTTCCCCCTCATTTCTGCATTTACGCTGCAACTTATTTCTTTGTATCTATGAACCAGTGGGAAAACCCTGGCCAAGGATAATTTTGATGCACAAGGATCAGTGCCCATGTTCTCCCTACTCTGCAAACGACCACTTTGCTTATTTGTGAGATTTTTGTCAGGGAGATGACAGCTGCCACTAAAGGTCTGCAAATCCTTCTCCTTGGAAATTCCCATGTTCCTCCAAGAGAAAGGTTCAAAACCTTAAATATAAAGGTGCTTTCATGAGCAGCCCTGTGTAACAGCAAAAGATTATTTAGCACAGTGATATGTCTGAGCAGAAAATGAAAAAAAATAGAAACAAATATATCACACATTGACAAAAACTGTCTAATTTAGATCTTTTCCTTGTACATCTGATCTGCAGGCTGCCTCATATCACAGAGGATTATTCAGCTAGAAATTAACTAGGAGCCAGGAGGCCCTTTGCAAGGATGGAACATGCCCCCCAGGGATGACAGGTATGTAGTAATTCAGGTTTTATTGCCTATAATAAGCTTGGATAAACAACTGTTCAATAGCCCAAAAGGCCAAGGCCATTTAGACACCAGTGCTTCAACTGAAACCAAAGGAACTCAAGAATTGTATTAGAAAGGTCACTGTTAACCCATTCTTTATGAGCAGTCATCACTGTCCCTTGGTAAAACCCTGGAGAGCTGCTTCCGCTCAAACAAGGTAGCACTGGACAGGTGTAACCATTCTCTGGCATATCTGAAATCTTTTGTAGTTGCAGTGAGAGCAAGAGCCAACAATGCTATTTCTGAATAGAGATGTCATCCAAATGAGGACACACATACTATTTGGTGCCTTTTTCTAGCTGAGATGATTAGAGAGTGCTGTTGCTGTTTCTTATTTGGATAAATTCTAGCTGAAACTCCTTTTGATCCCTCAGTGCTCTGTAGAATAACTGTTACCCCACCAAAGCTTTAACCTACCTCACTAACAATACTGCTGTGTCTGGATGATAAGGGACACTTAAATGTGGAAGAGCTTCCTTTCACCTCCTAACCCTGCTATCAGGTTTGCACTATATATCTTGGAGGAAACAAGTTCATGGACAAATTACATCCAGGGCAAAAAGGAGCGGTTTCCACTATACTGTAAAACACTCCTCAATCACCCTCCATGTCTGACGGGGATGCTGGCATGTTCTCAGAGCAGCATTGCTCTTGAGCCCTTTGTGTCATTGGGTAGCAGTTTCCAAACTGAACCCCGACAGAGCAATGTGCTTCAACTGCCTTGCTGGCAACAGGCAACCTGCTGGGGCAACTCACCGAGGCTCCGGCTCACGCTGAGCTCTAAGTAGCTGCCCCAGACCGGGACAGCTGGGAAGCACAATCCAAGCAGAGAGTACCGGAGTGGATGCCCAACATGTGGCAGCTCTGATGACTCCATGAGAGCAATTGCTGCAGCACTCCAAGGAGGCAAGAGTTTGGCGTAAGGATGGAAAGTCAGGACCCCAGGAGGTATAACCACCCCAAACACATGGGTTTGCAACATTTTTACCGTCCTGCTGTTGCACTGCACGCACTACATTTACACTCTGACAAACCCTGTCTGTAGCCACCTCCGTGCCAAGCAAACCAGCCCAGTGCAGTGATGCCAATGAGACAGAACCTGCCGATCTCGTTTACAGCTGCCACAAGCCAAGCTGAGGGATAAACAGGGATGCTAAGAGAATTCTACTACATGGGGCATGTGATCTCAAAGCCTGCAACTCTGGCTAAGGCATAAAATACAGTGCCCCATTATGACTGAAAAAGGCATACTGAGACCACATAGTTTGTTTGCACAACGGGCTTAAAAAGTTACAGGTGATCAGCTGCAGGACTGTAGCTGCCTTTCCTGCCAGGGTCACCTCATCTGCACAGGGGGGAGCAAGTAAAACACTTCGAACCCGCGACAATCCCTGCTGGATGGAGATACACTAGCCTAGAAAGCGTGCCGATGTCCACTGCCCGCGCCGTGACGGGCGGAGGGCAGCCCCGACCCGCCTCACGGAGGTGGCGGACCCGCGCCGTGCCGGGAGCAGCCGCTCCGCTGGGCGCTGCTCCCTCGGCAGCACGGACCGCTCGGAGCCGCAGTGCTCCCGCCTGCCCCGCACCTCTCTCCCAAGCTTTGCCGCGCTTACCAAGGCGAAATAAGCCCATTTTAAGAGGCGATGAAACCGGTTCCTTGAGCGCGATCTTTGTCCCCGGCGGGCCCGGGGCAGGGGCTGACGGGCCGGAGGCTGAAGCGAGAGGGGCGCGCCTATGGCAGCCTTACCTGCGAGGGGACACAGGCAGCCGGAGAGCAGGGAGCGCAGCATGGGGCCGGGGCGGCAGCGGCGCGGTGCCCGTCCGGCGGGGCCCGGGAGCAGGGCGGGCCGGGATGGGCTTGTCCTAAGTATCGTCTGCGGGGCCGCGGAGGGGAAGGAAGGGGGTGGCGGGGGTGCGGGTTTGGGGAGGCGTTTGCAGCCGCCGGCTGGCCCCGGGGGCGCGGCCGACTCACCTCTCCTCCAGGGCGCTGCCAGGGTGAAGCTCCGATGCCAGCTGAACATCCCGGCGGCGGCAGCCGCCCTCAGGGGCGGGCGGGGCACGGGGACGGGGGTGCCATCGCTGCCGAGCCTCCCCGAGTTGCTGCGCGTCCCCCGGCGGGCGGGTGAGCGGGCCCGGGCTAGGGCATGGCGGGGGCAGCGCGGAGCGGGCAGCGCTGCCGGCGCGGAGGCTGCGGAGCGGCGGGCGGGCGCCCGGCCAGCAGTGACTTATAAAGGGAGCAGCCCAGAGGAATGCATCTCCTGTGGCTGATAAGCCGAGATGACTGGAGGGGTTTGAACTACCTTTGCAACCCCCGGAGAAGAGAGGGGGAGAGAGGAGAAAAAAGGACAGGAGAAAAGAAAAATATTTAAGTGCTTGCGTAATATCAATAAACAACTCCCCTTCTAGTGGTAGGGAAGGCTGGAATGTTTTGGGTGAGGAGGAGAGAGAGTAAAAGAGCAGAATGGCTTTGCTGGTTTTGGGGTTTTTTTTCGTTTCTTTTTTTTTTCTCGTTCTCTATTTAAATTGCATGTTACGTGTTCGTAATGCAAAACTGCCTTGGTTGTCACTGGTGCTGCAGGCTATGGGTGAGAGGGGCGAGAACGAAGTGTCAGAATTACCCTGGGTGCAAGCTCCCATGGGCAGCTTGGCAGTGTCACCCTACTGGAGTGAACTCCAAACCAGATGAAGTGTTCTGGGATGCCCTGCGCATAGTTGAGTCCACTGGTTGAGTGTTATCTTGGGAAACGTGGGAAATTACTCCTAGGCTAGGTTTAAGGAGTACATGTTCCCTACAACAAGCAGCCCCATAATCTGCACAAGGTCTCTGCTTGCTAAGAGAGCACCAGTCCCCGCATTGCTCCCTCATCCAGACTTCTGCTAACATGAGCACTCTCAGGAGAAAATGTGCTACCCCACCGGTTAAACCGGCCTAATTCCATGGACTTCAGCTGTCCATAGGATCAGTGGCCCCAAGGGGATCACAGAGTGGTGCTACAAATGCCATGAGAAAGTGAATGAGAGGGGAGCTGTCAGGGGAGATCAGTCCAGTTGCCCCACTGCTCTGCAGGTGCCAGCCCTCCTGTGCTTCTGCAGCACACACTTCAGGCCAAGTATCAACTAAGGTGAATTCACTTTTTGCTGTAGCAGTCACTGGAGTTTGCTGATTAGCACCAGCCACAATTTAAAGGTAGGTTGTCTAATTGGCCCCTTTTCCCACCACATTGCTCTTGTATTTAATTATTAATTGCTCCCAAATTGTGTCATCCACCAAAAGGCATCTTTTTTTCCTGAGGCTGGGAGGATTTTACTGCTCCCCCCTTGCTTCCCACTGCAGTGAGAGTTTTTGTGGGCTGCATCTGATTTTCTTGAAACACTCCAGGTATCATGGTGCACCCAGCAGCTATTCCTCTTTTTCTGGGAAACCAAAGAATGTGGTTTGTTGTGTGGACAGAGCCAGGTTTTCCATGCTCTTTGGGCTGATGAGAAGGAAAGTTGTAGGTTTCCTTGGGGAAGGAGGTCCCTGTTTCCTGAAGAAGGTCCCTGTTTCCTGCACTGAGACATGCTGTGGTTATTGCTGTGTGCTTGATGTGTGACATGCTGCCGTGCTCTGCCCATGCAACCAGCTCAGGCTCCCCTCTCAGCTCCCAGCCTGCAGTGGGCAGACTTAGATTATTAGAGCAGCAGAAGAGTAGTTACAGACACCTTAGCATGAATGCAATGGCAGAGCCAAAGGAATTCTGGGGACAAAGAATTAGCCTCTCACCTTCAGCTCTGCTGCCCATACACCATTGCACTCTCCTTTCTTTCTGACATTGAGATCCATTGTTTTGTACAGTGTTGAGCACACTGCTATGCTACCTGGAGACTCTGTTTATTTAAATAACTAGTTTGGAGAGGAAAAAAGCTACAATGCTGATGTTTGTAAATAGCTTCAGCCTGAAGTGTTCTGAAAAGTACCTAATTTGTAGTAAGCAAAGTGTATGATGCTGTCAGAAATTGAAATTCCTAAGGAATCTCAAACTGGCTCTTTCTAAGCTTGGTTTACCCCCTTGTGTTCAACAAATGCTTGAGGCCCACAGAAATGACTGTGTTACCAAATATAATAAATAAAACAACCCACTGACAGTAAGCTTTTGAACAAGAATAAAATATCCCCTGGAATGTGTACAAGACAAGTCCTCTAGCCGCGGGCTAGGGCAAACATGGAATGAAAATGGTTGGCAGTGAGCACAAGATTTCGATGCTCTAGGTACTTTCACAAGAGGGTGTGTTTGTGTGTATGAAACTGATAATTAAATTGGAAATGCTCTGTGTTGACACAATATATGTCAATGTTCAGAGTCTAGAGGGCTCCACAAAGCTGTTGCTAGTTGTTGCATGTGATTACTTTTGTCTACACTTGGAAAGTTTTAGTAGCATAACTGTGTTTTATGTATTTTTTCATCTTGGGTTTATTTGCTATATTAGCATCGAGATGTTTTACACTTGAATAGCTTAGCACTGAATCAGACAAAAGCATTAGCATGCTTAGGACTTTTATGCCAGTGTAAATGCATCTACCCAAAGGGAGATTTTACCATTTTGTGCTTGTTTTATGAACAGCAGTGAATTCTTCCAAAGGGTGGACATCGGCCCTCATCAAAAACAACCCATAGGCAAGAAACAAAAGTGATGCTTGGTTTTGCTGTCCAAGCTTGAAAAAAAGTGCAGAAAAGGGAAACTGATTATTAGTGTGCTTTTGTCTAAACCTTGTGAACACACTTGACATGGGAAAGATCATGTTCCCTTTTGTATATTGAACCCAGTTGTGGCTGTAGTACAAGAAAGGAAAGATGCCTCTATCTTGCAGCTTCATCTCTTGTCTGGCAGTGAGAGTATTTGTCAGATCTCAACATTTAATTGGGAGTTTTGAGGAAGATTGACTCCTTTTCCTTAAAGTCCAGCTTGTTAGTGAGGGGAGCGTGGGGTGCTGGGGCTGAGCTATACATTGCTGTCCTGGGGCAGAGCACAAGGACGGGAAGGAACCAGCCAGGCAGGGAAATGGACTTGGGACAGCCTGACCTGGGGACTGGGGCTACTGTGGCTTTTGGGCCACAATACATCTGCCCTTTCCCTGCAGCTGCCAGTCCTTGTGCTGGGTCTCTTTCCCATTCACCCATGTGCTGAGAGTGTGGGATGTGTTCTCCAAATCTTAACTGGGCAGGAAATTCCCTCTTGAGCTGCAGAGGATGTAACAGGAAGAGAAAAAACCTCTTAGTCAGCATCAGCTTAGTTTTTGATGGATGCATCAATTTCCTCAGTCATGAGAAAACTCTCCACCCAAAGAAGTCCACAAATGTGGAAAGCTGTTGTGTCTCTGGATCCCCTGGGTGTACAGCTGCATCCTTTGTTTCTTGTCACCTCTGTCAACTTGGATGTTGTGGGAAGCATCTTCAGAGCAGAGGGTACTTCTCTATTGTGGAGAAGTCAGGCACGAGCTCACCGGGAGCTGCTTGCACCAAGGAGAGTGGGTGAGGGGGTTGGGCAAGGTTTGTTTGTACTACAGTTCCTAAGTTAGATGCCTGGAAAGCAAGGGAGATACATTTAGTGGTGACTCCTAAAACTATTGTGTTGTTTGGGCCATTGTGTTGTTCCCTCATGCCCCAGTTACTACTGTGCAATCCCAGATCTTTCATGAAAATGACTGCTACAGTGTCCACTGAGACAGTGTAGTTGCAAAGGAGGATGCCTGTCAAATGTGAGCCTTGTTTCAAAAAACTCCCCAGGAGCCAAAATATGCAGTAGCAGGACAGATCCCTGAGCAGGTGCATCTTTGCATAGGTGAGGTGACGCTGGGAGAGGTGTTCCTCTGCTGTTTGGCTTTAGGCATGTCCCACATGCAAATAACTTCATCTCCTTCTGCCACAGCTTGTCTGGGAGAACAGGATTTTTGCAGGTAGTTTCAAGGCCCATCTTCTTTAAGTTGTGCAGCCCCAAAAGCACAGGATTACTCATGCATGTAAAAGGTCTCTCCACCTGGCATGAAGTATTTGTGATGACGAAAAACACATTCCAGTATCATTGTCACTGTGGTTTTCACACTGAAGCACACAATGAAATAACTGTCAACCTTTCATCATACATACATATTAGACCTTGTTTTCCATCCCATTCCCTGACCCTTTGGTTAAAGGCTGGATCTGGACAGATTGCTTGATTACCTCCTGGTTTGTTTTGTACACCTGCAGCATGGCACAAAAGAACTCTGTGCAACACAGTCACCTTCTTGACTTAAATATGTTTTCTTTCACTTGGGTACAAGTGAGGTTTTGGGATGTAGCAGGCAGAGGGACATTGGATATCTGTGTGACAGTGTGGGAAAAGGGGTGGATTTAATACCGTGTTATGGGGGTACTCTCCAGCAGCCGAGAAAGGACAGGGAGGATATGTTCTGTGCAGCATTCCTCAGGCTTGCCTTGAACCTGTGCCTGATGGGTGACTGTACGGGGTTGTTTCCTTTTTTAGGTTTTAGCTACTTTCGCCCGATCTGCCATGCCAGCAGTGCAGTATTAATGTCATTTAAGTGAGGACTTGCAGCACTTTCTGCATGAGGGTGTCAGTGCCAGCCTGGGGGTGTCGTGGGGCTGTTGCCTTGCTGAGTCTGGTGCCAGGCAGGGTGTCAGGAGGCATGGCTCAGGGGAGCCCATGCTGCCTCAGCCAGCAGCCCCTCACAGGAGGGACAGGTCAAGGGGAAAAAAAAAAGAGGTGTGGGTTCAAAGAGGAATTGCATGATATTTGCATTCCTGTAAACGGAAGTTTCCGGAGGACTGCAGCTTCCTGTGAAATGGTTCTCTTGCTAACTTGGCAGTGGCCTGCATATATACAGCTTGTCCAGGTGAAGGTTTGGGGTCACATTAGAGGAAGTTGTTTCACTGCAGTGCACTTATGGTGCAAAAAAATAGCTTCTTGGGGTAGTGAGCAGCTCTTGCCTCTGTTAGGGGTAATGTATTAACTTTTGCAAATCTTACGTCTTGCTCCAGACGCTTCTCATAATCTAAATACATTTCAATTTTTGCTGTTCCTTCACTTAATTAACACTTACTAACACATAATACTCAAAATGAGCAAACCTTGCGTATACAACCAAAACCACTCTGCATCTTCCCTGCCTCTCTTAAGGACGCTGCTGCCCCAAGCAATTCCCCAAACACAGGGCAGGAGAAAAAGTTGCCACCTAGCTCAGCACCACTTCTGCTTGTTGATGTGTCCACCAGCCTTTTAAGAGCAGAGAAGGCTCAAACACCTGGTGTGTTTGGATCCTGGAGCAGGTATGTGGTCCCCACTCCACCCTGCTGTGAAAAGAGCCCTGGTGAACCACATGGGAAACAGCTGCCCAGAACTCTGCCCTGGGAAGTATGGGCCAGTGGCTTGCCAGGCACATTACTTTCTCTGGTGCACAATGGAAGCACCTTTGTGCTCACTGAGTTGGGCTGAAGGATTGACTGATGTTAAAAGATTTAAAACAAGTGCTTAAACTCAGTCACTGCTCTGTAGGCCTCCAGAGCCAGGGCACTTCCCCTCGCTTTCCTGCGGACTACCTCCCCTCAGGGTCCACACTTTTCTCAGCCAAGGGACAAGCTGGCATACCTCATCAACACCTTCCAAAGGCTCTGGCTGAGCTGCATTGTATTGTGCTGTGCTGGCTGCTTTCCACATTATGGCACAGCTCAAACCCTCTGTTTTCTTTCTGTGGATGCTTCAGGCTGGATGGTGGCAATGCAGGCACAGAAGGGGTCCCTGTCAACAATTCCTCACCCCACAACACCTGCACCCTGCTCCACCAGTTGTTTTAGGTCAGCTGTCTCAGACAGTATACAGCAGGTCTCAGCCAAGAGAAGATGGTGCCTGCTTTAGGATGGGAAGCAGAGCAGTGGTGAGCACCTTGGTGCCACACACTGGTGTGGCAGTCAAGTGTAAGTGGAGGAAGAGAGAGGAGTGATGCTGGAGAGCTGGTGAGTAGCAGGAAAAGTAGTAGAGGTGCTTGAGGACCAGTGGTGACAAGGAAAGAAGCAAGCAAGCAAGCAAGCTGAGCTGTGTGTGACAAGGAGGTGCCTTACTCTTCTGCCGGAACCTTGGTGTCCTGGGGGAGCCAGAGGGTTGCTTTTGTGGCCCTGACAAAGGACAGGTCATAATCAGAGTCACTCTGGAAGGGCAGGATACTTTCATGTTCTGCTTTGTCATGAGGAGACTTGTAAAACTAGATAGTAAGCCAAGGAACTGTGGCAAAAAAGATAGAAGATATGAGGGAAGGGTCAAGAAGTTTTCCACCATGAAATTGTGAGAAAAGGTGATGAGGAGGAACTCAAAAGAGTGTTGTTCTTGACCCGGGCCTCCCTTTTCACTCTCTAAGGTGTTACTAGGCCTGCAAAGCTCCAGCCAGGCCTGGACTTGACCTGGTTTTCCATCCCCATCATGACTCTGCCCAGTGCAGAAAAATGGGTGCCTTCTACCCTCGCCTGATCTGTTGCTGGGAAGAAGCCAGGCTGGGCAGGGTCTGCCAGGCATGTGCCAACACTGTATCCTGGTCCAGAGATGGAGTGTGAGACTATCCAGAGCATCCCTCAGCCTCTTTGCTTTCTTTGCTTTTAATGCCTGGACAATCCCAGTGGCTGTGAAAATGCTGCTTAAACCTTGCAATTAACTGGGCTGAGGGTTTATTGGTCGTGCCTTCATTTACCTTGTTGCAAACACTGCATTACTGTAAATGGTGCAGTTGCTTTACTTTGAAAATGCTCACTCTCATTTTAGGACAATCCATTTCAGTGGAGTAGAATGGAAGAGTTAAATGTGACTTGCTAAAACATCACCAGAGTTTAAGAAATACAAATAGCACTTAATGAGATGCTGGACAATTTGCATTGCTTTTCCCCTGAATATATGTTCACTCACCAGTAGAACTAAATCTTTGTCCTGTATTACAATTTAATTAGAACTGATTAAAGTAAACATGTTCTGAATGTTTGAATATCATAGTAATACTGCATTATAAATGTCATTTTGATTAAATAATGGCTTCTTTGCTTGAACAGGATAACTACCCATCTGAAACACAGGGGTGAAACTTTAGTTAATAATAAAACTCCCACCAACTTCAATAGAGCTATATTTCACCTTAATTATACTCATAATTACGTTTTCACAGTTTGATTACAGAATTTACCGTTTCCTGCTTGGAGGGGGTATACATTGTTGTACACCTTCTAAAATAAATGGGAACAGAGGATTGTTGACATGCAGTATGTGAGCCTGGATTTCCCCCATTCAGTGAAATGATGGAACTCACTTGTCCCAGGATTCAGAAGAATCACTAAACACTAAGAGTTGCCACATGGGATCTCACTAAAAAAGATACTGTAAGCTTGCCCTTGAGCAGTGGTTGTCAGTTCCTGTGGATCTGGCTGTCCTTGATGAGCAGATAGGTTCAGTAGTCAAGGACCTGTCTGGATGACCTCAGGACATACTTGATAAATAGCATGTGTTTCTGAAAACCTGTTATTTAAAATATCTCTTGCTGAGGCCAAATCAATGCTCTTTCATTTGTGTACAACTCTGATATCCAGTTCTTGGGTGTGTATTTCCTCTGGACATCCCGGAGGATATCTGTGGCTCCACTGTTTGTGAACTGAGGTTGGTAACATGACTGGATCTTACATCACAGTCTGTGTGTGACTGTGTGCAGCACCAGGTGATTGCTGCTGTGTGTCCCCACACCTGGCACCTCTTCATGTGATAGAATGGGCACAGAAGCTCAGATATGGCACCAGCACTGAGGTGCTCTCCCTCCTCAGCACATTGGTTCAGTGTTCTTTGCTTTTCATCTCCCTAGCAGAGAAAAAGGGGAAAAAAACCTGTTTCCCTTTTGTAAAGCTGCCTGAACATTAAAGTTTTGAGTCTGTATTAAACTGTTTCTATGAGCAATAAGTGACCATGGTTTCCCAGAGAAACTAAAGCAAGTTTGTAATGAAGAGACATTTCTTCCCTTCCAAACCAACCCCAAAGCAGGGCTCTTCTAAGTCCAGATGGGAAATGCCAGTGATATATTGATATTCCCTCTGTTCAGACCTGATCTAAGCCCACTGTAAAAAATTAAGTACTCCCAGGACTTTCAGGGATTGGGACCTTTGTGATTTTTATCTTAGCAGTGCTATTTGTGCTTTTATCTATAAAATTCTACTTCTGCTTGTATGCTTGTTTGGTGTGGGATGACTGGAGACAGTCTGCTCTTTTACTGCAGACTTCCCTGCACTTACTAATTTAAGACTGCTGCTCAGACTGAAATTTCCAGGTTGGCTCATGATGAATCCGTAGTCTATATACAGCGCTTGGGAGATATTTCCGTATCCTGAAATAACAGGAGGTTTGTGATAGATCACTTCATGACTTTGCAGCGTTCCACGACTCATGGGATGGAGGACAGATGTCACCAAACTGTTGTACACCAGAACAGTCACTGCACAGCTATTCTTTTTGAAAGCCAATACAATTGAACTGATACACGTTTCCATGCCAAGTAAAAATAATGGGCATATGTGTTTTTTGTGGTTTTGCATAAAGGGAGCTTTTGCTGGTACCTTCCCCAGAGTTCTTGGTAGTGCTCTTAAAGAAGAAAAAAAAATAAAAAAAAAATCCTGACCTCCAGATGACCCAACTTTGAAACTTGGTGAATAAAAGTCTGGTAGCATAATTTGCTTGCTCCCAAGATAGTTTCAATGTAAAGCAACAGGCAAAGGCATAACAAACTATTGTGCCAGGTTTGCAAACTGTATCAATCAAGTTCCAGTCTGTCAAAATCAGCAGGGGCCAGCCTTACCCTTGCCCTGATAACCTGTGTTGTGCAGGCTCAGGAGGCAGCAGGAGACGAGGGAAGGGCTTGTAAGAGCTGCAAAAGGGTGCAGAACAGATTTCAGGTGAGCTTGGCTGCCAGGGAGACACCAAGCTAGAGTCTGACTTTCAGCAAAGGCTCCATATCTAACTGTTTTAGGGATATTTAAAGTAATATTTTCAAAGCACACCATTACAAAGAGCCCTCTTGGAAAAGCTGGCTTCTCATTTTAGTGCTCAAAAATGCAGGCTAAGCTATTCTGAAGACCTAGTTCTGTTTGTGGCTGCCGAACTGTTTTAAAAGCCAAACCCTTTTTTTCATATAAACACCAAACTGCCTGATGTCAAGTCAGGTTTGCAAGATAAGATAAGAGGCTTCAGTGAGGAATAAGTGGAGGAGATTTTATGGAAACTGAGTTATTGTAAATAGATAGATAGCATCAAGAAGAAGGGGGGTTTGTGTGGTGCTGTCAAGAGCAGAGGTGGATAGGGAGTGAATACATATTTTTTAGAGCTGTGGCAGAAGACAGTAAGTGGGAGGTGAGGGTTCCCCCACCCCTCTCACTGCAGTGGCTAGGAACCCCATGGCACAGGTCTGAGCGAGGGGATCTGGAAGCCAGTGGATGGCAGCAGCACAGGCTCAGCGTTCCAGAGGAAAGCTCAGAGGGCGATGAGAGGAATGGAGGGAATGTGATAAGGCTGGGGGAGGATTCGGTAAGGGAATGAGCAGGGAAAAGGAGGGGGTGTGGGAAGCCAGGAGTGCCCCTTTCCATTGCCTCCCTGTTTCCCCATGCTGAAGGCAGGTTTGGGACCATCAGCTGAAACAACAGGGAACTGCTGTACTGAGGGATATCCCTGTTACTCTCATGGATGAAACAGATACCCTGACTAGTGTTCTTTCACCTATCCCTGATGGCAGGAATGGGGGACAGTATACTGCCAGCTGTCACTCATCCTGGCCACCAGGAACCTCAGAAATAGCAAGACTTTTTTGTCTTGCTTTTGTCTTTGTCCTTGTATTTGTAGGTGACTTGGCCCAAGCAAAGATGAAAATCAGTGGAAATCCCTATGCTTCTGTGCATATTCCTGTGAAGGCAGAACAGATCTGCAGGATCATACTGTAGAGGATTTTTTTTAAATGGAGAACTCTTGCTTTTTGAAAAGGTGTAACACCGAAAAAAACTCAGGGGATCACGAGTGGTTATGCTGGGAAGCTGCTGAGCTGTGCTGGATGGCCAGGTTGTTCCTGAGTGCTGAGGACAGAGCAGCCACGGCAGTACACCCTCACTCCACATCAGATTTGGTGTAACGTTCCTGGCTCCAGCACTAACCCAAGCGTCTGCACATTCTTATCAGCAAGACGTGCAGGTAGCATTACATGTTTGTCCACTTGGAATAGAAATATTCCTTAACTCTGAACATCCCTGGCCTTTTTCTCTCCATATAATAGTCTCTATTGGTGGACAATAGATTGATATATTTATATTTAACCTTTCTGGCTATATAAATTCCTGCCTGCAATGACTCACAGCCATCAGAATTCAGAAAAAGGCAATTAGAGAAAATCCATCATGGCACATATATGCATGAGTTTGTAACTCGCTATCCTAACACGAGAGCTAATGACCTGGAAATTTTGATACGTGAGTATAACTCAAGCCCTATACCTGAACAACAAAACATTTTCAGAGCTTTAATACAGATTTGGTTTGTGTAGTTCATTAACACTTTGAGAAAGCTCTAGGAGAAAGAGACGTCATCTTTAAAGCCATGGGTGGAGAAAGGGGGGTAATAAGATGGACAAAGCTAGACAGGGTAGACAGTTCTAGTTAGTAGCTGACTGTGGGTTTTTTTAGGATATCCTTTGTCATAGATATCAACTTTTATGGTTAATTGATCAGTTTCAACTGCTGGATTCTTGCAGGCCATCACACTTGTAGCTGAAAGTTCTAGAAGGATGGTGCTGACCTTCCAGAGTAGATCAGACTTCTCTGCTGGCACAGAAAATACTACGTGGAAAAAAATGCGGTTAGCAAAATATTTTGCAATGTCAGTAGTACCCAAAGGGAGGAGGAGGTGGAGCTCTCCATGAGTAATATGACGTTTGGTACCAGGAGGTGTAAGTATCTCAGATAAAAATTGTGATTTCATCCTGGTGTTTTGGTGAAGACCTGGGCACCCTTCTTTCTTCTCACACAAAGAAAGGAATAGTCTTCCTTCCTCTATTACCAAGATGGTGGCCTCCTGCAAGGGAGAGCTTTATATCCCTGTTCTCCGTCCATCCCACAAGCCACCCAGCAGACCAGCCTCCTGATTCTTACAGTGGTGCTTCCCAGACATCTCTTCCTGTGTTGTGTAGGCACATCTTGGGCAACCTCTACCTTTTCAAAACCGCCCTTTTCCCCAGAACAGATGCTGACTTCCCACAACTTACAAACTAGCCATGCTCTCTGCTGCAAAACACACTAACAGGGGTTTAAGTCAATGTCAGGTGGATCCTGAAATGTCACACCTGTCTGAGAAGCAGGTAGCTATATTCTGTTTGTGCTGCAGCAAAGGGCCATGCTGATGGATCTCAGTGGCATATTTTGATTCAGTCAGACGATGTGCTGCTGAAAAATACATGTGATTGGTGTGCTGTCAGTGTTGAGTTGGAGGAGAAAATGGCAAGGAGCCTGAATTAATTAGTATTAAACCACACCTGGCAGACACTAACTCCTCCACAAAGTATCTGCTGCTAGAAGGTATGAAAATATACCTGTTGAGTTGGATGGGCGAGGTGCAGAGATAGTGCTCGGAAGCAGGACTTACACCAAGACAGTGCTGAAACCAGCATAATGTTCTTGGGTGAAAAATAATTTAAAAGCAAGTAGCACTGTCCATGACTTACAGGCCCCTTTTCACCTGGGCACTGAGGTCAGCTGGTATTGACGAGAAAATGGTTGGCCTGTTCTAGGCAGGAAAATGCAACTGTGATGCTGAATGCCTGAGCTCTGGGGAAAAAAAAAATATCCCAGCATATGGAAGTGACAAAGTTTTTCTACTGCTGTTTCAGCAGTAGGTCTCAATGTGTTTTGAAGCAGTTTTGAAGAAGTCTCCAAGGTTATTTCCACTCTTCTGTGGGGAATACAAAATTCAGGTACCTGAGGCACAGGAAAGGGAGGGTAGTCAGGCATTGTAATAAACCTGCATAAACTGTTACCTTCTTTAGGAACATGATAATTAAAGCAAACATACAGAGAGCCTTTGCCTGGCATGGGATCTCAATAAACTATAACCAAGGTACCTGCAATTTATTATTTTGATTATGAGACAGTCATTTGAGTGTAAGAGTGAGTATTGTACAAGAACGGGTATTCTTTTCCCCTGTTTACTTCAGTCCACCATGGGAAAACTAGGGTTTCAAAAAAAAAAAGAAAAGAAAAAAGGTACCAGCATAGCTGGCAATGGCAATAATTCCCTGGGGTCTCAGATTAGTCTTCATCTTTTTGGAACCTCTGCCCTAGTCAATCATGTGGATGTAATCAGTGTTCATATTCACGTTTTCATGAGTTTCAGGGGAAATGAAGTGTCACTTCTGTGTTTTCCCCACGAATCTTGGGTTTTCTCACCACTACCCTAACAAACACTGAAATTAGATCATTTAACCTAAATTGATGTGTTCAGTATTACTGCAATATAAGTAAAGACAATTTCAACACAGCATTAAAAATATGTCACCTTCATTGTAGCACTGTATAGGAACTGACATGACTTCTTATTTTGTTTGTCCATGGAAGAGAACTGTTATTTTCTTTGTTAAAGTATTTTTTCATTGGATGGAAATGATTACAAGTGGAACAAAACAAAATGTTTTGATTAAATACAGGGCTGGTCTTGTTTTTTTCCGGGAAATGTTTCATGTTTTCATTCTTTTCCCCCTCTCCCAGGGATAATATAATGGGTAGTTAGAGATCACCTTCCATCTCAGAGGATCCAAGATTCCACAGGGATCCCTTCCTTTGCCACTGGAATTTTGGTACCCATGAAGCAAGTAATTCATTCCTATGGGGTACCACAGTGAAGGTGAGTCATCTGCCACAGAGCAGGGGAGTTTTCAGGAGACAAGACTCCAGTTCAAAATTCATGCCAAAACCAAGGGTTAACACTAAAGTGTCAGCTCTGGCTAGCCAATGGCTGAGGAATGAAACCCAGCAGCTGTCTGAATTCCAGGGATGGTGCTGGGAATAGCTGCGATGAAACAAAGTCCCACCAACTTTGATCTTGGATCTCCTGCACAGGATTAAAGGAATAACTGAGTTTGGGCCTGAGGCACAGACATTTGGGGAAGCAGCAGGGGGAATTTACTAAGTTTTCATGGGAGTTTAGTAAGCATATGAGGGTAAAGCAAAAATAATTCTCTTTTATCATCGTCATCCATTTCTTTAAACTGTGAGTGCACTTCGAAGCCCCAGTGAGATCACAGCAAGGACATCAGCAGACTTGCTGTGCTCTCTGCATGGTGCTGCTTTGTTTGGGTTGAAGAGGTGATTTTTTTTGTGCTGGATCAACCTTGTAAATAAGAATGGAGCAAGGCAAGATTTGTTTGTGTAAATCCAAGTATTTTCCCCATTCCCCACTTTTTCCCAAGTTTGATGAGATCGGTTCATATACCTGCCATTTCCCTGGGATATGAGCATCTGCCAGAAACCCCTCTGGCTGCTGTCAGTCTGGCTTAGGACACCTTTGCAGGAGTGGCTCCAAGACAAGAGAGTGCAGTCCATCCAGATACAGCATTCAATCTCCACTATTGTCAGAGCAAGGAATCATATTTCTCTCACCCCTGCCCTCTGGGTACAAAAGGCAAATGTTTCATAAAGGTACCATAATAAGTCTGCTGGAGATGTCTTTGCAGCCTCTTTCTCCTCCCCAAACTGGAATGTGCCTAAGCTTCCTCTGGTCTGTTTATTCCTTTTTTCTAGCAGCCCTTGGGGAAGGTACCTAATACCTCTTCGTAAACATTATTTATGGACTCAGAACGGCAGAAACATGTCTCTACAAATAGTCTGCACAACATGTCCTGAACCCTCCTACTGGCACCTACTTATGTCAGTCCCCAGTGCTCAGATTTGTCTTTTTGCTGTAAGACAGATTTACTGATGCAGGGTTGTTTCCACATGAGCACTGCTATAGTGACTGATAAGCTGTACTTGCCCAGTAGTGTCCCAATTGTTCGTGGTTCCTGGTTATTCCTGCGTAGGTCCTAGGGCCAATGTTTAGTGTTTCTGGAAGAAAGAAAGGTCAGTGCTAGCCCTGCAGTGTCTGTTACATTGCACAGCACCCTAGGATGCACCACAGAGGGTGACCTCCCTTGATCTATAGGGGACCACCTCTTACCCAGCACCACTCCTTTCTGCGATGTCTGTGTTAATTAGATGTACATGGGTGTTCTCCCCATGTAGTCAGCACTAAGGTTAAAGAACAGGTTTGTACCAGAGAACCAGCTGTATGTACACTTTTCATCAAACCATTTAAAAACTTTCTTTTGGAAGAAAATCACCGGTTTTGTTAGTATTTCTGCCCATTCAGGATCAAAACTACAGCATAAAATCTGAAAGAAGCTTAGTGGGTTTTGCCTCTTCTCTTACCTAAAAGAAAGAAGAAAGGGCTACTCTTTCACACTTTTATAGTGTTTCCCTGTGAATCTGGAATTCTTTACAAATGACGTAGGTCTTGGTCTCAGTATAACAGTATTACAGGAAATACCTCACTTCCAGTCAAGAGTTTAAGACAAAATGGAAAACAGTGTGTTCAACTGAAACCATAGGGCAGGAACTGATCTGAGCAAGAATTTTGTGTGAGTGCAAACATTAACAACTCTATTATTCAGTGAATAATACATGATTCTTAATGACTGTAGTTGCATAAAAACTTCAGTTTTACATTTAAATCCAAGTGCAGTATCCCACCAGCATAGGTCTTGTAGTTTATCCTGTGTTGTTTTCATATGTGGTTTGTACTGTAATAGTTTGTGTGACTTTGGGGTTAAAAAAGCACAGCATCAGTGGGCGACTGCTTACCATGACTTGTCTTCTGCTCATCCCTTATGTTGAGTAGTTCATTCTCGGACTGTACAGCCTGAGTGGATCATAGCAGAAGCTTTCATCAACAACAGACTCTAGAGGTACAAAAAATTTCTGAAATCAGGTGAAATCATGAGCATTTTGACAGAAATTTGGTGAGGAAAGAATATACTCTGATGGGGCAAAATACTCAGTGGGTTCACTGAGGCTGGGATTCCATTCACCCTTAATGGGCCGTCTCAGTCCCTTTCCAAGGCTTCACCTACAGCTACTCCTGAAACACTGTACTCCTTGGTTTGTCTTTGAGGTAGCTTCTGTTTTCTAGACCAGTGTTTTCTGAATGTTGGCAGAAAGGATGTGACTTGCTGACTTCAGACAAGATGCCAAAGCATGAAGAGGAGACTCTGCTGTAAACAATCTCCTAGAATTAATTTCAAAAGGAGAAAGGGATATGGGGAGGAAAAACAAAATACTTAGAGATGCTGACTCGCCATCTACAGTCATCCTCCCTTGCTGGTGATTAATCATCTCCCCCTTTGAGCCCAACAGACCAGATACACACATTCCTCATTTTCTCTGTTGATGGAAAAATTTGATTTTTGGCATGCCCTTTGTAGGATTCAAAATACCTTTGTGCTGTGGTGAGTGTGAGGGAAGGGAGTTTCACTTCTCAGCAGATATGCTAAAAGCATGTATTATGGGCTGGGCTCTCCACCCCACCAAAGTTGCAGGGAGCCACTTGTGGCTGCCTGATCCCACATCTCTGACACATGCTAGACTTACCAGGCTGGAGACTCTGTGTCTGTGTATGCTGTTGCCTATTGCTGAAGATCATCATACTCTTGCATAGTGGAAGTTGCTTATGAGTCAGCAAAAACTCAGCATGGAGGAATCAGAAGGAATGGGATTTTAAGTGAGATAGTAACTTTACTGTCTGCATGCTGTGAACTAAGTGAATTTTGGATCCTGTATTTCAAAAAACAAATAAATCACATTAGTTAGTACAATTGCAGGCAATCCTTGTACCAAGTAGATTCCCCTGGGGACAATCTAAGCTCATTAATTGTGTTGACTATCCCTGGGGGAAAAAAAAAAAAAGTCTTAATGGCACTGACAGATCCCTCACCATCATGGTTGGGGTTCTAGAAACCTTTGAGAAGGCAATGTGAATGTGAATCTGGCCCTCCTGTTTGCTGGGGTTAAACCATGGGTTTGCTAATTGTGCAGCATTTCCTGATAGTTGTAATGATGATGAAATGAGTAAAAAACATTAGCTGGTGATAAATACTGTAGCTAGCCCAGTTCAGAAGGAATCACCAAAGGCAAGACTGATTGTCTCATGCAAACCAGCTGTCATCGGATCCAGCTGAATCCCTGCCATCAAAACCCACAAAAGGAGCTGATTTATTACCCATGGACAGTTTTGTGAACATTGTGGTGCTCTGGTCACTCTTGTGTCATCAGTGCTGTGTTTGCCTGTGCATATATGTCTCCCCACTCTGTGCTCTCAACCTGTAGTAAGATTTCAACATGCCTGTTTGGTATACATTAAGCTCACAGATGTTTGTGCTCTTCCTTTGCCTGCCAGCAAAAATTTCACAAGGAGTGGGTTTTTTTCAGTGTGACTTAGAGGTCCTTGTCTCATGTGACACTCAAAAATGTAATCGTTCCTGCTTAGAGCTGACTCTGACTGAGGGGAAAAGCGGGGAGTTTGCATGTTCAGACTGAGGTGAGGACTCCCTGAGCTCACACCTCTGTGGGTTGCTGTGCAGCACATGCAAAGCTGCATCCTGTGATCAGCTTTTCCAGATCCCTTAGTTTGTGAATTCCCAACATCCAGTGGGTCAAAGGCTGCAGCTGGTGCCATGTTATGATCTCCAGGCTTCACTGGCAAATTGGCAAGAGTGATGGGCAGGTAGCAAACTAAAGCAGAGAAGAATTTCTGTGCTTTTCCTCTCTGCCTGATTGGTAACATTTTAATTTCTTGCAGCCACAAGCAAAGAAGTGATTTACGTACCAGGAACTTTGTGCAACATGGTTAGGTGCCTTCCAGGGTTTGGTTCCACTTTACCTTCCTGGGGTGCCTCAAAATGAGGTTGTAAGCTGTGATGCTAGTATGCATACATGTCAAGGGAGAGCAGAAAGTAATTTTGAAGCAGAAGGTGTTAGGTCTCATTGTGCATTAATGTGGTGCCTGTGTGGATATACAGCCCCAAACCATTGTAAAGAGACAAACAATTATGGGCAGAGAAACTAGAAGGGGATTTTGTGACAGTTACCCAAATGTAAGCCAGGGAACACATTGCTGACAGAAATTATGCTTGAAAAATTTGGACTAGGTGATGAGCTGGATAAAACTGTCATTTCTCAGTGGATGTTGTATTATCAGTTACAAGCAGAGATGCTGAAACATCCAGACCTGGTCAGGGTGAGAAAACACAAACAATCTTTCACATAATATATGAAAAAAAGTTGTGTATTCAAACACCAGTTTAAGAGCTCGCTGAAACTGTCAGACTTATATGGTAATTATTTTGTCACTTTTGCAGCATCTTTTAAGGAAGGATCCTGCCCCTCAAGAGAACTGATTACCTGCTGAAGCGTAACATCCTGCTATCAATCCTTTTCCCTGACAACCCTAATCCTGCTCTGTCTGGTCCGGGCTGTGTGCTGCAGCAGGAGCTAGAAACCTGAGAGCTGTATGCTGGAAATCTTTGGGATGTTGATGAACAGAATGGTGGGTGGTATTTTTTAGATGTCCTTGTAAACAAACAAATATGGCTGATTAAAGCTGGATGGCCACAGAGGTTTTTGCCTCCCTCTGCATACTCCACCCTTTGCCTGGCAGTTGTGTGGATATCAGATTTCTCAAAAGGCCAGGTTGGAAATGAGTGTCTCAGAAGTTGCTTCACATGTGATTCAGCTCCTGGTGACAGGGACATAGCAAATCTGAAGGAAGGCTGCCCCACCACAACGTGATATTCCTGTCTTTTGGTGGGATGCTTAAGTCCAGCTGTCAGCAAATGCCCATCTTGCAGCTCTGCCTGCCAGCTCAGAGAACTGGATTGCCTACTAACACAGAGGGGCTGGCACACAAACACACTCCACTGATCAACACATCTCACCATGTGTATTTCAGGTGCACAAGCTGCAAAATCAAACTTGCAGACAACAGCAGTTTCTTGGAGACTGTGCAGCCATCTAGTGTTATTGTATATACAGCATGCTGGTTGCTTGCCAAGACTCCAGATGCTTCCCTCATTTTTTCCCACACATCTCCCAGCTCAATGTAAAACTTTTAGTTACAAGAGTTTTACTGAAACTTGCCAATCCACTGGACTTGATCTCTGAAATTTCTGACCACCTGAAGATTGTGCTCGTGGATGGAGATTAGAATCGTGCTATAGTATTTCTTTTACTCATAACAACGTTTGTTACTACGAAGAAGAGCAACCAGTTTCCTTGGCTTCTGCTACTGTGTTTTAGCAGTCTTTAATTCTTAAGGAAACAAACAACAACAACGGAAAAAAGAGGAAAAAGAAACATTTAAATTTGAATATCAGTGAGCAAATGTCAGGAATCTACTGCTATCTGCTGGAGTGTTTTTGAGACTTTCTCATTTTATCTGGAATAGGAAAGCTTTGTACATGTATTGTGAGGGAATAAAACAAGGACAAAATAGCCTGAATTTGTCTCACTTTCCTCATAACCATCTTGTTTCAAAGTCTCAGCTTCCTCTCTGGTCATTCAGCAGACAAGGCAATTAGTACAAGGAACTACTTTTATAGTTTGTAGTAAATTAATTAGGTAACCTGTGCAGGCAAGGAGCATGATGAAACGACACGCATTCTTGTATTGCATACCAGAATGACAAGTAAAATTCAAAGGTGACAACCCAGGGTTACTGTGACAGCAGCAGCCACTTGGCCAACCTAGGAACAGAAACGTCTTTGTTTACAATCTGCATTTTTTCTAACTCTTATCTGCTCTCTTGCACTGTAATTTCCCCCAGCCCCCTCTCTGCCACTAGGTTCATCTTTCTCTGCACCTTGCATTAGAATATAGGAGTGTCCAGGTGTGTTATGAGGGACTTTCATCTTCTGAAACAAAAGCTGATGGACCAGTGACTTTCTGCACTGCAGTAATAAGTCACTGATTAATGAAGTAAATTGCCTCTGGATAGAAGCTACATTTTACAACTTCTTTGCTTGGGCTAAGCAGTGAATGAAGATTTATGACATGGAGACAGATAAATTTTTGGATCCTGCTACACTTGTGAAAGGTGTTCTCAGCTCTGCCCATTTGAGATATTTTGCTCGAAAAATAGCCCTATTCCAAATTCCTAAGAGTGTACCCCATGAACAATTTACATAAGGACTGCCTTATTCCCCTTGTTACCTCTGACTTTTAGTATCAAATACTGATGTCAGTCTTGAGAGCAGTTGGAGAGGAGCAGTGACAAGCAGCACATACTCGTTCCACAGTAGTGGAATCTGGTGGATCTGGAGGAGGATGTTTGTTGACATCACCCCACTCACATGTGCTAAGCCAGGCTAATAGTCCTTGTCTGCAAGACTGGACATGAATCTTTTGCACACTCCCCTTCTACGTGTCTGTCTGTGGGATGTTAAAAACAGACAATGGTATGTGTCCAACAGGTTTCAACCACAACTGATTGATCTGGTAGCATTTATCTGAAGTATTTTTTTTAAAGGCATGTTTTACAAAGCTTTCACTGCATCGCGTTTTGCAGGTGTTGGATATAAGAATGTCACCAAAGAGATGGCTAATTACCTTTCAGTCATTTTTTTCCTGATGACTTTTACCAATAAACAGGGAAAATAATATTCTAGACCTAAATTACAACTAGTTGGACGCAGAAACACACTGCACACAGAGGCAAGCTTTAGCTCTCCTAAAGCTCACACACCCCTCTCCTGCTGCAGGGCATAGCGGGAGGTCCATGGGACATGGATGTGGATGCAGCCACGGAAGCTGTGATGGGAGGGAGAATGACAGTCCTTGTACAGCAGCACAGCCTCTCTCTGCAAAAATGAATGGCAATCGTGATGCTGAGCCACCCACAGGGAGCCACAATGCCACTACCCACAGGCAAATCCCTTCCCATCCCAAATTGCTTTGCAGACAAGGTGTTGGGCAGAGCAGGAAATGGCTGAAACAAAGCCATCCCATTTAAGTGTTAATCTGAGGTAAGGTGGAGAATGTGTGTCTCACCATTCTAAAAATGGTTTAAATGATGTTACAAAATAATGTGCATGGACACAGGAGCGAGACGGAACATTTGTATTCTATTATCTATTTTACTGAGAGGTTTATTCTCTTTGGATAAGAACAATTTCTGGGAAATAAGGATTTAATGGTGGTTTTTCGTTAAAGTAGTAAAGGTGTTATTGTTATATCTCAGACAAAATCTTTGCAATTCTCCAGAGTGCTCCTTAAGTTCTAGTGGCATCTTCCCTGCTTCCGGAACGCAACGGTGTTGAGAACCACTGCAGCCACCATCATATTCCAGATTGGATGCCTTTCAGTGGTCATTTAGTTGATTTTTCTACTTTAATGGTGTAGTTTTGAAAGCGCTTTAGGTTTGACAGAATGAAAGGTGCCATAGAAAAATAAGAGGGTTTTTTTGTTTATTCACTGTCATGTTTTGAGAACATTTGCAAGTGAAACAGAGGCTTGAAAAAGGTGCATTTGATTGCCACCATGCCTGAAAAATAACTTTATTTGGGATTAATAACATTGCTCCCTGCTAACATTCCCTCAAATGGATGCAGAATCATCTCCAGTTAACTTCTGAACTACGCCTTGGAGAAGAGAATCACTTTTGCATAAACCACATTATCCAGAATCGGCCTGTCAGGCTTTGGGAATGAGAAGAATGCCATCCACCTCAGTTATTACTACACTTGTTTGCCTTTCATTTCTTCTTTTTTCCTCCCCCTTTTCCAGGTCTCCTGGCGCAGGCTGCCATGTGCGTGGGGCAAGTCTAAAATAGTGATTCGTTTGACAAATAGACGTGAACAATTACCAGCACAGCATCTGAATCGACAAGCCCTGTTATTTTGACAGCCTGGGTGTTTTTTACGTGGAGCCGAAGTGTTTGAGCTCTGAGCACTGGAAACATTTGTTTTAACGTAGCGCCTGTTTTGGGAAAGAGGGTTTCCCGTCGGCTGGGGTACGCGCGCTCCCGCGCGGGTTTCCAGCGCTCCGCTGCCCTCTCGTGGCACAGCCAGCAGTGTCCAGGGAAGTCCTCAGGCCCGTGCTGGAGCCCACCCGCCCGCGCCCTGTCCCGCTCTCCAGGTGCCGGTGCAGCGGCGGGACCGAACCACAGAGCCCGCCAGACTGGAGAAGTCCTCTGGGAACATCGAGTCCGCCCGGTGACCGAATACCACCCTGGCACCAAGTGCCACACCCAGCCTTTCCAGAAACACCTGCAGGGAGAGTTAGGCCACCAGCTCCCTTGGCAGCCCATTCCAACGGGAACGGCGCGCCCGGGCCGCCGCTCCTCCGCCGTGCCCGGAGCCTGCCCGGAGCCAAGATGGCCCGGCGCGGGCCGGGGGCGGAGCGCGTGGCCTCGCGAGAAGAACGCCGCCACCTCTCGCGCGGCTTGCGCAGCGCGCGGTTTTTGTTCTCGCGAGGCGGGCGGTGAGGCGGCGCGCGCGGGAGCGGGGCCGCGGCCGGGCAATGCCCGCCCGGAGCTCGGGCAGCGGCGGCCGCGGGGCACGGCCCGGGTGACCGTGAGTGACCGTGAGTGACCGTGAGTGACCGTGAGTGACCGTGCCCTCGTTGCAGGACCGCCGGGAGCCGAGATGGGGGAGCAGGCAGAGGCGACGGTGATCACGCCGGCCATGCTGAAAGAAGAGGAGCAGCTGGAGGCGGCGGGGCTGGAGCAGGAGCGGCAGATGCTGGAGAAGGTGAGGGGCGGCTCGGGGGCGGCAGGGGTCCCTGCGGGCGGCGAGCTTTGTCAGGGTACCGGAGGGCCGGGGCCGTGCAGCTCCTTGGCTTTCAAAACAAACAAACCTGAGGGGCAGATAAAGGCCTTGCTGTGGTGGATAAGCGCCTTTTGATCATCCACCGGGGGCCCTCATTTTCCTTCTTGTTTTTAAAGGCTAGCGGCGAACTCTTAGGGGGAAGCCTGCTGAATTTTAGACGCATTGAAATTTGCAGAGAGAAGATTACATCTTTGCTTTTGTCGTTCTGAGCTTAAAAATGTGAGGTATAATGCCTACAAAGCGAGCTGATTTCAAAAAAGGGTAGTAAGTTCGCATTCTTTAGTATTTCTGTCTGAAACATCAAAGACAAGATTTTTCTGGTTTCGTTTCTCAAGGTGTACGTCTTTCCTTGGTTAGAAAAACCTCGTCAGCCAAATGGCCTGAGTTCTGCAGATCCTGTCCAGAAATCAGCCCGGTTATGCGTTTCTTTCTGTAACAGATGCAGTTTATGCAGAACTGATGGAGTAGTCTAGCCGAGGAAGCCCAGCTAACAAGGGCCAGGTTTATGCCAGGCACTGCACTCCTGCCCTTCCCTGCACACAGTGGTGCGGCAGCTGTCCGTGCCCTGGCATTGCTGCCAGAAGTGTGCGTGTGATCAGACTGAGAGGTGATGTTTGCTTTGGTGCTTTGGAGATTTCCTGTGCTACCGGAAATAAAGGCTGCCTCGGGGAAATGGTGCCTCCCCACCGCAAGTGATGTAGTCATTACTGTGCTTCGTTTCCCTCTTGCTGAGAATGTTTTCAAACGTTCATGTTAAGCAGTGGTTGATGCTAACCAGTCTGTTTTGGAGTGAGAACATGAGAGCATGATGCTTCTGGACCTGTGCTGATCCCTCATATAGTATTCTGAAAACATGACAATTTGTGTAGTGTTTCAGACATAAGAAAATAGGAGCTTTAAAGAACCGTTCTCTTAAATGCTTTTTGGGGTATTGTGTTTTAAAGAATCATAGAATTGTTTGGGTTGGAAGGCACCTTAAAGATCTTGTTCAAGGAACTAACACTATTACTTAGTATTATAGAGAAATGAGGTGAGGGTTTTTTTTCCCTATCTTAAGAATTGACACATTATTCTAAGGCCCTGAAAAATAGGAGTCTCTAAGGCCTGGAACTAATTTTGATTACTCTTTTTCCTTTCTCTAAGATAAGTTAGGATTTATAAAGGTATGTTTTGATGATGCATTGTTTTGTGATTCTGTAGTTAGAAAGGAATATTAATTCTCCCAGAAGTCTCATAGTATTCTTTGTTGCAAACAGTAAGTGGTGATGTAGCCTGTCGAACTTCAAGTATTGCTTGATTAGACTAGGAACTAAAAATTTGGAGCTAATACTTCTGGAAGGTAAGGAGAAAATCCTTGTAGAGCAGATGTTCTCATTGTACAGGAGCTATTGAGAAAAAAGATTTAAAATTATAATCTCTTTCACAACGACCACTTCTGTAACGATGCTGTAATGTGGATTTTTTTGTATTTTCCATTTCTTCAGATTCCACAGGACTTACCCCTAGCAAGGATGTAACTCCCTTGTCCTGTGTGCTTTATCGCCTTTTCCGTGTGCAATGGGGGGGCCAGTCAGACCACGGGGATTTATTTACTCCTGTAGTTACCACAGGCTTACTGGGGGGCAGCTTCGGTGTTTCTTACCTTTGTCACTTTGGCAAATCCTCTGCCAGGTGGTTTGTGCAACACTTCAGCAAAGGAGTTTCCAGTTCTTCTTGAGAGTTAATGGTGAAATACCACTGTGCAATTATGTGTGAATGTAGAGTGGTGACAGTGGCAAGTTTTTGACCTTTTCAGTCAAAAAGGGGAAAAAACTTCTGTCGTAAGGCTTGAAGGCTTGAGTCAAAGGGCATAGTGAGATGATTAGAGTTAAGTGCTGTTCATCTTTGAGTTTTCTTTTTCCTCTTGAAATTTTTGAAGTTGGTCGAGGAACCAGTCCTTCAGTTCGACCAAATTGGAATGCTGTGTTCACTCCAATATAAAGTGAGCAATAGCAATTTGCTGAAAAAATAGATTAGTTTTAATTATATTCTCTCTTGGCATTGCTATCGAGAGTTGCCATCTTTCTGAGCTCTGGTGCTTGTCATCTGAAGGTAAAAACCTGGGTTGGGGAGAGCAGAAGCAAAGAAAATCACGATAATGCAATCTCCTCCCCTAGAGAAATTGCGGGGATAGATCTCCCTCTCTTAAAAGAACAAGGTGATTGCTACCTGATTGGAATTACTTGGAGAAAATCAAGTTCTGATTTCTGGGTGGATAGACATTCTCCACCCTTTCAGTGTCTCACAGTTTGTCCCATGATTCAGGAAATATCCCATTTCCCTGCCTATTAGTGTGTTTAGTTTCAGAGGAGTCTCTTGGTTTCTGTGTCTTAGTGTGCCCTTCCCCCTGTGTTTTTTCCGAAGGCAACGACATAGATAAACATCTTGTAAAGCTCTGCATCTTATCTCTCTGGGTTTCTCTTGGAGATGCTAATTTAAAACTTTTCACTCTACAACTACTGTAGACAGGTGGGGGGCGGGGTCGGTCCGTCTCTTCTTCCAAGTAACAAGAAATAAGACAAAAGGAAATGTGCCAGGGGGAGTTTAGATGGGACATTGTTGGAAAATTTTCTTCACTGAAGGGGTGATCAAACATTGTTACACTCTGCCTGGGGAAGGGGGAAGCAGCATTGGTGGAAGCAGCGCTCAAAAAGCGCGTAGATGTGGCACTTCTGAGGTGTCCTTGGTTTAGTGGTAACTTGATGGTGCTGGTTAATGCTTGGATTCAATCTTGAGTCTTTTCCCAACTGAATGATTCTGTGACTTGTTTGGTATCTCGGTTTTGCGGGCAATGTTAGATGAATGCAGAAGGGTGAATGGCTTTTACTTTTTGGGGATGTCTTGGTCAGAGTTTTAAAGAGTAATTTGCACGCTTCTAAATGCACAGCCCTGATTAATTCAGCTGCAGCTACTTTGAAAAGCATGTGTGGATTTTGTAAGCAAAGTGAGCAGAAGTTACTGTTTTCATACTGGGAATTGGCTTGGGCTCTGTAAAACTGTGATAGTTTTGTAACTGTCTGTATACTTTGTTCTTCATGAGAAACTAATTTGGTGTAAATGTACATGAAAGGATATAATAGTATTAGGGAAGCTGTGCTGAAATTTGCCAGGTAGGGTTTTTTCCTCACAAATTTTGCAAACTACAAATAAACTGAGATTTCATTTTGCTCTAATTCTGTGAATTGGAGTTGAGGCATCTTTGAGCCCTTGGATGCCATGTGCTGCTGTACTGGGGGTGTGTATGGTGCATATGCAGTTACTTCCATTATACAGTCACAAACTACAGATGTATGTATGATGGCTGGAAGGAAATGGTCTGTGTGTGAGTTAATGCTTTTAACACAAGGAACAATTTTTCAGTATAATCACAATTGTATCTGTAAATGCTTGACATCTCTTTTTGTTGACCAGGCTCGCACTTCTTGGGACAGGGAATCAAGTGAAATGCGCTATAAGAGGCTTCAACATTTGCTTGAAAAAAGCAACATCTATTCCAAATTCTTGCTAACCAAAATGGAACAGCAGCAGCTAGAGGTAGGTGTGTTCTTGTCTGCAGTGGGTATTCTTAAGGTGCTGTCTGTCTGGGGTGTTTTCCATCCAGGTGTTTGAAGTAAAAATGTTTTTAAGATTGCATTAGTAACATTAAAATCTACTGGAACCTACTCCACAGGAATGACATGATGCTTTTCATAGTGTTCAGAATTTGTTCTATAAATTAAAAGATGAATCAGACATGGAAGAACACGAATTTTAATTTAGAGGTGGCATTGATGCCTTTACAGTTCTTTTGGCCTGAGTGCAAAGAAAGCAGAGTAAGTATTTCAAATAAGAACTGAAGTCTGAGGGAGCTAGAAAACATGGAGGGAGGATAGAAGGTGCAAAGAACTGACAGTTAGGAAGCTCAGTAGCCTGTTTGTGTTATTAACTGAAAGCTGAGGGTGAGCTGTACCTTCAAGATGCTAACTTAGGCCTCCCTCAAACAAATCGGTAAATTACAGTGTTCTGAGGCCATGCTCTTCCCAAACAAGAGCTTCCATGAAACAGTGTTACATGTCCTCTTTTTTAACCCATGGGCTGCTGAGTTCATGGCTAGCTTTGTCTTGACTTCCTTAACTGTACCTTTATGGGCAAACTTGCAAGATTTTATGCTTGAGAGAGAGGGAAAAGCAGGAAAAGATTAAGAAAAAAAACCTTTTCTGAAAAGGGACACTTGATAGACTGCAGGAACCTCCTCTCCAAAATACTTCTCTAGTTGAATTGCCAGCTCAAATTTGTGATTAGTGTATTAATAGGATGCATATTTCAGTACTAAATCTTGCACGATCTGATAAATACCAAGGTCTTTTACTCTTTCTTCAGGATCCTTTTGCTTCCAGCAAGTAAAAATAGTAGATGGAATAAAAATGTTAAGGTCTTCAAGACATGAAGGCACTTCCTTGTTTAAGGCGTTCTAGGCTACTAACATTGCTGTCTGTTCTGCAGTGAGTATGTAGTATGTAGAGGTTGGATAAATGGAAAACTTACTGTGGTAGATGTAATCTTCAGGAGTTTGCAATTGGGAATATTTTTGTTCAAATCTTTCTAAATGACTGTATTTAAGTGTTAAAAGTATTTACTGACAAGCATTTCAGAGCAATGGCATTTTCTTGTCCAAATTTTGTTTTATTGTTTTAAACTACATCAGAACAAACTTAGTGGGGTTGCAGGAACAAAGTCTATGGAGTACATGGAACTCAGTGTTAGCAGTGTAATCTTTCACTTCTGTAGTGAATAGTGCCCTCGTGAGTGTAATGGAAAGATAAGAATTGCATGTGTGGTTTTTATTTTGTTTAGGAACAGAGGAGGAAAGAGAAGTTAGAAAAAAAGAGAGAGATGATGTTAAAATCTGCCAAGGTAAGATTAAGTAGCTACTTTATGCAACTTTCTAAATAAAAGTGAGATATTACCATGTTTGTTTTGGTCAAGGTAGGTAAAATAGTTAGGTTTGATTGTCCAGTATTTGACTTGGAGGATCTAGCTAATATAGAATATTTATTTTAACTGTAGTAAGACTGTTTGAAAGTGCTTAAAAATTGTATACCATGACAGTAATTTTTAGGGGTTGTTTTTGACTAGTTATTAGAGAAAACGGTTTCAATTTGTCTTGAGTTTTTTTATTTTAGCAATGATTGCTTTGTTCAGCCAAAATAGTGAATAAGTGACAAGAAAAAATAAGCAGGATTTTTTTTTGCTGTGTTGTTGAAAACAGTTTAATATTAGAAATGTTTCAAGAAACTTTTTAAGGTAATGGTTGGAGTCTGATTATGTCTTTTTATCTGTGTCACGATAGTTAGAGATGTTTAAGATGATGAACCTCTTCCTGTGGTTATTTTCTAGGGTCAAAACCCAGTCGATGTCAAAGAGGAGAAATCAGGTAATGTATTAGACTTAGCCTTTTTTCAGTACTGGTGGGTTTGATTTCCTTAATGTTTGATGCATTGTATAACCTCAGATATTATCTTATAGGTGCAAAAAAGAAGAGAGGAAGAGAAGATGGGACATACAACATATCAGAAATTATGTCCAAAGAGGTATGCCTTTACTGTAAACAGGTTGTCTGGATTTTTGGAGCACAACTTTCAGTGGGTGAGCCAGTGTCTGGGGCATCTATATTTTAGAGCACTCCATTCTCATATATTGCTACCAGATAGTATCAGCCATCAGTAGTCTGTCTGTGAGCAAAGGTCTATGTAACAAGCAGTGTTGTCACAGCTGTAGAGGCTGGATACTTGTCTTTTCCAGTCTTTAGGGAGGCAAACTGTTAAGAGTCTACATTGCCAATTGAACTTTCAGCTGCCCTTTGTAATTGAAATGTATTACCTGGTGTGTAGTCTTGTTTTAGAGTCACTTGTATGATTTATGATGTAGCCTGGAAAGCTTTTTAAAGTGTATATAGATTGAAAGATGAATGAAGAGATTACACAAAATAGAAATTACAGTAGCCTTTAAGGTTGAAAAGCACATAAGCTTGTTTTTTGGTTTATTTTTTTTTTCCCTGTTTGTTTCCAGGAAATATTATCAGTGGCGAAAAAAAGTAAAGGGGAAAATCAGGTATGTTGACACTTATTATCTCAGTTTAAGAGTACTAAGCCCAAAGGGTGGGAGGGAGGGCTTTTTATACTTTGTAGTGTATCTCTAAACTTTACCTGTAAATAAACATCTTTGTTAGTTATTGAAACCCTGAACTGAAGTTTAAAAAGGTGGTATAGATGAATGCACTTAAATACTTTTTTCAGAAATACAAGGTGAAAAGTTTTAATTTATTTTTTCTAAAAACTGAGTTTGAAAGTATTTATACTTTATAGATTGCTAGTTGCTTCACAAATAAAGGAAATAGGAATTTATTAAAAATTATTTGTGTTTGTGTTCAAGACCTTAAGACAGTAGTTTTTAAACAGTCAAGTGTGGAGATAACAGGTCAGGTGTCTTTTTTGCTTGTGTAGTTCAAGAGCTGCATGCACCGTGTGAATTGCTTCCTAACATGGAACAGCTTACAGGAAGGAAAGCCCTTCTGCTTACAGAAGGGAAAAAGCTGCATTGGATGTGAGGAAGGTTTAAAGTTAATTTACTTTTATGGATAGAAAATTATAAGCCAAATAGCTTCAGTAGCTGTCACCGCCCTTGAATTCTAAAGGAGAAAAGAATCTATAAAGTCTACTCTTGAGTTGACAGTTAACTCAAAGGAAGTCTTTGTGTCTGAGACTAAATTACTTCACTTCACTTTAAGGCTGGTGTAAATTGGGAAGAAGTATAGCAGGCTTTGATGTGCATTCCACTTGTCACATGTTCCTTGACCTTCTACAGGATGAAAGCTCTCCTGACAGCCTGCATCCAGAAGACCTGCAGAAAAATGGAGACTCAAATAGTGTCATTAAGGACAGATTGTGTCAAGCTGTACGACACAGTGCCAAGCAATTTCTTGATCCAGTGCGAAAATTTAATGGACAACCAGTGCCTTTTCAGCAGCCAAAGATTTTTACTGGTGGTGTAATGCGGTGGTACCAAGTGGAAGGCATGGAGTGGCTAAGGGTATGGATGCAATTGAATTTGTTCAGAATTGCTGCTGATTGGAAACAGGCGTGGAGGGAAGAGATGTTAGAAGTCTGTGAGCATAGTTGGTACAGGGAACTGAAAAGGAGAGAGTTATTTATAATCTTACATGGTACAAGATTCTGGTGTTACCAAAAAGTTGTCAAACAGTAAATAAAATGTTTTGGTGTGGGAACGATATTGGTGTTTCTAAACCTGGTTGGTTTCTGGCTGGTGTTCTCCATCTTCCCATTTCCTATCTATTTTCTTGTCAAACTCAACCTCTCCTTACAAAGAATTTGTGAAAGCACAAAGGTTGTACATCCTACTGAGGGACAGTCTTATTTTTCTCTCTCAAGGGCTTCAATACCTAGCCCAAAGCTATTCAAAGATCTGTTACCTTTGTAGGCTTGACACATATGTGTTTTCATTTTTTGTATCTTGGAGTCTTAACTAGTAATATTAACACAGTGTGTTAAAAATGTTGTGTCTTGATATAAAAAATTGTAGGAACTTGACATCAAAATTACTCACATACATTTTTAACTTCTGCCTGTTTCAGCATGCAAGCCAAATTAAAAAATTGCTAACAGTCAAAACTAATTTTAATTCTGCTACTCATCTAATATTTCTCTTAGTATTTTTCTTTCTGTTTTTCCTCCCTACAAGCATACACAGTCTGTTTCAACAGGCTTAGACTCACCCCTCAAGTGTGTGCCACTGAACTTGCTCACTCACTTCTGTTACTGGAAAGCGCCTAGTGAAGACAGGCCTCTTCTGGAGGGAAAACCAGCTTCCTTAGTTGGGCCCTCAGTTATAATAACCTTTTCATGTATCTTAATTGAATAGTAGAGATTGGCCAAAGAGCGCTTCTGTGTGTTTCTGTTCTTTTGTGAGAGGTTGCTCTGTTATTTGTCAGTGTATGTGGTGTCTGCACAAAGAACTTTGGCTGGAGCAGCAGGTGTGTTGGCCAGGAAATGCACCTTTTTCTTGTGGAGGTAGCTCCAGGAGCTCCGTGCCTACAGAAGCTTCTTGAATAGACACCACTGAAATGTCAGCACAGTCATTTGGTCATTTGGAGGGCAGAACTAAGTGAAGTTTTGGAGCTGGGATGAGTAAAACCTTGGGTAATGCAAGCTGTACTTGCAGTTAAAGTGCAGTCTGATGCAACACTAAGTTAGATACTTTCCTTTAATACTGTTCTGAGTTTTGTGCCCTAGTCAGGCACTTAGTTGGCTAGGTATGTATACATCTACATGAGAATATCCAGCATTTACAAGATGCTTGTATTTATTTTTATAATAGAGACAGTCATCTTCACCTGTGATATAAAATGGGCCTTGTAGAGGGTTTCCACTGGTGTTACATTCCTAAAGATCTTTGTTTTTCCAAATGTGTGTTGATTACTTTGCATTTACCTTTTTTTTTTCCCCCAGATGCTTTGGGAAAATGGTATTAATGGCATTTTAGCTGATGAAATGGGGCTGGGGAAGACAATCCAGTGTATTGCAACAATAGCACTGATGGTGGAGCGGGGGGTCCCTGGTCCATTCTTAGTATGTGGTCCTTTGTCTACTCTTCCAAATTGGATGTCTGAATTCAAAAGATTTACTCCAGAGGTAAAAGAAATGAAGACTTTTCTTCTTCTTCCTTAGGTTTAAAAGCACAAATTGTTTAATTTCTATTCTAATTATTTGCATTGAAACCTTTTCTATATACAAGATCATTTTAATTGTAGTTGTTTATGTGGTACTACAAACTGTGTCATGACTTGCTATGTATTTATACAGCCTTCTTATAAGAGATCTCATCATTTCTACTGTCTTCCCATTAGCTTAAAATGGGCATCATAGTCCTGACTTAAAACCTCTTTTTTACAGATTCCACTAATGCTCTATCATGGAGCTCAGCAGGAGCGTCGTAAACTGGTTCGTAAAATTCATGGAAGACAAGGATCACTGCAAATCTATCCTGTGGTCATTACTTCCTTTGAAATAGCAATGCGAGACAGAAATGCCCTGCAGGTATCCAAGTTCTCTTAGCCCTGGGACTGTGTTGTGCCTCAGTACTTAGAGCAGTGCTTTTGGAAACAGTAAAAAAACCCCACATGCTGCCTGTACAATAAGTTTCATACTGTAGCATGTATATTGGCATTCACTTCTGTTTTGTTGGTAGTAATAGTTCTGCAATTTAATGCTTAGGTTCTTCAAACAGAACATTATTCTAAAAGCAGATAGTTACAGCATACCTGCTCTTTTTGTTACCTTCCTGTAGGTGGTGGTTAGGGATGTTTAGAGTAAAAATTATGCTTAGTGTATAAATACTGTGGTTAGCATCGCAGTGGTTGTTTCAGCAAGATGAGCTTCTTCTAGTAGTTTTGTTTTAACCATCTAAAGTTAGATGGTGTTCTAAAAGGCAGTCACCATGAAGCAGGTATGTGGCATTAACTGTTCAGGCTCAGCTCTATTAGTGTGGCAAAGTGAAAAACAGTAAAGAGAACCTTTGTAACAGGCAGTATCAAACAGTCTTATTAGTGCTCTTTAATCATTCTGCCACCTGTTTTGGTGGAATAAAACTAATGAAATACCCTTTATTTTCATAGAGCTGCTACTGGAAATACCTGATAGTAGATGAAGGTCACAGGATTAAAAATATGAACTGCCGTCTTATCAGAGAATTGAAACGATTTAACACAGACAATAAACTCCTGTTGACTGGTACTCCCCTGCAAAACAACTTGGCAGAGCTTTGGTCATTGCTTAACTTCCTGTTGCCAGATGTGTTTGATGATTTGAAAAGGTAGGTTGCAGTCTTATGGTGGAAACTATTTTTATTTGTTCTGTTTGAGTGTTATTAGGAGTCAATAGTTAAACTTACCAGCATGTGAAGAGCTGTTTCATGGCATGGTTATAATTCACTATGATTATTTGGTGGCAAAGGGTTTGAAATGTGTCTTGCCTCACACTTAGTTGTTTCAGAAAGGAAGGAATTAATTGTCGTTTCCCTGGATAGTGGAAGCTGACCTGTGAGGATTTGCGTGAGAGATGTTTGTTTTATCACAAATGCCTGGTGCTGCTTTGAGATTCTCAGAGGTGCTGGATGAAGCTGTGTGAGGCTGGGAAGCACAGAACCCACAGATCCTTCTCTGCAGCAGTAGGGGGTCAGGTGGAAGAGCATTGCCAAAGCAGTGTTTAAACTAATTTTTGGAAAAAGCTATAACCTAGATGGAATATAATAGATGATAATGAATATTCCAACTAGTACAAGTGTTTTTACAAATCACCTAAAACCTCAAGCTTCTGAATTAACAGGTATATTTCAGAAATTCCTCTGGTACTATTTCTGTTCATGATGAATGTGAGTGCTTTATTTTTTTTTTTTAATCACAGGATAAGAGAAGAATTGACACTAAAACAATGAGTAGCTATGAAGTAGGCTAACTTTTTCCCTCCCTTTGTTTTTATAGCTTTGAATCCTGGTTTGATATTACCAGCATTACAGAAACTGCGGAAGATATTATTGCTAAAGAAAGGGAGCAAAACATCTTGCATATGCTGCATCAGGTTTTCATTTATCCTTCATTTTGTATTTTTTATGATGTAGTTGTAACATTGACCATTCATGTCGTGAATTGTGTCAAAATCTTGTTTGTGATGCTGAATTCTGGTCTGAGGTTTTAGTTGTGGCGTTTCTGGACTTAGACTTGTGGGGTGTTTTTTTCAATCTTTACAGCACTTACAAATGCTAAAGAAACAATAAATCTCTGATAGCCACTCCTTTTTATTCTTGGAACTGAATTAAGGTTAGTCAAACTTAATTGCAGTTACAGACTTCCATTTGCCAAGAGATTTAATCAGTGTATTTATTTTGTTAAAAGATAACTGAGGAAACTTATGTAACTGATGGTGAGGGATCTAAACTGTATCTTCTATGTATAATTGTTGATAACTATTTATTTTGGTGAAAGGTTTTGGGAGTTTTCAGAAAATCTTGATTTAAGAAATAGAACAAACAAAACAAGCAGTTTTGTAATAAGATTACTTTCAGTTACTGGAATTTGTAAGAAAGGGGTGCAGTAGTAACTACTACTACTGCACCCCTACTAAGCACCTCAGAATTTTTAAAGTGTGGGTGGATGTGTTGTTTCAACACGTTAGTACCAGCATGTGCATGAAAATGTTAAGTAGGCATATGTATTAAAAAACTAAGCATATGTCTAAATTACTCTCTTGCTTTAAATTGGCAAAATAGCATTACATCAGTAGGCCTGCTTCTGTATTGTTGTCTTGTGTTCTTTCTTCTTAAACTAGCTGTGTTGACAGCTTTGAGTAATTGTAGCATGTGCTCACCATTTCAGATTCTGACACCTTTCCTACTGAGAAGGCTGAAATCGGATGTTGCTCTTGAGATTCCCCCCAAACGAGAAGTTGTGGTGTATGCACCCCTGGCAAAGAAGCAGGAGACTTTCTATACTGCCATTGTCAATCGCACCATTAGGAAACTGCTTGGAAATAATGAGGTATCTACTGATGAGGATGTTAGAAATGTGCTTGCTTTTAATAGTTGGTATACAAAACCATATTGATACTGCTTCATTACCATTGTAACTAAACCTGCTTTTACTCTTAAATTTTTAGTCTATTTTTTATCTATTTCTGTGGCAGTTACTGTGGTAGGCCTGTGGCACAGAACTAAAACAGTATAAGTGTAAATATGTTCTTGATTACTTGTAGCTTGGGAGGGAAAAAGCACTGTTTTCATGGAGTTGACAGTTTCAGCTTAGAATCGGTATGATATGACTGTAGCTTTTTAAAATCAAACAGAAGCTTTCAAAAATCTGCAGTTGCAGACCTTTACAATTTGGCTGCATATCCTACATAGCCAAAATTTAGGCTGCTGAGTCTAAATAAGTGTTGCATGATGTACATCACTGAGGCCTCTTTTCTGTTTTGAGAATTCTTGGATCAGTACAGACCTTTGATCCTGGCTGGCTGCTGTTGATGGCAATGTTCTCATTTCACACAGGAAGAAGTAGTTGAGCTGAGCCCTACAGGCCGACCAAAACGCCGTAGTCGGAAAGTGGTTGATTATTGTGAAGAGCATAATGGTTCACCTGATGACTTGGAAAAATTAATCAGCAAAATGCAAGAGGAAGTAGAGCAAGAGAGGTGCCTGTCTTGAAAGATTTTTTTTTCCTGTACTGTCTGTCTCCCTCTTCATTTGCTTCCAGAGCTTTGCTTACTGAAATTGATCAGCAAGAATGGCATTTAGTTATTCGCTATTCTTGTAGTTTTATAGTTTGTTTATTGGATTTTACTTGGTATTCACTGAGCCATGATAGCAATGATTATTGTACCATTACTCACTGGCTTACTAGAGTTACAGTTAACTGCAGGACTCAGTTGTGGTTTAAGCCCAGGCAGCAGCCAAGCACCACACAGCTGCTTGCTCACAGCTCCATCAGTGGGGCTGGGGAGAGAATTAGAAGGGTAAAAGCTGAAAAACCTGTAGTTTGAGATAAAGGCAGTTTAATAGGGAAGGCAAAAGCTGCACATGAAAACAAAGCAAAACAAGGAATTAAATCACTGTTTCCCAGGGGCAGGCAGGTGTTCAGCCATCTGCAGGAGAGAAGGACCCCATTATGCATAACAGTTGCTTGGAAAGACAAACACTGTCACTCCAAATGTCCTCCACTTCTTTCTGTTGGTGGCTCTAAATTGATGGAAAGTTCCTTGGGCATAAGGAAAATCTTCAGGCTGAAAAGTGTTTATTTTGCCAGATTTTTATTCTATAGCCTGTAAGAACAGACAGGTAAATCTGTGTTTGTGTTACAGTTATGGTATGCATGGATCCCTTAAGTTGGACACAGTACTTAAATATGGAAGAGCTAAATAGCTGTATTCATTGTCATCCCTGCAATGTGGCCAAATTGGGATAGGCAGAGAGCTGATTCTGGCACATCTTAGGTATTGCTCCCCAGGAAATCTGACCGTGTGTTCTGGTGAAGGCTTGCTTCTGTTCCCTTTTCTGCTAGGTGACTTGCACAAGTCAAATTCTGCTTCTAATTACTACTGACTATTCTTTTATATTTTACATTAATAATGGCAAACAGTTATGCCTTTGTTGCCAAGTGTGGCACTCTTAAGAAGTTTTGTCTGGTGTTAGCTTTAGAAACTACAAGGGATTTTGAGGACATGTCACAGCATGTGACTCCATTGCTCGATTTTGTTGTAGGGCTTTTTTTCTCACTTAATATTTTCTTGCTAATATTTGTAGCACAATAACGGGACACTTTCAGTACTAATAAGATGTATCTTTTCAAGGCCAGTGGTAGATGTGAGCATTCCCATGGATTCCGAGGTGAACCTTAAGCTGCAGAACATTATGATGTTATTGAGGAAGTGTTGTAATCACCCCTACCTTATTGAGTATCCTTTGGATCCTGCGACACAACAATTCAAGGTACGCATTTTAGAAGCATTAGAGAAAATTTATTCCAGGCATTAAAAAGCAACAGACTGGGAGCTGATGGCAGTAAGGAATGACCTTTTCAATATAATTTGGCATACACCTCCTATTGAATTACAGCAATATACTGAATCGTTAGTTGAAATTTCTTGCAGCAGCAGTTGGAGGGATCTGTTCAGCTGCTATGCCCATTCAGCCTTTGCTCAGTGGTGCTGTGGTGTTCCTCATTGTGACAGAGCTCTTCCCCTTGTGGGATGTTACTCATTCAGAGTTGTCAGCTTCCATTGACTCCAGGTGCTTTAGGGGCTGCCTCAAGATCTCCTCACCAGGGTTATTTTTCAAAACAAATGCTAACCTTGGTGAACTGTTCATGAAGTAAATTGTACATGCTGCAGGAGGTGCAGTGGTAACATTTAAGTGTGAGTTGTTGAAGAACTGAACCAAGTACAAGAGTATTCTGTTCAGAGAATACAGCATCCTTCCTCAAAAGCAAAAAATCAAAGTTGTATCACAAAGACCAGCTGGTAGTTTAATCTACACAAAGCAGATGGAAATACGAGAGAGTATGAAATAATCTTGAATTGAAAGAATCTTGAAGAACTGGAAGTTACTTGCACATTCTAAATGTAGATTTGTAGGTATGTGTAGTCAGGTTTCCTATTTGGTGAATGATAGCAGAGTGAGCCTGCTGTACTCCAAGAGTATGCTGTTGAAGTGTATCAATGTAGAGTCAGTGCAGAAAAAGCAGATTCTCCAGTCAGGGAAGTGAGGGAAAATTACTGTGTAGAAAATGGAGACTGATTGACAGCTGACACCCCCCACAGGAGTTAGTACTTGCTCAGGACAATGTATTCATAATTACCAATTACATGTGGCTGCTGTATGTTTCAGACCTTAGAAGTTTCTATATCCCTGCCCTTAGCCCATGGCACAGATCAGATCTAAGCTCTCTTGAAGAGGGGTTTAAGGCAGCAGTGTTGAAAACATGCTTTTACCGCTTGGATGATGTGCAATAACTTGTTCAGCGGTGCCTATCTGTGTCCAGTAGGTGGAAGCCTTGTGCCTTAATTACAGGGTGGGAAAGGAAGGGCAGCACTGTTCCATGGGGACAAATTAACAACATGAGGGTTTCTCCTTCCAGAAATGGGGTGAAAAGTAATTAGTTTTAAAAAACTATTATTTGGGCTTATGAAATGTGGGGTTCAATTTAGTTTCATTATGCTTTAAGTGATTCAATGTTGTTTGCTAAAATTAACATTACTTCTAGTATTATGGCTTTTAGTTAAGAAAATGGTGCACATTTGTTTCAGTGAGATTTCAGACAGCTTTTGTTGATGCTTCTGAGTTGGGGAAGCCATTGGTCTCTTTCCCTCCTAATATATAATCTCCTCTTCCCTGTTCCAAGGTTGATGAGGATCTAGTAAAGAATTCCGGCAAGTTTCTACTCTTGGACCGAATGCTTCCAGAACTTAAAAAGAGAGGACATAAGGTAAAGCTGAAGATTATTGGAGGGATGAGATACAGTCGTCTCCTTATGAACAAAATTTGTTATTAAGGAATTTTTCTGGTTTTGTAGGTGTTGTTGTTCTCACAAATGACTATGATGCTTGACATTTTGATGGATTACTGTTACCTGAGAGACTTCAAATTCAGTCGATTGGATGGCTCTATGTCCTACTCGGAGAGAGAAGAAAATGTGAGTAGATGGACATGCCCTGTGAGCACATTAGCAAATTCTGCTTTTGCTGTGACACTGGGATATGATTTTGCACAGCACTTTGCCTTTATAGGCAGAACACCCCTATGCTGAAAACTGTCTTCTGCCTTAGTATTTGCAGCTCAGAAATACTGAAGCAGTAAAGTGTGCTGCTAACCATTACCTTGAGGTATGCCTAAAATGCAGTGCTTCTTAAAAGCTCTGACAATTTGTGTTGTATTTTCTGTGTTCATCTTTTTTAAACAAGTCTCTCAAAATTAAACATTAGCCATGTTATGTTTGGTCCATCTACTTTTTTTAATAGATGAAATCTCTTCCAGATGCATCAGTTTAATACTGACCCTGACGTCTTCCTGTTCTTAGTGAGTACAAGAGCTGGAGGCCTGGGCATTAACCTGACCACGGCAGACACAGTTATCATATATGACAGTGACTGGGTATGTTGACAGATTGTAAACCTAGTAATATGTGTCAAAAAGTGCTTTCTTTTGCTGCTTTTGATGATCATTTACCAGCCCATTATGATATAGGCTATTTCTATAACTTTAATGAGGTGTTACATGAAGGTAATAGTAGCATGTGCAAACATTTTGTGTGTGAAATAATACAGCCTCATTTGAAAAGTCCTGGCTTACTGAATACATTAGAGTTGGTTTCTGAGTTTGCCCCTGAGTTACCAGAAGCAGGAGGTTTATTTGTGTTGTCAATACATTGCCTTCTTTTTATTACTTAAATTTGTGTGTAGCTGGACCTTTTACAGGTTCCCTGTTTACAACAGCTGCCATGTTAGTACCAACTCCGTGAGTTTCCTCTGTGACTTGCCACATGTTTTAGCTAGCTAGGATTCTGCTGCTCCTGTAAGTCTGGAGATTGGGAAAGAAGAGAGGTATGAAAGGAAACAATTGAGGACCTCTGCATCTTCACTTTATTTTAGTAGACAGTGCGCTGTTTAAAATACTTTTTCTTATCCTCCACCAAAGAAACCCAGCACAAACCTACAAGTAAAATTGTCATCTAAATGTGTCATATTAACCATCTGTAGAAAACTGCAGCACATGGTGCAGAAGCAGTCCAGTCTGGTGGGGTTTCTCTGCCTGTGCAGCTATACCAGTAGAGCTTGCCATGGGTAAGCTTAAGAGTCAAGAGAGGTAGAGTTCAATTATACCATGTCTCTTCTGCTTCTGCACTGACTCTAAGCTCTCCATTAAAAATGCTGCATATGTGGTATGCCTTTTAAAAAAAAAGATGATGGCATAACTAAATTGTTACTGATTTATTTCTTTATCTGCTCAGAACCCCCAGTCAGACTTGCAGGCCCAAGACAGGTGTCACAGAATTGGTCAGACAAAGCCAGTAGTTGTTTATCGTCTCGTGACAGCAAATACTATTGACCAGAAGATTGTGGAGAGAGCTGCTGCCAAGAGGAAGCTGGAGAAGCTGATTATCCATAAAAGTTAGTATCTTTCTCTTAGGACTTCATGTCAACATGTGTTGCTTCTTTAAATCTCAAGCTAACAAATTTCACTGTCCCGTTTGCCTCTGTCCACTGTGTTTTAACCACAGAAGTCCAGTCCTGTTTGAACAAAGTGATAAATAGAACAACAGTCCTTGGGTTTATGTAGAGAACAATGGCGATTCTTGTGGTGTTCTTGTCTATGTGGCGTGTCAAACTCCAAAGTCTTTAAAATGTGATTGCTTTGAAGTGTCCCTTTTGGGGATTAGTTTTTCTTGTACAGATCCTATAGGAATCCTGCTTTGCTTCTGTAGTTTATTCTGTTTGTGACATTCAGACTGTAGCTCCTTATATATAGCAATTTCTAAACATTAAGCTCACTTGAAGAATGGCAATTCTTGTAACTTGGCTTCTAAACAGTAACTAGTTTAATATTAAACTTCAGAGGAGGTTAAAAACTTCTCATCATTCTTGTGTTCTCATATTGAGGGGGGAAAAAAGCCTTTTCATGAGGGCATAAAGGGGCAGAAAGGCCACACACCTCTGTCTATTGCACAGTCAAGCCTAAGCTGTGGTTTGCCTCTGGTTCCAGACAATGTTAGCTAATCTTTGATAATACTTTATCCTAATATTAGCCTTTTTCTTTGTAATCTTTTTGCACTGCTGTCTTGGTTTGACTGCCAGGGCTGCCTCTTCATAGGCATGTTATTGACTAGTATACTTTCTTGTTTGGTTTGGTTTTTTAATGATTTGATAATGGTCCAAACTGAAGTTAAAACCCAAGCAGCAAGATTAGCCAATGAGCAGGATGAGCACAGAATGGGCTCTAATAAACGACTGCCATGTGCTAAGGCAGCACTGGAGAGTGGGATTGCTTGTACTGGAAGGAAGCTAGGTGTCAATGCCTGCAGTTTTGCAGTAACTTCAATATTTATCTTGGCATCTGCTGGTGTATCACATGTAAATCTTGCAACTTAGGTAGGGGTGTCGCTTCAGAAACCTTTGGATTCATTGTGTAAATGTAAAGCTGATGTTATTGATCCTGTTATTGTGAATATCTAAAAAAGTGTTGGGACTTTGGAGAAGTAAACGAGGAAGGAATATCAGGAAACTAACCATGTGGGGTATATACAGTACAAAATACTGGAGCTTAAGAACTGGAATTTGTTACGAAACAGGGTTTTTTGGGTTTTTTGGGGTTTTTTTTCCATCTTATGCTTCTGTTACATTGAAGAAAGTTGCTTAGGAAGCTGTAATTTTTCTTTTATCACGATTATGGTAACTTGAGACCTGCACAGCACGAATTTAATACCATGTGGTTTGTGAAACTCTGAAAGCTAAAAGGGTGAGACAGCATCACTAATAATGCCTGAAAGGACCTGAAGCATGTGTGTCACTGCTGTAGATATTAATGGGGGAGAGAATCCTATAGCTCAGACTACTCTGGAACTTGAATCTGATTTGCACTTCACAGATAAACTCAGAGTTCTTGAAGGGAGATGGGAAAGGAGGTAGGGAGGATTTCTGAAACCAAGATACAGGACAGAAGATCAGTGTGATGAAAGGAATCAGTGAAGACACATTAATAAAATGAGTACTTATGTTGATAAAAACTGAGGCAACATGGCACAGAACTGCAGGTCTTGTCAATCTCCTTGAAAATGTGTAAGACCAAGCTTGACTTCATCCATTCTCAGCTTTGGTTAGGTAATAATCTTGTGTAGTGTTTTTTTACAGTTGGACTGACATCCAGATTTGCTGTAAATAGCTGCTAGCATAGTCTCAAAAAAGCAGCCTGTGTCAGGAGTATTATTTTGTTATCTATTTCATCAAACTGAGGCTGTCCTCTCTGCAAACCACATCTTTCACATATTTCCTGTCTTGTGGTTAATGCTACTTACTTTGTTTTAACCAGCTTTACAATATAAAGGGAACAAACCTCAGCCTCCAGCATCTAACTTTATTTACAATGTTTTTACTGTAAGTAGAACTAACAGCTTTTCTGCTCTGTGTGTGCATGTGGGGACATTGAATTGGTGTTTCAATCAGTTCTGCATACCACATATACATCTACATACATCCACATTATAGAAAGTGAAAGGCCTGCATGCAAACCTTCATACATCTCTGGGTTTGTCTCTATTAGTGTAAGGTGTGTTTATCTGAGGGCTAAAACAGTGAAACCTAGCATTAGTTTTGATGTTCAGCAGTAATTTCTTCCAGTCTCTGTGTGCTTTCTTAAAATTTATTCTTTCTACAGATCAGTTCAAAGGTGGAAAATCTGGTCTAGCACAGTCAAAAAGCTGCCTGGACCCTCAGGAATTAATAGAATTACTGAAATCCAGAGACTATGAGAGGTATGCAGATTTCCTATTTTCTTGGACCATGAGTTTCTAACTTGTAACTTGCAATCAGCTGTCAAGAGCTCTCTTGTCTCATGAAGTGGTCTGTGGATCTTCATAGGGGAAAGAATGTTCCAGGGATTCTGCTGCATGGAAAAACTGACTTCTGTGCAATACTAACGTGCTTTTATCTGTATTGAGAGATTATTTCTTCTTTAACAGGGAGGTTAAAGGATCTAAAGAAAAAGTGATCAGTGATAAAGATCTAGAGTTACTTCTCGATAGAAGTGATCTCATTGGTAAGTCTGAGTTTTCATGTTTTCTTTATTCTGTTCAACAGTAAATTCATATTTTGTAAGGGTCTTTGTATGTAGAAATCTGCCATAGCTTCATTTCCCTACAGCTGTGTTGTCCATTTGGCAAAAGACCCTTTGGTCCCTTTGTTGACATTTTTAATATAGTTTGCTGTAGAAGAAATAACAGAACTTAGACAAAAGTATTCCAGAAAACCACATTCAGGCATGCTGTACCCTGAGCATACAAGCATAGATTAGGAGGTGTTCTGCAAAGCAGCTTTCAAGGAGAGTTGCTGTAATTGATCAAATGGAAATTATTCTCAGGGAAGTTTTATTCTAGTAAACTTAAAAACATACTTTGATACTGTCATAATTCAAAATACATTTATCTAACATTGCATAACATTTTGGGGGGGAAAGATGTCAAGTCTAACATTTGGAGGAAATAAATCAAGCTTTTCAGAGTTCCCATGGTTTCTCAGTGGATCAACTATTTAGCAAAAAACCCCAGCCAAACCACAACTGTTTTTTGAGGTTGTCTGCAAATTCTAGTACTTGATCAGGCCAGGATATTGAAAAAAGCCCTTAACTTTCCTGAGAGGAAAAATTCTTGTCCAGTTCATAGGTCTAGAATACTTTGTTTCCCTCAGCATCTTTAGCAGAACAGAACTCCAAGCATAGATACAGGAACAAAACCTCAGCCATTACAGATTTAGAAGTAAAAATTTTAGCCTTAAATAAGTATGCTGTGTGTAGTTTGTGTAAAATGAATTTGCTTTAGGAAACTTTTGCAACATTTTAGATAATTTAGGAAAAAAAATGTAAGGCATTGTTCTGTAAAACTGCTTATTCCAGTTAACTGACTGATAATATAGAAAATTATTCTTGATGAATGGATAACAAGGTCTTATATCTTTACAAGTTCAGACTGTGAAACAATTGGATTTCTCTTTCCAGGCTGAAGAAGGTGCTGTTTATCTTGTGTTATTAGTGTGGAACATATTTATTGTGGTTGTTTTTTTCTTCTTTGCTATGCCAATCAAAATTAATACAATAAAATTGTCAGAAAATGTTAATACAAAGATATTAGTCTGGCATCATAGACTGAATATTTGCTATAGCTAACTGGAGTTAGTGCTTTAGAAAGCGAAATGCCAGCTTCCACCCTGGTAAGCCATAATTACTGAATTTATATAAATATAATACTTTAGCTTAATATTCACTGGAAGGGCAACAAAGTGATTGCAATTGCCAGGAAAACAAGTTTTCAGGTCTTTGAATTTTTGGTATGAATCTGTCTTGGTTTAGATAAGACAGGTATCTGCCAGGGAGGGTTGGAGTCTCCCTTGAAATGTAAGCCCCTCCCCCCTTTTCCAAATTATCATAAATCTGCAATTAAAAGGCTGTCAGGCAAAGATTTTGGGAATAGGTATAACAGTTCTTTACTAGGGATATAAAAACTACAAATGTTGTAGTACAGAAGAATAAACAAAGCAAATAAACAAGAAATCCTAGAAAACCCTGACAGAGTCAGAAATACAACCTGACACCCTGCTGGTCAGGGTGTTGGAAGCAGTCCAAAGTAAGCCTTCCTGGAGTGGCAGATGTGGTTCTGTTGGAGTAGAGATGGTCCTGTTGAAGAAAAAGAGTCTAGTAATGGTGAGATGGGTCTGGTCTTCCTCCAGGGATCCGGTGGAAAACTGGATACCTAGTGGGACTGTGGCTCCTTTTTATCTAGGTTAAGATGGTTTGGCTCCTCCTCCCTGTGTGGAGCAGCTTACAATAGTACAATGTAATATGTGTCACGTCATTGATGAGCTCTTAATGGTCCGTTAGCAGAAGATATTTCCATGGGAGTAGTGAAACAATGAAGAGAGATAAGTAGCACTCCACCATCTGATAAGCGACACTGACCCATTTGGGCAAAGATAAGCAATTCTGCTCCACCCAGATGGAATAGAATAACATGCTCTTTACAAAACCCAGGACAGAATATTACTTACTAGAGCTGTAACTTTATGTTTCTGCTGGTAATTTCACTAAAAACATTTTCTGGGTATTTTTTTCAGAAAAATGAGACTAGATCAGACAGCTTTTAGAACTGCTTTTCTCCATTCACATTTAGCCAGAGATGTTGGAATTTTTTACTAAAAGCATACAGCTGAAAAATACTTTCAAACACAAACTTCTAGTAGCCAACTGGTTAGCAAAATGGTTTTGTCAGCTTGTTCTTCAACTCTCCAAAATGGTTTTGTCAATTTGTTTTCCAGATCTGTTTTCTACTACACCTGTTATTTTTGACCTTTGATTTGTTTTAATCTTAGATCAAATGAAGACCTCTGAAAAAATGAAAAAGGAAAAAATGGGTGTCTTCAAAGTCCTAGAAGAGTCATCAGAGTCCAATGCAGAATGTGTGTTTTAATATGCAAATGTGGCCTCTAAGTAGTCTTTCAGATCTTCCAGAGATGTCACTTATGCTTTCTGGTCCTTGATGCTGACTTTCCTTAAGGCCCTGTTCAAATCCCTTGTGTTCTTCCAGTGAATTTTAACATGTTCTAGAGAATAATGCAGGTGTTAGTTGTAGCTTTAGTAGGCTTTCATAAAGAAGTAAGAAGATGAGCATGTTTCACATTTGCAGCTAGTTCTTGAGCTCAGTGGTATAAGCTGGCAAATTTGTTAAAAAAATCTTCCTGTGGAAGTCCTGAGCCCTTGTTTTTTGGTTGTTTTTTTAAGTATGGTGTCAATTATAGTTTTATTTGGAAGGGAGAGAACGTGCGCCTTTGTTAAAGCCATTTGTGTAGTTTCTGTTTTTAACTTCTGCAAATTATTTTGGTTAAATAAATATCTGTTTTGTTCTAGAAATCTGTGGATTTTGGCTTCCTAAACAAGCAAAGCTGATCTTGTGTCCATTAATTCACACTTTTCTACTCATTTAGCACATTAGCCAATGTCGTACATTTAAAGAAAAACAAACTAATCCCACACAACAGCAGAAAAACACCCACACACACAAACCAAACAAAAAAAAAAAAAAAAAAAACAGGAACCAAACAGCAATGAGCCTAAAATAGTCTAGATCTTTCTGGTGCTGACATTACTTTAGTATTGACTGCTGGTCAGCTCTGGTTTGCCAAAATGTCTTTTAGGTGTCAGTTAAAAGTTGCAGTCATGGAATTGCAAGTGGCGCTGTCACAGTTGCAGTTGTGCTCATTAACGTGGCATAGATAACGCAGAAAAAAAACCTCTACCAACTCAGACTTCAAAAACCAGTTTTCATTCACTTTATGATCATTATTACTCTATTGACCTGATATAGAGAGGGAATCTTAGAGAAGCAAGAAATGTTTATACTTACCTCTAAGGGAACAGATAAATCTGTTAATGAGTAAGCTGGCTTTGACCTTTACCTGGTGAAAGCCCTGTTTTGTTGGTAATTGCTGAAGACAAAAGTTTCTAATTTTTCTGTTCAGTTACTTATTAGCCTGAGTAATACGAAGTCCAGCATGTGGTGTCTCCACGTTACATTCACGCTGCTAGTCTTCCTGCATCCTTTAAGTCGAGTGAAGATCTACAGGATCTAAGAATAAATGATTGTACTGGATTTGGCTGAAGTAGAACTAGTTTTCTTCACAGTGCATGGTAAGGGGCTGTGTTTTGGATTTGTGCTGAGCACAGAGTTGATAATATAGAGATGTTTTTGTCACTGCTGAGCAGGGCTTGCACAGAGCGAAGGCTTTTTTGCTTCTCATACTGCCATGCCAGTGAGGGGTCTGGGAGCACATGGGAGGCCGGGAGGAGACACAGCTGTGATAGATAGATGATCTGAACTGGCCAAAGGCATATTCCAGACCAGAAAACATCATGGTCACTGTGAAGGCGGAGATGGAAGGAGGAAGGGGAGATGTTTGGAGTGACACTGTTTGTCTTTCAAAGTAACCATTACGCAAAATGGGGCTCTGCCCTCCTGGAGATGGCTGAACACCTGCCTGCCAATGGGAAGCAGTGGATTAATTCCTTGTTTTGCTTTGCTTGTGTGTGTGGCTTTTGTTTTCCCTGTTAAACTCTCTGTATCTCAACCTAATCTTGTTACAGGCTTAGTAAGTGACAGCTGCTCCCACACAGCCTACATAACTTTTGAAGACTGATCTACCCTGCTTAACCTGAAACATGGTGCAAAATCAAAGTAATTGGTGTTAAAAATGACAGATGGTGCTTTGTGCTGTGCTGCCCACCTTCATGAGACAGTTCCTCTGGCAGGATGCTCGCCCACTCAAACTGCCCAACATGCTTCACATAGGACCTTTTATGTGTTCTTACAGTACTGGTAACTTCTAAAGCAGGCAGCTCAGTGTGGTTGCAAGGCATGAGTGACCCTATTTAATAGATTTTGTTATCGTTGACAGACTGCAGATGCCAACTGTTTAACTCCTGAGCAATCTGGAAAGTCAGACTACAGTGAACACTGTAGTCGTCAAGTATTTTGCCCTGCGTCATAAAAATTAATGCACTCCTTTTCTCAGCCAGCCACAGCAGAGAGTGAGCGAAGTCCTCAAGTAACAAATGTGAACTTCCTTACGTAGTAAATTGGATCAACTCTGGTATCCACATTAGAAACCTGCACTGGGTGGGAGGGCAGGGAAATGCCAGGCACGGGCCAGGCCCTAATGCCCTTGCCCCCAAAATCCTGGGGTTTTCTGGAATGAACACTGTTTTGCTGACAGATGTTTGTGTACAAAATAACAGTGACTTTGTAGGCACTGGAGGGCTTAGCCCAGCCTCCAGATGGCCTCAGCAGCCGGCATTTTCCTGGGGGAGCCCTGAGCCCCCAGCCTGCTGAGAAAGCTGGTGGTGTGGAGCAGCCACAGTCCCGCAGTGGGGCAGGAGACTTGGTCAGAGTAGTTCGTGCCTACAGGGTCACTCCTTCACCCCTGCAGGTCCCTGTTTCCCACCACTGCACTGGCCTATTGTGCAGGCCCTCCTGCCAACACTGCAACACAGAGAGCCTTTCCCTATGGAAGTGTGCTGTGGAGAGGAGAGAATTAACCCCCATAAGCAGTAGCAAGGGTAGACATCATTCCAGCAGTGAAAAAAAAAAAAAAAAATCCCTCCACTTTTCACCTTGAAAAAGAGCTGTGTTACTATCTGGAGTTTGTGCAGGTGTGTGCTGACATGTACCAGCGGCCCAGAGAAGCCAGGCTTTTCCTAGGGATGGTCTAAAGTTTGCTGGTTGAGCTATGGCAGCCTCGCTTGCCTCTGCCCATAGGAGCATGAGAGAATGAACTAAATTTACAGGGTTGGTGAATTAGTCCCCTACCCAACTTACCCCAAAGCTGCACAGTGTATCTAAACAGCAGGAAGCTTATAGCCTTGGAGTCAGGCCAGTTTTACCTCAGATGAAGACTGGGTTTGGGGTTGTGGTTTGAGTTTGGCTGGTTGGGTTTTTTTTTTTTTTTTTTTTTTTTTGGTGTTTTTTTTTTTTTTTTTTAAAAAAACAATGCAGCTGTGCTGTGGTGTGATTCATTGTGAAGGAGCGTAAACACTGCAGTACAGCACTCCTGCACACAGACAGGACTTTCCAGGGCAGGGACATGACCCTGTCTGTAGCTGTTGCAGATGCACCCACTAACTCCAGGGGGCCCGTGCCCGCCACAGAGGGCCCGTATGCAGCTACAAATCCACCCTGCTGATTTCAACCACCAGCAATTTGTTTTAAAGGAGAGATGACATGTCTTAGAAACCATTTATTTTTACATGATTAAGAACAGCCAGCATCTCATTTAGAGGCATAAGAGAAATAACCTCTGCAGGCCTCCCCTGTGCTCTACACGGGTGGAGGTTCTGTCCCTCAGGCACCATCAGCCCTTTGTCCAGGGCACAAGGGGCATGTGCCCCCCTCCCCACATCAGCCCCCAAAGGCACCTTTCAGCAGCTGTGCGCAGCAGCAGCAGTAGGAGCAGGGTGATGCCTTGGGCAGCCCCATGGTCCCCCCCAGGGGGAGCCTGAACAGGGACTGTGGCCACTCAAACCTTCCCCTCTTTGCTCTTGGATTCCCTGGTTTCCAGAAGGCATCATGGGATCATTGTTGCCCCCAGTCACAAACTGAGCTCCATGAGAAAAAAGGGGCATCTGTGGTGATGCAGCAGCAGGAAACAGTGATGTGCCCGGTTCCATCTTCATGAAGCAGTGCTCAACACAGAGGAGGCAGCTCTGGGCTGCCTTGCACCAGGCACAGGCCACCAGTCTGCTCCGAGGCTTGGCCGTGCCCACCTGCCCCTTGCTGGCTGCCAGCAGGCAGCTGCTCACAGCTCAGCCGGCAGCAAGACCAGGCTGACTCAGCTTTGTAAATCCCTCCCCAGGATAAACAGCCATGCACTGGGCACCTCTTCTGCTGCCCAGGGAACCACAATCTAGCCACAAGGAAACCAGCAGAAAGCAGACACTTCTGCCTTGTGGATTCATCGCATTTATTGAAGGCAAACAGATGGCAAATAACTAGAACACAGAAAAAATGTAATCTGACTTCGTAATCTGACTTTGGCCTCTGATTTTCCTGTGTGCTTGACAGCACAATGAAGGGAAAAAAAAGCAATTCTGTTTATTAAAAAAAAAGTGAAAGAGGATGAAAAGAATGTTGAACAATTAGTGACATCTTATGTGAACAGAGGGAGGATTAATAATGACAAGGAAATTCAAAGCCATGCCTAGCATTCCTTACTGCAAACAAGATTCTGCAGGGGGTAGGGATAATGCTCTCCAAGGAAAATCAGCAGAGGATAAATCAGCCACGCTGGCTTTGTGAGCAACACGGTTTACTATGGGAAGACGGTGACCACCTCGTAGCCCTCCGGGGGAATCACCCGCTCCCGCGCGTGCTTCTCGCAGTAGATTTGGTCTTCCACAAAGAAGTGTCCCTTCTGCTTGAGGTTGGTGCCGCAGTCGCTGCACACGTAGCACTCGGGGTGACGCTGCTTGTCCCGGATCTTCACAAACATCCCTCTGGGGAGGAACCAGCACTCCTCAGTGCCCATCACTGTCTCCTTCCTCCCCAGCAACCTCCCACCCAACCCAGACCCAAACAACTCCCGAAGGTGAACAATTTTCTTCTGCTCCTGACAAGTCAAAGTGTAGGCTCTGCCTCTGGTCAGGCAGATGTTAACAGCACTTCTAGAAGCCCAACATGTGCTGGCATGGCAAGTCTCCTCCAGAAAGTGTTTCCCAGCATTGACCTGTGTATGTTACACAGGGACGGTCCTATCACCTGTGCTGGCAAGAATTACTGTGATGGCATCTTTAGCTGGTGGTACAGACAACACAACAGCATTCAAATGCCCAGGATCAAATGGCAGGCAGTAGCTTGACCATATGAGGAAGCAAAATCCAGGTACAAGCCAACTGGACGGCAAAACAAATGCAGAAATGCAGGGATGAAGGCTGCATAGCCAGCACTGCCCTTTGCTAGTGACTGACAGGTGGGAGAAGCAGAGACCAGATCCTGGTTTTCATCTCAGACATGGCTTCTGGGGAGCTGCAGTGAACAGATCCAGCCAAATGTGGGCAAGTTCTTACTAGAAGACTTCTCAGCTTAACCCAACAGATGACTAGGAAAACTACACAGCAATTTGTTAACTACCATCAGCCCCAACACAACAATTTTCCAGTATTATTTTGTTCCAGCAGCCATCTCTATTTTCTGTAATTCATTAGTTTTGAGTGCTATTCAAGGCCTTGTGCTTTCTCTCCAGACCTACCCAGCTGGTTGAATAATTACAGGGTTTGTCTCTGATTCATATTTTACAGGGTATGGATTGCCTCTATAATGAATTTGCTGGTTTAAATGCTCCAGGCATGCCAGGACCGTGCAATCACAGTGTAGTGGGTCTCAGCAACAATCTGACAGCCTGTGGCAGGCAGCATCTGAAAAATCAGAATTCTTCCATGACAATGCAGGTTTGGCTACCAGTATTTGACTGCTGTGTAACCAACTGTTAAGGGGGCTTCAGGGAAGAATTTGAGGGTGAAAAACAGAGCAACTTGAAGACACGGGTTTTCAATGCTGGGTCCCCCACGCAGTCACACTTAAGATACAGCAGCTCTGTATCAAACCCAAACCCCAAGTCTGCTGGAGTCAGACTTTACCTATGTAAACACACACACACACACACAAAAAAAAAAAAAAAAAAAAAAAAAAGTGTGCACAGACACAGTAGAGGTGAGGTCCTACAGGAGAGTGGGGAGCAGAATGCAGCTCTGCAGTCCCCACTGCCTCTGACCACCAAGGCAAGTCTCCATGCCATGCCTGGGAGCACCAAGACAGAAAATGCATTAAAAATACGGGCCCTGAATGGAAAAGTCGTTTTGTTTCCAAATGCTGTAAACAGATTTCAGGTAAGCAAAACACTACAGCAACAACTGCCTCAAGGCCTGACTCACAGGGACTTGCTCTGGTTCCCACTGATACAGATCTGTAGATGGAAACCCAACTCCTGCCTCACTGCAGGGAACTACAAAGTTAGTGTTACTAAAGCTGGTGAGAATAACTGTGCCTTGAGTCTCCTGGATACACGGGGTGTGGGTAAGGGAAGTTGTTTGGTGCAGTACCTCAGCCCCTGGCACAGGCATGGGCTGCTCCCCTGCAGCCCCAGGGACAGGCTTACTTACACAATGCCAGATCCGCACTTGTCGCACATGGGCAGCTTCTGGGCATTCCCAATTGATGAGGCCACCTTTGTGGTCGGGGCTTTGACGCTCCTAAATCCAGATGGTTTGGTAGGGTCTCCTGGGGGTGGAAGGAGAGTGCTTCAGAGCATGTGAGATGCGTGGCTTGAGGCTGTTCCTCCCAAGCAGATGCTCTGCTGGGGGCATGATATCCTTTAACCCCAGCTCTGAGGCAGGGATTCATGCATGGAAAGTGAGCAGGGATTTAGGGATGTGTGGGGAGGAAGGAGAGGAGGGACACAGCTGAACCTTGCCCTGGAAATGTGAGGGCTTGAGAGATGGTGGGCAGTCAGATGAGAGTATTTTCTCATCTTAAAAGCCCATCCGACTTCAGCTGATGTGTCTCACATGCACAGATGCACAAAGCAAAGCAAAGCCCCAGCCCTGGCAGCACTGGAGTCTGCCTGATGTGTCCTGATCACACAGGGTCAAGCTGATTCCCAGACTTGAGCTCAGGAAGAGGTGGGTGTTCCGGCAGGCTTGGCTTGTCAAAGCCTTTTTCCAGTCTGCAGTCTGTTTTACAGTGGAGCTGGTTCCCCAAAAGACTCCTGGAAGATTTGGTTAGCAAACTCCCTCTTGCAGGGCCCTGGGACACTGGGGATAACCTTGCACTCCCCTGCTGTTGCATAGCATGCTCCAGGTATCTCCCTATTGCAACATCTCTGGGGCAGGGAATTCCTGCAGGTTCTTTGCAGGAGACCTTGTGCTGACCTGGATGCCTAAACCAGCAGTGGATCCTAGATGTGGGATACGAGGCAAGCCTTTAAATATCTGCAGGGAAAAAGGAGCCTTTTATAAAATGACACCAATGATGGGACTAATCTTATCTAGATGACTTTTCCACGGGGTTCTACACCAGTTAACAAGGGAAGGAGGCTGCTGAGACTCCCACGATACTTCACCAGAAACACCTTGGACAGTGAGGGACACTGATGAAACTTTTCTGACCAGTGTCAAACCAAAAGCACACTTACAATGGGCATTCCCAGTGCAAAGGGTGGAAACAGACACACCCTGGTGACCAGCAATGTCAGGGACTCACCACAGCCCAGGGCAGCATCAGTTGTAGAAGAGCTGAAGGAAAAAGAGGGGAAGGGCCTAGCTCAGCTGTGGGGCAGGTGATGCTGCACTGGTTTGCCTTGAGGTCAGCCTTCAGCTCAGAGGTTTGCACCCAGCTCTGTGCAGATGCTGGTTCAGAGGTGCAAGGTCCCTAACCCTCCAAACATAGCAAGAGCCCCCTGCCCTTCAAGAGCTGCTGCAAATGACCCTCACTGGGAAGCAAGCAGCAGCAATCAGGTTTTCAGACTCTTCCCTATCACTTCTGTTGACTGCCTTTGCCTTAACCAGCACTTTGCTCTCATCAGCAATATCGACAACACATTTTTAAATCTCTCCTATTCACCCAACCACAGGAAACACAGCACGCTCCATGCAGTGGAACACTCTCCACTTTTGAGTACAGGGTCAGGTCTTAAAAGACCGGAAGACCAGCTGTGGTGCTTCCAAACACCCACACTTGCCGCTGTGCCCGGCCCAGGCTCTCAGCTGGTGTAAGTCAGCACAGCCCACACAGTCAGCCATGCCCCAAGGGCCTTGTCCCAGCTGGGGTTTCACAAGCCATGGCCTGGGGCCAGGCTGGGAGAAGGCGCCTTCCAATGTGCCATTTATCACACGGAACCATCTGACTCAGCAGCGTGTGTTTGATGCTGGCCGAGCAGCGCAGCACGGCAGGCTGGGCCATGGGGCATTATCAGCTCACTGTGGAATAATGCCAGAGCCTATCCCAGCCCTTGATAGGGCAGGCAAACCTTGTGCCAGAGAATCCCAACAATGCTGCAAATCTTCAAAGAAAGATAAAACAGAGAGGCTTTTGCTTCTTATCTTCCTCACCACTACTAAGCAGAGGGGAGGACCTTGGCTTGGGAGAAGTCCAGTCTACTCCTTCCATGCAGGAGCTGAACCCTGAGGGCATCTGCAAACACTCAATATTTAGAAGATTCTTTCAGGTAGTATTTTAACAGCATATTAAAGACTCCATGATCCTGGTTTCTTTCTTCCTATTGTTTCCTTATTTCCTTCATTTTGCTGTTTCCCTACAGATCCCTCAGACCGACCAGCACTTGGCTGATCTGTTTCTCTTCGTGGTGAATATATCAGCACCAGGCTTTTTTTGGATTAAACTGAATGTACCACTGCCAAGCTAGTAACACAAAAGACTGGCCTAAGGACAAAAAAAAGGCCATTCTTAGAATTCTTTTCCCATTCATTTGTTTATTTTATTTTATTAAAGAGGAGAAGAGAGCACAATTTAGCCCCCAAATAAGTTAATTGGCTTTTTTATCTTAAACTCTAGCTCTGAATTGTACAAGTCCAGATGTCAGATCAAGAATGCCAAGAAGAGCGAATTTTTCAGAGGTTAAAAGCTGTGAACTGTTCACTCTAACCCAGCTTCTATATTTTTACATTCAGCTGCAGAGGGGGATACTTTTTCCTGTGTAGGAGCATGGAGTTCAGAAGCACCAGGACTCACTGAAGAGCACTATCTTGTGATACTATCCTAAGTCTTGGTGTTTAATCGGTGAATACGATCTTAAAGGGGGCAATACTTTAAAAACTGTAGGAGGTTTTGTAACTTTAAAAATTCCTTCTTGACAACTAAACATTGCAAGGGTTTATTTCTAGAGTGCTCACTCAATAATTAAGCAGTGATAGGCCCATAGATACTGAAACTAATCAATGAGAGAATATGAAGGAATCAAATTAGTGACAGGGTCTGTACGTTTCTGTAGAAGCCGCCTACACATGCTACCTTGAACAATCAACAGCTAAATAGAAAATAAAGTTTTAAATCCTACTCAGCTCAAAGAACAGCAGAGGGGAAGAGCACACTCAGATCAGGTGTGCAGTAAGTACTTACCTTTCTCCTCTGACTCCAAGATCTCTTGCAATACAAGAAATGAAGCAGACTGTCTGGGTGGCTCATTTGACTCTTGATTCTCCTGCAGCATCTTGTAAACCTCAGACTGTTTGTCTATGGCAATGTTGCCTGGGGTCTGGTTATGTTGATCTAAACTGAGGAAGGAACAAGAATCCTCTTGTTAAACAGATGAAAACTAAAGCCAGTCCCACTAGCAAAACTTTCACGATGCATCATATGACTGAAGAATGAACGTGCAAAACACAGGGACAGCAGGAGGCCGCGAACACAGGGGTGCAGGATGTGCTCTGGATGGGACTGGCACACTGGGCTGTCCTGCTGCCAGCAGCTGCTCACCGACTGCCCCTGGCCAGGGTTCTCCCTGCTTCACAATTACCATACACTCCAGCGACTACAACTTTCTGCCCAGGAAATCAGAGCTCTGTTAATAGGAAAATAAAGAATTCTTGTGCTGGGATGGGAATCCCACACGGTAGCTGTGCCATCCACACGTGTTCCTTGCATGCATAAACTACCTTACACTGCTACCTTACACCACTGTGAATCTCAAACTAAGTAAAGTTTATTCCATTAAAAAACAAATCTTTGCAAATACCCTATGAATTGCTTGTAAATGTCACCTTCGCAAAGTAACAGCTGTAGGATCTAACTACAAGATTCTCTGAAGGGCAGTAATTTAGTCTGGTTTTCAAGTGTGTTACTATTTCTATTTTCCAGGTGGAGGCTCTGCGCCACAACCGATTTACAGTATTTGACTAAGGTTAATGAGCAGGTCAAGGGCAGAGATTTCTGCCCTAAGGCTAAGCCCTCAGTGCAGCTGCCCTGAGGTGCTGCTGCTATCCCTCATATCATGAGGGACTTGCATCCTTGACTTAGAGCCCAAGGTGCTTCAGGGGCAGTTTTTCATAGCGCAGGGTCATGGAAAAGGTGCTCATTGTGCAACTCAAAGGGTCTTTGGGGATAAAAAGAGAGTCTGGAGGCAGTACCTAGGATATTCTCCATATGGAGTGCGTAGAGGATAGGCTTACACTGCAGGAGGATATTTAGAATATCCCTTGTGAAAAGCTTTCCAACATGTCTATTGACACTGAAATACCAGAGGGGATTCTTGTGGACAGATGGGTAACCTCCAAACTGAAGAATTTGAAAATAGTCTGGACAAATATACAGCGGGAATTATTTAAATCAGTGGTTTAAATTGCCAAATGCTGGATCAAGGGATGGACTAAAGGATACAGGGAGTTCCTACCTGCCTTGTGTTCTGCAGCTGCAGTAAAACATTTACAATAAAATGAAATAGCTGATAAATCTTCTCTGCTATCTCAATTCTAAAATGTAGTCTTATAAATGTAAATGGTCTACTCAGTTTCACCATTCTTGCACTCTGTGATTGCATGAAAAGTACATAAACATCCTGAGGTTCAGACTAAATTGCAGAGGGAAATCTTTTTCTTGAGGAGGAAACTGCATACTTTCCATGCCAATGACCGATTGAGTCATCTGGGAGTTACTCTACATAATAAACTCTTCAAGCATCAGAAGTAAAATCATCACATGAGTTATAAAATGCTATTTCCATAAAAAGAATTTCATAAAATGTTTCCATCTTTAGCAATTTTCAGTGGAGCAGGAAGCACATTAGACATTGCAAACAGCTGAACCTTTGAAACCTGAATCTCAGTTACTGAAGCTTCTTACCCAAAATAAAATAATTACGTGCCTTCTATTAGATAGATGTCCCATGCTCCACATAACATTCATGGCATGTAAACTCATATACTCCCACTGTTCTATCCACCCATAAAAAATTATGCAAGAAGCCTTTCATTGCAGTTTGCATACTAAGAATGTTGCAATAACATGCATCCAAAAAGCAGAGGCTAAATCATCTCAAAAAGCATTAAACAAAGCCATCCCATTTCAACCATGCATTGTGGCACTGTGAAACATACAGATCAGCTCTCCCAGGTAAGCACCCTATATGTCCACTTGCATATACAAGATGTCCAAAAGGCTAAAAACATCAAACCCAGATTTGCACCAGCAGAGTAAAACACCTCAAACTGTCAGGGTAGAAAGCTATGATGCTTAAATTAAAAAAAAAAAAAAAAAAAAAAAAAAAAAAAAAAAAAAAAAAAAAAAAAAAAAGAAATCTCCAAAAAGCATGTGTATCTTTTGAAAGGACAAGGCCACAGGCACAGAAATTGTACCTGCAAGATACTGAGTCTCTGTAAGCCAGCTGATTTTGGCACCTCCTGTTACACAGGTACTTTATCTGCTGCAATCACCAGCAACTTGGTGTCGTTTTCCACGCACATGAGTTCCCTCATGCAGAAACTTTGTAGCTCTTCTTCAAACAAGACCAACAACATTTATAGGATCTTAGACTTACACAACCATTACTGGATCTTACTGCAGCTACCACAGACAACTTGCAATGCTGACTGACTAATACTGGATCACTGAGCCTTAAATACTGGCAAAGAAGATAGTGATAACAAACCATGAAGACACAGCCTTGCACAGAATCTTCAAAAAGCAGAGCTTATTTTTTTACTAATGATATTTTACTATTTTATGCCAGCCTATTTTGCAAAGCTTACAAGGTTGTCAAGGCTATAGGAGAAGCCCCAGTCCTTGGAGCACTCCCTATTGCCACTAAACAATTGCTGATGTCTGGGGCTCCTTTGTGAGCACTGTCAGCTCTCTAGGCTAGCACAGAGAGCTGGCAGTGTGACTACTTCTGGTGTGCATGGTACTGACTACAAGCCAGAGCACTGACTTACAGCAAGTAACTGCACTGAGTAACAAGGCAGGAGTAAATCCTCAGCATCCCACTATCTCTTGGCTCCTGGCACATGGCAAAGCTTGGCTGTGTGGGTCCAGGGGTGAGGACACCAGCTTTTCTGCTCTGAAGTACGTGGTTCCCAGAAGGGAACTGTGAGCAGTCCTTTTCTGCCCCACGGAAGCCCTGGGACTGACCACTGTCCTGGGCCACATGTCACACAGCTGCAAGCTGCTTGGTCACATAGCAGAAGGCTCACAATTCATCCTTGACTGGATTCCTCCTGCAAGACAGATACATGCGCTTTCTGTTTCACCTGTCCTGACACTGAAGTCCTCCCTGTAAAACCCAGAGGGGCTGTCACTTAGACGCACAGGCGTCCCACAAAGTCCCACAAAGAAGACATCAAACAGCACCCAGGCCTTGTGATGCTGAGGCTCACCACAGGTCCTGCACACCTCGGAGCATGCTGAGCATCCTCCAAGCCTTTGGGCAAAGTCAGCCTGTACTGCAGCAACCTCTGCAGACAAGCAGGCGGGGCTGGGAATACAGACTGTCCCTCCACGTGCCTGGTGCCTGCCAGGCTGCTCCAAACGCCTGAGTGTTGCCAGGCAAGGATTGAGAGCATGGGTACCTGCTTCAGCCTGAAATGAAACATGCTCAGCACATCCCCATGGCCAATGAAACAAAAGAATGAAGACTGGCAGCACCAGGAAAAATAACAGCTTTCAGGATAAAGCACTCTCCTACCCTCAGCAAACCCATCTTGCCGCAGGTGGCTTCTCCAGAAAAGCCACCAGCTGCTGGCAGGTCCCCACGTGTGGGTGTGCAGGGGACAATGGACATACTGACATACTAAAAACATGTTTTGGTGTTTCCCAAGGTGTTGGGCACAGACACAAGGCAGAGAAAGCTCCTGTGAAGAGTCATGCACTAAGGGTGAAATGTAAATGCTGTTTTCTTGTGACTGGACAATGCCATGAACCACAGACGGGAACGAGGAACTCGCGGACACCAAAATGCAGACGAGCATATGTGCTGAGCTGGCTGTAGAGGCCGTGGGCAGGTTACCTGGGGAAATCAGGGCTAACAGAAGAGATCTGCCCCAGCAGGGTGTCCATGATGTTGCTCTGCGAATAGAGCTGCAGGGGAGAATTGAACTGCACGTGCAGCACTTTGAGTCCCGGCACCTCCACTTCCACAGGGCTGTTGGGGCAGACCTGGGCCACGTGCTTCAGCTGCTCAGGCCCCACTAGGACCTGGCTGGGGCTGGAGGAGGTGCTGTGCCTGCGCCGCAGCTCGGAGCTCTGCAGAGGGTCATACACGGGGGCCATGGGAGCCTGCATCGCACCCACCGGCCACGGGCCGCTGCCAGCCCGCGCACCCACATGGACAGCAGGAGGTGGGCTTGTTCAAGGTTTGTTTGGGGTTTACATTGCCAAATTGAGGGGAAAATGCAGAGGAGGAAGAAAGGAAAGAAGAAAAAAATTAATGAAGGACAAAGCCAAATACTTCAAGCCATCAAGCAGGTGCAGAACACTGTCTGAAGGACACACCACTGAATACACAACTTTTCAGGCTTCTGGCTAATGCTGTGCCTCTGGTCTCACACTCCAGGTGTGTCCACATAAAAACTAAAAAGCAAGCACTCCACTGATAAGCAAACGCATGGGTTGTAAAAGCAATGAGGAAGTGGCAGCAGGGCTTTCGTTACACACTAACTCCCTGTGCACACACTTGTGGTCCCACTGTCCAGACAAGGAATGCCACCTTCACTGCTGCTCTTCTCAAAGCTAGCCTTGGCATCCTACTGAGGAGTAATCTCACCTCCCATCCCAAACCATATGTGCTCAGCAGTGGGGCTTCTCTGTCCCCACCTGCTTTGTGACATCAAATCCAGTGGAGATATTTCCTTTTATTTCTACATGTACTACAGCCCTGCACTTACACCACACACCCTCTAAGGATGAAGCATGGACTAGGTCTCCGGTCACATCACCATGTGCACTGGCAAGATCAAGTGCTGGGTTCAGGTAGCCTGTGTATCTGCAGGGTGCAGGATGGGGACGCAGATAAATGTTAGGTAAGCCCAGAGCAAAGTCAGGCATGTACCAAATAACTCAGCAAAACAGACGGGCAGGAATTTAAAGGCAGCTGGAAGGGCATGTGAAGGGAGAACCTAGACATCTTGTGCTTTTGCGCTGGGGAGACTACGGTGGATTTTTAACGGCAGGCTGAGGTCCCTAGCTCTCAATGAAAACCAGCAGTAGTTCATTTGCTTTTGATGACTCTGTAAACAAAAGCACATTAGCATCAAAGCCTCATCCACAGTTTTCTCAGCATTCCTTTGCAACTTGCTGTGTTTCAGCAAGGAAAAGATGAAAGAGATGCCATGTATCCAAGATGGAGAAGGGCTGGCAATGGATGTTCCTGCTAGGAGGAGTACAGTGAGCCACAGCCCTAGAAGGAACCCATCTATTTGCTGATCCCTGAAAGAGAAAGGGATCAGCTACAATTTTCCAGCCAAATCTACCTGGCTTCCAGGAAGCACTCTCACATGGAGGGGATGCCAGGCTAGACCACAGGTGGTATCTCCCTGCCAGACAGTCCCATCAGGTTAATGCAAAGTCAGATTTTCCTTGTCCTTGCTCTGCCTTTGCCCAGCCCCTGACTGAGGCTGCTGAGTCTACCAGAAGCAAATGAAGAACAATCTGTCACCTCATCTGCCAGCTGCAGCACTGTAACTGCCTACAAGGCCCATGCTGCAGACTGGGCTGCCAACACAAGGAGCTGGTTTCACTCACAGGCAAGTTGTCAGGCTTGTGTTAAACTACAATCAGGTCTTTGTACCCTGCAACAGCAGAGGCTGAAGTTACTTTTGCCTCCCCATTCTGAAGTCAGAAATTTAATCAAGTATTACCAAAAGCACTGGTCTTCCAGCTTTTATTATAAAAATAGCCATAGCTTTCTAAGCAGTTTGATATTGCTATGCAGAGGCTTAAAGCAATTAAGCAACCTGACCATCAAAGCTAGAAAACTTTCAGATAGCTCCTGGTTTATTACTTCCAACGAAAAAAAAAAAGGGAAAATCTAGGATAAAACAATGTCTTTGGTGAGGCTCAGTTGCAAACACAAAAATGAACAGGCCATGTAAGGCTGGGACCCCTTCCAATCTCATACATAAAACCCCTCACACAGGAATGAATGTTTCAGCTACTTTTTAAAACTCCTGTGAAAAGCAAAGTTTGACAATAAAATGCAGAAATATCCAAACTGAGGCAGAGCCTGTATATGGATCCCAGGCCAGCTGGGAACAGGGAAGGGTGTGCTTCCTGCACTAGCTGGTGCCTTTCCTGCCCAGCACTGCAGTGAAGCCGGCACAAAACACCAACTTTAGGAAGCGCTTGTAACAAGCTATCAGGCACCTGTTCAGACCAGCGGGCTGGTATGTCATGCTGAACGCACGCGGAAACTGCGTCGGTCTCTGCTAAAGAAACACAACAGCATTAATGTCATATCTGCACCTCATGAAACATTCCCCACTCCTCCTGTCCCTGGGAACAACATCCACGCTTGTGCCTCTTCTACTTCTACTGTCCTGAAAGAGAGCTTTTCTTGCTTTAACAAACTGGTACCTTGGCAGTGAACTCGTGTTTCCTGAAGCCTTTCCCTGGGGGGCCAGGGAGGGAGGGAGAGGAGGTGAGGAAGGTACTTACGGCTTGCTAGGCTCCAGAGCCCCAGGTGATGTTTTTGTCTCCACCGCACTGTTGAAGGTCTGGATGTTCTCTGAGGAGTAGAGGCCTGCTGGGCTGTTGTACTGAGCAGTGATCACCCTGGGGGCAGAAGCTGTGGCGGCAGTGAAGGGCACTGCACTCCGATTGTGTGCACTTCCTATGTGCCTTATTTCCTGCGTGCAAAGGAGCAGAGGCAACAATCAGAGGTGCTCAGGCATGCAGGTGGATGTGACAGGGCAGCCCCACAGCCACTCCAGTGGTGGCCTTCATGTGTGGTCTCAGCTAAGGAGCAGGTCGCCACAGCCACCAAAGCAAGTGAGCATCCTCCACATGGCATGAGGGCCCATCCTGGATAGCTTCAGGATGACCTTCAGGACATACTGGGAACATAAGGGCTCAGAAACAGCCATTAGCTCAAGGCACCACACACCTGGGAGCTCCTGCAATCCTACAGTAAGCTACGGGACCAACCTTCTCATGCAAGACTACAGACTCTAAGCACTCCTTGCAATTCCTGAAAGCATGGTTGATTTCTATGGAAAAGTGAAGATGAGGGGCAGAAAGAGAAGCACTTCTCAACGACATCTGACAGATTGACTTCCTTTAGATAAGACAACCCAAAAAGAAGGGATTTGTCATTACTTCAAGTGTTCTGGAGCATCTCTGCTCCTTTAGCTAAGACCAGGGCTCACAGCTGTCTTTGATGAACAACTTTGGAATTTCTGGACAACAAAGGTGTGAAGATGACCATTGTTAATACAAAAAATTGTCCACAGGGAGTGACAGCTAACTTTCAGCAACTTCTTCAGTGTTGGAAGCATAAAATATCACCCAGATGTTCTGGGTGTGCTGCAAACTGGAGGCTTCCAGCAGTAGTAGTGTATACTCAGAAACACAGGCTACAATCTAGTAAGAAAAGAGGAAAATCCAAGTTAAATGAGACTTGAGCTATGACTCCTCTTAGCACAGGCAGTGCTAACAAAAATGAGGACATTTCTAAGCCCCATCACCTGTTCAGCAGGCTGGGAATTAGCAGCCTTGGGGCAGAGATAACATCCAGGGCTTATTTCTCCCCAGAGAAGATGCTTGACCAAAGCTAAGAGAAAGTATTATGGGGCCTCACTAGTGCAGGCATAAGAAAGGACTAACAGCCACAGAGGTGGCTAAGGTATCAAGGGCTAAGAGATGGCACCAAAATACTATTTTTGAAACGTTTCAGCCAGCCATAGAGACTGGGCATGGCTTCAATACAGGGCTAACAGCCAATGGCACAGGATGAAAGGGGGCACTTCTCAGCATGCTGGGCCCATGGGTCCCAGCTCTAATTAACACAACGAGTTCCCACTCCCACTCTAAACAGGCACTGACTTCTACAGCAATGACGTGAGCTTTTACTACCCTACAAACATCCCACAGCGTTTGTTTGAGAGAGATATAGTTACAAGATAAACACTCATTAAAAAAAAGTATGACTTAAATCCCCCAACAGATTTTTCTTTAAATCACTTTTTTGTCTCCAGACTTCCTTAGGCAGCTGGCTAGCCTTCCCAGACTGACAGATGGGAGTCATCTCACTTCATGGTATTCGAACGCTATTTGTGGCATCAAGCAGAGCATAGATCCCTCAGAGAAGAGCTGCATGGATCCAAATGTCCTCATGAGTTACAAGTCATTTGAAATCAGTGGGGTAGCTCAGGATGTTCAGGTGTGGAGAGATGAGGCTGCTCTCCCACTTTGCTCTCCCAGCTTTCTGGCCAATATGTATGGATGTTAGCCATGAAGCTTTCCCACCCACCAAAGGAAAAATGACCCTAGAGTAATTCGCTGATCTCCCTTTGTTGCAACCTCATTCAAACCACATAGCAGGACTTGTGAAAATAGTCTTTCCCACGGCAATAATGTGGATTTTAGCAAAAAAAAATTACTTTAGCATGTATATCAAACCATGGGGAACAGTTATATCAGCACTAAATACACATGCTAGCCCACCATTCAGAGGCCATGAATGGGAGAGTGTTACAGATGTGCACATAAATAGTTTCATGAAAGACTGAGGCAAAAGGTTTAGGCTAAGGAGGTTATATTCTTAGGTCAAATAAGCTCCAAGTTGAAATCATGTCACAACATGCATTCAGAAAACATTTAAGCATTAATCAAGAATTAAAGAAAGGGAAGTAACTTACAGTTTGGTTGGGTTTTTTTAAAAATTCTGCTTTCCTAAGAAAGTAAGATATCTCAATTACATACCCAACATGCACATGGGCATGTTGAATCTTGGAATGTGTCAGCCAAGCCAGATTCAGTTTGACAGTGATGAAGGCCTCAAGGATCCTGATCTTCTGGCAAGTTTTGAGAAAACAGGGCAGCTACATGGAGAAGAGAGACTGACACCACATTAGTCCCCTGACTCCAAGAACTGCAACACACACTCCAGCACAGAATCCACATAGGAGCTTTTCTCCTGCTTTTGGACACCAGGTAGGTTTTCTGCTGTGTAGAAAACCAAAACCATAAGTCAAACTTTCAAGAGTGTTGGGACATCTCCAGGAGCTCTCAGGTGTATAGAGGTCACTGACTATAAGGGAGTTTATAACACTTACACAGAGAAAATGGTGGAGAAGCTGGTGTCTGAAGATTAAAAAAATCCCATCTGGAGAACAGCACAGGAGGTGAATAACCCAAGAGTCTACAGACAAGTATTACAAGAGCAGTAGCATTATAAAGGGCATTTGGATAACCCAAATTCTCCAGCACTTCCTGTTACACCATGCTGCTCTTTCTGCTCGAGCTGTGGAGGGAATTTGCAAAGAACAAGTGCCTTCATGATCCCAAGATCAAAAGATAATGTGTTCTTACTGTCAAATATATTTATCTAGGGATTTTCCAGAACTGCCAACCTAGGGCCTGTGTTATGCAGCAGTTTTGTTAAAGCCCCAGCTCCTGGAATCATGTTTATTTGACAGTCTCTCACTTAATACTGGAAAGAAAATCAGATAAATGACACTTCCAAAAACCTGTCCACCAGCAGGCAAGTGGAAAACATTAGTGCAAAAACCCAGCTACACAGGGTATATGTGTGGGGAAAGCACCTGGTTCATGCATTTGAGATGCCATGGGTTTGCAGCATCTCTGAGGCTGTGGCAATCCCAGGACCAACACAAGGGAAAGGGGGCAATTAGCATTAAACAGCATCCCTGGCTGGAGCAGACTGCAAGAGCAGTAAGCAATGGCCTGCTTGCAGAGGAAGAACTGGCAGCCATCTAAAAGGATGTGATCTTATCCAGTCAGGACATGACCTGCTCTTTCTTTGAGAGTAGCACAGAGGAGTGTGATTAACGTTAGATCTCTTCAGAAACACCTTCTGCTGGCACCTGCAGGCAGAACTGGTGGCACTTGCCTCACTCTCCCTGCAAGCTGTGGCACTATCTTGGTCCCCTTGCACCAGCCCTGTCACAGTGAGCAGGGGTACCAGCAGTGGTTATTTTGGTCTGAAGCAGGGGTATGGAAGCTCCCAAGCTACCAGGTAGGATATTCAAGAGCATTATTTTACCACTATAAACTGACACCATGATAGTAAAATTGCTTGCCTGCACAGACATCAGCCTTGCTTCCCCTTCTTCCTCTGCAGGGGTTATGTTTCCAGAGGGCCCAGCAGAGTGACTACACCAAGCTAAACTAGATTAGCAACTGCACAGACTTCTCTGCCAGCTGCTTCTGAACTCTCGCTTCACTTTGAAATTGAAACGATTCCTTCAACAGCCCCCTCCCTATCTGAAACTATCCCCTCTGTAAGAACAAGCTCCAAGTGGCTTTGGAGAACAACCTCACGTGCTCCCACTGCAAATGTCCCCATCTCACAGAAAAAACCCCTCTTTTTCAATCCTATGGACAAACAATGTTTGTAGGACCCTAGCTTCAGGTCAGACATGCACATCTTCTGCCAGATGAGTTTTCTGGGTGCTGGCTGTTAGTGGCAGTAGCCCTCTCCAGGGGCAGATGGGACACAGCTGTGTGCGGCAGGCGCTGCAACGCAGCCATTCCAGCTGGGTGCTAAGGGGGTCCCACTGCCACCACTGCAGCCCACCCAGCACAGAGCTGCCAGCAAAGGTGCCAGGCTGTGAGGATGGGGAAAACATCCCTGTGCCAGGGCAGGAAGCAGATCAGCATTTCCTACTGCACCAGCTGCAGGCTGCGTCATGGGGAATTATCAGGGAAAACAATGGCCCCTTCCTCCCTCTCATTTGAGGCCATCCTCAGCGATGCTGACGTCCAGGCTGTGAAATCCCCACAGCTACATCAGCTGTCACTGCTGTGCCTGGGGTCAGCCAGTGGCTTGTGGCGTGGGCATCTGCTTCCTCCTCACCAACACTTCCACCACTGGTCCCATTTCCACCGTTGGGAATGGGGGCATGCAACTCCAGTGAAGTTCCCAATGGTCAGTGAAGCAGACAGACAGACAGACAGCCCAGGATGAGCCACCTCTATCAGCTGAGCTGGGACTCATCCTACACACCAGTGGCATAAAGCCATCTGGACACCTCCATGGCCTCGTGCCCTTGAGTAGGCTGGGAGCAGACTGGGGTGAGGGTGGGCTCTTGGGTCCCTTCCACCCTGCAGTGACGTGGCCAAGGCCATCCTGTGCAAGGCCTGTACTGACCTCAGCACCACCAGAAACAGGAAGAATCTGGAGGCTTTCTGTACTCACTAAATAAACTAAACCAAGATGTGAGAGGTCAAACGGCCTCTCCCCTTAAGTGGGGTTTTCCTCTCCGCACAGCACGGCCTGAAGGAATTCAGGTGGGTTAGGCCCTCACAGGTGCTGGCTAATGCCCTGCTGCCACCACACCTACAGCACCCTCACTGCCCTGCCTGCCCCTTCCCAGGCTACCTCTGCAGTCTCTGGAGGAAAGAGAGGTCAAACATGGAGCAAGGGGCTGCTTGAGGTCAAAAACTAGTTTCAGGTGTGCAGTAGAGATTTACAGACTGGCCAGGTTTTAGAGTCAGGGGATTCACTCTGACCTCATGTCACAAACGAAGAAAAAAAAAAAATTTAAAAGAAAAATTAAAAAAAAAAATCAGTACCAGACACTGCAGTTGCAGGGAAAAGCAAAAGGCTGCAAAGGCAGCCAAGTGAGCCAGCAAAACTTGCTGCCTCACAGGGCCTCAGAAACGTGGGATGTTTTTGCATCCCAGAGCCCAGACGCTCAGGGCAGGCGATGCTGGATTGCACACCTCCAGAGTCACGCCAAAAGGAAACAAGATGAAACATTTCTCAGTACCAATGTTTACTCAGCTCTAAGAAAACGGGCCCCTGACCAAACCTCAGAGAGTGAGAGCACTCTAGTCCTGCGGACAGTGAAGCAGAGCAGAGAACAGCAGGCAAAGCCCCAGCTCCATCCTTGCCCTTGCAAAGCCACCCAGGGAGTAAAGGCAATATTCGTGACTGGCTGGCGTGTCTGGGGGGAGGCTGCTTGTGCCAAACACGCAGCAACAGCTCAGGAGAGGACATCTTCATGGCAAACTCTACCCCATGCTATGTTTCATCAGCTGTGATCACAAGTATTAAAGAAATGCCTTTACTTTCACGTCTCCCTCTGTTATTGTTTGGGGTTTTTCAGCTATGGAAAGACCTTCTGCAATGCTTTGAAATCTGATTAAAAATTAGGAAGGGTTTGGGGGTTTGTTATTGTAGGGGGGTAAAACAACAAGACTAGCTTCCCACATCCTCTCCCTCCATGTCCCGGACACATTCCACACCCATGCAGTAACGCCTTTTAACCAAAAGCAGCAGGTCGCGATATGCCAGCGCAGTTCCCAGTCTCAGTGTTGTTACTTTATATACCTATTGCTTCATGCATTACCCACACATGCACAGCCTTATCAAAGGGCAAGCCAGCCACACACCCAGTTTCTATAGCCCCCGCCTGCTTCGTATCCAAGGAAATAAAATACACAAGATGGAAACAATGACATCACTCTGCAAGAATAAGGATGAGTATAGGACAGACACTTTTAAGAAGCTTTGGGAAGACAGAAGTGGCAGTCTGTTTCATCCTAAAAATACCCTGATTTGCCCTCAGAACTCCTCCAGCTGCTAACCTCTGTCTGAAGGCTATTTCTATTAAAAAAAAAAAAATCCTTATGCTTGAAAGCCCTTACTTTTTGTGATTAAGAAGAGCTGAACTATCCATCTCAAACCAAAAGTTTTCACTGACATTCTCAAGGTCTGATGTGAATACTTGTGCCTTACTGCAAAGGGGATATATAGCCTTCAGGGAGCCGGACAAGGTTTTGGAGACAGTCTGGGTACTGACTGCCCGTGAAGCTGGACTCTTAGCTCTTTCTCTACATTAGCTCACTCAGCAAAAAAAGAGACCTGGACCCCACTGGCATCTGTGTCTTATTAAAAAAAAACCCAAAACAAAACAAAAATACCCAAACAAACAAAAAACCAAAACAGACCCCAGGTCTGACAAGACCTGGCACAGTCAGAGGATACAGAGTTTCATTGTTTATTTTACCAAGAGGCAATACAGCCCCTTGGGTACACATCTTATTGCCTGGCCCAAGATCACCAGAGGGCACAGCTGACTTGAAGTTATGCCGGTCTCCGGTCAGTATCATAAGCATTAAAAGTTCCTTAGTCACCAAGTAACTTGTTCTCTCTGGCTGTGACCACTTTTCTCAAGAGACATTAAGCAGAAGGGAGAGGCAGACATGTTATTTTAGTCTTTCCCACTGTTGTGAGGAAAAGATCTTGATGGGAAAATGCCACTGAGCAATCAGCCTTAAGATCTGGGTTATTAGTGCAAGTGAACTAACTGAGTAAATATGCTAAGAAGACTGTCATTTCCTTCCTCTAATGTTTCCATGGGCACCAAAACAAAGCTAGGTCAGCTGCTGAGCCATCAACACCGACAAGCTGCTGCACCTTTTGATGAAATGCAATTTTGTCATCACTCTTGCCTCAGTTTAAATTAATTTAGAATGATAAGGATAATGGCAAGGAAATAATAACAAAACTGTAGCTCTTTCATGGGCAAAGATCAGCTTAGACAATGAAGTCAGTCTTTGGACTCAGGACTTTGGGGAATGCATAGGAGGTTGTAGAATGCCTTTCTATTTTCCAAAGGCAAATAAAAGTATCTTGAACACACATTCCAAGTAAGGGAAAACATTTCCACAGGCATGATGTAGCATGTCACTGAATATCAGCCTCCAAAAGGATTACAGCAGCAAACAAACAGTCCATTTCAAATGGGGTAAAAAATGCATAAGCAGGGATCTTAAAATATGCAGCTAGTCATAGACAAGCTCTTGAGCACTGGTTCCTGAGACAAACTGAAAATTAAGTTATTTTGCAAGATTTTTTGCAAAGATGTAGCAGCTACCTCAGTAAAAAAGGAAGACAAAAAGAAGGTGGACAAGTGTGAAAGATTCCTGAGATACCAAAGGTAGGAGAAGAAACATCTAATAAACTAATTCTAAGAAAGATGGTAATATATCTGAATAAGTCAATTTCTACAGCAAAGATTTTGAAGAATTTTTTTTGAGCCTGAAGTAAGGCTATTCACATGTATGATTTTATATCTGCATTTAAAGGACTATGTGCAAAGCCAATGAGAACCATTGTCAGAGGACCCTGGACCAGGACTTAAACAAACTACTCGGACTCAGCATGTCCTATTTTCTTTGGTAAGTGAATAAGTAAGTGTTCTGCGCTAGACTGTTGCCAAGAAAAGCAAACATACTGTTTTCACTGGCCAGCAAGTTTAAAAAACCTGAACAGCTCAGCTTTGCCTTCGAAGATTCAGCTCTACTCAAAGCTTCAACCAGTCCTGCCGGAAAAATGACATCAGCAACTTTGTGGTAAAATCCATAGCAGTTTGCCATCCTGGTATACATACACATAGCATTTTCAGCACTCTGCTACTGCTGATTGGCAGCAGGACTGGCCAAAACCCCTGATGATGCTGCAAAGACACAGCCCCAGAGCAACTTGGCCAACACCTGCCACATGCTCTGGCAGGAATCAGCATGCTCTTCTGATTTCATGCTCCAAGCAGAAAGACCTCACTACAAAACTTATTTGCTGTGCTGTAGTCAGCTACTGAAAAAGGAAATGGGGAAAAATTCCCAAACAATCCACCAAAAACGCCACAACCTTGTAACTTGATGGTATTCCCGACACTTTGGCACAGCAGATTAGGATGTTCAGGCACTGCTATGCCTTCAGAGTAAATAGGAGCTTGTGGTTTGGAGACATGAAGCATCTCCCCTCACACTGCAGAATTCCTGTTTGAGTATGCAGCAAGCGAAGCCTTTTAAAGTTAAGCCCAGTGCTCTGAACAGCAGCAAGCCCCACTCACATACACAACTGCAAATAATTTCATCTGCTTTAATTTAAAGGAAGGGAACAAGAAAAGGCAAGACTACTGCGAGTTTAAATGCTCCTTTCACATCAGGAAACAACTCTTCTAGCATCAGCCTTCAAAAGGGTCAAAGCCTAATTTTCACACAACCATTAATTGTTAGTGCAAGATTAAGGCAATGGTCACTGCTCAAAGATAAACTGTAACACGAATTTCTCCACACTCAGTTGTACATCAAATTCTCCTGCTCAAGTCAGTTACAGGTTGCTACCGATAAATTTAGTTGTACTACACTTACAAACTAGTAATATCAGGGTATCTATCCAGTGGCCAGAGCTAGAACCGGTACTATGACTGAGGTTAGGGTTTAGGAGGGGATGTTTTCCACCATCAGCATTTCTGCTAAATCCTGACCATCTATCCAGGCTGGGACTGGGGGGGAAAATGTGGTGGGGCAGTGAGTGACAGGGGGGTTGCAGTAGCAGGTTTCTTGCTGCAGTTAACTAGAATTAGTGAGCTACTTTAAAATCCCACTTAGGTCGTGCGTTGTGCTTTATGTTTAATTTTATGGCATTTAGCTAAATTCTTGCTAATGGCTGCATTGGGAAATTGGTCTCTAGGATTGAGTCTCCTGCTGAATTAAATGACAGCTCTCTGCATCCTTGCAGCAAAGCCTCAGTGCAGACTCTGCCCCACTCCTCTGGCAACAGGTAGCTCCCAAGTCTCAAGCAGAGCCTTTCCAAAACCTGGGCAGCAGAAGACCAGACCTCAGCTCAACAGTGTCACAGACAGATGTCACCACATGGCTCCAGCTCGAACTAAGTCCAAATTGCTCAGTCTCACACTGTGCCTTGTCTGAGTTATGAAACACCCGGAGAATGCCACATCAAACTCCTGGGCCAAGCAACGAAGAGAAGCTTGATGTGAAAGAGAACACCAACAGATCCCAGGCCAAGGTCTGGGCAGGGTGCTGCTGCACGTGTGCTGCTTTAGTCTCAGGTCCTTTCCAACCGAAACAGCCATGTTAGTGCTTAATTAATTGCAAAATCAAACTAGTTTTATAATCTAATTATTTTGCTAGAAAGACTCACATGGGATATGTGCTTGGGCCAGAATCCACTGGGGACATGTCACTGCCCCAGCGAAAATCCAGAGGAATGCCACTGATTTTAGTGCAGTAATTATAGATTTTTTTGCAGTGTAATCTTCTAAATCCAGCCCAGGTGATACCCTTGTGACAATTGCTGTTATTACTATATTTACTTGACAGAGGCAGCAGACCAATGAAGCAAGGCTGTCAACAGGTTACAACACCAACTTCCTAGACAGAGGCTGCATGATCTGCCATACAGATAAAAATGTAAGATGCTGGTGTATTTCTCTTTCACTTTCTCCACAACTAAACTGCTAAGAGCTTACTGTGTAAGAGAAAAAAAATCCAAACCAAACCAAGAGAAAACACTGAGTGAATAATATTCCTCACCCCTCAAGTCTTTTCTGTCTATGAAAACCAACTGGCTTAGCACAGTAGCAATGATTTACTGAGCCACAACTCTACAGTGCCTTCTGTGCCCCGTGGTAGGCGTGAGCATGCAGACAGCAGGAGACACCTCTGACCCAAGCAGGTTACCTTTGGCATGGCACCCAATTAGCTCTCCACAGCAGCAGGCTTCTCACCATGAGGGAGGGAGACTGCGTCTCAAGGCCTCCAAGGGCCACATGATCTCTTGATGGTATGTGGCATGATGCTACTCCCAACATGATTAACAGAGTGGCATGTGCTCAGCTCCTTGGAGGATCAGGCCTGGAAATTCTCTCACAGGAGTAAGAGGGAACAAGAGCAGACAGTTATTCCAGAACTTACCTGTGGCTCGGAGGCCAGATTCATCTTATAAGGATGTGTCTTTCCCTCCTCGCTTACAAGTGGTGACCAGACTTTTGACTCTGTCCTGCAACACACAAATTTTGAATAATTAATCTGCTTTCATCAGTGAGCACCATTATTGTTATTAAAAGACTCAAAGTTCACCAATTTCTCAAACATTTCTGCAGCCTCTCATACATAGCACAATCCACATCTGGAGGAATCTAAACAGCCTCATTTTAGGTACACAATGCAGGTGGCTTAGATAAATGAGGTCCTTGGAGCAAGACAAGATCTCAGCAGTGACTGTCCCAGCTTACCCTTTGTGACTCCACAGGCAACACATCAGGCATGGGCTCCCACCCAGGCTGTCAAGCTGGGGTTTACCCAAAAGCAGAAGCTGAAGACATCCCTTAGATGCAGATCCCTTAATTAAGTGGGACAATTCAGATTGCTATGTGTTCCAGCTTTTCTGGGTAGCCAGGAAAAGGAATGATTCTTGTCTGTATTCACTACACAGAGGACATTTTGTTCTTGAGGTTGGACTGCCTTGGAGATAAGCTAGAAATATTTTCTCATTTGGGTCTCCAGATTTTTTTTCTTATTTATTCAGTGGTATCCATGTTGAACAAACACGCTTTAGGGAATGATGAAAAAAAAAAAAATCTCAGCCTGCAATGGGACTAAGAACTGAGACGACCTAATGTGACAGAGAAAGTCTACATAACCTTTGCTGGTCTGTGGTCTGACCCAATTACTCACAGTAGTCAGAAACACAAGTCAAGATCTACAACTGAAACCAACTGCTCTTGCCATCATCATTGTGGAATTTTGCTGTGTCCCAAATAACGACAAACAAGCTGTGAGGAAGAAGTGGAGTGCTTGGATTTGCTTGAAATACATTGCGGGAAAGATACGGTACCTACATGTCTCAGAAGTAAAGACAGCAGGTAGAGTCTCAGATGGATTAAACAGTGCCACTTTTCCCAGACTTTTTAATAGTAGGGAATGAGTGACTGCAGTATTGTTGAATGAAAACTGCGGTTCAGTGCTAAACATTGCATCATGCAGCAACCAGATGGCTGATAAACTCTTAGGATGAGGTCTGAAAACCATGTCCTGTCCTGTTGACAGGAGCCGCTGCTGGAAACTGGAACTGCAAATAGATGTACTTCCTAGGTATTTGTGGGTCAAGGACTAGCTATAATTTAAGTACTTAGTTAGCAAAACAGGAATGCTTCCACAGAGAATTAACTGGATAACTGGGAAGAGATTTTCCAGTTAAAGAAGGAGGAAGGGACTAGAAAAAGAAAAGGCTTCTAAAACCGACAAGGATGGAGAAAACAGGGTTTAAAGCTACCCACAATATATTCAATCTGGTGTACACTGTTCCTCTAAATGCCCTCCAAAGTCACAATATTTTTTAAACAGCCCAAACTTAGCTGAGATGCACATACACATCCCAGACATTTACTGCTTAAATAGTATTTTAGTATTTGCGTCCAGAGGGCAGAGGAGCAGACGGGAGGCAGCATTCTCACTCAGGAAAGAGGAAGAGTTTTAATGACCTGCTATTCCCTTTGTTGCACTGTGGACTTTACACAGAAGAAACCTGAATGAAGTCTGCTCCTTTCACAGGAAAAGTACAAACACACATCATACCTGATATCCTTTATGGATATTCACGTGCAGTAGACCTTTGACTCTTGGTTATTGCATCCTGCAAGCCCAGCTAATACCTAACAACCCAAGCCACTCAAATGCTGCTGTCTGGCAAGCTGGGGCACACGCAGACAAGTCTGACTGTAACAGCTGCATGGTATCAGATCCACCCCAATCTGATCATCATCTTGTCACAACAGCTGCTGTTACTGGATGTCCAGAATGCCTCAGGTGAATACAAAACAACCATTCTCTCCTTGCTTCTGGCAACCCGTGCTTTAAGGTGCCTGAGGAACCAGCAATTTCATCCAGATTATGGCTATCAAGCCTCACAAAGTCACACCCATTCCTAGGATGGCAGTACTTTCCACACCTGAAGACTGTCTGCACATAGTGGAGCAGCCAGCTGACAATATTCCTTGAAAGTGTTTGGAGATAGTGTATGACCAAGTTTCACCTCTTCTGGAAAAACAGGGGACATAGCAAAATATATGGAAATGAGACAGCCAGCCAGCCAGGCTATAAGCAAAAGGACATTGGCTGGAGATGAAAGAGCAGCTCAGAGAGCATTAATTACTTCAGCTGATTTCTAGCATAAGGCATCCCTGTGCCAGTTCTCACAGCAGTGATCCAAGAACTTTTGAGGTACTATTTTCTTTTACAGCAGTTTATTATGAGCTTTCAGAAGGATAAGAAGGCTTTATTCACATTGAAAAATTTAAGCCTAGAGCAGGCCTGTGTATGAATACAGAACAGAAACTTCCTCTCAGGCACTTCATTTCATCCCACTGCCCCTCAATGCGTCTGAGGTGCTGGTGACACAGCATATAGGTCTCCAGAGGAGGGGAGGCAATTATGGCCAACTACTGCAGCCCACAGGGGGTTTGACCAGATTTTTCTCCTTTATTTGTAAGCAAGGCAAATAGTTCAAGTTTATTCCCCAGACTGCTACCATTCTGCTCTGTCATTGGATATATATGGAAGCAGCAAGGTCACTCCAAGCTTTACTTTCAATCCAGTCTAGAAGTTATCCAAACAGAAATGTTAAATAGGCCATGCACCTGTCCCTCTAAGGCAGGGAAGATAAAGCTTCCCTTTCTCTTCACAACAGGTGCAGAAGAACCCCTCGCCACTCCCAGCAGCCCATTTACGCCCCAGTGAAGTGGCAAAAAGGGCATAGCTTTGCTCTCCCCAGCTCTACCCAGCAGATCTTTCAAGGCATGTGCCCCATCTCACTGCACTGCCTCTGGAGCCCACGGTCTGTCAGTCTTGGATAGGACCACGATGATCCCAGCTCTTGGGAAGGGTTTCCTGGCTCTGCTTCTTGTGTCAATGCCTGTAATTCTACTGAAGTGTGGCAGGAGGATGAAAAATACCAACTAAAAGTTCGCCTTAGGTCCCACTACTGGCACAGGGTTACTTTCAGCAGTGTTGGGAAGTGTGGGCACCAGGCACAGACAGGAGGGCAGATTAGACTCACCATGTTTGTATCTTATCCTTGTGTTTTCGTGTCTTAGGTATAGGGGAGGAGGGAACAGGTGTCAGAGTAGACAGCTAAACCCAGCCTTGGTAACAGTACCTTCAGTTCACACCAGGCTGCCGCTGGTGATGCCTTTCTGGAGGATTTGTTCCCCAAATTTGAGGGAGAAGGCCCCCAACCAAAAAAACACCTCCCTGCTCCCCTCAGCAAGGCTGTACCCCTGCCACTGAGCATGGCCATGCTAGCAGGGCTGCCAGACCTGCCCCTCCACTGGTGGAGGGGCTGGATGTCCAACAGCCTGCTGGGGAATCCCACCCTGCCCGGTGAAAGCCAGAGGCTTTGGCATCCTTATCGGATCTCAGAAGCTCCTGACAAAGGGATGAATATTTATTTTATGATATGGTTTCTAATGCATATTCTTTCAAATGAGACTCCATCAGAGAGCAACACTCAAACAGTGCAGGAGACAAAAACAAGACACAAACAAGCCTGAGAATGAGGGTCAGGCAAAATAACTGTAGGCCCATGTATATATGAACTTCGTCATTTTTGCAGTTTACATTTCCGTGTTATTTTCTTCCTACAGGATAGGGAGTTACTGAGACAGTGAATGAGCCATGCATCTCCTGTTTCATCCAGGCAGAAATCAAAACTCAAGATTAGAAAGAAATTTCTCTGATGCTACTTTGGATGCAGAGGTACTGGTAGGAAAAGAAGGAAGGAAACCACATGCAAGTCAAGGCAGGAATATGGAGAGGTATTTATGAAACAATACTTTTCAAGTAGCTTGGCTTGAACATGATGTAATATAAACATTGCAAGAGCCTGGATTTTGCTATCAGTGCTTTGCATGCAAAGTTGGGCCATAGCTTCAAGGGAAAATTCAGAGCTGGAAAATGAGGGTCTAAATCTTTGTGCCAGGAACTGTGTAATTTCCATAAAGAAGAAAGGCACATCTACATTCATTCACATCTCATTTCAAACACTGGGATGGACACAACTAAGATACCAAGTAGCAAACAAACCCCAAAAGACGGAAAAGTTTCTTGTGCAGCACAAAGTCTTTGAGCTGAAAAATGAGGAAAGTCCTAAAGAATTTATCTTTCACAACCCTCTCACCAGTTTTCTCAACAGGCATTTTACTAATGTTTAGAAACTAACTATGAGAATTCTCAGACTACCAGGAAGGTACCTTTTAATGAGCCTTTTAGCTACAACAGCTGTCAATTACAGGCCCTTGGCTTTCAACACAAGTAGTCAGTTTTAACAACCATCTATTAATGGAGATATTCAGTTTGGCAAGCAAAACTGTACTCAGGCTGCATACAGCCTCCTGTCAATTCAAACAGCAATGACAGTCACAACTTCCTAGAGACAAGAGGCCCCAAATGCATTTCTCCATGCATGGCCCTCTTGCATTTCAGGTGTCCCTTTACACAACCACTAAAACCAAAAGGACAATTTCAGTTAAACTTCCGTTGCTTCTTCTGTGTATCTGGAGCTTCTTCTGTGTATCTCATGTTCATGACAGCTACAAAGGCTAAGACACTCCTGACTGCTCAGACTCACACTGTTCTTGCACCAGCCTGCAGAGTTAACTGTTATTGCCTCACCAAAGGAGTTGTAAGATTACAACAAATGCCAATCTTGATTTGCCAAAATTACTCTGAATATGTCTGTTGTTAGGAAAAGCTGCTGGCATGCACCCACGAGGGCTGGAAGCACCATACTGGCCATGGAGAGGTTGGGAGTGGCCACAGAGGGCCAGGCAACCTGCATGGCCTTATATAGCTGCACACTGAGCAGCTGGCTTTTCCCAGGGCCAAAGGAATTATTAGTAAGATGACAGAACTGGAAAACTCTTCTTGGCAGAGAAGCAAAAAAGCAAACCTAAATGAGTCAATGGATTCCACCAACTTCCTAGAACAGAAATTCAATCCTATTGTGGCTTTGTGCAACTATTCCCCACAGCTCAGACCTGGGAACACATGGAGCAAGCGAGAGTGCAACCAAACCTACCACATAACACACAGAGGACACAACACTTGTGCTCTCTTCTTCTTCATAAGCATCGACATATGATCCTTTCTGAAAACCCATTTAACAGGCCCTGGCAGCAGATCTGACTTCCCTGATCCTAGCACTTTTCAAAGAACAAAAACATAGCTTCACTCCTTGGCAGCACTTTCAACAAATTAAAAGACCATTTTGCAAACAAAAAAGGTGCATTAATGTATTAAAAGCTGGCAGCAGAGTGGCAGAAAAGCAGCTTGAAATTTAAGGAAAATGACAGTAGGAGCAGAACAAGACATTACGTATTTGAAACCCTTCTTCACAAATATTCCCCTCTACTACCCCCAAACTGCCACCAGACATAAAGGAAAGGACAGACTCCCCACAGGAACAATTTCTTTGTTGAAAAAAAAAAAACCCTATATAAATATACATTTTACCTTTGAGTTGCTCAGGGCTGCACAGTTCCACCACCCATCTGGTGACTATAGCCACAGGCAAAGAGCCATTTGTTTTAGAAATAATTTTCACCTATGCTGCAATGAACATTTGTCTGCTTTTGTACATCTGCAGCTACAACAGAGCTGTGTGCCAAATTCATCACGAGCACTTCCACTGACATGATCGTTTGACTATCATGGGAATTTTGTGGTAGGAGTGTTTGTTCCTTCTGCACCTTCTTTGCTTTCAATGTTCTTTGTCAGGGGAAGCATCTTACTCAAAATAATTTCCAAAGCAAGTTGACTGTTGCCTCCAATTTGTTGGACACAAGTTGCTGCTTCCTCCATTAATGGGGAGCAGCCCCGGGCAAGGCTTTGCTCAACCCTAACATGTCAGTGCAGGGGTGTTCACACCCTAATTTGGAAAAAAAAAAATCACCAGGAAAAAGAAGTGTAGCTCTTCTCAAAGATTCAAAACTTCATTTTTCCTATGGAGAGACTCAAAAATCTCCCTGGGAATTTCTTAGTTCAGCAAGCAGGTAGGCTTGAGTTGACTGAAGCACTGTCTTGAGCTTGATTTTATACTGCTGAAGACAATAACGGAACCTTTACCTTGGTTTCTTGGTAACTACATTACTCTTGAAACAAAAAGCAAAATGAATGAACAGAGGCTCGGAAAAGGGCAGGAGCTGCTAGACACAGTGAGTTCAGTGGGCATTTGTTATTTATGGCAACATGGTTGAACACCCACTTTGGAGGCAGAAGACAGACCTTTCCAACTCTGTTCACAAGTTGAACAGCAAAGCACCTGGCAGTGTGCGCTTAGAAGGGAGTATTCAGAGAAAGCAATTTCTGGCTGGGTTTTAAGTCCTAGGAAATTAAGAGATTTTCCACTTTGGGTGAAAAAGCAGACCAAGCATGTTTTCTTCAGCTAGAAAGTTGATACGTTTTTAATGGTGACTTGTGTTAGACGAGATTTCCTGCCTACAATCTGATCTGAAATATTTTTGGACTGTTACCACTGCTAAGAAAAATAGCGAAACAGGAAACATTGGAATGCTGTTGATATACACAATCAAGCATACAGTGCAAACAGCATTTCCTTTACCAGAAGTGTTTAAGTCATTTCAATTCTCTATATTTACACTTCTCTTAAATAATCATTATTAAACACGAAGGCCTCTTAACTGCTTGGCTACCATTAAAAGAGAAGAGAGTTGCCTTTTTGAAGAATACGCATGTATAAAGATTGTTTTGGTTCACAGAAAAGCACATGAAAAAGACAGGCATAATACTTCCATGAAACATTCTCCTAGCTCCCAGCTACTTGCAGTTTAAAGGCTTTCTGCAGCAGAGATACCTCCATTGTACATATTATCCTTTAAAGATTTGTCTTGCACTAATTTACCCATTAGGCTCTTCAAACCACATACACTCATCACATTTACAGCATAGTCACAAATGAAGTCTCCACTGTCACAATGCTGCTGATTCTTTGGTGAAACTGAAACACCTGATGTGAGCTCAGACCTGTGTGTGAAATCCACCTGGCACAACCTTGTTGCTACACTGAATGCAGGTCAGACAATATTTAGCATGAGTAATCATTTAAGTAAGTAATCATTAAAAATTCATCAGCAATTTAAAAATCACTAAGGATTTATGCTTTCACAACACATCCCTCCAATGGTGAACAGAAAAGAAAGACTAGAAGACTTCTCACTCCAGAAAACCTAGCACTGCTGGGCACATCCTCACACTAGCTGTGTGATGCTCCAACTCACAGAGGTGCTGCTCTGTCAGAGCAATATGTGCCAGGACAGCTCCTTGGTTCAACCGGTTCAGCTAATGACCTACAACTGCAGAGAGTGGAGACCAGACCCAAGGGTTGGTGGCGTTGCAGTGCAAATGATATACATTCCTTTTCATACTCAGCCAACTACTTACAGAGCTACTTTGACAGAGAAAAACCATCCAGCTATGACCTGATTGTATTGTGAGCCTTCCTCGCCAACTGTATGGTCAAGTCTTAGTGACAGAGCTGTGCCCACCAAAGCTCAGGAAGTCCAAGCCATACCACTTGGCCAGGTGACACTCATTTTCCCCAAGAGCCTTCCAACCTCTCCACCTCCATGGCAATGCCCTTCCCTTCTTCACAGAGGAGGGCTCACCACCACCCCACAGGCTGCTTTCCTCACCCACTTCCCCTACCTGAAGCTGAGCAGGAAGATGAAGCATGGCTCCAGGTCTCTTAAAATGCTTCCTCTGTCTCCTCTCTAGGCATCCTCTCAAGATCTTTCATTTTAAGGCCTTAGACTGCAAAGTAAAGAAGTGATCCTGCCTCAGCAATAAAGACTATATAGCACTTCTGACCACTGAGTCCAAATGTATTTAGACCAACACAGTTATGGGGGCCTAGAAGGAGACACTGGGCATCAGGGATAAAATATTCTCAACAGAGTACAACCAGGAAAGACAACATGATGCACACAATTTTCCATAGAGAAATGGGTAGTAATATCAAACTCTAAAGTGGTAAGAAAACAGATCACTGCTTTCACATCCCTGCAGTTTTGACACTCCTCTTGGCCTTCTGTCAGCAGAACTCAGTGATCAGTACAGCAGCAGAAGCATCCAACACACACTCACGCTACCTCATTGAAAGGGGATCTTGAAAGAGTTGAGTGGTGTGAACTGAAAGTCTCTGCACAATTTTACACAGATTTCTAGCTGCAGATCCAGCTAGAAATCTCTCCCTGGGCAGCTTCCATGCCCAAGGCCAATGAAATGTGCATAGGGTAGCTATAAACTTAACGACTTTGTAATTAACATTAGCAAACACATTTTACAGACTCAATGATCTGTAAGAGTGAACTTGCCCACAGGCTGAAAGAGCCCTAGCCTCCCTTCCTCCTTCCCAGCCAGAACCACATGGCACTCATTTGCCAAGTCAAGCAGCTGGATTTTGGAGAGGAAAAGGAACACTCCTTTGCAGGAAGATTACATGCTGCTAAGTTCAAGGCCAGAATGAGAAGCTCTGGGGTTAACAGGCTGCTGCAATGCTCACTACCCATTCACACTGCCTGCACCGTGCTCCATTCTTCCACCTGTGAATTCCCTTAATGAACTGTCAGGCATTTTTCTTTTGGCCAAGACCCATTGCTTCTTCCTGAACTGGGAAGTGCCTGCTGAACTCCTGGCATTGTCTGAGCCACGGTAAAGACTTCTGTTTATCACAGAAAAGCCTGAACAACTGAACCACTGTGTCATTTAAGGCATGCTTTTGCACTCCTTGTGAAAGCACTTCCCCTGCATCTGTCCTGAAACTGATGGATGATCACTCTGAGGGAAGGCAGGCACAGGAAAAACTTGCTCCACAGCACCTAGAAATACCACACTGCATCTACCACCTCACTTTGAAAAGCACTGGTAGCTGCGATTCACATCAAAAGGAAGGATAAATCCCCAGCACGCTCAAAAAAACCAGGCTGCAGTTCTGGTAAGTAGCAACAGGTCAATGTAAAGCAGAGCCCTGCCTTCCATCTCCATTTCCTCTCTGCACAAAGATGGCCCAAAAACAAAGCATGGCTGGGGAAAGGAGTGAAATTGTCCATTGCTCCACAGTCCAAGACAGCGGGAAGGTGGAAGCCAGCCTGTGTTCTACACTAGGGACAGAAATTGTGGCTCAGCTGTCACCTGCCTTCAATTTTTCAAGACTTGGAGAGACTGATGCCTAAGAGGTAATTTGTGGCACCCTGGGTCACCACTGTTTAAGACTGACAGTGCTGTTCGATCAAGAGGTTTCAAAATGTACAACATTTTTGAGTCTGTGCTTGGCAGAAACCAGGCAATTAATCCCTTGGAACAACCCACAAGCGTATATTTTAACTGCTAAATGAGTGCAACAGGAAAGAAGGTAATCTCTGGTTGCACCTCCTCTGCTCTGAGTGAAGTTTACACGAGACCATCTTTGGTTTCTTGCTGTCAGGAGCAACAGAGTAAGTTGACAGACTCTGCCATAAATTATCCACCAATTCCTCACCTGGAAAGTTGTTTTCATAAGGTCAAAGTGCAGCAAATGCAAGCAGCATTAGGATTAAAGGATGAAATGCAATTCCCTCTTGCTAGCCTGCCAGACAAAGCACTAAGAGGACAAATTAAACCAGCCAGAGAGGTCTACTGTCAAACCAAAACACAGCTACTGCTAACCCTGCAGCCCTCCCTCTCTCCAGCCCCAGTCCTGCTCAGCTGCTTACCTGCTGACTGTCAGAGTCAGTTCATCTGTGCAACTCTTGATTTTGTTTTGTGCCTCAAGGTGTGTCATGTTATCTGTGTTCACTCCATCAATGGCTATGATCTGGTCTCCTATACACAAGTTGGCTATTGCAGCTTTGCTGCCTGGAGTCACCTAAGAGAAAACAAAAAGAGTGAATGGACTTTCCAGGTAGGAGATTTCCATAGCAACATTTTAAAGAGAGTTGAAGAAGTTGTGGGTTTTTCTCACAGGTTCCTGGGGGGGAAAAAAAAAAAGTTTAAATTAATGAAAGTAAATTCTCAGCAGAAATCTATCTAGGTTTTTTAGACAGGGGATTTTGTTTAGGCCTCCACAGATAGAAATATGGAGCGAGGACAACAGGTAAATAACAGAAATGGTATTTTTCACTCAAGACAATCCTTATGCCAGAGAGCAAGATGATACAGAAAGAAACACTGTTCTTTCCTGGACAGAGAAGTGCTCTCTGAAACAGAAGGCACTGAGGACAAAAGTCCAAGTCTCTAAGAACAGAGGTGACAGAAAAGAACATCAGAGTCATTGCAATACCGATGCCAATCACAAATAGCTTTGCCTGCATTATGGTCTCATTTGTTTTCTTCCTTGAAGGAAAGGATTGGGCTCAAGATTTTGGATTGCTTCTTTAGTTGTAATAATATGTTTTCTCCAGGAACAGGTGCAACACACATTTACTGACTTTAGCAAGATCAATCCCAAAGCAGTGCGTGATCTACGCAGACTGGAAGGGAGAAAGGCATCAGAAACTTCATCTTTAAACCACAAGCTGTCAATAGCGTCTGAAAAAGTAGAAGCACCAACCCCCCTGCCTGACTACAGTTCACCTGGATACCTTCTGCCATACTGCATCTCCCTTTCCTCTCCATATGGTGCCAGACAGAAGGCAGTATGCAGCTATGCCATCAGTATGACACTCCTCATGAAAAAGGTCCCAGCTTAAACTTGGCATTGTCAAGCCAATCAACTAAATGGCTTCTTCATTTAACCCCACTTCTTTTAAAGAGGTGTCCTCTTCACAACTGAGACCTCTTTGGGCCAAAATTATCACCTGGGTAGAGGGTGACTAACATCATGTTTGTGGTTTTGCAAACACTACATAAGATTTTGTGCAGTTTTAATGAGTTTGTGAAAGGAGTGTGACGATTTCTACGGGCTTTCGTCCATTATTTAATAGGCAGAGGAAATGAGAAGGGTGGACTGCTCCCAGACAGGAGTACAGATTAAAGCATGCCTTGCAGCTGAGACATACCTCATTTATGAGTCCATTTCAACTGGAATTCATTCTACACATTCATGCTAGGTTTCAGCATGCTGGAAAGCAGCTGAGCAAACCCAGCAGAGCTTTCAGACATGAATACCATTCACAAGAGTTAGAGATCCCTCCTAATTAGGGTTTGGTTGGCAAATCATTGCCCCCAGGGAAACACTCCCCTTCTAGAGGTGTCACACATTAGCAACAATCACTGTTGACCCTGGGTCAAATCTGAAGCTGTTCAGCGTATCTCCTCACAGTTGTAGTGGGCTATTTTCCCCAACCAGAAGAAAAAATCACAAGATGTTTTTCTTTTTTCACCTCTCTACTAGGAAAGTGTTTCATGGAAAAAGGAAGGACACAGACGTGGTTCACAGATGTCCAAGCAGACCAAGGTGTTCAATGTTAATCCAAAGAGCTCCAGATGTGTCAACCAATAGCGAATGTCTATCTGAACAGCACTCTGAATGCTGCAAGCAGTCTCTGAACTGACAGAAATGCTGATGAAAACACCAGACAAAGCACCAAGTGGATACAGAAAATCCATTTAATGATTTAAATGTGAAGATCATCACCTGCCAAGCTGCAGCCCCCAGCTGACCGGTGACCTATCAAGGCCATTCATTGAGTGCAATCTGCAGCCACTCCACTGGATTCATTGCCTTGAGAATATCTCTTTAAACCTTGTGACAGGGTGTCTTGGTTCAACCCCAGCCAGCAGCCAAACCCCACTCAGGTGCTCACTCACTCCCCCACCTGCAGGACCAGGGAGAGAACTGGGAGAGTAGAAGTGAAAAAACTTCTGGGTTGAGATACAGACAGTTTAATAGGGAAAGCAAAAGCCACATCCACAAGTAAAGCAAAACAAATAATTAATTCACTGCTTCCCACGGGCAGGCAGGTGTTCAGCCTCTCCAGGAGAACAGGGCTCCATAAGGCATAATGGTTATTTGGGAAGACAAACAACATCCCTCCAAATATCTCCCCTTCGTCCCCCTCCTTATATACTGGGTATGATGTCATGTGGTCTGGAATACCCCTTTGGTGAGCTGGAGTCAGCTGTCCCAGCTGTGTCTCCTCTCAGCCTCCCATGCATCCCAGACTCCTCACCAGCATGGCAGTGCAAAAAGGAGAAAAGGCTTTGGCTCTGTGTAAGCCCTGTCAGCAATAATAAAAACATCTCTGTATTATCAACCCTGTGCTCAGCACAAATCCAAAACACAGCCCTTTACCAGCCACTGTGAACAATTCTACCAGCCAAAACCTCCACACAGGGACAGTTCGCAGCTCTGAATAAATCCTGAGCACTGATAGCTGCCTATAGTCCCACCATATCTGGGAGCAGTCATTATAAAAAACAAGATATATCCCTAAGGATATCATTAGAACAAAAGGAGCCTGCAGGAAACAGTGCGGGTCCTCTCCTGTCTCTGGACCTTAACTGAGTCACTTGGTTTCTTGGGGCCTTTATTTCCTCTGCTACTAAAGAAGGGAGAGAGGCACATTACTCACCCCTGCAAGGAACACCAAGCTCAGTACACTGTAACCATGATTCATTTTCAATCAGACAAGCTGCCAAAGGGTCAAGAACAACAGTGGATTAACGCCAGCACTGGAATACTGCTTGAGACTCAGCCACACAGCTTGCATTTCAAGACTGGTAATTATACGATGTGATAGGCTGGTAGAAACGACCATGTATCACCAGGAACAGCTAAGCCACAGCAGCCAGGGACAGTGAAACACTGAAGCCTCCTGGGGAACCTCCAAGAGTCACCAAGAAGAGCAGCTGGCATTCACAGTGACATCTCAGTGCATTCCCAGTGCTTGTGGTGTCAGTTCCCTTCTGTGTCCGCTTCAGAGGAATTTGAAATGTGAGTGCTCCTCTCCATCAGATAAGAGCCACTGGTAGCACAAGGGCTATTCCATCCACTCAGGGACTCACATAATCCTCTCCCCTAAGGACAAGCTACAAGGCTGCACGAAAAGAAAAAAAAAAAAAAAAAAAAAAAAAAAAAAAAAAAGAGAAGCGTATCTGCCAAAAGTAAACACGTTTTAAAATACAGCTTCTTCAAGTCTGGAAAAAACTTGCCCTGAAACGCAACCTTCCACAAACTGCTGCCTACAACTTCCAGCTCATACTGTCTGCCAGGACTGGTCACAGCAAACATGTCTGCACAAGGGCAGGGTATGGAGGGAACCCACCCCCTATCCTTGTAGGATGATTTATAGCTACTAATAATGTTCCCTTCCCCCCTCACTGTAAGGTCTGGGCTTATCTCAGTGCTGTCAAGCAAAAGGCGTTTCTGTTATTGAGTGAGGAGCACAAAGCTGTCACTGTGACGTTTTCCTGCTTTTATTTTGGTCACATCCCTGCCTGGTCCATGGGAAGCAGCAGGGGCAGGCATGTGGCTGGGGAGAAAGGAGGCAGAGGTGCTCAGAGCACTGGCAGCTATCAGCCAGCTTACACAAAAAGACTCCAAAAACGAACAAAAGCTTCAGGCTAGCAGGGATCCAGTAAATTTTGTGCCTGAAACTGCTTTACTCCTGCTCTCAGATGATCTAAAGCTTTGCCCCAGCCTCTCTCCCCTCTTGACTGAGCATGAAGCAGAGACCAGCAGGAGCCAAAGGAACAGCAGGCAGTGCCTTGCACACCTTCTACATTCTACAGGTGGGTGATGCAGTATTGAGGACAGAACTGCACTTCTGCATGGACAGGCAAGGAGGGCTGAAAGACACCGCAAGGAAAAAAAAACGGCAAACACAACCTTGCACAAGTCACAGCCTGTGCAAAGGGACAGTCTCTCGTGTCCTTCAAAAGAGCTCCCTGACTTGGTCTGGGCTTCCTCCACTAGGGTTGAGCAGATGGGAACATGGGCAGACTCACTAGGCACCAGGATCCTCCCAGTACCAGAGACACCATGGCTGGGTGAATAAAGCTCTGCACACCTTATAACATCATGCCCAAAGGCTTCATTTGGAAAGGAGCCATGCCCTACCTTGGGGTGATTGTTCCCAGGCAACTGGGTAACACGGCCGTTAGGTCATTTTGCTGTTGAACAGACAACGGTGAGACAGGCAGAGCAGCACTGATCCATGTTCAAAATAGGTCCCAGAGTGTGCTTATGGTGAAGCTCTGCTTGGGTGGTGCTCTGTGCAAGAAGTCTACTACAGAAATAATCTAGATACTTACAACCAGACAAATCAAACTATGTCCTTGATACCAGCTCAGACACATGCACCAGCATACGGAAGAAACAAATAATCCCCACAACCTGTGGGTTTGATTGTGCACTCTTTATTCATGCAAAACTCAAGGTAGGTAGGTAACAGTTTAGACCAGTTATAGGCTTGGACCCCTTCTTTAAAAAGAGGTCCACAGGTTCAGGATTGGTTAGGGTAGAAGAAAATCACATTACGTTCTTAAACTACAAAGTGAAGCTGTGCACATGTGCTCCCTCGCACACACACTTTGGGCTCCACCTTGCCAACACCACCGGGATTTTGCAAAGCCCATGTGACCATCTCCCAGACAATTCACTTGCTATTATCTGCTTGCACTGGTGGCCAAGCAGCAAAGAAAGCACTATGAAATACCAAGTCTTCAGAAAGTCTTTGGGCAAGTGCATTTACAATAGAAAACACTTTGATTTAGCAGTGGGAGAAACATTTGGCTGCTTATTCAGCTCACAGAACTTCTTCATAAAACTTCTGTCTGTCCCAGAGCTTGCCACACACAACCACATTTTATATTTGATGTAATTCCCTCCATACATGCTACCTAACAAGCTTTGTAGTCCCTGGACAGGGGTACATGGTGCCTTTTTTCCTCCTGCAAGCAAGGATCCAAGAGGCAGCCGTGGGGTATACTGAGTGAAGCTGCTGCCCACAGCAAACTAGAGGGAGAAAGGGTGGGAAGCATTTTTATGAAAAGCAGCATAACTCAGCTCCTTTTGACTCAGTGAGTCAAAATAGATGGGTGGGTCTAAAATTAATTCAATTTTTTCTGGTCCTCTCCCCTCACCCATTCCGGCACCCTACATGCTCACTCTGTCAGCTCTTCACAGTTTCTCACAGACCCTGCAGCCTCCGGCATCACTCATCAGTCCACACCTGAACACATTGCAAGAAGTGATGAAGAGATAAAAAAAACGAGAAAATTAACGTCAGCCAAGAACAAGATCTGGAGAAACTGCACCTATGTGTGTTTGAGAGGAAAACCCAGGTCGTTGCTGGAAAGGACAGACATGAAGCAACAAATTTCCAAGGCCACCAGCAACAACCAGGCATCTCTGACATTCAGTTTAATCCACCCCACCCACACACACTGCTCTTTTACCATGAGTAATGTCCTCAGGACTGGAGTATTATGCTAAGCAGTCGAAGTTTCTCCCAGCAAAAGCATGCAGCTGGGTCAGCAGAGATCAGAGGCTATGAGAAAATTCAGACAAGCACATTCTCCACCCCTTCTCTTTAGGGGAGCAGGAATTGTATGCCTTACAACTGGCTCCAGGAAAGTTCCCTTCAATGCTGCTCCTGTTCTCTGCACCATTACAGCCTGGCAAGGCTGCAGCCCAAACCTCACTGGCTGCTCTGTGCTGGCCCAGATCACACCATCACCAGGAGACAAGAAGGGGGTCATACCTCTGGCTGGTGAAACCCCTGAGCATCAGCCCACCCCAGTGGGGTCAGGGCTTCCACAGCACAAGCTGCTCTGGCAGCCCAGCCCTCACCCTCCCGCCTGCCTTCATGCCCTACCCTGACAGCCAGAGGAGCTCTGTTAACACAGACAGGGGAAGGCATCAGACACTGCACAGAGAGGGCTGACCTCAGTAAGATGGTTTAAAAAGACATGGGTGAGAGGATTTGCTCAGACACATGCTCAAATGGTGATCAAGGAGATACTCAGCCTCACACCTTCTTTTGCAACATGTCCCACATTAAAACAAACAAGAGATTTTTTACAAGGCCTCAAAAACAGCTGACTCTTTCCTGTTGGTTTATTTCATACTCTAAATAAATCAACACATCCAGTAATCAGCAACCATTAAAGATACTGTAGTCCAGAACAACATCAATTATTTATGCAGTTTAGGGCTCCTATAATTCCCCTGTTTATACTGGAAAACAAACAAACAAACAAACAAACAAGATTTTCTCCTGTTATTTTGATTCTGCACCCTTCAAATCCAATTCATTCTACATACCATATTCATTTCTTGATGGACAAAGTGATTTTTGAGGGTGAAAGGTACCAAGGAGCCTGCAGCAATACGTAACTAGATATCTGGGAACAAAAAGAACTTTCTTCCTCCCAAGAAGTGCAACATTTGCTTTTGTCACCTCAAGTTCTAGGGCTTAAAGTCGCACATAATGCTGGGGCTGGTACATTCACTCCAATCGCAGAGTTCTCTCTTCAGGCTCCTTGGGTAACTTGGCCAGAACAAGGTGGGTCAGACATCATCAAAAAAGATTATACCAGTCACAAAGAAGAGGTACAGAGAAAAGGGAACTCCAAAGTTTAGGTGACATCAAGCTGCTGCAAAACCAACGACAAATTAGTCCGAATATGTGAACTAAGGAAAAGACAACCTTGGTTCCTAGGAAAGACAAGAGTATTTGCACCAGCATGTAACTCTGGCAGAAGGCATTTGATTAGTATCCCCAAAAATTGTAAAAGTTTTTTTCAAGGTAAAATGCCCCCCCCCAGACTCAGAAACCGGACTGGAAAAGATCAAACCTCTCCTGTGCCTCAAAGCTCTTTGCCTTTACCCCAAGAAAATTTGCTGCTTTGCCCTTGCTACAATTAAGGAAGATTTCTTTTCATCCAAACCCTGGTAGTCAGGGAGATCAGAAAAGTCTTTTCCTCTTCTCAGCAGCCATTCGTACCTTTGAAGCACAGGGTTTTCCAGCAGCTGCTCAGGAAACTGCCAGGATTGATGTTGATTTCAAAGTCTGCAGGGGCACAACCTCTGCTCTTCACACCCAGTGCGCTCTGAGAGAGCAGACAGGACTCCCTCCAAGCTAAGGCACAAGGCATCCTGCTGTCCTCTAAACACCAGCCCAGCCACCTCTGCAGGCCAGAAGCTCTTGGCAGGTGACACTAATGACCATTGTTCCACAGGCTCTTATCAGCTGTGTAGTTGTGGAGCAGCTCTGCCTGGCATGGCACAGCAGGGCTGGGGCTGCCACAACCCCCACCCCACCTGCAGCCAGGTAAACATCTCAGCAGGAAACATAAATCCACCCTCACCTTGCTGTAAATCCCAGCAGCTCTCCCCAGCTGCCTCCCTCTGTCCAGACAGCCTCAGAACCCCAGCACAATGCTGAGGTGTGCAGTCACAGGCACAAGAGCTGGACTGCGTGGCAGAGGAACTGCAGCCAAAGGTGTGCACAGGGGGGGACCAGCCAAGGCTTTCCGGGCTGAGGAGGAAAGCCAGCCCAACCCAAAATCCTATCACATCCACCACACCCCATGTTTTCTTTGGCAGAGGGAAGGCCAAAAGGCTCCACTCTGGGAGCAGAGGGTTGCCTGGAAAGCCCCAACTCCCCTCATGTCTCAGAAAAATAATCTGCAGCCAGAGTCTCTTTCCAGCTGGGGAAGAGGCTGGAGCCCAGCCCCCAGGGCAGTCACTTGTGCCACCGGGCTGAGCCCTGGCAGGCACCAGAGGGAGGACAGAATCCAGCCATCCCATCAAGGGATGCCCATTAGCAGCGTGTCCAGTACCAGCAGGGCTAGGGCTCTCCCTCACCACTGGCTCCAGAATGCCTTTGCTCAGCTTCTTCCTGCAAGGGTGACTGGCTGACAGGGTAAGGACATCAGCTGGTACCAAAGCTAAACCTGGTATCTTTTCACACCACAGGATTCGGTGGTGTGATTTGACCATCGAGTCCAGTTTTACCACTACATCAAGCTTTAAATTTATAAAGCTGGTTCAGAGGGCCATGCTTAAAAAGAAAACCAACACACTCAAACACCCAATTATGATCTAATTCCTTATTTTATATAAATTTTGAGTTTTTAAAACACCATGAATAGATAAAATATCAGACTAAGCAGGGATGAATTCATGTTACAGTGGTCGAAATCAGCAACAAGCACCATGCTGGGATTTCATCTTTTTAGTGTATTTGCGTAACTGGTCTGTATTGAAACCATTTTTTCATTGGAAAACTGGTTTTATAAGACAATGCCCAATTTTACAGGCACTGAGAGACACCCAATCTTAATGGGACTGGGAGGTTTTTGACATGACAAAACAGCAAACATCTGTTCCTGCCCATATTTTGGGTCAGATGTTCAAGATCCCTACCACAAACCACAAAAATCATCTCAATAACAAGGTTTATCAGACAGTTCCATGTAGTCAGCTGGAAACAAAAAGCTTCAATGTTTATCCAACTCAAATGCAACCAAACAGGCAACAGCTCATGTTATCTGAGGAATGGAGGGGGATGATGTCTGTCAACTGCACTGCTTTTCAGACAGCTCCACCTCACCAGCGTCTCTTATACAACGTGCTGCTTGCTTCCTCCATCAGCTCCCAGCCTCAATGGGATTTAAATTAGCATAGGTCAGCTCTGCAGAAACTATCATCCCGTACTCATATCTCAGAAAGAACTTTCCTCAAATTCTACCCCACTGACTCACTGCAGAGTATCCCACAAAGAGGAGTAAAGACAAGGGCCTTTCCTGCTCCCGTAGGGCAATCCAGCAGGCTTTGGCACAGGGTTCATTAGACTGATCTACGCAAGTTTGGGGGTTCTTCTGAACAAAGACTGCAATTAAGTGTCCACCAGAACCCTACAATTTCAAAAAGAAATGGAAGCCAGAAATATCTGTGAGGCATCTGCCCTAAAGAGAAGGGAAACTCCATAAAGTAAGTCTCAGGAGCAGCACTTGTGAAATCCCCATACTCAGCTCTCACCAGGAAGACCAGTCCAACACAACTAAGAAACCAAAGTGTTCTCACAACAAGATGCTCGCGATGTATTTGAGCCTGAAGCAGTTTTGAACACATATTTCAAGTAGAAAGTGAGGTAGGGCAGTGATAAAAGACAAGGTGAGAGCAGTTGTGGAAATGCCACAACCTTTAATCTGCTGCTCCTCTAAGACACAACCAGATATTGCTACCATGCAGCCACTGTCAGCCAGAAGACCTTGGTCAGGCTCCTCTGGTGGCTCCCATGCTCATGGCACTGGTGCTCCTCATCCTCCTTGGACCCAGCACTGCAACACTAAGCTTCAGTGACTTCCTCCAGAGAACAACTCAAACGGTGCTGCCTCCCACCAACAGGACTACATTCAAGTAGAGCTGCTCCCTAGCTGACTGGGGAGCTTGAGAAGCCAGAAGCCACTAGCAAGAAGCTGAGGTACAACGGTGATGAGGGCCATAAATACCAAGATAAGCTCTAAAGCTTAAGAGCACAAGGATGATGGTGCCAGAAGTCAAACATGAGCTCCTGGCAGGCAACGCAGGCTGAATTTAGGCACCTGGTTCAAAGAGAGTTGCAAGACACCCAGTTCAGGTCTATGCCTGGATGGATGTCTCTCCTGGCATCCCATCATGCCAGCACAGGGAACAGCATGGTGATCCCATCAGTGCATCACTGGGACAGGCTCCACCGGCTACACGGCACAGCGCTGACCCTACACACAGCACACCCAAATTGCAGAGCTCTCAGCGTCAAGATGCTGCTGCTCCCCCACGCCCAGGGCAGGCAGCCCAGCCCTGTGCACCCCCACTAACAGCGCTCCTCACGAGGACATCTGCACACCCACCACCTCCCACCTGCTTGCAGCACAAAGCAAACACAGAAGTGCCGAGGAGGGAGAGCTGCAGCCTCCCATGCTCCCAGGGTAACGCTCTCATCACAGGTTACAGCCTCCCCACTCTCTCACTGGCCTCAGGTAGCCCCCCCATCTCATACCACAGTGGGACCAAGGCTCTCACAACCCCTGGCAGATGTCAGTCCTACAGCCAGAGCTCACCCCAACCTGCGAGGGAAGGAGGGCTCCGTGCCCAGAAAGGTGAAAACATTAAATAAAATAAGCAAGAATATCGAAGTTCTAGCCCTGTAAAGTCATCACACAAGGAGGAACAGACGTTTTAAAACAGGTAAAAACTGGATCATATTTTTTTTTTTTACATAGTAAGGGGAAGATTTGCCAAGAATTTCACTCCTGAGCCCAGGAGAGAGATCCAGGAGCCTTAGGAGCAAACCACAGGAAAGATTAATGACTTGAAGTCTGGGAGGGGAAATTAAAAGTGTAAGAGGGGTCACAAGAGAAAGACCCGATAAGAGCTGCTAATTGTCAGCATGTACGTCACCACCATCAGAGAGGCTATTTCACTACATTTTAGTCTCCAGGGTCACAATTTCTCATGAGGTGGTTATTTTTGCCGCTTTGCTGATCTATGTCCCTTGGTATGCGCCTATCAGCATTGACAAAAGCAACCAAGAAGAGGTAAGGGCAGTGAGGTAGGGCTTTAGATACCCTAATGCCTAAGAGTCTTGGCGGAAGGAAATGGCAATAATTACCGTAACAATGAAGTAAATATCACTTCCCTTACAGTAAAGCTGCTTTCATGTCCCAAAAATGCTTTAGAAAAATAAGGCATTATTACTGTAATTGAAAGATTACACAGAAAACTAACAACTCGCCCCCCACCTCCCATGGGTTTAACAGCACTTGCGAGCTCTACCCTTCCTGCAGCTGGCAGCTTCCCCCGTGGCACCCGGGCTCCTTCAGGCAGTGGGACCCCATGGCAGGAGATCCCGTGGCAGGAGGCATTTATAAAAATTCACAAGTCTGACCATCCTGGTCTTCTTGAAGGGCAGTTCATGTAAGTTCAAGTTCCGGCATGTTCCTCTTCCCGCAGCTCTTCCTCACCTGGGGCACGCGGGCACTTCAACACTGTGCAAAGCTGGCAGAGCCGGGGCCCAAGGCGAACGGCAGATCGCTGGACGCCTCTGTCCTGCCGAGGAATTGCAGGAACGGGGAGCAATTCCTTCAGTCCTTCTCCCATAGGGGCGGCCTGCAGCCAGCCCCGACAAGAGTCTGTGCAAAGCCCCCCAGGCAAAGCCGTGCGGGAGCAGGAGTTTGGGTTCGGGGCCCCACACACGAGCCCGCGGCTCTGGCCGCCCGCAGGGCGCGGCCCCCGGCCGGGCCGAGCACCTGTGGGTGCAGGTGGGGACACGACAGCGAGGCACCGAGCACCGGCGTCTTACAGCCAAACGCCGGGGCACAGGAGGACAAAAGCCAGGAACAACGCTAAAATTGTTTCGATGCAAAATTTTTGCCATTTCCTAACTAATTTCTCTTTAAGGGGGGGGGGGCAAGAAGGACTTCGAACAGAGACGGGCAGAGGCACTAAATACACCTTAACATGGCTTCTGTAAACAAAGGCTTTTAACTACACAGGGCAAGCAAAGGCTGGCGAGCATTCAGCCCACGCCGGTGACACGGGTTCCCACAGGGTGGGCTGCCAAACCCGAACCAGGCGCTGAGGGGACCCCCGCTGTCTGCAGGGTCCCTATGGACTGGCTGAGGAGGGAGGTTCGGTGGGAAGCAAAGACCCCGATCTGCTACAGGTGAAGGGGCTGCGTGCGCTCCCACCGATTTCTCCGTACACATAAAAAAACCCCAAACAAATTAAAAAAACGGGGGAGAAAAAGACAACCCCGCGCCCTGCCCCGGCTCCGCCGTTGTACCACCTGCCAGCCCGAGCCGACCCCGGCCGCCCCCAGCCCCGCCCGCCGCCGCCCATCCTACCCGGGAGATGGCGAGGGGCTGCTCGAAGTCGCGGCCGCCCACCAGGCGGAAGCCCCAGGGCCCGGGGCCCGAGAGCACGATGCGGTGCGTCCCCATGTGCGCGCTGCACCTCTCGGCTGGCGCCGACAGCCCCGCCGCCCGCACCGGCCGGGCCGGGCCCGGCCCGCCCCCGCCCCGCCCCGGGGGCAGCAGCGCCCGCTGCCGCCGCCGCCTCCCCGGCTAGGAGCCGCTCCTCCGCGCTCCTCCGCGCTCCTCCGCGCTCCTCCGCGCTCCTCCGCGCTCCTCCGCGCTCCTCCGCGCTCCTCCGCGCTCCTCCGCGCTCCTCCGCGCTCCTCCGCGCTCCTGGGTCAGGCCCTCCCGGGGGAAGGAGGCTGCCGGGCTCGGGAATCCCGGCGCCCCCCACCCGCTCCCTGCTGGCAGGCGGGACAAGCCTCCAGCAGGCAGGAGTGCTCTGGTGCAGCGTCTCCCGGACAAACGCTCTCCAGCCTGGAGCGGTGTTAACTCTGAAACCTAACGGGGGCGATGGAAACAATCGGATGAGTGAGGGCGGAGCCTGGGAAGGCTATTACCGCTCTGCTAAATTATCCCAGGTTCACTAATTTAGACAGGGGTTTGTTTATCTCTAGCGCCTTAAGCACGGTACCACCTACAAAAGGAATTCTTCTATACGGCTTTTTCAGCCAACTTTCTTAGCTGTGAGTCAGTAAAAATAGTTGTTCTAGTTGCATGGTAAGCCCTCAGTAATCTGACAGTGGACAAGTGGGAGAGGTTGGTCTCAGTAACGGCACTAGCATTTACAATCCGAATGCAAGCATTGCTGCTCATTTACTTAATGAATACAGCTCACCCATAAACAGAACATCAGCGAGCTGCAGCTGGAGCTGGGATTCAGCCACAGCTGGGGAGCGTGGAGCAGGCAGCAAGTAGGGATGATGCAGGTCACCCAGGTACTGGTTCTACAAGACGTGGCCACAAATGATCCCATCGCAAGGCAAACCCTTGCTTTTACAATCCCCTTTTGTGGCTGTGCCCTTTTTCCTGCATTAGCTCATCTTTTCACAGGTTATTTCTTTCCAGGATCCATGCATCCAGACAATTCATCTAGGCTCTAGCGGAGAGTACTTCTTCCACCAGATCACTGGCATGGCACTTGTGGCAGTGAAGAAAGTGACACCGAGAGCCCCTTTGCCCCAGCAGTGTGTGGGATCTCCAGAGGGCTGTTGCACACTGCTGGGTCACCTTCCCCTCTCTGCTTGCCCAGCTTCTGCAGTCACTAGCACCTCTAGCTTCCTTACCTGAGATTAGGTTAGAGAGTGACATCAGTAAAGACCAAAGTTCAGCAGACACAGAGGAGTTTCTCCCCTCCCTGTCCAGGCTGCTGTAAAGCAAAAGGCAAGCAGTGCTTGTCAGCGCAGCAAAGCCACGGTCAGGCTATCCTTTGGCTTTTATATAAAGTAACCTGTGAAACAAAAAAGGCCTCGTATCTGTGTGCTTTCTAAAAACGAGTAAAGTAGCCTGAGGCTTTTGCTGTCTGGGAAGTTTGGTTTTAGGATTGGCTTGTTTATTGTTTGACTTCCTAAAATCATTGTGAGCGCAGCCATGCCGTTTATCTGTGTGCCTGGCCATCCGGTCACATCACCACAGAGTGTGAATCTGTTGCCCAGTTTTGGCTTAGTCTGAGATGGAGGTCTCCAAAAAGTTAAAACTCCCTGTGAAATACCAGTCTTCAGGGTGAGCGCAGTCCTGCACAGGCACCAGACAGGAGCCAAACATGGAGGTGCAGGATGCATTTTTTTGGGTACTGGTGTTAGCAGGCCCCAGTGAGCCCACCCAGGCAGCTCAGGTGTTGCCTTCCCTCACTCTACTCCCTCAGGGACTGTTCCCTTACACAAGACACACCCAAAAGTCCCAGCTAGTTATATTGCTGCAGGGCTGGGAGACGTGACATGATCACCACAGACCTTGCACAAACCCCATGAGTTAATGCTGTAGCCATACCTGCCCTGTCAGGGTGCAGCTACCAGATGGCAGTCTTAAAGCTTTTTTCAGGATTAAAAATGCACATGGTAATCCCAACATCAATCGACATCCCTTCCTACACAGGTTGGCATTTGGAATTTCTTGTCTGACTTAAATTAGGTGGTCTTTTCATCTGAGATCACAAAGACCCTTTGTAAACCAGTAGACAGGGGCATACTCCTGACCTCCCAGGTCTTCGTGCATGCCACAGCAACTGTATCCTGACACCATGTTAGTGTGAGCTCTGTGTGTAAACCAGCATTTCCTCTGCTTTTACACCGTGGTTTCTTTAAGCAAAAGTCACACCCAGCCTACAGCTCAGGAAGAACTGGCGAGTTCAAGCCAAATCACAAGCAGGACTGTCAGGTGCAGTGCGGACACTGGAGAAGCCCATGGCAGACCCCCATAGGTCAGCAGGGATACAAAGCCACAGCAGTAAAAAAGTGCATTGCTACAGGAACAACCAGAGTAGATTTTATTTAAGAATTTGTACAAGGAACACAATAGTAATTCAATAATTCCATTTATTAATTGTCAAATAGTAATCCACTGCAATAAGAAACAAAAAATCAACACAAAAATAAGTTGCGGTTTGTGTGGATATGTGTGTTGTGTGTGTGTGTGCGTGTGTGTGTGTGTTTGTGTTTAACTTAAACTGGCAAGAGCAAGAACAGAAAGTTAACCTTTAAATGAGTATGTTATATACAATCAATATCAACATGTTACTTTGCTGGATAGATTTATTTGGTGTTATCCAATCTTACCAACAGGCCTAAACATTGTTGCAAATAACTGGAGGGCAAACCCAAAGCAGAACAACAAACCCATAAATAAGATGCAGGATTCAAGATATCTCCTGCAGAAAATAAACAGTGGTGCTTTGTGTCATATCTGAAACCCTTTCATAATGAATATTTAGTGCTAAAACTCTTCATGTGAACATACATGGAATTCTATCACTTAAATAAAAGTGGAAAAAAAATCCCAACCTTTCACAACTGCCTTTTCTTCCCTCCCTTCACTCAATGTGTTTAAATTATTTCTCTATACAAGGTAAGTACATTGTCTGTACAAAGTTAAATAAATATACATATTTACAGTCAAACTTCTGAGACACAATCTTCTCTTCCGCTGACTGAGACGGAAGACAAGCTTACTTATTTCAAACCCAGGAACATGGCTAGTTTATCAAAACATTGCAAGTCGTGCTAACAGTTAGTTGTAGTTTACTCTTAATAAATCTGTATAAAAGCATCAGCATAAAAATAGGCATTTTATATTATTAAATACGGCTTATGACAAAATAGCAATCTAACCTTTTGCTATTTGTACGGTAATTGTAGGAAGCAAAGTCTGATAGAACTGGTTTTGTTTATGCTTTTTCTTAATAACAAAAGGTCTATCAAAAGAGTATTCATAGTGGATTTACAGGCAAACATACAGCCAAAGCCACGTTTTTTTTTTTTTCCTTAAGGAAATCTATGTAACTGGTAATAACTGCTGGGAACAGCTTTCCAAATTGATTAGACTTTTTTGTATGGTTAAGAGGCAGCCAAAATGCATGTATTTAGTTGACCTACCATCAACACTGTAACCAAACTGAAAAAAAAAAAGGCACCCTCAGTGATACATTGCTCAGATTTATCAGAGCCTTTAAGATTTAATGCTGGGAAAGAAGTAAAGTCTCCACCCCAAGGCATATACTGGAAAAGGTGTGTGATCCTACAGGGCCAGCGACAGGGCAAGAGGAGCAGAGAAAGTGAACAGCCGTAGGACTCATAAACAGGATTTGCCCTCACGGATGTTCTGTTTATTGGTTCTGTTCTTTGTGCAGATAAATGTCAAAGCTAGGCTGATTCCTCTTTAAAAAACAGGACTCAGTTCATTTTGCACACAATACACTCACACACACACCCTGCATAAAAGAAAAAACCCTGCAGAGATCAGTAGTATGTTATTAAAGGGTTTGGGATTTTTGTGCATTTGCATTATGCTTTGGCTGACCTCCCTGGATTAAACCACCAGTCCCAAACTCCTTTTCCACATGGAGCTCTGCAATTTAATTGTATCAGCTGTCCTCTGCCTCTGCTGGGTCTTAAGATGCATGACATGAAGGAAGGGTTTTCTATGGAAATAGACGGCAGAGAAAAGTGAGTCTTCAGCAAGGCAGAAACTGGGCAGCAAGCCTGGCCTCCTGAACTGTGCCAATGAACGTGAGCAGCTGTGGGGCTGAGCGCTGCCCCAAAGCACTACCCTATCTCAACACACAAACAAAACCTATACCATGTGCTTCCCTGAAGCCTTCTCAGAGGTAAGTACTCCGTACAAATTAAGATTATCATCAAAACTCTTACTGGGGAAGGGAGAGGAATACACAAAGGCAGCACTGTAAACTAGAAACTGTCTCTTCTTCAGCAAACAAATCACACCCTGACTCCATGGAAGCAGGGCTACACATTCAACTCAATAGTGTACCACATAACCACATCCTCCTAACACTTCTCATCTCCTGTCTATTACATTCATAAATTGTCTGTTTCTTCACTGTTTAAAAACACCATCTGGAAAGGAATCCCATCCTTGTCATGGTGGGATCACTGCTATTTTACAGGTACAGAAGCTTCACGTAGTTGCCTGGGAAGGTGCCAAATTGCCTTGTCCTCCTCGATGTACCTGTTGGAAAATCAAAAACAAGGAAGACAGAGTAAGATGGAGACATACAAGGAAGGCTCTGTGTTTAAAAAGGTACAGGTGGCAACCTATTATGCCTGCAGGCATTGATTCCTAATACTAAGTAGGAACCCTAGTCAAAGAGACTTTTGATACAAACCAGATCACAAATAGTTCTGCTACTAATCATCTTTGGTCATCCCCATTAACAACTAATAAGGTGCTGGTGAAAGCTCCTGGGCCTATAGGTTAGAAGTCAAACTCCTCCCTGTGTAAATAAACTAATCTCCCTTAAGAAGAGATGGCAAGCCTAGAATTGAAATGTTGAGATGGAGAACACTGTCCAGATGTGCACTCCTTGAAGCTAAAGGATTTTGCTAAACATGCATTTGAGGCTGGATTTTCAGGGACTGCAACTCCTATCCATGTGTTGTCTTCACACCCTACTTGCCACTTTCTGTAACTAGTCATGGCTCCCTCAGCTTTGGAAATGCTATAGAATTTCAGGTTTTCTTGGTTCTCTCTGTTGCTCTGCCATCTGTGTAAACAAGAAGGATTGGGACGAAGAGAGGATGGAGATACTAAGAAGATAAAAAAGAAAATACTAGAGACCTAGCAAGGAAAACAAAGCTCCACCACCTTGCAGACTAATTTTAACGTTCTTGGTGGGAAACTGTGGAAAAATTTAAGTCAATTTTTATCACCATTTTGACCCCACAAACGAAAGGAACTTCCAGACTCTGCAAAACTGCTCATCCCAAAAAAGCTCTGCTGACACACAGGTGTCACACTCACCCACAAACCAGCCGTCATCACATTTCTCCATGACATCAACAATGTCACCGTCCCTCAGTTCCAGCTCATCATCATTCTGAGGAGTATAGCTGTAGAGGGCTTGGTAGCTAACTCTAAAAACCAGAAAGATACTACATGTTAGCCACTGGATTTCTTTGACATCCCTTCAGGAGGAGATGTTCCCCTTCCCCTAATTCCTATTACATATTGTTGAATGCAACCTGGACCTGCATTTGCCTTTTGAGAGGTGGAAACCAACTGCATTGAACTCGCTGTTGTGAAAAGGTCGTGGTAGTAAAAAGTGTCGTACCTACACTGTGTGGGATATGTGGAGAGCTTCTGCTCCCTTTCTGCCATGTAGTTGTCTGCACAGACAAACAAGAGTCTTCCTAACATGTAGCACCGAGACAAAGTTCAGTTGCAGACACCCTACTGAATGCAAGTCAAAACCTGGACATACTCATTCCCGGGCTAAACGAGACAGCTGTCCCCTTGTCCTGGCACATAGGCAGAGCCATAATTGACCGTATGGCAGAGCAAAGGACTTCAGAAAAAGATATCGCCTACTCTACTGCACTAAGGTTGCTGCACAAAACATGGTTGAGGAAGTATGGTGGAAACAAAACCCAAGGCTGAATCCTGCCCTGAGATGTCACTTGTACCACAGGCACTCTGCATTCATCAGAAAGGACCCTTATGGAATGAAACTAGTCTTTGGGCAAATTTCGGGAGGCTTGGGTCCCCTGCCTATGGAACATGAAAATAGAGCTGATGTGAGAAGTTCCCGCTCTGCAAAAAGCAAAGGCTCCTTTCACAAGCCAACTGCTGTGAGCGTCAGTCCCCAGCACACAGTGCAGGCTGCTGTTCTCAAAACCATCAGTGTAAGGCCCCACCAAGCTTAGTGGCAGCTCCACTGAACAGCTTTGAAAATCTCAGCCTTGGTCTCTCAGCTACCAATTCACCTGTGGAACTGGTCAGCAATGCACTGAATGGCATTGGTGTTGGGACTCTCACTGTACTGTGAGAAGCTAAGAACAGGGTTGAACACATTGATCCCTGGCATATGATCAGGTATAGCCAGTGGATATTAACTTGTTGCCAGCTTCAAGATCACAGCCTGTAATGGAGACCCAGTCCAGGATCATGAGGTCATTGCTTCAGGTGCTATACAGACAGAAAGAGCTGTCTGAAACTCACGTGGTGATACGTGGCTACTTTTGTTCTTTAAAGCAAAGCTGACATTTACACGTAATTCTGATTTATCTTCTGAAACACTGAGAGCTTTCATACCTCCCTATCTTCACCACCAGCCAGAAATAAGGGCCCTGGAAGAGATGGGAACCAAAAGAACTTACATGTCTCGTGGTGTTTGACTTCGCTCAGGGCTGGCTCCCTGCGGCTGTGCTTGAGGTTGCTGAGAAATGATGAGAGATGATTTATGGTCATTAGAGGTCACCTTGTGGCGAGAGTCAAGAGGCTGAGAAATAGTACTGCAGTAATGAACAGACTTTTCTGCAATGTGTATGATTTCATTGCAAACAGCTTCCTGTGTGGTAGGCAGCATTGACATCCAAGAACACCCAAAGGACAGTCAACAGGGGGAAGGGAGGGGAAAATACAGATAAGAAGAGATGGGACATTCCAGTTGCAGCATATAAGTCCAGTAAAAAAACCAAAACCAAAAAGAGTTGTAGATCCAGGTAAATATCCAGGTAGTGGAGTGCAGAAGGGATCCAGGTGTAAGCATGGAAAAACAGGCAAGATACAGAAGAATTTGGCATTTAGTTTGAAGATTTGTAACAAGTACATTTACACATACTTTTAAAAGCAGCAGCATAAGAGGTTGCAATTAGTTATGCAGTGGCACCATTCCAAACGCTATGAAGTCAGTTCAAGAATGCAAGGTGAGGTTGGGCTGCTCCATTCATGCATTTGGCTTCATCTAACTTATACCCAGGGCCTGGCAGCACAATTAGCCCAACTTCTCATTGGCTGTGAGTTTTTCTAATTGTTAAATTCCCTTTCTTCTGTTGCAAACAAGCAATATATGCAAAGACATAAATATGTACCTACTTTGCAACTAAAAATAGTGCTGGTATTTTATCTCTTACTGAGTGTTACTGTTGGGGTGAAGAGTGTCTAGGACTACACATCTGAGTTAAACAGGGGCCTTACCACATAGCTCTTTTCAGACTCTGTGAGATCTGGTCCAGCTCTCAATGAATGGTGGGAAGGCTGTGTGATCACCAAGCAAATGATAAGGAAGACATTTTAGCAGATGTTATATTGGTCAGAATTAAAAAAATGTAAATGGAGTGCAGACAACAAAAGAAAATGAACTCTTCCCCTCCCCATCCCAGCAACATACTTTTTGGACAGCAAGATCCTTCATTTACACAAGAGACATCAAGGCTACAGTAACACAACAGCACTGCAGCACACAGAATGCTGCAAGGGAAAGGTGACAGCAAAACAGAAGTTAGGGCAGGGAATCAGAGTGGAAGGTTATGGACATTGCTACAGCCAGAAATGGTACAACAGTATCATACTGCATTCCTGTGGGGAAAAAGAATACAGACAGGAACACATACTTGGGAGCACCAAAACTGAAAGGCCAAAAGCATGCTGGAAGGCATCTGCTGCCATTTTTAGAAAAGTCCTCAATGACTTTGACACAGAAGAGAACAGCAATTAGATTTCATTTTTTAAGAAGACCAACAGCTCAGGTCCTTAGAAGGCACAATGCCGTGTAGCCCCAACAAAATCACTCTACCCTGTACCGAAGCAAGGATCTGAAACGTTCCATTAATAGCCACAACAAGGCAGAGCTTCAGGTCAGAGGAGGCCCTGACTGAAAAACCCAGCTCCAAACACCACCACCAGTGAAGCTGCTGGACTCTGCCTGGCCTCACTCCCCAGTCACAACTCCTCACAGGGACCGTGTGTCCCAGCACACATAAAGGGAAATCAGTGTTTGCGGCTGGAGGTTTCATGGGAAAGATCACTGAAAAAGCCATACAGGTATCTGCAGCCTGGTTTTGCACAGTTTTGCATATTCAAACACCCACTGAAAGCAAGGTGCATGCTGTGAGCAAATGGAATGTCTGAGCTAGCGTACTGCCTGCAGGGCGGCATGACAAAGTGGACTGGGATACAGAGCATGGCCATGCTCTGTAATCATTCAACACAATTTTCAAACTAAATTTCACAGGCCTCAATTTTAAGCTTTCTTCCTCCTCTTTATTCACCTCAGCAGTGCCATCCAGTAGAAAGCTTGCTTTTTCATGGCACACTGAGACAGAGCAGAAGCAGAGAGTAGAGAGGTCTGTGACACCTTCAGCACAAACATGCTCAAAGACTTTGGAGAAGTGCAGAGTGATGAGCTCATTTCTCTCAAAGCTCCACTGAACCACATCTTGGGCCTCTGGAGCTGTGCCCATCACTGTATTAAAGCAAACCATCTCTTTTCTCAAGGACTGCAACCCACTCGAGGCCAACCCAGCCCCACAGCAACTCCTTTGTAGTCAGCTCTACTGTCTGGAATCTGGGATCACTGCCCTATGAAACAATGCTCTGTTACCATGCATATTTCTAGAGAAAGAAATTTAAATGTAAGTTCAATGTACTAATTGAAGTGGAATTTGCAATCAATGCATTTACTGTGGAGCTTGAAATCCTCACAGGATTTCTGGAAGTCCCTCCTGCCTATCATCAGCCTTGAAAGGCAAATAAAAAAATAACAAATTTAAAGTCAATATTGTGCAGATCAACTGGATATAGTGCATCAAATCTGATGAGACCAGAGCTAACTCAGGTGGTTAAGCAGCTGGAAAAACCAATTTCCAGACTGAGGCAGCTGTAAGAATGGTTTTGGGTGTTTGTGGGTTTTTTGTTTGTTTGTTTGGTTTGGTTTGTTTTAATTCAAGAAAGTGCTTCTCTGTTCCATACCAATAAATTGTCTGCTAGAATTGTTCCATGAGTTCCTAAGACCACATGGTCAATTTCCCATTGACTACTTGTGACCTCCCTGCGCAGCTTTTCTTCATAAAAGCATTAATATTGATGAATTAAATTAGTTATTTGAAAGCTAAAAAATTGACATTGCCTTTGAATGTTCCACAGTGCAGGTTGTATCTGCACCAGGAGGTGCCACATCAGAACCCTGGTCACATTCCCTTTCCTGGCAGGATCCTCATGGGGACTTCCATGAGGCAGCTGGGCAGGGGCAAAGCCCAAGCAGTTCCCTGCCCTCCTATAGTAGCTTCCAGTTCCTGACAAGACACATGACAAACTGGATCCCCTCTGGCCTCTCCTCTAGAGATCCATGCAGCTCCTACCAAAGCAGGAACCCCCAGGGCTACAGCAGAGCCCTGCAGTGAGGTGATGAAACACCCCACAGTCAGCAACTATGCAGCATCAGCTAAACAGGATGAAAAACTGACCAGAGCAGATCCCGTAATTCTGGGCTGTAAATCTACCACTCCACTAATGTTAAAAAGTGACCCTGATAGCATAATCAATGTGGCTTTTTAATTTTTTTTTTTTTTTTTTAGATCAACCAACCAAATGCTACATTTTTCTTTCAGGGAGGAAAGAGATTAAAAGGAAAAAAAAAAAGTGTTACATGTCCAAATGCTCTTCAAACATGGGTTGAGACAGTCCATGTACTACCTACAGTGGTGGTTCCCTTCTGCCAGAGGTGGCTGAAGAATTGGAAAGCATTTGGCACAGCTCCAAAGTATAAAAGACTTCCCCCAAAACCCTGAGCCAGCCCTGTAACTGCTGAGGCTAGCTGAAGGCCCTACAAGTGACCAAGTATTCACAACCTGTGAGGACATCTCAACTTTTACCCACTCAGCCACGCTACGTGCTCTGTTAAGACTAAGTGAATAAACTCAAGCAAGCGCTTAACTCTCTATGTCTCCATGTCAACAGACTGTGTATACAAATATGCAGAACAGTACTAAAGCACAGCTGGCCAGTGTTTCCACCTCATATGGAGTTTGGGGATGGATCTAAAGAGTGCCACAAGTTTGTAAAATTACCAGAAAAAGATTCTACACTAAGAGCCTAGAAAAGCCTTAAGGCAGGTTTTAAATGTTAGGAAGAATGATGCTGGGACTGCTCAACAGTGCTCTCCCTGCTCCTAGGGAGGTTCAGTGTCTGCAGTGCATCTACCCATTGCAGCTCTTGTTTATGTGTCTTCCACCCATTTCAGGTGGGAGTTAAGGAACTACATAAGCAAAGACAAAGCTAAACAGAACAGACTAATAGACACACAGGACAGACAGACACATTTGTGTTCACTCAGAGGAGGGCACTCATCAGCAGTGATGTTTCCACACACAAATGAAGAACCAAGAGCAGGGAGGCCTCCCCAGCCCAGGCGAAACAAAAGGGAAAACCCTGCACACACCAAGCCCAGCTCTGGCAAAAGCGAATGGAGATCTGGCTGAAGAGCTCTCACAAAAGACACTGAAAAGGCTGCAGAGTGGAGCAGCCTGACCTGAAGGCTGTCACAATCAGTGGAAAGACTCCCCGGACCCTGGATCAGAAGTTGAAGGCTGTGTCTACACCAGAAAAAGGCATTTCCCTTGGAATACAGGTACCAATGCCTGCTGCAGGCTGGGCAGCTCTGCCTTGGACAGCAGGCCCTCAGCGGAAACACTGCTGTGCTGAATCCGTGGAGCAACAGAAAATCACTGGAGGAGGAAAAAGTTTACCTTGGACACGATGCAAAGCGAGGAACATGCTAAGGGTAGTTGGTCTGCACTGGAGAACATGGGATCTGAACATCCACCTCCCCTCTCCACCAGCCAAAAGCAGGTGAAATTACCACTCTGCCGGAGTGGTTCTGTACAAGGGAAAAGGAGCAGATGGGTCCTACCAACATCCCTCACGGTGCCGATACAGGGACGCTTGTCCAGCCAATCCTGCCTTCCCCACCCCACAGCTGCAGTCCAGCCCCAGGGCCAAAGCCACTGCACTGCTCACACACTTGCTGGCACCACTGCTGCTGTCACACTGCGCTAATAGGACCTCGGAGTAGAACAGGAATTAAACAGAAAATTCCTGCAGGTTCCCTGAAGGAAATTAATTTGGTAGACTATGTTACTCCTTGATAACATATTTTACTAGAATATATAAACAAGTTTTCTGTAAGGTATATTTGAAATACCTTCACGTGCTGTGAGGTAATTATTTTTTCTTTTTAATTGGACTGTGAAAGCAAACAAAAGGGAACTTCAGAACAGTTTAAAGAGTCAATGCAATTTATATGTTTACTTAACGTAACAGGTAAGAACACAGTCCTTACACCAGTCCTATACCAAAGGGTCTTAAACCTACAAATAACCCTGGGTCAGAATTTCACAACTGGAGATGTTATCCATAATGAGAAAGAAAACTAAAATTCAAAATCCTAAAGTACCTCCAACACCAGGGATGGACACTAATGGAAGGAAAATCCAAATGTAATGTCTCATTTCCATGTCTGCTAAGTGCTTTTCTCATTCGATTAAAATCAGTTGAGAGGTATAGACTTTTGAAAACCCGCCAGGGTATTACCTGAAGTTCTGCTGAAACCATCAGCCTCTGTATGGATCGCACAGATAATGAGAAGCCATTTGTACATATAAATACCACTCCTGCTCCCTAAACAACTGTAGACCCAGAGCTGAAAAGGAGGTCAAGACTATTGCTAACGTCACATACAGTTTTAACTTGACACTGACAATGCTCTGATTGTCAAAGTATATAAAATATAAGCAGTGACTTGACTTTGACACCAAAGAAAGGCCATGAGGTCTTATTACAACCAGGTGGAACACCCAAAATAGAACTGCATGCCAATCATCACTGGAGAGAAACATCTTTGTCTAAACGTGGGTCTTTGCTCCTGCTCTTTTGGATCACATATATCCAGTGCAAGCACCAGCAGGACCAAGCAGATCAGAGCTCAGGAGAAAGGCCAACACAGGAAACTTCTATGGATTTTGAACATGAAGCAGAATATGTATGCTACTGTACTCAGATATTGAAAGTGAAAGGGAAGCAGGAGGTGGTTGTTCAGAAAAAGTTGTGCAAGCTTCAAGTGGAAGAAAATGAGTAAAGGTAATGGGAAAATTTCAGGGTTTAAGCTGTCTCTCTCTCTCTTAGTCTAATCAACAAAGTAAGTAACATTGGAAACTACTTCCCACATTCATCCTGCATGAGCAACTTGCTTCCCCAATACCCATCACTACAAACTCGGTCCAGTTTTTGCTAATTGTGAACTTTCTGTTTCAAATATTGCCATCTTGTGGAAGCTGCCTTGAAGGACTGATGAGGCACCAGCAGATGTAAGCATTGCTCATTCCCACACTCTGGGCACCCCAGACACAGCGCTGAAGTTGAGCCATGCTGCACAGACCCTACTGCATCCCTCTTCAAAAGCGTTTGTAGCTCTCAGCAATAGAGCTTAGAACCTCTGAATACTACCTGGGAAGACCAGAGCAGGCCCCCAGCACTGTGGATACCAAGTTGTGTATGCCTCATCCCCAGCTCTGAGATGCTCAAACCCTGAATCCTGATCTCAGGTGGTTAAACAATACCTGAACCAAATTTTCTTGTGCTACACCATTCCTACTAAGAAGGCCACCAACACTGCCTTATAACGCAATCAAGCTGTAGGAGCTCAAGATCAGAACTAAGTAAGCTGTGAGTTAATCTTTTGGAAGAACTGATAAACAGATCCTCAGCTGGTACAAACATGGAGAAACCTGGACTTGATCTATGTAGATTTGCAGCAGCTGAAGATTTTGCCCATACCCGCCCTTCTGCACAGCCTCGAAATAATTTTTTTTTAATAAAAATTCTAAATTAGAGGAAAATTATCTCACCTGTGTAATCAATGAATGGCTAAATAAGCATATGACAAAACAATGGCATGGCATGGAAACAACTCTAAGGAATGGAAGAGTAATCAGCAAAGATGATTACCTGTGGCTTATTGACTCTGCGTGTAAGTCTGGGAGGTGGTTGTGTTGTGACAGTAGAGGAAGAGAGGGTAGAGGAAGAGAGAGGAGCAGATGAAGAGAATACTTTTGAGTCTGCAGTCTTTTGAAGAAAAGAAAAATTGGTCAGCTTGGCACATACTCTCTTATCACAGCCACTGCTAGTGATAAGAGCATCTACTATCCAGTAAATTTGAAACACACACAGCAACAGTAACTCCATGCAAGGACAAGTGCAGTTTCCAGTTGGTTTGTCTGAGCTGACCACCTCACTCTGTTTTAAACATGCAGGTTAAGTCTAAAAAATGCTGCTAAAATATATCTGCATGGTAAACAGTACAGTCTCGACACAGCTCCCAGTAGACTTCTGGTTATGATTCAGGCAGAAATCAAATTATTTGTCAGAAGTTTTCCCAGTGTGAAACATGTCATCTTGGAAACCCTGGTTTCTCATTATTTAAATTTGGCTAGATACGGTATGTCATGGAGGCTACTGCAGTGCATCCAAGACAGTATTTAGAATTCTGTGATTTCAAATTCTCCAAACTTACATTCACTGGGGTATTGCAATGTAATTGGGCTGGCTGTATCCCACAATGGGCCCCAAGGCAACAGAGAGCTGCAGAGTAAAGCATATATCCCAAACAAAGACTGAGGGCTGAAGACAGGTTGCAGAAGCTACTGGAGAGTTCCCTCTGTGTTTCCTCTAACTGTAACATACAGCTACATATAACTAAAATCTCTTGGGGAAAAGCCTCACTAGGTCTAATTCTCATTTGTGGCTAAAACCTTTCATATAATTTTAGAAATGCAAAGGTAATAACTTCCTCTCAATACATAGATAACAATCAAGACTCCCCTTAGTCATGCACATCCCAGTCTAAGGTTCACTAACCCATAGGCTCCAGGATCAACAGGGGACACCTTTTGTGATTCTAGGAGCCAAGCCTATGTTTAAAATGCTTTTTGGTCCTTGGCTTTAGGAAAAACAAATTCTATAACTAAAAATGATTCACTTCATACTGTAAAATCTCTGGTTAGCAAGAAATTGCCTGTATTCTACACAGTGGGCCTGTGTGATACTTTCACCTGACACATCAGGTAATAGCCACTGTCTGGGATAATCACCTCATTAGATGTGACTGATTGTGTCAGTCCTGTGTTATCTATTCTAAAATAATTTTCTCTACACTGCTCTTGAGCCCTCTTCCAAAACTTTTTGATCTGCTATCAAGGGAATGCCACTGGTGACCCCTGAAAAAACGTCTTAGAATCATCAAAATGACATGTGGCAGCCACTGGCCCTGCTCTGTCAGCAGAACAAATCTCAACCCACCAGTTAAACAAAAATTAGCAATTCAGAGCAGCGCACACACACATGCAGGAGAAGTACCTTCTTTTCCCCGCTTTGAAACTTTCCCGTATCACCTTTCCTCATGTCTCTTTTCTCTGTTTTACCTCCCTGAACAATAGCCATTAGCTCCTGACACAACTGGTTGTCCTCAGAGGAACCCACAGGTCTCCTTTCTGGGCTTGCACGCGTGTCTAGTTGGGATGGTTTCAGGCAGCGCTCAACAGAGATCTTGGGGACAGCGTGAGCACTCTGCTCGGGGTGGCTGCTGCCCTCTCCTGCCTTTTGAAGCCAGGCTTGGCTGGCAGTGGTATCACGCTGCTCTGCGAGGATGCTTTCGGGGCTCTCCACTGCCCAGTGAGAGGAGTTAGAGTAAGTCACGCTGGGAGAAGGGGAGTCAAACTTTTCTTCGTTTTGTGGAGTGGCCTGGTACAAACTGCGGGCAGAGGACTGAGGTCTGGATGAGGAAGAGGGCAACGGGGATTTAATGGACCTGGGGGTCGAGGAGCCAGAAAGATGAGAATGGTGGAGGCTGACTGTGGGGGAAGGACTGGCTGCAGCAGAAGGCGAGAGATAGTCAGTGTGAGAGAGGGAGGCTTCAGGCGGAGGAGGCAATGGAGGAGTTATGGCAGGAGTGGTGCTGGGAGACACTCCCACAGTCAGAGCAATCCACTCGGATGTGACCGCCTGCACCTCTGGAGACAAAGCGCGGCGCGCGAAAGGCAAAGGCGGAGGAGTTGGAGTATGGAGCAGCTCAGAGTTGGGAGACTTGAGGGAGACAAAAGCAGGAGAGAAAAAGAAAGAAATGAACAAAAAAATAATAAAGGAAGTACAAAACCAAGCAAAAGTAAAAAGAAAGAGAGCAAGTGTGGAGAGAAGCAGATCTGTGACCACGTGCACAAGTTTTCTACCGATGGGGTGCTGTGTTGGAGAACATGCTGTCCACAGCTACTCCAACCACAGAGTACAGCCCGTACCTGTGCTGCTAAGACCCTTCTCCAGCCTTTGACAGGATCCCAGACACAAAACACCTTGTGGCCTCTGACCTCATACCGTAAGCCCTAAGTCCCTCAGGGAGCAGCTGAAGCCACCGTCATGATGGCAGACTGCAGCATTTAACTGGCTTGGCAGCAATAGCTGGGGCCCCAGCAACTCACACTGTGGATCCAGCCAGAATTCACTGCTGCAGTGAACTTTGACTTTATCCAACTCCAGCATAAGCAATGCCTGCTCCTCAGGAAACATGCACTGCAGAAGCTGCAAAGGAGAAAGGGATCAAAAAAGCCAGCTGTGGCTATTTGCTCTTCAGGTCACTAAAACAGGCCCTTTGTAAGGGCAGAACACACTACCAAGTCCTGCCCTTAGCTTTTACCACCAGCAGCATCAGTGAGAACAGCTACATTAGCACTGGTCAGACTGTTACTCAGTCCTCAGCCAAGTCAGGCAAAAAAACAGGGGTGTACTGACTTTGTAGGGGAGGAATCAAAAGAATAGCAAAGGAAACTAAAACAAGGTGGATATGATCCCTTCCGTCAAAGGGAGAAGCTTGCAGGGAGCTCATGGAAGATAAGCCACAGCTATGGAGAGACTGCCAAGCTCATAGAAAAGTCAGCTGACGTCCACTTTGACTGAGAATCCCAAACAAGCAACAGGATTTTCCTCTTTACACAGTGGCTAAGACTAAAAACACTCTTTTTAGGAAAGATCCAAACAGACAACAGGCATGAGTCATAGCATCTTTTTTCCTATCCTTTCTGTACCATATATCCCTTCCTCCCAATCCCAATTCTCCACTTATGTTTCTTGCAGTCTTGACCTTGTTTTGGTCCCATGGTTGAGAAGGAGATGCACCAGAACCTCGTGGCTGTGACCCAGAGATGTATGCTGACCTTCCTCTGGCATGAGTATTTGCAGGATGGGAGCAAAACTAAGGGATTTAGAGACTCGCTATCTCCCTGAGAAGTTTGCCATGGCAAACATTCTGGGATCCACCTGCTGCTATTTTGATCTCTGCTTTGAACTGCAGAATGGTTTATAGTGAATCTAATATTCATGGAAGATCCCAGACTGACCTGCTCTCATAACCTGACTCCATTTAGCAGCAGTTTCAAATAATACAGGCTGTTCTCCTGACCCTGTCTTCAAAAACCTTGGTCATGAGTTAGATCCTGCAGGGGGAGGTATACAGCTTAATTCAAGCTGACTGGGATCAATATAATGACCCTTACAAACCATAGCACTTCTTAAAACCTTACAGACTATGACACTTCTAACAGTCATAATATAAAATTCCCCTCATCACAGTAAAGGTGTGTGAAGTGCAAACATATAATCAGGAGAAGCTGGATCACTAATTCATTCCATCTCAGGCAGTGAAATTTAATCACATGGCCGTGAACTGCAGCCTTTTCAGAATCCTGGCCTGGATTCAAGCTACATATCAGAGATAAAAAGCTGAGTCTCCAAATCCCCAAATGATCCATTCATTAACCTTTCTGGTAAATGAAACATCACTTTTTCCTGCAGTTGAAGCTTACTGCAGGGAGCACGCGGCTTTATGGCACAAAATTCTAGTCTTAAATGCAGCTTTTTTCAGCTATTGCTTCTTGCATCAGAATGGCAATATCCCACTGTTTTGCAAGGTGTTGAACCTGGCTGTATCTCGCCCCAGTACCTGTGGTGAAGCTGTCATGCTGCGGCTGGGGGAGAGGGACACTGGTGGGTCAGGGTAGTCAATGGCATTCTTGACTACCGGCCGTTTGAGCACCTCCACGTAAGTGACAGGGAAGATGCCTTGGCGACTGGTGCCAGAGATTCTTCCTTCATACCAGTTCTCATCCACTCGTCGAATCAACGTGATCCTTTCACCCTGTGGGAAGGAATAGCAATGTAGTTCCGATTTTAACACGTTTCATCATTCCAAAGCAGATTACATTTTTAATCTTGGTGCAGCTGACCTAAAATGATTGGTGGTTCTCAGCCTATTTCCAATTATCCTAACCCTAAACTCTGGGCGGGAATTATATTTTTCAGTTCAGAGAAAGAAAAAATTGCAGATCTTCTGGGGCTGACTTGGTCTGTCTGCAGACTCAGTTATGCTCACATTTTCAAGACCCTACTTGCTAAAGCCAGTTAAAAATAGAAACCAGCAGTTTCAGGCTGACCATGAGACTCTCAGGCGTATGAGGTGTACAGAAAGTATGCACAGGTCTGCAGTTTAACCTAGGTCTCTCTATGGTCTTTCCAGTTTTGCTGACAAAGTGATTTCCAGATCCTTAATGTACACTGCAAGCCTCACCTTCATACACAATTAAAAGAGAAGACAGAGAAGATCTAATCTGAGCATCAAAACAGAAAGCTGGTCGAGATAGAGAAATTCTGCTACTTAATCTAAATATGGCTGACTTTGCTCTGAACAGCCATTACACAACCCCTTCCCACACCTTCACTCTGCAGCCAGGTCTAGCCAGTCACTTCAATACCACAGAACCTGGCTTGCTCAATGACTTGGCTTGTAATATGAGGAAGGTGAATCCAGTTTCCTTCTTTTCTAAATCACCACTATCATGTAACTGTGTGCGTCTCCACTGAATCTAATCAACCTGGAAAGACCTGTCACCAAGTATCTGATTTGCCTGCAGAGCCAGGTTTCCAGCACTTGTGTTCAAAGTTACCTTCTCAGTTCGACCTAAGGAAACAACTGGCACCTTGATTTAGCCTAACTGCAAAAAACCTGCAATGCACTACATAATGACTGCGGATTAAAACCAGGGGGGATGAGGAGGAATCCTTCCTGAATACAGAGTTCATTTTATAGGAGCTTTCATTTATAAATTGCAAGTTACTAGTGCTAAAAAACATCATCATGTCTGGATTCAATTTATCAACACAACAGAAGTCCTACCTTTCTGAAGGACATTTCCACCTGGGTATCCCCATTGAAGTTGAATTTAGCAATAGCATCTCCGTATTCCAATACTTGCAATGGTAACGGCTTTTTGGGTTGAGCCTTCTCAGCTGGTGGAAGGAGCTTGAATGAACAAACAGAATCAGCTAAGTCTCAGACACAAAGCCCATTAACTGGTCTCTGCCAGAAAGGGAATGGACAAAGAGAACACCTGCAAGGAAAGCAGCTACCTCTATGTATGATCGTGGGAAGATGCCAACTCTGCCATGGTGTTCACCTTCGAACCAGTTCTGGTCAATCTGCTTGTAAATGTAAACAATATCTCCTTTTTGCAGAGGAAGTTCCCTGTTAACAACACAAGCACTCCATCAGAACTTCACTGGAGGAGAACAGATGTGGTGTTTTTCTGTCCAGCAATCCTTAGGTACCAAGGTGTGCATCAGCATGCTGATACACATCACGATCCACCCAAAGCACAAGCTAAACATTGATGATAACTCTGTTCATATTGTGATGTGCAAGACCCCTCTTGTTCTTTGGGCATTGTGTCAAAAAAGGTGGCCTGTGAGGGCCCTAATAACCACACACTCTCCAGAAGCAATGGGGTCAAGCTCAAGCCAAACATGACACTGGTTACTTTCCATGTTGGATATGATGAGCAGCCCTCAATTCCTGTTTTGAAACAGTCATGTCACAAGTGCCTTCCAAAGAGACACATGATTTTAATCTGAGCTAGTTTGCTGATTAGATTAACATACTCACATGGTGGAGTTGATCCTGCAATGATTACACTGATGGTCAGCCTGTGGTTGTGCAATCTCTGACCTCAAGTGGGCTAAGACTTGGAATTTCAATCCACAGGCTTCAGTGCTAAAATTATGAATGTCTGCAGCTTGAAGAACTGTGGCCAGCTTGTACTAGGCTCATAAACTTACTGCTTGGGTCCCCAGAGGAAAGTAAACAACACAGCCTTTTCTAAGATGATTTTTACAAGCTCTGCTTTACTTTTGTCTGGCACCCTGGTATGTTCTACTCAAGGGACACAACAGCTACACCTAATCTGCCACAGTTTTATTATAGGTGCCAGGGAGATGCTACTTAAATTATTACAAATCATCACCTATAGAACATATAAAAATATTCTCAGGACATTAGCTCCTGGGACAAAAACCAGCAGGTCCTTCACTGAATTCTGTTCTTCTTTCTTCCCTCCCTAGCAATGTTAAAATGAGAGCTTCTCCAGGCTCATGCTGAGAGAGAGGCTTTCCAGGCCTTCTCTTCATAGCAATCTTCCCTAAAAAGAACAAGCAGTGCCATGGGATTCACCCAAAGGACCACAACAGGGCCTGGAGGTACAACAATGACATCTAAAACATCTGCTGATGTATCCATAGATGCCAGGAGAGCAGTGACCACTCTGCACACTTCTATGTCCTGAATCAGGAAAATGCTGAGTCAGAGGCTCACATGCTTAAAGCTGGATATCTGTTTGACTTCTGCCCATGGGTTACCCTTTGCACAGTTAAAAGGATGCTCCTTTCCTGTGGCTCCACCCACCTGCAGGGCAGAGCACTCACTTGTTGCAGTAAAGAATGCAGGTTTGCCCTAAAAATCACGTGGGATAGAGATGCACTGAAAAAGAAGACATTTTCCTAAAGGTTCTTTAGCTATGAGAACTGGAAAGACACTCTAAAACATGAGTCCAATTACATGACACTCCAAAAATGCTGCATCCTAGGGGAAAAAGCAGAGGAAGAACACTCCAGGTAGGAGCAACAAGCTGTACTTACTTTAGTGTCTGTGCTTTAAAGTCAAACTTGGCTCTAGCAGGTCTCATCTGGAGAATAAAAATAAAAAAATTAAAAAAAAAAAAGAAGAGAGAAAAGAAAATCAATATATTAAAATAATAATTAGGTTTTCAACCCTCTTCTGAGGAAAATCACCCAAACTCTTCTACAGCTAAGATTAGCATGGAGAGGGAATTGAATGCAGGTATTCTGCTAGAAGCTTGCGTGCAACTGGTATTACAGTCCAAATGCTGGATGAGCATCTCCCACCAGGACACAAAGTGCCAACTTCTGGTATAGCAGTAATTAGGAGCTCTACAGGAAACAGATTTAACAGCAGTCAACTTTTAAATGTGACTAACCCTGATGAATGAAAGCTACTCCAGTAACTACAGTTACTGGGGCTCCAGGACCAAATTTCTCTTGACATTTGAATGGAAAAGCAAAATTTACTAGCTGGGAAAAACAGTAGAACATTATTTGATGTGTCTCTCATTGATTATTACCTGGCCCTGCTGAATACTGCACTGTGACCCATGTACTCTGTATCAATTGGTAGGAAAGAGACAAAGGTGAAGAGGAAATATGAATAAATTGAGCACATGTTTAAAAAAAGTCTTCAGTGGCTAAAGAGCCAAAATGGATGTTGATAGCAGGACTAGGTTTTAAAAGTTTATGTGGCTGATTTTCTAATGGCCACAAAATATTCAGACAATTCTAAAGTCATTTTGGTAACAGAGCATAAAATACAAAACAGTCACATTGATGAGGCTCCAGAGCATTTGAAACTAAAGGGCAGACAAGTGTACTCCATTCCACATGGTGAGCACCTCACCCACCACTGCAGTCTGGGGAAACAGAGCTGCTTCCAAAAGCCCAGTAGCTATCCATGCGAGGCAGGAAAGACGTTTGGCCATAACACATGGACACAATATCCAGCCCTCCAGAAAAGTGCCTTGGGCTCATGGAAAAATATGTACCTCCTCCTTTGTCTCTTTCAGAAAGTCCAACCAGGTTGTACGCAGTGAAACATGCTGAGACTTTTTTCTGATTGTTTCTAAAGGACATTAAGCATATTTCAAGAGAAGAAACAATGTATTTCTAAAATAAAACCTATGTGACAGCTGCATGGCCGGTATCAACAAGAAATGAAGTTTCTAAGCATAAGGCACAGACAAGAAGACAATGTAGCAATATGATGCAAAAGATGTAGAACGCCTTTGATTGACTAAGTAGCTGATATTTAAAGGCATGCATCACAGGTGTGCACCAGCAATTCTCAGCAGGCATGCTTTAATATATGCAGCTTGGTATAGAGATATCAATTAATTTACCAGGCATAAAAGTCAAAGCAGATCTAAATGAAGCCAGAATGGGAAAGGGGAAGGTGGGAAAAAAAAAAAACAACAAACGACATTCTCTGAAGAGCTAATGTCGGCCTAAAGCACAACGTTGTGAGAGGCAATTATTGCTTTGGGTCAAGCAGCAGACTGAGGTAACTAAAACAGACCTCTGACCCAGATTTCCTCTTTGCTGTATCGTCTACATTTAGGAGGTCCCCAAATCGTTCATTAGTGATAAACTGATGGTGCGTTGGAATAACCCCTGTGTGCCTTCTAGCGGCAATATCAGCTTCTTCTTGCTCACGTTTAAGTCGTCTCTGGTCCTCTAAAAGTTTCTGCCATAAAATTGCATAAAATGGGCAGTAAATCATCTAGTTAAAGGCATTCAAAAGCTGCCATAAATGTGACTTAAGATTCCAGAGGTCCCTGCAAATAGCTGGGGCTTTACAGTTCAGTATCAAATATTGTTTCTACTCACCAAACAATACCCTTTCATTTTACAAACACAGAAGGTACATCAGCATTATGGCATAACTGAAATCTAGCTCATACGGAGGATCTGATCCAAAGCTGATGGAAGTCAATGAGGAGTTTTTCTAAGTTTTGGGCAGGTCTTAGGAGCTTCTAAGGAGATTGCTGATAATGCAGAGACCTGATCCAAACCCCCTTCAACAAAAAAGAAGTATCTCTCATTGACTTCCAAGGCACCTGAATCAGTTCCACAGAGTTCTGAGGCACCAAATTCTCCTAAGCCTTGCTTGGGAGAGTGCCTAACCACATTCAGGTTATCCATACTTCTTTTGGGTTCATGTAGCACACTTTACACAAGTAAATAAACACCTAAGAATTATTTTTCATTTCTAAAGTCACTGGCACACTAAATGGAAACATGCATTCTTGTGTATCTGTGCAGGATTCTTCCACCTTCTGGGGCTGACTGTAGGCTGAAGAGTTCAGCTGTGCTCTAATGCATTTGAAACCAGAAGGTCTTACTGAATTCAGGTTTTTGATCTTACCTGAGTTTCCATGCTAGATTTTGGAAGTGGGGGAATTACTAACTTTCACAGGAGAAGACAGTAAAAAACCATTTTTCACACAGGAATTAAGAGCAGGTTTTACCATATTTCAAAGCACATACAAACATTATCTGAACTCAGAAAGTTAATGCTAAAGCAAAACTTTTCCCCCCGCAGGCAGAGGAAATTGATTCCATCTTCCAGGAAAGCAAGCACTTTATAACTACTTTAACTCCACTTGAATACACACAGTTCTGAAAAGTCTGTGTGGCTTTCCTATTATTTCAGCTTGTCCCACTATTTCAAAAAGGAGTGCAACATTGTGTTGACAACAACTTCAGATACCGTAAAGAATTCTAGTTTGCAGTGGGGGAAAACTTACCACTTTCTGATAGCTTAAAACACCTTACATTCGCTGTTCAAAACTTGAGGACTCACACAGGAAAAATAGTGTTTTCACCAGTTTGATTAAAACTGACTCAAGTGGCTTGCATAAAGAACAATTACCGATTACCAATTTTTTTCTGCAAGTACTAGGGTGTTGTACCACTTCTCACACACATTTCCAACCTTTTTATACTACTTAAAGCCCCTATATGTAATTTTGTGCAATTGATAAGAACTATCAGGTTTATTTGAAACAAGCTGGACTATACACATTATACAGCAAATCAGTGGCAGAGAGTAATGAAAGTGAAACATACAAACACTGCTTGTTACTCTAATTTCCATGACACTTAGCCATGGACATACAAGGTTTCCTTATATAAGGCTGAATGCTGCAGTTCTTGTATGTGGAGCTGCTACTACTGTTGTAAGACCATAAAGGGGGGGCTTTACCTCTTTATCATCATGCCGCCTGCGGAGAATTCCTTCTGGAGTTTCCATGTAATCAACTGGTGCAAAATGCCTTGGTGATTCTGAATCTACTTCAAGACAACATAAGGAAGTTAAAATACACATGGATTTATCTAGCATAACCAGAAAGGAAAAAAATAGATATTTTTAAACAATTTGTTTCCATTATGACAGTAAGGATTCTCAATTGCCATTGACCAAATTGCCAATCAGATGTTGATAATTTATCCATTTTCATTTTTTTCCCTTTTGGGCTGTACATGTGAACAAAGATCCAAGAACAGGGAGAAAATAATGATACAGGAAAGAGTAAAGACATAGAAGGACTTTGTGAAGAAAAGATTCACTGCCATCAAAGTATGATCTGGCATTTTACTGTTGAGAAAAGTTTGATACACACACGCACACACACACAACTAGACCTTGAGAAACTACTCCTTAAAGCAAATCATCTGGGTTTGGTTTATAATTCCCATGTGTGTAAATGATACAGGACTAGAAATATCTCATGTTGAGATTCTTGCATCCCCAGAGCTGCTTGAGAGATAAACTGAACCTGATGCGATTGGAAATGCAGCGGAAATCGTTTCTCAGAAGTGCAGCTGTTAACAAGCCCTGAACAAAACTGTTCAGCAAGACATGCAAAAGGACATTAGACACACTAGGGGGATAAAAACCAGAGAGTCAGAGGATGTAAAGGTGGGACGTAAAAATGCAAGGGTTGTGGAAGAAAAGAGGAGGACAATGGAAGAAAGACAGATAAAGGGACACCGGTAAAGAACACAAAAACCACCTCCTAGGTACGTCCCAAGTTCACTTTGCGGGTTGTTGTTTGTGTCCAAGCTGTGGTAGAGAGCATATGAAACAGGGTTCCCATTGTTTAAGGAGTCAGGAGTGTCAGCCCGGCCCACGAAGCTATCCCGGCTAGATCCCACGGTGGGGAAGTAGCTAAGCCTCTCCACAATGTCAAAGGAGGACAGGCGCCTGGGAGCAAGAGGCCCACTTCTGGAGCAAGGTTGGTGTTGGGAGTGGTGGCTTTTGTTTCCTACGCTCCCCTGCAGCTGTATGGGGTCGTCTGGGTTCTCAGGGCTGGGCACTGCCAGGCTTGCCAGGCAGTCTGGGGGTGGAGTTCTGCAGGATTTGTGTTGGAAGGGCTTTCTCAATCGAAATGGGAGTGGGCTCATTAGGTAAACATTTCTGGGGAGCATGTGCCTGTCCCCATAGACATCCCCTTTGGAATCAGGGTTCCTGGAGGCCTGCTGTTCATGCCTTCGGATGGTAGTGAACCTGGTGTAGGAAGCTGGGCATGTGCCTTTGCATCTGTTGATTTTATGCTTCTGAGGCCCATTCAGGTTGCTGCTGCTGCCGCCACTGTCATTAGAGGCATTTGAGAGAAGATCTATCTCATCAGTGCAAGCTGAAAGTGTGTCCATAGGGATGACATCACTGACATCCGAAGCCGTGTCCTCCACATTGCTGCAGGAGCGGGAGGATTTATCTGCAAAGCTGGAAACATCCTTCTCTTCTTGGTGTGCTTTTGACAAGTCCAGAAGAATCTCTGCAGAGTATGCAGCACTCAGACAAGTTTTAGACTGAAGAGAAGTGGTGGGTCTGTTTTGCCCAATGGAAAAGTCAAGTGAGGGCATTGATCGGGATCTCTGGATCAGTTGCTCAAAGGCACTGATACGGGAGGAAACGGTGTCTTTGGGGATCTGCTCCGAATCCTCTCGACTAAGGCTGTGCTCCATCCTGTCCTTTGCCTCATTCTCAAACTGAGATGCAATGTCCTTCACGCTGCAGGAGGAGACTGTGTCCAAATGGATCCTGGACCGGTTGATCTGGTGCATGTCTTTATAGAGTGTCGTAAACTCCAGCCCACTCTTTCTGGAGGCAGCGAACAGGTAGCCTTTCCTAGAGCTGGTGCCATACTCCTGCAGGCTCATGGTACTGCCAGATTTGATGGCGTACTCTTGCTTCGACTTCATAAAGATGTTTTCTATGCTTTCCCCTATGTCTACCATAAAAGCCTTTTTATTATCAAACAAGGCAGTGGAACTACGAAGGTTTTCGCAGCTTTGAGCTTTCTCATGAGACAGCAAGATACCCGTCTTGTCCTGCACAAGAACAGCTGGAGCTGCTAGTTTGGGTTTGAATTTGGAAGGGAGGATTTCAGTAATGCAGGCTTTGGCAGCTGACAAGGGCTTCTTATGCTTACATGCGTGACCTAACATACCAGTATGACTAGCGTTAAAGGTTCGGCTATTAACTGAAGAGGGTGCAGTCATATGAGCATTCCCACCTTTACGATCCACTGGTAAGCATGCAGAATAAAATAAATACAACCTGTTAGCTTAAGTGCTAGAAAGCTATTGAGAAAGGAGAAAGAACATGCTTGGATTTCATAAAATGCACCTTAAAGAAACAAAATTCCAAAACATAAAGAAAAGCAGGAAGAAACTGCAAAACAAGCCATGTGTACAGGAGTAGGTGAAGTGCTGCTAACGTTTCTAAAATGAGAGGCTTGGCCAGATGCAAATCTGGAGCACTTTCAAGGTACCCTCCTAAAAAGTGCTAAGCATCATGAGCTTCCAGGGAAGCTGTGGCACCATGGAAAAGGGCAGCTGAACTCTGGGCAGGATCAGGGTGTCAGCAAGAATGCAGAGACACTAACATTGCAAAAATGGCTTAATACCAAGCCTGTAATCACACCAACTATGGTCTCACCACAGTGCTTGCCAAACAGTTTATTCCTGGAAGGGAGAAAACAATCAGAGGCTGACTGTGCTAGCACAAGTACACCACATCAGCTGACCTCACCCAAGAGATGTCTGCTTAGAGATTCCCCATACTAGGAATAAGCTGAGTGTCCTTCAGACAATGTGGTTGGCCACGGTTGCTTTAAAATTCAAGGAGTCAGATCAGGACCTTTTTTTTTTTTTTTTAATAGGATTCAGTCTGGTTTCAGCTTAGACTGAAGTTTTTAGGTCTGTTTTTGATTTGAGGTCAAATTCAAATGTCAAAATAACCATTCAGATTCAACTGCAGTTTGGGAAACTATTTGAACAGATTTTTTTGTTCAGATCCAGTTTGACTCCCCGCCTTACAGGCCTGACAAAATGCTGAAAAACAGCTGGAAGATGGAGACAGAGAGACCTTTTTGGTATGATGTACTATTTTTAGGGAGAGCAGTTCAGAAACCCAGCACATTCCTTTTCCAATGCTCTCTCCATCTCAAGCCATTTTTAGGTTGAAGCTGGCTCAGAGATACATTCCCCAGTACAATTCCCTGATGCAAGTCATGCTCTTCCTTGTCTCTTTTAAAGAGCCTGCAGTATGGGGAGGGAAGAGGATGAGATACTGGTCTCTTCTGGCTCACATTCCTGAAGCCTGCAGGGCTGGTTCAGCCAGCAACTGCTGGTTCAGTGTCAGCGGGTTCAGTGTCAGTGCATTCTCTGCACACCCCTGGCAGGCAGGAGGCTGTGGAGCACAGGGCACCAGCTACACCAGGGTAGCCAGGCCAGCAGACTAGTGTGGCCTGCTGAGATACTCCTGTGGGAAGAACAGAAAAGGCAGGGAAGGGCTCTAGAATGGCAAGGCAGTGGGAGCAATGGACAGCAAGGCCAGCCTAAGCAGCCTTGAAGAAGAACATGAGGGTGTGGGCTGCAGCTGAGGTGCTGAACGGAGGGAGCTGGTCTCTCTTGAGAAGAGGAACCTGGATCAGTTAAAGGCATCATTAAAAATATTGGCCATTGTGGTCAGAGAAAAAAGGAGGGAACACTGGGGATGGCAAAGAAGAAGGACAGCATAAATCTCAACTGGCTTGAACAGGACTCTAAACCTTGCAACAGTTTGCCCATATCACCTGGCTTTTGACGCTGCAAAATGGAGAAGAGGTTAGTGTTCTAACCGCCTACCTTTTGTGGAAGCAGAGCTCGAAGGTCGCTTGAGACCACTCAGCCCCTGGAATGGGATATCTCCACCTTCCAGCACACTCTTGTAAATCTGCCTTTCATTCTCCAAGGCAGCAGGGTCCCCCAGAGCTAGCTCCGACTCCTTCTTCACTGCATGGTAGTTGGGTGAATAAGTGGAGCTGGAATACACAAAACAAAGGAGAGAGACACCAGGAGGTCAACCCACTTGCCAAGAACTTCATGTAAAGTAAAAGAACACCACACTTGAGAATGCAAAATAGACTGTGTATGAAGGACTGGTGCTGATGAAGAGGTTACGAATACATTGCAATAGTGTTCGGCGTTCGGCACTACCAAAGCATCCTCCACTTGAGGCAACTCTCCACTCTCAGTCCCCCAGGAAACAGGAAAGCACTCCTCTGTTTTACAGATGAGACAGTCACAGAGCTGATGTATGATCTCTTTGCAGACGCAATGAAATTGTGTACAAGTACACAAAATCTTCCAGCTTCCACTTCTCTCCTTAAACACTAGCCATGTCTGTCCCATGCTTACAAAGCACAACTGCTCAGGAGGTCATCCCACCCAGTTCAGTCTCCCAGTCAACACTACAGTTCAAGATCCCCTGAGCAGTTTCTGAAGCCCCTCAGTGAGGGACTGTGCAGAGAAGCAATAGTAAAGGGCTATAGATTCTATACTCTTTTAATTGCCTGAGACATTCCCAGAGGCACACAATTCTGTTCAGCTTTGCCAGAGGCTTCTACTTCAGGGAACAAAACATCCTGGATTCTAGGTCTACCATGCATGTATATAAACAGAATGCTGTTAAAATTAGGACAATTTTAATCTCTTAGGTTTTTAAAGACTGTAAATTTATTGAAAATCCTTTTCTAGTCATGAACCTAAGCACAAGTGTGCTCACACATCTGATTTCTAGATTTCCCTGTTTTCTCTCTAAAAGAATAACTGATAATGCCATGGTATAAATGGCTTTTCCAGATGCAAAAAAACTTACTAAGCAATCAGGCAGACTGTTTTCCTAAAAGCTAAGCTAACCTGATACCAGTTCTAGTGCTCAACCAGGCTCTTCAGAATAAGATGGAGTCTCACACAAAGCTATTCTGGGGCCAAAAGCATGACTGCTGGAAAATTAAAAAAAAAAAAAAAAGAAAAAAAAACACCCCAGATTTTCCAATTAGAAATATTTGACATCTTGATGTCCAAGAGTGATTCAAATTAATGAGAATTTGGCAATGTTTGTGGTTAAAGGTACTTGTTGTGGATAAATTTGTGCATGTATCTGTTTATTTTGGATAGATGCTGTACTTCTGGGGTAAAGAGAAAGCTTTAAGCACATCAGGGGACTGGCTATGGAGGTGGAATTACACAATGTCTGGATCACAAAGATGACTTTAGTTTCCGGACAAGGAAAACCAGGTCATATGCAGTCCCATAAATTACTTTCTGAAGGAAAAGCACCACGAAAGAGAAAGGGAATACTATCAGTTTTTCAACCTAATCAATGCCCAAACAGACCCAGAGTTACAAGACTATTGTTTATCAGGGTTATCTCTTTGATAAAGAGGGCATTTCTTTGTCAGGTATCTGAGGAAACCCAGCCAGTTGCTGCAGGGAATAATGGCTGCTCTGAGGTTAGTTGTTAGCCTAATTGTTAAAAAACAAAGGGTTAAAACAATCCCCCTTTGGGCCTAAACCTGGGGGAGATAGAGGACACATTGGACAGAGTCTCTTTACTAACTGCTCCCTTATTCAGGCCAGCAAGCAGCATTGTATTAGAACCAAAGCAGCCTGCAACATCAGGAGAATGAAGGGAGAGCAACACTGCAAAAAAACCCCAAAACAATAAACTTCAGCTATCTTTTCTCTCTGTTTTCTAATGGCAGGGCAGGGAAAAATGTGCAACTCCACTGGGCCTCACTCTTGTGTCCCATTCCCAGCACAGTCAGCTTGCTTCCTCTCCACTGGCATTCCTGAATGCTTTGTGTGGCACAGATAGTGCTGCCAGGAGCAGAAACCTTACCAGTTGTTTGCAAACATAAGATATTTATGCTAGTCTCTGAGATTTCCATTTATTTTATTGTTCCCTTCCTACCAAAACAAAACAGTTGCAGCGGTTGTGTGGGTTTCCCAGGAGAATGAACACAGACAGAAGGAAACTGTGGTAAAAGAAGTACAGGAGACCTCTAAGGCCCCCAGAGGGGCAGTGAACACTCATGGTATTAATGGACATCTGGAGGAGAACCTGCCTTTTTTAACAAACCATCCTCATAGAGGGGATCACTGTGCCTATGGACATCGAGTATTCAGTACAATTACAAGGAGCAGCAGGCTCACAGTAGGGGCTGGCTCCCTGGCTCAAACCACTCAGAATGACTCAAGTAACTCAACGCAGCTCAGCATCTTGCTCTGGATTTTGTGTGTGTTCCTCTTCTAAAACAAACCAACTCTATGCACAAGTCATTTACACAGAATATACTGTTCATTACATATTCCACTTAAAAAGCAGTGCCCAATAGATCTCTGAGAAATACTGTTACTCCTACCACTGTTCTCTTCCTGTAGGCTGGAAAATTACTGCCTTCCATCAACTGCACCCATCTGATCTGGTGCATGTAACATGGAATATCTAGCAGCAGCCAATCACACGTGTAACAAACATTTGTTGTGTATTCCACACAATAATGTTATTTGCATGAAGATACAGTCAATTTGCAAAATTCATCAGATGAAGTTAAAGGTCTGTTGTTTTTCTTAAAGCCACTGCCAAGCACAATCAGCAAATCTTATTTAGACAATGCTATCACTCATATAATCACTTCAAAACTCATTCTGGATCAAAAAGCAGACAACGTACTAGGACTCACCTAAAGCACTCATATAATTCTTATGGTACATGCATTTGTCCATATCGATCCCCCAAAAAAGCCAAAGCATTTCCAATGCCCAACACCCTGTCCTACATGACCTCACTCAGACTGTAAAAGAGACATCAACAAGCAATTGAAAAACTTACTAGGAAGAATGGTCTGTGGAAGTTTCCAGAGGAGTAACACCTGCTGTATTCTGCAAAAGTCCAAACAAAGGAGTCATTGATATGCACTTACATGTGAGGAGAAATTTTCCATCTATTGCTTCAATATTAGCCTATAGGAGACATTGAGGTTTAAATCTAAATGCAATTTAAGCTGTCAATGTCTTTGCAGAAAAGCAACAATTTCCGTGAGTTCCTTCAGGGCAGTGACAGGTTTTTAGCACAGCCGATGCCTTTTCGCAGTGCCTATTCTTTTGTCTGCAAATGAGTCATTGTGAATAAAGCCAAAAGCAAGAAGAGATAACCAGCTGGGCCATGACCAGGAGACACATGCTCATAATTATTTCCCCAAGCTTTCCCCCAACCGGTCACTGCCCGCTTTTGCTTTAAAGGTGTATTACATTTCTGCAGCACAATACATTCCTCAGCGTTCAAAAAATGTCAAAGCTCTAAAAAGAAAAGCGACATTTCAGTTCAGTTTCCTTACTTAAGACAAGCAATGCCAGCTGCACAGGTTCAATAGCAAAAGCCAGTTCATAGCCGCTTGCTTTAAATCCATCTAACGCTTCTTAGACACGTTATTTAAAAATTGAAGGCAATTTTAGAAGCAATTCTCTATTTGGTGTCCCCTCATCTATGTGAGGATTTCTGTCTAGGAAGAAAAGGCAAATCTTGGGTTTGAAAAAGCAGCTTTTCCAAGTCCTGATGAAATGCCGCAGCTTCAAAAAAAAACCAGCAACCGAAAAAAAAGAGAAAAAAATGGCGTGTTACCAATTAATCTATCATTTCATGGTTCGAGTCCTGCAGACCCTCGAAGCAGCAGCAGCAGCTGACCTGACCTAAAAGGCCATGGCAAGATGCAGCATAAGGAAAACTGCGAAAAATCTCTCAGGAATATCCAAAATCCTTGGTAGGTGTGAGCTCCAGGCAGAGAGCGGGGCTTGTATGAAGGGAGAGTGAGATGATGACGTGACACGCCAACCAAGAATTTTAAGCTGATTGCTGCTGCTGCCTATTCATGTGAAAAATAGAGAGGGTTTTTTTTGCAGACACTGAACTCTAAACCTGAAACGGGGACTGGGATGGGGGTGGGGGCAGCTGAATGCAAACGTGGTGGTGGGGCGAGAGAGGAAATCACTGTATCTGAAATGGATTTCAAGCCGGATTCTCAGCATCACATTCTATTATTTCTGACAGGGACACAGCAAGCCATGCAGTCAGAACGCTCAGAACCATTATTTATCCCAACCTCATTTAATAATCATCCAGCAGGGAATAGATTAGAGCAGAGAGTTTGGAAACGGGGATTGGCAGCATGAAAAGAATAGGAAATACCTTCTGTGGCTTTTTATGTGGTGCTTTATAAAGCTTCTCCATTTTTTCTAAATCTGCCTCTAACTCAGTCTGGTAGAGGTAGAGGTCTTTTTCTAGATCACTCTGGTTAAAGAAGGAGAAGAAGAATGGGAAAACAATGCTTAGGGTTAGGGGAAACCAAAGGAATGTTAATTTTGAAAAAAAAAAAAAAAAGAGAGCCTTTTTAATTGAAAAAAGAGGAAGGTGGTATAGACAATACACAGAAAATCACTAGCAATTAATCACGTTTCAATCATTATAGAGGAAATAGCTTGAGGCAATTAACATTAAAATCAAGAGATGCACAGGCCTGCTAGAATCTATTTCTACAAACCATAAAGTTATAAAACCCACCTGTAAAGAAAAAAAAAATACTGTAATAATATGCAATATGCTGTTAGTATAATTATCATTGCGAGTCAAGATAGCAAAACAACCACTCTAAATTATGCCTGATTATGTTCAAGAATTGTTTATTAAATCAATTTACTAGCTACTTAATTGTTAGGCTAATGAGCTCAAGCCCAATTAAAAAAAAAATCACTCACAAGCACACAAAACCCAAGCAATGCTACAAGAAAAAAAAAAAAGAAAATCACATACACACATATATATACGCGCTAGATGCTGTAGTGCAACGTACGTGAGACACAATTACCTTTCTATCCTCTCTAGTAAGGATAGAGCAATCTCCAGGAGTATAATCCCAAATCTTTTTTGGAGGCTGATGGAAAGCAGAGGAAGGAAATGAGGAAATGAAGATAAGGAAAGACATCACAGAGAATATGGAAATCGGATTAGAACAGAGGGGAAATACAACAGGGAATTTGCATCAACACTGGAAAGAAATTATAAAATAACAACAAACCACAACAGAGAAAGAGTGAGAGAAAGAGGGGTAAATTTGCTATAGCATAAATATTAAGAAATCATGGGGGGCAAAAGGGAAAATACATGCAGTGTGGAAGGGGATGTTTTCAGTAATGTTTTTGGAAATTTTGTTTTGCAAGCTGCTTTAAGGGATTTTGGACTCTCTAAAGGGTACCCACAGCTGTTGGCTAAAGCATTCTCAACAAAAAACAAAACAAAATGGGGGAAAACCCACACATTCATAAAAAGCATTTGTTTTGCTCATTCTTCTTTTCAAAAGGAAATGGAAAAACAAGGGCCTTTGATAAAGAAAAGGGAAAATCTTTCTCACTTCCATCAGCGTATGAATACATACCATGTGAACAAATGGCTGATTTTCCCGTGGTGGCATTGTGGGGCAATGAGAATGCAGAGTTGTTATTTTTTATTTCACTGGTTTGGGGGTTCATTTGTGGGGATTTTTGGGGACAGAGTGGGACACAAAAAAGTTTGGAAACTAGTTATTTAAAATTCATCCTACAGCTGAAAGTGCCGATTTCAAAACGATTTTTTTCCTGCTGGGATGCACATATTAGTATCAAGCAGAATTATTCAAAGACTGGACTCCCATGACTGGAGTGAGCAAAGCTACAAAAAGCATGTTCTTTGGGCTGTGGCAATGAAGCTCAGAGAAGGCTTTGCCAGCTATGAAAGTCTGAGATGGCATCCTGAATTCAAGTGCCTGACACTGAAGCCCTATTTATGGAGTTCCACATTCAGCAACCGGCATAGTTCTTGGGGAGCATGGCTGCATGGCTCTGGAACTGAAGCAAGTTCAAGGCAAGCCTTATAAGAGAGCAGCACTTAACAAAAGTGCCCTGAGCAAGGTGGGGAGCTTGTCTCCAGAACAGATGGCCTGCTGAACATGAGACAGATTGCCCTGAGATACCCTCCTCTGGAATAAGGCCAAGGCTGCATGACTAAAAGCACAAATCCACACTTCTAAAGGACAGGTATACCCCCACACGTAGAAAGGACCAAGGGCATGAATCTTCTTTCTTGGACACATTTTCCATTAACTCCCACTAACTCAAAGGACCACAGAGACGACAAACCTTCACTCATTGCAAAAGCAGATGGCTATTAATTACATGGCAGTAAACAGGTTTCTTCTCACTGTGGAAACCTTAAACCATGACAAGTTGTGAGGATTTAAATCCTTATATTGACAACACTTTAAAACCTCAGTGAGGTGGGATTTGTCTGACTTTTACTGCCTAAACATTAGGAGGTCTCATCTCAAACGCTGCCAAAAACTTCTTTAGCTTAGGATGGAAGGTCCATAGTTATAAAACATAGTTTTCTATTAAAGACTGGACTACTCAACCACTGTACACCCTTGCTTTTCAGCAAAAATGTCACTATTTTTATGATGTGATCAGACTGAGCATACAACTCCAGGTAGCTACATTCTGTGCAGAGGAACTTTGTCACTTCTGTCAGAAGAAAGACTAGATTTAAAGGAATTCTGCTTGCTAATGTCCATGTGCAGTTGCCTCTGACGACATAACTGAACCTTAAACACACTTCTGTTTCGTTGTACACATGTGGAATCTCAGTAGCACTCAAAAATTGTGTGCACAGGCATTTGACTACTGACTTCAAGGGGAAAGCAGAAATGACAAAGCACCACTATGTTTGAATACACGTGAGAGGCTGACCCTCTGGTGCAGTTAGAGTAGCTTATTAAACAGTATTTAATAACTAAATTAGTAGTGTTTAATCAGTAAGAACCAGGCCAAAAAATGCTTTAAAGTCACATTTTTTTTCCAGTAGCTATGACCACTGATGTGTCCCCTCCATCAAAATGTTCTTTGTCCTATTGAATAATTAAGCTTTAGTTAATCTTTTTCCAGAGGGGAAATCAAGGCTTTTTTTTTTTTTTTTTTCTCTCCACACATAGCAACACAGCTCCATTTGAAAGGAAAGAACACTGCTCTCAGACTCCTTTTGTTTCAGGGAAGGGCAAGGGCTATTCAACACAGGCTAAAGCTCACCATTTTATGCAATGGGCAGCTACATGCATAAGGAAATAAGCAGGAAACAAGGTCATGATCTGTTTATTGAAAGCTGGAAATTACTGGCCTACAGTTTACAAGCCAGGGACAGGAATAAATAATTCTCCTTGACTTAAAGCTATCAGCCATCCTAGATCTTGTTAGGCAGAAGGAGAATAAGGGCTTTGAATAAGGACTTTTAAAAATGAGAGTAGGGTATTATTTCTAACATCAACAACAAGAATGCAGTTTGAACTATGGTGTGTGAAAAAATATTACCTTGTTGATACATAGTGCTGGAGGGTGGGGAATGTTTGTAAATGGCTTCAAAACACTAAAAGTGGCCATAGAACAGCTGCTTTATGTTAGTACCAGGATGACATTATGTACAAACACATCTTTAAATGTGTAAGGCAGCTGTTTCAGATTTAGGGCCTACAAAAGAGATGTGACAATCATAAAAATAAATTTTAAAAAAAGGCAGGTTGATTTAATTGGTCATTGCAACTATCAAACTTACCGGTTTCCCAAACTCCAATTCCGAAAAGAATTTATACCAAGGTTCATTCTTTAAATCTATCTCTTCTGGGCTTATATCCCGAGTCTAAAGGAGTTGGTGATAGGGGAATGGAAGAAAGAGAAGGATAACATTATGCAAAGAATACACAGAAAGGGACTGTTAGAGATGCAGATCCCATAGTGTCCGTTCTAGAATGTAGATATTTAGCCTTATAATTTGGAATTTCTGTAGCATGTCTGTCATAAAGGCCATGAACTGCTTTGCAAACATCAGTTAAGCCAAATAGCATCATTGTGAGCAACATGAATATGAATGAATTGCATTTTACAGGTCAGCAGACCCACATAGAGAGAGAGAGATTATGCAGCTTGCCCAGAGTCACAGAACGACTCAATGGAAGAGCTGAGAGTCAAGCACTCCCTCAGTCCTACTGTCAGACACTTTTATCAAGTCCAAAGCTGCAGGCACTTTGGTTTTTTGGTTTTTTTTTTTTGGTTTTTTTTTTTTTTTTTTTTAAATCTTCATTTGGTTGAAAAAAAGAGAGACTCAGTAAGACCTGAATCAAATACTGCATCTTTAACAGCACATGAACATGTGAGAAACCCTGTTCTATACACTGCAAACAGAGTGGAAGGTGGTTTTCTAAATCATACGAGACACATGTCAAAGAAAGCGCATCCTGAAAGATCTCTGAAAGGATGGATAGAGCGACAATATTACATGTTTCTTCACAGATAAATGTTAGTTTATCAGACAAAACTACAATGAAGGAAAATCAGACAGGACAGAAAACAGTACAGCTGAAAAGGAAACTCCCTTTCATTCATACCATCTGTCTTAGTGAAACAAACCAAAAAATGCATTAGTTGTATCTGTTTGAAAACACTGCTGGTGAGATAAGAGAATAAGAATCCATTGCTAATGCTTCTGAGGTACCACTCCCCAAAAGATATCTAGCTAATTCTTGCATTTCAGTATACCTAGTCTAAGACAGAGTGGATCTCAGTGCATTAAAAACATAAGCACATTATGTCTTCTGTGCCAGTATGATCTCAAGTGCTCCATCACAAGAAGAAGGAGCCACACAGACCCACAGTGTCCTCATGGAAATCATTTTGTGATGGGGTTACTGAGGCAGTTAACAACAGTGCTGGACTTGGATGTCCCAGATTCTGCCATAGCCATTAGCATCACAAAAAAAAAAAAAAAAAAAAAATTCTAGGAAAAGAGCTCAGGATTGATGCTGAATAAGAGGGACTGCAAGATAAATAGTTACATCATGTTTAATACCCGATGGCCTGGAGAATGATTTGGCTATTTCTAAAGGCACAAAGGAATCAATACCTCTATTTTTTATTTACTGCACTCCAACTAAAGGCACTCATCTTATATAACTGCATTTACATTAAAACAAAGCCCACTGATGTCAACAGGAGGCTATTCATTGCTCTGAAATGGTTTTGGATTGGGATTCTGATAGTCATAGCTGTGGGTGTGATTACCAGGAGATATTCACAGATTTCTTGCACCTCCCTGAAAGATGCAGTCACTAACCACTATAGTACTGTTATATTTAATGAGACCGATGGAAACTCTGAAGCTATTCTTCCAAGGCTTTCTTTCTTCTCTGGTCTATGGCTTCAAATTAAAGCTCATAAAATAACATTGGAAGTAACACAGCTATCACTTTCATCTTGGTTTTGATGAGCTCTGCACACACACTTTTTTTCAATTATGCTGATGATTGTTCTGCTTGTGGCTTTTAGACTCTGGTTCCACAGCTCAGTTCAGTCCCTGATGAAGCCTGAACATGTAAACAGTGCCACTGGTGATGACAGACCTTTTGCAAATGCTTAAGTACACAGATGAAGCCGGCCTTTTGCCACAAATTTTAATCTTGTCTGTTTACCGTGAGACAAAATTGATGTTAAGTCAGCAGAAATCTGGCTCCAGGATGGACTGCAGGAATGGAGGTGTCATACCATGTTCAAACCACTCCTCACTGGCACTTCTCTAATGGGCTGAGCCAACACCCAGTAGTATCAAGAGGGAGTCATCCACCGCCCATTGCAATAGGCACTAGGATCATGCTCCCATCAGGAGCAACTTTGTTGAAGTCAATGATGGGACACACGTGTGAAAAGAAGTTGGTTGCAGGATCTTCAAAAAGTGATGGACCTTGATTACACTTGGAAGGAAAAAAGAAAACCCACCAAAATACTAAGGAGAAGCGTCAGGTCCCACATCAGACTTGATTCTTACATTTCTATTGATTTAAAGTGCTATTCACTCTTGTGTAAAATCCTTGGTTTTCCAGGAGCGTTCCTTTATCTATTCCATGCATGGATCAGTGTCTGAGCTGTTAAGGTACAAAGTCCAGTTTACATTTGGAAACGCACATGCAATTAGCACTTCTAATTGAATCCTTCAAATTAATTCCTTTATAGAACAATTATATCGTGATGCACTATCTTTATACACTATTAACATCATTCAGTATTTTCTAGCAGTTACAGAGTCACACTTGTACCATGGAAGGACACCTTAAGTGATCTGTGGTGATTTATACAGGACTAGCTGATGAGGTTAGCATCACATCTCTGCCTGTCCCTTGTCAAGTATTCTCAACCAAGGCTGAAGAATGAGACTTTTGTATGTCCCTAGCTGTCACAATTCACAGCATTGCATACTAATTCGGACTGAAATTGGTAACAGCTCACTTAACATGCCAGGTTACATTCCACCATATCTGGAGAGCTCACACTCAGTCCTGACACTGAGGACTTCTGTGGTGAGATCCAGCTGAGGAAAAAAGCCGCCCAGGGAAGATGGCCATATCCTAATGCACCTCAGAGGCATCCACTGAGGCACACTAAAGGCACTCTAAAAACTAGTTCAGTATTTAAAGCATCAGAGGAACATGGAAAATGTACCTGCCTTCTCTGTTGCATAATGCCTTCAACCCTCCTGCATCAGCTAATGCTGTGCCCTAGAAAAAGTACAGCTGGCAAAACAGCTGCTGAACAGGTCACAGTGTCAAACATGGATTAAAAACTAGGGTTAGTTATCCATACTTAACACGGAAAACAACACGTCCAAAAGGAAAGAAGCCTCTCAATCCCCCTGGATCTTGCTTTAGAGAGAACAAAAATGTTAGGAAGTTATGCAGAACAGTTTTCAAAAATATCACACAAACACTGCAATGTAAGCATAAGGAATCCCATCCAAATAGAACCACACAAGCATTTAGAGAGTATTTCATAATTTCAGGATAAAGCCACAAACAAGGATAAATCAAACCTTACCATCTTTTCGTTGTTCAAAACAGAGGACTTCCCTGGCTGATAGTCATAAATGCTCCTGGGTTCTGCACGGTATTTTCTGGTGTCCACCTTCTTGTCTGGAGGCTCCCAGTCAGTCCTGAGGAGAGAAAGATCAATTAACTCAAAATACTGTGGGGTTTCTGTGGAGACAAATACTCCATTTGACAGATGCTTTACCCCATTAATTATGGTTTAATCAGGGTATGCTTTTTAACCTAGGAAAGGAGACTGCTACAAGAGGAACAGTTCAGATAGGGCTCCGGACATGTATTTGTTTATCTATCGCAGGCAGAGTTGGATACAGCTCAGCTGCTGAAACAACTGGAGTGGAGGGAGGTTATTCTAAGAACTTTTAGTAAACTTCCAGACTTCTAAGTCTTTCCCCATTGGAAACAGCTTAATGATAGGCTTCAACTAAGCTGACAAATATAAGCATGTCCAAACTTGGAGCAGAACTCAAAATACATTCCTTTTGTTAAACTTCTGCCTTTTAGCCACATCACTGATTACCTGACTACCACTGCCCTGGATTCTGAGGGCACTCTGGATTCCAAGAGGAAGTTTTTTCTAGAGACATGAATGAATTATCTCAGGCTGCTCTATTTTAATACGGCTAAGAACAGTCCACTGACTATTCAAACCACTAAAATTATGTGCAGTGCCTATACCGACACAGTTGAAACAACAGTCACAAAGTGACGCTGTTTTACACTGCAACGACACAGACTCCAAGATTCAGAAGGCTGAAAATGACTCTTCTATTTTTGGGATGTGTCTCCCTTTTATACTATTTTACACAGACCAATTTGATTGGTGAAACAAAGGCAAACCTGTTCAATCACATTGGTCAGACCAGAGGGACATCAAGAAGAAGTCCCTCCTACTAAAAGGAAGGAATAACATAGATACAGTTACAAAAACACTTCTTCTGTTTAGAGAGAATTCCCTGGGAAAAGAATTTCAGAAAATCGAAACACCTCAGGCATGGAACCAGGGCTACAACAAAGCAAGCAGGGTCCATATCCTACAAGGTCCTGCTGGTCCCAAAATTTATTTAACCAAACGCCTAATGCAGAATAACAAATGCTCTCTAAAAAGCTGAGAAAGCAGCCCTTTCAACATGGTAAACTAATTCTGATTTTGCTCCTGGCATGTTGTCTTTCGATGGGCAATGCGTATGTGGATTCATCTTGCCCAGAATTCACCAAACAAAAGCAAGGCATCTATCCAAAACTGCTGTTCCAGGTTTCCTCTCCCTTACCCTTCTGATCTGGTTAGGACAGAAATACACCACTGAGCTGCATAAACTCTCTCCACTGGCTGAAGAGAGACAATCAATTTAGGTTTTTTCTTTCTAAATCAAGGCAAGAGGACAGCCAAAATGATTGACATTGACAGTGCACAAATTTCAACAAGGATGATCATTCCTGTCCAGACTAACTTGATTGCTTTAGACTCCAACCGCAGAGAAAATTCTGGTGAGGCACTGGACAGTAACCAGATAATACGAAGCATTAATTATGGCAATCCTTTCACTTGCTAGAGTTTTCTCAGAGGGCAAATATACTATGCCTTTAATTCCTGCATAAGGAATCAGTAAACTTTGTCTTTTGATCCAGTGACCTGAGATGCTCAATAAAGCAGCAATGTCAAATTACAGCTTAGCTCATTTGAGGCTGCATGTGAAAAACACTAAAAGCATGTGGAAGGTGGTAAAGGAGGGAGGAACAGTTCAAGAGCTGGGAAAATTCAGCAGGACATAAAATATTCTTTGCTCATTCTGCTTTCCCTTCATTTGATAAATGCATTCTTTCCTGTTACAAAGAAGTTTAAAACACATGGTAATAAAGAAAAAAACCAGGAGGGAAGTAATCCTAAAAATCAGAAATGACACTGCTGACAAGAACCTACTTGCAAGAAAGTTCATATGGGTAGGACTCCTCAGAGATGGAAAACGTAACTAAGTTTTTAACCAAGACTCAACATAAATCCAAATTTTGCTTTGCCACAGTTATCACTACTTGCTTGTTTTCTGAAGTGCCCTTACAGTGTCACACTGAGCCAAGAGTTTCCACTGTGCCCATGTGGTAGGCACTGTATAAGCATGAAACCCAACTCTTCACCCAGGCAGGAGACTGTGCAACAGACTGTGTGATGCCTGATAAAAAAGACAGGCAGAATGGGGGACTGGGCCGTAACAACAAAGGAGTCCACTGCCGCCTAGTAAAAGATTCAGAGTAAAAACTACATATCCAACTTCCAAAAAAGTTTAACTCGAGTTGTAGACCTAAGGCTTCCACTTTTATCCCCTTCCCACTGACAGCTTCCAGATATTCTTCCAGAACTAATCTACATACAACTTAGTTCAGGTCACCTTTCTGGGCTTGATTTCAGTGATGAAGTACGGTTTGGCAGTGGCAAAGTGGCAGACCTCTTCACAACCTTCTCTGGATCAATATTGTCCATCTCACTCTTGGAACGGGGAACTTGGGTTCTGCCTGTAGGATAAATCACATATAGGAATATTGGTGACCTGGACAGGAGGCAAATAAATACATGCTTTACATGCCCTTTCTGTCTGACAGATTAAACAAGAAACGTGAATTACTCACTGTCCTCAGAATAGGAATAACGAGGAGAGCATGAATCAGAATCTTCATCTGAAAAACAAAAGCATTTTGCAAGTGAGTTGAAAAAGCCCCAAAAAAGCAGCACCAGAGATCCTTTAATTTCTTCTATTAATGGATTCACCATAATTTGAGTGATATGCCCAATACTTACCACAGGGAGAGGATCCTAAAAAATAAAATTCCAATGAGGTTTAAATTGCATTTGAAAATAATTCCTAGATTAGATATAAATATTATTATACTACTTACACTAATACCTTTCTCCAGGCTCTCAAAGTACTTTAGAAAAAAATCCCTTTTTATCATAAAACTCCTCTACAGCAAGAGTTACAGATCCACTTTATCAAAAGCTGAGAGATAAACAGAGGATCCAAAAGCCATAGTATATGATTAAAATAACTTATTAGGTGCCAGACACAATAATGCATCTGAGGAGTCCCACTGAGAATCACATATGATTCTTGTATTTAGCTATTAGAGGGTATCCAAAGGAGGGCAATGAAGATGATGAAGAGTCTAGAGGTGAAGCCGTATGAGGAGCAGCTGAGGTCACTTGGTCTGTTCAGCCTGGACAAGAGGAGACCTCACTGCAGTTACAACTTCCTTGGGAGGGGAAGAGGAGGGGCAGACACTGATCTCTGCTCTGTGGTGACAGTGACAGGGCCCAAGGGAATGGCCTGAAGTTGTCAGAGAGGTTTAGGCTGAATATTAGAAAAAGCTTCTTCACCAGAGGGTGGTTGGGCACTGCAACAGCTCCCCAGGGAAGTGGTCACAGCACCAGCCTGACCGAGTTCAGAAAGTGTCTGGACAATGCTTTCAGGCACATGGTGATTTTGTGACTGCAAAGAGAATTGTGAGCAAAAGTATTACTAATACCTCTGCAAAGAAACTGCTAAATGTGACAGAGAAAAAGACATAGAAACAAAGAAGATGAAGCTAGAATAAACTAGATTAAAAAAAAATTAAAAATGTTATGTGAATTTACTGATGACAATCAACAGCTTGAAACAGCAGCAAATTTCTGAATTTTCTCTCAAGGAGGACATCAATCAGATGCTACAGCCAATCTCATCTGCTGGAAAAAGCCAATTTGGCTAACACAGCTGACCTGAAGTTGCATTCAAGCATTCATCAAGCTATTAAGGAAGGCTCAGAGTAGTCTAAAATTCTAGCCTATTTGCTCTAGTTCTCTTGGTGAATGAATTAGAAGGTTAAAGTTCCAAAAATATGGTTACTAAGTCTTGGTATGCTTATCATAACATTCAGGTTAACAAGGCCAATTCCCATGTTTTAAACCTTAATGATGAAAACCAAATATTTATATGACACTGAACTGTTGACAAAAATTACTTGTATTCTTAAATACAAGCTTGATTTACTCAGATAGAAAAATACTCAGTAAATCACAAAACTCTCAGCAGTCCCTACAAATACAGATGAACAAATGTCTAAAGCTACCTTCACAGCTATTCACCTCTAATAATCTTATTTAGTGTTGGTAATCAATAAAAGATAATGTTATTTACTCACTTGAAGAGAAATATCAATATTCATTATAGCTCATCTTTCAAACAAGAAAACCATACAATAAAAAATTCACTTCAGATAATGGCTCTTTTTCAATTTCTTATATTCTAATATCTACAGTAATGAGGAGAATAGGTATGTTTTGCCTCTGAGTATCTTACGAAGAAGAGTGTCAACATTCCTTTCCTTTACACACAAAATACTGAAACAGAAACCTGGAGTGATTTGATAATGTTAAAGAGTAAATCAGAAGTGAGTATTAAAACAACATGTCCTGTTTATCAAAGCTGCATTCTATCCATGGGACTCTTCTTCACAAAGCAGGTTATCATAAGCTTGTAACTTCAAAATCTGATTCCTCTGAAGAGAGGCTGTTTCCCTCTAGATGGTAGAGAATCTGCAGGGTTGGATTCCATTTCATGGATTGGGCATATCCTTTATGTTTTTAGAAACGCTGAATATATTTTTGAAGGGAGCCCAGAACTTGATGTTTCTAGGAGATCTTATGCACCAATCCATTCTGACATTAATTGTATGAAAGTGCGGCTCCAACCCATCTCTGTATAAACACTGATAATGGACCTTTGAAGTGTTTTCTAAACATGAAACATGTACTGCAACCCCTCCAATTCATCTACATCATCAAATATTTTTATCATATCGAGAAAAGAATCCAAGGAAATATTAGAGAAATGCTTCCCAATATATTGAGAATAAAAACTAGTGTCTAGTCCAATAAAATTTCAAGTATATAAACCAGCAAATTACTTTCATACGCACATTTCTAAGTGCATAGGAGACATTTATGGGAGAACAGACCCTTTAATATACTGTCATGACGGGGTTTGCAAACTATGCTAGTCCAGATGCGTAAAATGGATTTTCAAACCTCATTATGAACAAGGAAATATTCTCTGTAAAACTCCTTTATCCATTAATTACTAAAACTTTTTTCTGTCACCCATACCCACATACCATTCTGCCAAGAGAAAATAACTTACCCTGCATTTTGACTTGCAAGACAGGACTCTTCACCTAATATATTTCACTAAGAAATTATCAACTATCTTAGATACCTTTATTACACTTTATCCACGTTCATTTTAACAGTGAAATACACCTTACATTTCCTTGCCTTCTTTGAGTATCTCACCTCATATTGCATGCTTTCTTCTTACACAATATCCACCACATGTTTAATACAAAAATTGAATAAAATGGTTAATTAATAGTCTCACCAGGGTTGGCCAGAGGCACAGGCTAAGTAGGCAAGTTCCTGGATTGCAGGATCTAAAATGTCACCAAAGCACCGAGGCAACAAGGTTGTCACCAACAACTTCCCAATCAGGAAATGTCTGCACACCCAACGTGTGCAACAGATTCCAGTTTCTCATAAATAAATATTTTCCACAGTCACACAATTATCACTGCAACAGATGTTGTTTCACCATCCCTGAAACATGACTGCAAAGTATTCTGATTTGAATATGAAGTTTAAAGGAATCTGCTGAGCACATGCAGAGATAAGGTAAAGACAGTGTTATTTCAAGTTGCAAGATGTGCTGATGAGACCAAACTCTGTCCTTGCCTAGATATGCCAAGTGCAACTAAGACCAGCCCTGAACCTATGTTACCAAGTTATTTTCACTTTAGAAGACTACACTGAGGGACTGATCCAAAACCCACTGAAGCAAGCAGCCTTTTTACTGATATGCTTCAGTGACATTCTGGGTCTGGCCCTAATACTGTGTTAATGTTAAAAACCAGAAGCAACTAATTAATGAAATTTATTGATTTGAAAAGGTGGGGGGAGAAATCTCCCTTAAACCTATCTTTACATGTAAAGTCAGCAATCTAGACATGTTAAATAATCACTGCACACACAACTGATAAGTGCATAAAACCAAACAATCCCCGAGTTTGCAGCATTAGTCAAATACTAGTTACAAAGCCAGAGGAGCACTGCAAAGCTAAAAAGGCATCATACAGTCAAGGCAATGCTTAGAGTGCAGCAAATCATTATGAGGCAGCATAAAGCTCAGCAACTAGAAAAAATCCAGGAGGAAAATAAATTGATAAGGCAGCATTTGTGCAGAAAAAATATATATGGACCTTTATCATTACCTTCAGAGATAGGACTAGGAGTAGACGCAGGAAACTGGTATGTAGGAGAATAAGGATTTTCTTCTGCAGCAGAGAAAAGCGGTGGATTTTGAGACTATCCACAATGAAGTGGAGGTTCTGCTTCATCCCCCAACTTCTATCACCATAAGATTTTATTCCCTACTTTAATAACACTAGGGTAAATGGTATCATACTTCAAGAAAAGATTAATGGATTAGCAAAGATTTAGTTATTTTATGCATCACACAAGAAGGTATACTGGGCATAACTGAATTTCCAGGCAGTGTAACAGAAAACTAGAACCTGCATCTAGTTACTATTAGGGCACTATAGTACAGTTAACTCAAAGCACAAGACAACAGATACTCTGACTAAACTTCTGGTACCTTCAGTTTTTTGCTGGATTTCAGGAAGTTCAGGAAATGTGTAGGTAGGGCAATAAGGGTTTTCTTCAGGATTGTCTTAGGAGAGGAACATGATTTGCAAAAAAGAACAGAAAGGACAGATTTAAAGGGGAAGAAGGGCAAGCCAAGAATCCATTCAAGCTGACTACAGTCTCTCTCACGCTGATGTTCTAGCACGACACAGCCTAGAATGCCTCTTTGTTCATTGCTGCCTTGCATGTCTGGGCCTTGTGAGAGATCCTGGAAGCCAAGGGGACTGAACTCATTCTCCTCCATCTGAGCAGGGGCTTCAGCTGAGCTAAAAAACCTCTGTTAGGAGCAGTAGGATTAGGAAATAGTTCAACTCCTCCTCATTCCATCCATTACAGCACAGCATTTATCTATGCATAAAGCTCATCAGGACAGCACCTGCAGCAGCAAATACAGCTCCAGTTTTGCATGCTCTACATTTTGTTACAGAAGCACGGATCTGAGCTGCGCTTGCCTGCGTGTCAGGCTGTCCAGAGGGTTCAGTTTGCAAATGCTAGTGCAGCCATTTCTCACAGAGAAGAAAAATATGAATGTGTCAGCAGTCAGGCAGAGAAGTGCCCCAAGGTGGGAATCCCCTGAGAGTTCACCACTATGAAGTTTGTAAGTGCTCACCACAATTCTAGGTTTTCAAAGGAGAAAGATTAGGGTTTTGAAAAAGCAGAGTTCAGATTCTAAACTCACCAAAAATTAATGGAAACCTTTCCACTGGTTTCAGTGAACTTCAAATCATGCTTTGTTGTGCAGGTACTACAGCTTAACAGTGTAAAAAGTTTTCTCTTATGTAAAGAGAAATTTCAGGGATAACCTACTGTATTTTTAAAGTGTGTGGATTTGGTTTGCTGGTAAAACTGGAGTTCAGGATCTGTTTTCTCTTAGTATGGAACTATTATCAGCTTTTCTGGTCTCAAATAGTATAGTTGATTTTGTAAGGGCACTGTAGTTCACTTTTCAGAACAACTCAGACCTTTCTTTGGACTTCACTGTTCTCCTACCTTTGACTTCAAAGATTTCAAATGCATTGGTTGAGTTCTGTGGTGCAGAGCAAACGCTAATTAACATAAAGTGCTTTTATTTAACATCCAGTACAATTCTTCATATAAATGAAACAAAGTGGCATCAAGGAGGTCTTTTAAAGTAAATAAAAACCATCTATGCTACAGTACCTCTGTTTAGCTTGTGGATCTGTTTGAACATTGTCTTGTACCAGTCCTTCGATCTGTCTGTATTCTGTTGGAAAAATAAATATAGATAGAAATAATCAACAGTGACTTTAACAGCCTTTCAGTTTTATTACAAATCTTCCAGCAATGAAAATAAATTACACTCTGCTATGTGAAAGCTGCATGATATTAGTTGCATGATATTCTGAAATATGAATTATTTCACTCAGATATATCACCTCATATGATGCTTCATGCAAGTAAGTAATAATGTAAAAGCTTTGCAGAGGAAGGTTGTAACCCCTCTAGAACTGCAGATTGTATGAAATGTTTTGTGTATTAATCTGGTTTGACACCTAAAATTAAACAACTTGCTTGTTTTAGTCATACATACCAATTTCCTAAGTATTCAGTGGACAGTTAGAAACATTGAGTGTTTAAGTCATTCCCAGAAATTACTTGTAAGGATAGGTTAATAATTCTTTTCATCAAGTCCCCTGAACACTGAATGAATGTAATCACATATAAAAGCAGTATCTGCCTCTAAGATGGCTAAAATGAGACAAAACTCTCCTTCAGCAGCTAGATGGGAAGGAAACAGAGGGATAAAAAACATTAGTTTCAGATTTTATGAGAAGAAATACTAATTTCTAATTTTCTTTCCCCTGAAGCAGCTGAAACAGGTCATAGACGGCAAATGGAATAATTCATCATAAAATATATTGGAATTACAATTCTATCTTCCCTTAAATCTCTGCACCTCTAGTGAGTTCCCTCAGTCCTAAGGTAGGCAGAATATAGCCTAGGTTTTGTGCATCAACCACATGCTCAGCGTTGTCTTACCCTCAGTGGAATTCCAATATCATCGACAGAGGTATCAGCCATGTGGTGAGGAGGGCTCTTGACAGTTCTTCTCTTTTCTTCCACTGCCCTCCTCTCGCTTGGCACGGGCTCGTGAACCGGTTTGTCCCGTAGAAGTGCTGAATCAACTTTATCAGAAACTAATCTGTCTGGCACTGAATCTGGAAATGACAATGGGGGAATTTTTACCTCATCCCAGCATTTCACAACATCACCATTTTCTGCTCTTTTAAGGCAAAAATGCTAGCAAGTAGTTGATGAGACAGACTGTGTCACTGCCGGTTGTGATTAACAGCTAGACTGAAGGAAATCTCCCAAGAAAATACCTGATGCCAGCAAAAGCAGGCAAGCATCTCTGGTAGTTACCATCACACATCTCATGACAGTCTCAGCTGTCATAGAAGACAATAATTTTGGTGTCAAGAATTGTTTCTTTTGACTCATTAGTAACTCTACAATGTCAGTCTTCATCAAAAAGCGCCAGTAATACAGTCTCCTGTACGTCTTTTTCTACCAATTTCAACCTAAAGGAGCATGGTATGTAGTAGTGGTGCACAACTTTTTAACAGACTGCACTCACCTGTCTGATAATCTCATTTGTTGCAGACAGTATATGATGTTTCCAATTCATTTCCATGTCCTAATCAGAGTGTGTAAATACCAAATATTGTTTAAGCATACATATGACATGATTGCACAGGAGTCTGCATAAAGATGGAGGGAAATAACTAATTTCTTCAGATTGCCTTGCTTCCAAACTGGAATTCCTTGACACTGCCCAACTGACCCCCAGAGGTAGCAGCAGGCATCACCAAGGGACTTCAGGTTGTTCTGAAGCTCTACTCTGCTCTGCAGAGCTGCAGCACAGCAACCCTTAGATTCAGTGAAGGATTTTTTCTATGTGGATTTCCTGCAGAGGAAACACCTGCAATTTTAGTCTGCCCCATCAAGACTTTTGCAAATCCTATAATTTTTACATCACTGCATGCATTGAAGAGAGAAAGATATGCTTATTCACATGCACACCACTATCCTGCCCAAAGCCATTAAATGTATAGAAATCTGATAGGGGCAGACAGCAGAGGAAAGGCTCGTGCATAGCAATGCATTGATCTGTTGGTACCATGAGCAAACACAATTCTGCCCTGCAAAACTCAGAACTGAGGGATTTGTGTTTAGAAGGTTCGTAAATTTTATGACTTATGACAAACAGATGAGTAATTTAGGTGTTTGGTGTATTTCTTTGCAGCTCCTGGGCAGTGTGTTTGCTAAAAGCACCCCACAAGCTATCAAAGCGGCAGCTTTGCTCCAGCAGAGGCAGCAGCTGGGGGTAGCAGACCTTTCACATCATACCTGCCAGGCTACTAAGCCTTTTTTGCTGTTCTGTGGTAAAGGAAGAAACAAAACAAACAGAAATACAGAACAAATGTGTGAGACATAAACAGCAAGTGCTCTGGTGCTGCATTTCTGACAGGCAAGAAATACACTGTAGAATGATATCAGCTGCTGGAGAGAATCTGTTTTCAAATACCCTGCCAAAGTGACAGCCCACAGTCCCTTCTCCACATAGCAGCCTTGTGGGATAACATAAATCTCATGATGCAGTGACCAACACATTTGCAAAGAGCATTTTTATTAAAATTTTCCTTTTTTGTAACATCAGTGAATAAAACATTGAACAGGAGACAATTTGAAAACCAGTAAAAAATTCATAGAGTAAAGCAACTTGATAACTAACTGTTACCATTATCACGAAGTACATGTTGAGATAATACTGCTGTAGCATTTCAAAAGGATACAGGAAAGGATAAAGTAATTGCTGTTGTTTGCTGAGTCTCATCACATATTACTGAGGCATGGATTCAATGATTTGTGCACAGACACAGCTTGAAGGCTTTGATTCTCAAAACGGACCCCTTGGTTAGAGGCTTTTCATTAACGAGTTCCCAGACTGGACTATTTGTGGTATCTCTCGGCAGGTTTATCTCTCAGCCCTAAAGTTAGTGCTTTCTAAAAGGATGGCCACATGGCTTACCCAAATCACAGCTGGGAATAAACCAAGAATGCTTAGCACTCTCTGTTCTCCGCTTTTTTTATTCCCAAGCAATTAATTCCTTTCTTTAAAGCATGAAAGCCATTTGAAAAGAATAAAATATTTTACTGACATAAAAAGCACAAACACTTTTGAAGGCTCATATTGTTAGAGCAAAGATTAAAAAACTTTAATATATTCAACACACCTGTTATATATTTATGATAAACCATGCCATGCCATGCCTGCACAGGGAATAACTGCGCTTTGGGGTGGCACAGAACATTTGCCAAGCAAGTCTGCTGTAGTAACAAACCTCCAGGTGTCTTCTAGAGGAACTCACTTTCACTAGGTATTTGTACTAAGTGGATCATCTCAGCAAGGGAGACTGGTCTTTCTCCTCAGTGCAGCTCCCTCATCAATTCCTCTGAACTTTGATCTTTAGCCCCAGCCCTCTGCCCTGCTGACCACTGATGGCAAGCTGCTCCTGTACGTAATGTTCGCACAGTAACTGCTAACGTAGGAAAAAACCCCTACATGCACTGGGTGAAAGGAAGGGTCAGCACCCTGAGCCAGAAGAATGGATAGGAACCACCTGCTGCAGGGTTCACTGAGGTAAGCAGGCCACCAGGAATAGGTTGCTGTATTATAAGACACTACAAGTGAGCAATGCAACAGTGCCCGTCTCTGGAACTTAGGAGGAAAAAATGTAAGTGACAATGGTGTCACCAAGGAGAACTGTGTTGAATCATTGAGCTCTTCTGACAAGAACATGTCGTTTAAGGAGTCAGTGCTTGAGAGTTTTTTCCTATCTCTTTTCCACAGAGGAGAGCATACCATGAATTCATAGACTTTTCATGGAAAAACTGAAATGTACTTTTTACATGAAGGGGAGATTTCCTTTTCCCTTGGATATCTGTGTAAAAAAGGGAGCAGCTGATGAACAGAGGCAGAAGGAGCAGGAGGTGTCTGCTATTTCACTCCCCTGCCTGACCAGAGCCAGATTGTAGCCCTGGACACACAGCAGCTAACTGAGGCTTTCACTCTTGATCTTGTGTTCTGGGACTGTGAGCATAGACCAAAAACTTGTAAGATTCTCAGAGAAAGGGTCAAGCAGAAGGATAAAACTGCTGGCAACAGTGAAGGAATGATTATAGATGCCCTCAGAGGCCCCCCAGAGGAAACAGCACTGGAGGAGACTGACTTGAAACCAGTAAAAAAAAAGGGAGGAGGAAACAAGTATTTGAGAACGTGTTTGGGCAAAATAAAGGTGTTGAAAAGAAAATTTGAAATTATTTAGGTAATTTTCATGAAGTAGGTAACATCTGGTACAACAGTCACTTCAGAGAACAAGAGAGCTAACTCGTTAAAAAGCAATCAATAATCCACTGAGGAGAAAGAAAGTCACATTATCCATCTGGAAGACTAAGCTACTGGAGACCTCAGACTTCCTGCATTAAAATGACCTTGAAATTTCTAATTTACAGGGTATTTCAGAGCGCACAACAGGAATTTTTTCTAAACATCAACTTGACATGAAGGAATTGATTTCAGCACAAAACATAATTAACCACTCAGGAGAAGGTGTAACTTAACCTAGTAACAATTTGATATATGCCATGAGAGCAACCTGGTTTTGAACAAATAAGGTTCATAAAGATGAAACTAAATCATGTCAGCCACGACAGAAATTCAATAGATAACTAATATCTGAGAACCATTTAAAAATACTAAGTTTGCAGAAAGAAATCTAAATCCTATGCTGGGATAAATCCTAGATCGGAATGGAAGCATAAGGAACTGCAGGAAATCCTCAACAAAAAAAGATGGGAAATGTGCACCTACAAGAAGGCAACATATGCTGGGAAATGAAAGAAAATTACAGTGGAATAAAAGCATTAACAGAATGTCTCAGACTCAAAAATAGGTCTGAGGTACAAGAAGAATAAACAGAAACTGGCAATGATCTTGTTCTTATACAAAATAGGCACGATGGTAAAAAAACAGCAGGAAAGATGACACATCTGATTAATATTTCCATTCTACATGTGAAAAAAAAAGCAGAAAAAAAATACGATGTCTTACTTTGCCTGATGGAGAAATACTTTCCACTACAACAGTAACTAAGGACTATGCTGAAGGACAACAACTGAGGTCAGATAAAACTGAGAATGTTCATATAAACCATAGTAAGAATTTTAGAGCAGTTTTCTGCTCTAAAGGGAGCAGTTCTGGAGATTGGACTATTCATTCTCGGCATGTCTTGGAACACAAAGGAAATTCCACAGGAGAAGGAAGAAAGCAAATGTTGTGACAACCTTCGAAAAAGATTAGTCTGATGGTTGGGACATCTGTCTGTCAAGTCAGCAATAATGCATAAAAATGATTTATATGGGATTTTCTAATAAATACATGGTCTAAAGCATACAGTGTCAATCAATACAAATTTCTGACTATGATACCTTGTCAAACCAACGTGATACATGCAAATTGTTTGACTAATATATACTGAAAAACAGGGATTAGAATGATATACTTCACAGACTTGACCAAATGGCATATCTGGCCATGATCTGTATCACAGAAAAAACATGATGAGAGAAGGGTCTTCAATCCATCAGCATAAAATATCATGAGTACTAGTGGTCAAAAGCAATATTCAGACAGGACAAACTGTTTACCATGAAGGTACTTAGCAAACAGAGTAATTTCACATCAGTTGTCTCAGAGCCAGAGTGCATGTATCATCACATGATACAACTTTGTCTCTCATGCTCTTCAAGTCTACAGAGGGAAAATAGCCTTGTGTTAAAATACTCCAAATTTGATGGGAAAAAAAAAAAGGTGCAAAAGCATATCCCACCTCAAGAAAGTCAACAAAAAGCTTTGAGATTTAAAAAGGCTGCCTCAAATCAGATTTTCTGCTTTTGAAGCAGCTGAGGAATCCAGACATCCTCATTCAGAAGCATATAAGCAAAACTGTTTCAGATGCTAGCAAAATGGAGGAGATAATCCACTCATTACCCCTTTAATCCGCTGGGCTACAGTGAGAACGCCACCTTCAAGATCAAAGACTGAAGCCTGTTTTTAAAAGGCACTGATAAAAATCTCATGAGGGGAGCAAAGAAGCACACCAATGCTATAATTAAAACGGCTACAGTATGAGAGTGCAGGCCTTGACCTTATTTTCTGATTTTTTTTTCTTTGAAAAGGTAAGCCCCAGCAATAATGGCTGGATTCCTGGAGTTTCCCAAGTCCACTAGAAATCAGGGCAAACTGGACTGCATCTCTGGCCTGTTACAAGCTGTGGTTTTTGGTGAAGCACAGCGAATTGGGAAGCTGTGGTAATGCCAGCCATCAAGAGAACTAAAAAGGAGAAGCAAAGTTTCCCTCCAAATCCAGAAGTAAAGAGATAGAACTATCCATTCAGCTTGTGTGAGAAAGGTTTTGATGCCTGGGAGTTCTCAAACAAGGCTGTTTTGCTCATCTGCAAATCCAGAGCTCAAGGATTACTGCAATGTAAGTTTGAGTTCATTCAGATACTGATAGAGGAAAAAATTGCCAAGATCAAACTTGTGGGCAAGTAAATTATTTACTACTGGGCAAATTCTGCGACAAATTCGGAGGTCAAATCTCTCCCACAGTAACAGGAAATACAGCTGCTTTCACACTGCAGTAGCTGAGAAGTAGCATATCAGCTTTTCAAACTACCTTGTTTCTACAGATACATGAGAGCACACAACTTTTTCCACCACAAGACCACCTGACAGCTGTTACCTTCCAATAGCTTATTCATACATCCGCAGCCCAGTTAAAAATCTCTCCCCAGCCTCAAAAAGCTTCTGATCCACAGGTTTTAATTAGAAAAAACTTATCACTCTCACTTTCCTGCTGTATGTTCCAGTCACTAAGACTTTTTCGAGACAACTTTGTTAGTTCTTAGTAGTCTGGACCTAATTATCAACAGCACACACATTCTCCAGTTCCTTGTAGCATAACAGTTTGCTCATTTTGAGCCAAAGTTATCTATATGCACATCTCCTTACCTCGATTGTGCTGCAAGAGGACAATAGTGGGATTGACGATTGTGGTAGAAGGATAGGCAGAGGCAGACTTGCTGATGGAAGTGATGGAGGTTGGATAGTCAGTGCCAGGCTGGGGCACTTCATTTAGCACAGGACCTGGGTCCTGAAAAGAAGAGCAACACATCATTAGTAGCATGCAGATAGGTGTTACACTGGGAAAATCTGGAAAAAAACCCCCAACATTCTAGGCTGAATGAGAAGCATGATTACAGCAAATTTTAGTAAAAAAAGGCACAAGCACAAGTATTGCCCTGCTCCTTGGACATACCCTGCTCATTGTTAATGAAATTAGTTTGCTAGGTAGTACTATAGTTATTCAGTGTTGGGTTTCACAACTCCAACACCAAAAGAGGGCACTAAGTTCATCTAGCAGACAACTTTGGAGCAAACACAAGGTGTCAGAAATGAGCAAATCTGGAGGAGGAGGGAAAGATCCAGACATCTTTCCCCTGATACATCCACACACAAACATTTGTTCCAAGAGTATTCCTTTCATAGCAAGTCAGACATGCAAAACTCATGCAGTTCCAGAGTGAAACAGTAGTACTGTAGCTGGTTTGATAAGAGAAGTCTAAGGAATTAAGTTAGCACCGTCACTCAGGAGACGATGTGATACCTACCTGATTAGAGTAACGACAAAAAGGCCCCAAAACTGACAGAGGGTAACAAGTGGGACTCTAGTAAGGGAGATGGCTTTGCTGCTGGAGCACAGATAGCAAGCTGCTCCTGCTCTCCTAAAGCATCCAATTCCATTACTTGCTTATTTCAAACCCACCTCTGATATCACCACAGCTCAGGCTGCTCTGTAGAAATACAGGCTGTGTCAGCAGGGAGACTTTGAAACCTAGCTCACCTTTGAAAAGCCTCAGTCCACGGGTATTGGACTTCTGGTGATGGTAAGGTGGCTAAGATAAAGAAGGGATGATGACTAAAGACTGTGTGTACATCAGTTTAGACTGAGATTTTTCAAAGCTTCTTAAGGAATTTGGGCACACAATTACCCTTAATGGGGACTGAGCATCCAAACAAAGAGAATATGGGACAGCAAACCAAATTCCTGCACTCCTGCTGCTCCACTGTCAGACTCAAATGCTGCAAACCACTGATCTGTAAAATCAGCTGAGCATTCAAGGGTATTTTCACCATTATTAAAAACCCCTGAATGTACCCAGAATACTACTCCAGAAAAATCCCTACTCCCAGATTTTCTGGCTAAATGCAACTGCAACTCAGTGCCCTTCTTACACGCCAGCATTAGATGAAAGGATTTACAGCACCAGGCAGGGGACTGAACAGGGGCCAAAGTGAGGCCTGGCACCAGAGCTCAGAGATAAATCATAGTGACAATTGGCCATAGTAAGAACAAGCACCTGCAGCCTCTCCAACCAGGAGGGGAAATGGGGAAGAACAATCTTGTTCTGTTGGATAAAGGCGATCTTGCCTCAAGCAGCAGCTGATCAGGCCATAGACATTTCATGGGAACAGAAAAAAATCAGTGGTCTTCAGGAACAGATGTCCCCTAGAGAGACCAGCTCCATTTTGCTGACTGCAATAATATTCCAAACAATGCAATTAGTAAAAAGAAGGAAGAGCAAGGGGAAAGTATGAGAATTGGCTTTGAGCTTCACTCTGATAACTAAAACACTAATAAGAATCCCTCAAAGAGGAGGGATGCTGGCTCAGGATAGGCTTAGCAGCCCCAGTGAAGCCACCAAAGAGGGTGAACAAAGACCATTTAAATCATTGAACAGAGCTCAGTGACTACATGCCTGAAGTGAGCATGTCCAAAAATGTCTCAACTCTCATCTCAAGAAAGTCAGGTGAAGTAAAATTTCCAATGCTCCTCTGTGATTTGGATGCCTCCTGATTTTTTTTTTTTTCTGGAATCTGCAGATGGACTCCATTAAAAAAAAAAACATAAAACAACCCAAAAACCCCTCCAAAACAGAAACAAACAAAGAACACCAAACAAACAAAAAACAAAACCAAAACACCAAATCCAAACTTTCATTCATTGCTCTCTTTAATAAAAACCCTACCAATTTTAATAAAAGTAGAAAGGCTGATCCTGAGAACTACTGAAAATATCATCTTTGGGGTTTTTTTCTTTCCTCCAGCCCACATGTCTGTTTGCTAGATCCCTACAGAGTCAAAGGGCAGGACAAGCATCATGAGAGAATGCAGTTTCTGCTGAACTTCTTCCTTGTCCTCACAAGCAAGCATAAAAGAAAAGGTGGCCATAAGACTTTCAGCATGAGGAGGGTAGGGTATTTTTGCCTCCTCTGCAGCTTTAACTGAGAGCTACTTTTCCTCCTTGTCCTCAAGGACTTTTTAAAATAGGTGATGAGCTTGAAGAGAAATAAAACCTAACTCAAAAAGTACACAGTAAATTAATTCCAAGTTCAAACTCTTGCAGGGTGAATTATTCAAAATTTTCAAAACAAGCAATTCCAAAATGAAGAGACAGTCTCTGCTTAATCTATCACATAGCACCTCCATGCTTGGAGGACTCTTAGTACAGTAACTATCTTATAACTTGTAGGTCACTGGATACTGGCAGCAATCTTACACTGATTTTATCAGGGATTTGTGTGGAGACCATATGGTCTTGTGGCTCCAAGTGGAACAGAAAGCCAGCCCTAACCTTTAACTGGCCTGCTGTTGCTGCTTCAAATGTTATTCCAACACAATTAAGGATGCTATAAAAAGAGCCTGAAAAGATCAGTTAGTTGCAGCTATTCAGTTTATGCAGAATTCGTTATTCTGAACAAATCCTGTGAAGACTCCTAAGGTGTGCATCACCCAGCAGAATGGGCACAAAGGGAGACAGTCAAATGTTGGGAGAAGTCAAAAGAAAGTTCAAAGCTGCACAAGGCAGGCAAACTGCATGCACTAGCACAGGAGGCAAACAAGGTTTCAGTTGTCATGCTGCTCTGGCAGGGAGTGAGTCATCACTCCTCCCTCAAGTTTAGTATTGCAAGGAGAAAGTAATTTTAATCCAGGAACACAAATTTAGGAAAAGGGCGAGGAGGGTACTTGGCAAGCTTACTGTATGTGAGATGACTCCAGTGATTTCAGGCTTCAAGCCCCTGTGCAAAGCCCCCGAGACTGGAGGGACAAGTGAAGGTGGTGATGAGAAGAATGGCAGTTTCGGGTAAACAGAGGGTAATGTGCCAGATGTGGAGGGTGCTTGGTTATGGTGGGAGCCCCTCTGGAGATGTGGGGGAATGAAATCGTCTAGAGTTGGAAAAGTCAAGGGTGAGCCAGGAGAAACAATCTCAGGGAATACGGAGCCTTGCCCGAAAGGAACCAGAGGCGGTGGTGGAGTGCTGGAGCTGCCTTCTTGTTGTCTGTCTGGATTAACCTGGAGGAGGGGGACTACTATAACTCCAGGCTGAGCTGAGGTGGTGGCAGTGGCATCCTGTAGGAAACAAGGTGGTGTTATGCATTGGGGGAGATTGTTACTTCATCTAATGCAGCCATATCGTGTCATGCAAGGAATGTACCCAAAATGATACAAAGCCCCAGCAGATCATCTTTCCTTAAGAAAACATACTTCTTCGTGCTTGCAGCCCTGGCCTCTATGAACACAGAGGTTTTTTTACAAAAATCTTTATTCCCCCTCACCACCCCTCTTCTCCAGTTCTGTGTAGTGAGGCTAACTTAAACCAAAGAACAGCTCAGCATTCACCATCACTTGAGAAGCTCTAACCATTACACAATATGGAGTTTGCTTCTTTTACATCTCCCTAAAACAGAAAGATCCTTGCCAGTCCAACTCCCTACAAACACTACACACACACACACACACAGATCAACGTTGAGGGGACACATATGGGGTGTTAAATATTATCAAGTAAAAGACCATAAGACTCAGGGCGGCACAACAAGTACTGAGAAATTAAGGTAGGAGGGGAATAAAGCATTAAGGGAACATGGTAATGAATCAAAGAACTGTTCACTCAGCTGAAAGAAAACAAGGTTATGGAGAAAACATGTACCATGCTGCGTCCCATTGCCTTGTATGGTGGCTGTCGCTGCTGAGTAAGGTAAGGCTCTTTTCTCATCCTGTCCTCTGTGGCAGTTGTGCTCTGGGGTTCTAGCACTCTGTCCCTCACAGCTTGCGGAGGTGATGACTGAGTCCGGGAGGGCTGGCCTGCACCATAACTAACTGCGTCTTTGCTGAGGACAATGTAAAAGTACGGCCTGGGAGGAATAGGAGGAGGAGGAGCAGCAGGAAGAGACCTTTCAGTGTCTGTTACAGAGGAAACAATGTTGGTGGCTGGTGCCTGAGTGAGCTCAGCGCCCAAACTGGTGCTGGCTGCCGGGTCATGTGTGGTGCCAGTGGAATTTTGAGATGCGCCTGAGCAAGTGCTGTTAGATAAACAAGCTACATATAGTCTGCTGACCTTTTTATCCGCCTTCGCCTCATGACTGGAATTCATTCCAGCCTTACTACTGGCATCTGCCCTGTCAGGGTTGCGTTGTAAGGATGATGCACCCAATGAGGAGTGACTTTCCAAGAGTGGCTGCCCAGCATGCACCTCGTCTTTGGGGCCTGAAGAGGGAGAACACCCTGCTGGCAAGCCTTGCTTCCCACTGGGGACGGCCCCATAGGGGGTGGGTGATGACAAGTAACAGCGGGCACTGGTGTTTGGTGATGCACGCTGCGTATAAGGCTTGGGTGCATTCAGGTACACACAGTCCATGATGGGCACTGGCAACAGGTTGGTCGCTTTAGTGTCAGTGCGAGGACGCCATGCAAAGCTTTCCTCTTTGGGAAGAGGAGGACGGGGAGGGGCAAGGGCCTGATCAGGCAGAGTCAAGAAGGTAGGAAGGAGAGAGGAAGCAGCACCAAATGAAAGGAAAAAGGAAGGAAAAAAATTAAATTCTCAGAATGAATTTGATCATTAGACTTGGGTTAAGCAGGTTTTAATACAGCAAGAATAAAAAGCAAATACAGTATCTGGAAGGGCAGTGCAGAACCCACTCATATCCATCATCTCACACTTTCTTAGCACAGCTCACTGCAGCACACAAACTCAACCCAGCCCTCAAGTCCCTGCCTACACGTTTCTCTCTCTGCATTCAATAATTCTTACTACTGTATTGTTTCAAGAGGCCTGCACAGCAACACCCACCATGCTCCTGGGAAGGCCTCAGTCAAGACTTAACATCATGGCCAACTAAATTCAGTCTCATGCTTGCGCAACTAAACACTTCCCAGCACTGGAACATTTGAACTGCAAAGCCAAATTCAGAGTTCTGGACTAGCTCTGCATGTTAAGTGCACTGCTGAAAAATGAACATTGCCAAGTTTCACCAGTGCTAATGAAAGAGACATCATGCAAGTGCTGTAGCCTACCATAGCTGGCTAAGTAAAAAGTCAGCATTTCTTCATTCTAAAGGCCAGCTCTTCAGTTCTCTGTAGGATTTTTTCCATCCTGAAAATGCTTTCAGGAAGATCAGAATAATTAAAGTTTCTTGAGGAACTGAGATCATCAGAATTTGCCTCCAGAATCAAGATGACCAAGAGAGAAATCCTGCTTCTAGTAAATAATAAGAAAAGCTTTACTGGTTTTGGTACTTGGCAACATATAGCTTGCTAACTCCAATTACAGTGATTTTTTTCTGAAAGCCAAACTGTTTGGACATAAAATAACAATGCAGAGGTTTAATTTTATTTATTGCTTTTTTGCCAGTAGCTGAACACTATGATCTACTGGAAAGAAGAGAATACCCACCTGGTGAACAGCAGCTCCCTGGATTTTTGCAAATTAACCCTTTGGAGACTGTGAAAGCGGGTTTTACAAACACTCTGTTGTCATATCTTTATGGGCAAAGGCTGCCTAAACCACTGCTAAAAATGTCAAAACCAGAGAATGAAGATGCCTTAACAGCTTGCAACATTCAAATCTGGAAAGAGATGTCCTTTAAAAGTCATCCACATATGACAAGTTGTGGCAAGCACCTATTCTTGTTATGTGGATATAGATGTAGAAAAGTTTCATAAAATTACAGCTGCTGTTCCAAATCTGCTGTCCTCACGCTCCCCCTCTGCCCCTCCCACCCTTCCCTGAAGCATAAGGGAGTGGAGAAGGAGTGGTTTGGTTAGTGCTGTTCTAAAGGATTCTGCCTCTGAACAGGTTCATTCCTTTTGGAATTTCTTCCGTTTCAGCTCAGTTTGAACAGTAGTTCTTGAGACTTCTGTAACAAGTATTATGTGCACCAGTGCTCTCTCTGCTCATCAAAAAGATCAGGAAAGGACTACAGGACAGCTCTAAGTATTGAGCAGAAATGGGTCTGTCTTTAGGGTACTGCTCCTTCCCACACCTTCACTGGAGCTGCTCCTTCTTCCACTTCTAACTTACGGTACCTGGTCTGTAGCATTGCTAAAGGGACCCTGATGGTGAGAGCAGTCACACTGATAGGGGACTAGGCTTCAAAGGGACACTGTTCCACACAAGAATCCTGTGTCTAATGAAGGGCTTCCTTACCAGCTTCCAGACTGCTTCTGTGCAGACTGAGCACCCAAAAAGAAAAAAAAAAAATAAAAGGATGACATTGCACTTCTCTTAGCAGACTGACTTCAACAATTTACCTTCAGGTAAAGATAACCTTTCCCTTGTTGGCTTCTATCAGTTACAGTGTTGAAACTGAAAGGCATTTTATTTTAAATGTAGGGTGCAACTCTGATTTCAGCCCACAGCAATTTCTAGGAAATAAACCAGCATAAAAACCAAAATAATTACAGATGATTACTTCACCTTTTTTCTTGCAAATAGCGTTGTCCTCCTCTTTCATCCACCCAGGAAACACTGTGGTGTGCCTAAATACATGAACTCCACAATACTTTGCTGACATCGGTGTTGCCCCATTTTAAAGGTAGAAAAAGCTGAGGCACAGCAACTTACCCATCTGCAGCCAAGTTTGGAGTTCAAGCCAGGCCTCCTGATCATGAATCCAGTGCTTGAACCCAGATGATCACCCTCAGGGTCACAGAAGGAAGGCTTACCTGTGGCTTGCTGTCTGAAGAAAGGTTCGGACGCACGCTCCTGTAACCCTTGGCAGCCAGAGAAGACGGCTGGGCATCCCCATTGGCATCAGTGTTAGACGACGACGACCTCCAATCATCTGCGAGGGGAAAGAAAACTCAGATCACAGATTCCCTCCAGTTTCAGGATAAGTAAAAGGAGGGGACTACTTTCTTCCCTTCCCCCCCTTTCTTTTTTTCTCCCAGGCAACAAGAAATAATTCCAATAAAGCAACAGAAGTAACAAAAGAAGCAGCCAATGTTTATACCTGTTTCTGAGTTTTCTGCCTCCAGACCTAAGTGTTTCAAAGAAAGGAGGGACAGAGGAGTTGGGGGTGGAGGATAGGCACAGAGGAAAAGAAAGGGGGAAAAAATAAACCATTACATTTCCAGAAAACATGTACCAATTGAAGTTAAGAGTCAAGCTACTTCATTTCACACATAAAATGCTTTCTGACAGGGCTTTGTAATTACCATAGAGACCAGCCCTAAACATGATGTCCTCCTTGTTTCTGACCTTTGTAAACACAAGGCAATTCATTCAGAGCAATGAAGAAACAATTGTTCATTGACATTCTCATTTCAGAGGCAAAAAGGCTGCCCAGCTAGCTACTTTCTAAAGCTCCAGCTTGACAACCAGACACCACAAATTACTGGAAATGTAGGGACCCTGTATTCAGATTATGAAGACATATCTATCCTTAACAATATCACTATATGTGACTGAGAGATAGGATTATCAACAAATGGATCAAGTTTTGCAGACTAAGTGCATGAAGAGAGTTATAACATCACTTTACAACCCAGCCCCTGCAGCTACGTGCAGTGGTCTCATCACATATTTACCCGTTTCCCACTGGGCTCCTCCCACCCTGTACCCATTTTGCTGTTTAAGTTACATGCACGAAGCTCTTCCAGCTCCAAAGTGCATTTCATAAAGCGATTGAGAGAGTAAGCAAAAGAAGTATTAATGAACTGATTTCCATAGTAATGGGCCCATTGCCATTCAAGCCGCTGGAAATTTATGAAGCCATCAACAGAAAGGAGAGAGGCAACAGTAGGGGGTAGGAGTGAAGAAACAGAGAAAGGCAAGCATAAAAAGAGGGTAGGTCACGGGTGGAGCAGAACGGGAGAAGAAACAGCATAAAGTGGCACATTAGGGCAGGAATTAATGGCATTGCCCTTTCTCCAACAATGCAGTGAGAAACGATGTATGCTTTGCTTTCAAGAGCACGTTTTACTCCCTCCCCCTTAACGGCATCTTGCCTTTGAGAGTTCATCGTCTTTGCCAGACCCACGACACTGGCCAGGTTTGTTCTGCTTTGCCTGTCTCCTACAATTAAGTAATTACACGTCTGCCATTGAAAGCCGGCAGAGCTCCGTGGCGACGCTGTCTGTCTGGAGGGACGCTATCCCCGCTTCCCTGACAACCCAGCTGAATGCTGCAGTGGCAGTAGCATCACTCAGCTTCTTTCTGTTCCACCTCATGCCTGACATAAAAAGAGGTGACACAGGCCGCTCTGGGGGCAGTGGAAGGGGGAGAAAGAAAAGAAGTTTTTGGTGCTCCTGATAAACTTTAGCCAATGACTGAGTGGTCATGAAACCTACACTAGGAGCCAGTGTCTCTACTGGTCTGGTCCTTGCAAGAGGTTCCCAACTATGCTATGGAATTCTGGGATTTAAACCACAATTATAAAGTAAGCCAAATACCCTGGACTGACCTGTCTTGAGGTTACTGTGAGTAAAAGATTCCAGTTAACCTTCCTCCACTTACTTTCAGGTTGCTCAACATCCTGAAGACATGGTGAAGTGACAGCCCGATTCCCTTCATAGGATGGAGTTGCCCGGAGGGTTACAGCTCCTTTTCCACTGCAGACTTTTGTGGGATCCATTTCTACAGGAAATGCACATGCACAGAAGAAACACACAGAAAGGGATGATGCAAAGCTATCAGGAGCCATCAGAGCTCTAGAGTAATTTTAGCACGGCTGCCTCCAGGTGAATCAATCTAGTAATGTTTGTGCAGATGAAGATTAGCTCTGTATTTAAAGCATTGAGAAAATCAAAGCAGTTTTGTATTCATGTAAATGATGAATGGAGCAGTTAAGTTCTGAGTTGGTGCAACAGAGCTAAGAAAAGAGGGGGAGGGGGGGGGAAGAGTGTTTGAACCAAAGGTCACAGGTCTATTTGCTTTATTTGTTCTACTTTGTACAGAGACACTGTGCTAGCAAGGACAGTCTACCATTACACCTGTGGCTCTTCTATAGGGATGTCCCAGTGACATAACGCACGCTTTGTGTGCCAAAGCTTAAAAATGCCTTTTGTGGAGGACTGAAAAAGGAAAGAAAAAAGACTTTTGACCACTGGAAGATAAAAATCTTGTAACAATGCTGAATACAATCTAAAGGCAAGGCACTGTAAGCCACCTCCCTGCCATCTCCCCATTGCATTGCAGTGTTTCACCTCCTGACACAGGAACCCAGATCCTGGAAAGTAGGAGATTTAACACATGCCTATTCAGCTCAACCTGTGAGCCAGGTACCAGTCAGGCCAGCGGCCTTGCTGAGGCACAGTTCAGCACAGCTTCTGTGTAGGCTTACCTTTGTGTACTTCAGTCCATGATCTCTCCTCCTGTCATCCTATTAAGTAATAACAAACCAGTACTTCAAAGCTACCTCTCTTTCTCCCTCTGCTTAAAATCTTTCTGGAGAGTTGTTTCCTTTAAGATACCCCTGGAAATAATAAACCTGAAAACTGTCTCGTATCTCTAGGCTACTTCCAAAAACAAACACATCACCTCCTCTTCCCATGCAGTATTAGTGACCCTGCAGCTGCCATCAGACTTCACTTACCTACATAGAGTTGCCAGCCCTACCATGACTGCACAGGGAGCGTGAAGGGGTACTGAGCCCATGCTGCATTACACAAGTGACAACAAAATCATTTTTGTTTTTATGGGTTGAGGATCATGCTATCCCTCTGCATGGGGAAGGATGCAGCTCTTCTCCAGGAACTCCTATGATAACAAAAATGATGGCTTCAGACTGGACAGAGGGAGCAAAACCTGCTATTTATTGTCCAGACAGCAGCCCACATTTGTGCAGATCAGCATTCCCTGACTGATTTCAGCAATGAAACGCCTCACCAAATCGACACCAGTACAACTTACAGACCATGGCAGCACCTTGGCTAAGGTTGCAAACCATGCAAACCACAGCCAGTGTGGTCACAATATGGGGAAACATCAATATGCAAGAGGGACAATGGCAGTAAGAGGAGAAACTCAATGAATGCTAAACCCCTGGCTCTCACTGAAAGCCCTCTGTGCTGGCATCTCCACTGTTAAGGGCCTTACATGGGTTTCCAATGCTTTAGGGATTTCACAAAAAGCATAGCTTCAGATCCATACCTAGGACTATAAAAAGGATGGAATAAGTAAGAAATCAGAAGATACTTTCCTGTATTTCAGCCTTTAGCTAACTGAGGCAGCACAGAGGCAGCCTCTGTGAGGGAAAAGACTATCCACCCAGACACATCAAAAGCTGTTTCATCCTTAAATCTACCACAACTGATCACAACTTAAGGTCACCCACATTCCTTGTGAAATAGAAGTTGACTCCTCTCATTTTCACATGATTCAGGTAGGGCCAGGATTCCTTTTGCTCTTGAGTGCGGTTCTAGCTATCATTCCCAGCCACACGGCACAACATAGAGCCCAAGGACTCTATGGACTCACTTTCAAACCACAGGACAAAGGTTTAAGCTCTGAGACTCGAGTTTTAAGAGTGCTATAACTGTAAAGCATGGACACAATGCTCGGAGTCACTAGGCTTGAGATAAATGTCCACAAAAAGTGCAGGGTAGCTCTCCTCCTGCAACCCTATTTCTACATTTGCTTCACAGGCACTGGAGAGAAATGGAAACAGAGCTTAACATGTATGACCTATCAAAACAATATCAGCATATTGGAGGAGAATCAAATTTGGGAATCAATGTATTTTTTTTAAAAATTTTCAATACAACAGATTAAAACTGTATACTGAACCAAAAGAATAAGAGTCAGAAAAAAAATTCTCTGAACTCATCAAAAAAATTAAAATGCTTCGAAAATATTTGAAAATAAAATCTTGCTAGACTATCTCACCTTGGGAGATGAAAACAAACGTCTAGAACGATGAATTCCCTCACAAATGGCAGAAAACAAGAATCTGAATCTCTCAGTATAGAAATCTAGCAGTTAGCAATGAACAAGACATTAGCACTGTACTAGTCCAACAAAGCACGTGTGTGACAGATTAGGAGAGACAAGCAGTGTCAGCTACACTAGTCTGACTGTCCAAATCCAGCAAAGTACAGGCATAATCTTGTACTTCTAGTGGGGAAGCATGCTCTTGGGGAGAGGGTGACAGACAGCCTAACATCTTTACTTATTCACATGAGGATTAAATTCAGTGCATGTACAGAAAAACAAAACCATACCACCAAAGTGGAACTATGCTTGAACCATTTGTTTTCATAAAGACCAAAGATATGCAGGAAACATTCTTTGGTTCTTCAGCAGTTCAGTTCAAAATGAGTCTACAATAATGATAACAATATTTTTCAAAATTGAGCATTAGTAGAAGAGCTTACAATGCTCCCAGATTCAAGTGGACACAATTATGTCTGCAGAAGAGCAGCATAATTGAGAACAGTGTATTGTGCCATCAAGAGCTAACTGCACTACCTACCGATGAAATCTGCAGCTCTGGGAGGAGTGAGAGGAGCATGAAGCTGAGAATTAGCCAAAGCATGTGGGTGAAGCAGAGAGACAATGATAGAGAGAGAGAAGAGAGACAATGACGGCTAACTAACACATGGCAGGGGAGGAAAGAAGAAGATACCTGTAGGCAGCACTAGGTGAGGAGAACTTTTCACTTTCTTCACAGGGATTATTTTAACGGCAGAAATAGAACGTGTACATAAAGGGACGTCAACAGCTGCAAACACAAAAGTGTAAATGGCACATCCAAAAAGGAAAGAACAGAGTTTGGGAAGCATGCCACAAAATTTTCTAACGTACTTGGAGACACAATAGCAGGAAATTTCAAATACAAAAGCAGTCCAGAGAGCAATGATGCAACTGTTAAAAATATCCCTTCATTCGCCCTAATTCAGGATGCGTCTGTTTTATGCAGCAGATAGAACTGCTTACTGAATGGACTAATGCTGACTGCCACTATGCTGCAGGCAAAAAGAATCTGGAAGCATTAGTTTTTAGAAGCCATCAGAAAAATTTAGTGTAATCATTTAACTGAGGTACACTACATGCAAAAATAAAAATGTTAAGTAAAACATTAATATGATTCAGTAAAAACAAAATAAAGTGGAAAAAACCCCCAAGTACTGTAAGGTTGAGAGAAGAACATTAAACTAGCCACATTACATGAATTCTGAACTTCATGGCTCATTTTTTACAAGTTCACCAACAGAAGGAAGTGAAATAATCTTGAAAAAGGTCCCATGCTAAAGGGTAGCATCCATACAGCTATTTCAGAAAAAAAAAAAATCCATCCATATAAACAGTAAATTGAAGAGATTTCTACCTGACTTCATCAGCTAGCACACAAATTATACTATATGTAGTAAAACTGGGGAAAACCATACATAGCACTATGCAAAATTCTAGCAATTGTTACAAAACTGTTCAAATCAACGGGTACAAAGAGGGGTCGTTGTGAAAAAGACAAATACTATTCAGAAGTGAATCTCAACAGGAGCTGCCAAGATAAACATCTTGTATATCATGACTCTACCAGAATAATTTGAGTAGTGGTCTTGATTTCTGCAGAGCCATGATTTTCTTCTATAAAACCTGTTTCCTGTATGTATCAGCTGGAAAATGATAGATGTCTCATCACATTCCATGCCACCTCTCTCTTGCCTGTAAAATCAGGAGTAAGAGGAACCACATTTCTAATACTTAACAGACTCACACTGAGCACTGGGCCGGCTTGAGGGAGGCATTGACATGAGGGTGGTGTGTACACCCCCTCTTGTGGCAGATCTTTCTGATACCCGGCAAAACTGGAAAGCAGAGATTTCACAACCGAGAAAAGGAGTCTCAAGCAACAAAAGCCTGGGCAAAGAGCCTGACAGAATTTTTTCAAAACTCATAAAATCATTAGTTTTTAACTTGATAGGATTGTTTAAATTTTTTTAATAAAAGAAGAACCCAAATCAAACCCTGTTTTCCATACTTCTTCCTGAGCAGAGGCCCTGTGAATACAACAGATCCCAAATCAAACAGCCTGGGCTTAGAAAACAATCCCAAATCTGTTCTGCTTTGAAACTGACTGAATTCATCCATCCACAATGCAGTCAAAATACCAACCACTATAAAAAGGCATCAAAGGAAAAGAAAGGAAATTAAACCAACAGAAAATCAACCCATACCCACATACTTTCACCCTGCCAAAACAGACACGTCATTCTGCAAAACTGAACACTATAAAGCACACTGCAAACTTGCAGATGTTAACATGAAGACTGGTTTGTTTAGGGGTTTTTTTTCCATCACTTAAATGATTAGTTCCTGCCCTTTAATCCCAGACTCAAACCTTCACCTCTCCCTGAAGTTAACACAGTTCACACACAAGCACCACAAACCCATGTTGTCTCAACTCACTAAGATACCGAACCGCAGGTGCTCACAAGTACCACAAGTAGTGTACAGCTTTCCTCAGAACAGCACTAAAAATATACAGAGGCAAGTCCAGCTTGCCACTTTAAAGAGACAAAGAACACTTGTTGAACTAAGAAATGCTGCTGCTACTAGCATGGGGCAGTACAAGGCTTTTCTTGTGTCAGTCGCCAAGTGAACTAAATTTGGAAGCCCCCACTGCAGTGAATTTCCAGGAAAATCAAGCACATCACCAGCTGACATGCGGGAGGAGCTATGGAAGTGTCTCTGGAGATCTTAACCCACCTTTTTCTTGTCCATTGCTGCTCAGCCCATTGACAACAGTTTTTGCAACATCGATTTCTTCATGTTCTGAAAGACAAATGAAGAGGTGGTTTTCAATAAAGATTTTTGCAAGTCTACAAGGTCTTCAGCTGACATGAATAAAACTGGCTCTTGTAAATTCAGGGGAACAAAGGAGACAGTGCTAGAAAGAAGCTCCAAAGGTCATCTAAAGCCCCATTTCTGAACCATGAATGAAACAAATCTACCTCTGTCACTCTTGACAAATGTTTGCCTCGTGAGTTTTACAAACTTCCAGCACAACCCTAATGCAACCTGTTCCAGTGGTTCCCAGCTCGTAAGCTTATCAGTGCTTAAACTGAATTCCTAGGTCATGTTTTTCTGGACTCTCTTCAAATAGTTCACATTTTATTCAAAATGCTGTGCCAAAACCAGGACATGATACCCCAGTTGAGACTTGCTAAGATGCTAAAATTAAGCTGGAATATCATTCTACAGATCTTGCATATGGCACTTCAAGTCTGGCATCTGCATTATTTTTCACTCTGATTTAGCCTGTTACCCAGACAAGCCCAGAAGTTTTCCTCCTCCCAACCAGTTCCCATTTCCTGGTCTCCCTTGCTTTTCTTTGAACAGCTGATTTTTTTCCTATCCAAATGTCAAACTATGTTTTCATGTCTACTAAAATATATCAAATTCAGATAATTTTTTCAGGGTATCAGTACTTTTGAAGTCCTATATTCCACACTGAAATAAGTTCAAGGACCTACTTCACTTCAAGTGGTTTCTGGCTACTTTTCAGGCCAAAATTCAAGCGACAAATCTGAATAATTACATCAGAAAGAGACAGGAATATTACTAGTAATAAAAAGGAAGGCCAATGAGTGCAAGTAGAAAACCACACACACTTACCAGAGCTCATTGTGGCAGAGGGTCTTGCCTTTTTCACTTCTGGATTTTCTTTATGTCTGTTTAAAGTGAAAGGCAGAATGATTACACATTATGTTTCATGTCTGTCCAGAAAGCGCTGGACACAATACTGAACATTTACCACAAGAGTCAAGGTAACATAGTTTCTTTAAAAAAATTACTTTCAAATGCCAAGTGGATTCTTGTCAAGCACCAGACATATTTTTTGCTGATAATCATCAGAAATTAGAGATTATTTCTACCCAATACAAGCACTGTTTCCAGACTTTAAGACTAATCTTTATACAAAATTGAAAGATAGTAATTTAAGTCTAAGAGTCTACAAAGGGCAAAGTGCAAGTCTGCCTAATTTCTAACATATAAAATGTGCATCACCTTTTAAGAGAATTTTAAAAAATCAAAGCGACACTAAAAGCTTTAAACTAAAACCCTCAAATTAGAGCTTTTCCATATTTCAAGGCAATCTGCTGCTCATATCAAAGCTAGTCTCTCCTTTGAAAGATTTAACAATACAGAAGAGAAGCACTTGTTAAAATGCGTATTATAACTTGTGCACCAATCATTTCCAGCTGTGCAATGCTGCTGATATTTTCAGGATTGGACTCCAGTAAGTGAAATGTGAAAGTTAGAAGCTTTAATTCTCCTGGTACCAAAGGCAGTGAAATTGCCAACCCAAGAGAAAAAATATCAGATGGGGACCAGAAGAAAAAGTCAGTTTTCATGGTGATGCCAGTCTGTGGAGGACAATTGTGAGGCCTACCTGTCCTCACTTCTGTGGGGACTTGATACCTGCAGCAAACAGGTTTCGATGTCAGATGTTGGTTTGAATAGCCAAAGAGCATTTCTACAAAAGCAGTGTGCCCCTGACAAGATCTCTCAACTCTCTAAAGGTCTTAGGTTGAATTAAAAGTCCTTTAATTTTGTGTCCCATTCTCCACCTCTCCCCCCACCAAAAAGTTAGCCCCAAAGAAACGGAGATCAAGCGTAGTTCCAGACAATTAATGGCTTTCATGACACAAATAAAAATATGCATCTGAAATTACAAAATCATGCAAAACCAAGAGTCCCGGTCTGAGGAGTATAGGGAAAATTGCTTGGGGAAACAAGAAGCTAAACAACAGAGTTGAAAATACTTTTCCTTTCACACGAACTGGAGGCAGCAGTGGAACATTGTAAGAGGTGAAAATTCCCTTCAGGGAATTGAATCTGTTCTCCTGCCTCAAGCATCCCCTTTCTTAACCAGCATTTATTTCATGCCAGCCAGAATATAATGAGCATGTTCAACAGACACTCAAAAGGAAAGAAAAGAAAACCCAACAAGCAAGTTTAGTAACAGATGAGTCTATAAAATGAGACAATATCTGGGCTCCCCAGAAAGCCACTCTAGGAAGAGCTGCCAATACTTAATTGTTTAAATATTTCCTTCACTAAAATACCCACATAAGACATACATTGTGGGTTTGTGAAGGCTCAGCAGGATTCAGCCTAGCTCCAAGCTGATCCCAGTAAAATACAATGTAAAGTGTGGGGTGCAGTATAAAACCAGTCAACAACAAAAACTGAGTCCAACTTGAAAGCCTGATTTTGCCTGCCCATCCAGTATCTGCTTTTTGTTTCTACCATTTCATATGAGAAGTGAGCCCCTGAAAATGTAGACAAACACACTTAGTAATAATGGTCCTTCTGATCTCTGTATGTTTCCTCCCAAAAAGATGCCTTAGTTCAAGGAAACCAAAAAGAAACAGTCTAAAATTATGTTCTCCAGCTTAAGGAGATTTGTAGCAATATCATGCTCTTCCACACAGAAAAATGTGACATATTAAACCCACTGGGATAAATACCAGTCCTTTCATGGGGCCAGGAGAAAACCACAAGAAGGGGCAATACTGCAGTAAATCTCAACTCTGCTCTAGGATCAACCTCTCTCTGAGGCTGAGGAGGTTGCTGATAACCAGATGTTTTAACTCAGCACTGGCCCTTCCCCATGGGCTTCGTGCAAGTCAACACAAAATTTCTTCCACTCCAAGCATCCCCAAGAGGTTGCAATGCTTTCCTCTGGTATATAACACTAAAAAGGAATGGGGAAAAAATAATTCAGTATATTACCTTTTCAGGAGAGGAAAGAGGGTTTACTGGCTATGAAGTATTGGCAAAGGCAGGGTCCACTGCTGCTGCAATGCCAGAGCAACACTTCCCTTCCCACAGTGGCAGTATCTGAGCAAATAAACCCGTGACCACATGCTACACCCTTTTAAAAAGTCTCATTTGTTTGGAAACAGTGACATCACAACTGCCATAAAACTCTGATTTCAGTGATGTCTTTTTGATTCAAGTCTTGATATTGCTTACAGTGTGAAGCACTGACCTTCACTGCATTAAGAAAAGCATTTAGGAAAGAATTCACACCAAAAAGAAGCATAATTATTTAACATTAATAGATTAAATCACTTTCTACAAACAAGTGATTTGAGAATAAAAATAAAATTATAATTAAAGAAGATTGCTAAAATTAAATGGAAGATGTGTACAAGCTCATTAGATCTAGATTGGATCTGGAAAAATTACTTTTCCACATATCCCCACACTTACTGGCAATTACGGAGTTTGATTAAAATAACAAGCATCCAGTGTTCACTTAGTGTGAAACTAATCAGCTTCCTTCAAGCACTCAAACAGGTGCTTAGTGCAAGTTCCCAGACACTGAATGGAATCAGCATGCTCAGGGTGAGAGGAACCAATCCTGAGTCCCTGCGTTGGTCTAACTCTAGAAAGTCCATTTAAAAGTTGATTTTCATCAGCTGAGAATCTGCAAAGAGATGGGATGCATACAAGGAGAAGTAACTCCTCTTTATGTTGACAAAATTATGGTGCATGTTTGGAGTTGAGGACATGCTTTGGCACCTTATTGCATCAGGGCCACAGAGTGATTCTACCTGTCTTCCATACACTTGACCCAAAGCCCATACTGAAGTCCTATTAGGCCTATCTCAGTCCTAAGGCTGCCCTCGGGATCAGATGGACAGTCCAGCCAGGTAACACACCTGCCCCCACGGTGCCGGTGCAGCCAAGTGTTGGCCTCTAACAGTTGGGAAGGCACATGCTGTAAGCCAGTGTGCTATGGACATTTGGATGGTACATCCCTAGCCAGATTAGTCCCTACCGGGTTGGGCAGACAGGCTGTCCCTGGACACAGGTGGGTCTGGAATCGTTTGCTGCTCCCAGTTCCCCTCAAGAACTTTCTGTAGACACGGCTAAGCCATTCCTGTAGACACGCACAGTATGCACAGCAGTACTTCAGAAGGGAGTGTTTCAAAGGGAACCAAGAACGAGGTGCCTCATGTCAGTGTTAAGAACTGAGAACTCCCTATTGCCAGATCAGGCAAAGGAAAAAAGAAAAATACTAGAAAAAGTATTCCTAAGCAAAACACCCACGTGTCTCCTTCCAGCCCCCTGTTCCAACCAGCTAACCAGTGTGTCCTCACCAGACTGGAATTAGCGCCTTTCCTGAAATGTGACAGACATAGCAACAAAAGCTTCAAAGCTGCACACGTGCAAAATACAATGAAAGGTAATGAATTCCTCAGGGCATAAGCCAGCAGCTGTAACCCTGAACATGCCAATGTCCATACCTAACATCCACCAATTCCTTGTCAGTTCAGTCCTACCTCTAGACAGATGTTTAACTTTTCCTTCCTCCCTTTCACCCCCAGCACATTTCTCCAAGGCTGCAGTCCCTTCCCTACTTGGTGTGGAAAAGAGAGCAGTGCCTTCAGAAGCCTATTTAGGAGGAATGCAGATAAGTGGCAACCACTTCTGTACAGCCTGTCTGGATTATCTCACATGCTCTAAAGGTTTGAATACTCCCCCTACAAAGGCAGGGGGTAACAAACAGCTCATTAATAGTTCTGAGCAAGGACACATGCTCTTAAGTCACTGGTATCTCAGCTAAGAGTTGCAGGCAGTGGTTAATTTTAGTGGTCTAATGTGAGTGTGGGGGAAAAGTAACTTCCTTTCTTCCCTTGTTACTACTGACAGCTCCGGTGACTCACGTAGGACTTTAAAACAATTGCTAGACATGAGAAGAACATTCAAAACTTATTGTGTTGGTCCCTTATATTCCTAAAATGCAGACTCCTTCATTTTTTCTCAGTTTTAAGTTTTTCACATTTTCAACATTTTCTCTCCAAATACAAGAGCTTTAAGTGTTTTGTGGCTGCATTTAAAAGAAAAATCAAATTCTTATTTATATTAGTATAAAGTAGGAGTTGAGGCTATCAGAAAAATTGTAAGCTTTGAGACTGAAAGGATGATTAGCAACCACAAAACTTACTTTTCACCAGGTCAGGTCCTGCACAGCACTCATTTGTTTCATCCCAGCTCAGACCCTTTCTCACAATGCCATCAGTGTCCCTGACCCAGATGCTCCTCTTCAACAAGCCATGTCAGCAATATGGAGTCCCAAATCTGGAAAGTGGGCAAAAAGCTGCACTGCAGTCAGTGCCTCCCACCAGCAGGTTCCTCTGCCTAAAGGAATTTGCACATCTCCTGTGCACTTTGTCACCTCGCATCATATAAAATGTGACAAGTAAAAAAAAACCACCTTAGAATAGAGCAGGCAGCTCAGGTTAACCCAGGCAATCAGCTCTCTCTTCAACTATCATTATTCTTTTATTCTGGAATACTGAAATATGTTGTCTGCAATTTTTATTTTAAGGGTTAAAGAACATCCTGTCATTCTTTCAGAAGACATTATGCTCCTAAGAATAAAAATCATGAAAAGACTATGAGTAAGCAAGCAGTCCACATAGAATAATGACACCAATTCTGTACAAGACAACAGCTTCCACACACCCTTCAGCAAGTGTTAAGAGAACGGAGAGAGAGCACTGAAAACTCACTAAATGTAACAAATGGCATCACTACACACCAGCTTAGATAAGGTGTTCTTATAAATAATTGAACTTACAGCTGTTACAACAAACAAACACAGCACATTTCAAATGCGGTACTGCATCCTTTTTTTTTTCCCCCCTTTAAATACAGTGTGTGTCTGTTGCCTTCCAGATGGGCAAATTTAAGTTATCTGGGGCATAGGTGCCAGTTTTTGTGCAATTTATGAGGAATGTGCCTCTCTTAATAATAAAAGTTAAATAGGAAATGTAAACTAGGAGATACAGCTTTAAGAATTCAGAGATGCTTTTGAACTAAGTCATCTTATAGTCATCGACTTCAGAGTAAACAGTTTACTGCAACCTGAGTTAACTCAGTTCAAGGTCACCACTTGTGGAGCAGGGGGCAGAAAAGAATCTCCTGGGTCATCCAGCCTACTCCCATGCTATTGCAGGCAACTGTGTCATACAACCCTGTGCAAGAACACTTCACATTCCAGCTTAAAACTGCTAAAGTTTCCCGCCTCCACTGCTCTTCCTGGAAGCCTGCTCCAGAACTCATTCCTCTTATGGATGAATGCTGTTTCTCATTTGCAACCTAAATTAAATGCATGAGCAGCTACAGCTAAATTGTTTTGCCCTAACACAATTTTCCTGTTTAAGCAGGTCTCCCTCCTTGCACTCACCCCTATCCATGCATTTTTAGAAAGCGATTGCACCTCTGAGCCTTTCTTTTGCAAGCCTGTAAACAAGCATTCCTGAAGAAATTGGCCAGCATGATGTCACCATCTCTTTAAAATCTGTCAAATAGTGAAAGACTTCAAAAGGTCGGCAGGCCAAAGTCTAAATTCCACTCGACGTCACAAAGCCAGTGAGCAAAGCCTACAGCCAACGTGCCCAGCAGCTGAACAGCGAGGTTGAAAAGGTAAATCATCTCTTTTTGTCCATTCTAACTTTGACCTGTATACTAAAATGAATTCCATGATTAGTGCTTGTTCAGATAGTGATTTGAAGTCTACAGGAACCTCCCTGCAAAGAAATAGACTAGGATAATTTCATACTAGCCACTAAACCTTCATTAAACAACACTGACTTATACCTGGAAGACTGTGTGGATGAAAGGTGGCTCCTGCTTGAGCCATCAACCTCTGGCTCTGTTGCAGACTCAGGGTTTGAAAAACGGCCATCCAGAAGTTTGTTTGGCTCACAACAGACTCCACACGTGGTTTACCACCCAATCCCTCTGGATAAGTAACTGCTCACATCCCTGCCTTACAGTCACAAACATTTCTTCTCCTGACAATACACTCTAAATACATTGTAACTGGGCTTTGACTTCCTCCTGAGCCTGTCATGACTGCCCTCTGTTTTTAGTATTTGACAGCTGAGACATGGTGACAGGAGCCCTGGCCCGTGTATCATGGGTGTCAGCTGAAGAAACAAATGCCTTTCTACCACACCCATACGCCCAAGCAACTCACATGAACATTTTGAAACTTCAGAAAGAAAAACAAAATTTTCCAGTATATTTTAAATAAAATCTCATCTCCCTCTTAGCAGAAGACACCAAACACAGCACTTGACAGCAGCAGAAGTTGAGATTTCTGTTCAGATTTATCCGCACTATGATCACATCTCATAGATGGAAGCACTTTACAAACAAACCAAGGTACATCCTATGAAAGGGAGCTCACTGGGCACAGCTCTCAGGCTGCCAGCTCCAGGGAAGGCTGTAAATGACCTAACAGCATACCACAGCCTGGGACTGCTCAGGACACTTCACTGAGATTCACACAGGAACTGGGGCAAGGAGCACACAACTACTGAAATGGGAATTTACAGGTAAGGGGTAATTCGTACCATGACACCCGATTTACCTTTGCTGCAAAAGGAAAATCTTTCAATCTGCAATGACCGCACCTAGCCAAGAGGATGCTGGTTTTATACTTCAGCTGGAAGAAATGGAGGATTCATTGAGTTCAAGCGGTTGTGAGACTACTTGTAAGAGCTGTGCAGCTGGGATGCTCTGGGTACTGCACCTAACTCTCTGCAGACCTCTGATATGGGGCCACTTGTGCCTCGGGAGAACAATTGCTGTAAATAAACAGACCCAAATTCCAGAAGCCCTAATTATGTATAACAATGAATCCATTCAGCTGACTGCAGGATTGAGGGGCACAAACACTGCATTGCATTTACTACAGTGAATGGCATTCTATAAATACAAATCAGTTAGATCATCTAAACAACATCCAGCAGCTTCTCTTGCATGATTTTGTATAACAAAGACTACAAAGGCTGTCTTCACCTCTATCACACTCGCAAACAGTAAAGTAGTAAATAAGAGGAAGTTGCATTAAGCAGAAATACTAATTAGAGAATGACAAGTGTCTCAAAGGTCAAATCCAGTTCACAAACATTTTACAAAAAATGTACCTTTGACATATAAAGCAGACACTTTAGATACTTTAATGCTACAGACCATGTTATACCATTCCAGACACATCCTGAGATTCCCTGTTGTGTAAGGCAAAGGAATTGTGCAGGCCTGAATGAGTGCTCACTGTGACAACCACACCAAACCTTAATTTTTAATTACAACCTCTTCTAGCATTAGCTGTTCTGAAGCTTGGTACAAATGCTCACTAAGCAACTAAATGAACTAACAACTCACTAAGTTAATACTTCTCAAGACATATAGGTGACAGTCTTATTGTATACCAAGATGGAAGATTTGGGCCTCTATCCTATGCAACATCCAAAACCAGCTGATCTGGCATAGTGTAACGGGGCCTTACAGGTATCAGTCTTACAGGTTGCTTTTTATAGTTTCAAAATAAGAAAAATCAGTTTGAGAGCTGGTCTCATTTACACACAACTGCAACAACCTCTAGAGAACCACACAGAGCTAAGTTTAACCAAAGCACACAGGAAGCCAGGCATACAATACTGCCAACATATCTCTGACAAGACTAGTTGGAAACAAGCTGAAATGAGACAGGGTCATTTCCTTTAGACTTTTCCAACCTGAAAGCACTGCTATGCTAGCAAAATTGCCAGGGGACTAATCCATCTGCCTGGATATCAGACACAAAATGGTCTCAGCAAAACTCAGAAGGCTGGCCACTGTCACACATCCAAGGCCAGACAGCAAACTTGTACCTGCCAGGAAATTCAGGCTGGAGTGCTGGCTTGCTAGTCCTGATGGACTGTGCTGCCTCTACAATCACCTCCATGCTAGAAGGAAAGACACAGTGACTGCTTCTCTACTCACTACTCAAAACACTCACAGAAAACCAAACTGATAGGTGAAGCAACAGTCTGACATTCCAAGTGTCTCTAGAAATAGCAAAAAGTTACATTCCAAAAGTCAGTCCTCATCTTTACAGCCCTCTGACTCCTTCAGCCTCAGGTGACATGTTCATATATTGCTGAGAATTACACATCCATTCTCTTCACTTTCCTCTTAGTAACTGCCTCAGAATCTGCATTCAGGAACTCCTTTCAATCTGTCCTTCCCATAAAAATAATTGGGAGAAAGAACCAGACACTAGGGTAAGGAGGCAAGGACATGTCCATTTCCCTTAATGAGAACATGAACCCATGTAATGACTGCCTTGACACTACCTCTTCTCAATCAGCAACTGGAAATAACCATCCAAATGAAAGCAGCCTTCTGAAAATCAGTGTGCACTGCCCACCAGACCTACCCACTCAGTGTATATTAGCATATGCCAGAGTCATATAAAGTCCTGGGAGTTCAGCTCACAGCAGGATTAGCAGAGGTAGATGTGACTAACTGTGACTAAAAACCATACTGGTGTCCTTACCTCAATTCAGGTTTTTCAGTCAATGGAGCCATTTTCTCAGTCTCTTGATTTCACTTCATGAGAGGCACGAAAGAGTTAAGAAAACCTTTCACTGTGTTGCCCAGTCACTTGGCTGCTGAAGTGTAAGAAATTTGTGGAGGCATCTCTCTTTCTCTCTGGCACCCTCAAATATTTTGCCCCTCCTACTGCTGTGCTTTAATTAGCCAGCTGGTTCTTAGTCACCCCATCCTGTCACTAGGCTTGCTCACCAACAGCCACCCCCACCCAGCCTGCCTGTCACACCCCTGCCACTGTCATCACCAAGGACACTGTCTCTTCCTGCAGCTCTGGAGCTGGGGAAAGGAAAGAGAAAAAGGCTGGAGGTGACACTCCAGGGCAGCATTGGAATGGGATGCACTTGAGAAGAGAAGTGACAGAAAGACCTTGAAGGGATGTTAAATTACAGTGAAAGTACTTGAAGAAGCACTTTTCTGTTCTTTTTAAATCAGGCAGCATCCACTTCTCAAGGAAGGAAAATTTTCATTAACGCTGGACATGGCAGATCCTTTTTCAATGGAGCTGAAGGGGCGGCTAAAGTTTCTGCTCTTGGCAGTTGTGATTCGTAGCATAAATACCTGACATGACACAAGGGGAAACTAACTGCTGTATGGCTATTACATATTACATGCCCACTCCATGAGCCTTGTAACAGGTATCAAAGAAGCTTCTGAGCCATCAGCTGGACTAGGATGTCCCTAGAGTGGAGTGTCCCCACCACAGTGCGGCTTGGCAACCTAAAACTTGTCCTGGAGTGGAAGTGATGCCAGCTTTTAGGAGAGCAAGGGTATACTCACACATCCCTATGCCTGGGCAGCCCGTTGGCAAGGAAGGCAAACTGCAGCACAGAATCACCCTTCCCTCCACAGCCAATGGCTACAATACAAACAATGTCTTCAACACGAACAACTGAGACAAAGACTTCCTCGACTCAGACCTTGGAGGCTGGCTCATGCAAGACCAAGTGGTAATTTAATAGTGGAAATAATGTGAAGGAGGCCTCTTGGTACTACCCTTTGTCACCAGCACTGGCTTTTGTGACTGACACTCCACTGTATCTCTATTTACAGCCTGTCTCTGGATTTTGATTCCTCAAATACACACATACGGGCATTGATCTGCTGCCAGACTTACAGACTGATAAAATGTACTGAAAATTATTGCAAGACGAGCATCTCAGCATTCAAATGAGACCTAGAAAGCAACATATGGCGAGAGTTGCTGATTGCAGAAGGGCATAGAGCAAAGTTGACTTTGTAGGTCAGAGCTTACACTACTGATTCTTTCAGTGGAATGTTAGCAAAGGACACAGAACAAAGGTCTCCAAACACCTGCACATATAAACCCATACTGATGCTCTGTCAAATGATGACTCAGGTAGGGTCAGCAACAAAAGCTCTCCTTTTTCCTCCCCAATACATCCTTTAGCACCCAAATACTTACCTCTCATCCAATGAAGCATTTCATTGTGAACCAAAATAGGCACAACTCTGACTTAGTATATGGCTAAGGGGCCAAAAAGGGCTGGGAAATGTTGCTTTATTTTACTTTATTTAAGACCAATCCCAAACCTCAGTGTGGACATGGCACTGGCAGTTCTAATTAGAGTAAAACAAAGGGCTCTGGAGCCCACATTTACTATCACATCCCAAAGACTAATGCTGGGGAGCTTGTACCTGGGCTTTTGACTTCATTACCACAGCAGATACCAGACACTATTAGCAAAACTCAGGCCTGGTTCTAGGTTTAGATTCTAGTCCCTTTACATTTGAGGGGTGTTTGGTTTGGGTGAAGGAGGAAGAGGGTCATTGCAGACATATCAACAGTCGAAATAAAGGGTGATGGAAAACAACACAGATGTTTTGAGTGGTCAGATTCTACTCTCCTCTTTACAAAAAAAAAAAACAAACCAAAACCGCAAACCAATCAACCGAACAAAAAACCTAACCCCATGTGGCTCTCAAAAACAAATCAGAGAAGCCCACAAACCCCCCACATTGTCCAAAGAGAGCTGTGCAGTCATCACCAGCTCCAATTATTTGAAACTTACTTACTTACAAAACATGAAACACAGTTTACAGAGGATGCAACAGGAGATACCCCTCACAACCCAAAGACAACCTCCTTGATCTCATTCAAGTCTGTTGTAGAGCCTGGACCACATGAGAGCAGGTCAGTTGGAGGCCCTATTTGCAGTGTAGCAGGGGTTTATAAACAAGCCCCTGATAGTTTGTCTTCAGGTAAGAAAAATGACTGCGATTAAAAAAAAGCATACTGTAAAAATAACAGCGAGTGAATGAAAGCATGGCACCCAGGGAGAGGCACAGTAAGGAAGAATCCAGAAGTTGGCTCAGGTCCAAAGTTAGGAGGGTCAGGTCAAGATGAAGTTTAAAACCTTTCTGGTCTTCGGAGAAACCAGCTTAGAGGACCTTCAAACAGCTTGGCAAGGAGGGAGGAGTTTTTGTTACAGACCACCATTTGAATGGAAAACGGAATTTTCACAGAATTCCACCTGGGTAAAGAGCAGCAAGCTTTGCCTGGCAGCAGGGCCACAGAGCCTGGTTGTTTCTGAAGTTCACCTTGAGTGCAGGATAAAAAGCTTTATGAAGTGTTTATGTTCTACCATCAACCCACTGTACTAATGTACTGTGCACTGCAATTTTCCTGGAATCTGCTGCTGCACAATCTCTGTTGTGTTTTCCCCCATAATACTGTGTCTTTGTGAAAAATAACTTCGCCATCATCGCTGAAGGAAATACCAAAAAGGAACAAATTAATTTTCTCAACAAAGAAAGTCTTTGGCATAACAGAAGCAGATGCTGGTTCTAGGATATTCTGGACACCTGCTCTAGTAGCCACTGGACAAACCTGCTTTCACCAGAGAGAGTAATTTTCCAGTTATAAGCTACCCTGGAAAGTTTTGTTGCATAATCCGCTGAATTTTTTTTTTTTAAGTTTTGATAAATATCAAACAGTTATACTAGTTCTTTTATGCCACCCCAATATGCTATGGGACGAGGCTTTCCAGCTACCAGAAGAAGGCGGAGGTGCTGTGACATGCAGTTTAGAAAAGGAGGTACTTTTGATAGATCTGGGAAATGCTAAACCAAAGTGATTTGAGTTACTTCATTCTGCAGATGGAGGAGGAAGGCAAGCAAACTTACATCATGCTAGTGCTTTTAGTTCAGTTCCAGGGTTTGAATTGCAAAACGAAACTCAGCCAAAATAATACGTTGCTGCCAGAGTTCCACCCAGTACTGTCAATGAGCACAAACTCATTCACCCAACATCCTCGCCCTGCTTTGTTACGAAACAGCCACCCAGGTTCTGGTTAGGATAGTATTAGGGCTTCCCTGCTATAAAGGATGAGCCCTACCTCGGCCCAAAGCTCCCGACATGCAGATCCCCTTCACCTGAGCCTGAATTCTGCAGCTCAGTCCTGCCCAGCTGAAATGCAAGGGAAGCAGCACCACCGCAGAAGGAAATACTGTCATCAGCAGCCCCTACAATCTGCCTGGCTGTTCCTTCCAACTGCACAAGAACTCAGGAAGCACTTCCAGCTGAGTCTGCATGGCATGAGGTGCTCAGACTGTCACCAGAGACTGAGCAAAATTCCTTGGAAAGATGTATAAAGATCTTTTAAGAGCTCTAGATAGGAACAATCTGTGAGTAGGAGCAAGTCTTTAGGACAGAAGTTAAGGGCCGGCAAGAGGTCCTTGTAACAACAAGGTACGTATTAATCCAGTGGAAGCATTTAATCTGCTAAGCATAGAGAGAGAAGAGCAGAGAACACAAGACAAAGTGCTAAATATTTTTTTTCAAATGGCTGAGTAAAGCAAATGCAGAATTTGTGTTCCTTGCAGAAGATTGAAGAACTGTCCTAGTGCCCCTTTCGGCTGCTGAAAATAAGGGCTGTACTGGAGACCAGTAATCCCTCATTTAAAAACAGAATGAAATATCACCTGGTAGGATCACAGTTTACCTGCACTCAGAATCTAGAGCATTTCAAGGTAAACTTCAGTGAGAGGCGTGGCACCTGCTGCTGTTGTCTTCTGACTACAGAACTCTATGGGAGCTGGTCAGGCTCTCTTACACCAAGACAAGCTGGGAGTGATCAGCTGTTCAGCAGCCACCTGAGTAGCACTTTTTTTCCAGCTCCTACTGATCAGTTGACCTCTCTTAACTCCTGTGCATAAAAGAAAGCTCCTCTACCTACAATAGTTGCTGACTGTGGTCCAAGCAATTTTCTGGAATTCAGGACCTGCTAACTGCAACACTATAAGGGAAAAACTTGGGGTTGAGCTATGTTTACTCTAAGGAAAGTCCTAGGAAATGAATGGCAGTTACAGAATGCCGTTGACAAAGCATGCATCCTCACCTACACATAAGCATCTCCAGCCCTTTGTACCCTGTGCTGCCATGTACACTCAGGCAAAATGGAAGCAAAACTTGCATGCTGAGATTTGTGGCATATGTGCCAAACTGGGCTGTGGGACACAAGGATTATACTCAATGATATAGGGAGGATTACTTGTGGCAGGAGAACTCAGGCTTATGTTCCTCTGCAACAAAAGGACAAAGGCACTTGGTAAGTTTAGTTTAGCCCAGAGCCATGCTTACTGATCCAACCAGCACCTCAGTCAATGAAAGGCACTGCTGACCGTGAAGGTAACAGAATACACCCCAATCAGCAGTAAAAGCTTCTGTAAAGGCACCAGCTGTTTACCACTGCTCTTAACCTTTGTGCTGTAGAGCTTAAATTAACCTTAAGGTACTGTCAGGACAAAAAATCAGACAGAAGCTGATTTTTCCAAAATTCTTTCATTTTTCTTTAGAAACAAAATACTCAAATATTAGCATAATCTCTGTGCCAGCACCTGAGTTTACTGCCTCTTCCAATGCTAGTGATTTGCTAAGTTGCTGAGAGTAAAAAAGGAGATAGAGGAGTGTAGTAAAGAAGCGAATTTGTAGAAGCAGAAAAGAAAATTCAAACTCTCTTTCCATCTCAGTATTTTCCTGCAATGCTTTTTCCTGCACTCTAAGTGCTAAAGACAAATGAATGTCAAATCAGGCTACCCACAGCTGATCTTCTGTTCTCCAGGAACAGAACTACAGAGCCAAAAGAAGCAACGTGTCTTCCAGCAGACAAGCCTGGGCATTCACAGAAACTAAGTCCCAGCAGTTCTGTCCAATGTATTTGCTGTGTGCGTCATTAATAAGCAAAAACCAAAACCCAGCCCAAAACACCAGGCTGAGGAGAAATGTGGATTCTAACTTGGCCAGCTGGCTGGAATTATTAAGCAGCTCCATTTGTAACTATGAAAGCTAATGAGAGAGTAATCATATTTCACAGTTCACAGCCGAAAGTCATTTCCTTTAGCAGTTAATGATGGTTTAAATTCCCCCTTCTTTTTGATTTCTCTCTCACAAACTGTGGCTGTCACAGAGTTTTGAAGACTTTATTTTAAATCTGTCTTCAAAGGGCAACACTTCGGTACAGGTGTATTGAGAGGAAAAGTGCTTGAACCTTTCCAAGGGGAAGAAGAGAAAAGCTGACCATCCCTCATCCCTCCGCTCCCAACCACACAAACATTTCATGTCACAGCAAAGCAACAGCAACTGGATGACTAAGTAATGATAATGACTGCTGCTCAGTGCACTGCTGGGCTCTGATTAGATTCTTCTTGGCCTCTAACCAGATTTAAAAAAACAACCCAAAAAACACAGCCCCAAAGAAAACACATTGGCAGTTTAGAAGAGGCAGGACTGATCCTAATAAGATCAGTACAGTGCTCAGTTAAGATGCTCTGGGGTCATTGTCTCTGTCCAGAAAGACCAGAGCCTTCATTTCAGCGACTTGCAGTGAAGTAAACAAAGACATTGCCCATCGGGCCATGACTGCTCCCACGGCCCTTTGCATCAAAAGTTCCATAGCCCAAAAATCACAGCTAAACAGGCCTAGGGGGACACCCACCTCTGGAAGTCTGGGGGTGTTGAAATTTTCACGTCATGAACTAGCTGCCCTGTGCCAAACAGGCAGGAACTATGAATGTATGAGCAGATTGGGAAGACATTAAGGAAAACGTTTGAAACACACTGTCCCTTCCAGAATCTCTGCCTCATCAACACTCCATCTGTTCCCAAAAATTCAATGGAAAAAATGAAAACTCCATTTTCCTGATTTCTTTAAACTCACTCTCACTGTTACTGCTCTGGTTTCTGGCACAGTGCTGCATCATTTAAACCTCTATCACAGTCTCTGATGGGTAGAGCCAGTGTGGAGGTGGTGTGACCAACTGGCTGGAATTAAAACTACATTCTGGGCAACACCTTCCTCTAGAAGACATCCTGCTCTGACCCAAGGGAAAGTTGTGAAAGAAGACTTGTTACACCTTACAGCAGCTAATCTGAATAACCTTCAGCATTCTCCCGAAGCAACAAATTCTAGAACTGAATCAGGCAGCAGCTCTGGGAAATCTGGCCATCAGTAAGAACATCTTTAACTCTTTAGAAACTCTCCAACACTTTTGTGTGTACACTAAGAGTACTTTTTCTCAGTTATTGAGCCTTGTAGCATTTTCCACGCTTTGACACCCTCCCTCACCTCACAAAAAAAGATTCAGTCAATATATACCCACTGTGCTTTCACAGATTAACTTTGTTTCCTGGTGTACTGGCTAGATATTTTCCTTCCCCTTCTGTGCCTTTGGTCCATCTTGAACGGCCTGGAACTGTTTAGCATTGGAGACCAATGCATACTGCATTGATGTAGTATGAATTTTTCTCTCACATAAAAAAAGGTATTGTAAAAAGGGTCATTTAGGGCTTCACCTAAGCTGGAATAGGGGCTAAAGAGTAAGTAATTCGCCTTCAAACTCCCACTTAGGCTATTCAGGCCCTGGTACTCAACGCTATGGACTCCCCGAAGAACAGATGTGCGATGTCTTGATGTCACACGACAGCCAGTAGGACTGAGCAGGCATCACAAATAAGGGAAGAAAGAAATGCAGATGTCATCACTTGGCTGATGACACAGGTCAGCCATAGCACATGCATGAGTCACAGTGACTCCCAGGCACGTCTCTGAGAACCAAGGCTTCTTGGAGATGCTCTTTTCCCAGATCAATGCCTGACTGTGTATTTCTGCTTGGAAAAGAACCAAGTATCACAATCTCTTCCCTCTAAAGCAGTCAAACCGAGGGAGAGAGCTTCCATCCCTTTTGCAGCCAGAGCACAGGCTCATATTCAGGCCAGGTGTAAAACGGCCCGTTGTGCCAGTTCAGCAGTGGGGTCAATGTGATTTTCCTCATCAGGCAGTAGTAGGAGAATGACATAAAATTTGGCTTGACAGATCCCAAAAGTTTTTCCAGCTTCCTCTCAAACAGCTTGAACTTTAATTCCTTAGAGAGAAGTAATTTATAAAAGACAGCACCATCAGCTAACAATAGCCTCTGCATGTTCAGCATGCAAGAGGCTGATGCAGCCTCACTGGAACGGTTGTGTATCCCCAAAGGAGATAAGAAACCCTTGAGAATTATATGTCAGCCTAGATGTGACTCTGGCATAGAGAAAACACCAGGTAAAGAAAGAAGTAGTCAAAAAGAATTGTATGTGCCATTTCTGTAAAGTCAGAAATTCAGTCTTTGGTAACTGCTGTTTTGACCTTTGCCTTCCTGATCACAAACAGGCTCCCTAGAACAGACATCCTCAGGGGAAATTCCAAAACTTCACTACTTCCATCTGTTTCTGACCCGGAACAAGGCACAGAATATTTACTACAGCTAGCATCAAAATAAACAGAAAAAGAAGGCACAAATGCAGATAATATACAAGGAGGATGTAACAAATGCACATAGTAAACATTATGTCACAAACACAGATAGGAACACATCTGAGGGTGGCAAAGGTGAACTTAGTTCTTTCTGGGACCATTGTATTTTATCTAATGCATCCATGAATCACCACAAAAGTAGCATTTGGAGATTGTCTTTCAAGAACTGGAGCTTTTGACTGGCTCACATAGCAAAAAAAGCCTCTGTAATACAGTGGTACTCTCACTATCATATAGCTTGCTGCTGCTAGGATGAAAACTCCTTCATTACAAGTGATAGAGACAGCTGTGATTTTAGTGCCTCAAGTTAGGATAAGATCTCCCAGTAATGCACTCCCTCCCCTCACTTTCAGGCTACTCACACGAGTCAGCTGGACCAACTTTCAGGCCCTGCTTAGGACAGGATCTTCTGACAACAACTTGTATTCTGTCTTCTCTTCACATGCAACTGCTACATAACAGCTCATACCTACAAAAGTCAAAGAGAAAGAAAATGCTTATTAGTGCCATTAGCCCTGCTGTCCAACACATCTACAGAGAGGACTGTACCAAAGCAATAAGTCATTCATAGAAATAATGCTACTTTTAGATGAAACAATTACCTCTGCTTACCATGCAGGAAGCATAGCATAAACATCACTCTGCCCAGATCTGCATTCTAGCATCCTCTGTGTGAGAACCAATATTTATGGTTGTCTCCAGGGAAGGCTGAAACCACATCTGTTTTCCTGCCTTTCTGTTAGAGATCCCCTCTCAAGCAGCAAGGAAAGCTGAATAGCACAAATATTCACGCCTCCTTACAACCTACAGTCTGTTTACCAATGTAAATTTCTGTTGATTTCAGCTTCATTTAGTATACTAGTTGGCAAAATGCAAACAGAAGAAGTAAACACACATCTTTGCTGCTGTCCCTGATGAGTGAATAGGCTTGTCTGATACAAAGCCTGGGCTGGGAACTAGGGGTAACAACAACCATGAAAGGTAACTCCCCACTGCCAGGCATAAAGAAGGAAGGGTAGGTAGTAAATGTGTATTAAGAAACATATACATTAGATTGCCTTCAGACGAATTCCTTAGTTGGGATACACAGCTAGACAGACACAGAGGCAGAATTCACACAAATAAATGTAATGGCTTTTTGCACGCATTGATGGTTACTAAATGAAATTATTTAACTCCAGTCCAATGTTAAGTCTAAGTGATAATACCTGACATAGATTTGATGGATGGCCGTGCACCTTTATTGTTTCACTCAATGATATTAACAGCAGTCTGCTGTAGCAAGATGCCTTTGCAGTTTGACTTACAAGGTAAGTATTGACACACCTCGTCTTTAATCATGGTATTTATCGGGCTGAACTAGTCAGCCACTCACCCTGAGCTCCTGCTGTACCGAGTGGAGAGAGGGGCTCTTCCAGAGGGCAATGCAACTTTTCTCTACACGACCCGAGGAGGCCCAGGGGCCTGCCACCAAGGTTGCTGCGTCTCAGCCCTGGAGGGGCCAAGGCAGGCAGGGAGAAAAACCCTTTGGGTAAGGGTGAGAAGTGCTCTCTCCCATGGACCTTTGCAGTCATATGTTAATGTGTTGTAAGTTCCGTTCATTCATTGGTTCACTAAGTTGATGTCACCCCAGTTCAGTCCCTGCTGACCATATATGTACCCTTTCCAGAATGTTCTTCCCTCCCTCAATCCCCATTGGCACTGTCTTACCGCAGTGCTTTGCTCCTGTTGCCCTATTGGTTCTCCCAACCCTCAGCCACTCCCCTGAACCACTTTCCTCTGCCCCTATTGGCCCTTGACCCTTGGATCTGCCCCTTTACCCCCCTATTTAACCTTGTGCCCTCAGACCATCCCCAGTTCTCATCCCTGGCCTACATTTGAGGCCGTCCTCTATGCATGCGCCGTAATAAACAGCACTCAGATTTCCAAATGGAGCCCGTCCCTTCCCCTCAATCATTGGCTTTTCTTAGCAGCGTGCTCTGGGCCCCGAAGGTGCAGGTCGCTCTCAAGGCCTCATCGCAGCTCGCGACACAACAACTACCCTCTTCATACTTCCCTGTATTCATGAACTTTAAGAAGAGGTTGAGGAGACCAACTAGCTGAGTTTGATGCCTGTGCTGGATGACTGAACGAATCCTCATGTGTGTTTTATTCAAGCTCTGAGGGAAGCGAAGTCACATTTCTTTCAACAAGCAATGCAGGACCAGGACCTCCAAGGGCCTTGTACAACCAGCCTGTCAGCCTCACCAGTTACATATTCTCATGGCAGTGCACACGGGGCAAAAACGCAACATAGAGAAAGCAGAAGGTGCTGCTCAGAGATAAAAGCACTCATAAGAGTACCAAGGATCTTGCATAGGAGCCATCTCAGACCATGCTCACAGAGCTCCAATAATGTTTTTACAAGCCTCAAGACTTCTTTCAAGGTCCAAGCAATGATCCTAGAAAAACTAGGATAGTTTTTCAAAAAAACTTGAATAGTCCTAGGAAAACACAAGCTGAAAAAAAATTAGAGTTTTCTGTTGAGGATGGTTTAACAGCTTCTCCATCCTCAGCAAGTAGAAAGGGATCAGTGAAGAACACACATTTGAAAGGCTTATTGCCAGTACTGGAAAGAAAATTTCCTACAAAGATGTCCAGAATATACACCAAGAGAGTTCATATTCCAGTGGCAAGGTCAAGTCCTGCTTTTCCTGCAACACAAGAAGCTGCCCTGCTGGCATTAACTGCAGTTTGTTTGCTTTCCCAACCTGCCTTGTCCTTGTGAGTTGGCAAAAGGCTGAAGCTGGCCAGAGTCCCAACTACCAAAAGCTGCCCAAAGAAGAGAACTGTTATCACGAGGACTAAGAGCAAGACTGAGAGGGGGGTGAGAGAGTAAATGGCACAAAACCCAACAGATAGAAACTTCTCTGGTGCTGAGAATTGTTACAAGTAAGGCTCTAACCTGGCACAGAGCCAGGGAGCTCAGCACCACAAGAGAATACAGAGGAAGGTTGTGACTGGTCCTTGCCCCAGTCTAAAAGTAACACTGAAACTTTCAAACTTTCCCCTTGGAAATATGCCACACTTTAGCTCCTGGAGGACCATAAGAAGCTATTTTTGGTGAAAAATCTATGCAGGACTCACAGAAAGATTCAGTTTAGACAAACTTTATACACACTGCTGTTGGAGTACTTCACTTTCTGTCATTCGCAGCAAAATTAGGGAGCTGAAAGTGTCAAGAGAGAAAGAACACCATACCAAGAAGTTTTCAACATGTTTTAATTTTAATTCTGTTAGTAGTCACAGATAAAGCTGTGTGCCGGCTTCATCTGTTTTTAAGAGTTTGATTTCCACCATAAAAGAAAAGTCTGATGAAAGAGTTTCTAATAATACAAAAGGTACTTGGATACTGCCTGCACAAGAAGCCATCAACCAGCACCAGTGGTAACTGAGCTGCTCAGGGAGCGACAAAAAGCAACTTCCACACAGAAACTTTGAATGAATGCAGCAGGTGAGCAAATCAAGCAAATGGAGAGAAAACAAAACAAAACAAAAAATGACAAAATCAACCCAAAATCTCACCACACTGCTGACAAAGGTTTCCCCGCAGAGTTTAGAGTTTTCTTCCTTCCTTTCCCCCCCACTCCCCTAAAGTTTTATAACTAAGGGTTTCCTTAACTCTAGACACATCTTGAGTTTAAAGACAAATAAATCACTGTGGCTAAGAGCAAACTGCAGATTGTGTAGTTCTGATGGACTGAGTGACAGCCTCAGTCTGTCCTGGTACCCAAGCCTGGTATAAGAGGCTTTTCAGAACAACACAGGAAGGGAATAGCAGGAACACTGTGAGGATGAGACTAAAGTACAAAAGTAACAAGGTCTACAGTTTTACAGATGTTCCTGGAGGCTGTTTTATTCCATGCTAAGGACTGATACACTGGCTGACAATACCATGGTAGTGTAGATTCAAGCTCTCTTGCTTCTTCTTCCTTTTTCAGATCAACAGCCAGGCACATCTTAAAAGAATTGGACTCAGGCCACACTCAAACCACATCCCTATGGGGGAAGGAATGCTGCCAAAAGCAAAAAGGAGAGGCGAGAAACAGGAGAAAATTTCTAGTTGCAGACAGTGGCCAGGCATGATCCAGCAGGACAAGTCTATGAATACCCTTACGAGCCCTGATAAGGACACGTAGTCCCAACTAACCCACTGTAGACACGAACATCAGCTCAGCATGCTGCTATTCTCGCAGTTATTTTCCACACTTCACAGCCTGAGCTCACCAAGCAGACAGGGCAGCTTCCAGTACCCCCATTAGGCAGCAATGGAAAATACTCCCCAAGTGATCTCACACCTGAACACAACAGGAGGGCAGCGCGCACACACACAGCCTCCAGCTCAAGAATTGAAGGTGCCAAGCAAAAGAAACAGGAGTCTCACATTGTTTTTAAGGTAAAAAGAGAAAGGGCCTGACCCTGTTTGACTTCATCATGTTGTTTGTACAGCGCCCTGTGCTTTGGGCGCTGAGCTGCAAAATCAAAGCAAGTACAATAGCAATGAAAATATAACCAAACACATCAGTGTGGGACCAGCTTTGCAATGGAAAAGCAAGGAGCTGGAAACTAAGATCAACAAACAATACTCAGATCTAAAGGCCATTTAGAAAACAACAAATTCAAGCAGCTCGGTAAGATTAGTAGGATAAAAATACTATATTTTGCCATTGTCCACATAAGAACAGGCAGCCCCTTTTCAAGGAATTAAAACGGACAAGACACACGAAGGGGAAAAAGATGCATGGATGAGGAGTGATTTGACCTGATCGCACCAGAATCAGCGCCAGGAACAAACTGTGACTCCAGCTTTTCCAGCACAGTGCTCTTCTCACGGTCTGTACTGCCTCCAAGGCTGAAAACTGACACCCACCTTTTGAAGGCGTTTTCACTGAAAACTGCTCGTCACCATCCCACCTGCTGGAACTTACAACTCCCTGCAGCGCTCGTAGCAGAGGTGTCCAAGTGAGCACTTGATGATCCACAGAAGGCTGAATCCACCGAGTTAAACTGAACAACCAGTGACAATAAATAAAGCTTAACTATTTTCTTGATGCTGATCACACAGTGCTCACGTGCACCCTTCAGCTGGCAAAGCTGCAAGTGAGGCCAACCATCAGTATCGGTAAAGAAACAAGAAGCAGTGTGGAAGGGAAGGCAAGGGTCCCTGTCTCCAACCCGAGCAACTGTTTGCTAAGTTGATGCTTGTCCTTGGTCTCAGATATAGTTATGCTCTTCCACTCTGGAGGTCCTAAGACTTGTCACTCAGCTCAGAAGAGATACCAACAGATCTTCTGAAAATTTCTTACTTGAGCTACTCCATCACAAAGAATTCTAGCTTAATAAGTATCAAATACAATAAAAATGCCATCCTCAGCTAGTGCAGCAAAGGTCAAATTCTGATAATATTTTTGCTAACTAAAATTAACAATAATAGTAGTAGTAATAATCATCCTCATCATCATCAAACTTACTGATAAACCATCTCTAATATCCTTGGGTTTTGGATAGTTTATTAGATTTTACAAAACAAACTGCCTATATGCTATGAATATGGACTGCTTAGGGACAGATGGCCAGAGCTCAGCCTGTCCCTGTGGACTAGAATGACTCAAAGAATATTGCTTTGGGCTAACAGAAATATCAAAGACAACAGTGATGCTGTTACTATTCTACATGCAAGGCCAAATCCTACTAAGGCATGTAATTTTCAGTGAAGTCAACAGAAGAGGCCCAAGTACATTTCAGGGTAGATCCTGATTTCTCAAGATTGGCTTAGATTTTCTCCAATATAAAAACGAACTCTTCTGCCTGGTAAACCTTTCATTCTAGTGAGTTTATGTAAACCAGTGGCTTTCTTCACCCACTGCTCAACAAACACGACCTATATAATATGTGACCTTCAAATGCAAGTTCCTTACATGGACTACTTGGGTTCAACTCCCTTGAGGAAAAACTGCCAGCACATACCAGATTAGCTTGAGCTGCCTCCTCAGAAGAGGCTGCTGCCAAAATTCCTCTTTCAGGTTTGTTCAGTCCATGCCCAAAAGACTGCTTTTACCTGTCCAAATATTTCAGCAAAATCCATTTCACCTCTTCTGCAACACAGTGCAGGCAACATACACCTCCATGGCACAGGCAGCAGAGCCAGCCTGGTGCAGAGCACCTGTTTGCTCAGGTGTGGCTCCTTCTGCTTGGACATACCAGCAGGCAGCATTCCACCAGCACTTTGCAGAAGAAAAACTGACCAGAAGCAGCTAATACATACAAACCATTAATAAAGGCTTCCCCCGACAAAATAGCCATTAAGGCATGCAGGAAGCTGGAGAAAATGGTAAAGTGGCAGCTCTCAGTCTAAGAGAATTTAAGAGCACATCTGCACACAAAGGGAGAAGTGGATATTTTCAGAGCAGGCATCCCTGTTTCTTCTACATCCCCATCTCAAAACTGAGGTCAGGAATAAACAGAAAACAAACATACGAAGGAACAAGGTCACGCTACATCTCAACAGTCACAGAGGACCAAGCTCGTAGATCAACGCTGATCTGCTCTCAGATCCTTAAGACGTAATTTCAGCAACACACATTTGATTACCCCTACAATTCACTTGATACCTCTTGAAAGGGAAAAAAAAAGGTGTCACCAACATATAGATGGTGATCAGAAAGAACAACACTGCAGTGATGCCAGAGCTCTGGGCACATTCTCACTTTGCTGCCGTTTTCCATTAGCTAATACTGTCAGCTCCAGAGAGGTGAGATATGACTTCGCCCAGAGTAATACCATCCAGATACAGAGGTTACTCTCAACTGACCCCAACCTAAGTGAGATTAGAGTCAACCCCTCCTCTTCCCACTTCTTTCACCACCTCTATATTTAACTGCAGATTAACTCATTTCCTCTATCCCCATGTAAGATTAAAGTGCACCAAGTGCTGTCAGCTCAAGCAGAGCCTCAATGCATCCTCATGTAAATCACCACTCGGTGCATGTTTTAAAGTATGTCAAGGCGGAGAATGAGTCACACCTTCATACTCACAAAACCACACACTTGCTTCTCAAGAAGTAAAACTGGCTGGCAGCCCAGGTCCCCAGAATAGTAAGATATCTCCAATTCTAATCTTTCCCTGTCTGTTACATAAATCTCAGAGACATAAGAAGTGCCACTATTTACCAACGTGTTTGAATGAAATGTGGGTCAGTGACTAAAGCAAAGGGTCAAACACAGTGACCTGGCCTTCAGGCACTGCATTGATTACACTTTTCTGGGAGGAAACAATAGCCCCTCATTCCAGGGAGAGGGAAAAATAATGCAACAAAATCTCACTGAGATCTCATGCTCGCTAGGTTTGGTTCAAAGAGGCTGAGAACTACAAAACTGACTAGAAAAATGAAACACCAGCAGGGAAGGGAGAGAGAAATAGAAAGCAGTGAAAGACTTCACAGCCTGCACTGCCACTCACGAAGGGCTTTGTACAAGGATGAAAATGCTTCCCTCAGACTGTAGCTCTCCACCCACTGTGAGGCAGTCTCACAGGAAGGAGAGAGGTGCTCTACACTGTGAGAGGGCCAGCAGCCACAGCTCCCGGGCTGCAGGGATCCCACCCTTGTCTGGTCACAGCACGGCTGTGCTCCGACCCTCCAGGGCTCCAGCCAGCACCTGACATTCCCATGGAATGCAAGCGCCTTTGGAATTTGTATCTTCCCTCTGTAACTCAAGACACTACACCAGAAGACAGCATTTTATTTCTATCTGACCTCTCTGCAAATCACTTGGAGCCCTGCATTATAAGATCTTTATCACGGCTACCAGCAAACATTAGGAAGTTGTAAATAAAGCTGGGACTTTAAATCCAGCCACACAAGTTAACTCCATAGTGAATATAATTTTTCACAGCTAACAACTATGGTAATGAATTTTACCTCAATGAACACAGAAAGGGTGAAGCATGCAAAATTGAGAACAGGAGTAAGTTTCTTGCCTTAGATTTTACATCAGTAATCCTTTCAAGTGAAAGCACTTGTTATCCTCATCTCCCTAGTCTCTCTTGGTCTAACATTTCAAGCAATGAGGTTCCCCTTAAATTCCAGTGGCTAAAAAAGAGGCCTCCCTATTTTTGCCAAGAATAATAGAAAGTCAGTGTGGACAGCAAGCAGGGAAACATGCAGAAGAACCACTGGCATTTGCTTCAGCTGAGCAGCTGGAATAAGTTGTCAATTCCCCTTAGTGTATCCTCCAATTGCACAGTCTGGCAAAGGGGGCTACTAGAAAAGAAAAAAGGAAAAAAATGCTTACGACAAGCTTATGAGACATCTCAAAAGCAATCACTGCATCTCCATTATTCAAGAAACTCTGGAACGATGAACAGATGGAAATGAGAAAAGAAACAGTGGAATGACAAAGAGGATTCAGCCATATATTGCAGGAGCAATGGGGCATGCCAGGCAGATGTACCATTGCCAGAGCAGAAGCTGTCTGATCTAACACAGGGAATGCATTGCCTGTGAATGAAATCAAAAACATGCTGGGCAAAGACAGACGCAACTGTTAGTATTTGGTGCTGCCATGCACATACCAAAACAGAGATGAATATATACCAAAATATAGAGAACAAAGAGTAAAGTGGCTTGAAACCTCCCATGAAAAGAAACACCTACCTTGCAGGGATCAAAAACTACCAAGGTGGTGGTGAGTCTCTTTCAGCTCAGGCATTCCCAGAGGGCAATAAAAAGACTGTCATGATTTTCGATTTATTTAAGAGTGTGTTTTGGGGTGAACGTGTGTCAGTTTTGTTTTCTGGCAGTATGAGGTCACTATGTAAAATTTATAGCAAACTTAGGACACATCTAAAAATCAATAGCAAGCTTCTAGTGAGCTGAGAAGCTGAAACACTGAACAGATGGAAAGGAGAAAAGGAACAATGCACTGCATGGGGTCACTATCAGTTCACAGAAAAGCTACAAGATACACAGTCCACGAGCTGCGTGAAAGATGTGAAAGGCCTCTTTGCTTTCTCTATACATTGGCTCCATGTTGCAATGAAACTGCAAGCGTGTCTCATGGAAGCAAGTCACCTCTCTTGCTTCTGTCCCCGTCTGCCAATGTCCTTACACACCACTGTCCCCTGTGTTTGCACACATGCTTGTTTTGTTTTTCTGCCGAGACTTTAAAAATGGAGTTCTTTTTGTTGCTCTTGTAATTCAGAAATTAGACTCAGACCCTGAAAACATGGTCTATTCTCGGCAAAACAAAGGGCAAAAAGACTCTTCATCAGGTCTACAGGAAAAGAAGAATGCTTCCTGTTCTAAAGAACAAATTAATGTTTCATATTTCTTTAAGCCTCATACTGTTTTGATGTCTTTATACATAACAGAAGAAATGAAAATTGCCTGTAACCACTATGAAACAAATTCTGATCAGATTCCCTTCCAAATCTGTATTTTGTGCCTGAAAGTGCAAGTGACCAAGTAGCTGCCCAAGTTCCATCAGGTATGATTGTGGCAACGCTAATAATCAGGCATCCTTAAAATGGGTGAAAACAACTAACAAAGGAACATCTTCTGCTCAGCCAGCCTTTCTGAAAGTCTGACCCTCAATCAACCATCAGCTCTCAGAGGGTCAGTGTTTGGGCCAGAGCATGGCAAGACACAGCTACTTCACACTGCAGGGTACTGCTACAGGATGCTGAAGGTAGAACATAGGAGACAACCTCAAAGCTGCTATTTCTGCTGGATAATGCACCACCCTGCCTAGGGTGGCAGGATATTACAAACATGATTTAAGACCATTCCTCTGTGTCTTAAGCACAGGAAGGGAATAATGGAAGGAGCAGCCTGAACCAGGTATGTGGAAGCTGTGGAAGTCCAGAGACTGCACCATTACCTGGGCTGGCATTCATAATGAACCAGGCAAAAGCCACTACAAAATGACTAGAAGTAAGAATCAGGCAGACTCTTGAAGCAGCAGCCCAGAAAACCTGACTTGTTAACCGATGTATAATTAAATAATACCAAGGAGCCTTGAAAGATTAGACAACTGAATCAAATCAATGCTTAAGACAAAAGATGACAAATGTACACTGAGGTTACAAAGAAGGATTAAAGGACTATTTAGCTGAAAAAGATGGAAGCATAGAAGAAAAGCTGATTAATTTCAGGCTGCAAGTCCAGTAATAAATGAATAATTGTGAAGCAAAACTGGGACGCACTGATTTATCTTGCTCCATGCTAGAAGGCAGCACTAGGTGTAATAGATATTATTTTATTTAAAAAAATTTAAAAGGTGGCATGAAAATCAGCCTGAAGAATTTATTACCACAGGGCAAGAAGAGAACACTGTAGGGAAATATTTTTACTGGCTTTCAAAAATGATTAGACAATTATATTAACATAAATAATAGCTACAACTGGAAGAGCTACATGAAGAGTTACAAGAATAATCAGCCCAATGGCACCTCTCTCTTCCATTTGCAGCCCTATAGTTGTGCTCTGAGTCATTGCTAGAATTAAGCAGGTTGTAAAATTCCTATTTGGCCCTTACACGGTTTTGTGTGTTTTGGATGTTCAAACCATGGGTTCGGATTCTCAATAGTTTTGGGATGTGCCAATGCCAGTGAGCCAGGCTGAAGCTATGTCTGGTAAAAGGACTGGTAACTCCACTCCTTTAGTGAGCTGGAAAGCTAATGAATACAGCAGCAAGTTGCTTACTTTAGCTCAAGCATCCTCCCACTAAAGTCTGCCCTAGCTGTGACTCAGTCTGCTCCTGTGAATGAAGATAAGCACCAAAAAACCCCATCTTTGGTCTTCATACTCAAACCTTCCTGAAGTCCACAAGATTTGACAGATTCATTTCTCAAATAATGGCCTTAAAAGCCATCTGTCTTCCACAAAGCTCCCATGCTAAAAAACAGCCCAGATTTTAAAATTTCACTCTTCCAATAACTGAAATAATTCCATAATGTCACTGCAAAAACACTGAATTTTTCACACATAGCTCTACCTGAATAACAACATTCAGTCTTTAACCAAAAATCACCTGGGGATTCTTGAAGCTTGAACTCATTCAGAATTACCCTAAACAGAGTCGCCCTAAACCATACACAATCTCCCAGTTAGTTAAGGAGGGACACAGCACAAAGTGCCGTCTCCCAGTCTCCAGTCTGATAACACTGTTGGGCACTGCACATCTAGTATGGTGTTGTCAGCTCCTACAATGTGCGATGTTTTCATACAGCCACACCTGATGGAAACGAGAGATTGCATGAGACTGTCACCTCACATGTAAGATAAATAAAAAAACTCAGAGTGAAGAAAAAAAAAACCAGCTGGGAGAACCAGGAAAGATCAGAACAAGAAGGTAAAGGAAAGTAATTCTAATGTACATTCTTACATAACAAACAGAGATAGCTTAATTTGGGATGGGGGGAACCCACATTCTGATTCAAGAACATCTGAAGTGGGAATACCATGAAGACAGAACACAGGACTTCACAAGGTTCTCCAGGCATTCACTCTTGGGAAATACAGATCCTACTTTAGACACAGGCCTTCAATACAAAGGACAAAGGAAAGGAAAGTCAAAAAGAAGCTGAAATGCCAAAAAGCTAAATACTTGTGACATTTCTCAGAAGTCCGCTGCCTTCCTTTGACCGTCACGTGAGTGCTCTGGGTGCTGGGACAAGGCAATGTACTCAGTTGAGGATCCCTCAGCAGAGCTCAGTAATTTCTGCCTGGGCACACTGAGAGCCAAAGCAGTGAACATATCAGACTGCTGCTACATCCTGCCAGGTGTTTGGCATAGCTGGAAAAAGCCCAGCCTGAAGAAAATCAGAGGTTTTCTTCAGCCTCTTAGCACTGAGCCTGTGATGTTCAGTGTAATTTCAATAGCTCAAGAGGAGGAAGAGTTGAATCCTCACAGGGGACACTTGCTTTCTCCCATCCGTCTTTCATGAACATACTTGATCAGAAATACTGTCCTTCCCTGATGCAGGAGGACGTGCCTTGGTCAGCCAGAGAAACATGAGAATGGGATGTTGAGCTCGGCAAAAAGAGGCGTAAGTGTCAAAGCAGTAGTCCTCCTTGGTCCAGCTCTTTTCACAGTTTACTCTGAGGCAGGCATGAAACGGAATTCGATCCTGCCTCACAGGAGGGTTTCCTTCCCTGTGAACTCAGGGGATACTAACCCACAGCAGGTCAAATGTGGACTGATTGCAGAAGGTGCAGCTATGCCAGCTCTTGTGCCTGGACTGTGATTCCCACGATAGCTGGGTTTTTCTGCAAAACCCGCAGAAAACATTCATACAGCCTGACTTCCCCTTCAAGACCCTTTTGATTGCCTCTGAAGGCCTAGGCTGGGCATCTTCCATCAGAGCCAATAACCACCTCCATTTTCTGCAAAAGTGAGCACCGTGCTTCCACTGCAGAAGAGCTGCAATGGCTCTATCCACTTGCAGAGTAAACATAACCCAAGGGCTAATAATTTATTTTTCCTTTTAATTAGCGGACCATATAAATATTTAAGAACCTCAGGCTTCTTTGTGACTACAGACAATAAGTTTGAAAAACATTATCAGAAACTCAGAAGAAATAAAAAAAAATCCAAAATGGCACAGAAAGATCCCAGTACTATTTAAAAATCCACATACCTAGTAACAGATTATATACAACAAATTTGCTATTGCATTGAAAGTCCTTCCATTCATTTGGATTCTATCAAAATGCAGAGAAAGATACACTTCACAGCTAAATATCCCCCAAAATGTGAGATATAAAGGTTATATATCAGTTTACAGTTAAGAATGGAGCACATCTGCTCAGGTTGTACCAAACATCCCTTAGAATTTCTCTGTCCACACGAACATCAACGCTTCCTTTCCCTGCACTGGCATGTTGGCCGCTTTATATTTTAGATGGTCAAAAGGTACAACAACAGCATGACCTACTTTCTAAGTATCTTTGTACCTACTCCAAGAGTTACTTGCCAAAAGAGATGCTATCCTTGAATCTGAATAAGTGGCCTTTTCTTGTCTTTCCCATGAGATAAGGTTAAAGTTCATGTCTGTGAACAAGCCAAGCTTTGATTACTCTCCTCCTGTTTACAGCTTTGCATAAAATGCAAAGCCATCAAGTCAAGTTGTTTTTCAAATTCTGTAATCATACTAAACTTCCAGAGTTAATCCTATAAACTAGATTCTCCGGGCTTTCAGAGGTTCCCTAATATGGTCTTTAAATATCTAAGAGATGAGGACACCTCACAAAAACCCAAATGAACTATGAACTCCTTAGACTTCTCATTAAAAAAAAAAAAAATAAAGTTAGCAACAAAAGATATGGCAGATTACAAACTGGCGCCAATACACAACTAAGGCACATGCCTGATGACAGCAGCAAAGATGTCCAGGATAGCACAGACTGAGCTGTCAAATACGGTTGCAGAATTTTGAAATGGAAAAGGGATACTATTTGAAAGACTAAGACAAGATTATCCAATACTCTGGCCATTTTTAATATGGTCCTGAGGTCACATTACTCCATTTTTTCTCATTTGAAAATCAGAAAAGTATTAAAACCTGAGAGAAGTACATGAGCAACTCTTTTTGCATTAGACATCTAGATCAAACTCAGCTTGTTTCTTATTTAGTGCTGTGTAAGATTCTAGCTACTCTTACTGATGTCTCTGCAAATATTTATACATTTAATACAAGTCAAAACTTCAGCCTCAGGTAGTGTTGCCATTTATAAGACCAGATCTTGGTTAGATGAATTTTCTATTAACCCTGGGATGGATTTTACACAGCGCCTCTTCTCCTTCAGATCCAGGAACTGAAATTTAGCCTGGACTTCATGGAACTTCACTGGATAGACCAAATCAGTGCTGTGGAGAATCAAGTGTCCCTTCACCCATCTGTCATCTATCACACCTGCTCTTCTTTAACACTGGCTGAGAATCTAGCAGACACTGTCCATGCAAGCAGCTCACCTGCCCTAGCAAAGGGGCTGCTTAGCAGAATTTGGTTGTGCATTCAGAAGCAGAGAATGCTTTGGCTGAAGCAGACAATTTCCTTTGGATGGTAAGGGCTGAAAAGACCTTTGGAACCTGACTTCATAGTAAAAGTGATCCATGTTTCAGAAGACCAGTAACTCATCTGCTTTGTATTTGGTTATAATACAAGAAATATTTTTTTCTATCCACCCATTCAGATAACACAGGGCTTGGCTTTATTAGAGCACAGCTCAGCTAGCTATAATGATGCCGGGCCAAAACATTTTCAACAAGTTGTTCAAACATTATTAGTTTTGTCCTGAAAAGAGCAAGATACTCACTTGTCTTGAACAAGTCACTGAACAGATGTTCAAACACTAACAAAGACATATAGCATCCAATTGCTAAACTAGAATCTTGGGAACTTCCACTGCACTGTACTCAGCAAGCACAAGCCAGCACTTTCATCACATTTCCCTGTAATTAGAGTAAACAGAACTGCTCCCATCATGACAGGAGTGGAATGAATTAGGAAGATATCCCAATTCCAAAGATCAGTATCAAGAGGCACAAAGTATTGCAGGCTCAGTTGTTTGTTTCTTGAGAGGTAAAATCTGTGAGGCCTGCACGCAGTGAAGGTGACTAGGATGAACTGTTAAGCGTTCATTTGTAATGTGTGCTCATGGCAAGATACTTTTGAAACAAGTTCAAACTTTACAAAAAAACTATTTCATTCTAAATTTCCCATAGCTCACGTTATAGAGTTCCAGCTGTACTACATTCCAAAAGAAGCTGAATAAATTTTCACTATAATTATAAATTTTATCTTAATTGTCCACCTTTTATTGAACCAGACACTTCTTGTGTTTTTTGAAGTGGGGGTCAAACAGATAGTCCTAGGAGGCTCTGTAACAGTTAGAAGTTGCTTAGACCATCCCTGTACATGCATGTCATGGAGGTAACTGCATGAACCGTCTCTGTCTGTTAAGCCTTAGCTTCACCACAAAGTCACCTCCACACTGGACAAATTTCTTAACCAGGCCCACAGATTTCCACAGCCCCACGAGCCAGCAATCACCACACCTCTTTGTCTTGTTGATGATGTAGTGACAACAAACCTTTTGTGCGCAGGAGATGAACACTGCCATGCTCTATGGCAAAGCATCCATTGATTTCAAGGCATTTTTATGTAAGCGAATTCTTGAGCCCCATTTCAAAAGCAATAAAGTAGCAGCTCTTTCTTTAACAGAGATAAGATCAAGGCCCTTGAAAAAGGAAGGAGCTGATGAAATGCAAGTTGATCTGCTGAGGAACTGGTAGGAAATATGATCCAATACTAACTTTACCAGGGTTGCATCAGTGCAGTTATAGCCATGCTCTGGGGTCCTGCTGTTTCTTTTTAGAGATTGAGGAAGGTGGAGTGATCTGTGTCCAGAAGGTGTCGTTTTTCCATAACTTACATTCACAGTATGCACACATTTCTGTCACAGCGTATCAATTAAATGTTCTTCTCATGGACCTGACACTGTACAAATTAATCCTCTCTTGCTTCGCTATCAGGAAACCATCACGCAGCGAGAAGAAAAGAGGAATGCTGCATGTACTTTGTGAAGAGGAGGGTGACTTAACATATTTTAATGCAGTTGAGATTACGTATCTCAAAGTGAGTTATCTCAGTTGTACAGAATGAGATCTTCCATAGAAGACTGACTGATTCACTGAGGTCTCCAGTACATGAATTTCCTGGAAGGAGACGAAATTCTACAATGCAAACAATTTCTGCTCTAGTAACTTCTGTGAACCAAATTTGGATGTATTCTGGCCTGTTTTATCCTCCTCATCATTGGCATAATTCACGGGAAAGCATTCAGGAAGCCTAACCCCAGACAAGCAAAGGACAATTTCTAATTTAGAGCTTTCACAAGTCAAAAGTCCATACACAGATGATTCAACAGATTTGATACTGGTAACTAAAATAATATCTGCAGTTAATTAGAAGTTGGAAGTTACAACAGCACTTCCTGTTCCACAAAACACTGCAGGAGCTCTTCTGAAACAGAAGCCTGAGCTCACTTTCATCTTCTACCAAATCTTATCATCCCACAGTGTCACACAGAGAACTGTCCTAGGGGTTCGATGCAGAGTAGGTCCGTCACCGCCATAGGCTGGCAATAGGCACCTCCGTGGGAGTTCACAGCTTTTCCACTCTCCATTTGCCATTCAGAACTCCGTTCTTTCCTAGCCCTAGGGTTCCTCCTTAGCTCAGACTGAGTAGGATGTATTTCACGTCTTTGCTGAAGCAAATCACACAAATGCTTTGCATATTTGGCAAGCAATATCCTTCCCCAATGTTTTCTATAACTAGATGCCAAGTCATGCTGTTTTACTAACTCAGCTGCTGAAAATTAGAACAGCACTTTCCATAAAGCCCGCATTGCTCCAAGACCTTAGTTTGAGGGGTTGGACATTGTGTCTTTTGTTCTGAGAGGGTGACTTAAAGTTAATTTCCTCACCGTGAGGCCCTTTTGGTGGCATCAGCAGCCTTGAAGCAGTATTTTGTCACACACTCCACTCCAAGTGTAAACCATTGCTCACTCTTGGCTCCTGCACACAGAAAAATGGCCACGTTGCAGCATCTTGCAGCAGGTTGCCTTCCACCAGCATTCTTCCGGCTGCACAAGGCAAAAGCCAGCACAATGCTGTGGTTTACCAATGACCATACATTATATACTACATCTTGTAGCACAAATGGTAATTGCCCAGAGCTGCAGAGAGGCAGTGCTTGATTAGGGATTGTTCCTGACGGGTGAAAACACTGTTGGCAATTAGTGGGGATTGCCATGCAAATTGCCAGCGGCAGGCAGCCTATTACCAGATATAGACCTGTGAGGAGAAGGACCGTGAAAACAGACTGAGTGCGCTGTCACCTTCAGGGCTGGCTGCCAGTTCTAAATGTCAGGACTGGGCTACTGCAGGTCTCAGAATCCCATCCACTGTAGGATCCACTTGACATCTTAATATGCTTGCCAAAACAAGGAGCATTAGCTATTCAAACCCCTGTCTCTCTCTTGCACCAACAAGTCTCTTGTATTTTAAACACTGCTAACAGCACTTACTGATGATGCAGAAGGGTGATCAGCACTCAGGAAAGCAGCCTTGCTTCTGTCAATGTCAGCATGATAAGTAAGGTGAAGAGGAAACAGAATGAAAATATTTAAGCCTTATTTAGTCTCAGCAAAACCTCTGGTAGTTCAGCCTGATCTACTGCCAACCTGGTACATCTGGACTTGGTTTCTGATGAAAGCATCTACAGAAACAAAGAAAGTGATATATTCCAGTCCTAACTAATGAGCAAAGCTTAGAAATAGTCTGTCACGACAAATGGAAATTATTCTGTTACAAATAGCAAGAACTTCCACAGAGATGTCGAAGTGAACTGCTGTAAATGCTGAAGCCCTGAACTCTCTTCTCAAAGATAATTACAAGGGGAAGGGCAATGCTGCATTTCAGTCAGAACAAAATGATACATTTCTCTAACAAATGTCATCTCAACGGCTTCATAGCAACTCTCAGCTGAAAAGTCCCACTTGCTGTGACTAAGCAACAGTTGTCCTTGCTCTGTCAATGGAGAAATTTGAAGCACCAGCAGGATGCTTTGTCTCAAGTCCCAAAGGAAACCACAAGTGGCCCAATGAACTGAGTCTACAGTGCACTCAATTGTCAGTAGACTCCTGGAATGACAAAGAGCATCCTTAATAATACAGCAAATCCTCTCCAGGCTCAGCTTCTCTAAATAAGCAAAGTGATTTGGGGTTTCATGTCTACAATAAAGATAATAGAAGTTAATTAATATGCTTCTACAACAAAGTGTTGACTCCTTACAACAGACGCACTCCACAAGTGTGCCTAGAGGAGCACGTCGACAACATAATGAAGAAATTAGATGACTCTGAAGAGAATTGCTCTCTCCACAATAACTGCTCTATGACAACCGGATCATGAAGCCAGTCCAGGAGTGAGCAGAAGTCACCTCTCCATCACAGCTTTATTGGACTGTGTGAAACAAGTTATCTGCCCAGTGTCTTGTGAAGAGGAACTCATCCTACACGCATGGAAGCACCTTCCATCCAAACAGTCCCTACCCGGAAAGAGCCCAGGGCACATCACTGAAGTAATTCAGCAGATAACAGAGTGAAACTCACCATTGCTACTAGACAAGGACACAGTATCTTACTACAGCTCCTTCTTCCCATCCTCCAACAAGTTACTAAAAACAGAACACCAGCCCTCTTGATGGAGTGATAAATTGGGTCTCCTGACATTCTCTATGTTAAGGAAAGCACAGCACGGCTTGGATACCGGCAGTACCCAAGCACACCAGTACAGGTTTCACAAAGGTGAAAAACAAGAATTTATCCCTGCAACTATTCAGCTTTGTGTCCACGATCTTTCATTGAACAGAATTAAGTAGTACTGTAAGCTTAAGGATAGAAACAGCTACAATTATAGGCTTCTGAAGAAGGACACCCCTTACGCAAGTGCCATTGGACCTTACGAACTAGATTTAACTTCACCCAGGCTTGCTCTGGATACTTATATTTTTTGAAAATTCATAATGATAAGTTTTCACAAATCTTATGTGATGTGTTCAGAGCAGAACTGCCCCTTCCTCATTAACAACTTTACACATGATAAAAGGTGAAATGCCACTCAGGTCTAAGTAACCACTAAAAATATCATGCACTCAAAGCATTTGTAACACAAAAAATTCTAATATTTTTAAATTCTCAGAAACCTTTGATCTTGCAGAAAGCTGTAGTTTTCATTATCCTCTAATGACCCAGTACTTCCTATTTCCCAATGTGACAAGCTATTAATTGCTTTCCCATAGTGAGAATCCTCAAAAAAATCCATGTTGCCAAAATGTGGCTTGCAAATCAGCACATACACATACAGGACATTCATAAATTGTCATTCACGATGCTATTGATTCTAAACATGGACATTTCACATGAACAAACATGAGAGACAAATAATAATGGTAGGATGTAGGATCCACTTCACCTAACTGGAATTAGTAAAATGTCAGGCATGCAGACAGTTGCCTCTGTAGTCAATGGTGAGTGACAAGGGCTTTGAAGGAACAAGTAATCCTGTCCTACAATGCACACATAAGCTGGAACAAATCACCATGTGGCAGTGCTTTTCTTTCTCTACTCATTATGGAAAGAGCCTGGAAACCTAGGGGTTTTTAACAGAGGTGTGGGTTTCCCCTAGGAAACACAGCAATAAAATCTCTGTCACAGCCTCATGTGGCAGTAGCCAAGATCATGACACCTAGCTACGTGTGGATCACAGCACACAGGCAGCAGTCCACATTTGCAGGGCTGTTCTTATTCCCTGCTACATGGAGACACTTAATCCTTTACAGAAAGAAAGGGAACAACTGGCACTGAACAGCCACACAGATTTCTTCTCCCATCAGAACAGTGTACACAGAGCTGGGTAGCATCAGCTCGTAAGAGACTTAAATATGTGGGTTTTAAAGTTGGGGTTTGTGTTGGCAGTGAGATTATTTGAAGCCAACCATATATGGGGAAAATACCACAGCTAAAGGGGTCAATTCCAGACTGGAAATAGGGCTGTACTTAAAATACAGACCAAGCTATGCTGGAGTATTCAGGATCCTGTGGCATTAAGATAACTAACCAAATGGCAAACAGCACAATTCCTTGGTGAAAGTGGAAGATCTGGAATGGTAAAACAGCAGTTTCATAACAGGGTGACCCTTTCACCTTCCCAAAGTTCCCATGGGGGCTGTGTATTCAAATTAACTAAAATCCTGGCACCCCTCTCTGCTCTGACAGAGATGAGGTCAGGGCCCATCTCATAAAAGCTGTGTTAGGGTCTATATTCCTCAGAGGAAAAAATCTGCACCCTGGCTTCAGCCACAGTCTTGAGGACAGTCATTAACCACTGGTGGTCTCTGGATACATCTTTGGAGTACTGGGAGATCTGGGCAGCTGTACAAATTGTGATAGCGTAGCCAATAAAGTGTAATGCACTTAAACATAAGCTGCTTAACACATGCTGCCCTGGACACCAGAGACGGTAAGGACTCCTCTCAGCTGGCTACACAGTTACTGGAAAAGTGCTGATTTGCTCATTTCCAACCTGCTTTACTGCTCCCTGCTTTGTGCTAACTAACCCAGCGTAGCCTTCACTAATTGTAAAACCAGGCTGGTTTCCAGGAACAGTCAATATCAGCTGTATTTAATAGGCTGTTCTGGTGGATCCTGCTGTCAGATTCTGGTGTCGACAGCTAAAAATATACAAAACTAAAAGAAAGAAATATAGATTATGTCCATGAAAGTTTTATGTACATTATTGATCATGTAAATCCAGAGACAACATTACAGAATGGAAATGGAATGAGCTGTTTCCTGAAGTAACATTTTAGACCATGACCCTTTTTGCACCATACTCTAGTTAAACAGATAGCAAAATCCCTGTGTCGCAAGGTAACCACACATTTGCACAGAATAACCATGCTGCATTCCTTATTTAGGATTTGATTTTGCAATTTTGTACACAAACAGCCTTTTCCAAGCAAGTCCACTGACTGCAAGGCAGCCGCTCATGTAGGCAGAGATTTCTCTTTCAGGGTTTTTAGGCATCTGTTAGTACATGTTTTTGTTCCAATTAAATTGAACGCTTACTAGTGTAGTCCCTGAACTCATACAACAACTATTTCAGCTCATGTAACAATAACACTTAAAATATATTTTTATTTTTATTCTTGTTAACAGTTTTAGTATAAGCTACAGAGTGGTATTAATTTGAGCTCTAGAATATCAACAGGAGAAGAAAAGGCAGTTGATCGTGGTAAGAAAATGCTTCATTATCACTCTGCAAAATACACATGACATTTAGAAGACAGTGATCCTCATATCCTTGTGAACTTTTGCAAGGATCTGTTACAAAATGCCATTAGCAACTGACAGATTCTTGTAGCATTGGGACAGAAACAAATTGGCTCCCACCAAGAGTCTCGTGACCTGCAGCATGGTTAACATGGACCCAACACCCTCCTGCAATGATAGTCCTGCACAGCAGAAGTCCTCATCACACGAGAGGCTCTTAAATTCATGAACAACACATCGTCTTCCTAAACTGAATTACTTGGATTTAGAGATATTTCTCATCGAGATAAAATACAATACAAAATTTTCACTGATGAGAAACTTAGTTCAAGTTAATGATGCAAGTGGACACTCAGGCAGCCCCAGACATCTTCAAACAGCTGGACAAACATTAAATTAGCCTTGCTGCATTTGTAAGTACATGATTCTAGGCTTATTTTTATATTAGAAAAACACAGAAGCTGAGGCTGGAATTATTAAAAAGCAGTTCTGTTTGTTTAATCTGGCTTCCACTGAAGCCAATGGAAAAATTGTCAGACACAGATTTGCATTTCCATGGGATGCCTTTATATTCCTGTAGTAGGGCAAAAAGCCTAGTTTTAAGTATCTTGACCCTGCCAGGCAGTGTAATGGAGCCTTAGTGGAAACAAGAATTAGGCCTCCATCAGCCTGAATAGGCATTGATTTACATAACTGCTGTGTGCTTTTGAAAATTCTACCCAAAACAAGCAGATTATTTGACTAATATGACTCAACAGCCTTGTGACAGACAGTAGAAGAACTCAGTCTGTCTCACATTAGTGAGCACTAGACCAAATCAGTCCTCGATATGTTTCTAGCTTGGAAGAGGGCTCAGTTACACAGAAATCTTTAAATTATTTTAAAGGACATTTTTAAAATAGAAATTGCATACAACATTTGATCCAAGGCTGATGACCTATTACGAAACTGCTCAAAAGTAAGTGCTGCCCATGACAAGCCGCTTTAAGGGGAGAACAAGATAGATATGGAAAGGGTTCCTACCATTAAAAGAAGGTAATATCAACCAAATTATTTCAATAATATGTGTAAAAGATGGACAAAAGCAGAAGGGCGGAAGGAATCTTGTGGAAATAAGATTCCAAAAAGGATCCTGGCTAAGAAGATGGGCCTGAATGGAGAGAGCATTGAGGCTATCTACCCTTGCTGGATACCAAGCCATTGCATGCACTCTACATGGATACTTAATTCCGCTAGCCTCCAGCACAATTAAGACTGAGAAATGCCCTGCATGTGAATATGTAGGTATGACTTGGGGCTGAAACGCCGTCTCAAGAAAACCACCCAAGTTTGTTTAAAATTCTATCAGCTCAAGAGGTTGCTCCCTCCATCCTCCCCCTTCCCCCCCCCTCCATCAGTGGTTACACTTTAACCATGTATGGAAGAGTTTCCAGAGGTCTGAGCCATTAAAACCTACAGAGAGTAGAAGAACTTGGCAAATATGAAATAAAAGCATTTTAAATAGCTCTGAGACAGCCTGCTTCCCTTTGCTACTGAAAATGTGATAGATGTGCTGCCATTTCTATGTAGGAGGCCACGATCTGAGGTTTTGGACAAGTCTATAACTTAACTACACAGTACAATGTGCCCCCAAAACTGTTTGAATACAGATTAGCACATCAAAACCTGCAGGAGATATTTTTAGCTTATTTAAAACAACAAAACAAACAAACAAACAGCTACACAAACACAAAAAACTCTACACCCCAACACTTGAAGTAGTAGTGCTGTGTGTTATCTGCAGACAAGCTTTCTGCCAAGCATTCTTGTGCATGCCAAAAAACTGTGGTTATTCTTGGACAATTTCCTATTTACAACACATTAGTGTGCATGAAACAGTGATGTTCTACCATTTTTAAGAGTTGCTGATCACAAGAAAACCTCTAACACATCTCCTCTCACAACACATGATTTATGGGGAGAACATTACAGCTGTCTTCCTCTTCCCTACAAGAAACAGACACTTAAGAAGAAAAAAAAAAACCCAATTACAACACCAAGAGAATATCCAGGATACAGGAAACATTGTATGGAAGCTTACGCAATGATAAGAAATTACGCAGAAGCATGTGGAATTTACCACGGACAACATCCTGCCCCTGGTAATACTGTAAGGTGCAAAGAGAATTAATGGCCTGTAGGGTGCAAAGAGAATTAATGGATATGGTTCCCCCTTTCCTCCATATTTCAGAAGACCACCAGATCTGCCTTCAGAAAAACAGATTTTCTGATGATGCTCCCTTTTAAACCTTTTAGGATGTTCTGATTCAGAGAGTTGCTAAGTAATCACAATTCAGTGTGATATCTCCTCCTTGAAGACAATTCAGGGGGACTGAGATTCTCACACAGCTCATTAAGGAACTGGAATTCAGGAAATCTAAACTTTATTCCCAGCTTTCTACAATCACTGCACTAGAAAGCAGCATCACATTTTCTCAATTGAAAAACAGAACTAAACCTGCCAGTCTCCTTTTCAAACACTTAAAAACTTGATCAATACCCTACAAAAGCTTTGCACTTCTATCACTGTATAAAGTACTCAGTATCTCCACCTGAAACCAACCAGACTTTGACATTTATTTTTCATACTCTCCTAGAATATTCCAGACAACATTTATATCAACTCCATCGCAGAATCATGATTCAAGAGCAGAGACTTACTGCTGTATCAACCCAGAATAATTGATTTCAAATGCTGTTAGTCCAGGTCTCAGTTCTATTGCTGTAGAGTCGCCCTCCTCATCGTGGAATCTGATCTGTGCCACTACTTGCAGCATTACAGATGCCAAACAGAAAGTGTGCCTTTGTCTGTACAATCACAAAATAATTTAGGAAGTGTAACACAGAAAAATATAGGTTCTAAGTGATTCCCACTGCCATTTGACTTCTGACAGCATCATTAATGATTCCTTTACTTCTAAGAACCCCACCTTCTCTCCTACTCCAGCCACCCTGACTTTGTGACATGAATAATTTGGGAAGACTAAAAATACTGTGTACATTGAAAGAAAAATGCACCTATACCTTTTTAGTACTTCATGAATGACAGCCTTTCTATGTATTCCATTCTTCATCAAATTCATTAATGTCATGAAATCTTTAAAGTATCACTTCTACATCAAGTAGAAAATCACATTTAAATAATACTGTCTATAAATCTTTTACTATTTTCCCCCTGTCCATTAGTCATTAATGAGAACACGAACTTGCTGTTTACCCATTTTTCATCAACTTTTTTACCTCAACCTCAGAATCAGCAGAGTTGAGAATTATTTTGTCACAGAGAACATATTAGGGGACTGAGTGAGAATGAAAACTCTGAAGAGGCGTCTGAGAGCAAGCTGCAAAACAGGTTAGCAAAGATTTGAGTGCCAAAAGTTTTTCATAACCTGGCAAAATTATGAGATATAGACAAAAAAAACCCCCCAGACTTCAGAGGTTATTCTCTGTGAAAATGAAGTGGGTCCTAGAAGTCTTGATTGCTCATAACATACAACTGTGGCAATTAAAAAATTAATCAAGTCAGGGGCTGGATGGGATTTCTTATATAACAGGACAGCCCTGAGTTATGTACTCCTGTCCTGGGGAACCTACCACATACAGAGCCAATAGTTTTTAAGGAAATCTAAAAATAATTGTTGGAGTTATATTAACATATGATCATGTGCTAAACGTCACTGTAGGGTGCATAGTAAGGGACATCAATATATAAATATATGCTTCCCTTCCTTTGGCTATCACCTGAAATTACAATCAAAAATAAGAGACAAATCTCTCATTTCTACGTATTGATTGAAGAAAAACAGACGTGCTCTGTGTGACAGATATGACTCTTCCAATAAAGTTTTCAGCAGTTCCTTAATTCAGCATATGCCTTTTATATGGATAAATATAGACAAAACCTGAAAGGTTTTCATTTTGAAATATTTTTGTATCACAGCATTACCTAAAGGTCCAGTCAAATCCTATCCCTAACATGCTAGGTGTGTATAAGACTGGACACCTTATCAGACTAGTTTACAGCCAATACAGACAAATGGAGCATCATTACTACCTATCATTCATAGGCAGGGAAATTTAATGAAGACAGATGAAATAAAATGCTAGAGATTGCACAGAGTTTGATATCTAACTTGCTCCTCTTAGTGAGCCTCAGTTCACTGCCAAAGCTCATTTTCAGCTGCCACAGGGGAGACTGGACAAGGTTGCTGTGCCCAGCTATGCCTCCATATCGTTATTTTCCTCACTTGTGCCACAGACCATCAGTGTGCAAGACAGTAAATCATCACATGACGGCCATATAGAGAGGACATTTTACCTAAGTGGAGACCATTCGGTCACCTCAAAGGAGTCTCAATGGAAATCTCTCCTGCAGAGCAGGCAGTAAGCTCTCTACAAGGTGCTTTAAAAGCTATTAGCCACACTCTGGGTTCTGGCTCTTCCTCTAAATAACTGTCTCTGTTGAACTGTATACCTTAGGAAGTTGCAGAATAACAAACGTTGTCATTTAAATGTCAAGAAAATATTCTGGAAAAACTTAACAGAAAACTGAGTCATGGTGTTAAGGGCTGTTCAGCCTCCTGAGCTCAGACCATTAGCAGCCATCTCAAGTCACGGATGGGAGAACTGGGAAAGCACTTACAGATGCTGCAGAGTAGGACTCCACTTGGGAGCGGCAGCAGGCAGCCCTTTATGTGCAACAATAGATAATGTAGCTCCAGCCTTTCAGAATGAACAAAAATTACTAAGCAAGATGATGAATACCTAAAGGAAACATTAAAGTTGAAGTCAATCATGAGAAAGAGACAGGGTTACTATCTTTAGCTATCACCCAAATCTACCTAAATCAAGGTGGCTTTTAAATGATCCTGGACTTACTATAACCGCTCTCTGCTTAATTTAATCTCGGTTTCCCCAGCTAGAACAGAGGGGCTGTTCATAGCCTGGAGCTCTGCCAGAATGAAATCCAGATTAACTAGTTTTAATTTCTTATACCAGAGCATGTGGAAGAGCTCCAGTACCCAAGAGCAGTTGCTGGGCTCTCTCCACAACCTAAGCTACTTGTGGCCATGCTGCCATGCCAATCTCAGGTGAGGTGAATATTGCAAGGACAGATCCAGGTGATTAGTGGAGTAGAATAAAACTGGAAAACGAGAGTGAAGAACCTGCCCTGGTATCAAGCACAATGCTTGTCTTAAAATCCAAGCATCTGCATGCTCACAGACACTTGAACTTTTGAAAGGAAAGAAATACTCCCATATTTATGCCAGAATAACTGAGAAAGACCTAACCTTAGGACTCATTCATAATGTTTGAAACGTGCTACTAATTATTGAGTCAAACCATCAAGTTTGAGTCTGGCCCTATATTGTTCCAGCTGCAACTGAGAAATCTAGAATCAAACCCATACTTCAAGTTTTAAAGGCTTAAGGTCAGCCTTGACTTTCTGTTAAATTAAGGAAATAATTTAAGCTACAAATTAATTAAATCATTAAGCAGGCTTGAAAATGAGCCCATCTTACTTCTAGTCTTAGTAAAAAAAAAAAATCTCAAATTGAATTTGCAGTTTATGCATGGTATCTCTTACTTTTATTTCAGGATATACATTTGGGAAAATTTAAGAGGCAAGAGATGCCTATCTGAGGATGGAATTGATCAGGAATGCAGTTACAACAGAAAGAATTGCAGCAGACCATAAAAGAGAAAGAGAAGAAAAAAAGAAAAGCCTACTACAAGAATAGTCTAGCAAAACGCAACTGTAGTGAGTTTGGGCTGTTTCCCAGTATTCCAGGGGGAATTCTGCTATTTGCTGAGTTTAGTGAACATAATCTAGTGCAGAAGGGAAAAAAAAAGTGCCGCTGCTTTCACCATTTTCTCAGTTCTGCTTTGTACAAGAAATCATATAAAAGACACAAAAAATAATGCATTACTATGAAAGTACTCAGAAGCTTCCAAAGCAGATGTTCTCAGCACACATAAGAGGCACTGATTGGACTTTGAATAAAACTACACAACCAGAATGAAAAAAATAAAGTGACTCAGCAGGCAGAGACGAATCAAGGAAACTCAAAAAATAGTTTGGAAATAACATCTGTAGTGATAAGTCAGCCTCATTTTGTTAAACAGTAAAAGGGAATCAATACTTTCCACTACACTTCACAGACAGCACTATTCGAGTGACTTTCCTCCAAGAATCTCAGTATGCAACTTTAAGGAAATTAAAAATCATTCAGAAAATACACAAACAGCTAACAGGAAATATAAAATGAAGTAATTGAAACAGAATCTACCTCCAAAACCAGCAGTTACTCCACAAGTTATTTATAGCAGAAAACTTACAAGAGAGTGAAAAGGTCTTAAACCTTCTGAAGTTTTAAATACTTACCTCTTGCAGCCAAAATCACATCAGTGGAATATCCAGGAAAAATTTCTAAAAGATTGCACTAAGGAGCTTGACTAGCTGAGAACATGATGTAGCGTTTCCTTTGCACCGTGTAGCCATAGGCATTTACTCATTCAACAGAAGCACAGAGCGTGATACTGTAGTGCAGCCTTTTACATAGGGATACCAAAGAGGGGGGAGGGAGGGGAAAGCCCTTCCCCAAAGACTCTAGTTCAGCCCACTCATTAAAATACAGAGTGGAAACAGCTGCTGTAGAAAGGAAGAGGACGTCCAAACAATTTTTTGTTAAATTTCTTAGGTGTAAACTCATTTCATTCTGGAGTCTCAGTAAAAAAAAAAAAAAAATAAAATAAATTCTCTTTTGAATTTTACTCTTCCTCTGGCGTTGCTCTTTAGGAAAGGGACTCTAGCTCCACTCAATAATAAAAATAACAGTGGATAGTTAGCTCTCCATTTTCATAATCATTACTAGGCAATCTTACTAGGAGAAAACAGATCCCTAACAGATCTCCCTCTCCACCGTACAAGCTCTAGTACAAGTACATGTGTGTTTCATAATACTTAAGTCTTCACACAACGTAATATTAATCTCAAATGACTTCTCACCAAAAAGTCCCAAGCAAACAACAAATACGAGCTCACTGATAGCAACATTTAGAATTGACAGCATGTCTCTTACAGATTAGCACCTCAAAGTAAAAACTAGATAAAGAACAGAGGAAGGAGGTAAGAACAATGAAAGCTCCTCAAGTATTTTACAGGGAGACACTGGATAAACAAGGATTCTTCAGTCTGAGAAAGAGCCGGCAGACGGGAGATTGAGAGAGTGTTCTATTAAATCATGAAACGCACCAAAAATTCTAATCTGGGAATGGCAGCCCACTCTTTCTGGTAACAAGAACTAAGGGGCACTGAACTAAATTTAGGCAGAAGTTTTAAAACAAACAAAATGAAGTTATTTTTCACATTATTCATAGAAAGACTGCAGAGCTTGTCGCCCATGATCTTGTGGAAATCTACTCTGTGAGCAAACTCAAAAAATGAAAGAACAGTTCTTATCCTAGAACTTTTGGCTTGGGAAGATATCAGCCGCAAGTCACGAGAAGGTGTGGATATCTCAGGTATGGTAACAATTTGAATTTGCCCTCTACATTAATCCTTCCCCTAAACCAGTGACATTGACCACTGCCAGAGTGGCAGCCTAGATTAGAAGGATCTTTGAGACACAACTGTGCCCATTCTCATACTCCCATTTATCTAGTTTTCACAACGCTCCTTAATGACAAATTGTCTGTATCATTAGGTCCATTTCACAGATATTATTAATTCCCATTAACTATGTACCCCAAGGCCCAGAGTAGCACAACTTTTTGGAAATTTTGACTGGTAACCACAATTCAGAAATAAGGTACTATCCCTAAAAATCATCCTGAAGTGACTTTCTACTTCTGAAGGGCAGAACCCTTTCAAACCTCTGCACTTGTGACGGTTCCCTGTTCACTCCAGTATACCTACTCCATTATCTACTTTCATGGGCAAAGTTATTTACCAACAGGAGCTTTTCCACAATGATTTTAGCAGTTATTACTCCTATTTTCTGCTCTCTCTTTGCCTACAGTTGCAAAATCTAATGCATGCTGATAGTGAAATCTTACTGCAGCAAACCTATTTTAAATACATATGTGCTTTTTATGTATTATCAAATAGCCTTTTTTGGTGTAAGGCAAGCTGTCTGTTCTTAGAGCAGCAACTAGCAAACAGATTGTGCAATCAAGGTTGTTGTTTTGCAGTTTGCTTTTTTTAAAAAAGAGACATATTTTAAAAATACTCTCAGAGTGGCCATTGTGTGGTAAAAGGGCAACTGCCCACTGGCCTTGCTGGTACAACGGCTTGTCTGAATTAATACTGAGAAACAAGATACTTTCATGCAAAATAAGTAAATTAACTCGAGATTCTTTTCATATCAGGTCTGAGCAAAGTAGACAAAAACCCTGTTTCCCTTCTCTGCTCCTGATTTTAAACAGGGGCTTCCTAGCTTTTTGTCTGTCTCAGTGTGTTTAATGTTTCCTGGAGGCCTGCAAAGGCATGCAAAATATTTTAGTTCAGGGCCTCTATATGGTTGTAATAGGAAATAGATGTCCCCCTTAAAGAGAGGGGTTAGTATAGAAACAGATTATCTGAATGACAGCAGAGCCTTAAGTGTTTATTTCAAAGGGAAGGAAAGGACAGATAAATATTTACTCCTTTCTGTCCACATTGTAAAATACAGACACTACCCATTTTCAGTTACTTCTTGTCTGAGTAATCCAGGTTATTGTCTGATCCTGTTCTCTTGGTCAGGATTTGTCTTCATGTTAAAAAGAAATTCTGATGCCATCATTGACAGATACATCCTTTAAGCTACAGAAGAGTTTCACAAAGAGAAAGATGTTTTCTAAAACCTGGGCTAGTCAAGACCTTATGCTTGTACAGGATGTGTGGTCACCAGAAACAAATCACAGACTTTGTGGTTTACCTGGGAAAATGCACATTTCCTGTGTAAGGCTTCACACTATGCTGAAATAGCCATTTGGAAAAAAATCTGAGTGTTCCAGTGCTAACAGATTGAAAAATGGTGGAGACACAAATGTAAAGAAGGGTTTGCTTCTTACTCCTATCCCCTCCCTCACTTCACCCAGCCTGAAGGGTAAGTGCCATCCCCCCCTGGCAAGGCAGAAGATGACAGAACAACAGCAGATGTTCTCTTTCCTCCTGCACAGACCTTAATCAATAATCTTCAGGTCCTGATCTTTGATCCATTTGTGGCAGGAAACTTTGAGTCTGAGTCTCCTATTCCTGACAGGTCCATCCTTTCTCCTTTTCACTCTCTCATGTACCTACTGCTAGAGAACCAACAGAATTAAAAGTAACTTTGGGACAATTATCATTTCCTAGATGCAGTCTTACCTTTCTATTTCACAACTCGACTAAAACTGATGAGATCTCTCTTCCTCACCCCTTCTTTCCCTCTTTTAATTAAAAGTTGCATGGTAAATCAAGAGGAATCCAGAGGGGCTTAGAGCAAATCTCATTATCTTCATTTAGCTGCAACTACACTCTTGTATAAGAAGACATTAAGGAAATGACTGATGGAGTGAAGTGCAGTAGGTGCAACTCAGTGGAATGCTGGTTCAAAACAATGGCCTAAGGACAATCATACATTCTGTTCAGTAGATGGATGAGAGATCAATACCAATGGGACATATTCTGGAATGCTTCTGTATGCACAGGCTTTCCTCTTCATAAAGCAACTTTATTAAAATACTCTAAAGTAAGCAGACTTCTGACAATTCAACAGCTGGATAGGAAGTCCCTAAGCTGTTGCAGAGAAAAATGGTCATTCAATAAATGCTGTTTTCCTCTGAACAAGTACCATAGCACAAAGCCTTTAAACACAAGTGTTTTTACCAATCAGAGAAGTTGCTGTCATGTCTGAAGGTGCAAATGGATAACCTTCAGCAGGCCCAGTTGATGAGTTACTCCTGTGTTATGAGCTGAAACAGCATAATAAAGTTTTGCAGCAACTGCAATGCAACAAGATTTTCTGTGCAGTTCCTCCGAGTTTTCATCTTGTCTCATTTAAAAAATACATATTATTTTAAAGTAATAAATCAAGTTTGGGATACCAGTGAATTTCTCCCAATTCTGTTTTCTCTTTACCCTCTTTCCCACTGGGTGAAGCAAAGAGATGAAAAGGAAAGGGGAAGACAGCTATTTAGATCAAGGTTAAAAGAAGCAGAAGAAAGGAGAACAATTTTTCAAGGAAAGGAAGAGATTTCAAAGCTGAAAAGTGAAAACTTTCTGTCTCATTCTGGAAACACAATGCAGTTATTCCTGACATTAAAACAGATCTTCTTTTGCCACATTTTACATCACCAATTATTTCCTTCTGGAAACATTCACAATGGTTCAAATTCAATACTGAGAAGGAGAGGGGAGTTGCACTATAAATGGACTAGATGGCCAAATGCACCAAAATAACAAACTGAGACTTTTGCTTCTGGAATGGCATGCACTGTATTACTAGTGATGCTACTATCTCTGGAAAATTCACACTGATTTTATTAATACCTGTATTTATTAAATTAAGATACATAAGATTATTAACACTGTCTTTAGACCAGTTGTTCTATGACATAATCAAGGTGCTCAAGCTCTCAATTCCCACTTTCAGCCTAACATGTATTAACACATTCTTCAGCAGTGCTATCTTTTAAAGAAATAAGCACTCTCTCAACAGAGAGCAGCAAGTTGTCCTTGCAGAGCATTTTATATGATCATGGAAGATAAGATTCATTTTGACTGAAGTCACCACAAATTGCAAGGCTTAATCTGAAGTTCCATGGGATATTTTAATACCTTCCCTGAGCAAAGAAGGTTCACATTTCTCAGAATCCATTAAAAAAAAAATGCACACGCTTTATGGAACCAAACTGAGACTGACCTAACTTGGAAAACTGGCTGGCTGAGGCAACGTGATCAAGCATCTTAGATGCTGAGCAGAACCTCAACAGTCTCAATCTGTTCACTGGATGGTGAACAGATTCCCTTCTCCCTTCCAGCTCCCTTCCCCACCCACTCTGACAGCACTCTGCTTTGGGAGTGGCTTTTCTCACCAGGGAAGGAAAACTTTCTTTTAATGTGGTTCATGAAAAGTTTAGCTGGTTTTCTTTCTCCAGCCCACCTACACTGGAAAAAGACATTAGTCCCAACCAAAATCCAGTATAATAACTCTGCCCATCTGTGGACAGTTCTTTTCAACTTGCAAGGAAGCAATCCCACAACTGCAACTTCTCGTGTCTCATTATGATAATGGTGGTGTAGCATAACCACGGAATGAGCTGTACTGGAATTGTTTGAGTATAGTAATCGTACAAGCACTTTCAGATGCCTTCATCCAAGAAAAGGAAAACAGGGATTAGATGAGATCTAGGGGTCCTCTAAGTATAGGAAGAACTACCAATAAATTCAAGGGTAATAGAGGCAATGGGCTGCATAGGATGAATTTTATTTTAACTTGTCTTTAATAATACACCATGGGATAAAGAAACTGAGCTGTGGAGTATAAGCAGTACAACTGCGAGGCATAATGAATGAATTTATTTCTGATCCAAAGTCTGCTATCAGTAACATGGATCATGTTACTGCTTTCAATGAGCTTTGGAGCAGTTTCCCATGAGCACCATGTAAAGGATATGAAGTCAGACAACGAGAGAAACAAGGGCAGTGTAATTTCAGCAATGTGTGTGGGGGAAAATTTACTTTCCAGAAAAATAGGACCTGGGAGATGCCACATATTATCAGATCACTGATCTACATAATGCAAAAGCTTTTATCAGTATCAGAAGCCTCAGGGTCACATACAAAGAAACAATCAGCAATTCTGGGAAAGCTGCAGCTGGGTATTCCTCCTGTTTGACAAAGGCACATAGTAGCTTCCCCGTGTCTGTAAGGCACCATTTTTTCTTTGCTGGGTAAGTTTTCAGCTGGATTCATTCTCAGTTCACCTGACCATGTCACACCAGCACTAGAGCAAACACAAAGTAAGGGTGAAGTTGGGATAGGGCCATGTCCTTTCAGTACCAGCCAGGACCTGGATCAGTTTACAGCAGTCCTGAAACCACAGATCCACAGAAGAACTCAAAAGATCTTTTACAGTTCAGTGCAACAAAGTAAAAGCCAAGAGAACTCAGGTTCAAGAAACCAGCTACGTGGGAACAAGTAAGCTTGTACTTCCAGAGCAATGCACTTGTCCCTTCTAAGGAGCAGGAAACAAAGATCTGAATTGACTCCCAAGGAAGAGAGGAAGGTCTGGAAGCCGTAACCTAGCACCATTCCTCTTTGCCTGCCTTAATGTTCTCCAGGCAGATCATTTTCCTCCCGATTACAGGGTGGTATCTCCCCCTCCATGAAGGACACACCATTTCTGATAAAAGGTTCTGGAAGTTTACTACCTACCCTGCTTTCAGCACAAATCCAAAGAAAGCACTCTGTTCCTTTCCCTGGAAAGAGTTTAACTCAAAGGTAGTGCATACCAAGAGACACTCCAAATTCACACTTTCATTCTAGACCAGAGAGGTCTTCTGGTCACAAAGTTGCAGTCTGGGTCCTCCCTCTGCCTATTTCTTTGATTTGCTTGAATCCTTACCCTAGCTCGGCCTCCTTTTCCCTCCTGTTTATTACTGCAGCCCTGGTGGTCCCTGCATACTGCACAGCTGCTCCTCCTTCCCTCCTGCCTAAGCTAACTCTAAAATGCCTCCTTGGACCAGATGTTTTCCACATGTTCCACTGTCTATTTTCTTCTCCATCCCCAGATCCAATCCTAAAGTATCCCTTAATCAACTTGTCCAGCTTGGTTCTGGGGCAGGCAAAAAACAAGTCCCTGCTTTTTCCTCCATGATAATACATGGGCAGGAGACAAAAATAATCCTTAACCTTGGCACTGCTTTTAGTTTCCATTTCACCTTCAGATGATCAGCTTTGGCTTTGGTATTTCTTTGGCTTTCTTTCTGGATTAAATTTGATTTCTTGGAAATATTTTGTAAAGCGTGCTTAGTATCTGTATTACTTTCCACTTTTCCTTCTAATCATCCTTCCGTTTATTAGCTGCCACTGAAGGCTTATTTACAGGTACAAATCTTAAGCTTACAGGTATTTCACAGGTCCCATCCCCCTTCTCTGTGACATTTCCCACTCTCCATCTGTCATTCCTTGGCACCAGTGCCTGCAGTGGCAGTAGACATTTATACAAATTACCATCACTCTGCTTCATCTCTCAAAAGTTGGTTTCGCTATCAGCCCAATTGAAGACACTTTCACAAGCTTATGTTAACTGGAGATCAGACCAAAACCAATAAACTCCAGCTGGACCAGTACTGTAAACATCCACTGTAAGGTAGTACAACTTCCAGTCACTCATTTGTAGAGATGGCTCTGCAGAGGAGGGATGGGTGCAGTGGTTCCATCCCCTCCTGTGCAATGTTATGTTTCCCTGAGCAGCCCTGCTCACTTTAGACCAAATCCTGAACTCGGTCATCAGCGTACCAAAGGAGCAGTAACGCATTCCCTAGGCCGGTGGCGCAGCCCTGCCACAAGGAGTGGGTGAGCACACAGTGACAAAGCTGCCAAGAGAGAGATTAGAAGATCCCAGGCACCTACAAACCTGGAACCAGAAACTAAAGTCATGCAGATTTTGTGTAAACTACAGACAGTCCACAAAAATACTCGTCAACAGGGTTTTCGTTCTTTAAAGTCCTGGCTCTAGTCTCAGTCACAGTTTCTGCATGCCCTGCAGCTGAGGCGCTTGTCCCTCACAAATGGCCTTGAGCTGGAGAGAGGGGACAAGGCAGACAGTGACCAGCCCCCTCACTTCACTGGCAACGGGGTCAGAGAACAAAAGCTGGTGGCAGGACATCCCTTTTCTGAAAGCATTACTCCTAAATTTGCTGTCTCTGTAAAAGTAGCTCTCCACCATGTGATTTCCTACATACCGCAAGGGCTCCAATAAAAGCTGTTGCATTCAGCCAAATGTTTAGTACTCCTCTGATATCTGTATATTAAAAATTACTGTGGGGGTGAGGGAGAGCAAAAAGAAGTATAATAGTCTTGAGAATATTAAGTGGAGCACTGGGTGAAAAAAAATTTTGCTTTCCAAATGCCACATGCAGATTTATTGCAGGAAGAAAATGGGTGCGTAGGCACTGAAAAGCCCTAGGCAAAGTCCTGCATTTCATTTTCTGAATTACTCAGAGTCTCTCTCTCCAGGACTTGAGCTGTGTCACTTCACTTTCTGATATTTCATAGACAGGAAGAAGTTTATATTAATGCTACATATTTTTAAGGTTGTATACTCAGAGTCTTTCACTGTGCCTAGATCTCAGATGAAACTTCAAGGCACCACCAACCAAAACTGGCAGAAACCTGCCTAATTTTGTGGCACTGACATGAAATTTTTTAATGAACTACAAAGAACTTGGACTCATTTGTTTTAATAGGTCAAAAGCTTCCCAGCAACACGGTCAAGATTGCATGCACTTTAATGATGAACCTGGCTGTGTCAAAACTGCTGGATAGTTCTGCTGCTCCCAATACTGCTAATAGACAGCAAAAAGGAAAGTAGCAAGTGATGGCAATTCTTTCTCAGCACCAACTATCTCACTGCTTCATCTTGGACAGTTTTGGTTTTAAAGAGCAGAAAGGACATCAGGGGTTTTGAGGGTGTTTTTTTGCTACTTGTGTTTTTGTGGTTTCTTGGTTGTTTTTTTGTTTGGTTTGGTATGATTTTTGGGGAGGGCTGTCTAGTGTCCTAGACAGCTCTGCTCAGTGCCTGCTCATGTTACAACATCACTATTTCTCTCTTTCTATACAGTTCACTAGACTTAGAGAGTTATTGAGATTCCATTTGGCTGGAAGCTGCTTCCTTGTAGCTCCCATATAGGACACATGGCAAGCAAGAGATAAAAATATCTGTACCACTCTTTGGTTTTCAATTCCTTGATACTGCTGTTAAAAAAATAAATTAAAAATATCTGTTAAAAGTCTCAAGAATTCAGTATTAACCTAGGGAAAAGAAATTCAGTTCTGGAAGAACCAAACAATAGAAGAAGTTTCCTAGGTGGAGCACAGAGAAGGGAAAAAAGGTGTAGAGCTCCAAAGACCAAAAGGTAATAAAGAACACTTGCATTTTGATCAGACCAAAGAAACTATACGTAGTGCTTTTAAAGACAAAGACTTTACTCCATTCTCTCCTGTCCTCAATACTTTGGAAGACACTTTCTATCAGATCTGCATACTGAACACATTGCTTGAATGTTAAAAAGTGGCAAGACAAAATTCTCCTGCCCATTTCTGGCCATTTCATATTCAAACTTATAGTAAACAACTTCTTTTCCATTCTTTACTACCTCCTAAACTTGTTATCTTGTTTCATTTCCCATTTTCACTCTTTTTACACCTTCTGATTCATTAGTTTCTAGACCCGCAAATCCCCTTCTCCAGTCACCACCTTCTCAGAAATCACTTTTCCTTCAAACATTTCTCACCCTTCCTCCTACAAGTAGCCGTTCTCTATGTTATTATCTAGGCAGGACTGAGACTGGTGACTCTACAGTGCAAAGAACAGGTCTTATTTATGTTTGTGAATCCTTGTCTAACTTTATGCTGCTGTGTAAATGTTTAATAGGTACTAATGCATTTGCTGGAACAAGCTATGTGCTAATACTCAGTGGACTGTTTGGATACAATCCTTGCTGACTGTCAGAAGCTTCTGGAATAAAACAAAATGCAGGGTTTTGGTGACACTGCAGTTTCAAAGCTAAAGGATCCAACAGCTGAAGTAGCCTAACAAACCATGAGCCATCGTAGTACCGGAAATGGCCCTATCTGCTCTTTCCGTGTTTGAAACAGGATAGAGTTTGAAAGCTTAGCACTATGGATGTGAGGTTGCATTCAGCTACAGCCACTGTACCTTATCTCCTCTGTGTTATCTATCTCCAGACCCCCAAGGTCATAACATTTTAAACAAACCTTTCACATCTTTGCTTTCTCCTTAATGTTGGCCGAAGAGTACAGAATGGTCTTGTCCCCTTTTCACACTGCTCTTGGCATGATTTTCCTGGGGGCTTGGTTGTATCATGTCCTGTGTAGAATTAATTGTGAAAGAAAAACCCAGTGGCAGATCAGATGCATAGTTTTTATTTCAGGCACCAAATAGGAGCTGAGTGATTCATCAGCACAAGCACACCACACAAGAAGCAACTGCTCAAGCAAACAGGGAATGAATGACGTCTTGGCCTCTGGGCCAATGAATAGTGATGCTAATGGAGAAAATGCAACAAGGACAGCAGGAGTGTCAGGCCTACCTGTCATCGAGTCTCATGCTAAAACTCATGGAGACAAACCACATCAAAATTTCCACAATTTGTGTGAAAGGAAAGCTTTGGGGTTTGTTGTTTCTATACCAGGTTGTTCCCAACGGTGAGACTGGTGATGACAAGTCTTATCCCATAACCTAAACAATTTGTGCCCTGTTGCCATGAAATCCAAGGATATAAAGGATCACTGTTGTGGCACGTTTGTAGGGGCTCTGCAATGAGGAGTGCTAGGTGGTGCCTATCCAGTCACCCACTTCCAACACTGCATCCTAGGATCAGGTTCTCTTTCCTGTTAATTTTAATATAGTTTCAATAATAGTACTCTTGATGTCTTAGCCTTGAAAGAGAATTTGACCAAGAGATGAATTGACAAGGTTTTCCCAGTTGACAGTGTGAATTAGGAAAGAAAAATAGCTAAATGTGGTAGAAGCAAGTCCAAGCAAAAGACAACTCTATTAGGAAAAAATCCTGTAGCAGTGAAATCTGTTGGACTCTAAACAGTTTATTCTGTGGCATAAAGCATATGCCACCACTTCAGTCTTTAAAAAGAGACTTTTAAAGTCTGCATGATGAGATTTCATCACTAGTCAACACCTATTTACCTGTAACCAACACAGTTTTCAGAGTTCAGATTTGGTGTAAATTATGATCTGTTTGGGAGGAAAGGTGTGCGTGATTCATCAAGTGATGATTATTACAGATCTAAAGGAAGGGGCATGGAGGAGAAAGGCTGTTTGCAAATGAGTTACGGAGAGAGACTTTCAGAAAGATCAGAACAGAAACACTTCAGAAAATCTGCCCCTATATGACTGAAAGCTGAACTCTCTACAGAAATTTCCACCCAGTTGCAAATGTTCCGCGCTTGCGCCAAAACTGGTTCCCAGCTCTCTACCTGCTGTATCTGGTGTCAGGAACATTTCTCCTAGAGATGTAGTAATTTTCATGAACTTTCTAGCTCATCAAATATCAGAGCTCACATATGAGAGGATTTTCACAGGAGAACGTAAATCTTTTGGTGAAGCCCTCATTGTTTGAGGAACATTATTTTCAAATGCTATTAACTGTTGCATCATGAGCTGGACAAGTGGTACAATGCCTTTGTGCTTAATGCAAACTAACTTGAAACAAAGAGGAGAAGGTGGAGATCTGTTTGTTGTTTTCTATTGCCTCTAAAGAACACATTGTCAAGTACCCAAATAAATAATCAAAATAATAGAAAACTGAGCAATTAATCTTACACTATTAATTCAGAGTTCACAGTTTGTAGGAACTCTGAACCAGTTGCTGAAAGTGTGCCTTTCACCCATGAATTTGTTTTGTCAAGGAATCCAGACCTAATTCACAACAATGTGTTTCTGTAGAAACCGTAAAACTGCTTTCATAGATGTTTTGCTTTGTCTCTGGTTCCTCTAAAATGCAACCAGTTTGGACTCAGATATGATTTGACTAATTTCCATTCATTCTGGTATGAACCAAATTATGATGCCTTGTGAATTCACAGAAGAGTCATGTCTTCAAAAGGTTTATTTCAAGATGAACTGGTAAGCCTTGGGGACTAAGAAGCCCTTTAAAATCAGGGTCAGGCTAGGCATTTAGATTGAAAAATAATAAATAAATCCATTTAGAGACAAAGGCCTTTTGTATACCAGTCTTCCAGGAAAACTCATGGGTGGCTGAGAATTACTTAGGAAAACTTTGTGGAAATTAATTCCGATTCATTCTCAGTTCTTTCTCCCACCCTGAAAAGAGGGCTTTATGGAGGCAGAAAAGCATTGGTGAGTTCACACAAGGTCAGGGAATATCTGGCATTGCAAATGCAGAGCTAGAAAATGTTTACATTTCCTGTACCACCGAAAGAGAGAACCAGCACCTACCCTGCCTATGGCTCATTGAGAACCTGGGCCACCACCAGCCCCAGCTACAAAAGGGAGGTGTACCCTTAGAAGGTACAGAGAGGAGTAAAAATTGCAGTCAAAGCTTATGTGGTATAATAGTTGAAAGGAACCACTTCCCACCCTCTATTCAAAAGGAAGAAAAAAACCACAAAAATACCACTAAACCCAAAAGAGTCCCACTGTTCTTCATCATACATTGCTTTCTGTTACTAGGCAGGCACTGTCATGCTGACACGTACAGCTCATTAGAGATTAGAATTTTACTTGGGAATTTTGCATTTATAGATACAGATATATAAAAAATACCATGCTGTGTTATGGGCTTTTATAGTGATATTTATAAAAAAACACTATTCTTTACTCTTAGCTCTGCAATCATATGTTAATAATTATCACCACAAAAGCTATTGCAATTCTTCCAAGTTATACAACCAACTAGACAGCAAAGATAGCTTTGAACATTTGAACATCAGGTTCTTATTTACCACATTATCCTATTTTTAGGTCAAAACTTTACACATTTGCTGAAACCCTTTTCTCTATGTCAGGCAGTTCTCTTGGTAAAAACTCTTTCAGGTACCAAGCTGCTGAGGAGGAACAATACAGTCTCGGATTCAGTGCCCAACTAGAAATCCAGCCTTTCTTACAGAGAGTGAGGATGACTCCCAGACTTGGCAAGGGAAGGAGACAGTGCCTCCCTTATGCCACGTTTTTTGCTCAGGACTTAGAATATTATAAGGGGAATCATTAATTAACAGACACTTTGAAAACAGTGTCCACCTGCTATTAAATAGATACGTTCTTGTTCTTCAAACACCTGAAACACCCATCATCTATCACCAGGAAGCCTAAACTTGAACACCACTTGTAGCAGTGTGCAAGCACTGTTGTGTACATTAACCTGAATTCTCAAGTTCTGATTCAATGCAACTCTCTGGAGAAGACCTTTGAATTGTGTTTGAAACACTGCATTCAAAAATCAAGGAAGTAGTCACCTCCTGCCAATAGATTTGAATGTCGCTTTTCTGGAAATGTCCATAGAGCAATTTAGATGAACACAAAGGAGAGTAACAGCGTGTAACATACATTTACATACCTTTGGCAGAGCTCAGAGAAAGAGAACCTGCAGCTCTACAGGTATGTTCTAGACTCCTCCTGGAAAAGAAAAAAACAAACAGTAAGTGTTCTAGAATACAATAGTCTAATGCAGCTGTCAGGAAAAAAAATAAACAATAAAATGCTCTCTCAGTTTAATATAAAAGAAGCCACCACCCTGAGGTAAGGGAGAAAATTTGTCAATTATTTGTGGCCCATCAGTTCAACTAGCCTTGTTATCTTTTAAAGCTAAGAGTCACCATTTGTCTATGAATCAGCTTTTATAAGACAAGATCTTGCATGTCTATATGAAACGCAAGGCAACATCATTTGTGTTTATCATTCTGTAAAGAGAAGCAGAGCCAAAATTCTGCAACACCTACTTTAGCTGCTGAAATCCAGAGAACTGAATGTGCTGCTGTTAGCACTTGGAGACAGGAATATGTTTTGATCTAATACGTCCCCCACAGACTCACTTGGTGTCAAGAAGGTCTTAGATTCCATAACAGGTTAAAATAGAGACAAATACGAAAACACTCTGCATGCAACTTATGCAGAGTAACTTCTACTCATTGTATTTGATCTTTTTCAAGTGTGTTCCAAAGTTTCTAAAAATATCATAGAATTCTTCAAATAGCTAAATTCTCCTACCTTGCCACAAAACTGACAGCTTGATTGATGTATATGAATGTCCTAGTATTACTTTTACTATGTTGTGTTTAATTCAAATCACACAGAATCACGGAATCACTAGGTTAGAAGAGACCTTCAAGATCATTGAGTCCAACCCATGCCCTGACATCTCAACTAAACCATGGCACTGGGTGCCACATCCAGTTTTTTTTAAACACATCCAGGGATGGTGACTCCACCACCTCCCCGGGCAGACTACTCCAGTACTTTATCACAAAGTTATGTGAGAGGCAGGACTAGTACAAAAGTGCTCATATATAATGAAATCTGCCTCAGAACACTGGCCTTTACTGTTTAGTCAGGTGCCTTCTTAGGCACTTGCCAAGGACACAGCCTGTGGATACCTGTATGTATGGATACAGTGCCACAGTGGTGGTGGATACCAGGAAGGTATCCCTGCCCACGGTGTGGGGCTGAGAATTAGGTGATCTTCAAGGTCCCTTCCAACCAAACCATTCTGCAATTCTAAGATTTTCTAACCTACTGGTCTTTTTTTCAATCACAAGACTTATGCATGTGTTGATATGTTCTTACTGGTACTCCAGTCAGTGAAAGTCCCTGTCACAGTGTTGCTACGGGGAGTAAAATGCCCTTCAACTTCCCTACGTCTTCCTCCCTCTCAGAAAACGACGTGCCTCACTGCTTCCTGGTATCCCAAAGTAAGGACTGGGGCTAGGAACACCTCATCCCTCTTCACTCTACGTCCTCCATTTCTGATCCTTGTTTTCCTCAACAGTCAATAGATAAATCCCACCACTCTGGATAGAGTAAACCACAGACATGCCACAACACCACTGGGCATACAAATCAGGCATCATGTGGTACCACTGACACCCTAAGACCCCTTTCCCCAGCACACATTTTGCCTGCATGCCTAGTCAGGCTCTCTATCTTCCTGTGTCATCCAGTTCTTAATTTCTCGCTTACTGTCAGTAAAGAGGGAAGAGTAACCCTGTTCTGCCCAAACTGACATGCTGGACTCCCTATAAAGGAACTCTAAGAACAAAAAAAAAAAGAGGCACACCAGCAATGGCACAGCTGTATTTTACATTTCTGTCCCATACTTACTCTAGATCAGACCTATCCAATGTCTATATATTCTCCAATGCCAGTGCTGTTATGAAAAATACAGTTTCACCCCCACCCCATACTAATTTATGAAGGGCAAATGCTGAGTACAGGTTGCCTATAATCTGACAAACAGATTGTTTACTTGCACAAAAGCTTTTAAACTCAAGTCATGCCCTACCCTCAGCCACACAAATAAATGACTCTGGAAATAGAAACAAAACAAGACCAAAAAAAAAATCAGACCTCTCCAAAAAATAAAGTCCTGGATGGTTTTTGCTAGAATGTAGAGTCAAAGGCCGAGAACAGTAAGTGAGACACATACTAATTCCAGCAGGAAATGCTCAAGGAAAATCATGGATTTTCCACACACCACAAAACAGCCAAAAGCCTAAATATACTGGAGCAAACACTATTATGAATAGCAGCAATAGTAGGTGTTGCCATTAGCTAAGTAACTCCGACATGAACCATTCTTATCTAATGTTAATTCAGAGCGGCAAAGGACTGCTCTTTCCACTGGTCTGCAATGAGGGAGAAATTCTCTGAAAGTCGAATCAAGTTCCATCAGTAACACATACTTCCTACGGATATCCCTGAAGATCAGACACACATTGCAACCACATTCCAAACAGCCAGCAAGCCGCAACAGCAAAATGAAATTCTGCTCTTAAACTGATTTACAGCTTGAAGAAACAGTATCCAGGATGCCACCCATTCCCTACAAAAGGATCTGGTGAGGGCAAAATATACAGAGGCTTCCTTTCTGGCAAGTGCAATCGTCTTTCTGGTTAGGTGGCAGCCGTGCAGCTTCCAAACAGCCTGAGCAAGATGAGAGTACAGTATCCAAAGTATTAACTTTTAAATTAAGGAGTATGCAAAATGGGGCTCAAGCAAATTTTCTAAATTACTTAGAAATGCGAAATGTTGGAACATCCCGGTTGAAGCAGCAAAAATACATATCCTAAAGATCATTGCTAAAGATGATACAGTACTGGAAGTTGCTGGAGGTAGGAGGAGATATTCTGGGCAACCTTCCCTGCATCTCATGAAGAAATCTCATTCATAACTATCAAAACATCCTTTACTGTACTTCCTAACTACTGTTCACTGTGAGCTTTTCACTTCTCCCCTGTGCACTGTTCAACCTCCCAGAAGATACTTCTGTTAAGCACAGATGATACCTGTTAAGTATTTAAGCATAAACCAGGTAGAAGACGTGGCAAAGAGAATGCATTTGACAAAGCTGGGTAAGACGTGGTGAGAGCCCTGGAAAAATCACTAGAACTTTATGGAGCTGAACTCCATAGCTCAAACATGCTGCCAAACAGGATCCTCATTTAAAAGAAACCAGCAAAACCAAACAGCCCCCCTTACCCCCCTCACTATACAGAATCACACACCTAAAAAACAAAGAGCATGGATATCCATCCTTCCACCCACAAGAGTCTAACACAGGGCCAATTCTCACCTGCAAGAAGCAGTTTGGCAGATGAAAGGATGACTGCTGTACCACTTGAAATAATGTGACGGCTGTCATTTTCCACGCACTGCGTGTGAAAGACACACGTGCCTGGTTCTGCAGCGTACGTGACACATCAGAGTCAGCATGCATGTCTGCAAAACCTGAGGGTTGGGGAGAAGGGAGGAAGGAGGTGGAACAGAGGAGTGTTCTGCCACTGCCTCTGCCATTTTGGAGCATCTGTTCTTTTTTAACACAAAGCAGTCACTGTGCAAGGTACTGAAAGTTTTTCTCACAGTATACAATGAGAGCAAATAAGTTTCCCTAACTTAATTACTAACTTTCAATGCCTTTTTAAACAAAAAGCTAGGAAGAGCATCAAGGAGCACAGCAGTAGTGTTGCTGTTGAAAGGTCTTAAAACAAACACGAACATGCCTTTGGAAAAAATGACTTATGTAACGCAAAGAACAAGAGAAGATCCCTAGAGGAAGCTGAAGGGACACTTTTTCCTCCCCCTCTAGCCTTATGAGGACTGTAATCTTAACAACCGTAGTTATTCAAAAGAGGGTGTAGGACGATAGGGGGAAGAAAGGATGGCATTGTTTATAGTACAGCAGGAGCCAAATGAGGAGAATAACTTCTGTGCAAGACCGGAAGAGTGAAAGGAAATGGGTAGGTAAAGACAATTGTAGGATTTGTACAGTACAGAAGAGAATCCCTTCCATGTAGGATGCAATTTCTTCCATGGAAAAGATGTTTCATCCATGGAGCTAGCTGACGTAATTCCTCTGGAATAGTAACCTTCCAATGTTTGTTATCCGTAGTTCTGTTACTAGACAGGTTGCAGTTCTTATAATTAGCACTTTTATCAGCTAAAAAGTCAAAACATTCCTTGCATCAACGTATTTAGTCTAATGTCACCTTAATGAGATGGGTGCCAATTAAGACTGAAGGAGGAGTGTCTGGTATGAATCATAAATACTTTAAAGGGTTCTCAAAGTATGAATAATCAACACTTTCTGAAAATAAACTTCCTGGAATAAGTGTCAGGGTCACTTCACATCAGCAAGCCATTCTGATATCCTGGCCTTTCCCCCATTTTTATAGCTAACAAGATGGAGGTGCATAAAGGCACCAGACAGCTTCTTTAAAGGAATCATTCTTACAAACCTAAAAGGAGGGAGTTGTTTTTTCACCAGTTGTCAAGTACTTCAGATCTCACTAGGAAAATTACATTCCACCTGCAGAATGCTATACAACAGTTTAAAAACTCATTGAAAGGCATCTAATAAATCCCACGGGATGCAAAAAAAATGCCTACAAAAGCCCCATTGCACTCATCTAGCACCCACACAAGCTTCTCTACCGACAGATTCAGCAAAGTGGTTTGCTTGTGGACCTGCAGAAGTATGACATTAAGTACTCAGTCCACAATTGTGAAAATACTTCCTTAACTGAACTGTGCCAGGACCAGAAATACATGCAGAGCCCATATTTTCTGACTAATAGTGTTATTTTACCAAAATACTCCTATGTGAACTCCTTCTCTGCAGCAGCAGAGGAGTCCAATCAGGCTCTATTTATACATTTTTTTTTGGTGGACTGCTTCAAGGATGACCGTGAAGTAAAGCAAGTCTGTTTTCAATAGATTTAAGTCAGATAGGGAGGGATCTGCCACTAACAAAAACTCCTAAAGGATCCACACACAGAAAAGCATTGGAAAACAATTATTTAAAATTATGGTATGTTAATTACTGTCCTGCAAGTAACTTCTTTAAGCTTCTTTACACAGTCTAAACAGTCCCACTACTATATGATGCTCTCAGAAAAACAGCTAAATCATCTGGAAATGCATGTTGCAGCAAGGCAAAAATACACCAAAATGAAGTGAAAAAGGATCCCCAGGATTGGATGGAGCTGCGACAAGGATCCAAAAGAAACACATTTCACCATTAAACTTCATGTTATTTCCAACTGATTTTTGACACTAGAACTGACTTTTAATAGATGCGATAGAGATAAATGTCTCATTACCAAAAATAAATTCGTCTGTTAAGGATGACACAGAGAGGCAAAAGCATTGCACTGCCTATTATGGTATTGAGCAACAGATTTCACTGTCTCTGCTATATGCCCATTTATTAAAAATGTGGCAAGCTTTACGAAAGAATTCCTGAGCTGCTTTGGTGCTCTCTTTAATTCCACCATAATTCTTTGTATATATAAACATGTCAGGTCTGGAAAGAAGTGGGGCATGGACATAATTTACCACAGAGCTCTTTTTCTATTCAAATACTGGTAAGAAAACAATAAAAAACAAAAGGGAAATAATGCAAAAAATTAAAGCAATGAAACAAATGTGCCTGCAATTCCCTGTCCAATCACCAGATGAAGCTTCTTAGAACAGCAGCAGCAACATGTTTTTCTGCCTTTTTGACCACAGAGAGAGAGATATCTTCTCTCTCTATGTCAGAACTAGATGCATCAGCTCCCAATGAGCTGAATCACGCTGCATCAGTGCCTGTGCTTCATGAACATGCGAGACACTACTTTAATAGGAAATGGGAGCTGGCTTTAGCGTTACCAGCGTGTCACGCACAGCCACAACGCAGCAAGGCCTTTGTTCTCTTCCCGATGGGTTGCCTTTGGAAAACACCCTCCTAAGGCTGGGGAGAGTAGTAGAATTTATCCTCACAATTGATCTAACACGGACAGACCTCTCTGCCAAATACACACATGTACACACGCTCTCGTAGCCATACTCACAGATTCTTGCCTTTCTTCTTGTTCTCTTTTGATGAGGTAAAAATCACTCCACAAAGCAAAATTGCACATCTGTGCAATCAGAAGAGTTTCTGTTCGGACCACTGTTACACTTTAAATAAAAGAGCCTGGAAAAATTTTCTCTGGCATATTGCTGCTTATGAAGTTCAAAGCTAGACATACATATAAAACCATAAGCATAAAAGCCGTATCATACAGAAAATGGGATCCTGTGTTTTACTCAGCTATTCATCTGTCCTTTAAAGCAAATCCAGTTGAAGCAATTCCTCACTGGCATGCAGGAGGGCTAGATAGCCTAATAGGTTTCTTCCATCTCTAGGAAATTCATGCCTTGCATGGCTTATTTTTATTGACTTATCTTACTGGCTGTTTGTGGGCAGAAGCATGTGCCTCCTGGAAATGCCAAGATCACTCTTGCTTTGGGATGCTATTGCGTAAATGGAAGTGAATCAGACTTACAACAAAAAGCATGATTTTATTTCTGAAGGATTAAGTCCATATCCTGAAGCATAGTTTTTACATATACAGAAAGAAGCTTCAGCAATACCACCCTACAAACATTACATTAACCACTCCAGCCCTTTCTGGGCTTTACTGCTCCTGCTTTACCACAGCTGATACCTGAGCTCTCTACAAAGATTAGAGCTGTAACACCTTGAGAACACTTTGAGCAGGGATTCCCAGAGGCAGAAGCCTTGACACCTGACACCACCACAAGACAGAATAAATATATGTTCTAAATACATGAAACTCTTGAAAGTGAAAGAATCCTCCTCTGCCTTAACACGATTTCCTTTATGCACATTTTTTATCTCAGCAGAGACTAGTGGTGACATTTCAAGTCAGCAGGAGGAAATGCTGCATTTGTGGCCTTAGCTGATTAGGTCCTCAGCTAGTACAAACTGGGGCAGCTATGTGTATTCATAACCCAAGAGGAATGCCAACTCTGAGTATGCTTTCTGCCTTAAGGTGTTACTATATCATCAATCTCAAATCATGATATTTATTAAAGTGACATTTCTGACCAAAAGAGCAAGAATGGAACTTCTATTTGCAAGATGAAGTACAGCAGGAAGGAAAAAAAAAGAAATCAGTCTCTTACCTTGAAAAAGCTTATTATACATTTCAGCACTAATTCACCACATGAGATTCTTCCCCTATCACCTGGAAGCAAGAAGCAGCCTGGGTGAGAGTATTTGAGAAACAGAGGATTCCTAATTTCTAGTTTTTAACTATCTACAATTACCAAACCAGCTGCAGTCTTAAAAGTTAAGCAGCAAAACTTGAATACAGGAAAGGAAAGTCTGCTTTCACTGCTTGGAAACGTTCCCGATTTTTTCAGTAGGAACATTCAGTAGTGGACGTTAATATTTAACTCTGTGTTTTTCCAGTATTACACCAATCTTTCTCCAGGGATGCAGAGAAGTCAGTGGCATAGCCGAACTGTTATTATCCTTTAAAAGCAGGAAAACTGACCACCACAGAAAAACAGCAGCAAAAAATCCAAGAAGAAATTTTCTGAAAAGATACTTTCCGTATCACACATCACAGAACATCTCAATGAATCACGAATTCGCATAGACGGTAAGCAATGAAAAAGGAGTTAATAAAAATTATTAACTGTCATATTTAAAGCTGCTCAGAGAGCAACAGTACTGCTTCACTTGGTCACTTAGTCTTTCTGAAATTGCAGTAAGTCAGTCTCAAGAAAATCTTCAAACATTATCCAGTGAACATCTGCACTTATCTATGCCATTGCTCCTCCAGCTGGTGGGGCAAACATAACAAGCTCAGTGGAAAATGCCCCAGATGCCCTACTGGAAGGAATTCCTACTGTCTAGTTCTCTCTGATCTTGTTATGAGACACATAACCCTTCGGCTGCCCACTTTTTCCCTGAACGCTTTCCAAGTCCATTTCCTTGTTTTTGGAGTTGGCTAGAAAGAAGACTTTCAAACCAAATGCCAAAAGGAATCTGTCCATGCTCACAGTGAGACATAAGCAAGAAACAACTGCATGCTCAGAGATGGTAGTGCCTGAGGTCCTCCGATGAACACCTGCCCCACATCCCCTCTTGTGCCGGAGCACAGGGGCATAGGATACTTGCAGTCCCATTCTTCAAACACACTGGACAAGAGAACGCAGTTCTGACATTTCCTATGGAAACTAGTGGTGAGTGAAGGAAGAAGAAGAGACAAGCTGTTTTGGAGCTTCAAAGACTCTGGATGGAAAATGCCTTTAACGGTAAAAAACACAATGAGCAAACAGAAATTGGCATGTATTTCCAGATGCCCACCTCATTGTAATGAGATGCACAGGGAAAGCTGATACTCCTACAGACAGCAAAAGCTTCATCATATCAGTGCCTTCTACCCCCAGCATTCTATTCAGCATCTTTAAGTGGGAGGTATTCTGCAGCCTTTCACACTTGACCTCTTAATTAAAGCACGATAAAATTAACATCTCAGACGCAATAGATCTTTTACCCACCTACATCAGTAATTAAACTAATTCTCAAGGGAGCAAGAACATTTGTTATGTGTAATGTAACTTTAGCTGGGGTATTCCAAAGAAGGAAAAAGAGCTGATGTAATAAATGCAGTCATTTATATTTTAATGGAGCTATTGTAAATGAAAGAAGAACACCTGTGACGGCTTGAGGCACCCCCTGCCAAACGAAATCTTTTGTGTCATGCAGGGACAACACATTGCATATGGCCTCTCCATCTCCAGCTGCAGTATTGAATAACTTAGTGAAGCAGACAGGCCTTATGCCTTCTCTGACTCTCAGATGCACTATAACCTGCTTTCAAAACCAGCAGAACTGTACCATATGTAAGAACTTCATACTCATTCTACATGAAAAGCTAGATGGGCCAAAGTAGGTCTAAGGTCTTATTAGCAATACACACTTTTGCATTTGTGAAAATCCACGCAGACCTTTACACAAGTCTAAGACACTACCACAACACAAATAATTGCACAATCTTATGCAAAGAGTTTGTGTAATTAAAGATGGAAATGACACCACATCAGACTGGCAGAATTGAATATTCTCTTCATCCTGTTGTATAAAAGACCAAGCAATAAGAAAAAGGTCCAAGAAGGTAACAAAAAATGAGCATGGAACAAAGGAGATATAGAGGATACTTGAAGAGCTAGAACAGCACAGAACACAAACCCCATTCATTTAGGAAACAGGACTGACTGCTGACATCTTAGATGCATGTTTTAGGGCTTTGGTTTGTGCTTGAGCCCAAAGGCATGACAAACATTATTTCAGTTGTCAATTCTGGTCCTTGTTCAAAGGGTGTATTTACTCAGCTGAGGCATAACTGTTGAGAAACTTGGCCAGGCAAAGGTCTGGGCAGTGACTAGGTAACCTTGCTGAAGATTTGTCTTAATTTGCACACAGGCAATCCAGCCTCAGTAAGCTTCAGTCCTCCCTCCCAGGCATCTCCCCCATCCAGGGTTTAAATGCATAGTGTTCAGATTATACGCAGCCAGCATGCATGTGACAGGCTATCTCTCCCCAAAACCCAGTCAAATCCACACTAGGTAAGCTCAAAATTCCCCCAGTCCTTCCCTCCTGTATTACTAAGTATTCAAACAAACTACAAACAACAGACTAAAAGCTCATCTTCAAGTTTAGTTGATCCCGTGACTCATTCATTCACAGCCACTCAGTTAAGACTGATTGACTGCTTGTCAGAAAAAAAAAAAAAAAGCCAAAAAAAGCCCATTCCAAAATATTATTTCAGAAAGAGATCGGCAACTTCGTAATCTCCCTGACACAGAAGCCATTGCTTCAGCTGCTTGGAAGTCTATACCTTTGCCTCTGCCTGGGGTTTATCAAATGAGTGGCCACCCCTCAAATCCCACGGGAAGCATGTGCAATTCTGCCACTGGTATTAAACATCTGTTTACTGCATTCTCATCAAAGGCCAAGAAACAGGATCAACAAATTTAGCCTTGCATATTTAGGAATTGCTCTATTGCTGCTCATCCAAATTTCAGTCACATGAACAAGTCATTTTGATTGTGTTGTGCATTCTGCACCAAGTTATCAAAATATTGAGTCTAAGCAAAAAAAAAAAACATGAAGAAAAGTCTATTTCAACTGTATTTTTCTTGGCTTACACTGCTCTCTATGATTAATCTTTAAAATATTGCTAAGGAAATGAGACAGCTAAGTGGTCATTGTCTTAAGTGCACAATGAACATCTTATAGCACAGTCAGTTTACTGTGCAAAGCATCAAATACTGAACACACAACAGCTAAAATAATCAGAGGAATTCAGTCATGAATAAACAAGGCCGAAGCAGAACATGAATATAAAAAGAGAGGATTTAAAACCTTTAATAAACAGATTCTTATCAGCCTATGGAAGGCAAAATTCATTGGGGAAGTTCCCATTATATCCAGGGTACCATCTGGAAAACTAAGAGAACATTTTCAAAAGTAATTAAGATAACTTATGATATTAACAGCATTAATGGAGTACACATAGGCCCAAAAGACTGAATTCTCAGCAAGTACAGTTAGAGAACCTTCTTCAGTCAATGACTTTATACCAGTTTACAGTGTAACACCATAATAACAATACTAACACACAGTTTTATTTCTCCTCTTTGTGTTTTTACTTGCCAACACAAGAATTTCAACCTTCAAATACATCTCATAGCTATAGATCCCACCCAAGCTTCTAATCTTCATTATAGTGCATCCAATACTTTCCCTACAAATAGTATTGCTCTAAACTTACAGTAGTGTAATTACACAAAACCACAGAATCAGCTAGGCTGGAAAAGACCTTTGAGATCATCAAATCTAACCTATGACCTAACACCACCTTGCCAACTAGATCATAACACTGAGTGCCACATCCAGTCTTCTTAAAGACCTCCAGGGATGGTGACTCCACCACCTGGGCAGCCCATTCCAATGCCCAACCACTCTTTCTGTGAAGAAATTCTTCCTAATGTCTAGCCTAACCTTGCCCTGGCACAGCTTAAGGCTGTGTCCTCTTGTCCTGCCACCGGTTGACTGGGAGAAGAGGCCAATCCCCACCTGGCTACAGCCTCCTGTCGGGAAGTTATAGAAAGTGATGAGGTCTCCCCTGAGCCTCCTTTTCTCCAGGCTAAACAACCCCAGCTGCCTCAGACACTCCTCACAGGATTTGTGTTGCAGACCCTTCAGCAGCCTTGCTGCCCTTCTACAGACTCACCCAGTATCACAAAATCCTTCCTGAACTGAGAGGCCCAGAACTGAACACAGCACTCAGGGTGGGGCCTCACCAGTGCCAAGTACAGGGTAAGATTCACTTCCTACTCCTTCTGGCCACACTATCCCTGATACAGGTCAGGATGACATTCTTGGCCACATGGGCACACTGCTGGCTCATGTTCAGGCAGCTGTTGACCAGAACCCCCAGGTCCCTTTCTGCTTGGCTGCTGTCCAGCCACTCTGTCCCCAGCCTGTAGTCCTGCATGGGGTTGCTGTGGCCAAAGTACAAGACCTGGCACTTGGTCTTGTTAAACCTTGTATCACTGAATCAGGTCCATCTACCCAGCCTGTCCAGGTGCCTCTGCAGAATCCTCCTACCCTTCAGCAGATCAACACTCCCCCTGAAACCTGTGTCATCTGCAAATTTGCTAATGTTGGACTCAATCCCCTCATGCAGCTCATCAATGAAGATGTTGAACAGGACTGTGCCCAACACTGATCCCTGTGGAATACCCTTAGTGACTGGCTACCAACTGGATGCAGCACCATTCACTGTTCACCATTCACCACCACTCTCTGGGCCCAGCCATCCAGCCAATTCTTAACCCAGCAAAGGGTGCACTTGCCCAAGCCCTGGGCTGCCAGCTTTTCCAGGAGATGGTGACAAAAGCTCTGCTGAAGTCCAGGCAGACAACATCCGTAGCCTTCCCCTCATCCACCAGGCGGGTCACCTATCCACCAGGTGCATCAACTTAACCTTTAAGACTTATTAAGAATTAGATGTAATATCATTAATACCTTAAGTGTTGTAATTTCTGTAATTCCTTAAATTGTTTCAGGTAAAGCAATTTTCAATATAGATGTACCACAGGAGTACAGCCCACATGACCTAGATTTTACATTTGCAGATTTGACTCTTTACCCTATGCAATGGAAATGTACCAATCCCAAGAATTGACACCTTCCTTTGTCCACTTCAGTACAGAGTCAATTATATGTCACCCAAACAAATCCTATGAATTATATGCCAGAATAATGCAGTCCTTATATTCACAACACTAGGATAATCAACTGAGACATGCTATATTCATATAAGCAAGAGATTTGTGAAGGAAAAACTACAGTAATACAGTAATATAAAGAAGTAAGTCAATTTTTTTCCCTATAAGAGAATTTTTGAAAGTTTCAGATATGAAATGAAAATGAAACTTGTTCCTGAATCTTTTGACAAATAACAGTGGCCACTGATTAGCAGACAATTTAATAAATAAAAGAACTTCAGTGGTCTGATTAAGACAAGACAGATAAAGGCTTGTATTAAGCCAGAGGATGACCTGCTCTCCATTTATTTACACATAGGAAACTGCTCCAACTTCACAGAGGGAGGGTACCATGGCAAAATTCATCTCTCCATTGTGTCTGGAGCGACTAGTTTCCAGCAGATGCTTCTAAGGTCATGATTTCTGTTAGAAGCATCCCCAAAAAAATGTTAGAAATGAAAGGGAGAATAATGCTCCAAAACTACATTGGCAAAAACGTTGCTGTCTCCATCCAGAGACACTGGAGAGCATTAGCTTTGAGGTCATTAAATTTCTGCTCTGTTGGAGAAGGAACAGGGCAGGAGACAGTAAATCATTCCCTTGAGAAACTCTCCCAGAAAACGCCTTGGGACCAAAAGGACTGAGGCTGTCTATTATCACGGTATGGAATGCAACTCCCATGAAAATATGGTCTGAAGGAAAAATATCCTGAGCTGGACCACAGAGAACATTTGAAAAGTAATCACTCAGTACAAGGCATAGCTTAAGACCTGTAAAGATTCTCTAGAGAAGTCTGCATAGGATTAGGTCATTCAGAGTGCCTAGTACCTGACCTGCTATCTGACCTGGATGGGGTCATAGGAGGGGGCATAGGAGGAAGTCGGAGGAACACACATGGTTTGTTTCTCTTCTGTCTACTTTTCTGAATATCCTTCATCATCCCTCGAATAAAAAAGGGGGGGAGGGGAATAAAATAAGTTTCTTGCCACACATCATCCTTGGAAGGACACACGGATGACCTTACACTTGAATGTGACTCTATGCTTATATCATAATTAGATCCCAGCTAATCATCATTTCAAGATAGTCAAAACTGTCAACCTTTCCTATAAGAGACAACAGGTTAGGGACATTAAAGTGTAATTTACAGTTTCCTTGTTACTCTGAGGCTGCCAGAAACTGAAAATTATGGCTGCAAAATAGCAGTATTTTTCATTCAAATCCCAGGGCACTAATTACACAAATATTATTATATACTGCATTTCACAGTCTCTCTCCAGCAATCTTGCTAGGCCCATTTAATAATGCACAAGCATAATTTTATTCCTATGTAATGGAGGAAACCATGTTGAGCACAACTACAGATGTCACTGTGAGGTGTTCCCACACAAACATAACAGGCATCAACCTCTACTCATATCCAGTGGCAAAAATTGGCCTTTATTACAGTTGCATGTTCAATGATATCAGAAAGGATAAAATATTTCATGAGGACAAGGGCAATGGTGCCCCAATGAAGGACTTGTCAACACTTCCGATTAGAAGTTCATGAGCACAAAGACTGTTTTCATTTTAGCGATGCAGGCAAAATAGCACCAGACTCAGCCATCCAAGTGAGAAAGAAAACAAAAATTAAGGGAGCAAAGGAGGAAAAAACCCTCCAAATTTGAAAAAGGAGGGCTGTCAAGTAGTCACACTTCTACAGTGAGAAATAAAACACTGCTAGTCTCCTTTAGGAGCTAAGTGTACAGGCTCAAGAGAATGGAGAGTGTTTTTTCTTTTTTCCCCCCAAGCTTTGTTTCCCATCCAGATTACAGTTCATTAAGACAGAAGAAGGAGCTAAAGAACAGAGGAGCAGAAAGACGTACATTTTCTCCTCTACAGCCTAATAACTCCTGCCTGGTTTCAATCTTCTGTAACTACAGGGTACCATTACAAATTCCCTCAGGAAGTTATGACAGCTCTAATTAGTCCATGATAGTGAAAGATACCTTTAACTGCTATATCCTGTCCATCACATCCTGGAGGCCATCAGAAATTTTAACAAACTAAAGCATGGAGGGATTTGACCCAGACCAGCTATGCCTGCATTCCTATTAACCCTAGTGCCTATAGCCACCAGATGGGACTACCAAAAAATCCAGGTGACAGTGAGAGGACACTAGACACCAATTAAAATACCAATAGCTATCTATCACCACTGTGAGCACTAGAGCACCTCAGGAAAGGGAAACGCTACCGTAGATTAGGTCCACAGTACTACAACGCATGTTTCCTGGTTTTGCCATGCTATGTTAAAGCTAAATAAGAAGTACAAGAATAAAAAAGAGGTTAAGCTTACAGTTTTTTGGTTCAGAAGCTAAGAAAATAAAAGCTTCTCCTACTGTGCCCACATGCTCCATTTTATGACTGAACCAAAGCATATAACAAGTTCCCTATTTTTATAGATGAAGAAACACAGGAACAGAGCTTCTAATTTAGTTACAGTTCATACCACCTCCCAAACCCTTACCATCACACCCACATGGGCACCTGGAGCCAGCCTTCAAATGTAAAGAAGGCGATTCCATTTTACAACATGATCAATTCAATTACAGCTGAAGAGACCATTAAATAAACAGACTACTGGCAGCAAGACAGTGGAAGGTGCAAGGCCAGAGGCCATACTTGTCACAAAGGTTAAGCTGGGGGACCCAGAGGTGAAGAGCAGAGCTCAGCTTCCTTGAAGGAGGCCTTCTGAATAACTTGCACAAGTCACTAAAATACATGCATAATGAGACACTGAGAAATGCAGTGCAAGAATGATTCTAGAAGAACAAATATATTTCAACTCATAATTTTATCTGTCCTGTGGCTCTGAACACACTGTAACATGTATGCTCATGTATACTGCAAACTGAACCACCATAAGAAGATGAGGAAAGACTTCCAAATGAAGTTGTTTCAGGGGGTTTGAGGTTGAGTTTTTTCCTTCTTTTTTTTTCCCCCCAAACCCACAATACATCCAGCGTACTGCTGAACTGATACAACGTATTACTTTAAGAACACCTCTGCTGTGGATGGTTCACACATACAGAAGCTCAGATCCAGGATGCAGATGTCAAATAAAGTGAGAATTAATGAATTGGAAGAGGTCTGAAAAACAGACATTCAGTAGCAGCCATTGCTATGGTTTGAGACTACAAAAAAACACTCAGCAGTGTCATAAGGAGGAATTACACAGCACGGTTTTAGGCTCAATGAAAACTGCCTTCCACTTTTTCTCAAGCTTACACTTCATTGCATGATCTGTCAATGAGGCAGATTAAAAAAAGATACTTTCATTTAACCACTGATAAAATATTTCTACACTACAACATTTGTTTGAAATGTAAGCTTTTTGGGGCAAGAACTAAATTTACTTTTGTTTAGAGCCTGAAAAATGGAGGCTGTGGTCCTATGTCCTATCAGCACTACTGTAATACCAATAGTGTAGTAAAATAATTGTCTCCTTTCTTCCTAACTATGAGGTGCCACATCCATCAAATGCAGCTATATGGAAATAGAAGATACAATATCCTTTCATCCTCACCACCCTTTGTAGACACCCAGACTGCAGTAAAAGACAGTTTATCATTTCATTTTTAGTAGTCATAGAGCAGTTAAGGTAAATGACCTGGGGAAAACAGGTCTTGAGGAAGTCTGTAAGCGACTGAGAAAATGAGCCTCTTTTCCTTTGACTTTCTCTCTACAGAGTAGATATCATGGACTTTAAGATAACAAATAAAGTTAAATACCACTTCCCGACTCTGAATCTTGTTCTTGGCACTACATAAAGAATAATATCCACAGATCTTCACAACAATGGGGCTTTTTTTATTGGTGGTGGTGTTCTTTTCAGAAGCTGTTTTTTCCAAGATACACACATTTCCCACAGCTCAAACTGAGGTATCTGATCAGGTTTTAGGCTCTTATCTTACAGTCCCTGTCTCTTGTTAGTGAGTTCATCTCTGGGAATAGTGCTACAAAAAGTGCTGAAAAGAGAAAGACATTGCAAAGGATCTTGTGTGAAAAGCTATTTTGGTTTAAGTGTTTTAAATCTAAAAGGCTTTTCATTCTGATTCCCCAACAAATCATTTCAGTTCATGTTTAATGAAAAAAAATGTTCATGGTAGATTATTAGAGATGAATTGCTACTGCCAGTGAATCATTTGAGCTCTTAATAGGAAAGTATAATGCCTGTCAAACAAATAAACATAATATTTAGAACACTCAAAGCATCCTATCAAATGGAGAGATTGCAACACTGCACATATCACCTAACCTAGCAGACACACACAGGAGTTATTCTGTTCTCAAGCTGCAATGTCATTTACCAAAATACTTTCTTTGTCTGAGCATCAAATATCTTATTTGTGAGGACTTTGGACTAATGCATGATCCCTACCAACAAGCAATCTGATGCCTGATACACAATGAACTGGACTAGTTACACCACAGCACCTTTTGTTCATACAAAATAGAAACCATCTTGAAGGACACATTCAACTGACGGCTTAGGCATTAAAGATACACTTCCATATTTCTAATGGTTTGTTTACCCTTCATCCACCTGTACTTGCATCAGATACTACACAAACTTAATTTCTGCTCATATTTATTTCTAACCCTTTAATACTAGGTTCATCTCCTGCCTCCACACAATTCTAGGCAGTAATAAAAGATGGAATCTATTGTAGCCTCTAAAAACACTGTCTTAAAAACTTAACGCCTAGGAATCAGTCATCACGACGCTTTCCATCATATTTGTTTCTTCCCCATTTAGCATGCTCAGTAATCTACCACCACTTTACCTTATAACAGTCACAATAAAAACACATGCAGCTTCCATATCTAACCATTTCAAAGGTTTCTTAACCTAGAATAACTGCAAATTTTCCAGAAGGTGGCTTACAATAAATATTACGACTTTCATTTTTAGTGTGAAAATGGGTCTGAAACTTTTCTTGTACAATATATTGTCCTACATAACAAGAGTCGCTGCATAAACGGAAATTAAATATTCATTAACTAACTGTACTTGGTATGCAAGTGAGCAGAAAACAAAACTGCCTACTGCAGCAAAAAAGGAAGCAGACATATTCAAGAACCTGGAATGAAAAATTTTAAAGAGGATATTACTGGACTTCCATTTAATAGCTTATTACAGAGCTTCAGTATTTTCAAGTGACAGCAGCATGCCATTGCAGCTATGAATACAGTAATATTTTCCCAGCTGTATTTACAGCCTTTGCTAACCACTGTTCAAAAACAGGTATTTTGTCCTCTCCATGTGGTACATTCTCAGAAGAGTGTTATTGACTTTTTCTACTCAGGATATTCCGGGAGGTCCAAGGTATTTGGGAACCCAACTGTTATTAAGAATCTCATGCCTTTCAGCATCTGTGAAATTCCCAATAAAATAAACAAGGGAATTTGTCTTGACATTTCAAATTTAGCTTTTGAGACAAAATAGCTCTTTGGAATTTGGGGCTTAAATTTTATGACCCAGTGTGCTTCTCTCATCACCAGTACACCTAACCAATAACACTTCATTGTGTTTTGCTACCGATTATCCTCCTTTGTCCTAAGAAAAGAATATGCTAGGAATATCATTCCCAGACAAAACACTTTAACTTAGAAATATGAACCTCTGCTGCTTCAGATTAAAAGACTTCGTCCATCAACTCTAAGAACACAACAAATACAAAAAGCTCTACCATGTGGTCCAGCCCTGGGATATATAAAGCCACCCTTTATTACTGAGAGCTACTCTACCATGACATTGTTGTATGTTAATAAAGGTCTCTCTGACTTCTCTTGACTTCTCTACCTTTACCACCTGTTAATGGTAAGTGTTCTTCAGCATCCAGTAAATTCCAGGTGTATTTGACAATGTAATAATTTCTAAGGGTTACCAAATATTTGACATTTAGAAGTAAATAAAGAAAAATTCCTCTCAATAATGTTTCTGAGAAATCACTTTGCATTAATCCTCAAAGAAGGCTTAAGAGAGAAGGAAAAAATGACCACTATGTGATGCTAGAAGATTCAGATAGACCCCCCAAAACATTACCCTAGGAAATCACTGCTCACTTTAAACAACACTGTGGAATGGTCAACACATGAATCAGAAAGAGATCAGTCTCTCTCAAACTTGTTCAGCAGCAGCGAGATAAATGGCATTGCTCAGACTGCCCCTTTTTATGTGCCCAATACTAGTGTTGTGACTACTGTGCATTTTAGCCCAGTATCTCAATAAGTGCTTTAGACCACCTAAAATTCAAGAAAAGCCTGGCTCCTTCCACCACCAATGGAGGAGAGTAAACATAATGTCTATGCTACACACCTATCACTGGTACTTGAACAGAGCCCAAAGCGATATCCCAACAAGTCAAAAGATTCTCAACCCACATAAACTATAAAAAATTTAATTCTGATATAAGTGAACGTAACACCAAAGTCAAGGACAGATTAATTTAAAAGTTAGCTGAATTTAGCCACATGCTTGAAAACAAACTTCTCCCTTGAGCACGAACCTTCTCAATTGACTGTTAAGAACTTAGTGCCAATTCTCTGAGATATATAAAATTGACAATCATCATATACCCAAATGTCTCCAAAGACCTAAATATCAAAATGTCTAAAAATCACACTGCTGCACGGCAGAACTTCTGAAGACCTATTGAGGTTTTACACGACTCAATTCTGCAGCTTCTGAAGTTTTTGCATGTTTTCTCATTTCTCTGCTAGGAGAAAGATGAAGCTAAGTACTAAGTTTAAAGAATTTTTTTTTTTTTTAATTTTCAAGAAACTTAATTGGAAACAAAAAGAAGTTCCTAAAGGACTGTCTACTGAACGTGTGCCCAAAAAAACAAACTTGCAAGAACTCCACGCTGAACAAAATTAATCCAAGGAATGGCAGTGTTTTGAGGAGATGCTAAGGTTCAGGCTGATGAGACATCAGCCATGCATTTCTCTGACAGTTGCTAATGTCTCCTGTAAGTCTTTATTCATATCAATAGAAGTCTGAAATGGCTCCGGACTAAGCCCAGCTGGTGCTGAAAGTGGCACAGGCCACTACCTATCCTATCAGCCTCACATCCACTCCAGCCCAGCACTGAAACACTGGCTCACAATCTGGTGACTCACAGCACTTTGAAAAACAAACATCAATAACAAATTCAAAGCCTTTCACCTCTTCTTCAGCGATTTCAATTGAATTACTAATTTCAAAGGTCTGCCAAAAACTGTTGTGCTTTGGCTACTGTTTTGCATAGGCCTTGGGGGTGGCCTCCAGGCTAGTTCCCAGGATCCGACAGGCAGCTATACAAAGGTGTTTAGGCACCTGGAGATACATGAAGTCTGCTAATAAGATCTACAGTGTGAATTAGGATTCTAATTTACTTAGGCAATTCTGAAATCCCATTTAGAGTCTAATGGCTCTTAAGCAAATAAATACCTTGAAAATCTGACTCCAGGTCACTTAAAGTATAAAGATTAAAACAATGGATGTCAGCAGTCAGTAGTCTCAACACAAAGGCTGCATGTCTTATCAGAGATGCAATTCGCCCTCTCAGAGACAAATCCCCTGGAAGAAGAATAAAGGACTTTCTAGAATATATATGGAGGAGACTGGGCAGCCTTATTAGTGTAACCATTTGCTACTTAGAGATTCTGCACTTCCAAAGGAGTACTGAATGGCATAAAAGACTACTATTTCTAATAATATTTAGTATTAAATATATATAAACACCACTTTTATAACATTTCCTCCAAGTTAATAGATCACAATATCAATTATTACTAGGGAAGATTCTAAAGAAACACCGAATGGTGCTTCAAACAGAAAAAAAGACCAAAAATTATTTCTTATGAATTGAAGAGTGCCAAAATATAGATATAGTCAAACATATATCATTTCCTTACCACCCTTTGAGGATCCTTCCCTTTGGGAAGCTGTCCTGGGAGCAAAAACCCAGCTGCCATTCCCTGAAGTAGTACAGTTCTATCCCATACCCTTACAACAGATTTTTGCAGATCTGCCACAATATAGTCCAAAGATGAAAGCTCAAAGAACGGTTTTTGATTCCACTGTAGAACCGGCAGATCTTCTTCACCCTCCTGTCACTGTGCTCTAACACGAGAAATAAATGCTTTTCTGAAGGCTGAGATGTGAAAGCTGGAATCAGTGCCTGCAGTGGTTTAAGAACGGTTTGGTTCTGTTAAAGCCTATGTTGATTAACACCAACTGGGGATGTAATTTTTTTAACAGTCTCTTCTAGGCACAGACGGGTTTCATTCTTCAGTAGCTAAACTGAGAATACAGTGATTTCAAGATGTGGTTTTAAAAAAAGCATTTAAAAAACACATAATCCAGTCTGCACCTAAAAATTCCTGGTTTTTTTCCCTGAAACAGTGCAGAGCAGAATTGCAGAACAGTGTAGCTCCCTCATTAAATTGGTCAATGCACGTAAACACAAATGAAATCATGCCTCACTGAAAAATATTTTCTAGCTACTCACTAAAATAGCTTTGAGAGACCAGGTCCATACATGGAATAAAATGGCTTTCACTGCCTAAGAAAAGAAGTCCTAAGCCAAACTCTCCTCTGGAATGACATTTTAACTATTATAAACAGTTTAACGGCAAATGTAGAGCAGAGCAGTGTAGTTTTATACAATCACAGCAACAACACTGAGATTTATTCTGTTCTGAATTAAGCTCTTTACATTGTTTCTACTTAAAAAGGAAAAGTATCAAATACAACAATTCCTACAAATTTATCTTTCACAACAAACATTTTCATATTCTATTTGCAATTTCACCAAACAAAAGCAGGCCCAAGTCAACTGGCAGAATTTTGGCTGTACTCTTCTGAGAACATTGTAAGCTTTGCCCTTTCTACCACTCAGACAACTTAAACGGAGGCAGTCCTACCACTACTTTTCCAATAAACTTTGCAACAACAGCCACATAAAACTCTTGGAATACATGACTTAGATACAAAGAGATGCTTTTCAAGATATCTGCTTGAACTCTTGAACTAATATCAGAAATACAGAATCTTTATACAGAGAAAAATCCTTTCCAAGCACCCTGTAATGTTCAGAGCATGGTGGGATGAGTCATTAACCCTCACAACTTCCTAGTACACTGTGTACAACCATCCTCATTCTGTCTGGGAACACAGGGGAGAAACAAGAGGAAAAGGCTCAGCAGCAGCACACGGCATTATGACAAATTGTAAATAAGACTTTCACCTTTTAGTTCCAGTTCACAAGTGGTTCTGAAATGTTCGTAAATAAAGCCTAATGAGGATTTGCACAGAAACTGAAGGACAAAAATGACAAGTGCAAAGTGTTACAAAGCCACCTGAAACACAGCCCTCGGCAGGGCCTTTTCCCCACACCTGACCCCTTCCCAGGACCCAGACACACCTCTCTCCCCATGGTGTCCTGGTGCAGCATCATCACAGACATTGATCAAAGCACGTTTCAATCAATGATCCATGTGTGGAGGTGGATTTGGTGTGACAACCACTCCTCCCCATTTCACACATGAATTAATGAAGGTGCACAACAGTGGGCAGACATCAACAGGAGCACGGGGTTAGCAAGGGGTGCCAGCCAGCCCAGGCAAGCTGGGGAGAAGCTACTCAATAACATGAATCTCAGATGCATCAGAATTATTGTGAAGAGAATGAAAAGCCTGACTGAAAAAGAAATCAGAACAATAGTGACAAAAGAGAAAAAAAAAAGGCAGATGGCAGTATGTTGAACTAGGATAGAAGAGTGTTTAGGAAAAACAGAATGCCTAGGTTTAGCCAGGACCACAGCAAAACCAGCAAGAAAGAGTTGCTAAGTATTACTTCAGATAAAATTTCAGAATAGCAGCACCGCCAACAAAGAATTACAGAAGCAGGGAATTTTGACTCTAAGCCCACGGATGAGGAAATACAACAGTAATAGTTTAAAGGAGAAATTTCACACAGAACATTTGGACACAGAAATTGCAATCACAGGTTCTGACCAGCCTGGGTCTGACACACATTTTTATCCTTATCGTGGGACAACTTTAATGGATGATTTTTGTCCCTCATAACAGCCACTCAGAGCACTGCCTGCTTTTAGGACTTGTACTATAGCTCATTAGAGAGCCAAGAGTTGCAACAATGAGCTCTGAATTAAAGTTTTTGTGGCACAAGTCATTCTGGGCTTCAAATTGCAGAATTTGGCTATCTTAGAATCTTTATGCAATAAAAACTGAGTTTACATGACCACTTTGAAACCAGGGCTATGGCTAAACATTCACAAATCAGGGCAACTGCCTTTCAAAACTCAAGAATTTTATTTTAATCAATGTTTTGCTTTCTTTCAGATAACCTCATATATTAGACATTTTGAATTTTCATTATATTTTATTTTTTCTTGTTTGGTTCAGAACTTTTAGGAATTCCATTTTAATGCTTCCCTCTGAAATTCCTTCTACTGTTTTCCAGAGAAACAATAATCCTGTAATAGGACACCTTAGTATTGTAATGAAAATAATTCTCTATTTTTTCCTTTTCCAAGCATGTTAAGAAGGAGGTTCGAGAGAAGAGTTCATACTCAATCATCTGAAGTACTTAATAAATAATTTTAAGTGCCTGAAAAGCATCAATAACTAATTAACTAATTTAAATCTGAGCTGAAGCCATCCAATTTTTATCTCAATTTTAAAATACCAGATATATATATAATCTTAAAGGATGCTCAGATTCTGGGTTCAGACCTTAGTCATGAAAAAATAGGAAAACAAAGAGAACTCTGAGCACTCACACTATTCAGATACTATTTTGGAGGAGAGGAGGGGTCAGCTGTAGAGATATCCACATATGAAAGTCACACAATTTTTGTAGATGCTTTTGTCTGTCGTTAAACAATCTGGTATTGTCTTTACTGGTTGCCATCATGCTGCTCGGGAGAGGAAATAAAAAGACCAGTGTCTAATGATCCAGACAGAAACCATGACAATATAATAAAAAATGCTGAATTTCAATTCTAGTCTAGACTGATTAGATTGAAAGACAAGTCAGAGTGAAATAGTGTCAGGTTCAGTGAACCAAGTGCAAAGGTCTTTATGACTACATTGGCATTTCTGCCTCAGCTGCAGGCATCAGTGACTATATTAGACTAGATCACCTGAGAATTTAAATAGAATCACACATTTCTAATGAAAAAAATGGCCCATGTGACTAATACAGTTCCATATCACCTTAATTACATATTGCAATTAAAATTATAGCAGCACTGCTACTGGGATGTAATTACTGCAACTAAGCTTCTCCATGCTCCATGCAAGCATTTTCATGGGAGCTTCATGCAGCGTCACCTGAACTTGCATTAGAAAATCAGTGACAAGGATCAGAATGTGAACTGTCCAGGCATAAGGATGGGGCTTTTGCTGCTCTGAGTTAGCTCAGAAATAGAAAGAACAAAATTTAATTTCTATATAGAATAGTCAGGTTCCTTGAAGCAGGAGCTAAAAGTAAGCTAAGGCATTTTCCCTCAAAGAAAATGGACTGTCACTGTACTCCATGGAAAATACACTTCAGTGATCATTCCAAATTCATGATGATGATGGCCCTTAAGGCCAAAAACGACCAACTGAACTGAACTCACAGAATTCTTCTCCTATTCCTGTGCTTCTAAAAAAGAGGGATCTGAAATTCTGGGCTATCTTGAAGTACCTAGAGAGACAGCTTTCTAGTCAGTCACCAGCCTTAACAGCACCCAAAAACACGGTATCCACCACAGGGTTTCCTTCTCGACATGCTGGTATGATGAATTTCACACAGAGAAGACATTGCAGTCCTTTTACATGAACTTTGCAAGGTTCTTTTCCCCAATTTAGTGTCAGTGTTCACCAGAACCACAGATCTGAAAGGTTGCACTGGAGTAATCAAACGCAGCTCTAGAGACAGCAATTTGCTGAAATCCAGATCAGACTTCTAATCTTGCTTGAACTTAGGCCTGAATAATGTAAACCAGTACAGGAAAAGTGTCACCCCTCATCCATTTCCTAAAGATAGCAGCAACAATGTGAGGAAGAGCTGAGGCTGTAAAGATTCGCATTTCTCCTTTTCTATTATTGCATTCTCCTCAATGTCTTCTCATGGTTGTTCTGTCTCTCATAAAGCAGCACCTGAGAGACATGTTCCCCATGGTATTCATACAGGATTTATAAACCACCAGCTTGTGCAAAGGCGCAGCTTATTGCCCTAAGACTGTGCAAGGTTCTTAACCATGGAAACAACATGTGAGTTAGGCTGTGGCTTCACTGATGCCACAGTACTCTCATCATTCACAGTTCTTCAGCAAGGACAGCAGGCACATGCTCTTGCTCCAAAAGCACAAATCCCTTAATAAGCAGATAATGATTTTCAGTACTCTCCAATAGCTACTCCAAAGGCAGGAGAGGACTTAGGATAATTCTCACAGTTTAAACAGTTACCATTTACCCTACAGAGCATTGAGTACACAGACATATAAACCAACCAAAAAATCAGCCCATCACAAAGCACTAATAGAACACTTTATAATCCCCAAAAACACCTAAGGGAAAATACTTTCTGCTCTATAAATTAGTTTAAGAGAAAAGATCTAATTTTTATACTGCTCTAAGCTTCTCCAGGAATCAGTCAATTAAATTGGCTAGCTATGTTGAGGTAATTGAGAAACAGTCCCTAAAAGACACTACACACCTACAAACATAGCATGAACCAAATATATAGAGTTAAGCAAGACAGAAGCAGGAGTCTAGAGTTTGTTTTCTGTCTGGAACTGAAGGACAGGGTGTGATTTTATGAGTTACCTTATTTCCTAGGAAAGGAGGACAACCCTGGTCTTGTACTGCCAGACAGATTCTGCCTAGCAGCATTCTCAGCTCTTCCCTCCACTTCAGCCCTGTGCATCTGCATCACCCCCAGCAACACATTCACATAAACACTGATCCTTTATCAAAGTTGGATTTTACACAGCAAGACACAGTGCCATCATAAAAACCAAAATCCTCTGGCAGAAAGAAATGGAATCATTCCCTACAGCCAGAGTAATTACTAGTCATCAATAATAGCAAAAAAAAGATGTTTTCCAAACTCCTCCACGTTCTGTGGAACAGAAATTATGAAGATATCTGTACAACTGGTGAGGGGATAAAAAGTTGCAACTCAGCGATTTTTTTACTTCCAGCAAACAGTGGCCGCCTGGCCAATTTCATACAAAAACACGTGTTCAACAAATTAGTCAATATTTACTACCGTAAATTCTATCTTGCTTATCAGTCTAATATATATAACACAGACTTCCAAGGTAAAATACATAAAAGATGACCTTTTCAGTTCTGTGCCCTTTTTTTTATTAATCCCCAAAGGCCTGGAAACTTGAAAATGAGAGAGAGAGGTGTTCAGATTTTTTTTTTCCACTTGCTCCTTTCATTTAAAGTATCACTTTTCTTATTCTGTAGTCTCCTTAGATGTCTTAGACACAGACTTAAAGGTCCTTCATCCATCTATCTGACCAAGCTGTTACATTCTGGCAAACAGCAACTTTTCTCCCAAATATTTATTCAGGTGTTCAAAAGCTCGGAGATTTTATTTGTTTGTTTTAAACTTTTAAGCAATAATAAAAATAAAAGAAATAAAATATTTCTTCCCTGGACAGCTAGTCAGCTTCCATTCTTATAACAACCCTGAGATAATTCTACCAGATCATCAATAATGCATACACTCTGGAAGAAATTATTTTTTTAAAAAAAGGAAAAGAAAAGAAAACGGACATGCTTTTCTCTAGAAGAAAATCAGAGGTACAAAACCGAGGGACCCTTTGGGCCTCTCTTATATAAAACAGGAAAAAACATAATAAATTACAAGTGCACTTTTTATCTTTCATAGATGACTTAATGATAGCTTGCAGAAGTCCCCAGAAGAACATTAAATATTTCATACATTTAGTGAATCCTAAATATCAGAGGGTTATAGAAATTAACAACCCTCGGGTAGTGGATTACCATTTAGCAGGCAGCTAGCTGCTCTGCAAGCACATCATACACACAATTCTTAGATCCAAAATGGTATTTTCTTATTAAATATTAAAGTGGCAGAAAGAGAAGTTATAATAAGATTTGCATAATAGAATTGCTCTGGATTAAAAAAAATAAAATCTAAAAAGGATTTTTAAGATAAAGGCAGAAAAACAGTTCCTCATAAGAGTCCAGCTGAAAGGAGTTCATGTGTTGAATCTCTTCTTTTAGCTAACTGTATTTGTTTTCTGTTTCCTTGCACCCCTTTTGCTTTTGTGCTTCCAGCTTTCCTAATTTGGACATCCAAAACTTAACCAGGGACTAATCATGTAGATGGTTTCTATAGTAAATGGATAACTAATGGTTCAGAGTAACTAGAGAAGGCTATGATGAAATAAGAAGAAAGTCACACAATTGATCACTCTGCTGTTCCTTGTCCGTGTCCTCTTACTCTGCCTGGGTCAGCACAGAGCACAAGGGTCTCCTGGTCCACACTGGGGAGCCCAAGGCACAGGAGCCCAACTCCCAGCAGGAAGACTGGCCACCTTATTTTTATAGTTGCAGTGAACTTTGTGCACAGTCCTTCTTACAACATAAACCCACACCCGTGATACATGCTAGGCCAGCTGTCACAACAAAAGCTAATTCTGCCACATCCACGTCTCTGATTGATTTGGAGCTGGCCTGTACAAAAAAGAAAAAAAAAGAGCTAGATGCAAACTGATGGACCCAAACACTCTCTAAGCCACTGGCTGGTCAACCTTAATAATGCTAACAAAAATGGAGTAAACTTACATAAGCATTTAAAGAGGGCTCGAACATAGACTTCACACCCACGGACGTGAATATGTGGCATACTGAGTGAATTCAGCATCATCCAGTCTGAAGTTCAAGCAACAGTGGCTTTTCTGTAGGAACCATCAGGGGCCTTGGGAAGATCCATGGCACTTGTTAACTTTACCTTCACAAACAAAGTGGGTGTGTGAGGTATAGAACGGTTGGCAGAAAGTGACAGTCCTATTTGAGTTACTTTAAAGCCTGGGTATAGAGTGAATTGAATTCTGTGATTAGTGACTGAATAGCTGCTCCTCTATTACGAGGTCCGTTTGGCTCAGAGTCTCCCTGCGCTATTACTGTTGTGTGAGCATAAACAACAGGCTTCTACTCTTGATCATACCAGGACACACTTTGTATATGTTCTCTGTTGCATACAACTAAAAAAGAAATTTTTCTCACTCGCACTCAGATCTGGCATCAGGTTAGGCTGCAAATACTCAAGCTACGCTTTGGGTTCAGGTCACTCAGCATCAGCACTGTATCCCGCTGGGTTACAATACAGTTCCTCAAGTCAGCGTGTCTTATAGCAAACAGCATACACACAGAACGACTTAATGGAAACAGAAGACCTCAGTGGGAAATTACAGCTTTTACAGGAACATATGGTCCACAACCACTCAGCGTCTAGAAAAGTGTTTATCTCAACATTTCATAGAGGGGAAAAAAAAATAGAAAGATAACATACACTGCTGAAAATCTTGTCACTAGCAGACTTGCACAAAGCACTGACCGAACAAAAGAAAACGTAGAAAGTTCCAGCATTTAGAGTGGAAGCTTATGGAAGGGAAGATGATTACATCAACTCTAGCAATGACTTTTTTTCCCCACAAAGATAGTGTCTCACAGTTCTGTTGTAGTTTCCACTCACAATGACTCAAAAGTCACTCCCATACACCACACATGGTGAAAGTTCCTGTACCCACTACAGGGAGCACAGATGCTTCTGGGGTAGATCATGACACATGCTTGGAACTGTGACTCTGTGGCATATCCAAAACTAGTGGATGCTGCCAGAGTTAATGGCTCTCTACATCAACAAAATGCCATATAAAGACAACCAGATCTCTTGCTCACATCTCTTATGAGTTCACCAACCACTTGCTGTGGATGGTACCACAGTCAGCATGCACTTAGCAGGGACTGCCTTGCACTGAGCCACCAGCATTGCTTCCCGCAGAATTTATGTTTACACATAAATTCACATATTAGATGCAGGTAGAACATCCCTCTCTTGTCCCAAAATCATCTTGGACACTAGCACCAATAAACCAGGGTTCCTACTGTACAGTAGAAGGTTACCCTGACTGGGCTGGACCCTTCAGCCACATCAGAGACGAGAGAGTGGAAGCATAAAAAAATATTGTGTCATTTACGCAGCACCCTGCACTGTATCAGTAACAGAGCTGGAAATAGAAACCTCCCCTCTTAGACACCACATCAAGAGACATGACAGGTGCTTCAGAGAGCCCTGCTCCAAAGTATGTGTCAACTAGAACATGGGCATTACACCGCAGGGAGGCAAGGATGGGTGCTGAGACAGGCTCAATTAAGCTTGCTGTGGAGCACTTCCCCCTGCATCTACCCTGTATTCGGTCACCAGCTTGCAGAAGGTGAATTTTTATCACTTGTACTGATGCACCGATGTAATGACAAGAGGAGGTAACATGACACTGACTCACTTCTAAGAGAGCCTTAATAATGAAAAGCAGTGATCCCAATGCTCTTTATTGAAGCAAAATGGTCTTCATTTCAGTGGTAGCCTTTCCAAATACAAAATTAATTGCATTCTCAGACTTGGCCTTAGTTTATTAAGCCATTAGAAACAGAATTAATGAATTAAATCTGAATTAATACAAGGACAAACCATGGTTTGGCAAGATGCCATGTAAAGCAGACTTTTCACAGGAGTAAGCTCTGGCTGAGGAGTTAACTGTCAACCAAAGGCTAGCTCAGTACGTAGGAGACACCCAAGACAAGGAGATCTGTGACATTCAGCAGCTCAAGCAGCAAGGATTTCCTGGCTCTCAATGCTACATGGCAAACAGAGACTTTGGGGTGTCCTCGTACTCAGGACTCACAAATTACTTCTGTTGTAAGGTGACTGAATTCTTATCGTAGCTGATGTGCCAGAGAAGCAGCATGATATTTTTGAAGGTTATGAGTCTATATGCAATTATTATGGTTGATTTTTTTTTTAATTCGACTGTAGATTTCAAATCGACTTTTATGAGTCCATAACCTGGATGGAATTCAATTGCTGAGCACTGGGCTAGTATCCACTAACAGTGATTTTGCTTCAGCTCGTGTAGCAGGGAATGTACTAGAGCACATGGATCTTAAAGCCTGTAATCAGCCTGAAATTCCTATAGACTTCTCCAATCTTCATCAGAAATGTGGGAGACCTTGTGGTCTTTGCGCTGCTACTGTACTGCAAAATACTAGTAGAGGCATAAAACTTATGATAGACATGAAATCATTTATCATAAAATTTTAGTTTTCCTGAAAAAAAAATATAACTATCAATGAAATATCTATCATATATCTTAACCAAAGGCTTGTAAACTTCCATAACAGAGCAAGGAGACATCATGAATTAGTCACAGGATTTCACAAGGCTGAACTACAAGCCATTATGAACAGCAGACCACGTAAATTAGATTATATTATTTTTTAAAAACAAAAAACAAACACAACACAGTACTTCACCTAAAAAGGCAGCAAGATGATGTTTGAGAAAAAGGAGGAGAAATGTCACATTCAGTAAAAAGAAAACTTACACAGCTCCAGTGCCAACAATAAGTAAATTAAAATGTTCATTTTAACACATTAAGATTGGGGAACTTTCTGTGTTGGAAGGGAGAGATAGAGATGCCCACGTTGTCTTTTCTAATGGGACTGTGAGCGGGTAGTATTATCTGTGGCACTCTCCAGAGCTCATCTATCAACTCTCTTTGAGGAATCCATACAAGCCCTAGAGCCACAGGGAACACTGAACCACCCATGACTGGACCTTCACCTTGGGCTGACCTCAGGAAGTCACAAACATCTTCCCTTCACAGCAGGGAAATTCTGCAGTGGTGGATAGGATCACAAGTCAAACAATGTGGTGTTCAAGAGGTGTTTTTGCCATCTGCTGTGAAACATGTCAACTGTGGTATGGCAGTAACGGGCCATACAATCCACTGAGCCTCAAGTGTTGCTCAAAAGCAACTACAATGCCATTGCAGTATTTTCAGTCTCTCACTCTCTAATTAATTCCAGACCAACGTACTGAAATTCAAAATCAAAAGGGAGAAATTATTTAACATCCTGTCCTGACAACTCAGCCCAAAATCCTTGTGGGTGAATCTAGCTGATTGAAGGCAATGAGATTGTTTCCATCAAGTCCAATAAGTTTGGATCAGATATTAAATCCCTTGCGCTGTTAAAGGCTAGAACACAGCTAACAGTTACAGCTTGATGAAGCATGAGTCACAAAATACCACAGCTCACACAGTGTCTGAGCTCTAGTGAGCGCAGTATCAGCAGCAGAACATTTGTTCAGATCAACACAATGAGCGCATGCCTGACATGATGGTTTTCACTGGGCACAAATAACGCACATCTGAGTGCACTCACAGCTTGTTTGTTCTAGCAAAAAACAATGCAAGACAGCGAGAAAGAACAAAAGTGAAGGCTGTGAGATGGCAAACTGTTGTTGTTGTTGTTCTCTCTTTAATGAGGCCTCATAACATAGCAGGTGATTCTCCAGATGCTATCTCCCAATCTTACAAATGCACACATTAGGACTCTGTAAAACCCCCTCCCAAATGGAGAAGCTGAAGGAGCTGAGGTGAGATACAGAGGTGCTTCTACTCCTGCCAGCAAGCTGATTGCAAAACAAGAGACTTGGATTCTTTTTAATCAAAACTCCACCCAAAGAGAAACAACCACACAAAATATGCACATTGAGGAAAAAGACTTATTGGCAGGAGTGCCATGAGTTAAAGCCAGCTGTAGGGAGAAGGAACACCTCTGCCTCATTCATTTCCTGCACTGAACAGAGTGATTTTATGTGGAACGTCTGACTGCTAAGTCTATCCCACTTTCCACGCTTCACAGCGAAGTAACAGTATTCCCTTCTGTCCCTCCACGGCTGCTAACCCAAGGATCTCCACCTAGTTTACTTGCTTGATAAACCCTTTCTCTTGGAGTTCTTACTGTTTGGTTTTAGCACCAACACAGACAGTGCTTTTTATAGAAGATCACAACAATCATGTAAAGATATATCTCTCAGCTAATTAGAAACAAAACATGAGTAACATGATTAAAGTCTAATAAACACTCATTCAACACCATAAACACAAAGACTGATGGCCATTTACCCTATTGATAGTCATTTGTTATACAATGGCGTGCAGCCACCCAGAAATTGTAATAGGAAATGGTCTTTGAGGGCTTTGTTTCCTTTTTTTAAGTATAAGTAACTTTTAAGAAAATAAGCACAGCCTTGTGATTAAAACATAGATACTTTTAGAACAGTGTTCTAGAGACCAGGTAGCAAATTAAAGCAATAAACGATACATATTTTAAGAACAGTTTGATTAAAAGCTTACTGTTAATAAATATACCCAGGCTTGAAGATCTGTCATGTCATACATCCAGCAAGACAGCAATCTCTCTGGGAAGCCATTGTGAAGTTTCTTTTCTTTCCAAGTACTTTCAAGCATTTTTTTTTTAATGGATAATACATCTCACAATTGAATAAGCAGTGTATTACTTATAAAAGTCCCCACAAAGGAAGTCTCACAAAACTCTGTGAACTGCTAGGAAAGAGTGATTAGAATGTCTGTGAGGTTTTTTCCGCTAGCTTTTCTGCTACCTCATACCTGCCCGAGGCAGGAAAGGACTCACTACCAAATATGCAAACTCCCCAGTAATGCCAGATCACTGACCAAAGTCAAACTACAAAGGAAAGGAAAAGGTGGAGCCCACCAGGCCCCATCTCATTCCTCATGCAAGAGTCCATGTCAAAAGCACTATGCTCCACTGCCTTTTCATCCTTCTCCCAGCCCTCCCTGTCCCAGTCTTCTCACTTGCTTAGTCCGAGAGCATTCTGGGTCCATGTTGTCTCTGGTGTATTTGCACAAGCCTGTTCTCATGAGGACTTTGATCTTAGTTGGTGCCAGTGCTCTTTGAATCCAGACAGTAAAATAGAAAAAAGGTCCAGGACAGTAACACCGTGTTTGTGTGCGCATATTTGCACTGCCATACGTGTAACTGAGCACCACTTTTAGGAGAATCACAACACAATTTGTACAGGTCTTTGAAACATCTAGATGTTAGAATAGCAAGACAAGTATTTTCTTGCCTTTCTCAAGATATTAAATTCAAATCCAAGTGTCTTCAGTGTCTGAGGAAATGTGATTTCCAGGTTTGGAGTCTCTGATTCCATGATTTTTTTGTACACTTGTATAGCTGGTTGTAAAGACTCACAACTCACAGATATGCTAAGAGATGGTGCCTAAAAATGGCAAGGTAGGACACAAAGTTCTTCACGACTGTGTCTACCCCAGTCTTACAACAGTAGTGTTGCTTGGCACATCTACTTTCTAGAAAGCAAACTTCCTGCCACATGGATTTGCATTCATTGTAAATTCATCTATCATCTTACATGAGGGGAACACACATCTGCAGGAGATATAAAGTTCTCAAAAAAGAAACAGTTACTTGGTTACTTACCCCAAAAAGATTCAGAGAGGTACAACAGAGAGAGAAGAAACTGAAGCAAAGACAGAGTGGGGAAATTAATATTTACACAACCTTCACACTTGTTAATCTTTTATAGGAAGTGACACAAATTCTTAGCACATTGTAGTGAGGTTTTCCTCTGATATTGTAATCACTTTGAAGAAAAGTATCAATAGATAAAAAAATTAAAACGTAAAATATTTAGTGGTTGTTTTAATAATTAATCAGCTTAAAAGCTTTCAGTCTAGTTGTACTGACAGCATAAACAGACTTTTCAAGACATGAAACAAAACTAAGTATCTAGTCACCTATTAAAATGTGTAATAAGAATCCTATTTCTAGCTCTTCAAATGTCATACTGCATCAAGAGAAACTGCGATACCTAATTATTTTTTCTGGAAGCTGAAATTCTGGGGCACATATAGCTTTTAACTGTCCCCCAATATGTTTGTGTATGTGGTATATTCTCTTCCAATTTTGCAGACCTGTGCCCAACAGGTTTGTGAAAAGAGATCTTCTTGCAACACATTCTACTGGCACAGGGCAGTGAGCAGAAATTAACTGCAATGTTTCTGCAACAGAAGACTTGAGTGGTAATTCTAAGTTGATACACTGAATACCACCTGCCATATCCCTCACACTACATGATGGAGGGAACTCCACACAAAAATCCTCTCTAAGGCTTCTGGAGACAGACACTGTTATCCTCACAACTGCGTGGAGGTTACTTCCTGGAAATAACTCTTCTGGTATTGCCAGAGAAACGTAGACACAGGCAGCACCGTGAGGAGACTCTCCACAGTATAGCCTCTAGTCAAATATTCTACCCTTGCAGTGACAATTTCAGATGGGCAAGATGAGGTGGGAATCGTCTGAAAATAGTCCACAGTCTCACAATATCTGCTGCAAGGGCTCACAGCCTTTCTAAGCAGCCTCGACTCACATTCAGTTCAGACTTTTTGCTAGGAACAGTATGAGGTCAGACCCCAGGTGCCAGTGCATTACCCAGCATCTAAGACCTGGGTCATCCTCCAAGGCACAACGCAGACACCAACAGGTCACATTAACCTTCCTGGGGTCCTCTCCCCTGCCAAGCACTGGCTCGTCTGCCTCCTGTCATGACCATACAAAATTCAATTCAGAGTTAAGCAAAAGACTGCCAACCACACTTCAATATCCAACAAGTGTCTGTGGACACTCAGTGCTGCATGACCAGCAACTCTCCCCATACAGCTTATATTTTGTGACTGGCTTGTCCCCAAAGCACAAGAATGGCTTTCCATGAGGATTAGAGGTCCTCCATAAGCAAATAGATTTCAGCCAAGTTTTCAGAAAAATAACCATTTGTAAAACCAACACTTCATTCCATAAAATTCTACAAAATCAGCCAATAGAAGTAAGTTACAAGCACCACCACTGCAAAGACATGTCTCACTTGAACAAATAGTTTTTCCCAGTATTTAAAGAAGTCAGTCAGAGCACATCACAACAGACTAGACAGAGCAGGAAACAGGCCTAGTTCAATCTTGCACTCGTTGTTGCTCAAGTAACACCAATGACAAAAGGACAAATATCTATAAATTCACCTAGACTGTTTTTGTAATTATATCCTTACCTACCATAAATGCTGTACAAATTTCAGATGAACTGATATGAATATTTTTAAGATAACACCAGCTATAACTCCAGATTATGTCAAACAAGATTCTGTGCTGATGCAGAGCTTATTGCTTTTTCATAGCTCCTCTAAACTGTGGGCTTGATCTAAGTGAGGGCTAACACTACCTCACGTGTCATTACTGCTATTGATGTAGCTGGGCAAAAGTCCAAGTGCACAGTCCCTAAATCTGGCCTTTCTCTCTTAGGGCCTCACACGACTAACTTGCCCTGCCTAACTTGGACCATGCCCATGATTATAAAATGCATTTGACTGCAAGGACCATTAGACTTGGCCTTCTTGGCACCGCTGGTGTGTCTCTTGTAATGGCAACGCTGCAAACACTGGAGAGTGGTCACAAACTCACAAAGTTCATAATAATAATTGATCAACCACTACTTTTGACTCTTAAATTATCAATACAGACATAGAAAGAAAAAGGGAAATGAACTCATATTCTGGTATCAGTCTCCTTTCCCAAACAGTCACCTTCCTTCTATATATTTTCATTCTGCTCTAAGAAAAATATAACTTCTGTTCCTTATGTGAATGAGGGTTGCAGTGTTTATTCAAAACCAGAATAGCCTTCTGGTCTTGGGCAAGATTTCATTCATATTGGTATTACATGCAAATAATTGATTATTTGAAAGACCATTATAGCTATAAATCAATTTTGTAGACAACCCACGTTTTCCTGCGTGCTGCCATTTCTTGTTTACTTATTTTGATGGAGGCATTGAAGACCCCCAGCTGTTACAGTACCAAATACTCTTCTCTTAGTTCTCAGTGTAAGAGGAAGTAGAATTATTTCAGAAGTTTTCCTAGCAAAGAATAATTTTAGCAACAGTTTGCTTTCTAAGATAAGGTCATTCACTTCAAAGATTTTATTGTTTATGAAGAGGGCAAACATCAATAAACTGTTACAAGATTAACTATGGATATAAGAGATAATTTTTTTAGAAATTGCTTTACCTCTCCACATCTCATTTCCTTCAACTGGAAAGGGAGAGCAGAGCTGCCCGCTATGCTGGCATTTGCAGATAAGAAACAGATTTAGTGCTACACTGTAATTCTGTGGCTAGAGAGAGACTTCACACAGGATGTGGAACAAACTTGACCAAAAAATCAACCCAGATCATCTCCTCTTACTCTGAATAGGTAAGAAACCCAAATACCCAGGCTTACATTGTACACATCAGATAGATGTCCAAATGTAAAGGAAGTGAGAAAGAATAAAATACTGACTGACATAGGGGCATTCACACACCCAAATTCCAATAAGAAGTGTCTGATCTGAGAAGCACATCACAAACCAGTTTTTCTACCTCATTATTCTCATCTAATACTATCTGTTTTCCTAAACACATTCCAAAGAACAGCATCCATGATGCAAGAATCTAAAATTACTTAATCATGCTTCATTATACCTTAGTGAAACCATGAAAAAGGATATACAGAAGTGCTATTTCTTCCAGTATTTAAATAGTATTTCTCTCTGTGATGGCAAGTAGTGCCTGTTTCAGCAACCCTAGTAAGAGTGAGGCATGACTGTATCTAGTTGGCAGAGTTATTACGAAGTGTCTGACCACCACTGCCCAAGCAGTTTGGCATGGATCAATTTTCATGCAAAAAGAATTCAGAAGGGCTGACAAACCCAAGCACGTATGGCATCAGTATGACACCTTCTTTGAAAGACACCTACAGTAGCACATTTGCCTTTACTGTCATGCTTGGGTAAGCACTCTCTTGGCTGAGTGCGAAGACATGACAGCATCACTTCCCAAACCCTCTCCTCTAACTGATCCAAATACTGAGTCCAAAACCTGCTTATACTGTGACGAGCAGGAGGGTCACAATACAGTCTGCAAAGGAGCAGAGGCTGAAATCATACTAAAGACTAAGGTCAGGTTCATAAAGCCCTACTTAGATAAACAGACTAAGTGTCAGTCACCCAAGGAAAAGGAAAAAGTGAAGGAAAGCATCTGGGTATCCAGCATTATTGAAAACGCAGGCTTTTATGTTCCTACTTCAGAGATCTGAAACACCAAGTAAAAGCCCTAGCAGAGTCTTTTACACAATAAGAGCAAAGACTAAAACAACCTACCCGTGACTGAGAACTTCAAAGGCCTCAAGTAAAAACAATTTTCAAAGAACACTGAACTTTATCCATGCTGCCAGCGCACTTCCCAATGCTGAATAAATCCAAATCAAATATCTCATTTAAAAAAAAAAAAAAAAAAAAAGCTGCTCAGCTGAAAACTTGTCTGCTCTTAAAGGCACAGCAGTTTCCATAATCCTATAGGTTGCCTCTACTCTGATATAAATTACACTAAGCAATGAAAGTGCTGACCCTGTCTTAACTTGCACCACAAACAACACACACTGTACAACCTAATTCCTTAATGCTCATTCACATATATAGCACCACAGCAGATAATGGGATTATGGAAGAGATTGAAGACTGCAGGTTGAAGACTTCAGGATCAGACCAACAGAACCTCTGTGGCTCATTGCAAAGGACTCAGCAGAGAGAGAAAATACCATGATTGTTCATCCATCTTAGGAGATATATATTATAGCTTTTGATTAAAGCAAACAGAGCCAGCAAGGGCACTGTTTTGGTCTCCCCATCTGCATGGTGCTGTTGTAAGACCAAAGGGCATTTATTTGGTACATATTGGGTATCAATATATGTAAGGTACAAAAATCTTGAAAAAGAACAGCAAAGAAACATAGAGGAATAGAGAATAAACCAGTGTAGCTCTCTACTGTGGAATACCATTGAGACAAAGCATTCTGTAGTAGGTTTATTAATTAATTAGCACATTGTATACAGTAACACATCAGTATACGTAAATTCTGTGAACATCTGTGCCAAGTCTCAATAGTGACCTGAGTGTGTGCACGCATAACACCGCATAGAGCACATTCTTCAAAATACAACATGTAATTTTCACAAAGGTTTAACATTCCTGTTTTTCTCCCAGATTCAACCTTTTCAAAAACAGTAAACTTGTAATTCAACATTTGCAGAGTGCTTCAAAGTTTCTTTGAGTTCTCCTCTCCCCCTACTCCAAGTATCTTCCCTCCCCTACAAACAGAAAACACATGAAGAGACCTGTTTATCACATGACCTTCCTTTGGAGGAATCCTTACATTTGTACTCTTTGAATCACCTATGTATGAAAGAAAAAGGAAGCTGCTAATAATATTCACATGGAGCACATAATTCTTACCTTCCTGACTTTCAGATTAGCCTCCTGGGCATGTAAAATTTATTAGGCGCTCTTTCTTTCTTCTTCTAAACAGCTTAGGTGTGAGCTTGTGTGCATGTGTGTGTTTCTGTGTCTGTTTACAAAATATCTGATGTATTCCAAAAAAGGCACAAGTGCTGCGTTTTAACTCTATAAATCACTACTTATATCACTACTTTATGCATCATTATGAATCTACGTTTGCTTTACAGAACAGGATTATCTTTAAAAATAACTATTCCTATTTGAAGATAATAAGTATGCCTGCTGAACAAGAAAAGGGGAGTGCAAAAGAAACGGGATTCATAAGGAACACCAATGTGATACATAAATGTTTTTGGCATGTCTATCCATGCAGCAGAACCAATTGGTCCAGCCTTTAGAAGCCAAAAGATACCAATCAGCTACTAACCTTGAGCAAGTTAAACCACCCCTTGCCTTGCCAGACCTCTTAGAGAGAGAGGCATTTGGGACAGATGTCTTTTTATGACAAGGCATCAAGACATACAAGAGAGAACAATCTTCAAGTGGCATGATCTATCAAAATGAAATACTAATATACCAAATATTTACCCAAAGCAGCAGAACTAATAGCAATACCATGCAGAATATAAAAGCAACATTTACAAGTAAGGAAACACTGATCTTTGGGCAGAAGAGTGAAGAAAAGATTCTACTTAGAACAAATCCCACTATCAACAACCTGGGTTCGACTAGGGTGCCCTTGATTTGGGGGCTCCTTTATTAAACCCATGCATAAAGGAGTAACAACCACTGACTGCACTGACACGAGCACAGGGCGCTTACTGGTTAAAAATCAAACAAGGGTAACAGCAGGAGCCCAGGCAGTTTTGCTGAAATGAGATCTGCACAGCAGGGCAGGCATGGCTTTTCTTCATTACCCTAATAGCCTAATAAATAAATAAGGAATAGTTGTGTCCATGGCAATCACGCTGGTGATTTTTTTCTCCTTCCTTTCCAAGGCACCTCAGGAGTGAGGTAGCCATACCCGGGCTGCAGAATCTGATCTGTAAATAAAAAACTGAGAGCTAAATGAAGCCCTTTCTATGACAGGATTTGACTAAAACTACTGCGTATTCTCAGACATTTAAACCACCTACCATTCATCAGGCACTGGTGATACCTGAAGTTGTTGTAAATTATTTTTCACTCCTGAATTCCTTAGGAACTGCTTGCAAAAGGTATTTACACCCCTGCAGAGAAGCACCCAAAATACAAATCTTCAGAAACAATAGAGTGAGACTAACCAGTAGCCTCCTTTCCACTTAAAGACACAACGGTTTCATACCCTGCCATTCCCAGCTTCTGTTTTATCCGAACTACACCAAGTGTTGGTTTCCTAAAGTACAGTATTCTCAGCATGTCGCACGCAGGGCAGCATCCATGCGCCGCTGACTTGGTAATTGCATTATCTGCAGCCGCCGATGAATGAACAACCGTAATGCATACATCCTGGCTTTAGCTCTCTCGGGACAAGCAGACACACTCCACACATCGGATTCACTCAGTTTGCTGAGTCCGAAGGTATACAGAAAATGCCCGTGTGCATTCCCTCTCATTTTAAAAGCAATGTTGTAATCTGCTCCCCCTTCCCCCTGACAGAAACACAGCACTTCTATTTGCAAGCACCAGAAGCTCATTCCGAAATCTACTTCTCTGCATCTGCAATCTACTCTACCTGCAAATAATAAGGCTTGAATAAAGGCTCGCAAAAATTGTGCTGTGATATCGACACCGTCTCTGGATACAAGGAAAAACAGGCGCCAATATCTCACAGCATAATGGCCCTTTAAAGAACGAGTAGTCCTTATGGGTATAAATAATCTCAAGAATAAAATGGAGCCAAGGCGATTTCCATTGCAGACGGAGGGCAATGACCTGCTGCCATAGCTGCGAAAGCCCCCGCAAAGTTACCCGTGCGGAGGAGCTTACCTCGGAGCGCCACGGCAGCCTCCGTGCCCGCCCGGCCGGGACGCCGCAGCCGCTCTCGCCGAGCCGCGCCGAGCCGCCCGCGCCGCCGCGGCTCCCCCGGCAGGCGGCGGCCGCGATGGGCGCCGCCCCCCGCCCGCCCGGCGGCAGCGGCGCGGGAGCCACCCGCTCGGCGCCGGCACGGAGCGAGCCCCTGCCGGGAGCAGGAGGAAAGAGGGCCTGCGCTTCCCGGCCGGCAAAGCGAACCCAAGCCGAAGCGGAGGAAGGCGGGAGCGGCGCGGCGGCCGCCGAACGGGCAGCCCGGGAACGGCCCCTGCCCGACCTGTTGCGCGTGTCGGTCGCTGTTAGTTCCTGGGGAGGTGAAATTGGCTGGGGACTGAGCGCTGGGGACGCCGTGCGCCGGGGCGGGTGGGTGCACGGCCGAGCAAGGGGCTTCCAGTGCAGCCAGCGGTGTCTCGATTGTGCGTAACACAAGTCACTGAAGAATGAGGAGGAAGAGACGACGGAAGGGGGAAGAGGACTCCGGTAAATCACTAGATGCTCCATCTGGGGAGAAAAGATCGGCTAGATGGAAGAGGAAATCCCTGTCTCATTCACACTGCTTTTCACTGGATTAATATTACTATTAATATTATTATTTTGGTTTCATAATTGCTTAGGGCACAACTCCCAGATCAGCTTGAGTACTCCACAAAAGTGGAGGAAAGACAGTCCAGACACAAGACCATAGAGACAAAACACGTGAAGGTGCCAATCCACAGATGGCCTGACTGCGCTGCCTCTGTGTAAGGAAGAAACACCATAGACACATATGGAATTTCATCCCTCTCAGGCTAATATAGCACATCATGAGGATTTTTTTTTTTAATATTCAGAGGTTATCATTGTGTTTTCTTTCTTTTTCACCTTCAAAGTTCCTGTTGACTTTAATATACTCACAGCCATAAGAATGTGGTTTCTCTTTACTTGAATGCTACGCATGAATCAAAAAATCGCCAAATCATTCAAACCAATTGCCAGAATAAATTAATTAGATCTCGGTCTGTAAATTTGTTTGAGAAAAGATCAAATATGTTTTGTTTTGAATGGCCAGAAGACACAAAGGAGGTTTAACTCCAAACTTTGTTCCTTCTAAAAGCACACTAACCTCTCAAGGGCAGCTGGAGTAATCTCCTTCATTTCAGAGAGATGAATAAATACAAAAGGCAGGCTAGCTGCCTTCCAGATGGGGACAGGAAGTTTGCAGTGATGATACCAAGCAGCCCTCTGCTTCTTGAAATCCCCAGGAGAAAGGAACGTGACCATCATCTCAGAGCAGAATGGACAGCCGGGAAATCTCAAATCTGAAATGCTGCTAGGGCAGAAAATAGATGTCTGTTTCTCTCTCATCCAATGGAGAGAAGGGCGATAAAATTTGTGGCATCCTGCCAAAGCCATTGAACCCATTTAGGCACAAAACCTCATATTATCCAGGCTTAATAGCATCAAGAAGAAAAAAAAAATATTGACATTCTATTCATTGGTATTCCCATCCCTCGAAACAAAACAAAACAACACCAAAAAAACCCCCCATCATATGAATAGCCATCTGTGAGAATAATTGAAAGCAAGGCCTGGGATTGACCTAATAGCCAAAATGCTCATTTTTAATTTAGAAACTTACTGAAGTGCCAATGTGTGCAAGTGTACGTGTATATGTATATCTCCATGCAAAAGAGGCAGAAGCCAGGAGCAATGTAGGTAGACAGATAGTTAAACATTGTAACCTTGTTCTCTCCTGATCTGTTCAGGGTCTGCAAGCACTGTTTGCCGGTCTCTGCTCCTGAAACAGTGCTTCTAAAAACCAGTTCAAGTACCTTTAATCAGATTGGAGACTCGTTGGTTCATCTCTGAACCCAGGAATGTCAATCTACAATCTAGAAGAGCTATTCTGTTCCAGGTTTTTTATGTGGGGAAGGCAGATAGCTGCTTAGCAGAATAGGTTCATTCTTCAGGCAGATCCATCAGCAGCACAAAGTAAACCTGGTTTTGCCTCTCTAATGCATTGGTGCTTCTCAATGCAAGAAGTTCTGGACTGTATTTTTTTTCTGCACTCCCACAATCCTTATTTTATACGGTTGCTTATGGACACTGTGGAACAGTAAAAATGAGTTGACAAGATCACAAGGAATGCACAAATGTAGGTCTTCTCTGCTGGCAACAGAGAAGTCAGGTCTGTTAAAACCTCAGCACTGGCGTATGCACTGCACTAGTCCCACCCACAGCAGCAGGCAATTGCAAGTCAAACCATGGAGAAATGACGGTTTTAAGTGAACGCACACTTACATACATGACCCAATTTTCAAAAGCTGTTGAACTTTTCTGAAAATTCATCTAAATAAGAGCAGATATTTTTCAAAATATGCTTAAACCTCAAGCCTGCTCCATGTAGCTGATGCAGATAAAATCCCTTCAAACCTTACTTGGGCCATCTGTGAGAAACCAGCATTTCCTCTGAAACAGGAGAGGGCTTTGTACCTCACTGCTGTCAGCAGGTGACTTTACAGCTGTCCATCTGCTGTGCATTTTGTAAATATCAAACATTTGTCTCCTGAAATGCCCCATCTTCCTGCTCCTCTGAAAAGCAGGAAGTCTGTCTTCCTGCTTGTGTCCAGGCTGTATTTAAAAAAAAAAAAAAAAAAAAAAAAAAAAAAAAAAAAAAAAAAAAAAAGATGTAATGGACTGTTATCTTACTAGCAGCCAAACTAATAACAGCAGTCAGTCTAAGATGACATGTGAATACAAGAGCCTTAAGTGTGTAGTAGAGCCAATGGTTTCATTAAGAAGTGAACTCAGGCCTTCTTGCACAGAGCTATGTTTCCAGAGGGAGCAAATCTTTCATCACAAAGTTACTGCTTTGAATCCAATGCAGAGACATCTCAGGCTGAATGAATGAATATTCTTCACTGCTACTGCATCCTCAGCAAACTGCCCCAGAGCAAGGACTGAACCCTATTTTTCTCTTGAACGGTGTCTCTCAGGGACAAGTATCAGGAGGGAACTAACAGTGTTGATACTTCAGGTAGAGGCCCATTAGAGCAACTAAAAGCCTTCACAGTAACATCTATGGACAGGCATCTCTCTCTTTAAGGGGTTTGTCCTGTGTGCACATACAAAGACTGCATCACACTTACAGCTCTGAGACATGATCCAGGTGCATTGGAATTTTAATGTTAATCTAAGTACCCTCACTGAAACAAGATAAATGTAATGGCTAAATAACTGGAATGAGAAAACAGAGATAAATGGATTATGGGGCGACACAGACAAAAAGCACTCAAACATATGTCAGAATCCTTCTTAGTAGGAAGACTTTGGCTACACTGCGCATTGGTCTCCACCCCCATCCTTTCCCATGGAAATTTTGAGCTGTGAGGTTGAAAGAGAAGTGACCCTTCATTAGACACAGAGTATCTGAGTCCACATGCTGGTCCCAGGGAGCTGTGATACCTCTCAAGAATTTTTTCTGTGCTCCCACAAACCATGTAACTTTTAAATTCTTAATGACAAATGTTCATAGGTACTAAGTACATGGGCACAAATACTCCTCACTTACTGAAGTTTGTGGGATTTCTGTTATCATCTTTGCTGATGATGAGAATTTATCTCAGTGACCATGAAATTCCTAAAGTGTGCCTCTAGATTATGTTAAAGGAGGCATATATTTAGTGGTGGAATTGCAGTCCCTTACTTGAGGTGACACAGGAACTGGATGGGACAGCTTCTTAACAGCCTGATGGCAGTGATGTGAGAAGAAGAAAAAATTCCTGCTTGACTCAAACCCAGATAAACTTTCCACAACACTAAAGCAACACCATCATTTTATTTGTGAAGAAGTCTTTAAAATAAAATCTGCGACATCACTGATTCCAAATCCTACCATTTCCATAGCCATAGCCTGAACAAAAGTGCACTTCATGGTTGAACTACCCTACTTTTTAAGACAGCAACTTAAACAAAAAATCAAGTGTGTCTCAGGTCAGTCTCCCAGTGTTTCCAACTCAATGCAGGTATACTGACTCCAGGCCACTTCTCTGGGCTTCCCGCCATTCTTCATCACACCATTTAAACCAGACACAAAGTCATGCTGATTCTGTGAAGGCATCCAGACAGACCAACTGCAACATTTTCCAAAGGCAAAATCATAGAGTGTAGTGAAAGGGAAATTGTATTGGCCTTTTGCATTGCTAACAAGGGATTTGCAAGCACACAGGCTATGTTTGTTCAACCAGAGTTGAAAAGAAAACCAGAATCATATGAAACATCCCTCTAATCCATGAACCCAGTGAACAGGATGGCCCTAGCTATTGTGTCGGGACATACAGCTTGGGGTCCTTAATCCTTCAAATTATTGGCATGGTGCACTTGTTCTGTGACAGCTCTTTCAGATCTTTTCCCATCTCTATTGTTTTGTTTTCTGCTTGAGTAAACAGTAGGGCAAAAGTGAGACACATTTGTTTCTGCTGTCATCTGTCAGAATGAGTGGTCTGGAACTTCACCTCCCTCTTTCTTCTCAACATTGCATCTTGACTACTGCAGGTGAGCTACCATCAAGGAAAGAGTCCTCTCCCATTTAGTCATGTATGAAAAGTGCAGAGTGAAAATGATGGCACAAAGTACAAAGCTGTCAAGGACAAGGGTCAAAAATAGAGATAAAAAATTAAAAACCAGAATCCACCTTATCTACATCACAGACCACCATTCATATGCATGGTGGGCAAACGCAAAGCAAGCAAATTGCCCCTGGTTTACAGAAGGAGGAAACTGAGGCAGAGAATGGCAATCTGACCATGATCACCCCACAAATCAGTCGCATATTAGAGATCTCAGGCTTTCTTAGTCCTAATTTCATTATCTATCCACTAGGTAGCACCGCCTTGTTTTCACATCAGAATTATTGCAAATTATTAAACCAGGATTATGGTGATTTTACCAACTTGGCACAGACAAACAAGGGAAGCAGAGAAACTACAGTGTGGAAAGGTTCAGCTATGAGGTGATCTTCAGCTCAGGTAGTTTGTGTCATGGTTTTCAACCTTAGTTGTGGTAAATGCTGCCAACTCCCAGCTCGTATGAGAGTGGTCAGGACAGCATTGTCTTCTGGAAATCCTTTAGAAAGAAAGATTTGAACTCAGTGACCAGTCTTCATTTGTCCTCAAAAGACTCTCTGTTACTTTTAAACTAGGCAGTCCCCTATCTTCAGTCTTTATAATTAAATGAAATCATTGTAAGAAACCATGATTATTGTTGGTATTGATAGTAGAAGGGGAAGAAGAGCAGCATTCTGTTTGTGGCTGCACTAGAGCCTCACTGGAGAGACAGGACAAAGGTAACCTTGGCATCTGCTGTTATGTTCCAAATCCCAGGAGGAATAAGGACTCTGAATGTTGGTTTAACACTTCTGTTGCTGGGAATGATGTAACAGGAACAACAGATTCTGCAAACAAAGACAGTTGTTTTCTGAGCAGAGATAAAGTTTAACTTGTCTTTCTTTGCCTTCCACCGCAGCCTATTCCTTCTCTCTGGTAGACAGGGTAGTATAGAGGAGGATGTTTAGATGAAATCATTCAGAGACCTGACTCTGTTTTCCAGCTTTACCACTACTGCGTGCAGTCTTGTACAAAACACTTGTCCACTCCCTTGCATTGCCTGTATTTACAGCCCTTTCAATTCAAGTAGCAGTGTCCACATACATGTTCTCTGTCCCTAACACAGAAAGCCAAGGAAGTTTTATTTGTTTAAGTCTACTGCAGACCATATGTGCAAGAAATCCATGCTTCGTCAAAGGGAATGCCTTGCTGTGCAGTCGTGACGGGGGGTGTGGGCATATGTTTCTGCTTGGCCTAATAAATCATTAAATGATTTCAGTAACCAATTCTTCTTTGGCAGGCTATGCAGGTTAATTCACATCTGTTACTACATGCGTGCACATATACACAGGTTCACACAGCAGCCATCCTCGCTAGTTAAACACAGCTCATCATTTCAACAGCAAACATTGTGTTCCCTAGTAAGGTATAGGTCATGCTCAGAATTAGATTTTCCTTAAAAATAGAAGTAATTTATGAAGCTGAAACACTTTCCATAAATGCATTATAATGCTACTTCAACTTTTTGTTGTGATTAATAGTGCTGACATCAGACTAGAAAGTTTAGGAGTAAATAACAACAACAACAACATTAAAAGGGTATGGACAGAGTCCAAGCACATTTCAGGTTTTGGTTTGCACAATTTTCAACATATGTTTACCTTCACTGGTAAGTTCTCTTCTCTAATCTTAGGGACATCCCATCCTAGAAAGGGATCGGATCGGACATAGGGAACGAGAGGCTTCAGCAGCAGGGAGACCTTTTCCTTCTATCTCCACAGGTAGAAAAATAGCTTTATGTAGATGGAAAGGGAAACATAACCCAGTGAGATGCATAAAGTGTGCCAGGTCTCAAAAGCAAATAGTGAGGAAAATGCTAAGCAATCATTAAGAGTGTGCAATGTCCATGTCTGTAACAATATACTCCTCAGACTGGATGCCTATTCTGTAATCCCACTTTTCAAGATTTGCAGTTATTTTTGCCTTAAAAGAGCAGAAATAATCTCTGTCTCAGGACATTTTTTTCCCTTCCATTTATGAAAGAATTGAGTGGGCTCTTCTGCCCATTCTTGCCCCATCCCCCCTGGAAAAGGAGAGTTAAGAAATTTTAAAAACATTAAAAGCCTGCAGAAGAAGATGAGCTGCGTTGTTGGGGACAGATTTTAAAAGTGAGATTTCTGAAACAGTGTAGGGTTAGAGACAGATTTAACAGTTTACACAGACAAATGGGAGAGCAAAAGTACAGTTAATGATAGGTTTTTGTCCTTCATGTAGAACTACTTAAAGCTGATTGCTTTGGATGAAATAACAATACATCTTCCTTAGCCTAATTTTTAATTTATAAAACGAATTGAATTAAGCAGGTCTGGAAAAGTTCTGAAATTTATTCTTTGCATTACTTTCTTCCTGTTTTTAAGGTAAAGAGACAAGCTGGAGATGTGCTAAATCTAAAATTATGTGGAAATAGAGAATAAGAAGCTTAGGGGATATAGCAACATAAAGCAAAAGAACCTAAGCTTGTAATACTTTAGACCATAGCCCATCATGAAATCTCTGACCTGTGGATTCCTACTCCGCACCACTGGCAGTTAAGTTTATTTCTCAGTATTTTCACTTAGAAGACTGAAGTCTAGAAAACAATTTGGGAGAGGAGCAAAGCACTTATTCTCTGCTGGGATTCAATTTGCTTTCTGTCTTTATTTCTGTCAGCCGCAAGGAAATCTTTATCTACCCACAGCAAGCCTAAAACTTTTGCAATGTGAAGGATCTGAGCACAGCAGTATTAAACAGAAACATAAACAAAACCAGAAATAAAGCAAAGATTGATTTTTTAAAAATGTAGATTCTTTCACCTCTCCTGCATCCAGAAGATTTAAGTTTGTAGAGAATGTTAGATCTAAGTTCAGACATCCCTTGCATAAGGAATCATAGTAAATACTGGTAAACTTAACACTCAGATTTTGAAATAATAACAGTCATCATCATCATAATCTTCATTTTCATTAAAAGCTCAGAGGGTATTACTAAACTAATATTCCCAGTTTGGCCATTGCACAGACAGATTTTTTTTTTCAAATCTCTTTTTTTTGTCAAAGAGTTAAGTAATATGATACATAATCCCCCTCTTAGCCTTAAAATTTAAGCTAAAATAATATGGAAAGCTTCACTCAACAACCCAGCTCAAAACATCCTCTAGATGACCTGTTTAAAGCTGCAGAGCTCTTCTCTACTCACAAACTCCCAAAATCTCAATTTCCCACCAGTGCAGTCTCTTATCCTAATGGGTGGGCATTTTACACAAAACCTGTATAATGCCAGAAACAGAGTAAAGTAGTAGGTCCCAGGTACTTGTCCTCTGACCAATCTACTTGCAGCTGAGAATATATTAGCTCCTGCTGAGTCCCAGCCGGTCATGGGTAACCTGCTTTCTAGGCCTCAGTATCCTTCGTGACAAATTCAAGTGTATTGCCTTGTTGACTCATCCCGTCTCTTTCAAATACCCAAACTACCAGTGTAATGCACACTCTGAAAATCAGGATTTTCTAGTCTTCTGAGTAACCACCATCCCACTGAGGTAAATTAAGTGCTGTGCACGAACTTTAGACATGGACTTGCTTCCCAACAACCAATCTACCAGGCAGCTTAAGGAAGATACCAGTATTAAAGTCCTAGGACAGAGCACAAATCCTGCTGTGCTGTCTCTTTGACAGGATGCTTAATTTTAATAAAGGGCCAAAAAGGAAAACTGAGGACAGCATTGTTTTAAAAGTTATCACAACTAGTCAACCAAAGCCCTTGAGTCCTCACATCTGTGTTTTGCTACAGTCTATGTCTGCCTCAGTCTGAGGCTTAAAACTCATGAAGGAGAAGTAAGCTGTATATACAGAATCCCTAAGGTTTTGAAATGTTAGATAATAACAAGTCATTTGTAGCATTGTTTTGAAATAAACATACAAATTACAGAGAATTACTGAAAAACATACCCTGAGTCACACAGCTCTTGCTGTCACTTGTCTACTGACTAAACCACTCCACTCTGGGAATGTCAGTGCTTTATGTTGAAAACACAAAAAATCAACAAGTCACATCTCTACGACATATACCTTACAGGCATACAGAAATACTGCTGTTTAATTTGGGATACCCTTAATGTCCAAGCAAGGATTCATTTCCTCTGTAGCTTTCAACAGAGCTTCAGATTGAAAGCAAAGCTCAATTATTTTTGAGACTCTGAAAATTAAATGACTGTCACAGTCTAACACCAAGCTGTGAATCTGGGACAGAAGTCCTGCTGTTAGGACTCCCATCTGAGGTCCTGTACACCACACGTTCCCATCACAGGACACTGGTTGCAAGACGTAATTATTTTTCTTAATACAAATTAAGAAATCTGTCCTTTCCTACCCATCAACTACTCTGAAAACTCTATTATCTCCAAACCATTAAAACAATCACAGTTTTATTTTGCCATTGCAGCACTTCTATTAGGTGTGAAACTAGTGCTTTCTTCTGGGATTGCACAGTATTTTAGGAAACCTATCTGTACACAAGCCTTTGTCTGAGAATGTTTATCAATAGAAACCATATCTATAACAAATCAATAAACATTTAAAATTGGTAACATGGTGCAGCTGAAGTAGGGAGATAAGAGCTTCCACCTAAGGATTATGAATGTGAAACCTCATTGCATTAAATAGTGACACAGGTTGTGACTACTGGGGTATTTACAATACTGTCATTGTGCTTATACTGGTTAGAGACCATTTTTAAGAAATAAGCACCTTCTTTATTTAGCTGGTACCTTGCTTGACTGACCCTGATGGGTGGACAAAGGAAAAGAGACTGAGCATCATTTATCACACACACTTCAGAGTGATGAGAGGATAACAACAGTGGGGATCTACAGGGCAAAGTCTGGGAGAACTGATTTAGATACTGGACTGCCATGATGAATCTCCTGTGCCAACTCAGACTGCCGTTATTACCCAGAAGCCTGGGACAGATTTTCCTCCTCTGCATATTAACTAAGGGAATATATGCAAATGTAACAAGCCTTAAAACTATCAGTCACACATCTTGACCTTAATAAATACATTTGGGTATTGCATCGAGACCATTCCAGCTTTGTTGGCTGTATCAACCATTTTAAGGACATTGCCACATGCCATTTTATCACACTACATACAAGAAGTGTACTCTGTGTTTTTCGTCCAACAAAAACTTCACTGTGATTGATTTAAGGACACATTCACTAGCAATATTGATAGTCAGACAAAATCACAGTCCAAGGTATGTACACCTGGACTGTGATTATATACCAAGGTATACAATCCTGCCTGGGGTACTTTTGTTTGAAAACCCATGTATGCGTGTACGTACAAATGTATATTCTTGTTCCCATGGCACACAGTGCATTATGAAAATCACTGTTCTTTGTACCATCATCATCCGGTGATGCTTGAAGCTGCACAGACTAAAGAAATTTCTCTGCCTTCCAGTGGGCATTTAATTTGCCTAAACGTTAGCTGCCATTTCTCTATTACTTCATTGCAACTTGAGTCTGTAAAAGGTGCTTGATGGCTATGGAAAATTAACTGCATATAGTAGAGCAAGGCTATTAATAGCTTCCTAATGCTTCAAAATAATAGACACACATCCCTTCAGGAGATGGGTACATCAGAAGTGTCATCCCATGCCTCTGCACCCCATGCAAACACATGTATCCCTCTGCATCCCATGCACATACAGTCTGTGGCAGGACAACAGTGCAATAAGGACTACTGCAGCAGAGTCAGAAAGAGAAATTCTATATGGTTTGTAGGAACTGTCAGATGTTAATTTGAATACCTTTTTCATATAAACAAATTGCTACACTAGATGATAATGGCCTAGATGAAGAACTATTGTCAATGACAGAAATCGTGCTACGTTAGGTTTTATGAGATAAATCTTCAAAAGTTCATAGAAGAAATTGCAATGCAAAAGCATCACCTTGATAAAAGAAACAGTGATCTGATGGCTACTGTTGAGACCAACCTTCAGTCTCAAGTCATGGCTCCTACCATTGTTGTCAGCATTTTTGATGGAGCAATATTTATTAACATGCTGAAATCTGATGCCAGCAACAACACACTTAATGATGATGCTCTGAAAAGTTTTGTCATACCTTCAAGCCAGAGAAGCAGGCCTGTAGGCTAAGCTGTTTGTGCTGATAGAAGTCTCAAGTCTCAGATGAGACGCAGGAAAGGAAAGGGAACCAAAAGGTTTTCCAAACTTCTAGTACCAAGCCAGCAACAGCTCTGGAGAAACACATTAGAGGAGTTACATGCTGAACAAGGCCCTGATGGGTTTATGCACACGGTGCTGGCAGCTGAATTTCCTTCACCTGCAGAACTTGGATAGATTGAGAGGACACTGAGAGAAATCCCTCCAAAAGTAAGTACATGACAACTGAATTGTATTCCCCTGAAGCCCTAATGGGACATGAAATTCATGTGCTGAAATAGGGAAGATTTTATTGGGGTTTGATTCATTTTATCTTGCCCACTTCTTTAATTTTTTTCCAATAATTTCTAAATGCTTATAAAGTTGTATATATTCCTAAAACACAGCAAAATGTAGTAAGTACACATTCACCAATCTGAGTTACTACTATTAGGAAAGAGAAAGAACAGTCAATTTATCATTATTTAGCAAAAAATGCATTGGTGACATGCTAAACAACTCTGGAATTTTTACAGAAACTTATTCCACTGCAATTCATTGCTTTAGCTTTCAGGAACCCTTAGACAGGAATATAAGCATATAAAGATAAAAACTGGGATGTGTTAACAGGATAAATAGTACTGAGACATCAGGACTCAGATTTTAGGCATAGCACCACCTGCACCATGGAAAGGTCTAACAGAAATTTTAGGTTTTGGTATCTTTACTAGCTGACATCCTAAAGCTGTTGCAATCTTCAGGCTTCACCATGAACTCAAGAACTTTCCGTAAGTTCTGGGTTATTTTTCTTTATTGTGCTTAGGCGGAGCAATCACAGTAGAGCCTAAAAAGATCCACTGCCACTTCAAATCTTGCTAAGCCCTTAGTCTCACTGATATTCATCAACAGTACTCTACTCCCTAATTATTATAAATTAATGCTGTGTGGAAAAAGTATTTCCTTTGTAGCTACATCAGCATGCTCCTCTGTGCCTTATTGTTGTTGCTCTGTCTTTGCTGAAGCAGCCAGACACATACCTTAAGGAACCTTGGAATTAAGCAACTTGGATGTTGGAACCAGCTGAACAGCTCAAAGCAAGTACACGTCCTGGAATGTGCAAATAGATTTCTATCATCTATATGAAGCATATTTTATTTAATGAACAATAGACCAAATCTCTCTGTCTTGTGAACTCCAATTAAACTCACGAGCTAACCTCAAACTGGATACATATTAAAATAAATTCCTAGGGATGTATTATCAACAGAAATCTGACCCGATCTCCCTTTAAAATAATCACCATGTAATCAGTTTCTGTGCAAAAACAGAAGTCAGTGTTTACCCCTCTCTCTTCCTGGCTGTAAAAAGCTGTATTAAATTAACGTGTGCCTTTGACTTCTCAGTCTTTGGAGCTTGTGTCTGTGTGTGGTCTGTTCTCTCTGTAGAGTATGACCAGCAACTCATGTGTGTCTTCTACATTTGTTCAACAGCCATGAAGGGCCCAGAGTATCCTTGCAAAGTGAGGCACATATGGCAATGATTAATGGGGGCTGAGAAGTAAATAACTAAGTTCAAAGCATCATCCCTTCAGCTTGATAATGAATTCATAACCAACTGTAAGAGCAAATGAAGAGACAGTGCCTACATCTAGAAGCAAGAGAAAACAAATTAGGCAGACACATTATGAACCAGGATTTATAACACAATAAAAATGAAGAATATCATATCTGGAAAGACCATAACAAAAGCACCAGCTTCCTGGCAGTTCTGAAACAGGCAGCAGGGCTACTGGACTATTAGGGATAGCTTCAAACAGCAGTCAATAGAAATCAAGGGAAGAGCAAGAAAAATGGTATCCCTTACATTAACTTACACAGTTCTGTGTTGTTACTTGGCAGATTGCACCTTTCATCTGTAAATACCTACAAATTGTATGTGAAATATATGTACAAGAACACAGAGCTGCACACAGAAATGTCTGCTGTGATATGAATGTCATAGCTGACAAGATACATAGGATTCAGGCTTACTTTTGTGTTGATACTTGAGCATTGGCCCTTTCTCCAGGATCAGGCTAGGAGGATCTGAAGTTGCTCAAGCTGCCAGCAGCCTTATAATGAAAATATGGGACAAAAGAATACAATAACCTAGGCCAAACAGTGGGGATCAGGAGTCTTCAAGTTGTCTTGACCATGGTCCTTTTCTTCCTGCCATGCTCCTTTTCCATTTCTTGGCAGATGTCATTTTTATCTGTGCATATGAAAGGGGTAAAAGAAGAGATTTCACATCTGCTGGGTTACTTTCCATGCTGCTAATAGTGCAGTGCAACCCAGCTCTATGGCACTGCCATCCCACACAGCCACCTCAAGCGTAGAGAAAAAAACATGGGAACTCTAAAGCAGCAATCAATCCTCTACTCTAGGGACCACTGAGTGCTGCTGGCTTCTCTGGGCTTCCTCAAAACAGAAGGAAATATTCTTGAAATACCTCTTCTTCTATGGAGATCAGACTATGATCTATGCTTGACCAGACCAAGTACAAAACACTGGGTAATTTCCTGCTGATTCCACAATTTTCTCTATCATGGGGGCACAAGGCACCATTCAGACACTCATTCAATGCACTGATGGGTCTCAGGAGAGATGGAATCATAAACCTCTCTGAAGCAGGCTGCCTTCTTAAGGAGCAAAACTTAAAAAACCTGAAACAAGCAAGCAAGCTTCCACATTACTTAGGTTTTCATGGTTTTTTCTGCTAAAAAATCTCTATACAGAAATGTCTATGAGTAATATATATTACAGGTAAGGTTCTCAATACATCACAGCCTACACCACCATCTCTGCTACTGGCTGTCATAAGAAGGATGAGGCTATGGAGTTCCAGGATTTGAGGCATTCAATTTGAGCCTGAGTGTATTTCATCCACCATGTACAGCTTTCCTAATGCTTAGCTGAGAAGGAGACTGTCATTCATATGAACATGTGCATTGATCAGTTCAGATAGGGAAGAATATAAAAATCAAAGAAAATGGTCAAAGTAAGAGCTGTTTTCTAGGGTTTTTTTTCCATTAACATTTTCAATTAGCTGTATGTTTTTACATATTTGGCTCCTTTGGTTAAACCTGAGTATGATACCACAGAAAAAAATGTCATAATGCATAGGATAACTAATAGAAGAGCAATATATACTTGTGTAAATATATTCTCAGGTCACTGCTAGGCTGATAAAACACTCATATGCTGTTCTTTGATTCTGTGACATGAGGAGAGCTCCTTTATTGAATTATGATATTGCATTTATTCATTCCAGGTCCAGCTGTTAAGCAACACAGCTACAGTTCCATTTGGATGTCCTGAGCTTTGCACATGTAATAAATCACTGTGGCAGCAGAGGGATTTATGTGAACAATTCCTCATACATTTATACAAATTCATACACCTATCAAAGGCTGTCTTGTTTCGCAGCTCACTTCAAATACCACCTGCAAAAGCCTGCTAAATTTCAGGATCTGACATGTTCATTGAGTCAATTTATGCAATGAGAAATTCAGTAGGACCAAAGACTCACAGGACCTTTTGGAGAAATGCTGCATATGGAGACTCGTTGTTACTTCCTTGTTCACCATTTTGAGCCCCAAACACATTCTGTACCTTCACATATTGAAATCAGTGTTATAGTAATTATGCATTCTTGACTGCCCCCACATTTTAGAGCATTCACTGTGTCCCGGTTGCACTGGCATGGCAGTTTCAAGCAAGCAGAAGAACCAAATACATGTTTAGCAAAGCTGATACACAGAAGAATGAAATACCTCCTGGTCCAGAGTCATGCTGAACAAAAAGGACAAGTCAGGATTTTCAGGAAAGCTCAGGGCACTGGACACACAACTCCCTTTAAGAATTGGTTAAGTGACTTCATGTTTTGTTGTTTTTTTTTAATACTAGCTGCAGTTATTCAAAGAACACACCAGTTAATATATTTGGATGCCATTACTCAGTTAATAAAAATAGGAGCCTAAATCAGGCTCTTGGAGCCATACTGAGGCATTGAAGTATGTGTCCTGGTTTGTAAAAGTGCTGAATACCAGCCACTCCCACTGACTCAACAAATGTGCTCAGCACCTTGCTAGCAAATCAGGCTCAAATTAGAGCACTGACATGAACCTATTAATCAGCCAAGTCTCAGAGCAAAACAGTTCATCAGGGGAAGCAAGGAATAGAGAAATATTAAGACTACAGGGAGGAGTGAGGAGACTGCTCTACAGAGTCAGCTTTAGATTGATACAAAATTTTTTTCTTCAGAAGTTTGACATTATTAATTTATGTAACATAAAACAGTTCCATAAACAGAAGCTCTTTGCTTGAGTCTGCTTCAACAACAGCAACACTAGTTTCATATAATGCACAATGCATCCCCAGAGATTTGTACTAAATCAAGTTGACAAGAAAATCAAGACAGAAACCATGCAGAAGAGCTTTAAAAAATAAATCAAAAAGGCTATGCTGATTCTGCAGCACAGCTTTGTGCACAGATAAGCCAGCTTTCTCCGAAGTCATCTCAGATTGTTGCTAGGGCATGTGAATATGTACAGAGGCAGGATAGGAGCAATGTAGACGTCGTACACATTGTAGACAATGTACACATCATCCATGGATATGGAAAAGAAATTACCTTCACTTACATGAATTCTGCTGTAACTACTTCAGCACTACTTTTGCTTCAGCACAGCCAGGATCGGGCCCCTATTGATGAACATAGCATGTTCCTCTAAAATGTTTGAACTACCACTAAATTAATTTCATGATCACGTGACACAGGTTTTCCCAAACAATGTCTCTTCTCGTGTTTTGCACAGATTTTTCACAGTTTTCTTTGCACAAATTTGTATATTTTCCACTTACGTGTTTTCCTATCTTGCCTTAATATGGTTTTATAAAAGGTTAAACATTCAGTCTCTTTCTAGAGGCACATGGCAGCCAAAAAGCTTTCCTAATGTGTCCCTTGAGAAGGCTCTGGGGCAGAGGAGTCCCACATGGGACAGATCTACCAGAAACTTCTCTGTCATACCGCATCCTGGTCTCTGCCATCAGTGCTGGGGGTTTACCCATATGAAAGAAGATACATTCCAAAAATGTCAAAGCTCTGGTGCACCCTAAGAGGTGTGAAAGTCATGAAAATTCAGAAAAGATTCAATGTTACTCGGAGTTAGATGGCAGCATGTTAAGGCCTGAAGTTTATGAGATTTTTAAGTCACCAAAACCCTTCTAGTTTTTGGCTGGATCAGTGATTCTAGCCTACATATTTTGGTAGACACATCCTCCTCCATAATTAATTTGATACAAATTTGTTTTGACAAATATGCTCTTCAAACATATTATTATTTCCTGACATATTTTTCACAGAGCTCTGCATCTGTTTTGCACCTTATATTCATTATTTTAGGCAGCTCCCACCCCAGAGTCCTTGCACTCCATATTCCAAGACAAGAAATTGAGTGACTAAGGGAAAAATGTATGAAAGAAGGTGGCATGAATAACAATGAAGATGGGTGTGCTCACATAAATCAGAAGTCACCATGGTCACAGATGGCCTCCAGCCTCAAGACTGCCAGGTGACAGTGATTTGTAGGCAGTGCAGCAAACACAGGCCTTGAAATGGGTTTTGGAAGACAATCAGCGGGTAGTTGAAGTTTGGCAGAAGATTTTACAGGGGAAGGTGTCTAAATGAAAAAATGCAGACAAATAAGTAGACAAATGTTAGCAGAATAAAGCAAAGGCACAGAAAATCAGGTATTGCATTAAATAGTGAAGGAAGCCAGCAATGAAACAGAAACTTCTCCTTTGGCTTTGTTATAAGTACCAAACCTGGTATTCTTTTAAATGAAATATGATTTTTGGTTTGGTTTTAATTGTCCACTTTATACTTCAAGCTTATATCAAGCTTATATTAACAAGCTTGTTGGGTCTTTTTCCAATTGGAAAAAATAGTGACAACCTGTCACTATTTTCTGAAAATATTAAGAACTTTCACTGGAACATTGGTGAAAGGCCAAGTCTATTAGTATACTGTTAAGAAACAAGGTGCACACTAAATCAATTTGATAAAACAAACACAGCTTTGTATCCCTGCTCACCTATATCTTGTTTGGTAGCTCTTTCTGAATCATAACTTCTTGTAGTGTTACTAGTAAAATCTTTGGGGGCAAATTTTGTAGGCAAAGGTTCTTCCTAAATTAACTGATACAGTTGAGAAAAAACAGACAAGCTTCTGTACTGTCAGTTTCCTAAGCCTTTGACAGAAACACTCCATCATTCCCTGTAGATTTACCTTCTCTGACCCTCCAACACAAACATCTGAATATGCCATTTAACTTGCTAGTAGCATAACTATAGAGAATAGCACAGTCTTGAGTAAGACGTGGACATGTTTAGACAAGAAACAAACTGACAAGTCTAAATTTGAAGTTCCAAATAAGCATCATTCTAGAACACATTTGCAAGCCTGGATTCCACGCTGTTTAGGTCTTGACAGAGCCCATGGCTTCCATTGGCATCTGGGAGTGACTGAAAGGAGGGAGCACTGGTAAAGACCATTCAATTTTGAGGACCTTGAAAACCATTATTCAATTTCTCTGTATAAAAGAAGAGAAAGGGGAGGGCAAAAAAGGCCCAAAACTATTCACCAATTTTCTTAAATTTCTAGGAAAGCAAAGAGAAATTTCACACCTTCCTTAGTGACATGTATTGAGGGCAAGTATCCAAACATAAAACATTACAGTTTTAGGAGCCATGCACTGGCCCGTTGACTTCTCTCAATATTATTTATGATAATACAGAGAACCAGCTCTTTCTTTGCAAGAGAAAGATTCTGGGCATGTATCTGACTTGGGATGGTGGCTGTTTAGAGACTGAGTAGAGTGCTACTGTTCAAAGAAAAAAAATCAAACAAGCTCATTGTACTTGAAATGTATACAACTTTTCAAGGTTACTGAAGAAAAACCCAATAACAAACTGAATCAAAGAAGAGAAAGTGCCTAAGCATTAGTGACCTGGTTTGAAGGACTCTTCCACTAACAGGTACCTGGTGTTGGTACTTAATGACCAAGCCAAACTTCAGCAGTTTTCATGTGGGGGATGAGCTACAGATCATTGCACTGGTCTGTTGTGAGTGGGAGGAAGAAGGAGCTCCCCAGGAAGGTGCCCATATCCAGGGGACAGAGCAGGAATGTAGGGGAACACAGGAGATCCCTCTCCCACTTGGTGTGTCCAAGCTGATGCTGAGCACTTCACAAATGCTGTGCAAGGTTCATAGACAAGCTGGAACAAGACCAAAACTTCTCATGCAATCCACCTCCCTCAGCTATTTTGAGTTTGTGTCAGACAGAAGTTTGGACATGGCTAATGTTTTTTTCCAAATGTAGACTATAAAATCCAGGGATCATTTGAGAGCAGAGTTCTTTCATTGGGATCAAAAAGCAGCTAATGTCGTTGTTCATAATGTCCACAAAATCCAGACCCAAATCTCACCAAAAGCTTACAAAATTCAAATGTCACCTTCTTGGTCTATCCCTGACAGAGACAAAGAAACTAAAGCCATCTAAACCACGTAAAGAGTCTTGGGAAACCAGTTCTGTTACTTCATGAGAAGGCCTGGACACAGTTGCAGATTGTGTGTTTATCCAAAGCTACCAAACCATGAAAAGGCGGTTCTGTCACTAACAGAAGTACATTTAGTGGGAGGTGTTATGCAGCATAGTGACAGTGTAATTTTATATTATGCCATATTATTACTATTAATATTATTACTATTAATATTATTTATATTATTATATTATATTGTAATTTAATGTTTCTAACAACATATCAGACTATGCTAATAATTTGTATTTCTGCTCTCTCCTAATCCGTTAATGCTCATCAGTAAATCAGAAAATTATGATTAATTCTGAAAGTACTAGTGCTCTATTTCCTAAAAAGCATATTTTTAAACCAAATTCTCTGCACATCACCATATTTATACACTAGAGATAATTTCCATTGGAAAGATAAATAAGATGGAACAGTCCACTCTCTAAACAGTTGTAAATTAAGACCTCCGATCATGAACCTCAAGACATGCAGGCTCTGGTTTATCTGAGCTGCAGGCCAGCATATGCAGGTGGAATGCAAACTGTAACCAAATGTGAGTATAGCTTTATTTTGCAAAAAGCATGACTCATAATGCTCTCTCTTTCTCAAAAACTGTGTATTAGGATATTTTAATGGCTGTGTTTTCAAAAAATCAGTTTTGGTGGCTGATATCTTTTCCAACACTCACAGCTTTCCACAAAGTATTAAAATGAGAGATGTTTATATAAAGCTGACACCCTGAATACACTAATCAAGTATCTTGGTGACATAAATGTCAAATAAATTAAATCTGGTGAGGTAGAAACATGTCCTGTAGCATTTTTTACGTGACATTAGGAATGCAGTAGCATGGTAGTTCGGAACAGAGCTGTACTATGTAAGGAAAAGCAGCAAGGCGAGAGAGGAAAGCAGCAACGAGAGTGAAAATTGTTTTGATTGCTGACTGCAGGTGCCCAATTTGAATTTCCTTATGTCTGTACTTTTTCCCTCACAAGTGCTGAATGTCTGCAGTTTGCAGCATTTTTGAAAACAGTTTTTAAGTTACATGGATTTCAATTTAAATATATCAGAGATGAGGATTCATTCAAATGTTAGCTTTATTTTTTTCCAGCACTAACGTCAGTTGAGCCATTTTCAGCAATTTCATTCATTTCTTTCATTTTTCTGACAAGGAAGAATTACTTAGTTGGAGCTCAATGATATTCTGCATTCCCTGATTATGTAACTTAGTAGCCATTAAACAAACCAAGGATGGGTTCAGCACAGCTAACATGGAATGGGAAAATGCACTGATCTGTCGCTGCCTTCTTGGTGACAATAGAAAAGGCCTTCTCTGATTTAACTCCTGCCTCTGCATAGTGCTGGTTCAAATTTATTCCTCCTTTGTAAAAATGGGGTGGATACGTTTTTCTTCTCTCCACCCATCTCACACAGTATTCTGTTGACAGATCCTTCTGTTTCAAGGCAGTTGCTAAAACATACCTCAGGAATTAATTTCTCTTAGCACCAAAAGCCCTGGCTGGTGGTGTCAGAGTGCAGTATTTCCTTGTCACAGCCTTCAGGTCACTTTACATAAAGCTGTGGGATAAGGAAAATACTGAAGTTTCTCTAGAGGTGTCATTTGATCACAAAGTAGAGTGTATGTCTCAGAGAACCATCCTTGGATTTATGGTAAATTCTGAGAAGAATCTAGAAAAATCAGTGCGAACCTATTTCCATCTACTTGTGTTTGAAATGAACGTTAAAGTTATATATCAAAGTCATCCAGTAGCACCTTACCACACCCCCTTATCTCCCAGATGCCTAACTTGTTTTCACTCTGATAATTACACACTTACACGAAGCCTGTAAGTCTGTCAAATGTAATAGGAGTGGGAAAGTGGGCTGTTATGCAATGTTTTTATATCCCAACTACCACTTAAAGACTGGACTGTACAGGTGAAAGAGTCATTGTTTTTAGCTGTCCTGTCTTGCACATGGCTTCTCACAATAAGCAAACTTTCTTTAAAAGCAATTGCAACGAAGGGCAGATGAAGGATAAATATATTTGCTTTGTGCTGATCCACAGTTAGCACAGAATCCAACAAAAATCTTACTCTCCAACTGCTGGTTTTGTGCAAACTTGCATTTGTTACAAGTTTATGTGGATTTCCCAACCTGAATGAGAGCAGTAGGACTTGAATGAACTTTCACAATGTGTGCCAGAACCAGCACTGGAAGGAAACTCGTGTCCCAAGTCAGTGCATCGCTGGTGTGATGTTGATGCTGCAGCACCAGTTCTGGAGGGGAGGCTGCACAGGGGACGTTCAAGTGCATCTAAGTGGATGGAACTGGTCTGACAAATTCTGGGTTTTCCTCTTAATGAATGCTTCTTGCAGCTACTCAAGGTCTACTAGATGTCTCAGCTTCTAGTGCTCCAGCCAACACAGGTGCCAGTGACCTCCTCTCCAACAGAAATGTTTCAGCCTAGTGTCTTCCAGACAAAAACAAGCAAATCCCAGGGACTCTAAATCAGCCTATCCTGAGAGCTGTACTATTTATAGATCCTCTAGGAATCAGTCCACACCTAAGCAACCTCAACAGTAATTGAAGTCATAGCACAGATGCCATGAATTTTTCCACTACAGTTGATATAATTTTGCTAATAAATACATCCAATCACAGCTTAAAATCATGTGAAGGTTTCAAAGCAGTAAATCACTGCAGCATGAGACTGCTAGCATTGATGAAGAGGTGTCAGCCAAATTCCCATAAAAATGGGAATTCCAGAGACCAAATCTTTCCTATTGCAGCATGTCCCAGGAGGCTGTAGAGAATGGCTTTCCCCAGCAAAGATGACCCTGGGTCTGCTCAAAGAGTTCAAACCTCAGGCAATATGTCCTTTGTTGCCTTTAGCAACACTGATATGAAAATAATGATAGATACCCTGGTGATAACAGCTCCCGGACTCCTAGCTGGGCTGTTTTAAAAGAGAAACAAGCCTTTCTCTATTGCCAGCACAGACACAGCTCAAAATAAAGGCTGCAATAGCAATACCTACCTGCCTTTCAAATGGGAGTGCTGGGAACTTGCCTGTACTGTTGGTGTGTGCTCCTGCAGCAGCATTAGCCGAACGTTGCCTCCCTCATTCTGCTTCAGCTGCCTGGCTCTGGGAATGAGGCAGTGCTTTTGTAGCAATGCCATCTGCTGCCCTCCAGTCATGAAGGATGTTGAGGATAAGCTAGCAGGAGTGGTGATTCACTGCATCCTCCCACCACCAACAGTGACCTGTTGTCACTGACTTGAATTTCAGTTATGGGCAAGACTTTTTGCCCCATGCTCATTTCTCTTCCATAGTTCACAGGAAGCAGAACGGGATGAAAATTACTGTCCTAACTGACCTTCAAGATGGACCTGGCCTGGCACAGCATCTCTCAAATGAAGCCACCAGAAACACTGTGCAAGGCCAGTACAGTTTCAAGTGAGTGCTAGTGTTGTTGTCAGAACTCCATCCACCGTGCACTTTCTAGAGCCACGTGTGCTGTCACTAGCATGGATTGATCTACATTACTAAGTGTTTCATAAAAGCTTACAGGAATCAAATACCAGAAAAAGGGTAAGCATCATATTACAATTTACTACCACAATAATGTTGTGACCTGCACTGAGGTTTTACTACTGCTTTCCAAGCAAAGTCTCCAGAAACATGAAAGAATTTTCTATGCTTAAGTAAATGCTGTTTAAGGAATAAGACAACCACCAGCAGGAAAAAGAAACTCCTGCAGTATAGGATAGGAGAGACGTCACAGTATTTCATTAAAAGGAACAGAAAATTGATGATTCTTTCTATCTACATGGTGTACATTCAAACACTCATTAAAGTGTTCACTGTTCAAAACACACACTAAAATCACAACATTTAGCACAATACATTTCAGTTGCTCGGGCCAGTCTTCTGGAATCCCTGGACTTGTGAAAACATTTTCCTATATGCAAAAATATCCTATTCTCATTACGTTTCTAAGAGCAAGGATGTAGAGGTACTGCTAGAGGCTTCTCACTTCTAACAAGACAAATTGAGCTCTTGAAGAAAAAACAACTGCTTCTGCATTTAATTTCTGCCACTAGTCTTTGTAATTCTTTGTGAGACAGACACAGTCAATATTATTTGTTTTTAATAAAGAAGAGATCACTGAGATTGATGGAAGGAGAGACTAAGGTGAAATACCTATGTGGATAGCTACTTGTGTCACTGTTTGGAATAAGACAGTCACACAGGATCTAGAGCAAGCAAAGGCAGTACTTTAGGTTATGGAATGAGATTGTTTACATTTAGAAGAACTTCAGGAAGAGGTTACAGATTCATACAGTACTCAGAAGGACAAATCCTCACTGGAGGATATTAGAACATTACTGACACAGATGGTACTATTTACAAGACAGAGAAGTCTCACAGTTAGGGGTTAACTTGAGAGAACTACAAGTCACATATATACTGCCTAACAGAACACACATGCATATTTACTGGAATCTATGAGAAGGGAACATCAGAAAAGGTATCCTAACACCATTTCTCAGAAATCATCTGTTCTTTATCTACCCTTATCTTTGAAAGACTGAATTCTGTAGCTGTTAAAGCTGCCCTATGTGTGACACTCTGCACGAAGAAGGCTCAAATCTAGTGAATCCACTCAGCAGGGGATTTCTCCTCTGAGAGGGAATCCTTTTGTAGCATAATGCAATTGCAGCTGTTCCTTCCTCAGCTCCTGCTATAGGAAATGCAGCTGGAAAAGTTAGCAAGGCCTGGACAGCAACAACTCCTCTGTTCCCAGCTTCTGAAATAAGGGTCAGCCACTCTTTTATGCAACTTTTAAAAAAAGGTATGAACTGACAAATTTTGCTTGGACAAGTTTAGAACAGCTTGCCACAAAAATCTGAGAAATTAGTGTGTTCGCTGCACCCTTAGCCTTGTTTTCAACTTTATTTCCTTCCACATTCAGCGGTTAATTACATTTGAAAAAACAAGTCTTGTATGATGCAAGTCTTCCAGGAAGCTGGTGCTTCCAATTAATTCAGAACCTTGCTAATCTGCTCACTGTTCCAGGGGCTGGCACAGAGCTCTTTGCTCAACTACCACTTGAGATGCATATGCTGAGATCTTCTGCAGAAGGGAAACAGAACATGATTTAAATTCATGGTTTTCTTCTAAAATTGGAAAATTCATTTCAAGTCCTGTAGATAAGCATTTGTAGCACCTGTACAAAGAGGAGCCGTGATACCTTAGGCTAGATGACACACTAAACTAAAAGGCTTGTCCTGTTACTATTAATTAGTCAAAGTGATAGGAGATTTTGGTAATGATTTAAAGATGCATTTAAGCAATAGGGAATACACTATACTCTTCTGTACTCCTTGCCCCATCCCTGTCACTTAAATATGAACATTCAACACCTCCCCTTAATCAAGTCTGCTTGTGAGGCTTTGCTCAGTTTGAGTTTTCTTAGTGGTCTTGACTTGGATGCAGCTGCCTTGGAAGTACTGGAGTATTCAGACACCAATTCAAGAAGGGCACTTGAGAAGAAAGGGCTCATGTCTCATTAAAGTCAACGGATCTAAGCACGTGGACTGCTGCAGCTTTGCTTATCAGCATGCAGTCAAGCAACTTCACAAGTAATGCATTTAGGCACATCAGAGTTCTTGCTGCATCAGTCTAGTCATCCTTCTGGAACACTCAAATGGAACTCTAGCAAAATTATCCTCAGACAGCTAAATTAGATTATTTGGAACTCCAAGAGTCTGCAAATTAGGATTGCTGGTTTCCATCCATCTATCTTAGACAAGTCTCTTAAGTAATAATTTTCCCTCTACCTTCTCCTTGTGCATTGCCTTCAATGCAGAAAAGGCCCGGTGCAGGACTCTTTCAAGAGCACAAGTTAAACAGGACAAGATACATAAGACATAAGAAAACTCAGGAATTTGACTTTTTAAACAGTGTTTTCAGCTAAGAAAATATTAGCCATTAATATTAGCCATTACTGTATTAGCCATTCTTAACTTAATCTGCCTTTCCATGGTGGCTATGGAAGTTGTGTTCCAGAAGATATAAGATAACACATGGGGAAAAAAAAACAAATTCACTTGTAAACCAACTCCACTTGTGTGTGAGATTATTCTAGGTGTGAATTAGCCTTAGTAGTTTATCCCCAAGCAATTTTCAAACTCCTGTGCCAACTAACACTTTGCCAAAAGCAGAAAACTCACTGCCAAATCTTACCTTAGAGTTCAGCACAGTGCTGCATCTTGAAAACCCATTCTGGGAGAAGGGCTGGACTTGGAGGTGATAAACAGGATAGGAGAGTTCAATGCTATGTGGCCGCTCCTCAGAGTTCCTTCCAAAAATAAACTACTACACCCTTTAAAACAAAACGTTGACCATGCAAGACATTAAAGCCCTCAGCTCAAGCACTCTTTGTACACAGCAGGAGGAGATGTTATCAGAAGTAGCCCAGCCAACAGAAACAACTGCTAAAGCAAAATCCTTTTGTGACTGGTCCATTGTTTCTGAGCACCCAGCAAGAAGCAAAGGGTGTCCCTCACTGGAATGGAACAAACCTGTGTAACAGCAAGAAGCTTTGCAAATATCATTAGCTACTATTCAAAACAGCAAGACAGTAGAAAAACAACGTGAGGGCTTACACATGCTTTATCATTTCTTTGCACTCCCCACGCAGAACTGTCCCAAACAATAAGAGGACAGGAGGTTGCTGTGTAGTGAACGGAAAGGATATTGCAAGGCAGGACCTCCTGAAGCCAGGCTCAGAGTTAAGTGCAAGCTGCTGCAAAATGGGCAGCAGGAACCTGAAGTCAGACTGAAGATCAGGCTTCACTACTGCACCAGGGAGCAAGGACACGCAGGGACAATTATCACACCTTGCACAGATAATCGGAGTTTGGAGTAGCACTGCCTCTCTATGCATCTGAGCACAGACACACTCTGGTCTATGCAGGGGCATTAATACAGTGTCAGAGGCCATCTGTGCCATTTGGAGATCACTGTTTCCTCACTGGGGTTCCAGAGATACACAAGTGTCAGATTTGGTGACTGGTCTTTGGCACATCATCCACAGAACAATCCTCATTCAAAGCACATGAAAGAGTCACACAGAGGACAAACAAGAATTATGTTGTTATTGCTGATACAGCCAGAGCAACATATAAAACAGGAGAAGTAGCTAGTAGGAGAATGTAAGAAGATACGAGAGAGAGCAGTCCCACCCGAAGATGTGCTGCCAATATTTTAAAATAACAGCTCCCAGAAGCATTTCCCTGTCATGTGATAGATCCCACACAGGAGGAGTGGCTGTGCTGCAGAGAGAAGTGCTGGGTGGGTCGAGGAATCTGTTTGCTCTTCTCTTGTTTTCCCCATTTAAACCATGTTTTTATAAACACAACCAAGGAGGGAGGTGGCTCCACTTGGCAGACAGGCTCCTCCTGAGTAAATTTGCTGAAAGTGATTATTCTCTGTTCCTGAAAGCTGTACTGAGCATACTCAGTAGCTGTGCACAGAGCTCAGCAGGTACAACCCAAAGGAGTGCTGAAAACTTTAGGCAGGGAATTAGATTGATCCTTCCCCCAGTATTCCTTTCTCAGCCTTCCAAAAGTAACTGTTCTTCCAGTATAAGAAGATGCATTTTAAAAGTAACTTGGTTTTGCTCCTAAACTTGCTTGCATGAACCTCAAACAGGGTTGTATGACTAATAACCAGAAAATGTAATTTGGCATGAAAAATCACTTTCCTCTTCAACAAGGGCTGGTTCCTGAAATTCCAGTGACCATCCTCCCAACACACAGTTGTCCCAAACCTTATAGACTGACATAGATATACTGAGTTTGATAAATATGCTTTAGATTCTTTCCCTATAATCCCCCTTCTTTTAGGCATTCACTTGTTTTCTGATCACTTTTCAGATTCTCAGAAACAGAAGAGATGTAAAAGTACTGCAGTGCAGCAAGGCTCACTCCTGTTCTCACTAGGAGATGCAGTGTAGGAGGAACTTGCTCTTAAATCACCCGTTTCAGTCCTCTTCCCACACACACATATAGATGACGCTTAATTATAACTGACACCTATTTCTGCTGCAAGGATTGCTTTATGTATTTCAGTCACCTAATGCTAAAAACGCCCAATCTTATTTTAGTCCCAGACCAGGTTCTCAAAAATCAGAGCTAGCCAGCTCATTTTATGCCCAGTAAGAGGGAGACTTTGTATACATCTGTCTTTTCATAATCATTAACCAGGTGTTGAATTGTCCTCTGGGGAAGAGTCCTAGGAGGGCTGAGAGACTGAGGCATTACAAAGCTGCTTACTTCAAGGCCACTCATGATTTATGCACTATATGACTAGCCAGAATCAGCCTCTAGGGTTAAGCTTGCAGATACTAGTTTGCAATAGACAGAAATAGTAAGTGACTTAATCAAGTATTTTGCTACTTAATACATAGCCTAATTAAGATATTATAATATTCAGGAAGTAACATGAGGTCCATGCCCTGTAAGAGATTTCTTGTTATATGAGAAAATCGCATTTGTGTAGGTTTAGAGTAATTAATGAGAGGAAACTGGTGTTAGAAAAATAAATAAATAAGAACCAGAAACACACAGGAATGTTGGCAAAGGAATACAGAGGTCCATCAGCAAATCAAAGCAGCACTGTGATCTGGGCTGAAAATAGTTCCACAAGTAAATTTAGCATCTTCAGTACATTAATAAATCCATGTGCACAGCATGTAGAGAGTGGCACACACGGCGAAAGATGTTGAAAGTAAGGGTAAGGGGAACACTCTGCATTACCATCAGGTATTTAAAAGCACCAGGTTCTTCACTCAAGGGTGAAACAAAGGTAACCTTGCTTCAGAGAACACAAGACAAAAGTGGATTTGTGCTCTGTTCAGGACAGAATAGCACAGAATAAGACAGAATTCATGGTGGTCAAAACATAATGACACCAGACAAAGTCTGATTTCCAGCAGCCTAAATGTAATCTGTTTCAACAGGCTGAACTTGTCAAAAAGGCCTGAATGAGGGTGAGAGGCAGTCTCACTGCTTGAGAAGGCTAGAAGTCAGTTCAACATCCTTATCAGAGGGTTCAGCCTACTCCCACTGGAGCCAGAAGAAGGAAACCTCTTACTATAACATACTGCATCCTCTCCACAATGCACATCTAAATGCAACTACAGTGCAGTCTGAGGTTGGCACTGAGTTTGCCTTGCCTAGACAGCTTCCCCCCATGCATGGGCTTACACCAGGCCATGACATTCCTCATTTTAGGACTCTGATCCCTCTGATCTGTGTTTTGGTCACAAACCACTATTGACAGCTGGCAGCCAAGATGCCCAGAGTGCACATAAGTCACACAAAACTGCTGAACAGTCCCCCAAAGGTATACGATGTTCCTCAAACTGCAGAACATCTATACCTGCAGGTGGCCACAGGCTAGGTAGCAAGGGGCAAACAACACAGCTGAATGGGAAGACTAATGCACAGTTTTCCATGGCTAACATCAACTTTTTAAAACAAAAAAAATTACCTTAGGTAAGCCACAACATTGCTTTGGTATACCAGGATCCAATATTTAGTCTTTCAAGGATTCACCTTCCTCCACTCCCTTAATGCTGATAGTACCACTGTTTTCCAGGGGTCAGCGTTCCATGACTGGATCACAAGAACAATGCACTTCCTGTAAGAAGGGGGAAGACAATTACAAACTATTGGAAAACTTTCGAGTGAAAGCCAGTCTTTGTATAAGGATGTCAAACTACATGAAGCCCACTGTATTCTAGGCACATTTTGCAATTATTCACTTATACACAGCATTAACAGTTCACCTATCATTTCTAACTGAAATTTGCCAACTTCCATTTACCACTCTCTACCTCTCTGTGCTTTAATCTGAGTTGCCTAGGTTGCTTTTCCTTTGTGAGATATTTCACTATGCTAACTAGCTAAGACCATGAACTCCAAGCATATTTCATTATGCAAATTGCATCAGATTTCAGAGCCTTACTGAGAGAGACGTGTTCAGTTCATTATATTTGTAACAGCAATTGCTAGGAAGCCCAACAGATAGCTGAAAAGCAACTGTGGGGTTTTTGTTATCAGGGGTAAATTCAGCTGCATGAACAAGATAGAAACCAAGTTCTGGCTTATTTCAGAGACTGCACCTTCATAATTCCCCCCGAAGGATATTGAATGGCTACAGACAGGACAAATTCAGTTCTGATAAGAGCATTAGATTAGAAAACATTACTGACTCCATAACCCCATGCACAGTGTACTGTTACAGTTGTGGCATGTTTTTTTGAATACAGTGACCTTGTCTAGTCATTATTTACCCTTCAAGCCTTCTACTTAAGCTCTTGCATTATCAGTTATATCTTTATCATACCAGTAAGAGGTTTTCATTTGGTTTTCATTTTTCTTTAAAGTAATCAGCATGGTCAAGTTTGAAGCTTTACCCAAAGTGCTGTTTAACACAGTTAACACATGACTTGCCAGGTCTTAATAACTCAGTGAAGGCAAAATGTTTAAGTCGATTTTCTTCCTGAGAGAGATTTTGAGTGCGTGGTGATTATCATGGCTTACTAGACAAAAAGGAACCTGATCATCTAAGTTGCTTTATATTTAGGATTTTACTCTTGAACTGTTTTACAAAGTCTCAAATGCTCAGAAACACATCTAACAGACAAGGAAATTGCTGTTTAAAACATTACAAAAGACAAGAAAAGTATTTATCTACTGCACTGTGTGGTTTCTACAAGACAGCAGTAAAACATTCACATCATTAGGGCTGACTGGACATCTTTTGTAAATAAAAGGTAAAATCAAAAATGGCCATCCTTTTACCCTTATTACAGATCCAGATGTAGCGACTAGTGGCACTGAGCCAGGCTGAGAAGCATGTTGCAGATACTCAGGCCAATCTCAGTGTTGTCAGCATCTCAGCATTACCTCACATCAGATATTAAGGTAGGAGTAAGCATGTTGATGCAGTCACATATTTTAAAAATATGCATTTTAAGTGTTCCCTGAATGTGGTGGGCCTTAAGAAGTATTCCCTACAGAAAATACTCTGATAGTTATTTCGTGCATTGATGTTACTAAGCAACGTACATATCATCCTACACAGCTGGCCATACTGGTCCAAGATCATGCAAAGAGGGATGACATTGCAAAACCATAAGCAGAGTTGGATCAATACACTTTGACGATGCTGGAGCAATGCAACAACATGACTGCAAAAGTGTTCTGTGACTGTCAGTTTGTGTGTATTAGGCAGCACTATCAGAAGCCTATGGACTTCTTAGTCTCCCATACCAATTCTTCCATTGAACTTACACCTACTTGTGCAAGAAAGACTGATTTTTTCACAGGGCGTCTGCTGTGAAATTATTTTTCCTCTGCAGTTGAGCACGACTGTTTTTAGGCTTCCTATTCATAGCTGCAAAAAGTTGCTAACAAATGACATTCAGAGAATCTTAATGAAGCAGGTAAGAAAGATTTTTCTTAGAACTTCTACATCACCCTTGGACACAGATATTTTATGACCAGGTAAAGACAGACATCTCTGCTCCATAGTATTCAGCTTTAAAGAAAATAAGGTCAATTCTTAAATTTGAGAAGCAACATCCTAAAACAAAGTAGTAGTAAACCTGTAATGTTACTGTTACAAGGTGATTTATGTTAAAAGCATGGACAGAATCAAAAGAGTTTATTATAAATTGTATTAAGTATAGAGGATGCAATGATCGCAGGGGATCCGCACCCCTTTATGTCTGCAACACACCTCAACGTGATGTTACACACCTGTGTTTAGCTATAGCATTTGAAACATTTTCATATCGAAGTCTCAGAACTAAATCCTATATTCATTATTCTATAAATGATCCTGTTGAATTGAGAGGACCCTTCCTGAAAGCAAAGCCAACCATGTGGGTAACATTAACAGAGTAAAAATCTATCTGCAAAAGTTGTTTTAATACAGATTTTTGACTGTGTTCGTCTACAAATTACAAAGTCATGATTCTAAAAACTTTTGCAAAACAATTACATAATTGCTCAGGAAAACAGAAGTCTTCAAAAAAATATTTACCTTTTTTTTTTTTTTTAAGTACTTGACCAGAGTTTGAATTCAAAATTATGCTTCGTAGTCATTGCTTGAACTCCTAAAAGCATTAACAGATTGACTGGCTTATGCCAGTTATTTCAAGGCTGTTTTACACAAATCACCCACCATCCATGTTCATTTCTCTGTATTCCATGGTATCAATTTGTGGCTCACTGCATGACTCAAATCACAGTCACCACACAAAATCATGCACAAGTACTGGTGCAAGAACTTCTTGCAAAGGATTTAGTTTTCTCTTTCTAGGAATGTTCTTGTAAGCAAAAGTTTGCATGGACAAATACTAACAAAATATTAAGATTCAAGGGTTGTCAGGTGGGTTGGTTTGTTGGTTGGTTGGTTGTTGGGGGGGATTTGCAGTTGTTTGCCAGCCTTTATTCTTGCAGAAGAAAAGGTTGTAGCATTTTCCTATTTCTGCCATACATATGTTTATGGCCTACACCAATATAGGTATCATCAGATACCCAAGTCAGCCACGCTGTGTCAAAGCCTAAACTGGCAATCAGTGCAGCTCTTTTGTCTCAGCTGAGGGGTAACTAACACCAGCTGAGGATCTGGCCCTTTACATGCTGTCAAAAGAGGAGGGCTGGAGAAATCCACAGAACCAGGTTTTGTGTATGTTTCCTGCCATTCTTTATCTCTAGTCTTCCATTGGCCTATTTCATAATTTTGTGAATTGTCACTCCAATTATATTTGGTTTTGCAGTTACATAATTCTCCACACCCTCCCCCAGCCCTGATTCCACTACTGCAGAAGATTCGACTATAAATAGACTTTATAAACTCTAGAAACAATTCTGTAGCTTTCAGGTAGTAATGAATTACATTCCCTTCAATTGCATGGTAACTAGCTGGCTGTCAATTGAACAACCTGAAACAAACAAAGAAAGAAAGAAACCCCAAGTGCAGACAAATAAAGGGGTTTGAATCTTCTGCTGTTGATACAGCAGCACTATATCACAGTAACAGTAACTAGTCCAGACTCACTAACTCCAGCAGCAGAAGTGCTCACTGCTATTGCTATGCAGATTGTTAGATCCATGAAAATAGTAAAATGCAATGTCCCACCCCTGCAAACTGCATGTCTTCTGCAAGGCTCCACAAAGAATTAGACTCAACAGCATCAACTATTTATATAGCACAGCTCAGTTTTTTCTTTTGGATTCATGTTCTAAATGAACCTATGACCTCAAAAAAGACTGATATCTCTGTCCACTAAATCCATTAACTACAGCTTCAATGACTTTCATAATTATTGTTATTTTACTCTTTTGTAAAGACTATGTTGTAATAGTCTTTCATTTTAAGAGTCTTTAGGATTTCAGCCCCTTTAAATGCACAAAAAAATTTTGTGACCTAGCCAACTAGCATTATTAATCCATGAACTTCAGAGAAATAGGAAACAAGACACATTGGGTCAAGGTTAAAATTCCACATGATATTCAGAAGGGCTGCAAAACTAAGCTCTAGACTGAAGAGAGGTGGCAATTACTTTATGCCAAATTCATCACTAGATTAAACAGATGTGATTTCCAAAGTTATGCCAGGTTGCAGCCATTTCTTATGAGAACATGACCTTTTCCATTCCCGTTACTCTTACCTCCCCCTGCCCCCAATCCCTTCTTTATTTTGGAATGAAGCCCAAGAGTGTGAGCACCAGTTGTTTTTATACTATTCCAATCGCAGTTTCCACTAAGAGGTAAGAAAAGTCAAAATGCACATTGCAGGGCCCTTATAAATAGTCAACATCTAAACAACACTCCTACAAGAAGAACAGATTGAAAATGGCAGCAGGATGCTAGATCTTACAGGATGTAAAAGTGCTGAAAATGGAGTAATCAGAGTTTGGCTGAAGAATCAGGGTGCACAAGACAGCACTGTTTCAAATATGATTCTGCATTGATTAATAGCAATGAGTATATGTGTCACATTTTGCTCAAGCAGAAAGCACCAAGAACTTGTAAATAAATGCTAAATTGCAGGCTAAAAGTTAAAGAGGAATTCAGTTAGCAATTACTACACTCAATAATTCATGGATGCCTCATCCAGATATCTAGGTATCCAAAGACTTAAAGTGTAAGCAAACCAATAGGTCAACACTGTAGGCTTTTCTATTAATCTAATAGGGGCTTTAAAGGCTATCTGGAGTAGAGAGGCCTGGCTGTCTTGCCATCATTTAAAGATTTTTGTGGTCTCTTGTCATGCCAAGTCTCAGCTTTCCCCAGGCCAAAATGCTGAATACAATGTTGAACAATGTTAGAGCTAAGGATGTTGCTTGATTTTTAGCATACTTTAAAGCCTGGATTAAAACCCTTGCCTTTTATCCCTTCACTTTCAGTTGAATGAGGGTTTGAGATTTTCCCTTGCAGTAAATCATTTCAAAGGTCTCTATTTCAAGTGATTTTAGCACAAGAAGTATTGGACTAACAGCTCTAAAGACAAAAGACCAGGCAACAAAGAGCATATAACAGGGGGAGTGGTAGGGCAGCCTTTCATCCACCTAACCATGACCCAACTGGTGTTTATAAATGTGGACTTGATACACATGCCGACTGCAACTTCACCAACGTGTTTCTCTGCAGACTGTAAGGGTAGTCTCTCTAAAAAGCTATAGATGTTTGCTTTGCAGATGCACTGAGCTGAACAAACCCAGGGGTCAGAGCAATGAGAAGACACAGAGATTTAAAACACTGTTCTAGAAATGGAAAGTCCACCTGCTGTCCACTACCCTTTGAATCAGCTAAATGTTATTCCACAGAAGGTCATTCTAGATCCAGTCTAAGACCTGGGTTGTGGAAGCTGGTGAATTCAGCTATACAGAGCCTTTAAAGAGTTAAGGGTATATATAACAGTGTAACTGCTAGGTACATGCACATTTCTGAAATTGGTCTGTGACTGCCAAAGTCACCTGGATGCAAATACTAAATACGTAATTTCAGCCTATTATTCTCTACGTAATATCTGCAATATCAGGAGCTGGAGTGATCATCTGTATATAGTGATCCCTAGCAGCAAGAACAACCAGAGCAACCACAGAGTTAACCATAAAGAACCCATTTCCAGTGTTCATGGGAATTAGGAGGCCGAAAAAAGAAACCACGCATGTAGCTATTGTTATAGCTGATATTACATATAAAGGCTTAGAGGTACCAAAATGTCAAGAGCTGTGTTCTTCAGCAAGTTTTAGTTCCAGTTTCAGAAGTTTCTATGGCAACTGAATTGTTAATCCACATGGCTTTTATTCAATTCATGCTACAGATCACATTTGGCAAATGCCATAAGCTCTCAATTTATGACTAATTGATTCCGTGTTTGGGGATATAAAGTCCCACTTTCTGGATTCCAGGGATTACATTTGTTTTGTCTTTTCATACACTGTGTCTTCTAATCCCAAATATGAAAACTCATATGAACCCATATGAACTTTATGGATGCACTGAAGGACAATTTAAAAGAAGCAAACAGGCTCAATGTCTGTGATAGTGAGTGCCTAGAATGTCCCTTGTGTTACTTTCCCCACACGTTTCTTCTTGCATGGGATAGAACTTGCCTGGGTAGGACTTGCCTGCACCTCACAACAACCTGCTGAGGCTCCAGCTCCCAGCCAGCGATGCCACGGGCTATAGAAGTGTGGGACAGAAAACAGAACAGCAGAGGATGCACAGAGCTCACCACAGCCTGGCTCCACACCAACATCAGTTGCTAGAAGCTGTTCTAGTAAAAGAACGTTTCTTTAAAAATAAAAAGTGCTGTATCTCGCTTAAGAGATATTTTATGGCAAGTGCACTCCCTTTAAGGAATGTGGTTATTTCTCTCCTTTGAAATGTCTTTATCTGCTTCCAACTATAAATTATTTTGAACTATTAAAACTCACCAGTTTTAACATTCAAAAATATTATAATCAATTTCGTGGCACTGCTTTAATTAAAAGAAGCTAATTTGAAGCTCAGACTTGAAAAAAACCCCAGTATTTAACAGTTTTGAATATTTAGCAGTCTTAAAATTAGAACTTGTTCCATTTTTCCAATAATTAGTATTTGTACCATAATTATAGTTTGTCTATAATTCCAGTAATCCTTAAGAGCTTAGTTGCAAATAGAGAGCCCTTATTCAGTGTGCAAGAATATTTCCAACCAGTGGCAAACATTCAAAATCTCTTCAGACACAGAGTTTAAAAGATCCCCATGGATGTGGGGGAGAAGAGGTGATGAGGATAACACACATATATCATTACCAAAAATTCAAAGCCTGCAAAACAAAGTGTAACGTGACATTCAGAAAGTACTTACAGTATTAGTGTTTGGTACTTATATCATTCTGAAACTTACACACAAGTCCTGTCTCTCTGAATGTTCGCAGCTCAGTTTTGGAGGCATCAATTTCATTTTCCAGTTTTATCACTTAACCCTGAACCTTTCCCTCAGACCACTTATTATCAGCATCACAACAATAAGTTCCCCAGAGGTAAAGTTCTTCTCTGTGATAGCCTTTGGACCCAGCAAAGGATTTCCACAAGACTTCTACCTAGAAACTCTGCCCCAGTCATATGAGTTACTGCAAAACCATGCCTCCAACAAGCTCTGTTATCCTGGACACAATATCCACCGAATGATTTAAGACATACCAGTGCCTACATGCAGCTTCCATACTCATCAAAGAGCCTTTTAAGAACTTTGCACACAATATGTAATTTTTTTCCTTGGGTCACAAGTACAAGACGTGGTATCGCCCTGGCCTGTAATTTCAACGTAAAAGTGTCAATTATATCCGTGATTTATTACCCATACACAATTTCTACTATTTGAGGTGTAATCTTTAGACAACATAAGAGGAATACTTGAACCTAGCAGAATTCTGTTAAGATCAAACATAAACCTTTTCAGGTGGTCAATAACTGCATTTGTTAGCTTGCAGAGTGCAAGCTACTGAATGCTGAATATCTAATCAATTAATTTAGCATATGAATAAGAAATGTCCCTTAAAATACAGAACTTTTCATACAGGCAAGCTAAAAACTGTGGAGATCCATTGTGAAGTCTGTTCAAAACAGTAGTTCAGTTTCTGGGACAGTTCTATTTTCATGGAGTGGAAACTACACTAACAAATCCAAGGTTCAGTACTTCTGTTCCTTCCTAGTCTGCTATAGCTCTTTAGTTCAATGCCTCTCCAATTTCAATTATAATATCCTTTCAAAAGCAACGTTTCTGTGCTCAGTTTTTTTCATGCACTATCAGTCCTTTAAATACTAAAACCTGAGTCACATGGCAGAATTGGAAAAAATGTTCTGAAGAACCAGAGAGGACAAAAAAGGAAAAAGATTCCACAGGTTGCTTTTCAACAGAGCTATAGAATTTGCAAATCAATTTTGTTGTGTCAGCCACTAATCTGTGATTTTGTATTGTGATATTATTCTACAGTTGCCAGCAGACACAGCAAGACAGTGCTTTAGCACATCATCAACTGCATTAGAAAAATAATGGCATTTATAATTTAAAATGGACAGTAGATTACTAAGTCTCAGTATAATTTTGGATGTTTCACAGCAAATATTTTCAGTTGATATTCCCCCTCCTTTCCCCTTCAATTTTCTTCTCGACATACAATTACCCATTGAAGACAAGCATTTGATCCTTGAATGAAAAGGAAAAACTGATAATTTAGTGCTCTGTAGACTCTCTCTTCAATCTGTGAAAAATAGTTGAAGTCCTAGTACCAGTGAAAATCACAAAAGAGAAGGTCTCTGTTACAGGGCAACCGGGCAACCTTGTGCTCACCAGCAGTTGAAATACATGCTGCATGGCAAGTTTGGAAGCATCATTTCTGGGAATTGGAGATTTTAAATATCAGTAATTAAATGTGGTAAGTGTTTTTGGTATTTCCAGATACTTTCCCTCTTCTAAAAAGGGAAAGGTGGAGGATTAAAAAAATCCACAGGTGGTATGACTTTTTCTAAAAGAGTTCAATTTCTAAGAGAATTCAACTGACTTCTGGAAAGTGTTATATAGAAAAAGCCCAAACTTGGAGGACAGTGGTAGCTCATAAGTAGAATTATCATTCTACCAGAGTTTCTTCAAATTGTAGTACCTGAATATCATATTATGTACAATCAATCTCATGCAAGGTGTAACATAAACCACCCCCAAACTACAAAGAACACAGCCCCCTTCCAAAGTTCTGACTGTGCTAAGCAAGCATAGATAACTGTAAGGCAACACCAGCATTCAATGCCTAGCTTCTATTTATATATTTCTTTCTCCTTCCTTTCCCCTGCCCTCTTGAGATAAGGTTGATGAGGGAAACTATAAAGGTAAAAGAAATTAAAAGAAAAAGCAACAACAAAATACTACTTAAGTTACTTCAGCAGTACATCTTGGCAACTCAAGATCTTTTCTTAAGATCGTGCCATTATCAACTACCCCAGAAAACCACGTTCTTCACACTGGGCCTGTAGAAGGACAGTGCAGATATGCACTGATGCCAGATGGTTTCCAGCTCCTTTCAGGCAGCACATGCAGGTCACTGAAACTGTCTTCCAAAAAGAACTTAGAAAAATCTGGTGAACGCTTAGTGAATGTGCTACTCTGGGTTTGCTGAGATGCTTCCTGAAGTCTTCTGTAAAGTCTTTATTCATTTCCATTAAGACAGCTCCATCCAATAATACACGCACACTAATTCCTCCAAAAAAAAAGACCAGCTGATACTGAGCTGGTAACTGGAGTCTCTTATCCTCTGCATTGACACTGCCTTAAAAATGCACAGAGGGGAAGCACTTCCAGACCTCTAGCTACTGTCCTTTGACTTCAGTTATTACGGCTGTTCTGCAGTCCCAGGAATGCCCATCTGAGCAGCCTGGCCTGAGTCAGCATTCCTGGTACACTAACCAAAACCACAATACTTACAGATTATTCTCTCAACTGCCTGGAGGAACATATCACCTTCCGGCAGAATGCAAAGGAATAAATGGTTTTGAAAACTCAACATAGTAAAGAAGGAATCAAGCAGTAGCAAGTTAACGACACAGGCTAGCAGGTTTCCAGGAAGCAGCAGAGAACATCCTGGTCTCAAGCCCTGTAACACACTACACTACCGAAACAAACCACTTAGTGACATAAAGCAGCAAATAAACATGGAAAACCATCTTCTTTCTGCTTCTATGTTATTTCATGGAAGTAGGCTGTTCAAAGGTCTTCCATGTCATGGGAAGCATCAAACTACTGCCTCTCTGGGCACACTGTTACCTTTTCTGCAGATACAGCATGCAAAACCTTACAGGATCATAGGCTCAAAGGTCAGAAAACACTTCTAGGATGATCTAGTCCAACCATTAACCCAGTACCAACATGCTCAACATTAAACCGTATCCTCAAATGCCTTATTGAACACTTCTGGGTGATTTCACCACTTCCCAGGGCCGCATGTTCCAATGCTTGACCATCTTGTAAGTAAAGAAATTTTTCCTAGTATCCAATCTAAACCTTCCCTGGTGCAACTTGAGGCCGTTTTCTCTTGTCCAGTCACTTGCTGCCTGGGAGAAGAGACTGAGTCCCACCTCACTACAGCTTCCTTTCAGGCAGTTGTAGAGAGCAACATCTCCTCTGAACCTCCTTTTCTCCAGGCTAAACAACTCCAGTTCCCTTAGCTGCTCCTTGTAATACTTGTGCTCCAGACCCTTCCCCAGCTCAGTATAATCTTCTTCAGAAACTGAGAGATTGCCACCGTGTGGATCTCCAGCCCCACTGGTTGTCAGTTATTCCAACAAAGTTGGAATACAGTCCTACTGTAAGCCAGGGTAGGTACCAAAATGCCATTCTGTAGTTCTCAAACATGTAAGATATTTGCTATGGCCACTGCATTGCATGTTTTAGTCCTAAATGGGATGGGGAATGATTTGTTACAGAGTTTAGTAGTGTAATCAGTTATATTTAGTGTTTCCAGAATCATACCTAGAGGGGTTTTAGGCAAATAATGATCAAAAGAAAATACGAATGTCTCCAGGGGGAAATGTGATGGTAACTGGGAAGGAACAAAATAGACAATTTATTAAATCAGCAATAAACTTCAGAACTCATAAAATCTAAATATATAAAAATATATTTTAATATATATTTTATATTAAAAATATATTAATTTTAATAGACCATTTTAATTCCCTACAGGAATATAACACCATCACTCTGTGTGGGAAGAATAAGGAGTTGCATCTCAAGACAATTTAAGGATGGATGCTTTAAACCCTAACCCTTGCTAGGAATGGATTCACAGCTCAGAGAGCTCTCGAGTCAGAACATACTGGTTTGTGTCTGTTTTGGAAAATACTCTGCACTGCCAAAAGAGAAAGGTCAGCCTCAAATACCGTGAACTGCACAATATTACATAGCATGATCTCTCACTTGCCCATCACAAACCATCTACTCTGTCTTCCAGGTGACCTGCATTTACTGAACAAATATTCAAGTACTTTTGACAAATTTAGGACTCATGACATGAACTGATCTTTACTGGTACTCACCCTACGGGAAGATTACATGGGGAATGAAGGGAAGGACTAGATTCTAAGTAGTTCCCTTGTGTGCTCTGCACTGCACCTATTTAGTCGCATTCCATTCTGTGGCTGTTACTTTGATTTTCTGAAGAATTTTGTGCTCAGTGGCACATACCTAACTGTGCTGCTCCTGGCAGTGTGCCCAGCCAGCTTTGCAGTGTCTACTGGTATTTATACTGGAGATACTCCCCATCTCACCACAACTGTCTATGACCTTCTCTAGACAGGTATCAGAACAGAGAACACTTAGCCAATTCCCTCTCCTGGCAGTTGCTTTAGCACACGGACATTTGCATGGAAACTCATCTTCGGGGACCACAGGAGTCTACTGCAGAATCACTCACTGCATAACATTCTATCAATATATACTGTTATTTTCCAAAAATTATACTGAATTGATTCTTAGAACTCCTACCAATATATTCTAAACCAGGAGACACAGGGAATCTAGATGCCAAAATTGCCCTTTTGATCACATGTTAAACTCATGAAAGAGGATCCAAAATTCAGAAGTCATCTCCAACTTTGAAAAGCAATTTGATCCAAAAGACACAAATCAAAGCTTCCCAAGGGTTATACTGTATAAATGCTGTGTTTTTTCAGCTGGAGGTGGTTTTGAGCTCCTTTAATTTAATCAATTATCTTACAGATAAATATATAATGCTAGTCATATACAATGTCAAAACAGAACTGTATATTCCATGTCATAGTTATCTTTTGGAAGGCTGTTAACTCTGCCAGTGAAAATTGTATTTCCAGAATATTACATCTGAACTAGGCCAGATAGGCTTTTCATTTTTCCTATTTTTCTTTCTTTCTTTTTTAACTTGCTAATGCAACAGACTACTCCGTGAAGAAGCACATAATAGAGAGGACATCCTTCTTCCCACCCTTCAAAATCAGATTGGCTGCAAAAAAGAAAAACAACGAAAAAAACCTGAAACATCATGATGTCAAGATGAACATGTGATGTCAAGAATACCATGAAATAGCTTTGTTTTACACCAAGACTTCATTTAGAATATGGTCCCTGTGAGTGCCCTGACAATTCTGCTTGGCTTGGATAATGAGCCAGTGGCCAAAGACTTAGGAACATTTTCTTGGTAACAGGATTGGGTGCTTAAGGGACACAAAGGTTCATCTGAATGTAAAGAATGAAAAAGTCACCATCCTAAATAGCATATAATAGCATTTTAAAAATGATGGGAAGAAGAAAGCCTTTGTCACATTTAATAGGCAGAAAACGAACACAGTTACAATACAATTGCAAGAAATTGGTGGTTGGACCTACATATTTAAACCAACACAATTGTTCATATTATTTTGCTGGACCTTTCCTTTCTCTAGTCTAACAATACTCGTTAACAGAACAAATTGCAGACAAATTCAGCAGTTCAGATATCATGGTTAACTTGCAATGACCATCAGAACCAGCTTCTGTGACCATGATTTGAAGGAATGGAAAGACTATTCAGCCTAAGTTCAAGCTTTCAAATGCTTTTCTTGCAAACATAAGATTAGAACTGAGGGAAATAAACAGCTGGTTTACAAGTCTGCAGAATTCTCTGAGGAGCAGGAAGAATTCTAACAGAGGATTTACCTAACAGGTACACTAAGACCAACTTTGTGTTTCTAAGCTATGTCAGGGATTCTCATATACCTCCATCTCGTAGCTTTGTATGTTTCCTTCTCCAGAGATTTAATTTCTTGCTGCTTAAAAATTTCCAGCAGCAGTGAAAACTGGATCTTGCTGTTTATCCAGAATCCAACACAAGCAATCTTGCTTACAAGTTCTTCCATGTCTTTCCTTAGTCTCTTCCTTTTCCCTCAGCACCTGGGTCTCCACTGAAACCAAGAAGAAAGCTTTTTCACCAGATACATTCAGACATTTCACAGCCAAATCCCCAGAATTCTGATGTCTTTATACTACCACCACCACAGCTACTTCAGTTATCCATTATACTGGACATACTCAAATTCCCAGCTTGCTCCTAGCCCCCAGCTCTCCAGGAAACCATTTTGTCCCCTCTCCATACTAAGAAGAGAAATTACCTTCTAGGAATCAAAATTACAATATACCTCTTCAAATCAATGGCTTTGTACATATGAAGCCAACAGTCTCCAACATCCTAGTTTGCTGTTGTACAGCTGTGTCCTCTGCTGTAAAAGCCCTCATGTATTGATTTTTCTTAGTATCAATTACCATCTCAACAAAACTGAGGCTGACTGTTGGTCTCAAACATCTGACAATACTTTGAAAATCTGTCTAAATATTGCTAACAGTGCTTTCTATGGGTAAAAACATGCCCCATAAAATATGGATAAACAGCACAGCCTCACACACATAAAATGCAACTTAAAAGGTTCTTCCTAAGCTGAGCATCAAACCTTGCAGTGCCTCTGGCTTATCATTACATCTGTCAGCTCTGCTCTGCCACTTTCTGCTGCAAGAAGTCCCTTCTTGTGGGGCCTCAACAATGCCACACACTATGGTGTTACACATTGCTTTGTGGAGAGATTAGAAGCCACTCCCTTTGCCCTCCCTGACACATAGAGAAGGCAGCCAGAGTGGAGGCAAAAAAAGTCGGTCTCTTCACAGAGTTGAAAATACCAAGATCACCTATTTGAGTGCCTGCATGCTTGAGTTGCATAACAGGCTAGGGAGTGTGCTCCTAGAATAGGTTCCCTTCCTCTGAGGAAAGAACTGCCCAGAGATGTTTGGACTGAGGGTGGGTCTATCAGTTCTTCAGATGTTCATGGAGTCAGTCCTCAAGCTGCATCCTCAGTTTGAAGAGGTCACAAATGACATACAGGGCAATGTGCTATTGACAATTAGTATTGGTACTTTAGATAACAGGGTTTTTATTCCTTGGGGAAGACACTTTTATGGAGCAGAGTTAACTTCCCATCCCTTGCAATAGTTGAGAAAGCATTGCAAATATGAATTACTGGCTGGCCTGTAAACCAAAACCAACAAAATGTGGCACTTTATTTTCACTTGCTTGCTTTGCATACAGTTTCCAGATTTCTGGAATCCCAAAAAAGAAACTCACTTGCCCAAATAAAGTTCTCAGAATTACTATAATACAAAGTTATCAACTTTCAACTCGTTCAGTCATATGGACAGGCATGTAGAGAGCTAATATACAATCCTCATTTTTTTCCTACTACAAATAACAGGAACTTAAAAGTCCCACCACATGAGATCACTTACAACATAAAGGAAGATGAGCTCCTTTCTGTCCTCCCTATAGGACTGAAATGACACTGTAGTTCATCAACAAAACTGAAAGCAGGAAATGTCAGTAAAACACAACAATCTTTTAAAATGCAACACAAACCATGCTAACAAAAAAAAAAAAAAAAAAAGCCAAAACTTTAAAGGCAAATTCCTTCTAAGTAAGAAATAGCTTTTTTTTATTCCATGTAATGCCATCAGCTGAGTAATCCTGATGATTCACATAACCAGGTGGAGTTACAATAACTTTTCAGAGAAACACTCTTGCACTTTTATATAAAGAACACTTGTACACTTTTGACTAAATTAGTGCTCAAGGAACATATTGAACAGCCTGACACCAATGCTTTAGCAGATTGAGATGAGTGAACCCAGGCCTTCAAAAATCCTTATATTGGAACACAGTACTTCAGAAGTAAGGTTTAGTAGACTGAATCACAATCAGTTTTCATATAACAGGCAAGTCTTAGATCAACCAAAAGCAGCTGAAGCTTGACTGGACCAAGAACACCTGTCAGTTCAGTACCCTAAAACACATTGTCCTATTCACAACACAATATCCAACCTTATGCAGGTATCTCCCACTCTACAGACATAAACTTCATGAAGATAGAAAAAATGCTTACAGGGACATTATTAAGTTGTCTTTAATGAAAAAACAAAGTGGTTTAAAAATTTGTGTCATACTAGACACTTTAAACACACCCCATCTTTCTGTGAGCTGCAACTCCCAGTATTTGTTTATGCATCAGTGTTCTCACCCTCCTCACTCCTGACCTACACACCAAAAACTGAGAGTAGACCAGGATCACAGATTCCCAGTGCAAGCATGCATACCAAGTAAGGTGCATTGCTGTGTTTAATTCTTCTCTAGTTGCCAGTGCACTTCTCTGTGCTAAATTTCAACCCAGTCTCAGGACTGAGAAACCCAAGTACCTCTTCACGTAAAAACACATTTTGTTACGGTTCCATATACACATAATTCTTCTGTTCTGCCAGTTGCTAGAAGACTGAAAGCAGGTAGGACCTCACTGATAGATCTGGTGAAAAAATTATAAAGGAATCAAATTAGCTCAAGCCCTATCCACTCTAATTTCTAGTCTAGTCTGACTAATCCAGTAACTTAGTGCACTAACCAGGATTACAGTCAGTAATCAGCCCTTTCTCTTCTTTTCTAAGGTAACCTAGAACCTAGAGAACTCGAGGCAAAGCACAGACCTTCGGGGCTTCCAGTACTCCTCCTCACAAAGCAGAAGCTCTGGGCTGGGAATCTCAAAGCTTCCCAATTCGAATCAGCTGTTCTGGCTTGCTCAACCCTTCATTGTGTAATAAGCAAACACATGATTTCTTGTAGTAATTGCCATTTCCAAGGGGTTACATAAAAATTTCTGATTTGTGAACACTGGTTTTATTCTGAATTGGGATAGACTTGAGCTAAGATTTCCTATGAGCCAGAAATACTTCAAGTTAATAATGCTCAGGAATAAACACTGCTTGTAATTTGGTTTGTTAGAGCATCAGTGTTTGGGGCATTGCAAATGGCTTTTTAAGGGCAGCACTTAAACACCCTACAAGTACATAAAAGAGGTTGACCTCAGAAATTTAGGTTTTTTTGAATTGAAGCATTTCACAGTGCCAGAGATGGAGAGAAAAACTGTGATAAATGATACAGCCATTATTTAAAAGATGGTGTCCTGGACTTACAGATCACCAGTTCTGATTAAGGGAATGAAGAATACAATCTGAGGTCAAACTGGACTGGAAAAGAGATTGCCTCATTAGAGAGTAACATGACTGCTGCTTCTTGAACCACCTAACTTTTCCCGGCATATTCTAGCCAATAATCAGCATGTTTTGCTTGTTATGATTTTATCTCTGTTTAGAGACAGACAGCTGGGGTCAGATTATGCTTAGTCCCTCTGTGAGGACTGAGTTCCTTACAGTTACATTAAAGCAAGTAGATCTAGATCCAGCTAGATGAAATCTCAATAGCTTCTTTATGTCCTAGACCCCTCACTGTTAAATACAGAGTCTTAACCAAACTTGTAGGAGTCGTTTAAAATCAGGTATTGGAGGCTTACTCTCACTTTCACAGAGACTGAACAACTGCATAGCCCATCAGCTGCTGCATCCCACAGCATGTTGCTATGGTTTCATTAACTTGAAGCTGAAGCCAATACCCCAGTTTTTAAGAGCAACCCACTGAGGCTTCTTTAAATACAGGATGAAGAAAGCCTCCTCTTCTACCAGACCTCACAGGGTCTGAAGCAGTGAACAAATTAAAGCTCAAATGTCTCCCAAAACCAGCTCTAGCCAAGCCATACAAACCAAGCATTTGGCAATGCAGTGATCTTGTTCAAGATTCAGTGGCCAAACTGAATCCTAGGAAATACTGGGAAAGAGATTTTTGTGGCAGTGCTCGTTCCCAGGATGCATTCTTGGTAGCACAGTGCTGATGCATATTTAGCACAATCTCAGAGAGAGAATCAGATACTCTTAATCAAGCTGAGATTTTCAATGGTTTCCCCTGGATCCTAACCTCCCAAGAGCTTTGTCTGCTCTCACCATGCTCAGACCACTTCCTTGGAATAATATCAGGGTAATAATTTACCAGGATTGTGACAAGCCCAAGTCACTGCTTTTGGAATTGGTTCAGGCTGTGATATTGAAAACATAGTGAACAAACACCTTTCAAAGGACCTCTCCTGTCATTAGGAGTGCTCTGTGGCCACTAATGTTAACTTAGTTTAATATATATCACATCACAGCATGCTTCTAAGAGAGCATATGCCAAGTATTTTTAAGCGCAAATGACTCTTCTTTTTCAACATTCTTTCTTCACCACTATTGTCCACTGGGATCTTGGATTTCAGATGGCAACATTAATAGAATGAGATTACCTGCTCCTTGAATTCAGCCATGCTGGAGTTTATGCAAAGGAGATCAATCATATTGGGTTATTTCCATGGGCACAGGCTTCACGAGAGCAGTAGAGGCAGAGCTCCTTCTGAACTTTGCTGAGGGAAGAAACCCAGTGTTAAAGCCAGTCCAAGTAAATAAAGTCACATATACAAACTCCTGCTACTTTGAATTCAGAGATGTATGAACAGGGTTGGCATCCTTGCCACTTGCTCTTCTCTCTGCCTCAAGCTCTAGAAAGTTTTAATTTAACAAGACACCCTGGTATCAATTACACCGGATAAAAGGCCTACCCAGGCATGCATCACAGTCAATGAGATAAGAATCTCTCCCAACCTCCACTGCAGCACAACCAGCATCTATTTAGCTTTTCTCTTGAGCACTGACACTTGGTATTTCTGACCTTGAACAAAGCTATCCAGACTGATTGTCTCCAGAAAAGCAGCAAATAGCTGCTTATATCCCGGTGATTTCTGTGATTACAGTCTGACTTAAGAACCCATCATCTCAGTTCTAGTAACGGATCAGGCATCTCTGTGCATCATCAGGCTGTACAGCCTGAACCTATCCAGACTTTGGCCAGCACAGTCCTGGGCTGTCCTTGCCTCAGAGTGTCACACCCCTTCTTTGTGCTACAGAACTGACACCAAGAAAGTTACTGACTTTCTCACCAGATCTCAGAGCAAAGATGGCACTATATGAGGACAGATAAAGGCCAGAACCAGCAAATGGAAAGGCAAGGAGAAATGTGTAGCCAATTAGATCAACTTCACTCATCATAGGAGCATAGATTTTGTAATTCTCAAATTACAGCATCTGAAACATTTTTTTGAGTCCAAGTATTAGATGTGGCAGGTAAAGTGTGAATGGAAGGTCAGAGCAAAGCCTCTGAAAGAGTTTTCACTATTCAAGCTAAACAGAGTCTATTGGGAACAGACAAAATTAGACTCCTCTGCTGTTACGAACAGAAGAAGCTCTGCTGTTGACTACAGCAGCCCTCACAGCCAGAAATGGATTAAGGCCCAGAAGCTGAAGTGAGGTGGCAGACAGAGGAGAGGGGTCCTCCAGTTGGCAGAGCATTAGAACAGAAGGACTGCAGCTTGTCCACACAGCAAGTCAGAAGCAGAACTAGGTAGCTGCCCTTCCCTTTTCCTATATAGTCTTTAACAATTTTAGCCATTCTGTCTAGTGCTTTCTAGGCTAAGCATCTGTGAGAGCTTATTTTGGCTCTGCTTCAGGTCACAGTCTTGTTCTTGGGAAGATATTTTGCCAAATGAAATAGAAACTTTTTGGCTTTGGTGCTTGTGAGCAGATATTTAAAATACTGTTTTTGTCAAGGACAACTTCTTTTAATGGGCTGCAAAAGAGCTAAATTCAACTTGATACATTATTACAATTCCTGGAAGCTCTGGTTTTTATTTGATTAGAAGGGCAATGGAAACCAAAGATTTCATTTTAATGGAGCCTTTGCAAGAGTTCTATCCCAAAACCCAGAACTTGTGGTGACACAAACTGGACATTGCTTAAAACAATTGAGCACCACGTTGCTTTTGCATAGCATGTGTCCTGTAATTTTACTTCAGCTGACAACACAAACGTGTTTAGCAACTAAGATACACTAAAATCAGTACTGCTATGAACCCACAGTTGGAATTATGTCTTAGGAAAGGCTTGCTATTACACAGGAAACACAATTCTAGTTCCCATGCTGAACAAAGGTGATAAAGACTGAACACTACCTAATGTCAGCCACGTTAAATACTGGACTGTGCTCCCAGTCACTACGCAGACAGTTGTATCTGCTTGAGTACCTCAGTTGCAACAGAATGTTGAGGTACTCTTCCCATTATATTGATATGCAACACAACAGCATAGACAGCTGTCATGAGAAAGCAGACTGAAAAAAAGTATATAGAAGTTTTCAAGGAAAATGAATAAAAAGAAAACGAAGAAGTGTTCCAGCCTAAAATAAGGTTTCTGCAAAACTCCAGCTGACACTCAGTCTCATCACCTTTGGAGAGTTCTGTTAGAGGATTCACAGTCATGCAAGGGTAACAAGCACTTCAAGGTGAAGTTTTGCTAACTTGCTGTAGCCAAACACCAGCAGATCTACAGTTCTTAACCAACGGCCCATACATTTCTGTGAGCCTTTATATACCCATAAAAAAGTACAAGGCTCCCACAGAAATGAGAAGTATGTTCCACATGCTACCTTTTTCCCCACAGCCCTCAGATTTACTGTAGATGGTGGCATGACTGATCATCTGACTACCATCTGTCCAACATCTGCTTTTTAGGGAAACCACCCTGCAAATATAATTAGTTGGCTCTAGGCTACCATTATTCATAATGAATACCCTGTTGTATATTGAAGCTATCACTAATGCTATTCCCTTAAAAAGATTCAGTATACTGACTCAGAGCCTGAGATCTCTCATGGGGGTGTGTGACAGTGATGCTATATTGCCATCAGCTTTTAACACTCAAATATCTTAACAATCCCCTACACTGTGAAAGTAGACCACAGTAGCTTGTCGTGAAAGCTGAAAAAAAAAAAGCCTCACCCCCAAAAGAAGTTAAAAAAAAAATAGAACCTTAAGCCAAACCCAGGAATTATTGGAAGATTTGCAACAAAATTATATGCTTGTCATCATACTTCTGATGGCAAGACAGTAGCATGGCACCTTACACAAGAGGAAGAGTTCATGGCTCCGGACAACTACAAACAGAGCTGCAGGTACTTCAGTCATTTTAATGCCCAGAGCTTGCTACAAACTACTCGTAGGATTCCCCTTCTCTCCCCTAAAGGCATAGGTAAGTTGAGCCAAACCACTGACTATTCCTGATTTCTATCTGAACTGTAAACCCCTTGGAGCTATATATCCTTTTGTGTCTGTATAACTTTATCTGAACAGAAATAATATTTCAGTCTCCCAGAAATCCAGATCCCAGGCTCAAGAAAGCTACTGAAGCTTTAAGATGCCATGACCCAAATTCTGCTTGCAAAAGTGAGTTTCTTGCAAACTCCCTCTAGACTCATAAATATAGTTTTGTTTCCAATAACATGATTCTATTTAATGCCTTCTGCATTTAAACCCATAATCCTTTAATAACTTTGGGAATATTTGAAGATATTAAAAAGAAAAAAAACAACCCACAACCCAACCAGAAAGCAGTTGGACATCCCTGAAGTTGATAGTTTATATGAATAAGCCATAGGACAATAAAAGGCCGGACTGAACATAGTAATAACTCCCAGTGCTGACTTGAAGAAATTAAAAGGCCAGGAAGCTTATTTCTAAATGTGTTTCCAATTGATCTTTGTTCCTGACTGTGTTTAATGGTTAGCTGTTTGAGAAACCCTCTGGGGTTCTGCTAGTTGATTTCAAACTGGGAAACAACAAGCAGTACCACACAGAGAGAGATGCTTTTCTTTTCAAGACAGTCAATTTAAACACTGCTGAAGTTACATACTAGTAGTCTTAGAAAAACAAAAAAGAAAGATTTCTAGGCAGAGCTAGATAAGGGAGGTGACAGGGAATGCTGAGGGGTATCTCCCATAAATGTGCCATTGGCAGAAGGCAGCCTTGCTGGTAGCTACAGAAACAAATGACTGGGATGATATTTTGGTGATGGATCAGCTTGTTTTCTATTCCAAAGCAAAAAAAAAAAAAAGACATGCAAAGGGATGTCATTCAGAATAGCAAATGGCAAATGCCAAATGTTTGAGAGAATTAGAACAGAATATCCACAGAAAATCTAAAAAAAACCTATGGAAATTCTGAACTTCTCATGTCAAATTACACTGTAAAAGCTGTGAAGTTGTAGCTGCAAATAGAAATTTGACTTTTCAAAATGGGCCTGGAAATCAAACCTGAACAGTCTAATTGAATGTGTTTATGTACTCCCCTCTCTGCCACTGTAACTCAAGTTGAGCAGCGCTGTGAAGACCTGTGGTTCAGCTGGAATCAACTCTTTGTTAGTGCAGACCAGTCCAACCAGCCTGATGCAGTTCACTCAGCCAATGCTATATCATGCTCCCTGAAGCAGAAAGGCAAATTGGCAATCAGAATATAGAAGGCGAATTCATATGTCAGTGCTCATGGTATTTCAAACCTACACAGACTGGTTAGGACAGCATTTAGCAAAGAGCAACCCTTGAAATGTTTGATACAAGATGAAATCAAATTTTGCTGCTGCGTCTGAGATCTCAGCAGCATGAACTCATCTCAGCTGAAGAATTATTTATTATTGGGAAACAGCATGGACACAATTCTGTTCTCCTTCTCCTTAGGCTAGTTGAAGACTTCCTTCCTTTCCAGAGTACACAGTCTCTGGGTCAGGAAATGCCCTCTTCAGCTTCCTCTCAAAGCTGTTCTCTCAAAGGGTAAGGTCTTTCCTGCCTTCCCTCAGTAAACTGCCTGTGCATATTCCACATATAAACCTATCCTCTACAGTATCATCAGTCATATTTTGCAGAAGTGGAAAACTGAGATCTAAAGGTTAAATGACAGTGGAACAGACAGGATAATACTATTCTAGTTGTTATCAAACACTTCACATTGTAAGAGCTAAAGCACTACCCAAGACATGTCTCTGACATGTTTTCAGTTATATGGATGCCTTGCCTTAACACTGCCCAAATGCCAGTGACAGAAATGCTCTGGGCCCTCAGGTCTCCCAGGCTCCTTCACAGAAACTGTCCCCTAGATTTTACTGCCACTGTACCTTTCCAGCTCCCATTTCTTTATGTAAATCATTATCTTCTTACCTTCTCCCTCACTGCCCACTTATTTATCCAACACATCATGATGCAGCTGCCTCAAACTGGAAAAAAAACCTGCAGAGCTGTGAAGGGACAGAAAACACTGTCAGACCTTGGTGATATAAAAATCATATAATTCTTGGAGTTTACAAAACAACGACATTTTTGCCATTCCATATCTCAGTAGGCCTCCCTCCACCATCAAATGAAATATGTATTTTCCATTCTAGTTACTTCACTTCTGCATGTAGATTTTGTCTCAATACACCAAAGCAAATGTTTGTGCTGAATGACACAGCAAACATTGCCAGTCATAAAAGTCTTGTTCAACACTTTTGAGGACATATGCAATTTTGGTCTGGGCTGAAATGTAGAAAATGGTCATTTTGACCCATGCCATAAAGGACACCAAGGAAAAGGACATGCTTACTGACAGGAGAAGTAAAGCTGTGAAGCGATTGTATAAGAACAAGGGACTGGAAAAAGGGATTATCTTCCCAACAAATAGCACACTGACACATTAGCTGTTAGAAGTGTTAGAAATTTTGAACATTTGAAATCTGCACAAGAACTTTCGCACTTATCTGCAATCAGCGGCATTACACTTAATTCTATTTGGATGTCAGAGATTCAAGGACACAGCTCTTCTGTTACAAATGCTTCTAAGTCAAACACAGTAGCAGCAAGTTAGCAGACAAAAGAACACTGTGTTTAAGGCTGCCTGCCAGAGATTACTTATTCAAGTTGATTACATGGAAAGGACAGTAGTGCTGCCACACTTCTACCCCATACTCCCTGGAGAAGAAAAAAAAGCCAAGAGTCATATCTAGGTTTGCTTCAGTTTTCACTGCATGGGGTAGGCAGGAAGAATATCATATAAAAACACAAGGTTTGATCTTGCAGAGTACTACATCTCACTACTTTGCTAGGTCAGAGCAAGCACATTCTTAGTTTTAAGTACAAGTAGTATACAAAATGCTTCTCATTCGAAAGCTGACTCTGTCCATTACTTGAGTCAAAACCAGAAAATAATCATTATTATAGATCATCAAGAAGCAGGAATGACTTTGAGAGATTGGGGAGTTCACACTCTCATCAAAGACCCCAAACACCTTTAATTTCCATATATTTCAGTAAAATTTGGGGTTATACTATCATATTATCACATCTTAAGTTTGCATAGTCTTAACAGCCATAAGTAAATTTCTCCATGACATTCTTATGGGAAATTTAAGGTCGTTTTATTAATTATGAAGAATTAAGGTAGAATTACAGTAAAATTAACAAATTCTACCTCACTGATTCAACCTTAATGTTACTAACTGAAGAAATAAACTGCTGTGTGAAATACATGTAATAAACACTGGTGGGAAAAGCTGTATGTGCAAATTCCCACTTATGCTGTTCACTTCAAAGCCGGCAAAGCGAAGTCAGCAATTAATTAGCACGAAGTGGTTACCAGGCTGTGGTGTCCTGGTGGCTCTCACAGCACGCTGGTGTCGGAGGTGACCAGAGCCACAGTGCCAGCACTGGCCTCCGGCTCCAGCAATGCCCCCCCCGGCTCCAGCACTGCCCCCCCGGCCCCAGCACTGCCCCCCCGGCTCCAGCAATGCCCCCCCGGCTCCAGCAATGCCCCCCCCGGCCCCAGCACTGCCCCCCCGGCTCCAGCAATGCCCCCCCGGCCCCAGCACTGCCCCCCCGGCCCCAGCACTGCCCCCCCGGCTCCAGCACTGCCCCCCCGGCTCCAGCAATGCCCCCCCGGCTCCAGCAATGCCCCCCCGGCTCCAGCAATGCCCCCCCGGCTCCAGCAATGCCCCCCCCGGCTCCAGCAATGCCCCCCCGGCTCCAGCACTGCCCCCCCGGCTCCAGCACTGCCCCCCCGGCTCCAGCAATGCCCCCCCGGCCCCAGCAATGCCCCCCCGGCCCCAGCAATGCTCCTCCCCGCTCCAGCAATGCCCCCCCGGCTCCAGCACTGCCCCCCCGGCTCCAGCAATGCCCCCCCGGCTCCAGCACTGCCCCCCCGGCTCCAGCAATGCCCCCCCGGCTCCAGCAATGCCCCCCCCGGCTCCAGCAATGCCCCCCCGGCTCCAGCACTGCCCCCCCCGGCCCCAGCACTGCCCCCCCGGCCCCAGCAATGCCCCCCCGGCTCCAGCACTGCCCCCCCGGCCCCAGCAATGCCCCCCCGGCCCCAGCACTGCCCCCCCGGCTCCAGCACTGCCCCCCCGGCCCCAGCACTGCCCCCCCGGCCCCAGCACTGCCCCCCCGGCTCCAGCACTGCCCCCCCGGCCCCAGCAATGCCCCCCCGGCCCCAGCACTGCCCCCCCGGCCCCAGCACTGCCCCCCCGGCTCCAGCAATGCCCCCCCGGCTCCAGCAATGCCCCCCCGGCTCCAGCAATGCCCCCCCCGGCTCCAGCAATGCCCCCCCGGCTCCAGCACTGCCCCCCCGGCTCCAGCACTGCCCCCCCGGCCCCAGCACTGCCCCCCCGGCCCCAGCACTGCCCCCCCGGCCCCAGCAATGCCCCCCCCCGGCTCCAGCACTGCCCCCCCGGCTCCAGCACTGCCCCCCCGGCCCCAGCACTGCCCCCCCCGGCCCCAGCACTGCCCCCCCGGCCCCAGCACTGCCCCCCCGGCTCCAGCACTGCCCCCCCGGCCCCAGCACTGCCCCCCCGGCTCCAGCACTGCCCCCCCGGCCCCAGCACTGCCCCCCCGGCCCCAGCAATGCCCCCCCCGGCCCCAGCAATGCCCCCCCGGCCCCAGCAATGCCCCCCCCGGCTCCAGCAATGCCCCCCCGGCCCCAGCACTGCCCCCCCGGCCCCAGCACTGCCCCCCCGGCCCCAGCACTGCCCCCCCCGGCCCCAGCAATGCCCCCCCGGCCCCAGCAATGCCCCCCCCGGCTCCAGCACTGCCCCCCCGGCTCCAGCAATGCCCCCCCCGGCCCCAGCACTGCCCCCCCGGCTCCAGCAATGCCCCCCCCGGCCCCAGCAATGCCCCCCCGGCCCCAGCAATGCCCCCCCCGGCTCCAGCAATGCCCCCCCCGGCTCCAGCAATGCCCCCCCGGCCCCAGCAATGCCCCCCCCGGCCCCAGCAATGCCCCCCCGGCCCCAGCAATGCCCCCCCGGCCCCAGCAATGCCCCCCCGGCCCCAGCAATGCCCCCCCGGCTCCAGCCCGCGCCCCGCTGGGCCCGGCGGGCGGCGCGCGCCCTCTGGCGGGGAGCGCCGCGCATCCCCCGGGAATGCGGAGCCGGCCCCGGAGCGCCCGCACAGCGCCGGCTCTGTGCGGGGGAAGGACCTTTCCTCCGGCTGCCACCACAGGCAGCACCTTCGGTAAGATCTGTCGGTGTCTGCACCATGAAATACACTGCTGCATTTATATAGACTATTAAGACTAGCATTTTCAGTCAGGTAACACACCCAGGAAAACAGGGTGAACACGCGACTGTACAGACCGCGGGAGAGGCATGGCATGAGACAACAGAAGACTCTTTCAGAACATCATGGAATCATAGATTCGTTTATGTTGAACAAGACCTCTAAGAGGATCAAGTTCAGATGTTAACCTGTCACTACCAAGTCCACTACTAAGCCATTTCCACAAGTGCCACATCTATACATGCTACTTCCTTGTTCCAAAGTTTGACAACCCTTTCCGTGAGTAAATTTTTCCCAATATCCAATCTAATCCTGGTGCAACTTGAGGTTGTTTCCACTTTCAGACTAAAAGCAGTTAGCCATGGATCCCAACAGGATGCAGTGATTTACAAAATTACAACAAAAAAGCACACCACCAAACCCACCTTCACTTCTTGAAGAGCCTGTTCCAAGTTATTATACATTCCCACTAAAGCCTGAGGGGTTACGGTACTGCAACATCCAAATTCTGCTTTCAAATTAAAATGCCTTTTACTGTGGTCTTTAAATGTAGTTCACCCATCTTTTTTTGACAGATCTCTCACTGGTCATTGGAAGCAATGAAACTCTACATGCAAGAACTAAATAAAAGCACCTAAATAAATAGGTTTGGGGAAATATCTCAACAATTTTAAAATTTCAGCACTTCTCTGAAACAAACATTTGTACCATTGGGGGTTTGCCTGGGGTTTAGGACATTTTTTTTATTTCCACAGCCATTCTTTATTGAGTACATGTTTCCATTTTCCCTTCCTCAGCGAGTGTAAAACTCTGACCATGAAAGTATCTCTTGCCCTACAAGTGCCAGCCTGTGGGCATTGCTGCCTGTTAGTTTTCACTGCCAGTTTTACTGTGTACTTTTACTTTAGCTTGGATCTCTATATTTCCATATAGTGACTAAAAAGCAGCAGGCAGCCCCCAGTGTGCTATTTTTGATCACCTAATGATAACTTCCATTACCACTCTAACTTCAGCAATGGTATATTCTTTTATCAACATGGTACGCAACTGACGCTACGCCTCATTATTTTTAGGTGGCATTTGGATTTTCACTCTAAGCATTACCTCAGTAGTCCTATGTGTCAGTGTTATTTCTCTGTTAATTAAGGTGGCTCCATAGAACATTACACAAAAGGAAGGAAGGGCTTGAATCCTTTTTGCTGAAATGATGGGGCTGAGTCAGCTGATGCACTGTGCTGGGAGCTGGTGGCTGTCCATAGCTCTTTCATCTACTGGCAATCCCAAATGCATGAGGATTTAAGATGTTTGATGAAGACTAAATAATGGAACAATTATCTTTTTTTTTTTAAAATAGGAAAATACCCCAAGACAACCCCCCAAGCAAACAAACAAACAAACAAACCCCTCACAATCCAAGACCTGAAACTATTGCCCGTGACTGCATCATATGAAAGTCCTGCAGAGGAGGCAGAGCTAATGGATCCTTGCATGGTTTTACCTAGGCAGCAGCCAAGCAGCGCAAAGCCGCTCCCTCACAGCTCCACCAGCAGGATCAGGGGGAGAATCAGAAGGGTAAAAGCTGGAAAACTTATGGGTTGTGATACAGTTTAATAGGGAAAGCAAAAGCCTCAGACACAAGGTAAACAAAACAAGGAATTAATTCACTGCTGCCTTTGGACAGGCAGGTGTGACAAAGCCAAGTACTGCAGAGTCCCCAGGCAGGTGCCGGAGAGAGCCCTTTATTGCACAAACCAGGCCTTTTAAAGCAGCTAGCCCGTTGTCAGGTATGTTCCATTCCAGCACAACAAATGTAATTCAACCAACTGCCACAAACCACGATGTGAGCACATAATGGTTATATAACTTGTTTTTCTGCCTCCAATTCAGCTGAGTCACTTTCCCATAGTCCTTTTCTACTTAGCCAAAGCAGCAGGCCGGAGCCATGATTTTACAAGGGTAACAAGGCTCTTATTTTATAAGGTTTTATCTCTATGCAACAGGCAGATGTTCAGCCATCTCCAGGAAGGCAGGACCCCATCACCTGTATCCACTACTTGGGAGGGCAAAAAAACATCACTCCCAACATCCCCCACTTCTTCCTTCTTCTCCCACTGTATATACTGAGCATGATGTCGTACAATCTGGAATACCCCTTTGGTCACTTTGGGTCACCTGACTGTGATATTCCAACCTTGTAGACAGAATATACAACGGGAAACCTTTCTTATAATAAAGGAATAAAAATATCATATTCAGTCCCATGAAACTAGCCAGATAAAACTACATCCTGAAATGATGAACCAACTAAATTGTAGATATTTTACCTGTAATGCAATGTAACAAATATCCCCTAGAGCAAGAAATTATGTTAATTCCAGTAATACAAGGAAGATAAGAAGATGGCTGTTGATAAAGAAATTTCACATCATCAGTGAAAATGCAGCTGACACGAGAGCAAATGCAACAATAATGACTCAGTCACAATCAAGAACTATAAAGAGAAATCATGCAAGAGAAGAGTTTGGAGATAATTATATTCACCACCAAAATCAGATGCAGGGAAAGCTAGCAAGGAGAACTATAAAATCAGAAGGCCCTGAGTTACCACGCTGATACATGCACATATGAGAATGTGTTTTCTGTGTCTCTCTAGGAAGACACATTCTACTGCACTGGGGTAGTATCAGAACATCTTAATCATATCAGTAGATGGATGTCAATTTTTCATCAATAGGCACCACTGATAAGTGTATCTACCCTCCTCTAAAAGTAAACTGATACTTTGTGAGACAATATTAATTATAAAGGTCTTCATTTTTCAGCAGTCATTTAGCAAGGAAAAAACAGTTGTACAGCTTGGACATATCTGCTCCAGGCACGATCACGTGATTGATTTTCTTATCATTAGATTTATACAGTATTTGTATTAAGTGGGCTTTGTGTGGGCCAACCAGTGATCTTTGACTTTAGAGACAGACTATCCATCTTCACTCACTACATACACTCTCTGGCACCCTGTGCAACTCCTTGACATCAGGGGATTAAAAGAAGGTTATCACCGTTGCCAGTTTTGAAGCACAACTGCTGCTTCATATTAAGGTGCCCAATTTTTAAGGTGAAAATATAAAAGTATAATGGGCTCTTATAGAGCCTTGCTTGCTCCACATGACTCTGCAGCTGACTATGTCAAATTAAGCACCAAGCCCAGTTTGATGCAAACAAGAAAGAGATCAAACAACCGCTCTCTAACAAGCAAACTTCACACATTAGACTTCTCAATGACACATCAAAGCTCTGCGAACAGAAACGTTTTAAAGCTTTGTACAATTTGACCCAGCCACACCTACACGAAATGAAGGCTGCACAGAGAGAGCCTAAGAATAGGAGATCTAGTTTTTACCGGTACACAGACCTGGATGTGCTTTTATGAAGAGATAAAATCTGTTCATGCTCCCATGCATTAGGTCTCCTTTGTAGTTTTGAGGTGTTCCCCGCTTACGAAAGAGAAGTGAACTGCTTCCACATAGGCAGAATTTGTGGACCTTTTATTGAGGTGCTTCTTTGATACTCAGGAGCCTTCTTCAATGACATAATTGAAACTGTTCATTAACTGATGACGTTCAGGCCTCAACTAATGAAGCAGAGAAAACTCCAAAAGGCATCCATCATGATAAAATGGTTAAGAAAGAGAAAACAAAGTTCTCAAAGAATCCAGTCCTCTTAGCAGCTATTGAAAGCATACATGTGTCTTTTCACAGAATATCCTCGGGTGGAAGGGACCCACTGGCCCAACTCCTGTGCACAAGAGCATCCCCAGGAGTCACACCATGTGCCTGAGAGCAGCGTTCAAACACTTTTTGAACTCTCGCAGGCTGGTGCTGCGCCCACTTCCCCGGGGATCCTGTTCCAGTGCCCAACCACCTTCTGGGTGAAGAAGCGTTTTCTAAAATCCAAACTAAATCTCCCCTGGGACACCTTCAGGCCGTTCCCTTGGCTCCTGTCAGCGTCATCCCAGACATCAGCGCCTGCCCGTCCGCCTCCCCTCAGGAGGAAGCCGCGGTCTGCGATGAGGTTCCACGCCTCAGCGGTACGTGCCGCACCCACACAGCCTCGCCGCTCGGGAGCGAACACACGGGGCGCCCCACGTAACAGGCAAGTGTCATCCAGTAAGTGAACTTGTTGGGCAGTCCTAAACCTTGGATAGGGGTAACCAGCATTTCCTCTCCACACAACACGTGACAACAGTTCTTCTCTTGAGGTACAGCACTTGTCGGTCTCACGGGGCCAAGACCCCAAGGGCTGTCCAGCCCCGCACACGGCACTACTGGAGCGCAGCCGCGTGTGGAGCTCCAGCACCGCACAGCCGTGAGGCGGCACCGGCGGCCTGCGCCCTCACGGCGCCCGGAGCCCCGCGACAGCGGCCCTGCCGTGCCCAGCGCAGCCGCACGAGGGCGCTCACCCAGGCCCGCCAGGGGAGCGCGCAGCGCCGCACACCGGCGCGACTCCGCTGCCGCCCTACGCAGCGGAGCGGCATCTCCGCGGCCAATAAACGGCCTTAAAGCCGGGAGCGGGGGGCGCTGCTGGCCAATAGGAGAGCGGACAGCGGGGAACGCGAGAGCCCAATCGAGAAAGCCTCCGGCCCCGGCAGGGTGGGAACAAGAGGATGGTTCAGTCACAGACGGTGCGCGCTTCCTCCAATCAGAGCGTCTCCCCTCGTCGCGCGCTCCGGATTGGCTAACAGATGGCCTCAGCTCGCCCGTCTCGCCAATAGAGAGGCGGCGCTGCATGACAGACGCTCGGCTCAGCCAATTACTGTCGGTACGGAGGGCCTAGCCTTTCTCTCTTGCAAAATGGCGGCCACAGCTCCCGGTGCGGCTCCTCCCGCCGCCGCCCCGCCGCAGAGCCCGACGGCGGCGCCCACCGCCCCGGCGGGGAGCGCTCCCCCCGCGGCCGCGCCCACCCCGCCCGCCGCGCCGGCCCCGCCACCGGCCGCGCCACTGTCAGCCGCGCTCTCGGGCCCCTTCCCCGGCGGCCGCGTGGTGCGGCTGCACCCGGTTGTGCTCGCCTCCATCGTGGACAGCTTCGAGCGGCGCAACGAGGGCGCGGCGCGGGTCATCGGGACGCTGCTGGGTAAGAGCCGCCGCCCTGCCCTGCCCTGCCCTGCCCGGCCCTGCTCGCCGCAGCCTCGGGGAGAGCGCCCGCTCTCCCCGCGGCGCCCCCTCACCCGCCCTCCCTCCCTCCCTCCCTCCCGCAGGGACCGTGGACAAGCACTCCGTGGAGGTCACCAACTGCTTCTCCGTCCCGCACAACGAGTCCGAGGATGAGGTACGGAGGCGGCCCGGGCGGAGCGGGGCTTCTCTCGGCGGGGCGCGACCCCCGCAGTCCCGCTGCTGGCGGCCTGTGCCCGTGCTCCCCTGCCGGCCGAGCACCCTGTAACCAGCCGTCTCGGCGCTCTCCCGTTTCTCAGGTGGCCGTGGATATGGAATTTGCCAAAAACATGTATGAGCTGCACAAGAAAGTGTCTCCTAGCGAGATCATCTTGGGCTGGTAAGTTCTCCTTCTGTAAGAAGATGCAAGTAGTTCTGTTGATTCCTTAAACTACTTAAAATACATGATAGATAATAGAGATGTCACAGATGGCGAAGCAGAAGCACTAATACTTGTGACAGTGCAATCTTCCAACTCCTGTTACACAGTCAGTGGTAAAGCTCCTGCAGCTCATAAAAAGAAGAGACGGTATTGGAGAGTGAAAGGATTTTGTTTCGTTTGTGTCTAGCAAGGTATCATGGAGGCGTGATGTGTTAGAGAATGCATGGACAGCTTTTTTTAGAGGAACTTAATAGCCGTAATACAACCTGTACCATGAAAATTAACTGGTTAGAAAGAAGGGACAATACAAAAGAGGCTTTTAATGTACCAAAGGCGTCAGGAGGAATCACTGATACCAGCTTGAATACTTAGTTCTCTGCTGGAAGTACCTGTGTGTGGGATATGAAGCAAGATCAGTACAGTGTTATGGGAAGAGTCTCAGTGTGTGGCACAGTGTGTTTATCACTCTTTTCATGCCTCTCTGATCCCACAAAATGGCTTCATTTTCTTCCTGTGGAGCAAGCTTCCTCAACAGCCTTCTAATGGCACAGCAGAGTGCAGTTCCAGTGAGTTTCCCTGAGGATGTGAGATGGTAATTGTAGAGCAGTTAAAGGAGCTAGATTAACGAGTTAGACCTCCTGCAGAGGGACGTGTGATTTGCGGAAGACAAAATTTGTCCAAGTTTGTTTGGTATGCTTTGACTTACATTGATGGAAAAAGCTGGTCTAGAATGCAGCGACAGGTGACTCAATATTAGGTGTCTGATGTCAATTTACTGATGTTTTATGGCTGGTACTACGGCACTGGCCTTGTGCATATTTTGGGAGTGGGTGTGCTCAGCCTGTAATTCTTACAAGTGATTTTAGGGACAAGTGGCCATAAACTAAAAAACCTGTAGTTAAAACACTTAGGTTTAGTATGCTGCTACAGCTCAGTGTTTGGAAATCGGTGTTCTAGGATACAAACCTGTTAAATACCAACAATCCTAAACACTTGAATGGGCACTTGAATGTTGGAAGAATGGCTTTTCAGTGTGTGTTCTTTTGAAGGTATGCAACAGGTCATGACATCACGGAACACTCAGTCCTGATCCATGAGTATTACAGCCGGGAAGCACACAATCCCATCCACCTCACTGTGGACACAAGTCTCCAGAATTCACGCATGAGCATCAAAGCCTATGTCAGGTACTCTGGGAGGCTGCATTTCTGGGAGGGGAGCAATCTCAATTACTGAGAGATGTCCCATCAGGGGAACAAGAAATGTCCTCCTTTGGACAGTATTGTGCAGTAGTTAAACATAGTGATGAGCCAGGGATCACGGCTTACTTCTCATGGGAATGTCTTGACCATTGTATGCAGGTTGAAAGACTTCGTTAACTGCAACCTCATTGGGGTGGTTAATTAACAATTTTCAGAACATCTTAGGGACATTTCACAGGGTTCACACAGCTAGCAGTGATGTCACTACCTTCCATCACACTGACTGAATGCTAGCCTGTAGCCATAGGGCTTTATTGCTCAGCTGTGCATTTATACAGGTCGGAGGATTCATGTGGTCAGAACAATTCAAACATCTTCTTGATGGGTCTTTCTTCCCCTTAACCCCATAATTCTTATCAATTAACAATGGAGATTAAAAATGGAGAGAAATTAAACTCTTTCACCTGACTGAATTCCTCCCAGTATTGGGGAAGAGCTCTGCTCTGTAAGGAAAAAACCCTTTTCTTTGTAGAGAAAGTACTGCTTCTTGACTGTGCATCTTTAAAACGGGAGCTGTTCCATGACATCTTACTTAAAGTGCTAATGGACTTCAAGTACTTTGAGTAATGGGTACAATAAAGGTGTTAAGAGTGCTTTGTACTAGAATTTTGTCATATTGCTTGTTGTTTCAGTCATTAAAGCATGAAGTATTTCAGGGTAGAAGAGCACCTTCTCTAAAAGCAAGAAGGAACTTTGGCTCAGATGATAGTTCTTCATGCACTCATGCTGACGTCAAACCAGCTAGGAGTATTCTTGGATGAAAAAGAGCAGTTGATAGCATGCCAGAACTGATTTCCTGTCTTCACTTATCCTTGGGTCTTAAAATTGCTGATTTTGGTGAGAATGAGTAACATACTCATGTTCACGCTTTAGTGCTAACAGAGATCATTGAGATGGAAATCTCTTCCTTCCTCCCTTATTTATGTCCGTGCTGAAAATGTTCTGTTGTTCTCTTTTCTTTTTTCTAGTGCCCCAATGGGAGTCCCTGGTAAAACCATGGGCGTGATGTTCACACCCCTAACAGTGAAATATGTTTATTATGATACAGAGCGGATAGGAGGTGAATGCTTTCTTCCTATTTTGGTTATAATCATTGTTGTGACAATGTTCAAATGCTTCTTTTACCCTGGTAAAACTGCCATTCTGGGAATTTTACTGGTAATCAGACTGTCTTGCTAAAGCTGACCTAAAAAAATCTTCAACAGGTTAAGGGTTTAAACTGGTTTCTGTGGCAGTCAGTTTTTTTCACGGGTGCTCCTTTTGCTTTCAGTGGATCTTATCATGAAGACGTGCTTCAGCCCCAATCGAGTGATTGGCTTGTCCAGTGACTTACAGCAGGTGGGGTCAGCCTCAGCCAGGATCCAGGATACCCTGACCATGGTGCTGCAGTACGCCGAGGACGTGCTGGTAAGGCCAGCTTTGCATCAGCCAGAAAAGAAGTTGGATGTTAACTTGTGCATCTTGGTTTTCTCTTTGTTATTTCTCTTTCTGGGCCATAAACTTTGAGTTCCACTTCTGCTGAAGTGTGTGTTTCTTATGCCTAGTCTGGCAAAGTGGCTGCTGACAACACTGTCGGGCGCTTCCTGATGGATCTTATTAACCAGGTGCCAAAGATTTCACCAGAGGACTTTGAGACCATGTTGAACAGCAATATCAATGTAAGATCATAATTCATTTTTTCTGTGCCTTGCTAGCAATTTTGAAAATTTGTCATACAGACACAAATTTGTCTGTGATCTGTCTTTTTATACAAACTTGCTAATAGCAAATACAGCTTTTTTGTTGTCAGTAATTTGGTGTTTTAAGGGCTGAGGGGGGATAAAGAAACTCAGCATAATCTTGCAAGCAACTGCAGATAAAGTATTAATTTTTAAGGACTTAGGAATTTTGCAAGTCATCTGAAAACCAGTACCAATTTTTCTTTCTTACTGATTGGACAATGTGAATTATCAAACTTGAATAATTTTTATTTCAGCAATAACTGATGACTTGCCAGATTCTTTTGCCTGAGCTGCAGTTCTGTCTCTTTGCATAACACTTATGACATGAACAAGGTTTTAGCACGCTACCTGATTCCTGTAACAGACTGAATGTGTTGTTCACCCACAGTCTGTAAGACCAGAACTAATTTTTAATTTTGCTTATACCCTTTGACTTGTCTGGTTAACGTGGGTGAACTCAGAGTTAAAATTTCACAAGCAGTGTTTCATATTCCAGGAATACCAAAAGCATCCTGCAAGGAAAGCATTCCTCAGGGTAGGACTTTCAGGACTAACAATATTTCTTGTAGCTGATTGTAAAATGCTTTACAGATGTTAAAAATTCAGCTCTCTAATAAGCTATGGTTTGTTACTATTTCTGATTGCTGTTTTTTTCCTTTCCCTTTCAGGACCTACTGATGGTAACCTACTTGGCAAATCTCACACAGTCACAGATTGCTCTCAATGAAAAACTTCTGAGTTTATAAAGAAACTTTTGCCACCCTACACTTTAAGGAGCCTGAAGAATGAGCAGATACACTTTTCTGTGGTGTTGGAATTTTCCTTGGACCGTAATTTAATTACCTACATGACTTGGTTGACATTGTTATTTCCATTGCTCTGAAAAATCCCTAACATGCTTTAGGAAATGAATGGGAATGGCTGCAATTCAGTTGAGCCTGGTATTTTAAAATGGAATATGAAAATATTTTGTCTCCTGGGTTTGTTTACTTGTATAACAAAATACAGCTTTATTGTAAGAATGTATTTGGAATAAAAGTTCCATTGCAGTGGCAACAATGGCTTCTGTCCAGAAAAAAAACTTTCTCATTTATTATGTAATGAATCAATTTTTGAAAGGGTGGGGGAGGGGTAAGATGGCACCAGGAAAGAGTGGATGTAAGTGAACTCCAGTTCTTTGCAGGTTTTTTTTCCAGCTGTTAAAGCACATTGAAAGCGTGGGGATTTGTGTTGCATGTAATATGCTTTACCATGAAGGACTGCAGAATGGTCTCTGCTTTATTAGTGGTGCTGTGCATGTCCCTTCAGCAGGGTACTCACAGACCACAAAACAGTAAATTCAGTTTATGGTATCACTTCTACGCATATAATTATTTTCTGATTGTTTGGGAAAGGAAGTCAAGGTCAACAGCATTAGCCCCTCCTAAAGGGGGAGTTCAGAGAATTAAAGCCAGCAACTGAGTTCATGGTAAAAGAGTTTGAAAAGCATCTATGGCTAAACAAGCTTAGCCACTGGCGTTCCCATCTTTGCCAAAGAAGAAAAGGACAGCAAAATGACAGTCCATGAGATCTTATGTTAAAAGTTGGGTGTTGCCAAATTGGAATTTGCTATTTCATAACGCTGTGCTGCTGGTAAAGTTACGTGAAGAGAAACCCCATTTTCTCCCCAAGGCATGTTTCATGTTAACTGAGTTCCAGCTGGAAGAAAGCCAATACGAAAATCAGCTCTAACTTTGCTCGGTCTCTGCCAATGACATTACCTTTAGAAGGCTGTCTTACAGTACAGCTGTGCTGAGGGGGTACTCAGCTTGAACTTTGTTAAAGCATCCCACTTCCACAACAAAACTGTTCCCACCTTACTAATGACTGTATCGAGTCTGGTGAATGAATTTGAAATGGAAGTATGCAAAGAGAGTGTTCTCCAAAACAATTCTGGTAATTTGCCAGCTAAGAATAAGACTCAGATTACAAATCCATAGATCCTAGAGATCTATATCTCAATCTAGAGAGCTCCCCCAGTGACTCAATGCTAAATTTCAAGTTGTAATTTGGAAGGTCTATGTAAGTGAAAACTGAAGGTCCAACAAAGATCCTCATCTCATTGAAAATGTTATTTGTGAACATTAAATAAGGATTGGAGTAAGGATTGGAACTTAACCCTGTTTTTTTATTAGTCTGAATAAAAATGTTTTGCTTTCCTTTTCTTTAAACTTAATATTCTTAAATTCAGCCATTTAATGTTTCAAAATTTTCAGATCAAGATGTTTTTTGAAGAACGTTTTGACATGAATGGAGGAAAAGAGGAAGCAGCAAAGATAGATAAGTCTCTCAATTACTGCAAAGAAGTTGCAGGGGGAAAGTAAAATACTCTTTCCCTGATCTCTCCTCTGCAGGAAACTTTTTTCCCTTTTTCTAACAGGGAATGGCAAACATACAAAGAAAGCTGTTCAGCTTTTAGAGTTTTAAAAATCTATGTCATTTCATAAGCTGGTGTGCACAAAATGCAAAGTTCCAAGAAGAACAGTTTGTGATCACTGTGGAATTTGCAAGTCCTTGCAAGTACCTGAAGACTAATGAAGATGTGTGATAAGGAACTGAGGTTATGTCTTCCTAGGCAGAAAGATTGACTGCAAAGCAGAAGTGTCTGAAGTGACCAAAGTCCATGAGTTTAGGCCTTTGCAAGACAGGACAGTGCCAAATGGTTTGAAGTGGAGTAGGAAAAGAGTTTCCTTTTTAAAAACAGATCCCATCCATTCAGTCCTTGTGAATGGACACATGGCGATCCTTACTTTGACTGGAGTTTTGAATGTCTGATTTCAAATTTCAGTGACCACTTTTATGAAGGACAACATTGCAAACACAAGTGTAATGCATTGTTTTGCTTAATTGTAAAGAGCTGTGCTGTTACCTAGAAGGCATTCCTTCTCCGGAGTTGTGAAATGTTGACAGGAATTACTAAAGGTATTCTATTAGAATTGTTCCACTCTAGGGGAATCTGTCTAAACACTTGAAGTTCAATAGAAAATCTGGTGGGAAAAGCTTGGGAGTCAAGAATCACCAAGGATTTCCAGCTTTAACACTGTCTTGATCTGTAAATTGCATTAATTTACTAGGGAATTTTCTCCTTTTTTTGTTTGTTTGTTTCTTCAGAACGTGTTGCTCGAAAGAATTGACAAAGTTGGTTTTACACAGTCAAGATAGAAAATTGTCTGGTATTCTTCTGTATATTATATTTAGTCATATTAGTGATCTCACTAATACAATAAAAAACTTCCATCCTCTGTGATGCATTCAGCATTTTCTTTTCCTAGATGACTTCTCTGAAGGAGTATATATTCCTGGGCATTACTATATTACATTTATTTGTGGCAGTATGCATATTTTCCTGGTAAATATTAGGCTTTAAAATACCTTGTTCAAACAACTCTTTTACGAGCTCCCAGCACTCAAGTATTTCATGTCTCAAATGATGTAAATTATTAAGAATGTTAAAATGTTTAACGTTAGATTTTTTTTTTTTTAAATCGTGGCTTAGTTGAGTTCATCTTGGGTTTTTACCTCAGCATGAAGTTCTTGAACAGTTCTTTTCTTAAATATACATAATAATACTCAGCACAGAGTTCAATGTTACAATTGATTCTCTTGTTCTCATTCGGTATAACTTGGAGGAATGTATCAAATCCATCCACTTTGTTGCCTTGTCCTTTCTCAGACACAATCTCAGGCAGCATCAGCAAAGGAGGAGAGTTTCAGCTAAGCCCCTCTGGGCAGTACAGAGGCAATGAAACTTTATGGGTTTTGCAGTGAGCATGGTGACTTTGGACAAGCTGCAGTTTAATTAGCACACAGACATTATGCTTTGCTCTGGTATCTTCCCAGCACAGTCAGAATGCTCCTTCACAGCTCTGAAAGTGCACGTAGAACATGCAAGCACATGAAAGTACGCTGTGTTTCTTATCAAAATTAATACTTACAGGATAAATTATCTTATTTATAATTTATATTTATGAAAATGCCTTGATAAAAATTCAGGAGGGGGTGGTAATGGTGCACTATTTTTTAACTGCTGAGACTCAGCAGAAAAAAGTTCTTAATTGTTGGAAGTAACAAACCTTATTCTGTTATCTGCAATTTGAAACTTAAATCCTTGCTGCCAGAATAGCAACTTCATTTGGTGATTATTTCCACTGGGATGAAGGTCACTAAATTTGCCTTTTTAGTTGAGTCACTTCATTTTCTTGGCAGAACATTTAAACCTGCTAGAAAGAGGAGGCAGTGTGTTTTGGTGCGTAATTTTGTGAACCTGTGGACATGTGCCACCTATACGTGAAATTCACGGGTTTAGTCCTAAGGATTAAAAGGTTGATGTGAAAATGTTTGACACACAACCCTTCTAGAGCAGTCAAGCAGAACAAGCTGCTATTCTCCTGTGCTTTGGAGGAAGGGTGAAACTTCAATTTCCTCAATGGAACTAGAGATTGGTTGGCGAGTCAGAGGTAAGGGTTGTGTGAAACGCTGATGTTCAGGGCACGGCGGGTGGAGCACTAACGTGACTCATTGGGCAGTGACTCCTCCGAGCAGCTATCCAAACACAGCGCTCCTCCTCTAGCGAGCTGAGCTCGCTCTGCTCCCTGCACACAGGGAAGGTTAACTCAACAGCGTACTGGGACTGTGCATTCTAATAACTGCAGTCACAAGGAAGTCTAACAGGAAAAGTATTTTTAGTTCATAATGTAGGCTTGGACCACTGCAGAATCCTGTGGGTTTGTTACACTTTGACCTGTGGTTCAAAGCTGACCAGTTCTTACAACAAACTTGGGGAAAGTTTATGTTTTTAATTTAACTATATGGGCTGGAGTAGATCACCAAAAGTAATACTTTATATTACTTAAGTGGGAAATAATATTCCAACCAGGACACATAGAAGAGAAAAGCAGCAATGCTTTAGCCACCTACATCACCAACAATAAATTCATCTGGAAAAGAAGTTTTGTTTCAGTTCTTTTGATGGCACTCAGCTCCAAGCCAAGTCAGTCCAGACCAGAATTCCGTCCACTACAATGTCTTAGGATCAGATGCAAGAATATTACAAAAGAGAAGAATAGAAGTTTGTCTCTCCACTGAACTTGAATTTTCTAATAGCAAGAAGCTGCCTTGACTCTGTAGGTGGTTTTAGAAGCTTTTCTAAATGTGTGGGCTATAGGTATAGTAAGCCAAGGGATTTCCCTAAATACAAAGAGAGAAATTAGACGACCAAAATGGTTCCATTGCATGCTTTAAAAAAGTAATTCCAATTATGTTGATACATAAACATTCAATGCATCTAACAGATTCTTCAGACACCTAGGGTTTTTTTTAAAATCTCTTCTTCCTTTTGCAGTTGTTTTTAAAACAAATTGTTCTTTTTTTGAGTAGCTCAAATCAAAACAGTCCACTAAATGAAAAAGGTAAAGGATTGTGTATTTTATAAATGCACTTGGTTCCCATGGAAATAAGGATTAAAATATATATCGGTCCTGAAAGAAATGTGCTTAACAGGTGAAATAAAGTAGACATGCACTCAGAGTGTCAGCTGAAGAATGCTGTGAGGATTAAATTCTTAAAGCCACTCCTGAGGTGTTCTGGGCAAACAAGAGAGAACAAGCCCTATTTTCCTGGATAGGTAATGTATTAAATTCATGTGGTTTTATGTGCTCTTCATTTGAAGCAAGCAAGCATGGTAAATTATTACCCACCTATTTTCTGCTGTCTGCACTTCTCGCTGTTTTGCAGACAAATAGAACAGAAATGAAATAACAGATTGTTATTTCATCTAGAGCTGAAGTGCTGCACCAGGTTACAGGAAAGAACCAAAGCTGTTTGCATTGGAATGGTCTCTAAACTGCTAACAAGTTTGTCATAAACAAAAAAGGGGACATTTTGAATAACCTCAAGTAACTGGTGCATAATATGATAGGTGAATCCTTCATAAATTGTATCTTGTTTGTCAGAACGTCTTATGAATAATTAACCATCAGGCAAAGAAAGGACTATGTGTGTGTAATGTCTATTCATAGTATAATATGAATAAACATGACAACAGACAGAAACAAAACAGTAAGCACACTCCCCATAATTACATACAAATAACTATAATTAAGATTTGTTTTCTAGAGACATGCATGTAGTCGTCAGTCAATCTTACCTTTATGTCCTTTTGGGGCCTAGATGCTGGTCTTCAATAACTACAGCAAAAGGAGCAGCTCCTCCAGTTTCATGCACTTAGGTCTTTTGTATTCTTTGTCTGTTACATGCAGTTCTGGTGGCCTGGGTGACTCGATGGACTCCCTGACAGCTACTGACCAACGACCTGGATCTAAAGCCTCATGTGTTACTGGCATTACAGACTTGACTTAGCGCGACACGCATTAGCGCTGAGCGCCATTGCCGCGGTGCTACAGGGAAACTGCAGTGTCAACTTTTGCCTCCCTTTCCTAGCGGGTGGCAAAGGTCTCCCGTGGGACAGCATCTCCGGGCGCTGCTGCGTGAACGCTTCCCCTGGCACAGGTGGCGAGTGGCCCAGCCTTTGCGGCACTTGCGCCCGTGAGCTTACCTCTCGTCCGTCCCGAGGGACAACCGGGCACCTCGCAGCTTTCCTGCAGCGGCACGGGGCGAGTCTGCACGCACAGCAGAGGGCTCTGTCGGCAGGGCCGTCACCGCGGGCCCCGGGCGCGGCGCCCCTGCCCGCGGGGAGCGCGGCCCGTGGGCCGGGCGGGGCGGGCTCGGTGCCGGGGGCGGGGCGGGCATCGCCGGCCGCACAGGCTCCATTTTGCGGTGCGGCTGCGGAGAGACGCCGGGGGCTCTGCGAGTTCTCCTCAGGTGAGGCGGCTGGGGGGGGAGGGAGGAGCCGGCCCGGCCCGGCCCGGCCCGCACCGCCGGCTGTGCGCACACATCGCCCGGGGGGCTCGGCCCCGGCCCCGGCCCCGGGGGGCGGCCGTACTGGACGGAGCCCCGGGCAGCGCTCCCGGAGCCGCGGCCGCCCCCGGCTCGGCGCTCGGCAGGTGTCCGGCCGAGGGAGGCGCCGCCTGCCCCAGGGAGCCGCACCCCCGGCGGGGGCTGCCCTGGCGCTGCGGAGCGGGGACGAGGTCAGGCGGCCTCGGGAGAAGTAGGAACCGGGACACCGGGATACTTGCCTCCGCCCGCAGCTCCACCTGGCCGGAGGGTTCGCCGGGCCGGCCCGCGGCTGGCGGCTGAGGGAGCGGGAGGAGCCTGGGGTGATGCGTGACTGCCCTGAGCGGAGCGGGGCAGCGGCAGGCGGGCCCTCAAGGCGGCGGGGGCTCGGGCGGTGCCCCTCCCGGTGCCCCCTCGGGTGCGGGGCCGGGCCGGGGTTCCCGGCGGAGCTGTCGCAACGGGGACGCTTCCCGGTGTTTACGGCGGAGCTCCCGCCCGACACCCGGAGCGCGGCGCGCCCGCTGAGGTTTCCCCGCTGGCCAGTGCCGCGGCTGACTCACACCCGGCCCCCGCTTAACCCGCCCTGAGCCCGTCCGGGGACTGCGGGGGGAAACGACAGTCGGAAAAACTCTGCTGTTGTTTTGGTTATAAAAGTAGTTACGTCAGAGCCGCTGTTCAACGTGAGGATCTTGTGCCAAATTTAAGGTCCTTTTTTTCCCCGTCATTAAATGTATCATAACCTGGCTAATGGTCTCGAATCTCCCTGCCCAACCTGTTGGCAACATGCAGGATGGGATGCTCCCCAAGTCCCTCTGTTAAAAACGTGACTGAAATAGTTAATGTCAGAAAATAGAAATTTGCTCCACAACTGAAGTAATGCTGAGGGGTTACACCGGTTCTTATTAAATTACCCTTTTACATGGGATAGCTAGGGTACTGCTCTTCTCCTAGGAACCACCCGTGTGAGCAGAGCAGTGCAGGATGATGGATACAGGTGCTTGGTGCAGTCCAGAAACTTGCATGGTTTCTGTTCTGGCAAAGGGTTCATCTCCCTCCTGCTGGCACCTCAAAGTGTATCCTGTATTTCAGAGCTTTTTACCATGTTTAAATGTCTGTCTGACACTAAATAAGAGTGATAGTTAATTACAAAGTTGAAGATGCTTCCCTGCTTAATTCTGATTGCTATGGTCAGATGTAGGAGAGAAAAAGAGGAAAAGTTTTGTGGGTTAATAGCAGAATATTCAAGTGATTTAACAGGGAATTAGCAAGCAAGTACCTGCTGCAAACTCATATCTAGTGCTTCACAGTGAAAATACCTCTTTTTTTTTTTCTTCCCCAGAATGTCATACCCAGGTTATCCCCCTTCTGATGGCTACCCTGCTTTCCCAGGTTATCCCGTAAGTATGGATCTTGAATGTGTTGCATTCCTAATGCATTTCTATTCTATCAATACCTCTTCTTCCTGTGCTCCATGTGTCTGTAAACAGTAGCTGTCAGTTCATCTACCCTGTTCTCTAGTGATTATGGTCTTTGTTTTCATCTGTATATCTCTGAGGATGACTTTACACCTGTCACACAAGAATTCCAAGAAGACAGTTTAGTTTTTTTAATGATGTGCATTGTTCCAGAAAGGTCTTTGGTCTTGTTTTATCTTTTTCTTGTGAGTTTGGTTTTTTAAATATAGCTGTCTCATCTCAACAATTATTTTTCTTTTTTTCTTTTTTCCTTTTTTTTTTTTTTTTAAGTTTCTTCTGTAAATAGGAGGCCCTTTCCATGTAAGGTTAGAGGTAATCTCTGTACCAAATACTCACATAGCCATGTCCTAGGATTTACAGAGATGTTGAACAAGCTTCAGTGGTCACAGCCATCAGGAAGAGCTTGGAATACTGCATTCAAGTCACCCAGCTTTCATATAACACCAAGCAAATATTTTTCTGAGGATAGAGGACACTGTATCTTGACTACCCTATCCACAGGACTGTTCCACCTTCAGCTCACAACTGAAAGGACTACAGATTTGAAGGAAACTTAATGGAAGGCTGAAATGTATCATGTATAGCTGATGCTGCAGTCTTTTTGATATCCCTGCAATATTTTTCAAAGCTAGATTCATCTCTATGCTTTTATGGTACTGATCATGGCACTCATGGCACTTGTCATACTGTAATTGTGGGATTTTTACCTGTGTTCTGTGTAATACAGAACCAGACTTAAGCACAGATCTCAGCCTGAATGCCTTTAAGCTACCGAAAAGCTATAAATATGTGCAAGATATAAATATATACACATAAATACATGCAATAAATTCTCTGATGATTTTGCTTTATAATCTACCCTTACTTCTTCTGAAACACTAAAGTCAGTAAAACGAAAGACAGACATGTTAGAAACAACACTCTTAACTCCAGGATTTCTTTTCTTCCCTCAAGGTTCTGCTGAACCCTCAGATTTTAGCTGTAGTTTAACTACATCTGAAAATATTTTCTTTCATAGCTAGCGCCTAAAAAAATAGCCAGCTCCAATGAATTCATTTAGAAGACCTTTTAGACTTGTTATCAATGATTTCCTACTCTCATTGATGATACCCAATGTGATAACCAATTCAAAAAGCAAATGTGAATTTATTTTTTTCTGCAGCACTGGTAGTAATCTGAGCAGGGCTTCGAGGATCCTAATTTTGGATTTACGAATCTAAATTCCAATAAAATCTTTTTGTTGAGTGAGGCAGAGAAATGTTAGACTGAACCTCTGGGGAGAAGAATATTATATAGCCTGGGCACAGGAATTTGGGGCTAGAAATCTTGGGGCAGCCAAACCCATGGAGAACATTTGAGCTAGGCTTTGCTGCTCTGCACTTTATTTCTGTGTTCTGGGGTCAAGAATGAATGTGTACTGTATGTCACGTGTGACTCATATTTCTAAAGCTAGTCAGTAAAGATGATTCCCAGCAAGTGAGTAATGGCTCCATCCATTAGGCTTCATTATGAAGCTGATTTTGAATGCCTGATTTCTAAGATCATGTGTAATGTCTTTTACCTTACAGGGCTTTCCCTTAGAGATCCAGATCATTCAAGTAAATGTTTCTAATGTATCTTAATGCCAATAGCAACCTTTGTGGTATGGCAGGCAAATCATACATGTGGCAAAACAAATATATAGCTGTTGGACTTGTTCTTTTTATTTAAAACCTGTAATAGGTGTTCGGTCTGACTCAGAGATCCAGATTTAGTCATTGAGTATCCATGCTTTATTACCTGTATTCCAAAGGAAATGGGAAAAAAACCCCCAAAAAGTTCTTAGACTGTAACATTTGAAAACACTGTTTGTGCAAGAGAGGCAGAAGTTTCAAAGCAACTATGCTCTTAAAAGGCTTTTAACAGGGTGTGAGCTCCTAATGCTTCACAGAGAGCAAGCTGAGCTGAGCTCACCTCCTCCTTGAATGGCACAGAAAGAGCAGCTTTCCGGTAAAGAAACAGGAGTCCCAGTGGGTGACAAGCTGAGTGTGGCTCAGCAGTGTGAGTCCTCAGAGAGGAAGGCTAATGACACACCAGGCTTTAGCAAGAGCACCTCTGGAGTCCTGTGTCTGGTTGTGGCCTCCCAGTACAAGGCAGACATAGACAAAGAGGAGCATGTCCAGGGAAGGCTGCTTGCCTGGAGAAGAGCAGGCTAAGCACAGATCTGTTCAGTCTTCTGCTGGGTGAGAAGGAGCAATAGAGACATTGGAGCCAACTCTTGTCAGAGGTACTCAGTGAAAGGGCAGCTAGCAAATACAGGTTTGCAATTTGGTTTGAGGAAAACATTTTTCTCTAGAAGAGTAGTCAAACACTGGAACAGGGGCCCAGAGAGGCTGTGAATTTACCTCCTTGTTTATACTGAAAACTTCACTATCAGGCCTTGCATAAGCTCACCCAACTCCAAAGCTGGCTCTGCTTTGAGGCTGGATGGGATCACAGGCCATCCAGAGCTGACTTCCACCCTGCAGCACTCTGATTCTGTGTCAGCACAGAAGATGCATCAGAACACCCAACCAGGAGGACTCCATCCAGGCTTCAGGAATTCTGCTGCTGCTGCTTCAAGCCCTACAGCTTGTTGGATAATTCACATTATATATATGGGGACATTTTGGCAGCTTGGGAGCTTTTACTCTCATGTGCTGTTAACAGGCATACAGACATCCCATTTTTGTGTTTCAGCCGACAGGACAGGAGTCTGCCTATCCACCAGCTGGTCAGTACACCTATCCTGCTGTTCCTGCAGGATTCCCTCCATCAGGAGGAGGGACCTATCCTGCAGCACCACCGAATGCTGGGTTTCCAGGGGCAGCAGGATATCCTGCCCCAGGGGGCTACCCTGCTTCAGGGGGCTTCCCTGGAGCTCCCCAGGCTGGAGGAATGCCACCTTATCCTGGAGGTAAGATCCTTTGTTGGAGTACCAGTCAGGAGTGATTTCCAGTGTAACCATTCCCGTGCTCGTTAGGAACAGTAAAGAAAAGCAGCTTTGTTCAGTGAGTGGTTCAGGCGGCAGCACGCAGGCAGGCAGCCAGGTTGCCATCCAGCAGTAAATACCTGCCTGCTAACAGCAGAGCCTTGGTGGTTCTGGGTCACTGCAGAGACATGGAGGAACCAGTCTCTTACGTAGCTCTGCTCAATAACCTGGCTCCTGTTGTGTCAAGAAGTCAATCACAAAATACTAAGTGTGCTAAAGTCTGGGTTTTTTTTTTCCCTTGGCTCCTCCAGGCCCTGGCTTTCCTGTGCCTCCCACTGGGCCTGGCTTTGGTGGCTACCCACAGCAGCCTCCTGCCCAAAGCTATGCTGGAGGTGGACCTGCACAAATTCCAGGTATGTCATATATAAGAAACTTCAAGCCTCCAAAGTTAAACCAAGAGACCCTAGGATAGGTAGTAAGAAATTAAGCCCTTACCTTTGTTACTTGTAGCTGTTGAGGTTTGTATGCTGTACCCCTCCTGCCACCTTTCTTGACCAGGCCATTGAACCAGCTCTGTAGGTGCTACATCCAAAAGGGATGGCTGTCCCTGAATAATGGTCGTGATGTAGTGGTTTTAAGTGCTTACCCTTTTTCAAACTGCAAGTATCTGATGAGAACTGTGAAATCCAGAGTCCACATTCAATGAGTATCTAGCAGTTCTGTTAATCTCAATTGTATTTCTCACATCTGTGTGTTCACAGTGATTCCTGACACACTGGAGAAAGAGGAAAGGAGAATGCAAACATTTGCTTAAAAGCAGTGCAGTGTTTGTAATGCTTTGAGTGGTCAGTTACTATAGAGATGATTTTTGTCCTGGAATGTATCAGTTGTGTTTTATAGAAATTCAAAGCAACAAAACCTTTTTTTGTTTTAGGATTGCTCTGCTAACTCAGGTACTAAGTTGCTGTTAAAATGATAAGGAATGTGCATACATATTATGAATAAAAACAAAAGTTTTAGCTTTTGTATTGTCAGTGCTTTTGATCACAAAATGAGATTCCTTCAATCCTTTTTGCAGCAATGAATCCTGAATATTTACTCCTTACATGCTAGGCATTTTAATGTGTATGTGACAGCTTTTGAAGAGAGCATGGAACACACATTCTTCATTTCTTTGGGCTATCTTGGTTTCTTTCGAAAATAGCAGAATTTCATAAGGAGAGATCCTTCCTGTTCCCACAGCACCAGCAGGTTTAGTATTTTTAGAACTGCTTTGCTAGTATATGTACCAAAATGCATCTGTGATCGCTTCTTCCCGTTATCCCCAAGGGAAGAAGTGCTAGGTATCATTAGGAAACAGGTTGTGTGCAGTGGCAGGTCTGGCTTTATATTCAGATGAGATGGCATTTCCATAATAAGAGGAGACCTAATTAATTTCTCCTACCTTGTTCTTTATTTTCACCAGGATTTCCTGGTGGACAAGTACCATCCCCAATGCCTGGTCCGGTACGTGCTCTATTCTCTTGTATAATTGATCTTCCGTGGCTTCTGTAGTTCTAATGTTTTTACAGCTGATTTCCAAAGGTTTAGACTGTGTTCTGCATCAGGAGTTTCCATCTACCCTCAGTGTAATGTTGCCCTGATTCTGTGTTAGAGGAGGAAATTGAGAACTAATGGACAACTCCTTCTGAAGTACTGATTGCAGAGCTGTGATTTTAATTTGAATTTTTATTGTGTAGGTATCTAGTTACATGTGACTCTTATTTTCAGCCTGCTGCAGTGGTTCAGTATAGCCAGGGTACAATTCAAGCTGCTCCAAACTTCGATGCTGGAAGGGACGCAGAAATTCTACGCAAAGCTATGAAGGGTTTTGGTAAGTAAGCAATAAAAGCTTTAGTTCCTATTGATCTAACTTCTTAATGCCATTTTTATGTTTTCTTCAGTTTTTATTTAACTGTACTTCCCCTGCCGCAAGCTTTTCAAAAGTTACATTTTCAAAATGGCCTGGGCTATTTAGTAGATGAAGCTTAACTGAGAATTCGGTGGACTTAAATAGCAGCCTCTTATTTTGTAACTATGCCCAAATGCAACAGGATAAAATGCACAGTTTTGGAGAGACTCTGTTTCATTCTTAATGACACTGCCCTTCTGTTTCCAAGGAACTGATGAGCAGGCCATCATAAATGTTGTTGCTAACCGCTCCAATGATCAAAGGCAAAAAATCAAGGCAGCTTTCAAGACTATGTATGGCAAGGTACGTTCACTAGTTTTTTGAACTGGGAAACAAACCCAAACTTTCATCGGCTGCTTTAACTGCCTGGTTGCATTTTAGTCCTGGGGAATGATTTGGGCATTTTTTAAATGCACTTCTTTTGGTTATATTCCTTAAATATTGGGAGACATCTGGTACAAGACATAGGGTTGTCCTGATACCTGGCAGAAGGAGGGGTGGGGGAAGGCTGGAAGCTGTCTCTGTCCCTGACCACACAAGAAGCTTCTCTAATGCTTGACAGAAAATAATCAAGCTTAAACTGCCCTTGTATTTGTGTCTGAAACTGCAGAGCTTTTTATGTGCACAAACCAGCACTGAAATCTTCCTGAGAAACAAACTGAGAAATGATAGAGGATTGGATAGTAAATAAAGCTAAAGAAATTTAATTTAATTTCTTCCCCGTCATTTTTGCAACCTGAAGTGAAATTTTGTAGTTGTTTGTCTTGGTTTAGATTAGGGAGGAGATAATGGAGAAAAGCTGAGCTGTCAGATTTTGGACAGAGGGAAGTCCTTAATAAAGAAAACAATGCTTTACAGGAAAAACAGCACAAAGGTAGAGGGGTACAAGTCATAAAAGTAAGTTCTAGTTTGATCTTTCTTCAGTACATAATCTATATATGCCTAACACTCTGCAAAGCCCTTTTTGTGTTTATAATTGAACAGGATTTAATTAAAGATCTGAAGTCTGAGTTAAGTGGTAATGTGGAAGAATTGATTCTAGCCCTCTTCATGCCTAGTACCTACTATGATGCCTGGAGTTTACGTCATGCAATGAAGGTATGGTGTTGCTGTGAAGAAAACCGTTTAAAACTATCTTTAAATGCTCATCTAAGAATACCTGGTCCCAGCATTGTTGAAAAATCCGCTATTGTCAAACAAATACTGGGATTGCAAGGCTTAATTCTTTTCTGCTGCGTCCCCTGGTTCCAAACAATTCCTGCAGGATTAGCCAGTTCAGGACAGATGTTCATTGAGTAGAGGAGGAAACGCTGCAGGACAGAACCTTGTTCTCTACCATTTTTGCTAGAACCTAGAAAGGGCCGGGGTGCTGTTAAAACCATAACCACTGTTTAAACTGAAAGTATATGCCTTTCCTTACTAGGAACAAACCTTTGTTACCGAAAGGTATTTTTGGATTATCCTTTTTTTCCCCAAAAAGACAATGAAAAAATAATTTCTTAAATGTCAGATGATGGATGTATCTGTTGAAATACAAGGACAGCATTTAGAAATTAGGTGAGCTAGTTGGTTTAAACTTTTAATTTAGGTAAACTGGTGCATCCAGTTTACTGGAATGTCTTGCTTGAGCTGCAGCAGCTAGCAGCTGGCTGATAGTGAAAATTAGTAACTCAACCCAAGTATTAATGCACACCTCCTGGAGAACATGGAGCTTAAATGAAGAGCTGCCTTTAATGGGGAATAGCCATTCAACCATTTTCAAAAATTCATAATGTAAGATTACCTAGAAATCTCACATACATCTCTTCTCCTATCTAACCCTTCCCTGAATTGAGATGCTCATGCCAGTAAGATCCCCCTGCACACAGAAATAACAATAAACTTTTATTCTGGGGGAAGGGAAGCATCTATAAAAAGTTCCACATTGTGTAAGCAGCCACATTTGGATAGGGAATACACTTGTGTACTGACCAAAACAGAATTTACATGTGTACCTTTGACTTTAATGATTATCAAAGGGCTCTTCTTTCCTTTGGTAAGTTTTCAGATTAAGGTTGCAAAAGAATTTTCTTCCTAAACCATTTTCCATTTAACTTTGGCCAATGTCCCTGATGTGGATGTAGAGTTTTGGGGTGTTTCTCTGAACTGGTGCAGAATGCCGTATTTGAGGAAGCTTCACTCCATTTTAAGTATACAGTAGACTTGGTGCTTTCACACTGCAGGGACACTGTTCTTACAATGTAGATTGTATTAGGTTTTGAAATACCAGGTGACTGCCTTGTTTCACAGTTGAAGAAAAGCGCACAGGTAGTGCTCTGTAGTTATGCCTTTGTTTTCTCTGCCTACAGGGAGCAGGCACACAGGAGAGCGTGTTGATTGAAATCCTTTGCACAAGGACAAACCAGGAAATTCGTGACATAGTGAACTGCTATAAATCAGAATTTGGAAGGGACATTGAAGAAGACATCAGATCAGACACTTCAGGACACTTCGAACGTTTACTGATATCTATGTGCCAAGTGAGCTTTTAATTTTTTTTTTTTTAATAAGATAACACTGTACAGTCTGATGTGTTTAGTTATAATGGATCCATAAATAGCCTGTGTGTGCTTAGCAAGAGGCAGGTTTTTAAGAAATTAGCCCACTGTCATTAATTTATTCCCTAAGATATAACACTTGAGTCCTTCCTCAAGAGATACTTCTTATCTACAAATCCAGGATGAATTGTGTGACCTAATTTAGCACCCTCAATTAATATGAGAACTTATGTGGAAATATTGTGCAGATGCAACCAAGTGGTTCTCTAAAACAGTGCTCTACACTGCTGTTAGAGCAAGACACTTTTTATTTGTTGGATGTTAGCAAAGTAATGTGAGCGAAGCTGATTGGATCACCTCTGTGGTATGCCTGTGAGAATCCCTACAAACAAGATAAGATGTGCCACAGGGCAAAATCTCCCCACCCAAGTTACTCCACAGCCTGCCTTCCCTTTCCCTCACCAGAATTAGGGAGGTGCTGCTGTTGAACTCAGATGACCACTGGAGCTTGTTTATCCCATACCATTTACTAGGGCTCCTTTTGTGCTGAAGAATAGTAACTTGCAATTATACATATTTAGGAAGAAATAATGTAACTAATGCAACTTCCCACATTTCTCTGATCAATTTGCCTATTACTGTTACAATTTCTATGATACTTCTCTATCTCATTGGCTTCTACCTTTGTGAGAGTTCAGCTATGCTCTAGATATTTGGTTAAAGGTCAAAATCCACAAGAAAGCAAACCTAGAGAAGCTCATGCTGCTAATTTTTATTTCGATAAATCCAATAGTTTACAATAACTGACAACCACATCATTTAAATAGTATATTAACCTCTATAGATACAACAGTATTGGAGAGAATGTATTCAGCCTACTCAGCCAGTATGTTTAGCAGTATCCATCCATGCACTGGGTAGCAAAATGCCAAAACAACCACCAAAGCACATAAAACGTCATATAAGCCCTACTGACACAAGTGTAGTAAGTGCTTTCTGGAGACATTCTTACTTGAAATAAGCAACTTCTAAATAAAGTAGGAGGGAAACCTGAGATATTTCAGGGGTGCATATTCAGTAAGATAATTCATTAGTTCGTTTGGGAAGAGTCTTTGCAACTTGAAGCCTGGAAACAAACAAATCAAGAGAAAGCTTACATTATTAAGTAAATTAGAGAATTAAGTACAGTACTTGATCAGAATTACGAGATGGTTTGTAGGGGTGAAGTTATCTGAATCAGTGTATCTGCAGTTTAAAGCATGTCCTACAGATAGGGTTCTGAGCCACTTTGTATTTGTTTCCTATAAAGAATATTAAATCAAAGAGAAGTTTTAAAGCAATGTAATATGTTTCACACTATTTCTGCTTCAAGCTTTGAAGATAAATGCCTGGGCTCTATGTACACTCCAAGCAGTTAAAGCATAGCTTTCCCTGTGAAATTTTATTTGAAATCTGTTGTCTCTGAATGAAGGGTAATCGTGATGAGAATCCAACTGTGGATTATCAAAAAGCTCAAGAAGATGCTCAGCGTCTGTACCAAGCGGGTGAAGGAAAACTTGGGACTGATGAATCTTGCTTTAATATGGTTCTGGCAACCAGAAGTTTTCCCCAGCTGAAAGCAACAGTTGAGGCATACTCCAGGGTAGGAGTTCTTCACTAATTTCAAATGAGCTTGGTCAATGTATTTTAAATTTTAAATTAAGCTTCCAGTTGCTACTGCATTTCATCATCCACATATTAACCTCATTTATTTGTAGATTGCTAATCGTGATTTATTAAGCAGCATTGACCGAGAATTTTCTGGAAATGTGGAACGTGGTTTGAAGACTATTGGTAAGTTACATGTTCTTCCCTCCCCCCCTTATCCTTTAGGAATTAAACCTAAATGTAACCAAAGAAAAATCCAGTTCAACACTGGCCATATGGCAAATGATCACATAATCAGAGACTCTGCTAGAACAGAAGTAGCTTCAATTATTCAAATGATTCATCTTGCACTTAAATGAAGAAAAATAAGGATCCATCATGAGGAAGTCAGCTTTGAATAAGAAAAGGCCACATAGAAACTACTTGTCACTTCTCTGGGAAGGCAGGCAAGTGCACAGGACCAAGGGTCACCAGTTAGTGCTTGTAGCTGTGTAATTCAGAGTTCTGCAAAAGGGGGTACTGCTGTCACAGAGCTGTGACTGGGTGTGCAGCTCCTCAGCAGAGACAGCTGAGCCACCCACACAGATAACCTCAGAGCCAGCATGAACCTACTGAAGGCACAGTTCCCTTTCCACCCCCTTCCCCACCACCATCTACCCCAAGAAGCTCAGCTGTGGCTAAGGACAGGCTTAGCAAAATAGAAGATGTTGTTTTGAATTCACTATTTCCTACTGACTTGTTATAGTAAAGCAGTTCAGTTCAGCACAATTAAATGATAGTGAAAATCAGTAATATTTAGTAGTAAATCTGGAGACACCAGTCATATCAGTGCTTACCCAAATGACAGCAATTCTGTAGCCATAATGGATAAGCAAAAACGTCCCAGAGTATATTCTACTCAAAGAGTTTAATGGGAAAAATTCAGGTCTGAGAATCAGGTAGAATAATGGCTCGTCTCTGAGTGTGAACAATCTACCTGAAACAAGATCTATTCTGTAACTAAAGGAGTTCCAGAACTACTAGAGAACCTTCTGCATTTGTACTTTTCTTAGTGAGATTTCAGCAATGGAACGTGAGTAAAACACCTTGTGTCCCAATACCAGCTATCCAAAGAGAACAACTGTTTTTGAATTACCCATTTGACAATTAAGACTTCAGAGAATTTTGAAAAGCACCTCCAGAGGAGTTAACTGCTATTAACCATAAGTTTTTGTGTGAAGGAATAACTCATTTGGTCAACTTGAAAATAAGCTTAGTCTACAAACAGGTTCAATTATTCATTATTATCCAGTAACTGGATCTTCACCAAGACCAACCTCTAGCTGTCTTCAGCAAAAAATCCTGCCAAGTTGATCCTGCCAAGTATCACTATACAGGATACAGTACTGGAACTAATCCTAATAATATATTTTATTGCAGTGCAATGTGCTTTAAATCGCCCAGCCTTTTTTGCTGAAAGACTTTATTATTCTATGAAAGGAGCTGGCACAGATGATTCTACCCTCATCAGAATTGTAGTCACTCGCAGTGAGGTAAGAAATTTTTTTCCTGTGTACCAGTCACATGCAGCAGAAAGCCATTTACCCAAACCAGCTTGTCAGTCCTCCTTTCACAGGTGTAAAATCCTGTACTGCATGAAGCTTTTATGGGGCTCACATTGAGATGCATGTGTTAATTAGTTTTAAAGCCAGCTTTCACATAGTAATTTAATTAACTCTGCCTAGATAGTAGTAACTGCTTGTTTTCCTTTTTAACTGTTGTTGCCTGTCTGTGTAGTAAGTGAGCACCTCAAGGTGAGAAGGTCACCTGTTCAGAGTTAGGACAGCACAGTCTTAACAAAGTGTGGAACAACTGCTGCACTCTGCTTTGGGGGCTGCTCCTCCATCCTTGGAGGGACCAGCTGGCTTGTCCACTGCACAGGGTTAATCATTGCACATCTCACCCTTGGCATGTGTTCTCTAGTTTGCAAGGGACGAGATGGGGGTGACTGCCTAGGATTTAAATCATACACTGTGCTTGAGTTTTCTGCTTTTTTTTTTGTCTTTGCATAGATTGACCTTGTGCAAATTAAACAGATGTTCACACAGATGTATCAGAAGACACTGGCTACAATGATAGCAAGTGATACAAGCGGTGATTACCGGAAGTTGCTCCTGGCAATTGTTGGGCAATAGAAGAGGATTATCTGGTTTTTTGGTTTGGTTTTTTTTTTTGAAACAAACTGAAGGACATGAGACATGCTTTAAGTAGACACTAACTATCCTTGTAAAAGAATAATTTTAAAGGTTACATAATCAAATATGCCTTCTTCATGATTCAGTAAGCTTTTTGCACTTACAATGCCTTAATTTACAGCACATAATATTCTTTATTGTATAATAAAAGATATATCTTGTCTATTAGACCCTAAGCCTTAGTCTTTTTGACCCAGACAAAACCACTTCCCGTCTACTGGCTTCCTGCATGCATCGCTGTGGGAGTCAGCTATTTCAGCCAAATGAATCTCCAGCACTCAGCAAGTTTCCTGAAATACCTAAACTGCTGAGCTTCCTGTGGAAGACAAAGCCCGAGGCTGTGATGTAAAGCATTTTACACCCCATCCCCTTTTAATGTGTTTCCATCATAATGCTGAAAACCATGCAAGTGCTCTGTTTAAGTCACAATACACTGACAGTTTGGGAGCCTTGGCAGAATCTGACTGTACACCCCTATTAAATTCCTTAAATTAGCAGTTAGTTACCATATGCTGAAGGCAGCAATGGAAAGGAGAAATCATTTTGGATCTGATTCTGAAGTCTCTCCTTGTAAAGAAGTGGGTTATACAGCAGCTGCCCAAGTAGTGAAAAAGCATTTATTTAATGTTAACCTGTAAATCCAGCCCAAAGCAGTTGTGACCTACTCAATATAAATGGCTATGTGGGCGTTTTCGAAGGATTGAAAGAGAACAGCTATGAACAGCACATTTGGTTTTTTTAGAAAACTGCAATGAATCAGTCCCCAACCATAAATTTAGGAGAAGCTTCAAGTCCAGCAGTAATGAGCAGTGTGTTCCTTCAGCAATGCTTTAACAAGTAACAACTGTATTACAGGACACCCTCACACAAACAGCAAAAAGCTATTTCTAGTATCTCTCAGGCAAAAATCGCTAGGGGTGGTAGAGCCGGTGCCAAGATGACAAACCTTTCACTCTGCACAGCGTGAACATGGAGGTTTATGCACAGCAACAACAGATTATCAAGTGTATCATACCAAAAAAGTTTATGTATTTTACTCATATCAGTGGTCTGCCACCTAAATCTGATTTTAGACTCCAAACTTTTTATGATATAACAGAGAAATACAGTTCAGTTGAGTCAGATTAATTACTTCAAATACAAAATAGATGGAAGTTGATTTGGAGAGACTAGAAGACATTCTACTCTGCACTACTTTGGTCATCCTTAGGGCAAGTATCCCCTGAGACAGATACACGTGTGTGTATACAGATAACTACCTGTCAATAGCTTTCCAAGCTTGACCAAAATTCTCACAAGCTTTGGTTCTCATTTATTTGTTCTTGAACAAACTTCCTTACAAGTGAAGCACCTTAACACTTAATAATTAAAGCATATTAGTGCATATGTATCTTTTTATGTGACCAAAAATCCCTACCACTTCATTTGTCATTCACAGGAGAATGTTGATCAAATCTGATTCATACATACTATCACAAGAAAATGAACATATGAATAGGCTTCTGTGTTCTATTCTATGTGAACGTAACACATTTACCTGTTTTATGGCAAAAAATATTTTCATTACATGCTAGCAACAAAGAATTGTTAAATTGGTAGCAAGGATTGAGTGACTGACAATGAATTTATAGCAAAAAATAGGCAAGGAAGGACTGAACAGATACTGTCTATCCTGCCTCTAAAAAAGCCTTAATTTTCTACCTAACTTATGTAATAATGCTTTCAGATTAAACATTAGGAAAAAAGCAAGCTGTTATGAGAGTCTTCCCTCCAAAAGCATTCAGACTCGCACCAGAAGAGGCCTCCCTTTCTGAGAGAAAAAAACAGCCTCAATCTCAACCTTTTTGCAGTGAGGCCAAGCTTCACAATTCAAGACATAAGACTAGAGCAATTGTTCCATTTCACAACTGAATTTAATAAGCTTCGAAAGGAAAGCTGTTTCACACTGTAATTTTGGGAAGTGAAGGTGTTTGCCACTGAACTGGCTATAGGTAGGTTGTGAACTTGGCTGCTCTTCCTCGTTTGGCTCAGTGCATTTCCTGACAGCACAAGGCCCTGCTGGAAAATAACTCCCCAAAACCTGACCCAGCTTTGTCTGTCCTTCTGCTTCTCAGTTCCACCACCACACAGCTACACTCCTTGGGGCAGTCAGAGACCCCAGCCCACCTCTGAATCTTTGCTGATGGTGCTCTCCAGGAGAGCACACCACAGATGATGGTCCCATCCCTCAGCTCAGGGAAGAAGTGACCCACACGTGTCTGAGCCCAGGGCAGGGCACAGAGGCACTGACCAGTCCAGCTCAATCCAGGAACCTGCCATGCCTCTCACAGCTTTTGCTGCCTGGCTCCTTTGGCTGTCGAAGCCAAGCCTTCTCCCCTCCCACCCAGGAACAAACTAAGGACATATAGGTGACTTCTTTTTTTCTTCCCCTCCTTAAAATGCTGATAGCATAAAACAAGGAATGCAAACTACTTACAGTTTTCTGGGAGTAAGGAAATAATTTCTTCTCCCAAACAATTTAAGAATTAGACACAGCTCCAGACTCCACCTTACAGAAACACAGTAGCAAAAAATGAGTGCCTACTTTACAAACAGGAATACCCCCAGGCACAACCCTGCTACCTGACTACTTGCCCGAAGGGTGACAGGAGAAACACAGCATGAGAATCAAGCCAACAACCACCCAGTGTATCTTCCTTTACTGCAGATCTGCCTTCGTATCTGGCAAAAACTACTACAGGCGATTGGTACTGCAAGGGAGTCCTTACAGCAGCAAAAGAGATGCTGCAAGGGAATCCTAACAGAAGTGAACATCATTGCTGCTGGCCACGTAACTGCCATACAAGTATCAGGACCAGTTCTCTGAAATACCTCCAATTACAGTGAGGTATTAACACACAAAGACTGTATTTTTTGCGTATACACAAATCCAGCTACTTGAAATCCTCATCACAACCAAGATCTGAGTATCAAATCAGGACAAATGCTTTCTTGGGAGGTTGTGACATTTTCCACTAGCACTTACAAGGAGAAAGGTACCATCACCATGTTCGTAATAAAATTTCAGCTGTACTTCATAACAGGTTTCTGGTCTGCTCTAATATGACACTGTATGCAGGCTGTGCAGCTCGCAGGGATGGGAGTGCTTCATAGAAAAGCCAAAAAACTTAGCACTTTTAACGAAAAGCCAAAAAACTTACCACTTTTAACTTGATCTTCTGGACTCAAACTCTGAGAAGAATGTCCAATTAGAATGCATCTGCAAGAAAGTAAAACTGAATGTTAAAACTCCCCTTACCAACAGTGTGTCACTTATCTTAATTCTCATCCTGTTCAGCAGCTTGTCCTTAGTTTAAAAAGCATATGCCAAAAGGCTAATTCATGTGTCTGCACAGAGCACCAAAACAACTTTCTCCCTCTGCCCAAAAAGCAGCCCCAACACACTTCAGTAGTCAAATGTTTAGTTCAAACCAGCATATGAAACACAGCTATGCATAAGAGTCTTTTCTAGAGTCCACTAACCCTAACAAGCCTGTACAAACCAGAAGTGGATGTCTGGTTCACCACACACACAAAATATTTCTGAGAGAGAACTCAAAAGCAAAAAAAAAGTAGCAGGAATAATATTTACATTACATAGTGTTTACATTCAACTGGTTCTCTGCAAGCTAAATCTGACCTTTTATGCTGCTTTTTTGAATGGCTGAAATATGGAAGACTATTTCTAAACAATTTGCAAGGTCAGAATAGACCCTATGTATGCCAAATAAAACCAATACACAGTGTTAGGAGCCGCAGCCCATGCACAAAATTTATTGTGTGCTACTGTTTATAAAATACTTGAATAGTTCGGAACATGCATAAAATTTCCAACTTAGGGGTATGTACAGATTGTAGTTTATGGCAAAAAGAAAAAAAAAGGAAAAAAAAGAAAAAAAAATAGGAAAAAAAGAGAGAGATGAACTCTAGTGACATAAATTTCAAGTCGTGTTCCAGGGGATGAGAAGGACATGTAGCAAATGTCAAAATATATAACAAAGTACACTGGCAATCAGTACAGTCCATTATTTGTGAACAAATTAGCACAGGGCTTCAATTTTTATTTTAACCAAGCAGTCCTGTAGATACCAAAATACATGCAGTCTCGAGTTTACACTTTCACTAATGCCTTAGCAGTTGAACAGAGCAATTGCTTACGCGCTGCTTTGCTTAAACAAAAAGTATGTCTGATACAGGTTCAGCTTCCTTTACAAATTTAAAAATAATAAAAAGCTTGCAGCTATGCAGCCCAGTGATTATTAGCTATTTATGCAACCGTAATACTCACAATAAACTAAAAGTACCCATAACATCTAGGTAACCTATAGATGTACATCATAGGTCTATATATTAAATATTTGCAAAATGAAAACATGCATACACAAAATACAATGCCAAGCTTTACAGACTTGATATGAATCAAAATTTACTTAAACAATGTACAAAGTTCAATTAAAAGTACCTTAAAATTAACACTCCCATATTTTTCTTACTTTTAAAATTAGTATATATAATTTTATTTTTTTAAATTCAAGGTGGGGAAAAGTCTTGAAAAAGCTGGGCAAAAAAAGTTTCTAAATTAAATATTTCTTTTTTAAATCTGTGTTCAAGTAATAAACATTCCTACATAGAAATCTTCTGATAAGCTGTAACTAAAAAATACAGTGAATACAATATAGAATTAGCAACATCTAAAGGAGTAAACCTGAGGTCAGCATTTTACAGAATGACCAACTGAAATTTTTTGGCATTTTTTCTGTTATTTAAAATACAGTTTTTGCAGCCTCAGATATTTTAAGACCATTCTAATCTATAATTTTAAAGACGTATCATGAAACCAATGTCCATTAATAAATAGTTAGCTCTTAGGGTTGTATTTGAAAGTCTGATTTAAAAAACAAACAAACAAACAAACAAACTACCTCTACTGAAAGAAAAATCCCATTTGTAAACTTAAAAGTGTTGACAACGTAAGCGTAAGATGCTAGTCTAGGTGTGCTTTAGTGAGAACAGTCCGATCCTTTCCCCAGATCTCTTCCCAAGCTGCAGCAGCCAGTGATGGATGTTGGTGTGAAAGGGTGAGGCACACGCTCCCAGGAGGTTGGGTCACCGTGTAAGAGAGGGGCTGTTGTCTCAAAAGCATGACGGTCTCTCTTCAGCGGGATCAAGTTAGATGGTTTTCCACCTCGTGTTAAGTAGTCACTTCAAGTGATCCCCCTATTTCATTTGTTGTCACATCAAAAAGCAGTAATCTAGGAATTCTCAGGCAGGACATGAGTGAGTAAACCAGAAGCTGATGTGGTCACTGTGCATTGTTGTTGCCAGTTCCATTGTTTCCATTGGCATTTGCTGTGTTTATAGTATTAATACCATCTTGCTGAAGAGCATCTTTTCTTGGTGGCATTCTCTCATTGATCCTATCCAAACCTTTTGCTTCTTCAAAACTGCAGATTTTATGTTGCGGAGAGAATCCTCGTATTGCTTAACAAAATGCAAATTTGATATGTCAGTAATGGAAAAATAAGTTGAAAGCATATACTTTTTCTAACAAATTGTGTTTAAAAAAGATAAAAAAATCAGCCAAAGAAACTCATGGCCCTGCAACTGTATTGCTAAAAGATTCTCTAACCTGCTTTCCTGAAACGATCCCGGTAATCATGATTTCAGCTCATTACAAAAAGAACAAAGTATGGCAAATATTCTGCAAGTAGGAATCAAGGGGTTTAAGCCCACTTGATTGCTTCTGCGGGTCCCTGGTGGGGCCAGCTGTCACCACTGTGCTCCGGCTGCCCGGCTCATCGGGCTAATCTTAACATCCCCCTTCTCTTCAGGGCAATGTCAGTAAGATCTAAGCAGCACAGCAAGTGCGGTGGAGGCAAAGCAGCAAAGGGTTACAAAAGTAGTGGCAGATTTACACCCTGCACACGCACCAATGGCCTGATCCTGCAGTTTTCATGCAGGCAAAACTGCAGGATGTGGTTCACACTGTGCTAATCATGTGGATGATGGAAATGGACACAACCACAATCACCAAGTTAGCACTGTGGTTCAACAATGGTATCATTTAAATACAGATGTATTTAAAGCACGTATAGAAAATAGGTATTATTTTGCTACTGATTATTTTGATGAATGAGGTCTGTAGTTGAATTTACACCTGAAAATGCCTGACCACATAATAAGACTGAAGTCTTTGGGATGAAATAATTCTTTGGAGATTTAAGTACAGCTTTCCACTCACAACAACAGGACCTCTTGCAGGTGTGTGTGAGAACAGAATATGGCACTTGTTTATATTTTTGGAGATCTGACTTCCTTAATTAAAAAAACAAAGAATACAGTCATTAAATGGTGCTTTGCAACTAAATCTGAAAACCGCAAAGGCAGCTCTCTCAGCAGCTATGCTGTTTGTCATTCACTTCACTGAATTCCGAGCAAGAAGAAACTAAAGTCTCTCTGAAAAGAAACAATCTGAAGTTGAATACCCTGAACCAAAATAATTTGATGGCATTTTGCTCAATACCACTAACAGAGGAGTATATACAACTTATTTAGCACAGAAGCACTAATAATCCATTGAATTTATGTGTCTCAAAAATACTAGAAAAAAATTTGAACATTGTATTATAATCAAAATCTAGAAAAAAAAAGTTATACGTCTTGCACTACCAGATATCACAGAAAGTTAAAAAAAAAAGTTCAAAGGCATTAAATATATTTTATGAGAAAAGGCATGCATAAACAACCCTCCTTCCACATATAACATCCCCTCCCCACAATCAAACAAAACCTTCAGTTGAATGCAGAAAAAAAACCACTAAACACTTCTATTTTTAAGAACTTCAAGACAACATCACATATCACAACATGCTATTATACAAAAACCTACAGCATATTCTGTAAAAAAAAACAAAAGGAGAGAGACCAAAACCCCCGAGAATTTCCCTAAAATATTAAAGATAATCATCATCCTAAAGCCAGAAATGAATGTTACATGTAAAATAGATGAATCAATGCAGTTGATTCATCTCTGCTTGTGCAAGTTGAAAATAAAACACACCCACACAGAGTACTTTTGTATTCCCTCCCAGACACCACAGATCTCTGCCAAGGGCAAAGACTCTGATCATACCTTTTTCAGCCTCAATTGCCTCTACAGTGGCTGTACAGAAGTGAGCAGATGCATGCAAAATGAATGAGAAAGATGAAGAGTGTAATATCGCATAGCAGAAAAGGCAATGATCAATTTAATATAGTATGCTACGCCAGATTAGATTACAATTAGTTAAAATGACATTTCAGGTTTTGGGGGATTGTTTTTAAGTCTAAGTGAAACTTTTCCTAAATTTTAACTAATAGAGTTTATCAACTAAAAGCCTGACAAAGTAACACTAATGAAATGATATTATTAACTATACATTTCTGTAACTTTTGGTTGTGATTTTTGTTTTGGTTTAAGACAGCAACAGAAAACTTCAACTGATGCTAAAGTTGTGGTACGGTTTAAAAAAATACTAAAAATCTATTTGAGACTATTTCTGAAGATTAAAATGCATTAGTGAGCTTCATTAAATTACCAGGAAGGACACCATAAGAATAACACTACCAGCATTCTAATAATAATAATAAAAATAAATTCTTTTTCTCTTTATTTTTAGCTCCCTGGAGTTTAACTAGTACTTCAATTTCTCACAATATTTTAAGCTAAAATGGGCATCTCTGAGAACTGAATCGTGAAATTTAAGCCAAAGAAGACAAATCTAGAAAGTTATATTTACAAAGTCTTGTATACTGTTTAGTTGAATCAACGACAAAGTCTACAGCAGGAAGAGGTCTGGATTTAACATAGTCTTAGTGGGTGAATTAATGTGAATATGAAGAACATCTAGCTCACTAGCTGTTTTTCTAACTAACTCTGACAACTGCTTTGATTTCTTATGTGTAAGATCTTTCCTTATAGTTTTAGCTCTCAGTGACAAAGCTTTAACATAAGGTTGTTATTGTTATTATTTTTACAACCTGAACTGTCTGAACTAAGTCAGTCATGGTAACAACTTCTTAACCTCCTCTACTATTTCCCATGCCTCTAATACCACAATTTCTGAAATACTGACAAAAAGTAGCTTACTTAGTGGTAAACCTACTTGTGTAGTGCTTCATGCATACTGTTAACAAGAAAAATCATGGCAGAGTATTCAAGCACGTGCTGGGGAAAATACCTCTATAAGAAAATAGGGCATTAGATGACAATAGAGTTCTTTAAAGAGATTTAAGTTTATTACTTCTTATTTCCTACCCAACAAAACCAATCACCTACACTATGCCTACGCTATGTTATGTATGAATTGCCTACACTATATTTTAAGCTCACTGTTGCATAAGATTCTAATTTTCACTGGGATAGTCTAAAAAAACTGGATACTTGAATTAGGTAAGTATCCCATAAATACTATTTTATTTCATAAAATAATATTAAATACTTAATGAAAATGCAGCATTTTGCATTTCATACATTGCACTTCCCATGGGACAAAAAATGAAAAAAACATTAAAACAGTTCTGCACTGAAATCTACAGAGACAAGGACAATTCCAGAATTAAATCAAAAAGCCACTTGAATGGATGTTTATTTATGTTTACCTTAAGGGGAAGGAACTTTCTCTATTTCTAAAAATAAATTACCTTAAGAATTGTTTTAGAAAGTCACCAAATACATACTTTCAAACTATAATCAATTTGCCATACAAATATGAAACTATGTAAAAAAAACCACCTCTTTCCACCATTTCCTGTTACCTGTGGAGTCTTTCTTTTCAATCTTTTCCTGAAAAGATCACGAATACTGATTTATCTCTGCAAATTATGTAGCTTGGTCATAAACACAAATTTCAAGAATTACTCCTAGTTCACGCTACTTGTAGTACTACTATTCCAAAAAGACCTTGGAATATTCATCACAGTTAAGAAAAAGATAATTTTCAACTTGATATAAAAGAACAAACTGACTGGAAAATACAAGCACTTAATAAACCTGTAGAGACTCAATTTGGAAAATCATTTTGTTGGATTCTCTTTTGCAGGTATATCTAAATTAAAACTTTATTATTTGTAGACTTTGATAAACCTCCAATAAATATTAGATCATATTAGCAGGCAATTCTGAAGTCTTTGCTCAGAAAATTTTCAACTGAGAGCTGACTTTAAGCAATAGGCTTCAATAGCATTTCCATCCTTAATTTCAGTTCTCCCCTTGTTTTACTTAATGGATGGATGTGAGAGAAAATTCTTGCCAATTTTCAACATAAACACAAAAAACTATGTTAACTGCTTTCTGACTAATAGCAAGGGCAGTAGTTCAACTGATGTCCATGGTAGTACTTACAATTTTTAATTTAGACTTGTGTTTAGTATGTTGCTGAATAAAGCTCTAGGTGTTTTGTCAGTTTTTAGCAGACGTTGGCTCAATTTGGAAGCTAATTTTATTGAATTCAATTCACAAAATAAGTCACTAGGAAATCTTATTTTAAATAATAATACTTAATATGGTCTTTATTATTTCAGCTACTATAATGCAAGCAACAAAAATAATAAAAACCAAATTTACATTAAAGAAAAATCAGAAATATACAAAGGACATGATTTCCCAAAGTCTGTTTTTATCCTAACACATTAAAGCTATCCAAAAGTAAGCTATGATTAATTAAAAATGAATATCCATATATTTATGAGGAAAAAAAAATCATACATTGACATCGCCCATAGGATGTAGGCTTGCATTTTATTTCCAGAATTATGCTTTTGAACTGAGGTGTCTTTGTTTAAGCCTTTGGCTGCAGTCTGCATTTGCCATTCCCCCCTGAGCTGCTCTGTGCTGCAGTGAGGGTCTGTCCCGGTGCTCCCTGGTGGGATGCCAAAGCCAGCAGGCGCTGCTGCTCCAAGGAGGAGGAAGAGGAGGAGGGCCAGCAGCTCACAAACACAGCAGCTGGGCTCAGCAAAGTCCTGACAGAACAGTGGCATTTGCTAAGACCCAGTAGGGAAAATGTTACTGATGTTAAGATCTATAAGAGGTATGTATGTGTGCATGCCTATTTGCCCTGATAAAAGAATTTCAGCCCAGCTCTTTAGAAGAATGTAGATATACTCTCCAATTTCTTGTAACTGTCAAAGCTGCTTATAGATTTAACAGTAACCAATGTGCCATTGAAAAATGAGCATTTGTAAGACTGAAACCAGGAAAACCTAGGGCATGCTGGTCAATTCTGTGTATTTTTAAGCAAACAAAAGAACAGAATAAAAAAAAATTACTTCAATTAATATTATTTTCTTTTATTTCTTCAAGCCTAGACTAGTTTAGGTTATTGATAGTATACTGATCAACACAGTAAAAAATACTCCAAAGAGTAATTAAATATTTATAGTAAGAAATCCTACTATACTACTATCAGTGACCATATTTTTGTCAAGAATATAACTCTCTGATATTAAAGTAGTTTAGAAAATGGTCAGTTACTGAAGTTTTATTTTATTTTTGGTTTACTGCTACCTTTGCAATTGAGTATTTTAATTTGAAAACTACTCTTTTAAGACAGAAACAGTAACACGCTTAGCAGTGAAAAGAAGTTACTTCAGTTTAAGAACTAACAGTTGGCATGATTTATTTTGAACAATCAACATGACTAAAACAAATGAGGTATATTAATGCAGTGCATCAGGGAATATTGCCATCAAAAATTCTAGTCAAGAAAAAACCACACCCACAAAAATCCAGAATGGATATTGCACACTTTCCAAATGTCCCACATTTTCAGTAATGGTAGAAAGTAATGTTTTATGTAAAAAACCATTTTCTAGTCAGTTTGATCCTCTCTGGTATTTGTAATGCAACATGGATAAAAATTTGTTAAATGAGTGAGAGGAATGCAGACTCATTTTTTAAGCATAGTAAAATTTCTTATTAAACAATGAAAATTAAAGCTAGAACAGATGCTTTTGGAATAGTTGAATGGATTAGGAAACATACACCATTTCTTGTTATAGACATTCACAAAACAATCACATACATACACTGGACATATAAACTTAGTTGTAGACATTATATGTCCACTGAAAAATGATTTAAAATGTGACATTCGTGTTTCAAAGCTATTAAAAACCAGCTTTGACAGTTTAATAGAAAATTTAGTGAAAGGCTTTCAAAACACTACGCAGAAAATATAAGGAATTCAAATAAATAGTCTAAATCATGAAATGAGAAAAGCAGCTACTCTTGGAAAATAGATTGTGTAAAAAGTGGTATTCACATATCACAATCTTTCAACAGTTATAAAATTCAGTGTTCCCATACTACAGTTTTATACTTCCTAGTAAAGCCTGTAGGTGGCCAATAAAAAGTCTTTGGATATGTTAAGAGTGCTGCTGATACGAAGTCCAGTTTCACACTGGTGTCTTTTAGTTATTCACCACTGTGAACAGAAAACATGGCCTTCATTCTTTTAATACACTTGGTACAAGCTCATAGCATCCTCCCTAATCCTAGTTAATAATTACGGGCCTTGTGAAAAATATGATCCAATGATTCAACAAACTACTAAAAAAAGAATGAAAACCTTTTACAAAATATTCAATGAGCCAGATTACAGGTATATTTTGTATAGAGTTCTTTTTATTTTCATGCAAAAAAAATATATGCACACTTAATAACACCCTTTTATTTTGATTTATTTACAAGTCTTAAATTCAATCCCTTTATTCTCAACTGATTTTGTAACAAATGATTGAATATTTTTCAAGTACATTATTGTTCAAAATGCACAGACAATGTGCAGCAGCAAATGCAGCAAACCTCAAAAACAAGGTGCTACAACATTGCTTCTACATCAAGAGACAGACAAGTGTCTGGGATAGTGGTTTAATTTTAACACTTATACAGACATACATCTATACCTAGAGAGAGACAGACAGATCTAAGAAAGCAGCTACATCTGCAGAGGAAGGAAACAGCATGTTACAAGGACAATTCAGGGAGGTCAATTATACATAGAACATTTGACAAACAACATAGAGAACAAACTTTGGCATTAATTACCAGGGTACAAAACGTAGCACATTCCAATCTGTCAATGGAGTGTACTATGGAACTATGCAGTCTGTAGCTGTTTGGTAATATTAATATCAACATGTCTTTGACATTGTCAATGGAAGTACTAACACGGCTAGAATAAACCCATTTTAATGGAGAGCACACAAGTAATGATGCAAAATTACATTGCCATTTTTGTATCTGTAATGATTAAATGCCTCAATACGAGATCTGTAAGGTCACGCCACCTTGAAAAATTGTAAACTAAGGAAGCTCAGAATCTGAAGAACATAGCCTGACACAGCTGAACTAATTGGCTTTTAGTTTTATACCCTGGGTAAGTATCCATTTCACATTGCCTGATTAACACATAACACTATGCTTGTATCAGCCGCTAAGACAAGAACTGAAAAGCATAAGAAATTCCCTGCATGCATTATGTGTGGTGTTAGCAAAAGAGTGAGATGTGCCCCAGTCCATCTGAGGCACAGCAAGTTGCATAACATCATTACCACTTTGCAGGGTCTGTCGTCCTCCAGCCAACACTCCACTAGGTAACATTCCAGTGGGAGTCAAACCCTTGAGTGTCAGCACACTTTCACTCTCCTCCCTGTGTGAAAAAAAAAACAGTAACAAAACCTTAAATATCTGCATGAAAACTTGTATTGGAGTAAAATAATGGATGGGGAAAGGGAGAGCCTAGTTTTGCTGTGTTTTAGGCATGTCAAGACTAAATGTAAATTCAAATTCCAACAATTTCAAAGGCGAAAATAATTCCATTCCATACCAGTCTTTCCTCCGCCTAGGAGTTGTAAATGTTGGCTACTCCTGAACCAAATTCTGAGCAGTTATTCACATGCAGGTTCACTAGTTTTGAAACGAGCATTGAATGCCTCACGAGGTACTGAACATTTCTAACTACCATAAAACAATCCCAAATTTTCTTTTAAATGTTTCTACTTTGGGAAATAACTTCAAAAAAATTACCCCTATTTGAGCAATTATGTTCTGTGAAAAAACAGACATTTTGGGCAAATAGGATGATGAAATCTCTACATTTAAAGAGGACACGGTATTTTTTAAATAGGTGAAAAAAACCCAAACCAAAACTGGAAACAAAACCCCTCTACTCCCCAAGTTCCTGGTATGTCAGAGATTTTCAGAGTCAGTCCTGACCTCCTCCATTACACCCTTGATTTCAGTCTTTCTATCTGGTATTGCCTTTCCAACACTCTTAGTTAACAGCTGGACAAACACTATGCTATTTAAAGATCACGTTCTCTAATTTCTTGAAACATTTAGCAAAAAAACCTCAAAAGTATTCTTTAACCAAAAATTCCAACATCAACAGGGTGCACCAATATGCCAAACAAGATTCTGATCTCCCTGAAAAATCTTTGGCATTCACTATCCTGAAACAGAGATGTTCACCTTGCATAGGTAACAGGGCTTTAGGAATGCAGAAATCATGCATGTACCTGAGAACAGAGAAGACTCTTGCCATCTTGCCAATTGCACGAATTTTGTTTCTGATTATTTCTTTCCGTGCGGCAGCTGTACCTACTTTCAAATAGAAGAAGAAAGAGTCTCAAGCTCGTAAGTATTTAGAAGGCCATCATTTTAAAGTGCATCAAATTTAACACAACTGTTTAAGTTCAGTATTCTTCACAGGAGGTGAGTACCCAAACACTTAAGGGCACAATGTTATCAAATCAGAGCTTCAGAATGCCGGCAAAACCACCATAACCTCTGTGTCCACAAAACACACACAAAAAAGTTTAGATTATTCAGAATGATTTCCTAAACCTAGTAACCATCTGACCTACCACCGCTACAGTGTAGTAACTAACATAACTCATTTGCCTAAATTTTACACTTCAAATCTTAGTATTGACGTGTGGATATCAAGATGTAGGCAAGAAGCCCAATACAGAAGCCAGAGAGATACTAAAGCCACAAAAATTAAAGATTTTCTAATTGTTACACAGCTGTTAAAGAGAAATCAGTGGTTTCCTTGTTTTTATGTCAGCTACCCAGGACAACTCCATCAAAAATCCCCAGAAAATAAACAAGCAAAAAATTGCAGTGGTACCTTTCTTACCACTTTTCTGTGTTCCATGTCATCTTAGGTTTGCATCATTTGCAGAAATTACAAATACCAAAGATTTGGAGTAAATACTGCACATTCCACAAGGCAGAGTGATACCACTTGTGACAAATGAAAGTGAAGACAAAACTCTGAAAGGAGGCTTGTGATTGGGAAGGAGAGCCAACTTTGCCTGCCTTGACACGAAAACAGAAACACCTTTCTCCAACACTAAGTGCTTCTGGGTTGCTCCAATGTATAAAAGTCATCCTTCCCCTCATCTTACTTTCCCTTCTCCAACTCCTCTATTTTATTAAAATAGTAGAAGCAGATGAGGAGGTATCAAAACCAAAATCCTTACTTCTCCTCAGCCATTGGAGAAGGAGAGCATTGATCACATCAAGGTAAGAGTAACTCAGTCATCCTGTGAATTGAACCACAGGGGATCAAGAGGGAACAAGCTCAGACAGGTCTATTAGGTATTCCAGAACTTCCATGTGGTGTTCTTCAGTCTTGGGAGAAGAAAGGTACACAATAAGAAGTTGGCAATTTAGCCAACTAAGTTGCAAGAATGTAGAAGAGAGGACCACAGAAGCACGAGGCCTTCTGTGGCACAGGAGTGGGTAGACTTTCCACCCTGAACACCAAACCAAATAAAATACAAAAGATAAAGCATGTAAGGGCAAACAGCAACAACAAAACCACACAAGACAGAAAAGGTGTAATGACAAAGAAAAAACAGGAGTAGGAGAAAACCTTTGTAAGAACACAAAGACAGAATCTTGGGGTATGAAAAATACCTGCCAGTCCACACAAAATGAAAAAGCCAGGAACTGTTGAGGTTTTTTTAAACAAAGTAACAATTTTAACAGACATCAAACTAAAAAAGTGACAAATCAGGTGGCCCAGGAAAAACCTGGAATAGGATAGTATGAAACATTCAATTTTTACCGAAAATAATTTCCTTGAAATCTTAACTTTCAATTTTTAAAGTTCTAGAAATTTCTGCGTTCTCTCTTTGAACACTACTGAACAGCCACTTGAGAATCTGGAATGAGGAGGAGACTCTTCTAGAGTTTGAAAAGGTCAGGGCTAAGGGGAACATCAAATATTTCTCTTTAAGTTCCTCAGTTTTCCTTCTACCTACAACAAATTGCAGACTTCACTGACACCAAGCTGTTACATGCCAACTGGAAAGACTTCAGGCACTGCTAATCCCTGTGCTTTAAAATGACAAAGGTTGCATTGGGGTGTTTGGTTTGTTTGTTGTGATTTGTTTTTTTATTTTTAAGATGATCTCTCATTGCCCTCCAGAAGCAACACAGCCAAGGCAAAAAGCCACATTCATTACTCCAGGCTGCAGCACCGCACTAATGTGGCCACTGAATCCTGGTTACTTAGAGAATGGCATCTGCTTGCAGAAGAATGTTTTGATTCTTGATTACACCCTAAATCACAGGAGATACGACAAAGAACTTTCCCATCTCTCACTCCCAATGCCTGCACAAGAAAGAAATTCTGAAACACTGACATGTTATGCCACAGACATAACTTCTAGAAACATGTCTATAATCTAATGCATTCCCAAGTATTAGAAATATTGTCTGGAAACAACGAATTTATACAGAGAGAAAAATTATTAGGAAGTAGTAGCCAGAAGAATTTCTCTGTACAGAACTATCTACCCTGTGATTTCTGAAAAACAAGTGATAGACCATGAATTTAAGTTAGTATGTTGGCTTCTTTTTACAATTTGCATCCAGCCATCTTCAGAATAGCACAGAAAATCAAGAAGTACTTTTTCTGACATCTCAGTTAAGAAGACAAAATGTACTACACAAACCAGGTTTTGGAACATTTTATAAACACATTCCATGCACAACCTTAAAAAAACAGCTCATGAGGAAAGAATTAAAAAGCAAGACAGACAACTGAAAGCTCCCTACACATGCAGGACCAAAGATAAAATTTTAGAAGTAGGTAAAAGAATGAAATTCTACAAAAAAAGGATGAGGAAAGGAGGAAAAAAAATTCATGCACAGAAAGACAGATGTCTTGAAGTATGACTTCTGATAATAAAATACACAAATCTTTATAAAAGTCCCATTAAAGTGGTTAATAACAATCATAAAATACTACATAACAATTCTCAATAGAAAGGTATTTTCTCATTAATATTTTATGCTGTCAGGTTCTGTGAAGTCATATTTCAAAACAGTCCTACTCTGTCTGGTCTGTACCTTTTTTATTGCCATATATGAGTCGCTCTTCAGATGGAGAGTCCAGAAAAAAAGGAAGTGAACGATGGAGAAAAAGGTGAGTGAGACAAAAAAAAAAAAACATATTTAACTCGGCAGTGGTAATAAAGAAGGAATGGAGAAGAAATGTGAAAAAAAATAAAATGGAAAATTGCAACACTTGAAAATGCATTCATCAAACAAGAAGTGGAATTGTTGAGAATATTTAAAATTTGACGAATAACAAGTGAAAGCTTGAAAGTCAACAGTTACAAAAAAAATCCAACCACATAGAAAGATAAAGCATAGACAGTACCTAGGTGGCATAAGAGATGCATCAAGCAAAGAAATTGTTAAAGGAGACAGAAGAATAAAATAATTTGAATCAGGAAACTACAGACAGGGCATCCGCAATCAACTAACAACCACACCTACTCTGGCAAACATAAATCTAACACCTCAGAGTACCACCTAACCCTGCTTGGTGCAATTGCTTTATGTTCAGTTTAGTAGATTTACTTGAATGAAAACAGGAATTGACTGTTGGCAGGATCACTTCTGAGATTTCCATGTTTTCAATTTCTGGCAACCATCTAAATGGCAGCAGAGTTTAAGTGGCTCAGAACCAATGCACTCCACTGGAAAACACACAGCTGCTTAGCACAACACTACTCTGCTATCGAATTTGAACACAGCAGTTATCAAATGCTAAGAAAGGGGTTCTGTCTCTAATCTCTTTATAAATGATCCTTTCATGTTCCTCAAAGGCTGCTGAAAGTTTTCTTCCTCCTCCCCCATCAACAACAATTCACCAGATCAGTTCTGTTATTGGATGAAATGAACAAATCTGAAGAAAGTTTAGGTGTGACATTAAGAACTCCTGTAAAAAGCCCAACAAAACAAAGTGTGATATGCTAGGTCTTCATGTCAATGTTGCTTCCTAATCATCATGCTACAAACCTCTCTTAACAATCTACTGTATCACAGTTTAAGAGAACAAAAGATGTTAAAATTCATTACATGAATACACAGAACACAACATACGTATACAAGTTGTCCTTAAACTCAAAAGCAGACTTAAACTTGCATTTCGGACTTTATTTATAGTACTTTGCTATAAAAAATATTGTATCTCTTGTTCTCCTACATCAACTGTTATTGAAGGGCAATAATTAAAAAACTTTAGTGTATTATGATACATTTATTCTAAATAGTAGCGAAGTAAGTTAGTATGCTTCAAATTTCAAGTGTCAAGACATTTGGAGAATTTCCCACGAAAAGTCTGTTTTATATTGAAAGCAGATATGATTATTTGCAAAAAGTTTGTTTTAAATAAAAATCACATATGAGGATTTGCAAAGGTTACTATTACAGCTTCTTGATCACAAACACAAACACAATTCCCTTCTCTGCCTCACCAAAAGCATTGTTTTCTACAGAAAAATTTGAAGGCAATTTTGTTCCAATGCCAGGCAATATTGCACAAGTCTAAGTTAACTATTGTTTACAAGTTATTACCATTAGGAAGATTTACGTATCTTAAAGTAAACCCTACCGTCAAATTGATCTTCTCCCTCTGTCATCAGTTCATCATCAGAGCAAATGCTCAAAACGTTCACCAACATTTCTGTTACTGTAGAGGAAAAAATAAACCTTAAGTCATTCTGTAGAATTTAAGATATTTCCATGCACACAAGATATAGCTAGTCACCAGCAACTCAAGTGAATGAACTTCTCACAGCACAGCCATTGCTCAGTAACCTCATCTCAAAATAAGTCTTTTTCTTGATGTGAGCTGTCACAGAATTGGAAAAGCTCAGAAAAAATAAGCAGCTATAAATTACACAGCTAAACACTAAACAATCAAACAATACAAAGAACACTCCTCTCTTACAAGAAGTTATTTTAGATAAGAAGACTTTTTTTTGTAAATCAGCAGTTTTACGTTAAAAGTCAAGTATTTGAATTAGTTTTTATGCAAACTTGACTTAAATATGAAAGATTTTAACTGCTCAAATTCAGGCTTGAATTGAAAAAGCTATTCTATTCCTGACACCTGCAGGCATGTAGCAGAAGTATTCAAACATAAAGAACCTAGAATATAAATATGGGAGTTTGTCTTTTCAAACTCCCCTTAAATATATGAACATAGTGGATACAAGCCTTTTGAGACGAGTTTGTGTATCTTTTTTCTCTAGGAATATTCTTATTCTGCAACTCAATCTTTATGACAGATATCAGACTCTTTCTTAAAATATTCAAACCTTCCTCTACACAGAGTATTCAGAAACCTATCCAAAAGGCAATTGGTTAAAAGCCCTGTAAATTGCTGCCTACATTTATTCATGACTAATTCATACAACCCCTGTGTTATCTGCTGTGGTTGTATTCTTCATTCTTGGGAAAGAGTTACTCTCTACTGTAAAAGAAAAGCCCAACCGAATTGTTATGATTTTGATCTGATCAATGCAGACCAAACAATATTGACACTAAATCCTTCATCAAAAGTGGAAGCATGCATTTGTCCAAAGGCAAGGCTACCTACAAGGGCCAGGACTCCAGCAGTCTGAAGCACTGAGCAGGGCAATGAAACACTCAAACACTGTTAAATAAACTGCTGGATGTCATTACCAGCAACACAACAGAAGCAAAATACACAGTATCAACCCTATGCTGATGAAAACATTATCTACTGCATCATCGGGCAAGAGAGGTATAAACAAAACCTTCTTTCAAATGTCAGGTCTCTTCATTTAAACATAAAGTAAATTGCTGAGTAGGTTAACCACAGTAAGAAGTGTCCAAACTATTTGCATTTAACTGCTTACTAAGACAACATTAGCAAATCTAGAATCCTAGATTTTATGTCCTTACATACATAACTGCAAGAAACCTAAAATTTATTTAAATTTATTTTGTTTGGATTAAATTTAAACTAAATTACAAAGAAATTTTCGAAGACATTTAAAGAGCTCTCCTGATCTCTTTTTATTAAAAGAGCAGTTTCTGTCATGGAAGGATTTTAAACAGACCCAAATAGCCTCTAACCTCGTTGCTTGTCAACTGAGGACTACTTGGGGCCCCAGTGTCCTAGATTCAGAGTTATCATCTCTAGAGGGAAAAGAAAAAAAAAAAAAAGGAGGATCTGTGCTAAATTATCTTTTTTACAAGAAAAAGTATAACTGAAAAACTTTAGTGAAGGTCAATTTGTTGTATCTATATAGGAAAGTTAACATTTTACATGAACATCTCAATATAAATTTATAGCCGTAACTACACAGGATTAATAATGTATATAACTTAGCATTTTGTAGAATATGAAAAATTTAAATATTAACTTCAAATGCAGTTCAAAGATACTACTTAACAATGTAGATGTACACCCTCAATAGAAAATATAATTTCTGTTAACATCTTAGCTATATTAGATGCAGTTCTAACTACCTTGACTTAAACAAGTAAAGAAAACAACACAAAAATAATGCAATTCATCTTTCATGGGTAAATGTATTTTTAAACTACAAAGTCTTCCCAACATCAGTCTGGGAGGAATAAAGATATTAGTTGATGCATAACATCTACTAACCTTTTTCTCCAACAAATGGCAAAGACCATGTGAAAACATCCATAAAATTTGGTAGCCAGTAAGGATGAGGAGAACAATTGAACTGACGAATATTCATCACATTGTTTTCATATTTTAATACAGCAGCTAAAATGAAATTCAGACATTTCGAAAAGAACGTTTAAAACTTGTGAGCACCACAAATGTAAAGTCAAAGGCTTGACTTAGGTCTATTTATACTGTAGACTAAATAACCTCAGAGGTATTTCACTCTCTTTCTTTCACAGTATTTACAGATAGGTAACTCATGAAGCACTTTGGATTTGTAGTGTGTATGTTTCACTTTAAGGTACTCTTACATGTCAATATAGGTCTGTACTATCCTACTTTAGGTCTACAATCAAAGATTTTTAAAAGTCCTGACAAGGTATCATTTCAGGAACTTTAACAAAGCTAACTCAGAACAGAAATACATTCGGTATGTGCAAATTCAGGTTTTATTGTTCATATGTGTCTTCCCATGTTGTGAGCCTGAAGTAAAACCATAGACATCTAGAAGATGAGGGAAAAGAGAAAACGTAAAGAACAAAGGCAGAAAACCAGAAGCATTCTAAAGCTAAAAAAGCAGTTGACTACATTCTTTCTATACTTACACTAGCATCAGACTGGGAATAGCTCATGTGAAAAAGGGTTCTATGAACACAGTATCCATAGAGACAGTGAAAAAACTTTAAAAGCCAGTTGAAGATATTTTTACTTCCCCCTTACTTTGCAATCAGTGAAAGTAACAACAGCTCATATTTTCCTGTGTACAGTTATTCACCCTACAGAAGTATGGGCTGGGGGTGGTTCTTTATAGGTGGGTGGAAGAAAATGCAATCAATGTATTTAATAAAAAAAAAGGTGCTGGTATTTGAAAATGTGGAGATCGTTCATTCATCACATACCTGAAATGCCTTACTTTAATATCATGCTTGAATTTCAGGAGGCTTTATTTTTAATTTCCATTGTTGAACTTTATTGTCATCTATGAATACTAATTCACAGCTAAGCTCTTTTCTATAATTCTGACTTGTAAATCTTTCTCCACACTATTAAACATGCTTCTCCTGTTCAGCTCTATCTTAGCAGAGGATGGACAAAAATGGATTTCTTGTTTTATACCTCCTTCTTAATATTTCCAATGGTGATCAGTATTTTGGTCACAACTTGCTCTTTCTTGATTTCCCATATGTGGTCATTATGGGAATTATAATCACAATTAAGATGCTCAGATGCCACAATACACAATGCAAACCACCTTCCTTGCCCACTAAAGACAATCAAGAGGAGTGCAAATTCATAGCACAGGGAAACTTTGCCTGACTGGATAACACCAGCAGATTTAACCACAAGTACTAAATAGCAACAACTTCCACAAAGGAAACCTCTGACCACACTTATCCTTCCAGGTACTCCTCTTACAGGAGCTTGTCACTTATGCCTCTTTATAACTTTCATTAATGGATTTTTTTTGTCCTTTAGTTTCTTAACTGGCAAAAAGCTGTTGATATTAGATTACCTAGTCAGACAGTTTTATTTTATTTTACTATAACATACGATTACTAATAACAAGGTCTTACCTTTATTATTGTAGACATCCAAGTAATTAGGTGCTGAAAAAATTGTTATTAAAGATGGGAACCCTGTAGTTTGACTTTTCCTGTACATTCTATAACTGCAAAACCAAACAAATTATATTACATCTTACAGCAAATAAGCAATTAGTTTTTATTTTACATTGTGATTATTTCCTTGAAAGATACAACATACTCACCCTGCATCTTGTGCTTCATGTGCTCTAATGATTGACAACAAATTATTATTTTGCAAAAATTCACAAACTGCTGGATAGCTGTGAAATGAAAACAATTATGAGTAAAAGATATTCTCTTAAAATACTCAGGAGGAGTCAGTACTAAAACACCCAAATAGATCATAGCATACTCTCACCTATAAAAGTACGAGCATCCTCTGACCGTATTATGACTGAAATGCTCTGGTGAACTTTCATTTCCAAAATCTTCTGAAGGATCTGACCACAATAAGTCACACATCGGTCCAAATGCTGGAGGCTCTTTGAATCTATCTAACTGTTTAGAAAGAAAAGGCAACAGCGCAAATACTCTTTAAATACTAATTATTGAGTTTTATACATTTGTTAACCTACATATCCATCAATACCGAGCATTTTTAGAATAAATCCCAACCATATCAAAGAGAAGTAGTTTCTGTATAGTTTTTCCTCTCCTCCTCATGAAATAAGGCACAGGCATGCCAAAAGAAACCTGTTAAGAGCAATAAGATTTATTAGTTGTAAAAGGAAGGGAGATAACTTCCAGACTGATGGATATGTGTAACACAAGGTCAAGATACAGACAAGGAACAAAATGGTCCTTTTTCATGCACATGCCACATCTACCAATCTGGAGACACTACCAGAAATTAGCAAAGAGAAACAGTACAGAAAACAGGAATTATAGAAGAAAAGCATGAATAATTAGCACCAACTAGAAGATACTAAATATATATTCCAAAACAACCCTAAAAATCCAAACTAACAAAAGAAAACAAACAAACAAACAAAAAACCCAAAACAAACACCCTGAAACACCCATGGCCATAATGGATCATTTAACAATGTAATGAAGGTGCGATTGGCCCAGCTGTCTCAGATTTTTTTCAAGCTTTATCTTTCACCTCTATCCCTGATGAAATGGGCCATAAGAACTTTGGGAGATGTCTGCATTTTCTCTCTTGCTGCTTCTTTACTGCTTTTCACTTGAAACACCTATTTTAGCAGCCTGCAACTTTCCTAGTAACCACGGTCAAAGGGGGCAGAAGTTAAGGAGCAAGGTGCATTTGTTAACATAAAAGGAAAATACCCTGCTTAAGTAAGTTACAGGCAATCAATCTCTGATGTCCCAGGAATAAAAGTAGATATCCCAGGTTCAATGTAAAGTTTATTTGGTCTTTATGTAGCTGGAGTTTGTTCACAAGATGATTTTATCCAAGAAATGTAGGAACAGTTCTTTGATGGACAGTGCATTTATCTCACTTCCCATACCAAAGAAGATGACTTTGATGGTACTAGAGAACACTTAACTCTTCATGGCTCGAAGGGAGGTTTGGTGAGCACCTGGTGAATTTGAGTCTAACGCTCCATAGGAATCCATTCAAATATGGAACCAGCAGTAGTGCCAAGCTCTCTCATGCCCTGGAAAATCAGAGCTCCCGAGGCTGCCACCTGCAACATAAGTGGAGAGGTCCAGATCTTTACAAACTCCTGCCAGATAATGGTAAGGCAGGTATTAACTGAAGTTGTTGTTGGAATTTATTCAATATTAAAAATCCTGTGGTTTAGCATTTCCCACACTGGATGATAAACCTGGTATGGAGTATTTCTTCCAGATTGAAGAAGTCAGTCCATCAACTTCTGCAAGTACCTGAATTTCTGTAGATTAAACCATCAAGTTTCTAAACCTCCAGCAATAAATTTGGGTCCAGAAGCTAACAGAGCCATTCACACAAGGAAGTTTCAACTCTCTGCTGATTGATGTTTCCTGCAACACAGAAGGCTGAAAGTCTAAAAAACATTTCTAACATTTCCTTTAGTCATCAAGGATTTTCCTTATGATTTTGGCCAACGGATAGAGACGTTATCAATAAAAGTTCTGGCTGCCTGCAATTAACACACCTCTCTCCCAAACTAATTTCTCATAGCATTGAAACAATAATGCAGCTATTGCCTGAAGTAAGGTCAGTTTATAAAAAATAAATGTACTCACATACACATACACTACATATACTTACTTACATACACACCAGATCAGTTTCTTCTTCATTAGACATCTACTAACTGGCAAGGTTCCCAAGATATCTCAAAATTTAAGGAAATATCACTGCAAGCTACTCAACCCAGACTTCATGGATCAAATCAGAATAATCAGTTTAAGGGCTTCTCTATTATTGGCACAGCAAGAAAGTTAAAGGACACAAGTAAATTCAAAACACTTGTTACTGATTTAACTATTTCTGAATGTGCTTTGACTATAGCAAAACAGAATCGCAATACAAACTGGCTCAACATTTTTCTAAATATGATTAAGAGGTAACTGAGGTAACTGAGAAAGACAATTTTCAAGAGTAAGAATCAATACATCTGGTGTTGAAACAGAACTAGGTAGTATATTTATTATTATACTGTAAAACATTTAAATCTGAATCATTTTCTAGGTTCCATGCAGTCAGGACAACTAAAGTGACATGCATTAGACCTCCACATGGATGTTCCAATACAGAAGTACCAAAACCTGAGAGGCAGATTAAGGTACAGAAAATTAAAACACTTTTACTTCTGAGGCAAAAGACCTTCACAGAAGTTTCACACACAGACACCAGTTTTAATTAGTCTGTCCTAATTTTCTTGAGAACTATCATCCAATAGAGCCTAAAGAACAACATGAAGGCCAGTGAAGAGTGGCAGCCATCTTACACATTACTGAACAAAAAGAAATTTCAGCAGCCACAGAAAGGAAGCAAGGTACTACAAAGACAGATTCTCAGTGGTGCTGCCATATATTTCAAGGCAATTTGCTGACCAAGTCTTAGTATCACCAAGAGCTAAACAAAGGAGTGGCCATCTGTTGTAAATGAGGAAAAAAACTCTTTGTCTCTCTTTTTTAGAGTGCCCATAATCTTACCTGGATACTTCCTTCTTTCTAAAATGCTAGGTTTAAAAATCACAACTCCTGCCATTTTGTTTCAGTAGAAGTCTTGGCAGTGTAAATGAAATCAACTAAACAGCATCTCTAAGTTGATGGACATGTGTTTGAAAGAGACACTCTTTACCAAGACAATCAGAACATTTGTGGAATTCATATTCAGAAAATAAATATCAGATTACCACAAGTTTCACAAACTTCCACTTTGGCAGAAACATGAAGCACCTAGCACAACCTTTCTGGTTAGGATTCACTGTCACGCCTAGTATGATAGCTGTCCTCTTGTGGAAGTAAATTTATGACAGCAGAAATAATATTTTAATTTAAAAAATTTAAAAAGAATATTTTAAATTGTGCAGTTTAATCACCTTCCTGCATGTCAATAGTGATGAAAGATTTCATCCAGAAGAAATTGCACCCTGCACAGAAGTTTTTCCTTTTTTCCTTAGGTGATTCCTGCACTATTTATAGAGCTGTGATTTCCCTTTCATGCCAGATAATTACGTCCTTGCAGCAAAGAGCTCTCCTTAGTAAGAACTTCTGTTAATAAACCAGAAGACCTGGAATATTATACAATTGTCTTGATTGCTTACAGAAGTAATTTCACACACCACACTTGTACCCCAAGTATATGATGTTTTTCTAGATATAAAATGAGCATTTCACATCACCAATTTAATTTAAATCCATTTAAAGTATCAATGCATGCCAAGCTCTAAAGCAGCTATTGAAGCTGCTGCCAATCCATGCCTACAGCCTTTTTCAGGTTATCAGATGATTCTTCAAAAACAAAAAAGGCCCAAGGAACAGTTCTATTACCACTACCTTACGTTTATAAACATGTTTTTCATCAGAACAAAACACAATGCAGATTTTCATATATGCATATAAACATTTCACCCTAATGTAGCCATGAACATTATAGAAGCACATCTGAAAGTACAGGCCAAGACAAGAGAATTACCTTTTAGTTAAATTTACTTGACACTTAGAAACCTGATTGGCTGTAAGACTGAGACTATCAGAAAATTTAATCACAATCCTGTTATGACAGTGGCTTTCCAAAGTGTTTTTCCAGAATATCTTTTCTTTATATTACTTTCCAAAAAGCCTTGACCATGCTTCTTTTCACCTGTATAGTGAGAAGTGTCAAGGCTTTGTGAGAATGGCACTGTTTAGTCTCTTTCCTTTCTAAGTTCCCTTTCTCTGTACAAAGCATTTGGATTTCTGTACACATTAGTATTTGCTTTGACAATGCCATGTGCCTCAGTACATTTTCCCACTTACACCACTGCTCTTGTATATACACTTCCTCTCTGTTTCTACCATTTTCTTCTCCTCTCACATCACTCTGCTCAGCAGTGTAATATCTGTAAGTGAAATAAACTGACATTTGAGGCTCTGAAATGGTCCAATCATTACAAAAATCCCTAACGAATAAATACAATGAATTCAAAAATGAGATTCAACTGGACAGCCTATAAATTTCAGGAAAGGGAGAGGTAAAAAAGAAAACGTGAAGCACAATTAAAGGAGAATATGCTAAGAAAATGAGAAATGTAATTAATGAAGATAAAAAGACAAAACAGGCTGCAATATATACTTCCATATACTATAAGAGCAATTAAGGAGCATGCTTTTACTTTCTCTCTGACATTTAGATCTTTTTACAAACAGGCCCCTATGTATCTTCTTCCATATGTGGATAAATCATGTTTTTTCCTCCATGCTTACCTACAATCCCAAAGCTTTCTTAGAACCACCTACATATATTTTAAGCTGAAATCATCTACATTTTAGCTGCTCCTAATCATAACAGGAACGGTTTTGATTTCCAAGTGCAGCAGTCAAGATGTCAGCTAAGTTAACTTAAAGAAGTCTGAAAGGAGTATGCAAAAAGGAAAGCAATGGACTTTGAAAATTCCCACCTGATACAATCTCCACCTGACAGGTCATCCATGCAAGTAGAAACCCCATTATCAGAAACAGATACCTCATGTCATGACAATCTTCTGCCCTTTAAATTGCACACCACTATTTAGTGTTTCCATTGCATAATTTAAAAAAAAAAACACTTTTAAATTCTTCTTATTAATATACTCAGCACATTCACCACAGTGAGAAGTACTCCTCAACTGTTACTCAAATGCCTACCAAATTTGCCATTTTAAAAAGCAATCTGAATTTCTATTAAATACTGCAGTATCTAACTTTGTTAAAACTAAAATCCACATATTTAGGACAGTAAAAAAAATTTTAAAGAAATTTGAGAATAACTGAAATACGACGCTAGATATAGTAAAAAATGTTAAGACTGCAATTAATTTCAACAAGTTTTCTCCTGCAAGACATGAAAACACTAGCGCTTATCTAGAAAGAAACACAATGTATTATTTTGATTGGATATGAAACTCTTCATATGTACTACCTGTCTTTAAAAATTATGTGGAGATTTTGAGGGCTCTTTTGTGTGTGTTTTGTAACAGTCCCAGCTGTCCCAATGAAGCCTGCTAATGGAAAATGCACTAGATAATCCATGAGATTTTAATTATGATACTGCTTAGCCTACATTTCAGTTCCTGATTTACACTTCAACAAGAGACAAGAACAGAAAATATACTGACAACTTCATAAAGATGACTTTGTACAGCATCGTATAAATATCTCTATTTCCGCTTATTTTCAAATACACAAAATACTCACTCTCCTAATGTCATCTAGTGTATTAATTTCTGGTGAAAGTCCACCATGAACACAAAGAAACTGTTGATTTAAGAGAGCAGCAAGTGGGAGACAATCAAAAGCTTCCATACAAGCATCATAGACTCTTTCAGAGTACTTTATTTTACCTGCAGGAAAGAAAATAGAAATCATTAAAAAATTCGTAACATATGGATGAAGTAATCTTCATGGATCATGGTTATAAGAACATATATCAAAGTGAGTGCTTAAAAACCACAAAACAATGAGTATTTTGGGGTTTAAATGAGCACTTCCAAACACCTCAACGGCAAGCACATTTCTAAGACACATTTTCTTCCAGAACTAGAAACTGGTTTCACTTCTTCTGTTATCTCAAACAAGAAGAAACTACTTCTGTTTAAAAAAATAATCACTCATTTAATATTTTTATAGAACTATACAGCATACTTCAGTATAAAATATTACTAAGAAATTTGCGAATTCTCATTTACAGTGAAAAGCTAAGAACTGATTATAGATTACATCTTTTTTTTTTTCCTACATCAAAGAGGGTTTTACTAGATCAAATGATCCATTTATCACAGGATCAATACTAATACAAGCCTTCAAAAGGAGAGGTAGCTTACATCACCAAAGAGTTATCTTACTGGTATAGGTGAAATCAATCCTTCAAATGGAAAAATTACCCCATAGTAGGGACTCTTTGCTAGCTTCACAACACTGCTCAGCAAGTTACTCTGAGCTCTAGACTACAGCAAAATTATCTTCCTCTCCAGGACTTTAAAATCAGGATTGTTACACCAAAATTTACTCCATAATGTACATTTTCAGCCAGCTCTCTTCCTGCACTCCAGGGCCACACTGAACTGGAAGCAATTCTATAAAGTCAGTGGGGCCTCCAGATGTTTGCAATGCCTTAATTAAACTAAGAGACAAACATCTCTCAAGCACAACGACAGACTATAGATCAGCAGGTTGGAAGTAGCTCATTTTACATTCTTAGACAGTACTTACATTCTTGCTTAAAGGTAAAATACTCTGTGAGGTGTCTGCATTCATGGTTGCCTCTCAAAAGAAACAATGTGCTTGGGTAAAGAATTTTCAGGACCCATAAGTACAGCACACACTGTAGAGAAAACAGAATAACCAGTAAAATACACTAGTTTATATGAACTTTAAAAATTATTACTGAGAAACACTGAGTAGGGGTGTTAACAGTCCCAAAAAGCAGGTGCTGCTTAATGTGCCATTAAAAGGAGCACTACTTCCCCGAGTCTAGTTCTGGACATGAGTTATGCAAATTGCTTACTACGTTTCCTAATCATAGCCTCATAGAATGCTGAAAAGTTATTTATATTTGCTGGATATTCAATAGTAAAATAAACTCAGCAGAATTAAACCACAGAACACTTTTGTCTAGATAAATACTGTATGTGTTTCTGCCTAAAATCTGGTATGTGATACTAAACACTGGCATAAGAAGAAAAGCAGACATTTATTAAAAGAGACTGAAAACAAATGACAAAATATTTTCCCTTAAGGTTAGATATATCATTTGGATACAATTTTTAAACTACAAATGAACAGAGCAAATCATCCTTTCCCCAAACACTGGGGAGGCTGATTGCTTTTTCAGAGTACAAGCAGCGAAGTCAAAGAACTATAGTAATTTCCATCCATCATTATTACTGCAACATCAGCAGCAAACCCTCAAAAAGATAAGAGGTAAGAACATGCACAATTGTTTCAGTTAAGAGTCTGTTACCAACCAGCAGTCTTGAATGCCCAAAATGGATTTCATACATTTCAAATCTAATTCTTGTATTTTTAATGAGCACAGAAATCTCAAAACCACACAAGTTTGGATTTCATTGAAGTCCCCTGCAAACTGTTATTATCACTGTTCTTAATCAATACAAGTACCCTGAAGCTACCATTCCTCAAAGTTATTTTGCATAGAATAGCAGAGTACATGAAAGAAAAAAAGAAAACAAATGGACACTTCAAAAATACACTGCAAACATTGAGAAACACATCAAAGACTTCTACTGTGATGTTTAGCTAAACTAATTACTGCATTTTTATCTTCTTAGTAAAAATATGCAAAACCAATCTTTGTTCAGAAGTTTTTTTAAGTGTAACAGCTGAAAAGCTTTCATACCAGGTTTTGACATATTAACATAAAGAGCTGATATGTAAATGCCTTTCTCAAGGACAATTACATCATTTGTAATCATCAACAAGAGGCAAAGAAGATCAAATTAATAAATAGGGAATGTCTATTGAAATTTTTCCTTAAAGATGACTTTGAGGCAATCACTGTTGCTGCATCTCCTGTTCATCCACCATCTCTAACAACTCCAAAATGCATTGTGCACACCTTTCACAGCAAATACCCACACACTATTAGAACTGCAACATTTTAATACAGAAATTAAAGAACATATACTGCGACTTGCAAGACACTATTTCAAATGGTGTACCATTCCATTAGATTTGATATCTATGAAGACATCCCAAGCTGAGGCACTTCCCAGGCTGGTTCCAGAAGAAGAGTTAATCTAAAAACCATGCTCTGAAACTAATCGATGTGAATAAGTGAATACCTTTGAAATGCAGCACACTAAAGAAACATGCTGAAAATTAAAAAATTATTTGAATTCAAAGTAACTGAAAAATTAATGGCAGAAACACAGGTCATCCTTAAGGAGCATCTGTAATTGCTCTAAGAATTTTTGTAAAGAAAAAACATGAATAATTATTAAAACCAATTTGATTATCTAAATAAAGTTTTTTTTTTCTATAAAAATAAACAGATAATAATAAAAACCAGATAATAATATTACAAACAATTAAAAGACCTTGCAGTCATGACTCACTTGTTCTCCACAAACATACAAACATATTACCAGACAAGCAGAAGTATGTGAAATAATGTAACAGAATTCAACTTTCAGAAGACTAGCTAAAGAAGGAGGAGAAAAAACGAGTAAGTCTGGTGATTTCAACAGGACAGTCCAAACGACTGGTCAACATCCCCCTGTAAACAGGCCTTTATCACAGGAGAAGGCACAGCAAGGAAGAACACATTCAAATGTTAAAGCAGACCTAAAATGTCACTTGAAAACCTAAGTGAAAGTGCGCTTACAAAAAAATCAGGACAGAACAGATTAATATATTCAGTTACCTCTATACTAAAATAACCTCTGTCTACATAGTCACCGAGGAAGAGGTATCTTGTGTTAGCAGGTGATCCTCCCACTTCAAACAGCTTCATTAGATCAAAGAACTGGCCATGAATATCACCACACACTGCAAGCAAAAATTTTGTTCGAATTAATTTTAAAAAAATGTAACGGGAAAGTTACCAAGTTATAGTTAACAGCCACAAAGTACTTCTAATTAAGAAGGAATGCAGGTAAAAAGCAGGAATGACAGAAATTTTTGAAGGCTCCCCCTTTGCTTTTTATTAAGGTGCTGTCTTCACTACCTGTGACAATACTGATGTTAACTCAGTCCAAGAGATTGGGGGGATATTTTTCCAACACGTTCAATGCACTGAGCATTCAGGTCTTGAAAGCTACCAGCATATCTTTAATGTCCTCCCCACCTCCTTAGGTATCCTTGCAAATACTCCTCAGGATGTATATTTGAAAATGCCTGCTGCTTCACAACAATTTGCTGAGTCCATGTGAACTTGAAAAAAGCAGGGAGTATACTTTTGTTTCTAAGTCAGACTAATACTTTTTAATAAAATCATATCTTCTCCTTGCTCAGTTATTTTTCTCCTTCAAATAAGCATGTTCATTATTTCAACAGTGGATTTTTCCTGTGTTTTTAGAATATGAGAAGGGCCAAGACCGGTGGTCAGCAACCCAAGGCAGAAGTGCCAAAGACAGCAGCAGATGGGAAGTCTTTAGGGAGCATACAGCACAACCAGGTCATCTCACAATTTTAAATAAGTAATTAAAAAAGGCATGGAAGAGACAACTGCTCCTATCACCTCTTTCCCACAGGAGTTCCCAGTTCAGCGGAAGTCAGGAGCTGCTGCCTTCTCACTTCTGCATAAAGTGTCACTGGTAACAACTAACCAGAATTTGAGATACTATGTCATTCATTGATGCAAAATGTCACCTATCAACTGACAAATAGCATCTTCTGACTTCTCTGAGTTAATCAGTAAAATCTTTGAGGAAAAAAAGTTGTCCTAATTCTGGAAAGAAATACGGGATATGGCACACCACATTTCAAAGGCTGTTATTCCCTTAGAGCAGACCATTTGTCATCACAACCTACAAAATGAGACTAAATAGAATGTGCTCTCTTTTATGTCTCTTTCCTTAAGATTTCTACTCAGACTGAAAGAATTTCCCTCCTTTTTAAGTTGCCAATATGCCAATTCCCTGTGTATACAGAAATATAAAAAATGCTAAACAAACTTTTAATTTAAACTATCTGGAACAGCCACTAAGTAGTTTCCAGATTTCAATCATTCATTTTTTTAAAAATGTCAACAAAAATAATGATGTAAAGTTTTAATTTACCCAATACTAACAAATAAAAAGCTGATGCTCTAAAAGAAGCTTTCAGATAGCAATTTTATGTAAGTCCATTTAGAAGAAAACACATTCAGAATAAAGAAAATCTAATTTGAACATGAAAAGCAAATCTACTTTCATTATTATAAATAACAGACATGCAACATTACTACTTTCTATGAGTCTAGATGTTTTATAAATAAAAGTATTAAAGGACACCAATTCCACCTTTCACCATGTCAAACAGAAACAGAACTGTTCAAACTATGAAAATACTAAGAAAACCCTAAAGCCAGTTTTGCAACCCAGTGGCTCTGGCCCTAGTGTCAAAGATGCTAAAACAATCTTTATCAGTACCACTACTCTCACAAGAATGTGGTTTTATGTGCAGACACCAGTCTCACTTACAGACCAATATAAAGGTGTATTTTTCACTAAGAACACCAGTTCACCGTATCTGTCTCAAACCACAATAATTAGCGTTTCTTCACATATTTAGATTTCAGAATTATCCTGAGTTCAGGCAGGTGCCTTTATTCCTACTTATAATATTGAAGGAATTAGTAATTCGTATTTCAACAGCATTTAACTACTTCCTTCTTTTTTTCCCAATTTTAATACCAATCCTACTAGCTTTTTCAATAGGTTTAATGCCTTCACTTTGCAATACAATATGCAGACTGTTAAGCAAATGCAGTTGTGAGGGATAACTCAGTAGGCCTAACAGAGAAATTTTGGTTTAGCAATTTTAAGACAAATTCTACTACTGAAAGAAATCTGGCTTTTTCACATTTAATTATGTACGAAATTACCTAGGAATATTACCTGTAATTGGAGCTTCAACTTCTATCATAGTTTTTTCCCTCCGCAATATTGCAGCACCCTCATTGATGATTCTAAGTGCAATTTCTTCATCCACCCGACCTTCCTTTATCAAGTGGTTCTTCAAAATGTCAACTCTTGGTCTTCCATCTGTGTCAAACACTTCTTCAGATGTCAAGCGATGCGTGGGTGGAAAAGGGACAGCTAAAATTTAAAAAGAAGAAGCAGTAGTCATGACACTGCTATTTGCAAACTAGAGTCCATTCAGGAACAGGGATCTATCATGGAATAGCTGCTGCCCCAAGTAGCAAACTTGTCTTTTCACCAAGCCATTTTACAACATTGTTAAAATCTGGACAGACTAGGGCTGTGTATGAATTTAGAAAAATAAACATCTCTACTATGCAAGCTTGTAGAAACTATAAAACAGAGTTAGAAGGCGTAGTAACATGTGCAATATCTGGAAGAGTCAAAACTGACTTTGCAAAGGGAAATAATCTCTCTCCAATATACCACCATACCCTGAAGGGCTCATGAAGTACTGGTGATGCAGGATTATCCATTTAATAGCCATTCAGACTTTGAAAAACATTAAAAATTATCCCATCATCAAAGCCTCAGGGAAAAAACCCCACCAAAAAACTTCAGCCAAGCAAAAAGATCCACCAAAACAAATGCAAGCCTAGCAAGAAAAGGATTCAATACTGTTTGAAGGACTAGAAATAGAAGGAGTCAGTAACCTGTGGTTGGGGACCAAAGCAGGCTCATCAACTGCCCAGACAGAACATTTGGCAGTCAGCACTTCAGTTACTGCACAAGTGAAATGTGGATGTGAGCCATGGAAAAAGAGGATACTTCAAAATTGCCACTAAATCAATGTCATGGCACTTGGGGTGTTACAGGAAATAAAACTAATGTGACCCTGTTCTCTCCTCAAGCATACTACTGCTGAAAGAATGAACTACAATATTCTGTTTCTCATCATTTAAATACTGTATGCTAGAAGAGAAAAATGGGAGGAGCACATCTATTCAAAGATAACAACTAGTAGCATAAATCCACTTGTAGACAGAGTATTCATATTTATTTTCTTACTCTCTGAAGTTAAACTTTACATTCCAAAAATCAATGCTTAGATACTGAAACATTCCCTGACTTCATTTAAATCGATTTCTAGATTACTATTAACACATTATTACCCTTCTGTTGTATGGAGTAGTAAAAATCTATCAATAAAACACCTGATGCATAAATCATACATATATTCACTGAAATTAAATTATTCTAGAAAATAAACTAGATATGTGTACTGTTCCTCTTATAAAAGCTTCTAAGTAGGAAGAAGCTGCAAAATGTGCCTCTACATAGTGTAGAATGAATTCATCACTTTTTTGTGGACATAAAGTACTTCATTAACAAGAGGGAAATTATATACCTTTCCTTCAGCCTCCTCTATCAGCAATTTAAGTTTCAGTCAGGAATGTCAAAATTCCATGTAGTCCAGATGTTAATAAACGTAACTTATTTAAGATATCAAATGACAATTACTTCTGTTCCATGCACAATTGTTTAAAAACATGAATCTGGCTCTGAAGAATTAATTATTACGACAAAATAAATTTATCTAATTTTTAGAAGTACTTAATTATGACCACGCAAGCATCAGTTCTAATATTCTTTAAGTGCTTTTCCGCACTTAACTTTCCAACCTTCAGATTCTCTTAATGTTATTTTTTACATTATTTGGAAATTTATATCAATCTGTACACAAATTAGTTTTAGGCTCTTTCTTGCCCCACTTCTTTCAATACATTATTTGTGGGCCCACAACTGCCTTCAGCAATTCAAAATTGAGCTCATCTTTTTAAGAGAGACCAGACAATTCACAAAGAAGATTTCTTCTGCTTTAATTCTTTCAGAAGCATTAAGAGATCTCACACACCTTCCCAGAAACAAAGCCAGTTACCTCCAAGACACAGTTTTGTAAGAACTGTGCTTCATTAATCCTAGTATTATTCAGATCTACTTAGGTGAAAGGTAACTGCTTTGTTCTTTTGGGAGGCTGTTTTGGGTAGATGCAGGGTGTGGCAGAGAATGGTCTGTTGAGGTGACCACCTCATTTGTTCTTCATTCTCTTAAGTGCAAATCATTCCTAATTTACTACAACTACCAGTGGCTGCAGAATTCAAGATCTCTTCCTTATGGCAGTTCAGATATTTCAGGGGTTTTAAGTCCATGGTAAATGAAATTTTCTTCTCTTAATAAAGTTCTTACATCTACTAACAAAATAAAGCTTTGAGTTTGTCTATCAAATTATATTCTCTGGGAGGCTGAAAACCAGCTGGTTTACTCCAGTGTCAAGATCTGTCTCAAATTATTTGAATTAATATACTTATGAAGACTCAGATTTAAAACTCTATATGCAGGGGGCTGTTATCCATAATGCCCAAAACCCACAACTGTAGTATGAAAAGTAATTAAGCATCTCTAAAGTTATATTTGCCTCATCAAAAAATGAAGTGGTAAAACTAGTTCCTCAGAGTTTAACAAAATCCTTTTCACACAATACATGCATTTCCCCATTGCTAAAGAAGGGTATCTTAAGATTTTTTTTTTTCAGAGAAGGCAGAACAATACATGGCTAAAGACTTCAGCCATGATCTGCATCACCCAGTAAATAAAAAGTAACACTATTCAGAAAAATTGCTTCTCTCCATTTTATACTTTAAATTTTGTTCCAACAGAAGTTAACACTGTATCAGAGTGCATACCTTTAAAAAATATTACAACTGCTTTTATTAGGTTAAGAATGATGATTTTTGAAGCATGTAGACAATTTCTGCCAACTAATGGGTTTAATTAAACCTTTGATGAAGTAGTCATGGAATGTTATAGCCCAAGGAAAAAGAATTGCAGCATGATGTGTTCCAAGACACAAATATAATCCACGTTTCAAAGTCTTTGTGCACAACCTGTGCTCTCGGGACTGTAACGGAATGGTAATTAAGAGGAATTACCCTAAGGAAATAACATGGTGTTGGCATTAAAGGATTCACTTCTTCCATTCCCAGCCAAGCTACACAATAGTATCTAGAGATGAATCTCTAAAGTAACACACACAGCAGTACAAAATAACAGATTATATCTTATTAGTAAAAGTGTAGATGTCAATAACAAATGTAACACATCATGATTTACAACCGCAGACAAGATTTTCTAAAATAAACCATTGCTTACTAGTCAAAATTAATAAATTTCACTTTAAAAATACATACAGATTATACGATTTTAATATACTGATCAAAAAATGTGAATAGTAGTGCTGAGGAAAAAAAAAAATGAATAGCTTTTGGGACTTGTTAATGAAAATATTTTGATGGCTTTTTATTGCTAATTGACTATGCATTAACGAAGAGGAAAAAATCACCTTTCCTTTATAGAGCAGTACTAGTGAGAAATACAGAAAGCAAAACTTCTAAGCCCAGTTCTACACTGACTTTCTACAAGCCTCTGGGTACATTGATACTTTCCAATAAAGCATGCTGTGGAGATTCAAAGGTTAGCACCAATCCGAAGGGATAAATTCCCAGGATGTAGTAAGAAGTTCAAAGGAGAAAAACTACATTAGTGTGGCACTTTACCCAATACAATAATCCCTGCTGAGATCCCTAACACAAACACGCTACGTTCAGACCCAAGGCAGATCTCACACTGACCAGTAACTAAATGAACAGTAGCTGCTAATAAAATCTTACATGTAGATACTGTAAATTTAGACCACACTGATGTATATGGCCATTGCAATAACCTCAGTTAAATCCAGCATGTATCAAGAGACACCCTGGTGGAACAGGCTCATGAAACAAGATGAGATCAAAGCCTCTAGACTAATGTAAGAAAAAGCATCATGGATCAACCATACAAGGTACTGTACTTTCACAAGCAAAATTGCTTCTGTTCTTATGACTGTAAAACTGAAATAATTCTTTTTCTCTGACAGTGAAAGAATATTAGCCATTTTATTCTATCATCAGGAGCCCATGGCATGTTTCATTAATTAAGTTTGGGCTCAATATCCCAGACTGCATTTTTTGTTTCATGAATGTTTTTGATTTCATAGATAAAGTCTCACCTCACATTACTAAGGTTACTAAACATGGACATTTTGTTTGCAAAGAATTTGTTGCTTTGGTGATAGGCATACATGAAACAGTATACATAATATTTGTCCCCACCAAATGTATCACATAGCAATACAAGCATGGTGTTCTGTGAAAAGGAAGGCCAGCATCCTTCATTTTCTCAGCAGGTTTATTACCATGATAGCAAAATGGTCTGTGGTTGTTCTGTCGTTTAGTCACCTTTTGTGGTCTTCTGGTTTCATAAATGCATTGCTGTCTATGTATTGTCACTCAGAAGAATCACAAAGCCTAACACCTACTTACATCTTTCAGTTTGTCCCTGAAGTTTTCACACCTCTGACAACATCTCTACAGAAGGAAAAGATGCAGCACCCATAACTGCTATGAGAACAGAACATATCCAATCATTCTTCTGCATTGGCAGAACAGATTTGAAGAGAAATAGCATAAAGGCATCACAGATGGTCTGTGGATCAGCAACCTTGAAAATACTAGATAAGCACAAATACACAGCTACATCTACTGGAATCAGAAAGCTACAGTCAAAAGCTGACCAAAACCACAAGTTACCCTACTCACATCAAGCAAGCAAACACAGACTCAGCAAAGACAGTTTCTTGCAAATTACCAGAACTATCCTGAAGTTTCTTTGAATGCAAGGTTCCTGCTATATTAGTCAGCATTCTAGAAGCAAGAAAAAATGGTCCTGTAAACCTTGAAACCCTACAACAGCACTGAAGGTACTATTTATTTCATCCTCACTTATCAGGTACTTGCAGTCTCAAAAGTTTCATAGAATTTTAAATCTCAAATGAAACTGTGGATATATCTTGTATGCCATGGTGCTTTCATTCATCTTTTATACTGTGTAGTTTTTCAATTAATTTGGTTAATGTTTTTGGAAGTTACTCGCAGGAAAAATACAGTTATTTGTTTGAAAAGTACTTAAAGATACTCCTGCCTTTTAAATGGCCATACTGTGTTATGCCAAAAGTGCTTACTTAGTGCTCAAATGCACCTGTGGCAAAGACGGATGCATAGATCTTCCCCTCTCCATACTCTGTTTTTGAAACAGGGTGGTTTATGGATTTTCTCTAGAGTTTCATCCAGACCACCATGCTTATGACCACTGCTAGAACTGTTTTCCACTATTTTGTCCAGATTCTGAAGAGACATTTTCATAGCTTTTGCCTCCGCTGCACCTCATTGTTATGAATTTCACAATTTGAATTACATGTTAATATGAGAAGGTATTTCACCTTTTCTATTTTGTTTGGTATGGCATTTCTCCTTTTCACGGGGAGACAAGAATTACAGTTGCTTCCTACTCAACTTTTCCATTAAATACCATTCACAAGGTAAGAAATATCTAACTATATCCCCTATTCAACCACTCCTTTTCCAAGTCAGAGACTTGTCACCTTTGTCACTCCACCTCGCCCCAAAGTCACTCTGTGCCTCTGAACATTTCTTTAGATAATGAAAAAAATCAGGAAGATGGAACAACATTCCATGCTGTTGTTCAAGATGCACATATAACACAACATACATACAGTGGCGTGATAGTGCAACCTCTTTTTTCTAAATTGGTCATCTAATACTCCCTGAATTCTTATCAGACCAGTTGACTGCCACTGCATTAACATTTTCAGATTACCCCTGCAGATCCTAACATGCCTTTCCCAAGTTCACTGCCTTTTATGTTTAAGAAAGAATTGTTCTGCCCTTTGTAGAGTCTGCTCTGTCTTTCTCTTAACAGCATCTCCTACAACTTCTTTACAAGGCACCCAGTCTACCAAGAGCTTACTGAGCATCTCTGGAAGTTTGCTGTCCTGGATAAGTGATACTAACTGCCACGCACCCTGTTTTCTAAAGAACATTTAAAGAGCACAGATGACAGATGTTAATCTCCCTCACCTATTAACATCCTTTTTCTCCTAACTAATTTTGATCCAGAAGAGGGTATTTCCTTTTCTGCTTACTTTAAAGATTTCAATAAAGAAACATGATGAACAGCTTTGCCTGGATCAATAAGCTCACTGGCTTCTTCAAAATATTCTAACAATTTCTCTTGATTTTCATCTACAAAAATTGTACCAACTCCTCTTTAACACTGTATTTCCCAGGGATTTAGTTAGGCCACTCTCTCTGACAAGTGCTATCAATCTGTTTAAATTAAACTTATTGATCTACAGTTGTCCAGTTAAATCTAGAATTTTTTAAAAAATGCTGCCATGCTCCATCTCTCAGACTCAGAAGATGAGTTATGCCACAGGCTATGGAAAATAAATCCAAATTTTGCACCCAAAACCCCCAAAGAATTCCTTTAGAGGCACCAGACAGATATCTTCTGAACCTGGGATACCTTTTGGGAACATTTCTTATGTTGATACATTTTGAAACCACTTAGATTTCGATGAGAGAATTCTTTGATCCATTCAGCAAAAAAAAGAACTGACTTATGTGTGAAAGAGTCCTTAGCTCCTTTAACAATAAACACACATGAGAGCAGCTGCCAGACTTTTGTGCTCTGGCCTTACCTTCCCAGCCCTCAACTGCCAATTTGCCCTACTGAAATTGACGCAGGCTTCCATTTTAAGGTGGGTTTTTTTGGGTTTTGTTGTTGTTATTTCAAGATTTATCCACTCTAAACATCCCCTGAAACAACAACAACAAAAAAAGACCAAACACTTACTTGTCAGAATTCAGTTCCATTCCATTGTCTCACCCCCCCAAAAAAATGTGTGTTTTTTTTTTTTTTTTTAATATGACCCTCTAATACTCTCTTCACACTGCTGCTTTTCTGGATCATCTTAGAATAATTTCTCGCCAGCAGCATAAGTGCCTTACAACATTTTTAAAATAGGCTTCATGCTGCCTGTCAACTTTTAACCTTTTACCTTTTTTTTAAAACCAGACTCTGAATTATGAATTTAAATACTGCAATGATTTCTTTTTCTCCTTACATGGGTGTAATTGTTCAAAAGTAGCTATTAGAACCTTAATTTTAGGAGTCTGCTTGCTCAAGGATATAAGTTACATGTCTTTGGGTTTCTCTTAAGAGTTGTTTCAATAAGCTTCCATTTAATATATAAAATGATTGCCTGCCAATCAGACTGCACCATGACTTTTATCCAAAACAAAGGAATACTGAAATCTTTCCATTTCCAGAAGAACAGACATAATCTCCAAATTTAGTACTAGGTCAGCATGACAAGGTCCCGTGGAGCAGCAACACCCGCAGTGGACACAGTGCGATGCTGGGAGGAGAGGAGCTCCCAGCTCCGGGTGTAACTGCCCCAAGGGAGTCAGAGAAATCCGGATGCTCTGCTCTCAGAGAAAAGGCAACGAAGGCTCATCCCCGCCATGCTCAGGACCACTCTGCCAGAGCCAGCTCCCAAGCACCGCTTCATCCCGACCAGGGAAGAGCACTTCACTACAAGGCAGTGAAACGGTTGTTTCAGGAGGAAAGATACATTGACAAATTTAAAGCTTAAAAGTCACACGCGCTGAAAGGCGGGGTGAGCTGACTGAAGTCAGTCAATTGTCAGCCAAAAACGAAGGCAAACCCAAAGAACCAGATACAGCATTTAAGTATCGAGAGCAGTTCACAGAAAAAAGATTTTGACAGAACATAACAAAGGGAACTGCTTTGTTCCACAAGACAGTAAAACACTAAGTATCCTTCAAAGATGGAGAGGGGGCCTTAGAAAACAGTGAATCAGAACAACAGGTACATTTTCTCATCCCTATTTGGGGAAAAAAAAAAAAAGGCAGTAACAAAAGCCTCATCACAAGACGCCTTTAGGAACCAAATGCCAAAAGCCGACTTTATTCAGCTTTTCAGTTCCATAGCTAACCATTAATTTATAGGAAACTCTCTAAGTACAATTGCCTTAGGCAATTTAACTAAGCCACGTAAAAGAAAATTTGAGCTTTTTATACATTTTAAAAGCAATCAGTGACCTTTGATGAGACAATTCATACTTGGAAAGATATGCTAGACCGCACAGCTAGACTGCATATTTCAAGCTATTATTATGTTTATTTTATATACATCTATCTGATATGACATAATGCATGTGATAGCCTTTCAAATACTTCTCTGCATATTTGTACTTCCCATCAACTGCTAAATATACAAGTCAAAATATGAAGGGGGACACATCCTAATCATTACCCTACCTTATTAGAAAAAATTATAGTTAGTGATGATACAGTAATTCAATCATTTCTTCTTGGGTGAACATCTCTTGCCCATTTCTGCCAACATGGTAAAGATTTTAATTTCTCACAGCCTCTGAAATTAAATCAATTCTGTTCTTCATCCCCCCCTTCCAGTGAAGAAAACAAAACTTAAATAAAATCAAGATAAACAATGCAAATAACAGCAAGTTTTAGGTCCTAAATTCAAATTTTCTCCCCAAAAGACACAGTATATAGAGAGCATGAAAGGTGAAATACGGAGCAACACACAGATACACCAGATAATGTTACTACATTTTCCTTCTGGCTTTTCTTAAGAATCTGAGACATCACAGAAGACCTATTCATTGTATAATAGGAAAGAGTATGGTGAATGTTTCTTGGTATGCAAGAGGCAATGCATCTGTTTGTGAAAAGGGATGTCACACAGTTGTCACATTTTAGCATAGTTTCAAAAAATTGCATAGATACTCCCACTCAGGACTAACATAACCTGCAGTCGTGCACTTCTGGGGTCACTGTCTAAAAAAAATATTTCCAACTGCACTGCACCTAATGGGGGAGGAGAAACCAAAGCACCCTGTCCTTCGTGTCAATAACACAGACACTTTGGCACAAGTGGCCAGGCTTTCTCCAGAAGCCAGTGATTCAGCAGGATAGGGATGGATAGGACAGGTCAACAGAAGGTACAGAAAAATGCTGCCATATGAACTGCTTGTAATTCTGTCAGATGAAGCCATCAAAGCCTGATTACCTTTACAATAGTTCTGCATCCTAACATCCACGTTCAAAGAAATAAAACAAAGTCAGGCAGTAATTCTGCTTAGAATGAACCAAGTCTTAAGTACACCTTTAAACAACCAGATGCATAGGTCACATTTAACAAGCTGAATTATTACGAGATAGAAAATCAGCAGGTTTTCCACTGTGTTCTAAAGTATCTGATCACTGACTGTTAATTCTTTTGCATCGTTTGAAGAACTTAGCTTCTTACCACAAACTGCAGTAAAGGTACAAAAATTCAGCAGGTGCAAACACCACACACTGAAGTAGCACTAAGAAGTGCAGGTCTTCAGTAGACTGGTTTTAACATTTTCCACTTTTACCCTTGCAATTTGTTCAAACAAATCAACAGGTTAACCAATTCAAAATGAGTAACAACTTTTTTCAAGTAAAGCTTTCCAGTTTACTAGAAAACACGCTGATGTCCAAACCATCCAATGGGATTCCAAGGCTTTAATTAACACCCGCTGAGGACAAATGCATCCTTTTCAATTCTCAAGGCCCCCTGCCACATAAAAGGTTAAACAACCAGATGTGCCTCCCTTCAGAGTCAGTCAGGCCCTGTGTTCCTAGGAATGGCAATCTTAAAAGCAGACTGCTTGTGTACACCTGGGATTTCCAACAGGCCAGGCCTGCCATAACTATTGTCCACACTGACATCACCAAATACAGTGCAATAGGAAAACCACTGGGATCAAAATAAAATTATGTGCAACTTGAGTAAACACAACCTAGGAATTCTTCGAAGCATTACCTATGCTCTACCCTTAACTATCAATTTATGTTTAACACACACGTTTCAGGATGCTCTAGTTGCAAAGGATTATTCTCCTCACAAAAACTAAAACAACACACTTCACGGGGTTCAGAGAAGAACTATTTTATACCATTTTGGTGCTGGACCATCCTAGTTTTAAATGGATGTATCTACTATAAAACGCTTTACTTTTTCTCCTAAGAGGTGTAACGTTTGATTTTGCACGGCTTCCCACGAGATTACCAAGGAAGGCCACAAAGAAATAGATCAAGGTGAATTTTCTCCATCAGAACTGGAACCTGAGAACAGCAGCCAACAGAACGGGCGGCAGCACCTTCCCACTCGCTCTTCCCCGGCGCTGTCAGCGCCTGCAGTTTCAGGGCTCTCCCTGCGCAGGCAGCGGAAGAGCCCCGCGGATCGGGGGCGCGGAGGGGCCGGAACGCGGCGGTGCCCGCGGCCAGCCCCGCACACGCTCCGGGCAGCGCAGCCGGGCGGGACGCGCCAGGCCCGCAGGCCCGGCCACCGCCTCCACCGCGGCCCCGCCGCCCGCGCGGGCCCGCCCGCGCCCGGCTCCGCGCCCCCGCCCCGGCGGGGCCGACCCCGGCTCCTCCGGCGCCCGTGCGGGCATCCCACGCCTCCGCACGGCGCCGAGCTGCCCTCCGGGCCCCGCCTGCGGGCAGGGCAGCCCGGCACGCACACGGAGGCCACCGCTCCTCGCGGCCGGGCCGGGCCGGGCCGGGCCGCCTCTCCGCGCCCAGGCGGGCCCCGGCACCGGGGCGGGGGTCGCGGCCGCGCCGCGCAGCCATGTTCCCTATGCGGGACAGCGGGACGCTCACCCTTGACGGCGCGTTCGCTGGTGGCGTGAGGCGTCAGCAGCAGCACCTTGCTCCCCTCCTTGGCGGACATCGCTGGGCGCTGCCGGGCTCCGGCGGCGGCTGCTGGGCGCGGCAGCGCCTTCGTCCGCCCCTCCGCCGGCGGCTGGCGGGGCGCGGCGGGGCGGGCGGGGGCGGCTACAGGCGCCGGGCGGCGGCGGCCCGGCGGAACATGGCGGCGGGCGCGGCTCGCGGCTCCTGGCGCAGCGCGGGGACGGTCCGCCCCGGGCCCGGCATGCACCGCGCCGCCGCCCGCCGGGCACCGCGGGAGCGCGCGGAGCTCCCGGCCCCAACCGGGACCACGGCGAGACTCCCGCCCGACCCGGGGCGGGGCGGGGAACGCGGCCCGGCGCGGCCCGGACGGCAGGGGCAGGCGGGCGAGGCGGCCGGAACGCCCCCGCCCCGGGACGGGCGGGCGCCAGGCCGGGGCTGAGGGGGCGGGGCGACGGCTGGCCCGGCCCCCAGCGACCCGCGCGGGCGGGGGCCGGCGGCCACCATGGAGAGCTCCGTGGGGCCGCCCCGGGGGCCGGGGCCGGGGCCGGGGCGGCTGGGGGAAGCGGTGTTGTGAGGCGGCGAAGCCCTCACCGCCCCCTGGGAACCAGCGCAGAGCGAGGGGCCGCGCCCGTGGCCTCAGCGGGCGCCAGCGCAGCAGGAAGGGGCCCAGAGCCTCACCTGGCAGGAGAGGGAGAAGGAAAGAGAAGTTCCCCCTCACTGAGAACCTGGGCACAGCTTGGGGCAAGCTCCCAGTACCAGATAATTCAACCAAACGTCTCTACCTGGCCCCTGGAGCTGAGCAAGAGTGGACCAAAGAGCACGGGTGGCCCCCGGTACCGCGGCAGGAGCTGCCCCCTCATCCCCCAAAGCTGCGCAGGCTGACGGGGGGACAGAGGCTCTGCACCACGGCCGGTCTGGGCAAAGGCAACGGCACATCGCCGCCCTCGTGTTCTGTACAAACCATGCCAACCGATGGTGTGCAGAGCAGTAGGCCCAGCCAGAGGCAGGGCATAACACAGGGCTTTGCCTTGGCCCAAAGGTTGGTACAACTCTCCTACAGCTATGGTAATCTGGTCATTATGACTACATTAAATTAACTTTGCTAATGGAAAAAGCGAAGTAGTTCCTGTTCTCCGTTGTAGCAGCTGTTAACCCCACCCTCTCTGCACAGATTTACTGTCACCTCAGTTGTACCAGTGGAGGCTGGCTGTAGGACTGGCACTGAACTCGAGATCACAGAAGTGAGCTGTGTTTAAACCAAACAAAACCCACAAAGCACACCAAATCCAAACAACAATCAGTCTAATGAAAATCTTCAGATTTGGCATCGCTTAAATATCAGCCAACACATTAACCAGATCTAGCAAACATCTAAACATATACGTTTATACTGCATTTGATTAAATATGGTTATCTAAAAGAGTGGTTGCTTTGCATCCCAGCTAACAACAAAGCTCATATACGTTATTTGTACTGAGCTGTGCAATCTATTCCATACAATAAACCAGGAATTTAACAAAGAAAAGCCATCCAGAAGTACTTGTTTCCAGCAAGGTCTTTGTTCTCGCCCTGTTCAGGTCCAAGGGAAAAGGGTAACATGCGAGGCGAGGATCTGCCACGCTGAACAGGAAAAGCTCTTTGGCTTAAGCAAAAAGACATTGAAACTGACATATTACACAACTGCTTGGGTTAACCTTGCTTTTTTTATTTAACAGCCAAGAGAGTGCGAGCAAGAAACTTTGAATGAAACATCACATAAAAACATTCAAGGAATCCAATGAAATTTTTAAGGGAATAAGAATGATAAACCCTTGGGGTATTTATTAGTACATTTGCAAGACCAAAAGTTTTGGAAAAACAAAATTCTAGTAATTCCATGCCCGAAAGAAAAATGCGTGCATGCATGCAAAAAGAGCTGGGATACATTAGAGTATCATGGAAAAAATCCTGGATGACTATTTTGGATTTAATTGCTAAGCTTTCCAGCAGCAGAAATTACTACTTTATACCACATGTTTTGCGAATGTCTATCATTGTACAATCAATTTAAAGGGCCTGGTTTTTAAAGAGGACAAAAGCTCATTTCCTTCAATAGCAAGGATGTGCATCAATTCAGAGTATGCAGGGAGAGCACAGGACAGGGAGGGCAGTGAGTAAATGTCGGTCCTACTGATTTTAACATTAGCTTAAAGTAGATCTGCTGAAAGAAGCAGTTCGGGGAATGAATACAGTCTTGTATTTAAAATCAAGAGGAGCCCAGTAACAAATGCAGTTTGAATTTCTGACAGCATGAAGCAGCAGAGAGCCCCGTATTATAAGGAAGTTCATTTGTCCATACATTTCCAAACACACAGGGAGCCAGAGACCTTGCTGAGTGTTGTCAGGAACCTCCACCTCATCTGAAGTGCAGTTGCGAGATACCTTACTTATTTGAATTGTTCTCTTCTCCCAGGAGCTTGCAGCCATGTTCCCTGGGGTGTGAAGTAAAAGGGGCTGATGCAGTCAGAATGCTCCTTGAGGAAAAAGCACAGCATAATATTACTTTGTTATGATGCTGTGCCAGAAGGGGACATTATCAGCTTCTAGGCAGCATACCTAGTGCCCAGCATGCTGAAACACTTTCAGTTACATCCAGGCATTATCTGTAGAAAAGGTTCAAACGGAGGAAATCTTGCTGGGTTTGCTCCCCCAATACATCAGGATGATATGAAAAATAGTATTATGTCTCCCTACAAATCACACAGCCTAAAAACATTAAAATTAATTATTTTACCATTTTTATTTAAAACAACAGTTAGAAAAATAAGTTGGCTAGCACACTTACTTTGGTATTTTATTGTCATTTTGATGACATATTCTATATTACCTCATTCAAATGCTGAGCATGTACGATTCTCATCAGGACAATATAAAAATCTTCATTTGGCAGAAATATGTAGTTGCCTCTCTCCCTAAGCCCTTTATCTTGTCATTGAAGCTTTTTCATGTGGTACTGTCTCTAAATCTGCTACCGACTCTGGAAGGGACATTCACATTGTCCCAATTTACCTCATGGTGAAGGCAAAGATGATGGATTTGATACATCTTGTGTTCAACAAATCAAACATCTTCCACTAGCATCACAAAATGCATTATGATTGTAGGAGCTTAGGAACACAATTACTGACAAATACAGCCTTGCAGGTAGAAGGCAGTGTGCCTTTATAATCCTGTGAGTTTCCCAAGTGCCAGACAAATCTGAAAAGCAGAGTCATGTTTTATTTACTTCCTGTTCAGCTTTGCCACCAAGTGGTCATTCCGTTCTACACACTGAAAAAAAAAAATAAGGAAAATAAGAATTTGATAAATTCCTATTCTGATGGGATATTCCAAACCATTACCTAGCTGCTAGCACTAGATTGCTTTCTGAACAATTGCTTTCATAATGAAGAAAGAGTTCAGCAGGAGAAGCACATGGAATAACCAAACCAATCCATCTTCTTCTGTACCATTCCCCATGGTACAGAAGAAGATGGATTGGTTTGATGATGGATACCTGATTTCCTTCTGCTCCATCTGAAAGCAGTACCTGCTGAAGCAGCATGCCAGAGCCGTTTAAACAAAATGTGCTGTGTTAAAACCTAGACTTTTCTGACACCTCTCCTGATGGAGGGCTGCAAGGTATAGTAGCAACTACATTTTAGTTAATCATTTGCCCAGACGAGTGCTCTTTATTGAATTTCAAGCAGAAAGAAGTCAGACATAAAAATGATTACGTGAAATTTTGTAGCCATCTCGTGCGGCAGGGAAGATATCAGAACAGTCTCTTCTAACAGCGACATAGCTTAAAAACTGGCACAATGTCCCAGAATCATCTAATTACCCAACAAGAACTTTCTGAAAACTAAGAAGGAAATTGATTCACAGGAGAGAGAGATATATTCCAGATCCCAAGAGAAAGATGCACAGAACACTCTTGCAAAGATAAACCAGGTCTGAGAGGGGAAGACGTGATATGAGCAGGACAGTAAGAAGAAGACAAAACTTTTAAGAAGTTGTTCAATTTCATCAACTCTCACTAGTGACTGTTTGAAGCTGTCCTTTCTGAAATGTCAGAAATGGTACTGAAGCTGGTATAAACTGCAGGACTGCCTCAAAACAAGGCACATATTATTTTAAATGTATCTTGACATACTGCTGCACTGAGTTTCAATATCAATACTTGAAAGCTTTCATTTAAGAGGGCACAAGGTTTCCCTGCTGACCCAAGTCAGCTATTTTATGACAAATCATATTATCTGTAACACAGAGGCATTGTTCAGAAAGGTTGAAAGCATTGTCTTAAGCCGTTTTCTCCAGAATTACAAAGTCATTATCACTCCAATACTCCAGCTCCCAATGTCATCCAGTACTGAGAAGCTGCACTGATGTCAAACGAGAAAAAACAAATCCAAATTATTAGATAGTTGCTGGTGTAAGAGGACAAGCAACTTTACTATTACAGTGTATCCTGTCCCACTCCCTTCCTGCTCACATTTCCCTCACTGCCTGATAAACTGGGAACAGGCTGAGGAAGTACAGACTACATTAAAAAAGCTAGTCAAGGCCACAGGCATTACTTGCATCATACCAGAACTGTCAAAAACAGGCTAAAGCAACCCAACCTGACTCCAAAATTTTAGGTAACTTTTACATACCAAACCCTACCAGACACATATCTGATTTAAATTTCACACCTCTAGAATGATGGTACTCAAACTCTTCCTTAGGTTCCTCAAAACATCACCTTCTCTGCTTAAAGCATTCTTTCCCCTGCCCTTATTATCTAGTTCAAACTTCTCCTTCCTTAGCCTTAAGCAACTGCTCTTTCTCCTACCATCTGAGACCAACCAATTCCCTCCCTTCATTTACCTTACTACCTTAATGATATTAATAGACTATTAATAGTCACCTCTACTCACTCTAAAAATTGAGTTCACTCTGGTTTTTGCTGCCCTCCTTTGTGTTCTCTTGTTTCCTCAGTGCCTTCACAAGCAAGAGACTTAACTGACAAAATACTCAAGGTAAGCAGGTCTACGTATAGGACCTTAAAAAAACCCCCCAAACTTACTACTGCTCTGTAACAGAACTATAATAGAAAACAGTGTGATAGCGTTTTAGTATTTTTTTAAACTCTGTTGATCCATGAACACAATGTCCTACAGACCAGAGAAATCCTATTAATCAATTTTAAGGGGAAGCGTCGGGGCAACAAACGCAGAAAAAGCAGATATGACAACTCCATTACTGAAGAGTTCGTGCACTCTTTTCTCACAAATGCATCTGGCCATTGTGATGACATGGTGAAAGTGCAGCTATGCTTTCAGCTTACCTCTCTACATCCCTTTCCCAAGTTCCTGAAACCAAACATCATGAAGTAATAATAAGAATTAAGTGTTACATTAGGATTGGATAGGGCTGAAGAAAAGGTTGAACAAAAAATGACCTTCATAACTGGGCAACCCTGAGGCCATGAAAAATGAATGCAGAAAAGGATACCTCAAGGAAATATCAAAATAATCCACATAAACATTTAAAAGCTCTTCAACTACGTATTTTGTCCCAGCAAATTTGTATGCTAATAGACAATTCTGAAAGCACTGGAGAGATGTGGGCTTCCCCCCAACCCGCCATGAGAAGTCATTACAATTTTATTTTCTCATCTGTTGTACCACTGAGCTCTTCCCAGGAATTACAACTTTGTGTTCCAATCAGCAGCTTACTGATCAGTCAAGACTCCCACACACATACCTCCTTCTCTCTCTTCAGATAAGTATGGTGTCAAAAACCTGGCTTGGTACATTTGCTACATTAAATAGCTTCTTTTACACCTCCGAGGGCAGTTATCCAAAGCCAGTCTACAGCACTGAAATGGTTGTTTATTGTCAACAGAGATTTTTTTTTAAGCTATCTGGAGAAACTAATTTAATTACCAAAAAAAGGTAATGTATGCATTATTTCATCTTATTAGGAACAATTAATACATAGTGCCATGAACAATTGGTTATTTCTTCTTAAATGTACTTTAAAATACATTCCTGATTTTTGAAAACCTGTAGCTGACTTAACTGTAATATACTATTAATTTCCATTTGATTGGCATATTTTAGATCTTAAACAAAAGTCTGAACCTTCACAGAGATCTGTCTGTTAACATGCTCATGATTTAAAGTGCTTTCAGAAATTTAAGACAACCTTGAATAGTTCGGATTTCTTTGTGTTTTTTTTTTTTTGTAATCAGCAGGAGTTCTATGCTTGGAGCTCCCTCAATCGACAGTCACATAATAATTACCTGGTATAAATTTTGAGTAAAACTCTGGAATGACAGATAACCCTAGACTGCCATCAAAATTATTTTACCTGAGTAATAAAGAAGTTAAGCTAAAATTTAACAATGTGAAATGATTCTTACAGTTATTACTGAAGTAAAGCTCAATGTACTCACTTTTCTCATGTGTTCCTATTTAAAATTATTTTGATCAGTAATATATGCACACACAAAACTTCTCAAGCCTGTGACTAACTGGTGAATCATCTGGGACTGGGCCAACCAAAATTTAAGATAATCCTCCTTCAACAAATCTAATGTACGTTAGCTTACAGACACTTGACCTTCTTATTCACGAGTATATTCAGTGTTTACTCACTCAAGAATATTAAAACAATTCTATTGATGCCAATAAGGAAGTTTGTGTTTCTTCAGCAGAACTCTTCCACTTGCATCTGCTTCCACAAACATGCTAGCGAAAATATCAGTGCTCTCAAGTGACAGTATAGCTGGTCTTAGTATTTTTCCATTGATGAAAAAGCAATCTTAAAAACATTTCCAAGTGATATTGTTTTGCTTTTAAAGCATAAAAAAACCCCCAAACCTTCAATGAACTAGAAGAACGATGCAGATAGCAAGAGAATTAAAAAATAATTGATCTAACATGCTTTTTGTAAAACATTTTCTGAAACTTTAAAGGAAATTCCATCAGCAATAGTAATGCTGAAGAATTAGCTTTAAAAAAGCCTTACAGATACCTAACTAGACTTGAAAAGATTCTGGACTATGCAGTGATAAAATGCTAGAGGCAGCAAGCACAGATGGATGAAAATATACTTTTGCTTTTTACCAGCCACAGCACTGAACAGGAAACAGCACAGTGGTAGGAGACTCCAGAAGACATCTAACTTTAGTGAGGTGTTTGTAAACCCCAAGCACGTTTTCATCTTTGCCCAAGCTGGCACGAACACTGACTTAACCTACACTGTTTGTCCAATGTCTATTTATACACATAGCAGCAGTACATAAGTGCTTCTGCACAGTTTCATTTACCACAGCAGGAACATAAGCAGACTGCTACAAAGAACATTGCCTACTCTCTCCATTAGACAATCTTCCCTTCTCAAAAGCTTCAGCACCCCATTGCTGCTGAGGACCATCTCTGTACAGGAATCTATCCACTGCAAGAAGGAAGGAAAATTTAGACTGATTACTGAGTGTTCCTGAAGAGAGACACATCTGAGCGAAGATATGCACACATTTCCTTTCATTCTGCCTTTTTCACCTATCCATCTGTTCCTTCCTATTCCAATCCACCCTTTCTTTTGCTTTCCTCCCTCTCTTCTCCCTACACCTCTGCCCTGCCCCTCTCTCCCTACATGACATTAGATGCAAAATCTGCATGAATTCCAGCATTCTGAAATCCTACCTGAACTTTCTATGTCCTACCCAACCATCACTGGTAAGTCCATTCCAGCAATGTTAGCAAACGGGGGAAATTATCAGATGACAGTTCCTTCCCTATTTCCCAAATCCTCCCATCTCATGTGGGTACAGTAGCCTTTGTTAAAAAGAAGCAGGCACTTCCCTTCTCTAAAGCAGAGCACATTTTGCTTAACTCCCAAGTGCTGCACGCTCCATTTGAGCACACGCGCTGCTCAGCAGGTCTGAATATGATTTCCACAAACAGCAGGTACAAACTCGGTTCCCTTTGAGAGAAGGAACTGTGCTAGGCAGTTCCTTTTCCAAACAAAGAAGCATCCTACTTACATAATTTTGCTACTGCTAGGATACCAAGTTACTTTTATTATTCTCTTCTTTTGCTCCCTACACAGTTAGGTCTAAATGCATATTACAAACACAAGGAGAGATCGTAAAAATATAAGGAGTAAGAATTTGATTTTTAGGAGAACTGCCATTCGCTTATTTTAAAAAAGTTGAATTTCAGGGTGTATGGCATTCTCATTTAATTCCATCCAATAACATATTCTTCAGTCAGGGACAACGAAAAGGTTATATTGCATCAAAGCTTACAAATTGTTAACTCTTCAGAATTCTAAGTAGCTGCTGAATTCCTATGGGAACCCCTCCTCACCCTTCCTATAGGCATCAGTGAACTTTAACAAGCTATTAAACTACTACATAATTGATTTTTGTATGGTATAAATATCACTGGAAAGACAACTTAAGTCAAATGAATTACAAAGTAAATATTATCTTACTGACCTTACTAAAATTTGCAGGCACAAGCTGAAGCAACAGTATTTTTCCAATCTCACGTTTTCTCCCACCTTAAATATATTGCTGAATGCACTTCAGTTTGTACCTCTTCAGATGTACTAATATACTGCTTGGTATGGACCCAGCTTTTCCTTTTCAGGCCCCTGCTTAACTTCATAGAAAGTAACTGATAGACAAAGGACATTTAAAAGACAGTTTTGAAACCTGGTAGCTAGAACTGTAATGGAATAAACCGAACAGTTCTTTTAAAAAAACCTCACTCGGTTCCTACTGATTATTTAATAAATTGCATCAACTCAGAATTATCCTGCAGAGCTTTATGTAAGTAAGCTTCTATTCTCTCCTGGTCACTAGGATATAAGAAAGCTAAGCAGGCACATTGTCTTCAGTTGCAAAAGTTTCATACTTTATATTGATTCTTGAAGAGATGACTCCATACTTTCCTTTGGCAGCTCATTTTTTCTAGATTATGAAGACTATTAAGATTCAGTCTGCAACCTGAATTTTTTTACAGCTGTAGTCAAGCAAAGTGTCAAATACTTATCCATGTCCTCACTTCCATCCTGGGTCTACTGCAGCTTTCACCAACTGCTGAAGGTATCAAAAAGTTGAAAACAGAGGTGGCTATGCCATGAGAGACTAACAATTCTGTATCTGCTGGGAAACTTCAATAAAACAGCTGTTTCAAGTAAAATATGAACTCCATTTGTTCATATTTAGAAAGTTAGTAGTATTGAAGTTTCATATTATGAAGTTGGCAAAACCATTGTGTAAAAAGGTCAAAAGTCATGAGGGTTGTTTTGGCACAGAGGGGTGGGAGAACAGACTGCTTTGTCTGGTAACCGCTGTTAGTGGAGCAGTTACACACACAAAGGAGTGTGCAACATAATCCCAAGTGTAAAATGCAGTTACAGGAGACTGCAACAGTAAGAGAAGCAATAGTGATTATTTAGAAACAAGAAACTGAACAAATTATACTAACTGAAATGAATGAGGCTCAATCTCAGGATAAACAGCAACAACTGATGGGATTCCAACAAGCCAGGCACGAAATGAGAGCAAAGCGCCTAGGGTCACAGAGCAGGAGCACTGTGATGGGGCAGGGCAGAGCAGCCCTTCCACCAGCACCGGCACCACCACAGCTACAGCCCTGCTCCCAACAGAACCGTGTACCAGGACAAGCATGGAACAGAACCCCCCACGCTTCTGAGCGCCTCGTAACCACCACATCTGAAAGCATCTGCAAGAGTAGGAGTGCAAGCGTGATTAAAATTACACTTCTCACCACACCAATAATTTCTAATGATTTTTCTGTATATCTGCATACATCACCACCCTGCATAGACGTAGTGGTCCTTAAAACAAGAAGTTGGTCTCAAAATACTTTTTGAAGTATGCTTAATTATTGTCCATTATGAGGAGAAATTTAAGTGCTCAGTAGTAATGAAACACATCAGGTCCGGAGTCAAAATTAGGGATATCCTCTAATCTAAGTCTTCATTACATAAACTTTGTTAATGAACTAGAATAAACAAATTACTCACGTTTGTTCATGTGTAAGAAAATTAATCAGAAGTTTCCAGCCAACTGAAGAGTAAAGTTAAACAGTAAAGAAAGCTCAAACCAGACAGGTAAATAGAACTATTTTCATAGATTTATTTGAAAAATACTTACAAAAGCAAGTATGCTTGACACTAAAATAGTTAAACTTATTTTGTGTTTACATTGTGTAGTTAAGCGTGCAGCATTAACAGTCTTTTCTGTTTGAAGCATCATTAGTTTGCTTTAACGAAGTGGAGAAAATTGGGGTTTATTGATGAACAATGTCTCCCTATCGCTTTCTCTGCAGCAACTACAGCTGTGATTTCTGTATGAGATCTCAGACCACTGAAAACTGTGCTTGCTTTACTAACTGCCACCTGCCAAGTGCACATTTACTGGAACCTGGAAGGTGGGTCAGTTTTTTTCCCCTAAGAAGGAATGGGAGAGAGGAGGGAGAAGAAAACAAAGGGATTGGTTTCTTTTTGTGAAGAATTTACCAAAGCTACATTTCATGAAAAGGAGTCCTTAAAAATGTCCTTTTGTTAGTCGCCATCTTCCCTCAAAACGTGTGCACACTTCTGAACTTACCCGTAAGCCAACTACCATTCCTATAGCACTTGTCTGCTAGGAGAGGCCAGGGCTAGAATAGTTAAGATTCCCCATCCAGATAGCAGTTCAAGAGTGTCAGAAACGAAATACAGTGCAATTAGTTCCCACATACTGTACAGCTACATTTTAAGACAAAACTGGCACAGATACTGATCGAAAGAGTTTCCTGTCTCCATGCAATCCACACTCTGGCAACAACTGTAGTCCACAGAGCGGTGTACTGGGGCACATGGAGTGGATGCGATCTCACCAGCCGTTATTTTGCATGGTGCCAGTAGCTGCTGCTGCTCGAGCCAGCATACTTCTGTGTGCCTCGGAAGCAGAAGAGAAAGTCCCATCCATCACGTGCACTGGCAGCATTCGCCTTCTGCCAGGCTGAGGGGTGTAGCTGCTCTCTCGCCAGTCTTCTTCTGGAGGCATATCAACTCTCCTTGGACCCGGGGCCTTAACACAAGAGGGGGGCACAGGGCAACCTTGAGAAGCACCGGGATCCCAAGAAGGCTCACGTGGTATTCTTAAAGTGCTGTAGTCTGTGTTGGCTGGCAGTCTACAGCCGATGGCGTGAGATTCATGCATGCGATGTTGTGAAGGCTGCTGGAGGAAGCCTTCCTGTAAACTCTTGCCTGGCTGGCCAGCATGTTTCCCCCAGAGCATTGTTCGCTTATCTGGTAACGTGGCTGTTTGCCCGGCAGGATAACTTGTGTTCAGCAAACGGCCAGAGACACTTGACGCTCCACCTCCTAAATGCAAATTAACAAGAGGCTTTTGTCCCTGGGAGAGGGTGCCTTTGGGTACACAAGGGAGACTCCCGTAGCTCAGTGCCACACCTGGGTAGTCTTCACCTTGGAAAGCTTCACCCCTGTCAGGCACAACCAGAAGTTTCTGGACGATGTTCTTCTGATCTCCTGAAATAAATTTAGAAAAAAAGGTTTGCTTAGTTCTAATTTTTGTTTCATCCTCTCTGAACTATCAGCTGTGGCCAGCAGGTGACAGAAGAACAATGAAATCACTAATACATCCAGTTACTGGCTGACATGCAACTCTGAATAAAAGCTAGCTGTACCTTTTCCAGCATTCATTTTCCTTACTGCATTTCCTCTCCTTATCCTATTGCAGCTGCTGTCACAGATTTCTTTACTAGCCCCTTGTTTCATCATACAGGAGTGCAACAAAGTATTCCAAGGCTGGCAGATCAAACTGGTTTTGATGCTGTCACAGAAAATAATTCTCATGCAGGAAGTAGTTATTTCTACTGGCACATGTGTGATTTGCAGGAATGAGTAACTTGTGGAACTTACTTTCATAAATGGCAACAAGGTGGTGGGTCTTACTGCTACCTTGACATTAAAGAAAATAACTCACAAAAATATTGATATGATTTTAAATAAAGCCATCATAATGTTTCCATAAAGGTTATTGGCTTAGGTTATGCACAGTTAGCACAGAACCACCGAAAAATTCCGAAGGGCAGAGAAGAAGAAATGTGATTTGCCCTTCCAGATTTCTGGAGGAAATCAGGCAGATGGTGAAACTCCATCATGAAAGACAAGAACTGAGGAGCTGTATGTACTTCAGCAATATTTCTGATCACGAAGAAGGATGAAAAGTCCTGTGATTATTACCTGACAGTTTACGTGCCTTGCCCACCATGCTGGGCATCAGTACATCATGGGGTGGGTGCTGCACCTGGTTTGGGTTGTGCTGGGGGTCAAAGGAAAATACAGGAGGATCATGGGGGAAAGGAAGGGAAGTGGAGCTGGAAGAACGGTGGCTGGTGTCCACTGGCATTTTCCTCGTATTTGGTGCTTCCTTTTATAAAATGAGAAAGGAGAAGAACAGAACATAAAATGATGAGTAAACACAGAGTTGGGTTGAAACAAGCAAAGGTGGTGTTGATCCAAGGAAGAAAGGGATGAGACACTGGAACAAAAACATGCAACTGTATGTGAAAAAGACAGACAAAAATTGCATCAATTCAGTAAGGCTCTTACTGAAGTGGTGGGCTACTGAGGATCATTTGATTGGAATTATACCAAAAAGAAAAAGCCAAAACAAACACAAACTACTCCTGGAGGTTTGGCTGACATACTGAATGCACAAAACAATGTCAGGCCAGTCAGCATTGGAAATGGCATGCTACACAAGCCATGAAATAGAGAACTGTTGATTCTTCCTTTCTACTTTCTAGCAGGCTTTACTGATTCCAGATTGTGAACAGATTTACCTGTCACAGCTGAAGTATTTACCTGTGCTGCACCATTCCCCTCTATCAGGAGATCTCTATCCCAAAAAGCAGGGATGTCTGAATGGCACAACAAACCACCACAGACATGAGCACAATGCCTTACTTGAAGAGTAGTAACAGACAACCATCCTGCTGGCTGCTTGTGTTGTGGGGATAGAAACCTTAGCAGAGAGAGCGGGCGTTGACAGCTAGAGGTTTTTAATTGCTTCTGCCAGCACTTCCAGGTATGTCAGAGCCCTTAACTAAAGTTGAGGAGCAAACTCTTCAAAGTTGACATATACTCAGTTTATGGTACACAGCAGAGAGGTGCAATTGAACCAACCTGTCTAAACAACTGATTTTGCAACAGCGACTCTTCTACACCTGTTACACAGTTGGTTTCAAATAAAAGCTTAAGAAGAGTTTGCAAAAAATTCAGTCCAAGCCAAAACTTCACATTATATCTAGCTAAGTTGCTGAACACTCTGTTAACGTTTTTCTGAGACTTTAAAATTGCATCTAAGACTACTTAACAGAACAGAGATGACAAAGGAAAGATCGAGCCCCTTACTTTTAGTTATTTTCTGTAACTGTCTGCACCAAGTCTTGAATTGCCTCCCCTTTAATGTTTACTTTTATTCTCTAAACATGCTACTTGCTTAATAATAAACTCACAAGAGGGCAGAAACTTTCATATTGGTACTGGTGGGTTTTTTTTAAATTATAGGTGCATGAGAAGCTTTCTTGAACACACTTTAAGTCAACTGCAAAAAATGTTTACACTGGTTGTTTCTGCATGCTGGCAAGTAACGTGAGCCGACCCGCTGCAGCAGCCACTACTCTGCAGTGACACCTGAAGAAGACGGCTTTGCTACTTATTTAAAAGTTCATTCTTCCAAAGACATAACAAAAAAGACAGGCTTTTATCATGGCTTATTATTGAGTTGTCTTCCGTCTTGTTTGTTAACTACTAAAAGCAAACAGAGAAAACAGTAACCCTAGACACAGATGATAGGTCTTTGGAAAGCTGCACATCATTCTACTTACAAAACTGTGAGAAGAGACCAAGGTCTCTTCTCTGTTTGAGATAACTGTCCCACTGAGGCTGCGAGCAATGCGACGGAAATTCTCTGCACTGTATGTTTCCTCCTCTTCTGGTTCCCTGTTATGTTCTCTGGTATATGTGACCTGCAGACAATATCACACATTTCAGACAAGGTTTTTCATTGTATCAATTTTGTACAATAATTGTAGGCAACAGATGAATAGAAATATAATGGAGCATACTTCAGTGATATTTAACAACCTTTTCTTCCCTGAAATCCCTCATTCAGGTACTATTTTGAAAATGAGATAAATTAAGATAAATGAGTCTGTTTGGATCTGCTGATTAAAAATATTATTCCTTTTACTCTTTCTTCTCTTAGTAAATACACACAGATTGATCGATCTACATGAGACACATTCTCTTTTAAGTATCTAAAGCCAGGACAAAATGTCTTTAGTGGGATGAATCTACCTAAAGGACTGACTGCTGCTAATGGCATCCCTGCCCATGGTGAGATTATCATGGCTGCAGCTGACAGTCATTTTATGATAAAGATCTTGCAGTCTTCTCATAACAAAAAAAAAAAAAAACAAAACAACCTAGGATTATTTGATGAATGCTGGAAGCTTGTTGATCTTATGGCAGCAAGGGAAATGTTCACTCCATCTTTCATTCCTTTTGTTCTATAAAGGAGCAGACTTTGAGCTCCCTTTAACAAGTATAGAGATATTACAGGAAATGTCATTTCCCCTTGAAAATACTTTCACGTCTTCATATACAGGCAGTGATATGTAACTGCCAGTTATTTAAACAGTTTCTTCCCAGAAAAAAAATGAGAAAGAATCTTCTCCCACTCTGAGGTGACTAACTACCAACTGTAGCCAAGACCAAATTATCACCCACTTTAAAAATATGTAGTGACAGTGGAAAAAAAAAGAGCCTGTGCCCCAGCAAGTGGTAAAATTAAGAAGCAGTTATCGTCAGTTGTGATGCAAGGGAATTCATGTCACTAAGTTCAAAGAGACTACATCTTAATGTTTTCAGGAGTGTGTTCCTCCAAGCCAGATTTTTGATCATTTGATTGCATGCAAGCTGCATGTAGCATGAGTCACTCATATTTTAGCTAGTTAATCCTGAGCTAGACTGCACTTAAAATCCTTTCTAACATTAATATCAACGACTTCAGTATCTTTTTCATAATGTACTTCACTTATCCTTCCTTTCTTTCTTGCACAGGGTGAGCCCTTCCCCCTCTAGGACATCTTAAGTACCAAAACGTCACCTTGGAGACAGAAGAGACAGTGGATCCACACAGACTGCGCTCGATCTCCGCTGTTGGGGTTTTCGACAGACCCATGCCAGCTGTAGCAGGCAGCTTCCTCACACTCAGGTTCACAGAGACTAGGAAGGAAAACACTAGTTAAATTCAACGCCTGATTGCATGTTATGACACATTTCTGACTACCTTAGGTCTGACTCCAGCAAAGACAGAGGGACAATACACACAGAACAAGAAGTCACAGATCCTTGGAACATGAATACATCAGCTAACACCCAACATTTCAAGGGGTGACATTTCAAGTCCATCAGAATACTATGCCTACTTCCCTGGCCCTTCTGCAGGCTTCAGTTAATTGAACTATTTAAGATTTAAATGATTTAACTGCTCACCAACACTTGCCCGATACAGAGGTGAGATTGTTTAGAGGGCCCAAAATGACAGAAAATCAGCTACCAGAAGGAAGTCACCTAAAGTTATTTGGGATAAACAAGTCAGTCTCAGGTTCCCCACACATTCACCTGCTCCTTCCCATTCAATGCTACAGTTTCTCAGGCATTTCTTGTGCTGGTTATATAGTTTAAAGTGTTATTTTTAACTAGGTTTGCTACAATTACTTCACTTCAGTGCAATCCCCATCAACCAGTTACAATCCTAAAATTTCTCATGGAATAGACAGATCAATGGCCTAATTAAACCAGTCACAGGGAGTTCCTCTATAAAGGAAGAAAGGTGATATGCTGATAACAACACCATTTCTGCATTGAGGTGGTTGCATTTGGAGAAGCAAGTCTTGGCTTTAACTGTGCTGAAAAGCCCCTCTAATGAAACAGAGGCATTTTCACTACAATTCGGAGTGCAAAGGTCTGACAAATCCAGTTTATATGGGTCTAAGCTTCAACAGCATTTGAAAATGAATAGGTAATCCAAGTTTAGAGAAAGAAGGAGCAGTCCTAGACCTAACTCAGTTTCATCCACTGCATCACAGTAGATGCACTGGTTCAAACTTTTGAGTTTTATATAGAATTTGCAGAACTTGCGAAGAAACAGCTGAAAGTTACAGCAAACCAGAAGATCTCAAATACAAACTTCACTTCAGAAGAATATGCATATCTCATATCATATATGTGGTGGGAAAATAGGTAAGAAAAGTCAGCATAAGAAATGGGTCACGTGATGACAGAACCCTGAAAATCCAGCTACCACTGAAGCAACTGGGCTTTATGCTTGTAGATTTCCAGAAAGAACTTCCAAAATCAGTCAGCTGGGTAGGAACATGTAAGACCTTCTGACTCAAGCCCACGCAAGACAGTATCTGCTAAGTTGTGAAGTCAGATCCTGCCTAACTCTGAAAGTAAACCAAAAGGACAACAAACGGTAAATGGCCGCATTTCGAGGTCTTAACTGGTCTGCAGGTGGACTGCAAGGCATGAGAGTTCCAGAGAAAACTCAAGCTGTTGAACAAAAGCCTGTTCAAAACCTGCTACTGTTTACGGCAGTACTCACTTTGGTCACAGTTAGGTCTGACATTGTCAGGAATGATGGAGGTTCCATGGGTGTAGGGCAGGGGAAACTCTGTCTTGTGAATGCACTGCAATACATATCCTACCTGAACAGCTGTATCTGTGCCACTGTGGTACCCACCCAATTTCAGGCTGCCTTGTTTTCAACCAGAAAATTCATAGCTTCAATGCTATGACCGAGATTATAAAGAAATTTGCTTCACTTGTGAAGCAGAGAAACAAGGTTTCCCTATCTCAGGCAGGAGATCAGATCAGCTTAAGTGGAACCAGGGTGCTGTCATCAGACTCTAATTGAATGTTTCCAGCAACAGCTGGATGTCCTCACCGATGGAATCTGTTCATTTTCTTCCAGCACCAACTAATCCACAAGGTCTCAGGGATCCTCATGTACCCTCAGTGCTGCTTTCACAAGTAATTTTCCAGAACTTAAAGCAGGTCGTCCTTAGCAAAACACAGGTTCAACTCTCAAGACCCTGATAAACTTGTAAAAGTTGTTTCCCTCAACCAGGTACACACCAAATTCTCAACTACAATACAATCAGTTAAAATTCACCAATGTGGAGAACATTAACATCAGGCATAGAAACAATTTAATAAATTCCAGAGGGGATGTAGGACTTTCAAACAGCAAAATTCGTTAGCCTGACATAAGCAGCTAGCTCCCTACTTGAAAACAGGATCAATTATTTCTATGTTACTCTAAACAGATGTTTGCCATGATCAACAGCTACTCTGCAGCCACCCCAGGCAGTGCTATCACACTGCTTTCTCTAGTTAGCTGGAATGTTTTCAGAGTCCACAACCTGAATTTTTCTGCATCTGTGCACAAATTAATACCCATTTAACTAAATCAACTGGAAAAGGCATCTTCACCTACACTGGAGTACATAGGCAGGTCAACCAAGAAAAACAACTGCATCATTCTTACCTGATTGGTCAAATGGATACCTAGCACTGTCCTGTCTTCCCAAGAAAGGCCTACTGGCCTGAGATGCCTGCAGACTAGTCTGATAGAGGGATTCCAGTTCTGAGAGCTCCTGTTCTGTGTCTTGATTCCACTGCGGATGCAGGTGTACTGGGATCCTGCTCAAGTCATCTCCAACTGCTCTCTGATCAGAAAGGAGTGGACTCCTCCCAGGTACAGGAAGCCATTCAGTATTCATATTAGCCTTCTGAGAACTGTAATACCTAGTAACATTATTCACCCAATGGTCCACAGGCATAGAGGCAACCATGCTACTAGCAGCTCCATCATCCACCTCTTTCTTTCCTCCATCATGACAGTGCCTTTCCACGTAGGATACAGGGTCTGCTATATTCTGTCCACCTCTTCTACACAGTTCTTCACTGTGAGAACAAAAACTCATAGAAGCAACATGTTGGGCACTAAAACCCTTCAAAGAAACTACCCCGTCCCTAATATCCACAGTTGAGTGTAATTTTTCAGAAGATTGGTTTTTGTTCTCTTGGTTTTGATGGATTAGCTGTCTGTAACCGGAAGATGAATGGTTGATGAAAGATTTTTGTGTTAACTTTGGAGACTTCTCATCCTGACACACTGCAGTAATCCAGTCTTTTTCACGAGTACCTTTTCCCTGGGAGACTGCATGCATTTTCTGAAACTGCTCTGCCAAGGAGCGAACATGTCCCTTTGTACTAAAAGCCTCAGATTTACAACCGTCTGCCGTGCCATATTCACCCTGCGAGGGTAATAAAATCTCCTGGCTGTTTGCTCTGTAGTACTTATTTTTCTGCAAAGGATCCGAGGAGCACTGCTGTGTAGGGGATGAAGTTGCAGGGGTCTTTGCATGATAGGCCCCTAAATGATCAATGCTGGGCCGCACCGGAGAGCTGGCAAGTGTGGAACAAAGACTGTGCTGGCTGTCCTTTTCAGGAGATGCTGCTTGTGGTGGATGTGGACAGGGAAACAGAGTAGGCAAAGACCCAGAGTTTACTGTGTTAGCCTTGGATTGGTACTGAGGTGTGAGAACGGGCATTATGTTATGAACCTCTTCTAACCTGCTGCTACTGCAGCAATCCCTATAGTCTTTTAGCCCTGTGGCTGTCGTGTCAGCAAATTCCCCACTCTTGTGGGCATCATTCTCAGTTCTTGCAGACCTCTCTGCCAACCCTCGCCTATAGGGAAAAGAGGGAACTTGGTCATGAAAATCAGCAGAAGCAGACTGGAAGTTTGGAGAGATCCTGTTGGATGGATTGCTTTCAGAAGGGGGCAAGGAGGAAGACTCTGGATATAATGATGAGTGCAATTCATGGCAGGAAGCAGGTGGGTGGAAGAAAGAACTGGACCCAAATTCCACTTCTTTGTTGGGTTCCAGTGGTACCTCCTGGCTCAGCAGTACTTGGAGCGGGCCAGTCTGTTCACTAAAACACACAGAAGAGTAAATGATTAGCAGTAATCATTGCGTACATTTATTCCTAGGGTACAGACCTCGCACTAGGTGACATACAGCTCAACACACTTTGCTCACTGTGTTCTGATGAAGACTTTGCATTCATTCACTAGACACATTCATGTTAGTCCTTTGCTTCTAACTTTGTTTTCCTGCTCTAACAATCTAAGTGAATCCATTTCATATTTTTAAGAGTATTTTGCTACAATTTGCTACAATTAGGCTCTATACGAAGTATGCTTGTACAGCACCAGAGGAATTTCAACCAGGTACAGTGAGCATGTGAGTAGGGATACTGTAAGAAGAGTAAGAATAGCATTTATATAAAATAAAATAAAGTAACTGTTTTCAACAGTAACATCTTAGATATCTTTTAAAATACTTCGGACATGTTTGTGATCTGAACATGAACTGACAGTATTTCAGTAATGTCCCCTCTCTCCAGGCAACTCCATGAAGAATGACTTGACAAATGGAAGAACAGGTTGAAATTTTTCTCGTATCATTTTTATATTCTCATTTTTTGAGATATTTATCCAAAATGTTAAATAAAGTTCAAGCTAAATACATAACTATTATTCTGCAACAATTTGTATCCTAAGCATACTTCTAGAAAATAATGTTCATTCTTTTAAGTACCAGTGCAAGACAGTTATATTCTTGGGTCACACATGTCCCTGGCATTTTTCTGCATTTAGTTAGCATTTTAATATACAGACAGAACAAACAGTACTAAGTCCACCACCTATGAGAAAATGTCAAGCTACATCAGCTCCAGCAGAAAACTTAAGGCAGCTGTAAAATCACTGCTTTCTTTCCTCCTTGAGATGCATGGAATGAAAGTTATCATGAAGACCTAGTTAATGTGTGTAGCAATAAAATATTATTTGTGAAGAATTGCAAACTTTGTACTGTCTACAATGTTATTTAAATCAAAGCTGGAGTACAGGACTCTGGATATGAATAGGGTTTCTTCTTCTTTGAAATATTAACATTTGGTTGGATATAACTTTTTGCAAAAGTAACACTCTTTTCACAGAGCAGCAGTGAGTGAGTTTATCATTAGCAAAACTAGTTAAGAAAGTGCCTTTCTTATATACCTGGGCTAGTATATAGCTGTACCCAGCATTTTACAGAAAGGAACAGAAAAAGGATTCCCATCCGAGATTTTATCTAAGCTTCTGGTAATATAACATGTAAGAAAGGGGAGAGGGGAAAAAAGTAACAGTTCAAGAAACAGCCTAGAAATTGGATAGGGATGATCTAGTGCTAGGAGGGAATGGCATGGGAAGAAAGAAGGATTAAGCTGCATGCTAAAGAGGGTAGGAAGAAAGGATCAGTTATAGCAGAGAGTTAATTATGCTGTAGTTAAAGTCAGTATGGAAGAAGGAATCATGAAGAGACACTGAGGAGGGCTGGTAAGCCAGGCTACAGGATGCTGGGAAGCACAGAAAGAAAATGAAGAATGATGGAGTAGTCAAGGTGAGAGGATCGGGATCTGGATTCAAGAGTTGTACCAGTGCACCACTAGAGAAGTGGACCAAAAAGAAAAGATCAGTGTAGCTGACAGTTTTCAGACTACAGAGCACTAAACACATTGGCCGATGTTCCCAACATAAAACCAACTATAGCAAAATTTTGACTGTAGTACAGTCTTTTACTGACTGAGTCCTGAAACTGCTCCCAATTATAACCAGTCACATTTCATCCTAACGTATCCCCGCTTTTGTTAGCCAGATTATTGCCTATTGTATTTTTCCCTTGGTGCATGACACATCAATGCTGCCAGGCACTGACTGCTACAATTCTCTGTCACAGATCACATTTTGAACACATGCACATCGGACTATTTTTTAAAGACTGGGAAAGGGGTGGTGGGGAGTGGGAAAATGGAGCTATAAAATGACTGTTTTATAACAGGATTTACCCTAGAGAAGAAAAGAATAGATGTAACACAGTAGGACTTGGACTATCCAGGGAATATACATAGTTTGCTATTTCTTTCAGACCGCACTGCTCACAGATGCAGCCCAGGTCCGTGCCCAGGCGAGGTACTGGCACTACCTTGTAGGCTGGGCCATGGTGCCACCCTGTGGTGGGTGGCAGGCTGGCGGAGGCAGCGGCTGCGGTGGCTGTTGGTGCTGCATGCGATCCTGGAGGCTCCGGGCTTTTCGGATACTGATTTGCAGCTTCTTATCGACTAGGGCTCTGCTGTGAGTGCTAGCGCTGGCATCATGCATGGCAAGTCTTAGTTTAGCTAAAATGCAAAAGAAAACATAGCAGAAAACAAACAGAAAAAAGGAATAAAATTGAAAAAGAAAAAAAAAAAAAGAAAAAAGATGCAGCAGGAACAAAAAACATGGACCATGCAGATACTGCCACAAAAGAATTCACAAGGATGCTACTGTTTCCATTAATGCACATTCAGCTTAGCCAGGTGTACAAACACATTAACTGAAACTAAACCAAAATAAAATAAAAACAATATCCTTGGTTTAGCCCAATTTCTCGTCCCTTCACACAGGCTCTTTCCAGCCCTGCTACAATGATACTCCATTCTGTCATGTACTCTTCTCCTGCATTCTCCATACCTGTGACTCCCTTTGTGTGCAGGAATACCCAGCCGGGATTTGAGATTCCTTGCTGGAATGAAAGCTAATAGAGCTGCCACCACAGCTGTATGCTGCACCCTTTATTCTGCAGTCCATAAAAGTCAATTTCTAAATGCAAACAGCACAGGAGCTACTCACCCTGTCTGCAGCCATTCTACACAGACAGAGGGGAGCATGGGGTGAGACAGCCAGCCAGTCATAATGGAAAAACACCAAAAGTAAAATGAAATCACATAGCACACATTCTCAAAGGTCACAATGCATTTAAGCACTTCAATGTCCTAATGCTTTTTTCTTTATGAAAGTTAAAGTACAGCATAGTTCACCTCTGCTAATCCAGAAGACTCAACACTGGGCTACCATTTTCTTCCTATGCTACACCCTCCATGAAAAACAGGGCAGCTTAATGGCCTTTGCAATTTGGCCTGACGATGGGGAAAAATTGTCAAGACTGATGGCAAGGGGAACCACCTACCAGGTGCTTGCTGAAACATACCAGTTAGCACCAAAAAGGGCACATCAGCACCCCAGTACTGTTACTACCTTAGCACTGGAGAGAACAACAAAATGAATGCAAACATGAAAAAACAGAGATGAAGAGGAATAGTACTAAAACCCCCAAATGGGAATGCTTATAAAAATGAAAAATTCTGTCTATCTGCATGTTCCTAAAGAGCAGCTGGACCCCCCCCCCCCCCCATTACTACCTGACGGCTTAATGTGATGTAGCATTTCATACTCCACTCTGTATTAGTGAACAGTCAAAGCGCAGTAGCTCAGGCGGTTAAGGTTACTTACAGATAGCTTCGTTACAGAGAGCCAAAGCTGCAGCACAATCCCCCTTCTGCTCCTGATTCAGCGACTCTTCAAAGATTGAGTCTGCCTCCTGCATCGACTTCTCAAAGCCATCACTCCTCCCTGCAAATGGGCAGCACCCTTCATTTTGATTTTATTCATTGCAGAGCTCTCACTTACCCTCATCCCATTTGTGAACACCAAATCCTTCCACACTCGGATTCTTGCAGAGGCTGCGCATATCCCAGACTGACCACCTAACCTTCCCTAAGCAGAAGTACATCTTGAGCACCCTGATATGCTTGACATCCACATAGTAAAACAAGGCAAAATGGGGGTTTTTCCCCTCAAATTTTCTTTAGTTCACAGAGTTGTACTGGCTTATTCTACTATTTTCAACTCTTTAAATCAGTATAAAAGATGGTACAGACATATAACAGAGTCAGTTCAAATGACTTCAGTCAAGAAGGAATTAAACTAAATTTAAAATCTAAACCAAAATGTATCAGTAAAAGAAATAGAGCAGATTAGGGGTTTTTTTCACTGTATGTTAAGTTTCCTGATAAAATCCACCTGTCTCTTCATTAAAATGGAAACAAACTGAAACAACTAACATGTCTTGGGAAGAAAACTTGGAGCTGAGTGTGAACATAAATGCCTGCACAAAATACTTCTATAAACGGGCTTAGTGCATACACTTAACTGCTGTAAGTAACATACAGAATATAAATACCCAACAGTCTTGCAACTAGAAAAACAAGGTGGTGGAAGCTGAGAAGAAAGGGACAACTGTCAAGAATTCCTTTAGCAACAATTTAGAAAACAGTGTTGGAGAAGAGAAGGATACATCATTTTGGACATGAAAAAACCCCCTGCGTCCTGGCATCATAACATCCATTTCTGAGAGGAATAAATGCCCAAACTATTTTGTGTCACCTATTAGGCATTGTGCAAATTATGCACTAAAATGTGAACATTCAAATGAGGCTGGGAAAACAGAAAATAAAACTTGGCTTTTACTCTGTTTATGGGCGGGTCTTTTTAATGGAGCATCTCTGTCATTGTGGTAGAGAACGTGAGCACCTGTATCAGAATGTAATTATACAATACATTCTCTCAATGTGCATAACACATGCTGTGGTCTGACCTGCTCCCCAACACTGTTGTGCACAGATGTAAATACAAACTCTTTTACCATAAACCCCAAAGAACCTGCATTAAAAGCTAGTACTGGAGAGAGAAGTGAGAGTTGTTAGAGCAGTAAGTTAATCAAGCAGCACATTCAGTTTCAAAATCAAGGCAACTGAGGCTTGTAATCAAGGGCAGAATACTAAAGTTAGTTTTCTTTGCATGAATTTAGCAGTTTACTTGAGGGGAAAATGAGTCACAAGTGTTCTGGAGTTCTGCATACTAGCAAGCCTTCCAGGCAGTCCAGCAGTCTGTTAAGCTGTTATATCTCTGACTGGGGTGGAGTAACGACTTAAAAGGAATAAACAAAGACTTTTCTGTATCTCAAGTCAATGCATCTGAACTCCTCAAACATTTCACTAAACTCTTTTTTGATTATGCATTAGTCTAGTTTACTTTCCTTTTAACAAAGAAAAGCTAAGCAATCTTTGCTTCCATCAACTAACAGAATAGATCAAAAAGAGGGGTAAAGTACTGGAGAATATGCTATTTTCTTTCATGCAGGAGAAGCAGAGAAGACAACATGTTCAGCAAGAGAGGTTTACTTTTCAATTTTTAAATCACTGGCATTTATGTTACAAAAATTAAACACTATACTAATAGAAAAATATATCCATCTTCTCTGGTACATCAGAATTCTTCACCTGGTTACTAGCAGGCCATAGTAGGACCGTAAAGGATAACTGATGGTCAGCAGAAATTATACATACATTCCCAGTCAGACACGCTCACGGAGATCACATTGTTCAGCTGCCATTGGCACAGTGTCATTCTGCCTGCTGAGCGGCCGGCATGGCTGTAGGTTGTAAAGCACAGCCGGGATTGTGTCCAGAATTGGCACTGCTGTGGGCTGCCCCTCTCCTTGAGCAGCAAACCAGCAACCTCAACTCTTTCCTACATCAGGCTGGAGGATGCAGCATGGGGATGCCACGAGGCCTGGCAACACAGGATCGTTAGCAAACCACAGTAGGATTGCCCTGATCATACATACATTTGTTGGACCAGAGCTCAGGTGTTCACCCTTCCTGGCTCTGCTGACCCTCCAACAACGCCCAGTTAACTGTTCCAGCAGGTTTCAAGGTTCACTCTCGACTGGGTCAGTGCACTTTATCCCACCTTTCTCCCGAAATCTCTTACTGGCTGATGGAGATCCAGGGCTAAAACAAAGGTATTACACGTGAATCCTGTTATGTTCCCTCTCCCCCAGCTGCATCCTTTCAATTAAACCTGTTTTGCCGCCATCTCCTGCCAGAAAGATGAGACGTCATGGAAAAGACAATCAAACCAAATTTTTTTTTTAATTCTTTTTCCCTAAAAAAGATAGGCAACCTAAACCCAGCTCAGATTTTCAATTAGATCCAGCCAGAGTACTTGTCCCTGCACCTGTGTTGTGGGTGCACAGCCAGGCAGGGAGAAAGACTGGAAAGCACAAGGGCAGGAGCAAGCAGAATTGCTTAGGGCTACAAAGGTACTAAAATCAAGCAGAAACAGAACAATGGTTTATATGAACCACCCCTGCTGCGGGTGGAGCTGAGGCGCCTGAAAGCTACAAACAGCCTTGCTCATTCCAAGATGCTGGTTAAAGGCTAACAGCTAAATTTAGGTATCAATACTATTAAATATGTATCACTGAAAAGTGGAAAAATGCAGATATATTAAGAGTATCTCTACATTACTTTGCCTTCTCATTTAAGAAGAAATTTGGTCAAAATACCGAACAGTTTTTCAACTTTTTACAGGTTTGAAATAGACAGTATTTCAGTCCCTGAAAAACTCTAAAGGGAGGTGGATGTGACGAGAGACACACACACACAATTAAAACGGGAAATTACATTCAAAGGTTCAAAAAACTTCAGCACTACCATCTTGTAAAATATACTGCATTCAAAGGTTACCCTGATTCTGCAGCTCATCTAGATCCATGAACCTGCTGGGACGGGGATTAAAGCCCATTGCTGCCTCCATTTCCTTTTCTCTTTTTCTGCGTAACTCTTGCTCATGCGCTCTCCTCGCCACCTCTTCTTGCAATTCATCCAGCTCACTCTTTAAAGGAATAAAGATGTCTCCACCTTCGAAACAAACAAACCAACCAAGCATTTTTGATAGTTACATCCCTTAAAGTATCCCTTAAAAGACAAGGAAATACTATAGGAGAATAAAATTAACATTAGGTAATAACAGTCTGAGACCACAGAATTGTAGAACATAAATTATGTTCTGTTAGATTTTATTTATAAAACCCCACCCAATACAGTAGTGCTTCAAGCTCCCCTGCCGCACAGCCCACGGATTGACTGAATCACAAAAACAGCATATCAAACAAAGAGAATCATTGGAAGAAATAACCCTAAGCTGATGATGAAATCTTGAGGCTTCTTTCTGTGTTTATAATGTGTTAATAACACTATGTCAAATTAGCCAGATCACTAGCTTGTGGAAATTAAATGGATTCCAAGTGAGATGTTTTTCCTGTAACTGCATAAAGTGGATGAAAATGGGAGGAAGATAAAGCACCTCAATATCCTACACAACAGAAATCAATCAGTTTTCATTCTCAGTTCAACTATTACTGCTACTCAGAAAGTGTCTCCCCTGCTACCTTTCCCTTCCCTCTCTGGAATAAAGTATTTGCTTAGAATGATATATAAGCAGAAAAGCTTAGCCTCAGCCCAAACAGCTTGCTAAAAAACATTCACAGTTCTGACAGTTTGGGATTTTGTATAGAATTACAAGCTTGTTTTCAGGACTCTACTAAGTTACGAGTTATGTTTGGGAGGGTATTTTTGACTGATGGCAGAATACTGAGTTATAAGAAAGAAGAGGAAAAATAGTTTTATTTTATCACTTAAGTCAACACACAAAAGACATGTCACAGCAACATGATCAAAGGAATATTCCAACAAATTTTTTTTGCAATTCCCTTGGTAAATCTTATAGTTATTTCTTGTAAAACTGCTATGTTCCTCAAAGTCGCTTTTCCCCTTCCTTATAATTTCCCTATGAACATAATTTCCCTGTGAACTTTCCCAGAAAGTAAAGATCAACTCATGATACAATTTACCTTGCATAACCACTCCTACAAAGGGTATCTTACCATTTCCCACGGTGTGTGAGCTGTTTGTCCAGCTCCCAACTGATGAACCTGACTCCACTTCCAAGATGCTGCTACTGTGAGACTTTGGGATGTTACGCCAAGCAGGAACAAATCCACCTCCTCGCTTCACATGAACATCCCTCCAAGAAGAGAGTAATTATAGTTTACCGTTTGACTAATCTCTCCAGGAGAAACTGTATCTACCTTTTTTGTATCCAAAACAAACATATACTTGCATTTTAATTTAATTTTAAAAGAGGTTTACCATAAGAAAATCTTGGGAGAAACAGGGGAAGAGAAAGTTAACAAGGAGGACAGTAATTCTATTCTCCTCCATAAGATTATGCCACTCATATTAAAACTGTGGTCCAGGAGCTGTTCAGAACACGTTCTTACATATTCTGGCCATAAAAACAGTGCCAGTTTGTGGTTACCTGAAGCTTCCTAAGTCAAGGAAAGAAACGCATTTTGCTGTCTATTTATTTTTACATAAAAATACTTCAAGTATGCCTGAGAACAAACATTTCTATACAAGGTTATTGATTTCCCATTTTGTACCAGGTGTCTATGAATCAATGGTTTAATTGAAACAAAAAGGACTATGATCTAACCAAAGTAAAAGCTTTTAAATCACAGACTAAGGGTCTATTAGTCTATTATGCATCTACTATTTCAGATGCATCACTTCAGATCATATTTCTTGCTCATTCGAGCCCTGTTTCCTTCCCTTCTCACTAGCAGTACGTTATCAATATACTGAGAAGAATAAGCTTCCATTTCCCTACCATTTCTACCCTGTCCCAATAAAGCTGTATTTAAAACTAGGACCACTGTTTTGCAGAATGTTCTACACCATTATGTAACTACAAAAAAAAAGAAATCAAGACTTCAATCATTCCAAACATGATTTTGTTGAAATCTACCTGTGGGTGCTTGAGCTTTCAGACAAGGGCATGTCCAGACTAACTGGGCTGTTGCTGTTGCGCTCGCTGCTTTCGTAGCCAGACTCCATCCTCTGGATTAGATGAGGGTGTTGATCCACCACATGGTGCTGGGTGCCCCGGCCAAGCACACCACGCTTGTATCTGACATTTGACTGGCTTGACCTTGTTTCGTGAACACTTTGCTCCTTCACCTCGTTCTCAGTAAGTTCTTTACCTGTCAAGATAAACAATATAGCTTGGTAGAAGACCTAAGCTTCAATACCGGCAAAACATCCGTATGCATTACCTTCTCAACTATGTTTAAATCAGAAGCACCATCCTTAATTTTGTGTAAAACCTGCAGTATTAAGCAAGAAAAATGCAATACTTTTACAGCTTTCCTAGCAATTTTAAGCAATAGCCTGTTCACAAATTTATCTTTGAATCTTTCCCCTTTAGTAGAACTTACCATATTCCCCTGAGGTAACAGTTAAGTCTGGAATGAAAATCCTTTCTTCCCCACAATAGTTTTTATTTGCACAAGATAATTTTACAGTATATCTAATTGCATTTCCAATACTGTCATGTCTATTTCAGATGCTCATTTTTTACATTGTTTATTTTGCCATTTATGATTTATTGTGACTTTTGTAAAGGATAGAAAAACTTGGGGTTTTTAATTCTCCCTTATACATTTCGCGGTCTTTCCACTTAATTCTTCTTTGATTCCCTTCCTTCCCTGGAAGTGTGTTCTCTTCCCCTTCACCTTCCCTTTAAATATTCCTTTATGCTTTCCATTTCTTTTCAACCGTCAAACCCAGCAAAGTCACCATGTACAAGCTGCATAGCTGTAAAATCTTACTAGATAAATCACCACTGGCTTCCAGGCTCTTATCTTCACAACAAGATCTCTGCACTGATACACAAGGTATTTTCTGCACCATAGTCTGAGCCATCAAGTAGAAGTACCATGATGAGCCAGAGGAAAAACCAGAGCAATACAAAAGCTCACGCCAAAGGACGAACTTTGGACACTTAGTAATATAGCTTGTATTCATTTAGGCAGGGTAGATGGTACTGTTTCCCTTAATTTTTCCTTAGGCAGGAAAGGTAGCACACAGAAATCAAACAGAATTACCATACATGCAATATGAATACCCACACTGGATTTAGCCTTCACAGACACGACTCACCACTGACCTGAATTCTGCATTCAAAATTTCACTTCCTGCACATCGCGAAATAAATCTTCTCAAACTCTTACCTGCTTCTTCAGAGAAAGGGCTAAGCTGAGTGTAGCCACAATGTTTCCTCTTGTCTTTACTGAAGATGCTGTCTATATTCAGAGACTCTCTTTTGGGTCTCCACGTTGGCCGGTACCTGCCAGACGAACTGGATTTAGACTCACTGCTGGTGCTCTCCGCTTCCCAGTCTCGAGCGTGTGCAGACAGGCTTTTTGAGGGTCGCGTTTCTGCCGGATCCACGCTATTCCCTCCACGAGGGGCATTCTGGATGGTTTGGGAAATCTGCTGTGGTCTGCTGTGGATCATATTGCTCACTGTCTCTTTAAATTCCCTCAGCCTGCTGGTGCTGCTGGATGGTTTGGGGGCAGTTCTGGGGGCTTGTTTCTCCTTCAAGGTTTCTCCTGCAGTTTGTACAGACAGCAAAAGCCACAAAATTAACTTCAGTTAAACTAGCAGCCCTACTTGCAGCATCCTCATGAAGTCTTCGAAAAGTGCAATCCAAAACAACAAAATGATAATAAAAGAACCGACACTCCCCAAACAAACATCCAAGCAAAACAGAACTAAACACCAAAAAGCAAAGAGAGGACTAAATAAAGACAAAGATGGAAGGACCAATGAGGGAAACGTACGTACACACTGAGAGCATTAAAAACATTCAGAAAGATACTGATATTTAAAATAAAGAAAGATCTCTTGCCTTCACTGTGGTATCCTGATGACTGAGCCTCATCTCCTTTCCGCCTAGACCGGCTAGAACTCCTCTTGCGGTCTGCCAGCGAGCCCTTCTTTGAAACATGCCTCTGATTGCACTCACTGTCAGTCAGGTGGCCTGGAAGGAGGAAGAACACCGAGATGACAAGAGCCTTCAGATCAAGTGTTCACTGTGCTAAGAGCAGCAGGACTCTTGCTCCTTAGGAACTGCAAACACTCCAACACTAACTGGCAAGTTCAGGTAAGTTTTTGTATCTGTAAGTTTTCAGTTTTTGTCTTGGAGAGGATGTTCCATTCTTAAGGTCATAAAAGAACAATACAGCCCCTCCAACGACTCTGGTTAATGATGGCTTATCCATGGCCAAGAAAAAGGCTGACTCTGCTTTGTTTTCTAATAGTCCAAGGACACCATTTTCTTGCTGTCAGTTTTAATGACCACGAACATGAAACTCCTGAGGGCAACTTGCCAGACATTACTCTGTTCAGCAAAGACTCAAACACATGAATGAGTTACCATCTAATAATAAATTACTGCACATCATCAGCGGCTCAGCACTAACAATTCATCTACACTCTCTTTGCCTGTAGCAAACACTTAAGTAATCTGAGTTAGCCTAGTCTACAGTGAAGAAGCCTCGCTTGGCTCTCAAGGGCCAAGCCAGCTAATTCACATCTGCCACAAGCCAAGAGCACACGCACAAACCATGAACATGGATCAGCTGACACACAACATTCCCTTACTACAGCTGATGTGTCTGAGCGCCAGTATTTTCTCTTGAACACTATTTACTCCTCATTTCCTCACATCAAACAGCAATTAAGACTATCTGACATCACAAGTTTTCTGTATTGCCTTTGCTTAAGTCTATGGTTCTCACACAGTCACAGTCCTAAACCTGCAAGCACAAACACACGCATGGCTTTACTCACGTGAGCAGTCCCAAGCAGAGATGCAGGATAAGAAGGGAATTTATGATAAGCTACAAAGACTTTTTTCTAGCCTTTATATCACAAACTTTTACTTGGCATAGGATGATAGGAAACAAAAATCCCTAATAGCAAATAGTTGTCTAACAGCCCCCAGACTACATAGCTGGCCCTCCTGAGCCTTCTCCCCGCTCTAGAGATTAGCATCAAAATCAACAACATTAAAAGCAGATTTTCCATACAAAATTGTACCTTCAACAATTAAAAAACCAATTCACTGCAACTACAATTGCTACAAAGATATTACAATGAATGAGTAGGAAGGAATCCAAGCAATAAAAAGCAAGTTACATAAGGCTCACTTTTCTATTCATTTGCAAAGCAAAGTGTGATTTTGTGGCCAAAGTTTCTAGAAACAAGCAGACTACATTAAAGAAAAGAAATTAAAGAAGCAAAAGAGAAATGTTGGCAAGGAAAATAAAAGATGTGTAGCATTTTGATGACTGAACGTAAGTCTGTGCTTTGATGGATTTTTTTCCCCTTCACAGCGTGGACTGTCACGTATCCTTCAGGAACTCCAACAACAGTATTATCCTTGTAGTGGCTCCCCTCAAGACAGAAGAGACTTATGTCTCACTTCAGCATGCACAACTTCTCTAGTTCAACATTCCAACCTGGTAGAGATTGCTTGGTTAGCATCCTTAACTACCATAAGAGAAACTATTGGACAGTATTTAGTGCTATTAGCACTAGCTGAGGGTTTGCATTGAATAAAGCCCAGCTCAGTCATTTAGAATGAGGGCTGCTAGCTTGGCATTAATATTTTCTCCTCCTTTCAAAGACTTCAAATATTGTCCCACTGTCATCGGACACTAAATAGCCACAGAGGAGATAACAAGAATGAGAAGTATGCAGGACACAGGCTTTGTAGTCTTTACTTGGACACTCTGAAACAAAACCTAAATCCAAAATATTGCACGAATACTGGAATTAAAATCCCAAGAATATTAGCTAACGCTTAACACTCACTTTTTTAAATTCTCTAAAATAACAAGCCAGGACTTCTCAGTGCCTAACGATACGCTTAAAAGGTGTCTCTTGTTGATGAACATATCACTTAAATACCTCGTCCTCCAGACTTGGGATGGCTTCACAAGCAAACAGCAATATTCAGAGGAAAAGACTGGTTTTGTAGGAGTTGTGTGTGCGTGTGCATATTGGAGAAGAAAATGAAACCAAATGGGTTAAGACAGAACACCCTCTACTCCCTCCCCCTGAAATCTCAGTTTCATGAATAGGGCAGCCAGAATACGCACATTTTTCTCAGCAGCACAGGTGGGTAGGAGCAAAGAGAGGGCTTATGCAGCCACTCTTCTGCCCCATTCTGAAGTACCCAGGAGCCTGAGGTCATACAACCCAATGGTGGTCCTTCCCTGGAGGATGATGTGGGATAGGGTCCATAATTTTCTGGGCTGGAGTAGTGGGTAAATGGCCATTAAATGAAGAATCCTGCTCTTGCCCAGAACGATTCAGTTGGCAGGTCAGTGTGGATGGCTTCTTTATAGCCCCACGGATCACCATTTGATGACAGAGCAGTTGTATTAGTTGGCAGACTGACTTTTTTTGGAAAGGTAGTGGGTAGGTAAAAGAAAAGGGAAATGCCCAGACAAGTAGCTAAGGGGACAGACTGACCATAGCTAAGGCTGAATCAGGGAAGATAAGGACAACTGAATTTGGGTGGAGAAATGGGCTAAACTGAAGGGAATAACACAGGATAGAATCAATAGGAGAAGAAAAAAAAAGAAAAGGACAAAGTCACTTAAAATGACAGAACAAAAGGTTACATGCTGAACTTCATGCTTACATGTTTGCGACCATCCCCCACAAGTTTTCTGCCAACTTATGCATGGCACATTTTGCAGGAAGGAACCTAATCCAATAAACTCTATGCCGTTTTTGCAGACTATTTAAATAGTATACAATTAGGTTTCTCAATTCTGTCTTCCTTGTACTCCATAGACAAACATACATTTTGTTTCTGCATCACTCAATTTCTGCTCCAATTTTCTTTTCTTTCTCACACCCTTACCTAAGACTATGACTGGTCCCTACAGCATTAAGTATTTGCTAAAACACTGGAAGGACTGTTGGGCTATCTTAACCTGTGTATTACAGTTACTCAGACCTCTGATGAAGAATGAAAGAACACTAAATAAAGTGGACTTGAAATATTTTTTTTCAGATTTTGATGTACCATAGACTGTTACAAATGAACCAACAAAACAGGAACAATTTTACAAATAAAAGGACAAAGCAGTCTGACAGCTTCAACACTCTGGTGCAACCAAACAGCTGCTGATTCTACTCTTAGGTCTTCTTAGAAAATCTATTTTACAGCACAATAAAATAACTTTTCAAACAGAAATAGCAGATCCTATTTCTGATGCCACAGAAGTCTGACCTTAACTTATGCACTACTTTTTTAGAAGTGATGTTAGAAGCTACCGTATGCAGAAACAGGCTGACTGTGGACACTGGCCATGAATAATCAAGGCGATCAAATCTTTAGACTTTCAGTTAACCTCTTTTCAACTAAAGAGTGTTCAGACAGACTGTTCAGCTGCCCAAAGAAACATATATACAGACTGCATTTTCACTGGATACTCCAGCTTAATGGAATGCCTTGCTTCCATGGCACAGGAGGAAATTATCCTATGCTCCTCACCGGTGCAGTAAATACTACCAACACCCACTTACACAGAAAGCCCTTAGATCCCAAGCATGAGGGACTCTGGTGATGAAAGCACCTTTCCCAGATAGCTGCAACTGCTGAAATGAAGTTACTGCCCGGAGATGAGAAAGCAGCACACGTGACACTTACTAAACCCTACAACAGGGCTGTACAGACTCCAACTCACAGAATTATGTAACAGAGCAGCCAGTATTGTGGGTAACAGTAAAACAAATCTGCAAATGCTTCTCTGCCTAGACACAGGTCTACAGAAGCGAACAAGACTTTTAAATCACGTTGGTGAATGTCAACAGTTCGTTACAAATCAAAAATTTAGGATATTAAACACTGTTCGCTATTCTATTACAGGTTGCATGTATATACGGAGATATTTTCAACTGGAATCCACTGCAGTCATCTGATCTAATGACAATGATCACACACAAATGTAACGGTATCTGCTACCTGTGTCCCTGCTGCTTTGTGAAGCTGCATCGTTCTCCACATTGTAGATGACTGTCCCCTGGGAGTCAGAGGAGAAGTGACTGACCACAGACTCATGGTGTGCCTGTTTATAAGCATAGCTGTCTGTAGAGGAATCCGTCCGGGTATCACTCGAGATGGAAGGTTCTCTCCCTGGGGAAGAAAGAAATGTCAAGGAAGGAATATCAAATTGCAGTCTTTTTCAGCTATGATAAAAGTCAAGAAAGGCTAAGAAAAGAGAGCAGGGGCAACTGTACAGACGTTAACAGAAAAACCGAGCATCAAAGATACCAACTCCAAACCAAGAACACCAGAGATTATGGGAAGTCTGCTCCTTTGGAAGCAGGGAGACAGTGTCATTCCTTCTGAAAACCTGTTTCTTTCTTCCTCTTTGGTAAGTCCAAGTTTATCAAATCTTGTTAACATGCAAAATTAAACTACATCCATTGGACTGAAAGTACACATTAGTACCACACTGAAATGATTCATTTTCAACACTGTTGAGTGCAACTACAATATGAAACACCGCTTTGGGGAAAGTAAAAAAATTACTCAAGTACAAAATATTAATAAGTGCAACAAGAACATCACGTTATAATGATTAACATGTTTGATCTATTACGAATCAAAAGCTTAGCTGGTATAAACTCTGTACTAAAATACTTTTATCTAAAGCAAAGGAACCTGCTCCTTCTCTAGAAGCCAGTATTGATCCCCCTTGAAAAGTATGAAGCATCATGATTCAGTTTCAGTACAGCAATACTTGAACTCATTAGAGGAGGTGAAAAGAGTAATCTCCTCCCTCCACTCTCAGTAAATAAAAGTAAAAAATCTGAACAGTTTGAAGACTGTTGGTTATTTTATATACATGATGTATACACTCCTTAACACACAGGATATTGGTTTCATACTCATTTCTCAGTGGGGAAATTAAAGAAGAAAAAATGTAATAAAGAAGGAAGTCATTCTTATGTTTAACTGCAAAACTGACCTTGAGAGCACTTCATGTTTTTGGTGAGAACAAGTCCTGCAGTAAATGTCCTACTTAGGGACGGTTTAGATCTTTTGAGGTTCAGAAACTTCAGTTATTGAAGTCATCAGTTGTGTTCCTTTCTACATCCACACCACACCAGGTCCTTCACTTCCCTCATCCCTCAATTTCTTTCTCCAAACTTTTTTGGAAAAGATTCCAAACAATCAGCAGTTTTAGACCAAGAGAGAGGTTCACAGATGAAACCCTGGAAATCCTATTCAGAATTCTTGAACAGTTTTAACCGGCAACAAGGACTCCTGATAACAATAATACACACCAAAGAAGGAAAACATTTCACACTCCACATTTCAGCATGTAGGTACAAGGCACAGAGACTACACTGCTTACCTGAGTCTTCACTGTCATAGCAAGTCCTGCTGTATTGCTGTAAATCCACCTGAGGGGGCAAATCTTGCGTTGACACTGGAGTTCCTCTTGGATCTGCATAGAGCAGCAGCAAAGGCTGATAGTGACCCTTAATGCACTTTGTCACAACATCCTTCCATTTTGGACCAATCTGAATTGACAACCAGAAGAAAAAGCAAAAGAAAAAAAAAAAAAAAGCAGCAAAGTTTTCTGTCATCGCTTTCTAGAATAAGTTCTCTTTTCCCCCCATCCAAATTCTTTCAGTTTGTTTTTCCACATTCTTTAACTCCTTCTATAGCCAGCGTTGACCTGGACTCAGCAAGAACACTACTGAGCCAACCTAATTAAAATTCAGGTATTCATCATCCTATGGCTAAACTGATTACAATTCTTGCTAAAAATACAACTACAAAAATGATCATTCCCTTTCAGATGTTTTTTCCATAAAAAACTTTTCATCCACTGAGATGTTCTAACTTTGTATCAACTAAAAAGCTGAAGAATTTGTTAATGAACAAAATGAACAATAAAAGATACCAGGACAATAAATTCAAGTCAAAGCTAAACACTTCAAGTGTGTGAGTCTGCTGTGACAGAACCTCTGTAAGCAGTGATAGGCCAGGCAATTAATCCACATAGTAATACTCATCTCAAATCTTCCCCATGTACTAATACAGGTTTCATCTGATATACTGAGCATTTACTCCAAGAAATTTGCTCCATAGGTGAGTATTCTACTAAGGCACTGCAGTATCTATCCTTGCCAAGTTTTTCTGCTAAGAAGTATGATTGAACAAATGCATCAAGAGTTTTTTTCCCCACTGAGACTGTGTTTGGCATGACTACAGGAGAAAATTTTCCTCTCTCACCTTTGCGAATCCATGACTAGAAGGAAAACAGGAGAGTGGTAAGAAATAATGTCAAACAATCTAATGGGTTATATATGTCGTGCCAAGATCCCAGCACTGGTGTCTTTAATGTCAAGGACCTCATGCTTGGTGAAAAGGTTAAAAAAAAAGCATTAACAGAAGAGCAGAAAATTTGTTGCTGGCAGCAATCTCTAGGGAAGACTGGCATGTAGACACACAAGCACAGTTCAATAGCAGGTACTGAATAGCTGTACTGCTTGTCAGCAAGGGAAAGAGATGGGTGTTAGCTGCCTGCACAAGCAAACTGTTTTCAAACAACAGCATAAAAACAAGAGTGGGAGCCAACAGAACAGAACTAAGAATAGGGCTACTGAGATTTCTGGTATGCTTTTTTGGAAAATACTTCACTTTGCTGAGAAAAAAAGAGTAACAGATTTGTGGATCCTGAATGGAAAACCAGCAAAAAACCTCCCAAAATCTGTAGAAAACAGTATGGATTTACACACAAGCAGCTAACAAATTTCCAACAGAGTATTTTCCTAAACATTTTTTTCTCACCTCTTTGACATGAGCATCATCAAAGTACATCCACTTGCGGATTTTAGTTTGGAAGAAGAAGGTTGAATAGTGTTTTCCATAGTAACAGATCATTCCCACCAAATACAGCTCTGAGTGTTTTGCTCTGTCATCAGTTACTCTGAAGAAGAGCTTTAAGAAGGGAGGTAAGAAAAACGGAAGGAGAAATTAATGAAGTGCTCAGAACTTCACATACCACTAATGTTCAAAGATCTCAAAGTACTACAGAGAGGTCTCAGGCTTTTACTTCAAAAGATAGAGAAAACAAGGCAATAAATATGTAATAATGTAATGTTTAAGCAAACCCAGAGAAACACATCAGAAATGGATTCTGACCAACCCACCACATGCTCATAAATTGAGCTGGACTTGGAGAATGTGTCTACTTGAAGGAAGACTTTACAACAATGGCAAAATACCTGCTACATAATTTGAATGTGGCTCTATTTTGAAAACTTGTATTCTGTGTCATGCTTACTGACTGTATCAAGTACTGTTTAAAACATTCATTCCTTTTTGCAGAAACGAAGTGGTTTCGACAGTAAACAGCTGGCATTTATTCTGACTTCAGCAAGGGCTAGCCAGAATTTAGCGTGGACCAGTTTATGATGCTAACACATAAAAGATGGACTGAAGACATCAGTTCAAAAAAATTCAGCACACAGAAAAAAAATCTTTTCTATTTAATTGGATTTTATTCATTTAAAATGCACAGGTCTCACGATTTAGTGCATTACTGCTTTACTAGACAAAGACCACACTGTTTCATAACCACATTTCCATCAGCTCATACTGGTTCTGTGTGCATGTTTTTTTTAAACACTGCATTTTTTTAAACATAAAATATGTGTAGTGTAGATATATAAACTATGTAGTATCTCAATGCTACAATAAGACACAGGTACAGTTTGATATACAGATAATTCAGCTCTAAAGCATCAGTTAATGTAGAGTAAGTGAATCCTTCAGGGGACAAACATCTGGATCCTGTATGGTTCAGTCTGTCATTCAATCACACAGTGCAAGCCACCACCTCTCAGATACTGTTCAGTCACAAGTAAGTCTTCAGTGTTATGACCACACATTTCACCAAAAAGAAGAGCTAAAGGTAAAAAAAAAAAACAACCCAACCCCAAAGACCACTAAACTATATCTTGTCTTCAAAAGAAACAGAAATAAACTGCTGTTCTTTAAGATGAAAGAGCACATATGTATTTTCATAGAAACAGCACAACCCCAATCCAGAATTTCCTTTCACTTGAAAGTATTTGTAAAGTTTCAGACATTTCAGAAACTCAAGAATATCCAGTTCACAGGTCTTTCTAAGACTTTCAGAGACAGGTCAGATCCTTGGTTCTGCCCTCTATTCCTTTTTATGGACACCAAAGAAGGTGGAGGTGGTGACTTTATATTTTTCTCCATTTGCTACTGTAGACTACCAAGAAAAAGACTGCTTTTGTAAGTAGAGCCAAAATAAAAAAACTCACATCTCCCAGTTTAAGGCAGGTTCCCAGGCTGTGAATCACATCCTCAGCCAGATCGGAGTGGTCTGAGTCCCAAACCAAGCCAATGGTGATGATCTGTGGCGAGTTCATCAGCACACGACGAATACGGATCTTCTCCCCACAGTTACTCTGAGCATATAAATAAAACAAGACACTGAATATAATTCTGTGCTTATTATAATGTTAGGGCAAGGCACTAACAAGTGTAAGTGTCAGAATACAGCTTCCAAAGAGGAGGTGGTGAAACACAGCAGATATGCTCAGGGCCAAGTTAGGAGCTTCTCATGGCATGGATGAGATGTGCTATCAAGACTATCCTGCATTGCCAAGCTTTAAAGTCAACACTGCCAATTCCTCCTCCTGATATTGGGAATGATTAAAACACAGAGCACAAAACCAAGCTTATTTAAAAAAAGATGCAAATGTACATGAAAGATCCCAGTAACATTCTTAGGATAGAAAGGTCGCTTTTGATCAGAATCTCAGATTAAAAATTGTATGTACAGAGACCGATGCCTTATACGACGGCATCAGAAAAATTTTCTGCTTTGCTGAAAAAGCAGAAAAAGTCCTGCTTTGCTGTTAAATTTGAGTGTTTCTACATGGTACCTCAAACATCCCATCTTAGACAGTATAGTTAAGTCAGTATTTGTATAAATACGAGGACAGTAGCTGGAAGATCAGGAGAATAAGAGTTGTTTTAGTAACTCATAAGAGTTCTACAATTCTTATTTCCTGTTTTGAGTTTTCCTCCCATTTTTTACTTTTTAAATAAGTACCAGTGCATTTTGCAGGGGAGGGGGGTGCCAATGATGCAACAGAGGAGGGGATGCAACAGAAAATATGACAAAGTCCATTTGCAACATTCATTTTTCCCTGAGGCACATCACACAGGTACTCCTACAAGACTGCAGGAAAAATACCATTTTCATACTGAGAATTATTTCTCTGGTCCACAGAGTCCAGTTTCACAACTGGATATAATAATTTCTGACATTAAAACCAGGGAAGAGATCACAAAGCATCTCTTCCCCACAGCAATCCAGAAAATTTAACCAGAATTTCAATCCCAACGATCAGTGAGAGACAAAAATAAAAAAATTTAAAAAAGCAGAAAAAAACTGTAGAGGACTCTGATGTTTAAATGTAGATACAAGGTTTTACTATTAAGATGACTTTATTCACACATATTTTGGAAGAGTCATTTAAAGTACAAGCAATTCTGTTTATTACCTCCCAACCTATCTTACTCTCAAACTGTCCTCTTTGATTCAGCACGACAGCAGGAACATGGCATCCTGATAAAAAGCTTCTCTGCATGACTTTGAGACCACATTTAGCTAAACCTCAATAGAAATTTTTTTTGAGTATAAAAAGAAAGGGGCAGCAAATGTTGGTATGCAGTTTTATCCAGCTGATTATTTCACAGTCAAATAGCAGTTTGCCCTGACCAAGAATGTATTTTTATTAAATTTTACACTCATTGGTTATTAAACAGTTGGACTCATATGCCCCTTTTAAATTACAGTAAAATATCTTAATTTCTTTTACTTAGATAAGTAAGTCACCATTTGCCAATATTAAAAAGTATATGTTTCAAGGGAGACACTTACTGAAGGTTTCAGAGTTACAAATTGGGAGGGGAGCCAGGTATAAAATGGAAATACTTACACTGGCCCCAAGGACCAGGTACACAAGCCCTCCTGTTAAGGCTAATGCACCTAACAGTAACATGAAGTAACATGAAGCAGCAACTCTACAGCTGTTTTCTGCCCTACCTATTGATCAATACGTTTAAAAAGTTTGATGATTACTCTTTTAGCATATTTATTAAAAGGGCAGAACAAGATATTGAACTCTTACTTTAGAAACCTAGCACTTGTGATATACACAAAAAATAAGCATCTGTTCCTGTTTTTAATACCTGTGGCTAGTCGAAGGAGCAGCCATCTTCACTAAGTTTTCCCTCCCTTGACCGAGCAAGCGTGACATACTGAATTCACACCCAAAGCAAACTAAGGTTACTCACTGGACAGTTTCGCAGGTCCCCCATAGTGCTGGCGTTCTGCAGGAGCTCTCCAAACATATCTGGAGTTGGCTTCTCCCGCCTCTCCAGCATACAAATAGCTTGATTGCTTCGGTGTAGACAAAGTATGGAAAACAAAAGTTTAATAATAAAATAAAAACACAAACCCACACTGATCTAGTATATGTTTCACCTATTTTTTTTTAAAGTTAAGAAACTTAAAATACATGATTTTTCTATTTAATATTGAAATACTGGAGAAGACACATAATTAATTGTGAATTACTGTATCTTCCACAAAAATACTGCATAAGGAAAACAAGCAAAACTCAAAATAGAAATAGACTGTTTGGCTTAAATTTTGTATCTTAAAAGAAAATTTAAACATTTTGATAAATACTTGGTTTCAAAATGAAATATTTCCTTCAAAATACGCCCCTTTCAATAAGTATAACTATAGTAAAGTAGCACAGAAAGACACGTTCTGAATAAAATTACAAACAAAAAATAGCACAGTACCCAATTTATTTCACTGTCCAAGCTGAAAGAAAGATGCCAATATGTACACAAGAGTATTAATACTCAAAGCATGTTCAAGCTTAAAATGGTTTCAGAGGTAAATATATTAGTACGTATTGGTATTTCTAAAATAATGCATGACTTAAGATCTATTGTGATATTTCCTAAAAAATACTGAATACCATTTACAAAACTATTCCCCCTCCCCCTTCTCCAATAAATAATATTCTGATATACAGTGTCTGCTGGAACCTAACAAAAATCTACAGCTTGATGGAACAGCAGGCAGCAGCCACAAGGGGGATGCTTTCCAGTACTTTTGCTACACAGCTAAAGTGGTACCTTTTAAAAGATCTGATTGTGAAGAGCAACTAGCAGTTTTCATGGTAATTTTTTCAGGCTCTGCAACTACGTATCTCACATGCCAGATATAAAACAAAGAGAAGTTCTAATCCCAGTAAAAATTTCAAGACAGAAACAAATAACAGACTCCTGCCTCAATCAGATTTAAAAAGCTTTTAACTGAGAAGCCATCTACTCAAAGAAGACTTCTCCAGCATTAGTTCAAACAATCTGCTACAGACCTAGAGCTCATGCCCTGTGCACTGCCTTAATGAAAGGCCACAGTGACCAGGGAAACTCCCCCATAACTAGATTACACAAGAGCTATATATTCGTCCAAGAAAAGAGGATTTGAGGAACTACAGGCTGGTCAGTCTCAGTCCACCTGGGGCCATGACAGACCAAATCAATCCCCTTGGAAATCAACCCCATGGACGTGAAGGATAAGGTGAGTCAGAGCAGCCAGCGTGGATCTACCAAGGGCAAATCATGTCTGACCTCTCTAGTGAGAACTTCCCTTTCTGCATCTTCCCCTGGTTATCAGGGAACTGCCCTGGTCACCATGAAGGAGGAAAAACCCTTCAGTTCAGAACTGGAACAGGCAGCTCAGGGAAGTCATGGAATTTTTGTCCTTTAAGCACCTTCAAAACTCAGCTACACACAACCCCAAGCAGCTTGACGTAGCTTTGGGGTTAGCCCTGCTTTAAACATGAGGATGGAGTAGATGTCCAAAAGTCCTTTCCAATGTTGTCTTTTTGTTTTTCTTATCTGCCTTCTTAAATCACCTGCTCACACATTAAAGTTTTTCAAAATCTACATGAGTCCTTGTTACTACAGTTGTCAAGATTCAGAATCATAAACAAGCAGACACACTGATCCATGCCTAAACTGCCATGTTCTGCTTCACTAAATCCTCATGTTCTTTATCACAGTTATCAAAGCTCTGCCAACTTTGATAAAAACATGTTCTAGACATTTAATCAATAAAGCTCCTAAAGATCCAACTACAATACCAGTATGGGGAGAGGAAAAAAAAGAAAAAAATAAAAGGGGGAGTGGAGGAAGGAGGTGGGGATGTTCCCTGGGAAAAACTCAACTCACCAGAGTGAGGTTGTGGAAATATAATGTACCATCTGGATGAAAGGTAACGGGTCAGAGGTGGCACCACAGCTGGTACAAACACACTAGAGAGAAAGAAAACATAATAATACATTGACAAGATTAAATAGGTATTTCCACTGCACCACTTCTGCCTGTACATTTCTTTACTGTGGCAATGCCTGTTTTAAGAATGGAAACATAAAACCTGAGAGCTGGCCCTTGGTATTAAGCACATATCACTACCTCACCTGCTCAAATAAAGTCATTGCAAACTTCTGGTGGGAAACACAATGTGGTGCAGTGCAAATATCTTCCTTTGTCTCATCTGCAATGTGGAAGTGAATTCGCATTAACAGGTTTTCCTAGCCAAAGGAAAAAAAGAAAAAAATACATTAGATAATTTCAACTGCAGACAAAAGTTAAGATATATATCACAAAAGCATGTCAGATGCAATTATGTTACAGACAGAAGGCTCCTGCAAATCTGTGAAAATTGCTTCAAAAACAAAGTTGGTATTTCTTGGATAAAAAAAAGAAATGCCCTCCACTTCTGATTTGAAATGCTGGACCAGGTAACCATTTATTTTACTAGCACTGCTAAAGACTCTGCTGCTGATTTTTTTGTCCAGTTCTCAAGCATCCATGGATATGATCAAATGTAAGAGTACCTATGCAGTTTTAAAAATCACTGGATTGACTCTAACTTCTCATCATCACAAAATAAATCAACTTCTACATTCCATGAGAGCTTTGAAATATGCCACATCATCTACATTCAATCAAAAAGGGGGAGAACTAATAAATGAAAAGGCAGACTAAATTCTGTACGAAACAAGAGGACTGAACATTTTCCAGATATTCATTCATACAACTACATCTGTTTTCAAGTCCCCAGGAGTTCTTGTCCCAAGACCTTCTCTCCTCCCACTGTTTCCAACATTAATCTGTGGGTACCAGAAATCTCTTGACAACTCTTCCAGCAAAAGATTTTTCACTAACACAACACTACTAGCTGCCTGGGTGGTTTATAGGCCTGCAATAAATAGGTCAAGATTAATTATTTGTTAAAACAGCTCTAACATTGTACAGTTTCCCTTGAAAAGTTTTCCTGTGAAAATGCAATTTCAGAATAACTGGCAAAAGAAATGTCCTTTTACCCTCTGGAGGTGATCCTTAAAACTAGAACCCTGGATCATTCTTTTAGGGCAGTTTTTTCATAATTCACATCTAAAGCAGACTGGAGAGGGTAAGCAGTATATATGCAAAAGAAACTGCAAAACCAGTTACCAATGATATTACCATTTCCAAATCATTAGTTTGTGGATCTCTCCATGCAATTTTCCAGGCCCAACTGCAAAGTCTGTTGCAATTTGGGAAAAGGAAAAATAAGGGGGGGGAAAAAATCAGGGAAGACTGGGTAGTGGTGGGCCACATCTCTGCCTGTCAAACCATCTTTCAGTTATACTCACAAAACATTCAGCAGCATCATCCATGATGCCCAGCTGGAAGCGTTGCTCATCCTGAAATGTCTTTGCAAGAGCAGTGCGCAAGGCATCAGAAGGCAGCACTTTCTCACTGCTACACTGAAACTGGTTGAATATACCCTAGCAAAAAACCCAAGAAGATAGTAAAGTTACTGTATTTTTCAAAATACGACTCAATTGATCTGAAAACAAACAGTAAACATTTAACTTGTTTGGATCCTGAAACACACAGATGCTGTACACGGACTATAAGAGAAAATTCTGAAAGTTCCTCCTTTGAAATCATATGCACCTTTGTGTATTTCTTCCTTTCACATATACAAGGGAGGGTTAGGAGTTCAGGAGAAAATTTCCCTCAGTATCAACCCCACTGGATCTATTTTTCTTTCTCCGAATCTGACTCCTGAAGCAAATACAATGAACACCAAAACTTTGTACTTGTTATTCCCATCTCTCTCTCACTCCATTTAATTTTCTCACTTCCAGCTTACCCACGCCACCTTGCTTCCTCTTTTAAGCAACTCCTTCCAAACATCTCTTGCCCTTAAACAGCTTCAACTTTATACTTGCACACTTGACAAAATTTACCTTTCCTAAGTCCAAGTGGGTAAGAATTAGATGTTTTTTGTATCAGCATGCAGGAGGGAAAAGGCATGACGCGAATAGGAATGGCAGTTCCTATGTATAGCCAGCCGTTCACTTGCTGCCATAAACCTGCATTTTCGTAACTGTAACTCACACATCACCTGGGTAACAACCATTTGCAAGAATAAGTAGTTCTAAAAAGACACATTATTGTCTGAAGTGTGGGTTATACGCATCAAAGTTCCGTACATATTCCCCAACTGATTAAACGCCCACGTTTATTCTGTGTGTTTGTGCGCACACGTGTGTGAAATATCCAAACCATCACCTGAACAGTTAAATTTCACTGTGCCCTTCCTACAAAAACAGGACCATAATTTTGTATGCAAGATCCTCAGTCTAAGTAAAAAATCTCTAGTCCTTATTTTAATACAAGACAACTCTCCATCACCACTGTGCTCTACTTTCTACCTCATTTCATATGACAAGCAACCATCTCCATCAGTGTCAATCTCAAAATTCTGCTTGTCCTTTCCTATAAAACTTCCCTCACAATTTCTCTAAAGACTGTGGAAAAGCTCAATTCATACTGCATGAGAGGAGAAGGGATAACCTTGAATTGTGCACCAGTTTCCTTTTCTGCCTTCTAAACTTAGTAAAATGAGGGGAAAATCCAACTGGTTTGCCTGTTTGATTTTCTTTCAAATCTATACTAATCTGCAGTGATTCACAATTCACAGAGCACTTCTTCCTTTAATTAGAGAAACCTTCTCCCCAACATACTTAGGATCTACATTACTTGGAAATGATCTAAATCTTTCTCTCCTTTAACTGTTTTTACTTGTTTCTTATCAGGAAATGAGAAGGTAAGCTGGGAGGTCTGCCAAATGGTACAACCTTGTCTGTTTTGAGGAAGCTGGAAAAAGTGCAGAGTACAGCTGTCACTGCACAGGCAGAAAACCAACCTCCACGCCCCTGCTATTTCTGCCCATAGGAATGGTACAATTGATAGGGTTGACACAGTCTAACAGATGTAATGTGCCTCTCTCTCTTTACTGCAGCTTTTATTTTGGTAGTCCTCAAGGTGCTCAGTCACAGTCCATTGTGCTGAAGCCCACAGCTCTTCTACTACTGCCTTTATTAGAGTATCACAGAACCATAAGAAAAGGGCAATGCAGAGAAACTGAGGCAGTATCATACTGCATGAACAACAGACAATACCCCTCCTCAGCTATTTTTTATATATACAGACATAAAACAGAAAGAACGACAATGTCTCTGCACTTAAACTTGATTGCCATTCCTGTCACTCTGATAACTGAGCAAGTTTCATGTTTCATTAGTGAATTTTCTCATTTCAGTGACCCTCAAAAAAAAAAAAAAAAAAAGGCAGTGAAGCATAACTCCATCCTGCTTCACATTTTACATTGAATAATTTAAGAGCACTTCAACATATTCACAACTGTGCTTCAGAAATGTGTTTATTCTGCTTATTCAATCTCACTTAATAGATCAAAGCCACTTCTCTAGCAACTGGTCCACAACCTCACTGCTGCGATCTGATGGGCAGGACCTGGTTTGCTTCAATGAGAGCCCTGAAATGGCACTGTACTCCTGAGGGGTGAGAAACAATGCAGGCTCTAAATGAGGTAAAAGGAGAAGCAAACAAGGAAACTCTTCGTTTAAACTTCCATCTTTAAAGAAACAGTATACTTACCGAGGAACAAAAAAATAAATAAGCAATGTCAATTCTGTGAAGAATGCAAAAATCAGGATGTAACAGATCCCAATATTACATGGAAGAATGCTTCTTCAAATTTGTAATGACGTGGCACACAATGGTATATAGTCTCATTTAGATTACAGGAGAGAAAAAAAATCTTAAAACCAGTGAGTAATTGTGCATTTTAATCTAATAAAGATCAAATCTTATTATGTCATTGCACAGTGTAGTTTAGAGCACGTTGGAATCCTGTGCTTGTAAGAAGCCCCAAAAGCACCTCAAATGGAGTCAAAAGCACTTTGAACACAGGGGAGTTTAGTTTTTCTTAGGTTTCAGTCAGTGGGGTCGGGGGAGATGGGGCTGTTGGGATTGATTCCCCTTTCTTTTTCAAGATAAGTTCTTTGCTCCCCTTCAGAACAAGTCTTTCTTGTCTCTCAACCTTACATGGACAGGTGTGGCATTTCCTGCAATTTCATCACTTTACATTATCTAAGTCAGATCTCCCTGCTGAATTTAAGGTCTTGCCTGTGAGAGATCCTGTTAATTGCTCAAACATTGGTTCCATACTTGTATGAAAGGCAGCTTGGTGCAGACCAGGAAAGCACTCCTGATTCTGCCCCAGGAGTTATCCAGGGCACCTTTCTTCCAAGGGTTTACGGAACGTGACAACTTCATATTTGAAACATACAAACTTTGTTCTCCTCCAAAAACTTCTTCAGCTTCTGAAACTGAAGACGGTGGAAATCCCACCAGCATAGTCCCTGCACTGACGATCCCTTTCAATGGCTACATTCCAACACAAATGAGCGTGTTGTAACAGTGGTAACAATACGAATGGAGACTGCTAAAAGCCCCACGAAAACGCGAAGTTTCTTCTATTTTACCTATTTGCGGTAACTAAAATCAAGGGTGCAGAACAAAAAAAGAATTAGCTCAACATAAAATCTAAGAATTACTAACGCTGTATTAATAGCAGTACTTTGATTTCTACACTGAGGACACGTTCTTGGCACGTTGGTCAGTCTACAAGCTAAGAAAGAACAGTGTGAGCAAGGGATTTTTCAGATAGGAAGTCTGTGTTCTGGTTATACTGCATTCCTATGAGAGATCTATATGGGAAAAAAGCCCATCTCCTTTCACATCCCCTTCCCTACAGCTCTTCAAAAGTCTGGAAAGGGTAGTAGAGAAGAGAATTACGAAGTGCATGTGTTCTTTAAGACCAATAAATTCACAAAGCCCATCAGCTGCATATAGTCCTTCCCCAAATACTAAGATCAACTCCAATTACATTGTTATCTTTCACCAGCTTGCTTTCAGAGAGGTTCAAACCTTGAACTTCCTGAACCATACCAAAGAATCAGTTGTAGGGCCTCACTTTATTACTATTCAGAAGGATTTTTTATAGTTTTTTTAACTGAAGTCTTCCTATCTTTTCTACTACTACACAGCTGGGCCCCTGACACACATCAGAATGACACACATCAGAACAAAGCCTGGCAGAGTCAGTGGGCTTCCAAAACAATGTCCTCCACTTTGAGAAGTGTGGGTGTGGGGATCAGTATGAATTTCCATATGTACATTGATTGAAGATCAAATAAAGGAAAATAACCTAAGTTTTGAGACAAGCTACATTTATCACGCAACTCCTTCAAAAACGTTGAAGATGTTTCAGAACACTAAAATTCACGTGCATGATCATAAACCAGGTTTTTTTCACCTGGTTTAAATAAAGAATAATAGAGAATAAAGATAGCAAGTATTCTTTTAGGTAATTCATGGGATTGACATGCATTCTTGGGAGCTCTTTTAAAGATTTGAAAGTTGTAGGAACTGTGAACCTCTCCCCCCATAATTTACAAGATCTCCTCCATTATTTTTATTAGTGTTTGGAATCAACTTCCTCCCCAGGAAAGAAGAATTCCATTTATTTGGAATAAACTGACATCTGCACTGTGTAACTAACCATCCTGAGGAAACAAACCAAACTTGATATACATTCACATGTGACTTTTTAATCAAGCATGCAAAAGTAGGCTGACATAAGAATAAATTGATGGGTGAAGACAATAGGGAACAGCTACTGAATCAGAACAGTGTTCATGCACTGTAATTTTGAACTGTGTCCTTGGCAGTTTTCTGAGAACTAACTATTCCCTCCCAGAATTACACAGAAGTTTCTTCTGTACAGAGATATCACTGCAGCTCTAGTGGTACGGGGTTTCAAAGAACAAAACACGTTCCCCCTCAAATGCCTTAGTATTCCCTACACTAATCGATTGTTTCTGGGTTTTGGTGATAGGATTTTTGTTTGCGTAATTTTTTTAAGCTTTCTCTCCATTTCAGCAGCATGCCCTTCTTACCCTGTTCCATTCAGTGGACCTTTTTTTCTTGCTCGTAGTACCTAATCTCTCATTCAGAACACCACACTCTCCCAGTGAACTCTTGTACTCGGCACAACAACCTGTTTCAAATGGCTGCTAAATATCACTTTTCTCCTATCCAAACACATCAGCCTCCACCCACAGTATTTCCACTAGCTCACATTTCTTCTCCACATTTCCTCATGCTATATTCACCTTAAAGGCTGCAACAAATTCTATGTCGACTTGGTTTTGTGTCTTTTGATCTCTTTTCAAACCTCCAAGTCTGATAACAACCAACCCAGATTTCCATTTATTCCTCTTTCTGTTGTGTCTCCTCCATTTGTACTCACACTGCACCCTGAACATTAAGATCTGGTCCCCAGTACAGACTCTGTCAAGTCAGGTCCTCCTGGCTACGACCAAAATCAAGTGAAAGTAATACTTTCACAAGTGTTGTTTAAGAAGGCAGCAGGGAAAGATATTCAAATCATAGAACGTGCACATCTACTAGGTAACAATTCATCAACTGCTTGATCAAGATCAAAACTGCCAATTGTTATTTGGAAGCCTCAATTACCAGTTTATTAACTCAGGAAACTGTACTTGCTGCCAGTTTATTTGGCAGGCAGTTAATTACAAGTGCAAACTGAAGAAAAAAGTTCAAACAATGCAATTATTTTATGTGTTTTGACTACTGTTTTATCCTGAAATACTACTGTCATTTGAAAAATAGCATAGAACAAGAGGATGAAATCTTTGCAACCAACCTACTATAGTCTCAACCACATGAACATTTCATAATAAATCACTCAATTTCAAGCAAGTGGCTTTTCAGAACCAACTATAGTCATTCCATTTTTATAAAGCGCTGTAAAACCCTACCGTTCTCCATTTTCACCTTAAACAACAACATCATTTCTACACAGAAAATTCACATTCTTCCTGCTTTTGTTGCACATGACAAAACAACAGAAAAGACCAGCCCTATTAGAATTTATCAATCAATAGAACATTCTTCTTTGTGACCTACAAAAAACACTCTGTCCTGTATCCTGGCACTATGGAGCTCCCAGTACAATCCCTGGAAGGAGAACAAACTCTCTGTGGCATGCTCAGTACAGTGGACGGATTTCCCCCTTCCTACCCTCTTCCAGCTGTGATAAACACCAAAGCAAAGTCATGCTGAAAAAAAAAAAAGGAAAATAAACCAAATCATAGTAGACTTCAGCACAAATAATAAATCAAAAAGCTGTTCCAGTGTTATAGCAGGCAAACCACACAGTGGTAAGGACAGTTTGTGTACTGAAAAAAATATTTTAATAATGCCATATCTTAAGGAGCAGTGTTTGGGATTCCAGCAAAAAACCTCTCCCTTTATATAGCTCTTGATGCAAGGTTCCTTCCAAATAACCAAGGAATGCGTATCTGGAAAGATTTCAAGGTTCATTTTCTAACTACATAAACACAGTCAGGTAGCACACCAAGTTTTAAAATTACCTTAAGAATTTGTGAAATGGAAGTCTTCAGTGTGGTACAAAAATAAAATGTGATTTGATCAGGTATGACATCACTGTCCTGTAATCCCATATTTGAAATTACAAGTAATATTTAGAGAGCTAACCGAGCATTTACAGTAAATACTGTGCATGACATTCGAATCCCTAGAAACGGTTGGAACAAGCCAAGAAAATGTGAAAAAAACCCAACTTCTTCAGTGTTATTCCACGGCTAAATTTAGCTTAAAGACTATCTTCCTACAGAGTCAAAAGGAAGAGGATGTCAAACTTCAGGGCAACATTTTGGAGTAGGAGAAGAGCATGAACCCTTCTCTGTGCAAGACAGATGGCGTCAGGTATGCTGTGAAGGGACCCTGAAGGGAAGTAGGGGAACATGACATAGGCTCCTCCCCACACGTACTGTCCCTTTCCCAGGCCAGGCTGGAATCTGAACATGCCAGCATGCTCTGAGGAGTAAACATGTCCTGCTTCCACCTTGCTGTGTCTGGACAAGTATTTTGGGCAGATCCACCTGACAGCATGCAAAGCTAATTACCTCTCCCCAGACCCTAATAGGAGATTTTCGCATGGTATAGAGCTCCAAATTCTGGTGTTCCCACTGGATCCAGCCACTTCTTCTCCCTCATCTTAGCAAAGCCTAAGGTTCAAGAAAAAGAGGATGTCAAAGACCTGGAGGCTAATCCAGCATTACTCTGGCAGGACAACAGTTAAAGGCTTCCAGAGCAGAAAGGAGAGCTGGGGCAGGGGAAGAGATGAGCACAGAAAGGAGGGGATGACCCTGCTGCCCTGGGACACAAAACACGCTCTTGGTGATGCTTGCAGTATTGGGTGCACATTAAGCACATAATCCCACTTGTCTTAGAGAAGTCCACACATAACATGTACCAGACAGACAGACTTTTACAGGAGGCAAAACCAGAGCAATTTGAAAACACTGATCCAGAGGGCAGCAGAGAACAAGGAAAAACCTTGAACAGCCTTTTCCCCCCTTCTACTGCTTGCTCAAGGAGTATATGAAGATCAGTGTGACCACCTCCACAGTTTGGGGCTGTCCCCTGTGAATACCCCTATCTCCTCAGCTGCATTCAAGCAAGACAGCTTATGTTTCTGGTGCCCAGAGGTTTCTTGGGGGGGTTGAGGGGACCTTTGCACCCCCAATTTCACTCAGAGTCAAGTAACCGCCCTTTTAACTCACCTTTATAAATAGTACTTGACTTGATAACAACACAAAAAGGGGGAGGGGGAAACTTTCGAATATTTATGTACACACATCAACATTTTACACAACATAGTAAAAGTGAAAGCTTGGCACAATATCACCCAGAGAGTTTCTGGAACAGAGTTAGGTAGGACACTCAGCAATCTCCCACGAAGAACAGATAGAGTAAATGCTAACTTCTTGATTTGGATCCAGCTGGAATTTATTTACTTTTTCAAGTTTTGGCTACTGCCCATATTCATAAATACTTGTCTAGGTGATTTTTTAATTGCTTATGTGTTCTTTTGAGTTTTTATAAGCTATAGGAATTCTGCACACAACCAGATGCAAGTTTCCCAAAATGTGCAAAAGTAGTAGAGGATTTGGTGCAGTATTACTGCTGTATTGGAAATTAAGGCTTGTAAAAACTCCCAGCTAGAAACGTTATCGCTAAGAACTTCAGGTAGAAAAAACCAAACAAAAGCAAAAACACACACACAAACAAAATCTCTGCAGATATCTCAGAGGGAAAAGAGAGAGCAGCAAATTTTTCGAAAGCTGCTTAATTTGAAAAATAAACATATGGCTGCAGGCATAGAATTTGTGAATTCTGCCACACCACCTGTCATTTCCAAGTTTATAATAGCACACTACACAGTCCAAGATAACAAAAACAAGGATTTTACCAACAAAACTAAACACTCTTTGACCCAATGACTGCTTTTGCTACATATATTTCAGAGATCCTATCATCTTCCAGTTTTCCTGTAGTGCTTTCCCTCCCATACCAGTACTGCTAATCCACATGCACATTTGTCTGCGGGTCATCTTTCAAGACCAGAACCACAAAAGTGCATCCTCTCCTCTTTCCTGTAATATCCTTTCACATCCCTCTCCCTCTTTTTCAGTACTCCATACAGAAAGGCTTTTAACTATTATCTTGATACTAAAACCTAGACTCTGGTGCAGAGTTGAGATTCGTGGCAGAACCTGTCTCATCTCCTGGTATTTCCTTGATCATGCTTTTAGGTTAAACCCCAGAACGGCAAAAGTTTACATTCATGGTAAATTCCTAAATCCTCTTCTTTCTGACCTCATCTTGGCTAACAAAGAATACCAACAATCACTTGACATTACTCAAGGGCATGATCCAAAAAATACCTTAAAGTTATCCTACTGAACTTAATGAAACCAGATCATACCTAAGTCTTGTCATTCCCCTTTAAGGAAGGGGATCTATTTAATACTCCATCTTTTCTGTGTCTGAAGAGCTGTATCTCACTTTGGATGCACTACCTTGCTCCTAACCCACTGTTACATCCTCTTCTGATGATACTGCTGTAAATACCATCCTGTCTAATCATTTCAACAGATATGTCTTGACACAAATTTCCCTTCAAAAAAAAGATAAATTCCCTTACTTCATACCTTAATAGTCTCCCATTTGCTGTTCATTTGCCAGGGAAAACTCCTCAACAACAGCCCAAAACCTCACTAGATAATTCATTTCAAGCCTGTCTCTCTCTACCAGAGCACCTGTGATGTCACTTAACAGCAGCAAGACAGCTGTTATACCATAAATATTGCCTGGGAACATCAGATGATCTTAATTTAAACCTGCACTCTCTATTTTGCCGTTTTTGTAAGATGCTGTCTGTCATTTTCATTACTGCACATAGAATTCATGACACAAATTCTCCCACAATTACTTTATATATTTAGTTGGATTTTACACACATTTGTGATCAAAGAAGACATTTAAGCCTCAATTTCAGAAAGGCAAATCACTTCTCAGGAAGATTAAAGCTGGTATTTTCATCCTGTTTGCATCATGTCCATCTCTCCCACAAGAAGCCAAGGGTTTGAGCTAGCAAAATTTAGAAAGAAGGCCAGAAAACCCCCCCAGAAGTGCAACAAATTAATTGATAGAGACAAACAGACACAGGATTGCACAATTTACTCAAGTACGTAGCAGTACTCAAAATCAGAGTTAGCATCTAGATCTTACTGTCCAGGCAGCCTCAATGACAGTCAGTAATTGCATCTGCAGCTACAAACAGAATTGATGTTTTTTAAAACAGACTACAAAGAACAGAGCCATTTAATGCAGACATCAATATTTACTGTAGAAAATAGCCTTACATAATCAACAGTTTTGGAAAGAAAGGCTTGGCTAAATGGCCTTCCCCATCCTGACATTTGAAGTAGCTCTGAAGGGAAAGGTAAATGTTGATGAGCATACTGACTGCGTATGGTATTATATCTGTACACCAAATGATTAATTGGAAAATAAAGCAAACTTGTGTTTTCCTGCCTGTTCTAATGGAGACTCACAATGACCTGCCCACCATTACGAAGAGTCCTTGTAACTGAAAACTTACCAACAGCATTTTCACAATTTTTTAGCTCGAACACATTTTATGAAACTGGATCTTGGACCACTAGCTATCATATTTACCTTCTTCTCACAAATTTTCAGATGCAAATTTGATTAAAAATATTAAGTATCATCAATATTTCTGTTCAAAATTTTAAAGACTGTATTTCTAACTTTTACCTTAAGAGCACAGAAGATGCAAGAATCACCCATACATTTGTGCGTCGTGATCTGCCGGAAACTGCGGCGAAAAATGTCCAGGTGCCAGAGAACCTGAAACAGAAAAGGAGGCACAGCCAATTTTATGAATATATAAAATAAAATATTGCATAAGGTTCTGATTAAATTGCATATGCTGAATAATCCAAGAAGTATACCAATGACATCAGTGATCACCTTTAAAAGGAATGCCTTTTATCTAACTGCAAGTTGATGCTTTCAGCTTTCCTCTTTAGCTGTAACCTTCACATGCTAATTTACAGCATGACCTTCCTCTGAGTTTCTTGCCATGTGCTTTTAGATTAGAAAACTCGCTTCTTCATCCGTATGGCAGTGCTGGCTAAACAGCACCTGCTCTGACTGCTCCGCTGTGCTGGCACCAGGGCCGGCCGCTGGGCAACCACACCATGAGGCTGAGCAGAGCTGCCGAGGACACCCCACGGACTGCTGGGGACGAAACTCTTCCCTTCTTCCAATCCTACACAGCTCTCTTGTTCCGAGCAGAAAGCCCAAATGCCGAAAAAATGGTGCACCAACAGTATATACACTAGCCAGTTCATGCAAATGAAAACAGCAGAATACTAAAATCCGTTATGCCCAATATCATCATTACTACGTGTCCTCACAGGCCATGATTACTAACCCTAGGCCCGTTAGGGCAGTTATGCCTTTCTCTCAGGACAGGTATGGAGGTAATAACAGGTGTGTGACTAGGTAGGGTCACAGCACAGAAAAGCAAGCAGGCTTTTGTATGTTCTGCTAGCAACAATGAGAGGTGACATTTGCTCTAACAGCAGCATGGTATTTTATTCTTCAGTTTTACTACTAAATCTGTGCACTAGGGGGAATTATTCAAATTTGCATCTGTAAAATAGCAATAATACCCATCTCTGAAGTGTTCTACAGTGAGTTCTTCATGTATCAATGTGGTCAGCACTGGCTATTTCATCTCAAACTAACAGTAACTGGACTTTTCTGCAAACCTCAGTCACCAGGCTTTCAGAAGGCAGAAGTCTGCACTGCAAGAAGCCCTGACCTAAATCACGTCCTACCAGGCTCCGGACAGAGCAGCAAGGTCCAGGCTGGCATGTGACTGCCTAAATGCTTCATTAACACAGAGGAACCAAACTTCTTATTTCTGATGAATTTGCCTACAGCAACCAGCTAGAAAAAATCTAGCACCCAAGCAAAATTTGTGCTGGTTTCAATAAGTGTTTTCAACTGGAACGATTTGCTATTTAAACCACAGCAATATGTAATATTCAGTAAACACATTTTTAAATATAATCTGTAAGTTTCCCAAAACTTCATAATTGCCATGGCTGTGTTTATACTCAAACTACCCCTGTACTTAAGGGCCTGGGAGGCAACATAAGCCTTGAAAACATCTGATTACACACAAACATTGCTGAAGAACTACTGCAGACTTTACAAAAGGACAAAAAAATTATGTTTAGGAATGAGTCCAATTTTTTTATGTAATTGCCTTTGGAGTTTAGCTTGAATGTTTATAGAAATTCCTAAGAGCAAGGAGCAACAAACATTCGAGAGCATTTCAGACTAAGTGTTAAAAAATTAGGATAAACCCCAGAAGTATGTATTTTATGAAATGATTACCATCTTGCCTTCTTGTTTTTAATTCAGCTTTGATTGTAAGTACATTCACTATCCTATCTCTCTCCAGCTTTAGAAGAAAAGGGTTTCTGTAGCAGATTAAAGACCAGGTGATGCTTTCATCTCCACGAATGGCATGAAGCTGGTATTAGGATCTACTTAGTCCAGACCTAGGTACACTAACTCAATATTTGGAAGCAGCCAGTCGTTACACCTGACAGCTTAATAAAGGTAATTGATACAGAACATCACTGGAAACTTCTCTTTGCACTGTAATTTCTAACATACTAAGCCTATTGAGGGCCACAGGTACACATATCTGTACTGTTTGCACTGGGGCTGTATGGAAGCCTGAAGTTAGTTGAGAACCTGATTGTGCCCATGGGGAAAAAAAAAACAAACAGAAGTCAAACCCATGGCGATCCAGTCTGTGCTGCAGAGACAAGTCACATGAAGGGATGGAAACTGATGTGAAGGGGTTTTAAGCCCTGCTGCCAAATGGACTGAATCTCAACCATCAGATGTTCAAACCATCTAAATGGTGACAACACCTCTACAGCAGCCACACCACTTCACTGAATATGGCACAAGAAAAGGTTTTCTAAATCAAAAGGTAAACGCTCAGTCATTTAAATTAAGCTACAAAGCAGCAGCCAGAAAGAAAACTGAACTACATAAAACGGATCTTGTATCGTTATTATCAAACCTTGACTGGTTAAACAAAAAAACTGTATTTACTTTTAAGGAGTATGCATTCTGCAAGCTATGCAATAACCTATTATTTTAAAATAAATTTTCTATGTATATTTTTAGCTTTGGTTGATATTCTACAAGCTTACGCTAACAAGACATTCAAGTACAGTAAATGATGACTGTGTAAATGTTGTTGAATTCAACAGGAAAACCTGAAAATTAAAAAGCTGTTCAATAACTCAATCTGCTTTTCCAAAAGTAGCTTTATTCTGTCTAGGCCCACCAACAATTACGTACTCAAGTTTGGCTGACTCAATATTTGTTGCACAGTGCCTAGGAAAATACTGCAACAGACAGAGGGCAAAACCAGAAATATTCTTTATTCTGTGCTCTTACCTGTAGCGCACTATTCAGGAAGCAACTGTTCTGCCCTGGTTCATTGCTGAGACCTTTACTGGGTGCTATTGAGGTGGTATTTCGTGGAGTAAACATGCCCTGTACATTCCCCCGACCCACAGAAAAGTAATTTCTTTTCCAAGACATCTTCCCGTTTCAGCTGTAGAAAATGCAGGTTTAGGCTGGCAGAATAATTGACTTGATCAGATGCCTCCTTTCAAAAAATTTGAAACTGGAACAACAGCCAGACTTCCTCAAACAATAGTTTAAACAGTATTTATCCTTTTGCCAGGACTCAAGGAGTTTGCTTCTTCTAAATCCAGCCTGGGATGCTATTCTTCAGTTGCTGCTTATGCATGCGACAACCTCCTTTAAAAGCAGCCACACAACATTTGCAAAGGGAAGAAATCCACAGTTGTGCAAGTTCATGTTATGCTGCTTCTCCCTTTTCCAAACAGGCAGGAATTCCAGAGAACAAATGGCAAATCAAGGAGGTCCCAGATTCAAGACGAAAAAAACCAACAACTTCCTCCCACACCCCCAAAAACACAGCTTCTGTAATCCTTCTATAATCCTCCTGAAGAAGATGGGAAAAATCCAATTAGCAAGGGAGCAAAGAAACCAAAACACAACCTTGGCAGCTCCCTTTCAGTTACATGTATCTTGGGTGATGAAAGAGACATTCTCCTCACAGGGGAAAAAAGAAGTAACACCAGAACTTGAGAGCGAAGAGCTTTAAAGAAGCAAGAAGTCTCCGATACAGTTCGAATTCCGCATGCGATCTTTAGAAACTTCTCCCGATCCTCCTTTTGCAATCGGAATGCCCAGCTCTGCCAGAAAGCCTGAGAGAGAAAAATAATCAAAGGCTTGCGTCATTTAATTACTCTCTTGGTTTTGTGGTGTTCTGCCAAGACCAGTGTTGCCTCACCTCCCACAATACACTGAATCTTCAGAGACAAAGCAAAAAATCTAAACGTTCCTCCGCCCAAAAAATAAAATAATATGGAAAAGAACAGTGGATTCTGAGAAAAGCCTGTAAGAGCAAGGCTTGGAGTATGTCGGAAAGGTTAAGAAGTAAACTAGATTAAAAAAATAAACTACAACGTTCAAGTGAATCTCATGGCAGTAGTCAAATATATCCTTCACAATCTTGTAGTGTTATTTTTTAACAAATATTATTCATTCAAAGAGTTACATGAGGATTTGTGGTTCTATGAATACATGCTAGCACATTCTCCACCCTAGAACTGGGATTTTGCGCTGAACATGGAAGGCACAAGGCTCATCCCTGACTCAGCAACCCACTGCACTCTCCAGAAAAAACAGTCTCCAAATTTCCTTCATCGGAAATTGTGCGTACCTCTAAAATGCTACTTAATCTACGTACATGGGATATATGGTACCTTATAAAAGGCATAGAAGCTTCCAAAGAAGCCACAAAAAATTTTCAACAGAAAGTGCTCTTCCCACAACAAGTTCACTTTTTCCCTCATCTACAAGAAACTGGAAAAAAATTATTTAAGCAATTCCTAGAAACAGGAACTACAAGATTCGTGGCAACACTTTTTTTTTTTAAGTTCTCTCAAGTGTAGTCCCAAGTTTACAGAAACTAGCATAGTATTTTCCAGGGACATTCCCAATGACATCAAGAATTATACAACTTTTGACACACATAGTAACTGAAATTAGCTATTACGGCTGGTGTGAGCAGGACAACTCTAATCCAGAAGTATTTAAGTATTAATTGAAGCCCGAAGTCACTACAAAATAGACATACGTAGGGTTTGTACATCAGCAAAAATTAACTGAGGGTATAATGCCTTATGAAGATACCCCAGGTGAAGGCGTGTTCTTCACCTTCCACACAATTATAAATTCTTCTTCTCCTATCAAAACACAAAGAACTTCCTAAATACCTGCAAATGTGTTACATCAGCCTAACACATTCCCTTCTATAATACTTCATTTGTACTTCTGTTAACCCCATTCTACAAATATTAATGAAGTCTCAGCATTGCTGTAAGGCAGGCAAATACCTGCTCACAGATGAGTAGTCCTCCCAGCTGCCATTGTGCCGTGCAAAATTTCAGACGTGCTTGCAAGCCTGCAGACACAGACCATTACCGTGCCCGTCACACAACATTCCTGAGTGCTGAACTTACACAGGAGTCATTGCAAAGCAATTTCAGCCTCAGCCCCCTTTCTTTGCTCAACCCCTTAACGAACCATGGGCCAACCATACCGCGTGAGCTATTCAGGGATCAATTTAGGCACCTCTGCAAAGCAACGCCATATGCAATAGGTGCAGCGGCTAAGCCTGTGTGCCACAGACGCAGCCGAGTGCTGCGTGTAACGAACTGAGACAGGCAGGCTCTGTGCTGCCTCACAAAAACCACTGAGCCAAACACTCAGTATTCTTTCCACAGCACCTACAGACAAAGAAAAATACAATCCAAAACCTTCCCAAGACGCACAGCTGAGAGCTGCACCTATTCAGTGGACTTCAAGTTCAAAACAAGACTCTCCTCTCCAAACAGGCTGGAAAACTAACTTTTGAACACTTTTTGAGCAAACTGCATCAGATGTGACAAAGTAAATAAACTTTTTTAGTTGATTTTTATTGTCTTGGAACAAAATTCAAGACTAGAGGCTTCGCAGTTCACCTCCCACTGCAGCAAGACTACTTCAAGCTGGCCCAAACCCTCCCAGTAACCGTGCAAGCTTAGTACCTGCACTGCTTCTGCACAGGCTTAGCAGAACTGACTTCTCACCACCATGACTGCTCACAGAAGCACGCTCAGTTTACTCATGGCTACACGGCCTTTGCAAAGCTAAGAACAAGCAAAAAACACTAAAGCTGGTAACCACCCAATTAGGACAAAACCAGATCTCCAGATCACAGCTTTGCACTGTGCCAACCTCTAAAAAACTTAGCAATGAAATATAACAACTCATATTACATAAACATTATAGAAATGTTTTAATAAGGAGATAAGATGAAAAACAGATAAAGAACATACAATAAAAAAGCAAACCCAACATTCTAGATCTTCCTGCTGCTTTGTAGCAGCTTCCTTCGGGAAGGAGGGAGGGCTCCCAGCCACGCAGACAGGCTCAGCAGATGAGAGAGGCATGGGGCATCACTCCAGCAGCACAACCCCAGAGCAAAGCTGGCCACGGTTCAGCACGTACTTCTGGCCTGAAGAAACCAGTCTGTCCTTTGACAGCAGAGCACAACAATCTACAAGATGCACCACGGAAGGTTTCAAGACCCATTTTATCCCCCTGTTCCCTTGCTAAATCAATCACACAGAAACATCTCAAGCTGCATTCTTTGTTCTCTGGCAAGGCGCCGCTATCATTGTTCATTTTGGGGGGTGAAGAGGAGGGGTGTGTGGAAAGTAACACCCCTCTCCCTGCAGTCTCATGTAGCCAAACATTTCAGTCTGTTGCTTGAGCCCCCAATCCAAGCATGTGGCTGAATTAGAACACCCCTGTTTAGGAACAAAGATGCTTTCATATGGCACTAGGAATGGCTGAAACCACCAATTAAGTATTTTTCAAACTATTAAATAAAAGCAGAGGTCTAGAATTTGGTGTTTGTTACCTATATTTCTGAAAAAACTTTCCAAACACAGAACAAAGTAAATGCTTCAATGTGTGAATGTGTCTGATTTTAGAGAAGAGATTCCTTTACCCCAGTATCCTAACACCTATTCTGATGGTAGGGAGTAGATAATTGGTGTTGAGGGCAAATCATGCCTTCACAAGCTGAAAACCTAAAGAGGTGAGAAACAGCTTGGAAATCAGGATCTTTTGGATAACAAGATAAGACAGAGTCGTCCAAGACAATGGATTTTGTTGAGAGCTTTCGCCCAGATGGCTCCTGAGTTTGACTCTTTCAGTGAAGAGGGACAAGAATAATCCCACGGCTGTTCTCAGCTAGACGGAAAGTTTGTGAAAATGGAGGCTTGAGAACACACTTTCTCAATGTACCTGTAATGATGAAAGTATTCACAAATTTCTGCATGGATTAAAATATATTTAATTGCAGACGTATCAGTATTACAGTCTTCATTGAGTTTAGAAGATCCCAAAAGATAATCAGCTTTGCAAGTCAACTTAAATTTGATCTTGAAGGTAATGAAATAAAGTACAGGGATGGAAAAACTTCCCAATACCAAATAACCATGAGGGTGGATGAAGAAAAGACTGAAGAGGGCAGTGACCTGACAGAAGCAAAAGAAGGTGATTTCCTCCTCTTGAGGATGTCTCATCTTTTTGAGATTCTCAGCTAGCCAGAAATACGAGACAGATGTATTTGCTCACCTAGACAATAAAGGGCAACTACAAAAAGGTAGATTTACATTCATCTACCCTACCAAGAATTTTTTCACAGTACAAACAGGACAACAGAGGGGAAAAAAATCTGCTTTATGCATACATTTCTCAGCCTTGATGGCTCTACTGGGAGAAAGGGGCAGGGAGGAGTCTGTAATGCTTCTGTTGTCAAGCTTGCACCCATTTGTCAGTCTTCCTCTTAAACGAAAAACGTGATTATCTGGCTCTGTGCTACTTGTGCCTACTGGGCGGAACCAGGAACTGGGAAGTGACAGCACCTCACAGTGCCACTGGTGCCCACAACAGACTCATACTAGTCTTCCTTGTTTTCCATGTGCTATTGCACAATTCTCAGTCCCTGAAGTGTTGTAAAGACAAAGGTTTGAGTACCAGAGACCTTAGACTATCTTCCCAGTGCCTTTTTGGAAAACAGTTTGCTAAGGTTAGGATAAATCAGACACCAGAGAAATCCTTCCGTTTACCGGAAGGAAATTATCTGAATGCTTGGCTAAAAGTTGCTGATAAAGACTATCAAAATGATCTTGGAGTGAAGACTAAAATCACATTTCCCCAAATCCATGGATGTACTTCTTCAGAGAATACAGATACAGCAAGCCTGATCAAACACTACAGGTTTCTCCAGAAGATACAGTGAAGGCCATTTCTGAGAGATCACCTCAAGATAATGCAAACGATGCAAGACTAGAGAGAACAGCAAGCAAAACTAGCATAACAAACATTATTTTTGGACACTATCACTGTACTTATACAGCCTATCTACCAACAGAAGAAACTGTAGTCAAAATACTGATGGGTCAACTGCCTTTTAGGAATGCATTTCCCCCCTGTGGCAATGTTGCCATTTCTATAGATAATTTATGCTTCTACAGTCATAGGAAGAAAAAAACCTGACCAATTTTCTGAAGAAAGAATATGTTTTTATACCAACTTTCCAAACCAACAACCAATAAACCATGAAACATGAAAACCAACCCACTCTACATTCCTGTTAACTGCTCAGACCAACAAGAGGCGTGGTGAGACCACATTCTGCAGAAACACTCCAAAGTGACACTCTGTAAGCTGCTGGGGTCAAGTATAGCTTTATACTGCATGAAAATACTCTTCATAGCAAAACATTCTCCAACTTCCTCATCCAAAATGCTTATAGGTTTTATAAAACTCTGGTAGACTGCCTCTTAAAGCAGTGTAATGAAATCTTGCAAACACTTACCTAATCTCAATCATTTGACTTTAAGCCTGACAGTCAGCCAAATCTATTTAAAGAGCATATTTCACAGTTATAAAAAAAAAAAAGAAAAAAAAAAAAGAAAAAGAAAAAGAAAAGAAAAAACCACCCAAAACCCAGCAGAGAGCCATTGGCTTTGAAATGCAGAAGATTGTCCTCCAGGGTAGTCCTAGCAGTCTTTTCTGCAGCCCTTTCTGAAATAAAGACATCAGGTGATAAACACCTGTGTTCTGTGCTAACTGACAACCACACAGATTTCTGTTCAGAATAATGGAAAAGTATGTCACTTATCCTATTCAGTTACTGAGACAGTAACGTAGCTGTGTCCAGACTTTCATAAAACAGTTAAGAGGAATCAAAATATCCAGCTGCCTCTCAAATAATGAGAAAAGCTATTAAAACCCATCTGATAAGGAGCTCCAGTACAACATGACAATTATTCAAAGGCAAATTATAATTAAAAATACATAAAATGTCCAAACACAACTCTCAATATCTAAAGCCAGCATTACAGCCTTTTCTGATCAACAATTATGTAACCTGCAAGATTATCCAGAAGTTTCTAGAGTAAAGCATATCTTCTTAAAGACTGCAATTGATACAAGCGCAGTGTAAAATAATCGAGTAATAAAGGGCTTCTGTTCAAAGACAAGCAATGGGAGCGTGGAGGTCAGAGCTAGAGATGAAAATGCCACATTATTTACTTTCCGTGGGGCTTATTGCCAAAACACATTTTGCTCCCCAGATAAGGGTTCTACTGATAGAAAAAACCATTATATTAATAGTCACTGATCTCATGCATCATGGTACTTTTAGCGCATGCATTTGCTGTGGAGGTTACAGGGAATGGAGGCAGACAAGTCCACTGGTCCTGCTTCCCAAATCCTTTGGAAGCAGCAGCCATCTTTAAGTTACACAGCCCTGTTATCTCAGCAACTTTTCTCTGACAGTTGGAGAGGCAAGGAATATATATAAAATTAAGAAAGTCTGCTCAGTCCTAGCAAATTCAAACCCTTCAAAACCATCTGCACTCCCTTCAGATCTACCCTTCACAGTCGTTCAACTCTAAGATTGCTGTACATGATAATAAAAGCCTACATTTTAACTCACCTGGATTTCCAAAGTGCTTATCCTCAAATTTTCTATTACTTTCTACGTGAAATCCAAGTTTATTCTCCCAAGCCTATATTTAAAGAACACTCTACCTCACCCCAGTGGTGCTAGACATTTCTCAAGGAAGAAGGGTAGGGTAAAACCAGCTTTTTGTCCCATTCTGCATGGAACTTGTGGAGTTTGGATAAATGGGAAAACAACAGCAGGTTCAAATGTTATGCAATTGCTCAAAAGCAGTTAAACATCACTAATCAATCCTGTACAACACAGGAAAACATGACAAACAGGCAGCTGTCAACCCTGTGGTGAAGTGGAAGGTTCTGGTTTGACTCAAGCAAAAGCTCAGCCAGCCTGATATCAGTCATTCATTCCCCTTCCAAATCTTTACCTCGACTTTCCAAAGTGGAGTTTCAAGATTAATTTAGTATTTGTTTAGTCTCCAGATATAAACATTTTGATTGCAAAATTCTGTATTTTACAGCCATCAGCTATTGCCAAAAAATTTCAAGGCCCATTTTCATATGGCACCTCATTAACAAACAATCTCATCTTTCTTCCACTGGTAACACCACTGATCCAAAAAACCAAGGGATTTGTACTCTGGCTTGTGAATTCCAGTTCAACAATGACTTGAGAGCCCCAAAAGATTCCAGAAGTAGTCAGCAGTATTCAACAACATATGGCTTAATGACTGATAGCTTTCTAAATCCTAAAATCCTGCAGCCATTCTTTTCCTGACCTTGCAGATTTTCACTGCCGAACAGAAAAATCCTCCTGTAAAGAATTTCTTCAGTCTGTAACTGCTACCTTGTTATAACTGTGAGTTCTCCTGTCAATCTTCACACCCCTTTCTTTGCTTAAAACAGAAGTCAGTAGCACTCAACTCCCAAATCATATGCTGTTCACATTACAGCACCACAAACTCCTCTGTTTTGTTAAACCCTCTACAAAACCAATGACTTCGGAGACGTTTGGATGTGGAAATATGCACGCATCCATACAGAATAACAACCACACAAGAAACAGATTTTGCAGGAAAACAGGCAAACAGAAGAAGTCCGGCTCCATTAGTACTTTTGATTTCAAAGGAAACACAGTGAAGATTAAGAAAAGGCAGCAACACATTGAGAGTAGCAACAGACTTTGATCAAACAGATGGACAGGGTTTGGATGGAAAAATACATCTTTCTGTTGATTTGCTATGAATCTCAAAGTCAAATACTGCAATGCACTGCTCTCTCCCAGTAGTGCTCAAGGGGAGAGATGACATCCAGGGCAGAAATCAGTTTCCTCAACACATGTAACACTGGCTAGTGAAAACTTCCACAGAGGTGGGCAGACAATTCCCACCTCCCTTGTGATCAACAGCTGCAGCCAGATAATGTATTTGTTAGTACCACAAAAACACTTATCCCCTCCCTCTTTGCTCAGGACAGTATTTGGTATTAAAATAATAGTTCTAGATTAAAGTATTAGCTCCTTGTATTTTGTGTTTTATCTATACCACCATTACCACATACAAAGACAGATTGTAACTCCAGGTTCTTGACAGACTAATAACATACCAAGGTGCAAAATTGAAGCAGTATAGAGGAGCTCACAAAAAAAGAGAGTAAAGGCAGAGCGAGCAGCAGTTTATGGTGCCTTTGCTGGGTCCCAGTATTAAATGCGTACATCATTTTTTCCCTGTTTTGCTAAAACTGACAAGCAGAAGGAACACTGCTGCACTGCAGAACATTATATAGATTCATACTTCACATAAAAATATAAAGCAAATGCTCCCAGCATCCACAACATGCTGATTATTCCTCTTTTTTAAGCCATCATCTGTGCTGTATAGCTATAAATAACATTTCAGCAGAATCACGAGTGTGCACACACATGCATAAGCTGAGTTTAAGATCATTACTATGTAGTTTTAGAAGAGTAAGTATAACTAATAAGAACAGGGAAACTCGTTTTTGCTTAATTTGGTTCTGTATAGAGAAGCATTTGCTGTGAAACCCACTGAAGACTTCAGAACTTTAATAGGAAACACACTTGCACACACCACAAGAAAAAGCTTACTTAATCAGAACATCCTGTATTCAACAGCAGTTCATAGCATGTGGAAGAGTTAAACAAACAAGTTGGGGGAAACATGCCATGACACCAAATACCTCACCAAAAACCTGGAACAGACAAGCAGGGGTAGTAAAACTATACAAGTAGGAGGCCAGCAGAAGAAAACATCTGATTGATGCATTTAGGGAAATCAGAGGAAAAGATTGTCTCTGCAAGCTGATGAGCTGGGTCCTGTCCTTTTTGAAATATGAAGCAAATAGACATGACCGTACCTCGTGCCTCTGCAACCCAAACTCAGAAATGAAGTGTTTGGCACATGCTGCCATGGCCCCCCCGCGGCTCGTGAAGCCCAAGACTAGACCTGGCCAACTGGTCCATGGCTGGCTGAGCCGACAGCCGTGGACACGCTGTGCCGTTCCCCAGCCGCACGCTCAGCCCACCACAGGACCTTATGAAGGAGGATAATAACAACTTAACGCACAACCATCCTGAACTCATGGCTAAACACCAAATATAGGCAAAGTCATGAAATGGTTCCTACAAACACAGGAAAGGAGCCCTTGAATAACAGGATTTTCAGCTACTTTCACTACTTGAAATTTTACTTTCATTGAGAAACCCCTTACAAATAGATAAATTGCTTGAACTCTTCTGATATAAAACATCTTCTGGAAGATTGCAAAAAAAGCCTTAACGCCAAGTTTAACCGACCTCACAATGTGAAAGTTGGAGTAGATGGCTAAAACAGGCAAAGGATACTCTCCTCATTAGACACGTTTACTTTGTCAAACATTTCAGAAACTCAAACATTAGAGAACATGACTAGTAGACAAAAATGAAAATTTCCTGTGTGCAGATTGTTGTACAACCATATTTTCTGGAGTACAGATCTTTTGTTTTATATTAGAACTACTAATAAGCTGAAGCCATGAGATTGCATATGAACTTTCACGAAACTCTGGCCTCATTGAATTTGAAATAAAAATTCAAATTTTTTAAGTTATGATTCAAAAAAACTGATTCTCTAAGTCTTAACAGACAGTACCATAAGAAACTAAATACATACGTATTGTAAAAACTTATAACACTCTTCCCAAGATTTTAAAATATTAAAATCTGTAAGTAATCTGCTGGGGAAGAAAAACCCAAACTGTTGTTCATTTTAGAAGATGCAGAAACAATGACATAATGTCCTTCTATCAAAACCAGGCATATGGAGATGATGCTATTGTTTTCATTCAAAAAGGTTATTTTATCTTCACCAGAAAAGTACTGTGAAACTACCAAATGCAAAAGGGATTATTTTGTGTCCTGCTGTGTCCTGGAGAGATCCACAAAGCATGAAAGGGACTCTTGTTAAGCACAAGCAAGCTCTGTCCTAATGGGTCACAGAAGCAGAAGCTGTGCAAATGCAGTATAATACAAGCTGAACAGACCAGTTGGGTGTTGGGGTAAGAAAAAGAAGAATGATGTCGACAGCTTTGATTTTTTTTTTCTCTGCCTGGCAATAAAACGACCCAACCGAGTAGCACCAGAAGCTCCCTACAAAAAACCCCAAACTCATCTAAACAAAAAACCCAAACCCCCTTGACCTCCCCCAGAAAACCAAAACATCTCCCAGCCAGAAAAAAACCCAAGCTCCAAGAAGCACTCAAGAGGAGGTATATAGCCTGAAAGGGGCCTGTCCACATTATTTGTGAGTTGTTCATAGGCAGAAAAAGATCATGAAGAGATAACCTGGTTACAAGAGCTCTCCTCTTAGCAACTGAAGAAACCTGTTAAAGATAAAATTAAAACAATTCTCAAGGTGCCCAGGAAAGTTATCATATATTTAACACCAACTAGGACATGTGGAAAGGAAAATACCTCTAATGAAACTTGTAAATGTAATGTAATGAAACTTTTAAAACGGACTGATGAGCAAATTTAAGGGTATGTACACATGCCTTCATACACAAAAAGGAGGCCTGTCCTGACAGCCTGCGAAGTACCCAGCCAACAACAAATGTTAAAGCTACTAATTTCAACACTGAAAGAGTACCTAGAGAAAACTGCTCTAGCTCAACATCAGAGAACAGGATTTCAGCCTGTACTGGGGACAAAAGAAAAAAAAAGAAAAAAAAAGAAAAAAAAAAAAAAAAGAAAAGAAAAAAAAAAAAAAAAAAAAGGATGCTTATTTTAGAGATTCGGTCTAATTCCTTTCAGCAGGAATTCAACTTTTTCAATGCTTCTGTGGGTCTGAGCTCTACAGAAAAGCAAGCAGCTACTTCTGTTACTCCCCCAAATCTGATCTTGCACTGGCTGAAATCACTCGTGAAACTAAACAGTCTTTTAAATAGGGACTCCCAAGAGTGCTGCAATGTTAAGCACAAAGGATTAAGCAGCTTCTGGCTTAGTCCAGCACAGAACACGTGAAATTTAGGATGCACAGCTTCCCAAACTTTTATCTTATATTCTGTATACTTGGTTCATCTTTTTTCTTCCCCCACAGAGGAAAAATGCCCGGCCTACAATGATGTGTGTCATTCCTCAAGCAAAGTGCCTCAGGGAACAGCACTGGAGCACAGAGAAGCTTTGGGGAAAGGTCTCAGGCAAGAGACAACAGCAGCTTTAGGGGTTCTTCCACTCCATCACACACAGTAGGGAACAGGAAAGGAACTGGGTCTCAGGATGATAACATTTATGTAAGCATTTGGTTTCTGGCTTCTAATTATGGATGTAATCCTTTAGGAGTGCGGCTGTGCCATGTAGCACCCCTGGGGGCAGGGGTACAGCCCCATCCTGCCCTCCTGGGGAGCACCAAGGGTGTCCAAAGACGAAAGCTCCAGGGATTGTATGGTATGGCTGGTCTTAGCACAGAATTTCCAGTAAGACCATTGGGACCACTCAGTGACTGACAGGCTGGGAAGGCAAGACATAGCTGGTAACAGGAAACTTGCACAGAAGCCTATTTCCATTTTGTCTTTCGTAGATTTCTTTTTAATTTTCTCTTTTTTAAAAGTAACATTTCTATTACTAATTAAATAAAATACGGCTTTTTTGATGTTGAAATCTTTTCAGTCTTTTGGGAACTCACCACAGCAGAAGGGTTAGACACATCCGTCTCAAAAACTGTGGGGAACTCCATATCCTGCCATGGCAATCCAAAATGGTCCCTAAGGCTTGCTTCTTCCTGCAGGCTCCCATACAGGTTCCACAGCCACCACTCCCTACACTGGGAACCCCTAGAGCTGGTCACAGGACAGAATCTCCACCTTACAGTTGCAAAGCAGTCACGTGTTGCCCACACCTTCTCTTGCCAAATCCTGTTAGGGCAAGACCAGCTGATATTGCTCCAGGCTCGCGTCTACAAGCATTGTAATGCTGCACAATAGAACTTGTTTTCCCCAGAATTCCCCAGACAATATGCTGCCAACACAAGAAGCTGCTGAAGAGATGCAAGTGTTGTGTTAGCAACTTGGTGCAGAAAGAATTCAGATCCAGCACCACCAGCAAGGCAATAAAAGGACAAAACCAAACACTGTCCTGTTTAGAAGTTATCTCCCCCCAGAATAACCAGCCTCCAAGGAACAATCACCTGACATCTGGGAAAGCAACATCTGTAACAGCTGTCCTTAACAAGAAGGGCTACCACACCACAATAGTATTTTCAGTCATGTCATTGATAAAAGCTCTTTTGAGAAATCATTTACAAAATTTTCCTTCAATAGGAGACGAAAGCATTCAGACACACTGTTACTATAATTATTATGCATTGCTTAACCAGCATTACAACAAGTCTTATACAACACTTCCTTATACACACACCTGTAAGGGAAACAGGAAAAAATAAGAATATTTTATCCAGATTTAGAGTCTATGCATCCTTCCTCTGTGATTAAGAAAATAAAATAAATCATGCACACGTGTGCGTGCACACATGCAATTAAGTGGATGATCTGGAAAAATCTTACATTTATCATCAATCAGAACTGAACTCACTCCATTGGAAGTTAAACTCCTCTGAGCTTGAGCCAAAAAGTACAGTATTAGAGGCATTTTCTTTGCTAGACTAAAAAGTTTTTCGAGATTTTAGCATTCTCATTTCTCCCCAGTTACATCTAAATTCTCCAATTCCAATAGACTCAGGTGACCCAGGTACTCAACAATTTAGGACAGCAATATCCTCTTGTGAAATCAAGTCCATGAGACACTTTGGAGAAAGTCTGTATAAATATGTATGGCATTACACATCACTTTAAAAGACTATTACTATGATTGTCATCTGGTAATCTGGTCTCACATCTTACATCTGTATCAACTTCTAGGAAAAGCATCAAGGGAATAACATCAGTTGGAACATGGAGTTAAACTGTCATACTGAAAAAAACACCTTCCAAATGCATTTGTTTCATCTCTCTTAACTTTGTTTGATTATGTTTATATCTACTTCAGAGGGGCAGTATGAGCGTAAATTTCTCTAACACATTGCTTTGACTATATCCAACCATTCCCCCTTGCCATGGTAAATCAGTCTCCCTGCACTCCCTTCTAAGTGCCCTCGACTCTAACATAATATTGACTTCCACATTTCTAAGTGCATTATTAAATCCTGTCCCAAAAGTTTACGGTCCCAGTCTTCAACTAGCCATTAGCTACATTATAAATCAAGTGCTTCTGTTTTCTCTCCCTCAGAGAAGATGGAAACATACCAAAAACATCTACAAAACTATCTGGTTATCCTCCAAATCACTCCCTTCCTGCCAAGCACGGAGAGGCTCAGCAGCAAAGCAGCAGGTGTGCCAAAACCATTGTTCATCCTGACAGCCACCACAGTCTGCTTCCTTCACTCCTCGGGCTGTTTGTCATGTTTCTCTGGCCTTAAACAGAGAACTCTTTAACCTGGAATCATCCTGTTTGGGTTTTTAAGACACCTAAAACTCTCAAGACCACTGTCATAACCTATAGACATAACTACGTTATAAATTAACAACTTCAGAAAACACAAACTTCTGTATATCCACTGCAACACTCCTCTGTCAAAAAACCCCAAGAGGTTTCCAAACTGTCAGTTATAATAATAGCAATAAAAAAGCCTACGGCTTCTCTAACTCCTACGAAGCACGGTGTTCTAGGAAGAGGATGTATCATCTCAGACAACCTCTGAGAGGAACCTTATTAAGTAACTAAATGAAGCCAAAATCTTGGGGCCACCAGAGTAGTGTGCAGAGGGCACTCCCCCCTCCACACCAGAGCTCTGGGACAGGCAGTTCACACTTAGGCTCACAGGAGCAAATTTAGCTCACAAAATTAGCACTTTTGGAGAGACGGCAAGAGTGGAAGAGGGGGCTTGCTTTTTTCCTACTAAATTAGTGACCAGAATCAGCTTATCAAGAAGTTATAGTTAGGGCAAGGACATTGGAACTTGAGCTCCCAGGTATGGATCAGATGAATCTGACCTCTGAAGAATATAATCATTGGCTTTGTAATTCTTGTCAGTTTTAGGCAGCCTGAGAAGTTATTCCTTCAAAAAAATCTGGAATGCATTAGAACAGGCAGAATGTTTATTACACTGAATGTCAAGTACTGGAACTGATACATAGATTACTCCCTCCTCCTTCATCCTCTCTGATGACAAAGTCTAAAACTGGACTTATCATTTTATGGAATTAGAATTTCTGCTTAGTGCCGCCCAATATATCAAAATAGCGTGAGGGTTTTGGTTTCTTTCCTTTTCAAATCTAGAAATTTAAACAAATATGTACTTTTTGCTAAGCTGAACCACAAAAAGCATGAAACAGTAGTGACAGACTTCAAACAATCACAAAATTATTACTAATTTTGGAAACAAGACACCTGATAAAAGGCAGGGGATCAGGAAAACGCATAAAGCAAGTTGACTTTTGTATATCAGCACATCAACAGAAAAGCCCTGCATATGTTTAGTACCTCACTTCATTAACAGCTTTCTTACACAGAATTCAACAAGTAGAAGGAAGAAAAAACACATCTAACTTATCAAAAAATGAGTCTGGAGCACTTCTGACTAGGTAATCCTTACACTGTAAAGCAAGTGGGGTGGGAAATGAACTGCCAACATCTCTTCCAGCTGTAACAACTGATACGGTGAGAAGAGATTCTGATTGGTTTTACCTTCAAATTTATCATGGATACTATCAGAAAAAGTTATGGTATGGTGGACCAGAGGCAGCTTATGTTTTAGAAAGTACCCTTCACAGAGACAGAACATCATACATAAAGTGTACACGTATGAAACACCATTAGCTAGCAGGACTGGAACACTGAAAAGCAAACTATTAACCAACTGAAGCAATACTCTGTCTTTGTATCTTAGAAACAAAAGCCAGCCACACTGAAAACCAGAATTTTCCATCTTTCAGTACTGTATGTAGGAGAGAATTCCTATGACAACTTGAATTCAACCGAAACAGTCACGTCACACTGATGGTGACACTGAATTAAAAATCAGAAAGACCTACCTTCAGAAGCTGCTTTCTATTTACGCTGTGGGCTCCACACTGGTATCACAACAGAAGCTGGAGATCAGAGCAAGTTGGGAAAACTGAGAACTCACTGTGAGAGTAACTGCTCTGCGTAATACTTGCGCAGAAAAATTATTTAAAGTGAGGAGGAAAGAGCTAGAATAGCACGGGAAGGGATAACCTGCTGTTTCAAACAATAGGAAGCTGTTAAAACAAAAAAAAACAAGGGCCTCCCTAAGCACAGGAAAGTCTCATTCGAAAAGCATTGCCCCCATTGCCACCTACCAGGCAGGCAGCTCTGACAACAGAGATAAGGGCAGAGGCCCGGCCCTGCCTGCCACCGACAACTCCCCTCGGACACAGCGCCAGGCAAGGAGGAGGAAAGTTTTCCAAACACTTTATAAAAGAGACCAGGCCGGGGGCAGAGGAGGAGGAGACAGGGCTGCAAGGGATGACTTCATTTTACAGCAGCAGCCTGCCTGTGCAAGGCATGGCTCCCCTCAGCGTGACCAGTGAACTGGAGAGGTTCCTGCAGATTCTGCGGCTAAATGTCAAGGGTTGTTTTCTCATAGGAGAAATTGATAACCAGGAGCAACGTGTCACCATTTAACAGAAAAAATGGAAAGGACTCAAAAGATGCCTTCGGTTTTGGTCCCTCAGTTTACAGCCCTGCAGTTGCAATACAAACTTAAAAGCAGTTTTTCAAAGAACAATTACTGCAGGACACTTCCTGGAACCATCCCCTGTGGTTCAAAGCCAGTGATACCGATCACGGAAAAAAGAAGTTTGTTCAGAAAACCAGCTTCCTATCCCCAGAACCTCCCATTAGCTCAGCAGTAGCATTACTACATGATTATTCCCAGACGCTCCTACAGTACAGCTCCAGGACACGGGTGCCACCTGCATTCAGCATCAATTTGTTCTTCCAGCACGGTCGCCTTAAGAGCACAGACAGGGAGACTTACTGTACATCCAAGACTGAAATAGCTGTGAAGAAAACTTTGGTTATGTTACCAAAAAAAACCCCAAACCAATGCAGACCATTGTCTGGCTGCCCCAGCACAATATAATGCTAACAGAATCAGATTGAAACATAATAATGCTTTGGACCATATAAGGAATTGAAGATACTATCCCCACTGGGACCATTTACCTAACAGAAACAAACAATGCAAAAAGGAAGCATTTGGAATACAATTAAACTGGTTTGCCCTAAGAACAATTTAGTCTTGCAGGATAGATGGCTGAGCCAAGTTTTAACTATGTCTTTCCATAATGATAGACTTTTTGAGGGACAAAAATAGGAGAACAGAAAGGAAAAAATACAGCAAAGGCATGATACTCAAAGCAGCTTTACCTCATGATGCTTCTATATAGCTTTTTAAAAAAGATTTAGTGTGAGTAAATTTCAAATAAAGTAATTTTCTAAAGTGCACTGACAGTGCCATAATTGTGAACAAAACCAGTCCGATGTTCAGTAATCATGCTGGGCTCAAAACCTCCTCCACAGCTGCGCGTGGTTAAAGCGGCCTGTTAACTCTGTAGCACTCTTTCCTCTAACAGCTTGTTTCAAGCAAGCCAAATCACTTAGAAACAGTTTGCAACACCAACACAGACGTTTTCAAGGCAAAAGCAATATGCCAAACCTCATTTTTAGCATACAGAGTGACCAAGTCTTCCAGGTGTCTCACACTACTCCTTGGATCTGCATGTTTACTCTCAAGTATCTGGAGAGTCTTACCAAGAGGTAGCAAGTCCATTTGTTCAAGTGGCATTATTTCCACAACACAATGACCTGAGGTAGGTAAGCACCCCTGCAGAGCAAACACTGGTCTCTGCACTCCTTTAGTCTGCCTCCTTCCAAAGGACAAAGCATTTGCCTTTCCTCCTCAGACACAAAGACCACATACATCCCCCATGACTCCACTGACTTCCTTGCTGAGGTGACGCCAGCCGATGCTCACAAAAAGGCAGCAGCATATAAATCAGAAACATCAAGAGTTTTGTGGTACTGATGTTTGCAAATTCCTATTTGCTTCAGCCTCAGTTCCCATAATTTTAGAACTCTTTTTCAGCTTTTTGAAAAAGTGCTTCAGGTGTCCCCACATACTCGAGTAACTGCTAGAAATATGGATCAAATTGTGGACACTTTCATACACCTGCTTTGACATCATTTTGCACAGTCCCTCAGCGTGTGGATAGTGGAGACTATCAGTTACCTGTCTAAACAACAACCCGTTCTTCAATACTTCAATGCATGAAGAAAGCATGAAAATTATTTCTAAATGAAAGCGAGATCAGTTTTGCTTCCATCACACCTAAAATTCAAACTTTTTAGAATCATACAGCAGCAGAGGACAAGTGTTTTATTACCAAAACAAATCCCTCTGCATTAGACAGAAAATAAGAGCTGGCTCTGTGCTGACGAGGGTCAGACAGTTCAAAAAGCAAGTGGGGCTCCATGCCTTGAACAGAAACAGAGCGACAGGTCCGCAGCAGCTGGAGAACAACAGTGCTACTGCACCCACAAAAGAGCTTTGCCAAACACACCAGCTAAGAATCTGACTCACTGCCACCAAGCTAAGAAAGAATTCAGAGCAATTACCACATTTCTGCACAGAACAAGAAGGAAGGGGGGGGGAAAGAAATCATTTCAACTCTTCTAACATTTCCTCCAAATTGGGACAGCACAGCAATCCTCAAACTGTTCTGGTCAAGTAGTGCAGCCCCTAGGGCAACTGGGACAGCAATGCTAGCAATTATACAGCCATCCACACAGCTACCTCAGACAGCAAGGAGGCAGGAAAACCAGGCAAACTAAACCAACAGAGACAAGCCTGGAATCTCTCTCCCTCTGCCTTCCTTGCTTTCTTGCCTTGGTTCAGACATCAGCAATCTGAAGCAAATATATTTGCAAATAACCCCATGTATTAGCAGCATGCATGCCAACAGCATACCTTCATGGCTGGCAAGATAGAGATAGCCAAGAAAAATGACAAAAGCATAAGTTTAAAAAAACTGAAGAAACCAAGTATAGATGACAGAGCTGAAATAACCATTCTCTTAAGACTGAAAACAGTTCTTTTCCAAATGTCTGGAGAGTCATATGATTTAGGCTTCCTTCTGCTTTTGCACATCTTTTAGCTTCCTACCTAGCAAAGGCTATGCTAGCCCTTCCCTTCACCTTCATATAATTATCCACCACAGCACTCCCACTCACAGAGCTGGAAATGTCAGCACATTCAGTACAGTTTAAATATTGTAAGTTTGTCTTCATGAAGAAGTTTGTCAAGAATATATGCTACATGGTAAAGATGGAGTTTCTTGACTGCCAACAAAGAAGCTGGTTGCAGAAGTTCCTGCCCACCTTCCACAGATCAGTTCTTACTATTCTCTCTGTTCTGCAGGTGGCAACCAGCGTAGGACCAACATTACGAATTGCCTCATGAAAATAATGTGGGTTAAAAATAACCAGAAAATAAAAGTATAAAGTGGGCTACTTTTATACCTTCAGTTGTTCAGAATACAGAGCAGTCCCGCAGCATGCACTTGCAACTGGCACAACATAGACCAGCAAACCGGAGCGGCACAGGAGCAGGGGAACAGTAGTGACAGCAGATTCTTTATGAGCTTTGCCACCAAAGTCAAGACACCATGCAGATGTACGAGTCAATCCAGTAATTTCGAGCACAGGTAACTGACAGTATGTTTTATGATACAGCTGTGCCAAGCAGACAGCTGCTACCAGGGCTGATCCGTCACCATCATGTGCCCGTTCCGCTCCCCTTATGCTAACACCGGTAAGTTTGCCAAAATGACGTATAACAGGGTGGCAAAAACGGTTGGCAAAAAACAACTCCAGCAATGGAAATTTTTTTTTCCATTCGTTTTCTCACTCAAAAGCAGGGAAGTAGGCCGGATGAACAATGCTTCTTGACAGTGGCCTGAAGTTAGATCCTCCTTCCCAGATAACAAAGCTGCCCCTCCATCTGCAGTCAGATGGCTGTGCAGCAATGGGAACACAGAGTGAAGGTGCAGTTCCGTCTAACTGAGGGAAACAGCAGACTGTGCCAGTCTGTGTATTTTCCCCAGCCTCACGCTCCCACTGCTTCCGAGCACTGCATTGAGCTGTGAGCCACTTGCAGGAGCCACTTCAATCAAGAGCTGAACAGGGAGAGAGCAGAAGCACCCAGTCAAGATCCAGCCACCTGCCCTGCACAGTCCTTAAGCAGACACAGTGAGGCTGCACTCCAAGAAAGATGAGTTCAAAAGAACTGATGCAAATTAAACCCCCTGGTTAATCTTTCTAGCCTCTTTCTTTTAAGTAAGTACATTCTTCTAGGACACTAGTTTTTAGCTTAGAGAATGCATCCCCTGGACTTTTAAGAAGTCTGAAAACAGACTCTTCACTGAAAATCTCTGAGGGCAAAAAAGTTAACTCTGTGGATAGAAAGCAGCGACCACCAATGGTTTCTTTTTTGGGGTCTGAGGAGGGTGAAGAAGGTGGGTTAAGAAAGAGAAGGTCATGTTCCCACATCAGCAGTGCAATTTTCAAGAGGATGGAAAAAAGCCAATTAAAAAAAATCTAACAACAGTCTAACAAACTTCAGGGCAACATGTTCAAACATATTGGGCAAATACATATGCTGTACTCAGCTGACCTTTTCCACATGGCAAGACAACTGTTTAAGTAAGGTCTGGAGAGTGGGGAGGCACAGCAAAATCTTGCTTTTCCTTCATCAACATATCCTTAGAATCAAATGGACTCATATTTTAAAAAAAAAATCCATTCTGTTTTCTCTTACCATCCAAGTTACTTTTTTTTAATAGTCAGGTAACTCAGAGTTACTCAAATAGCTTGTAAATCACAAGATGAGCAAAAATCTTTTTTGCATTTTCTCATATAAAATAACCAAAGCAAGCATAGTGCTGTTTTGTTAGTTAACAAAAGAGAATCAGAAATATTTTCCAAGACTACTCAGACATTGACTAACACGAAGACAGAGTTTTTACGCCCCCACTTTCCTTCAGCCTCCCAACTGCTCATTCTCATCCTTGTGAAACCCTCCAACACAGCAACACAACAACCTGGTCAGGGTAAACAGCAGCCAGGTGGAAAGACAGGCCAGGGTAGTTTGAAGTCAGATCTGTTCCTCAGTGTGCCCTACATAACCCCCACAAGCATTTTTTGTGTGGAGTGACTTGGGGTGCTAGTACCAGTTGAATTAGTTTAGACTACATCTGTTCAAATAAAATCAAAACTAGCTTTAAAAACAAGCTTGGGAGCAATGAAGGGGAAACAATTCCTTTGTAGGTGAAGTCTAGTCTTTGCTATCAAGAGTCCTGTTGCCATAATTCCATTTCAAACCTTATATCTGACAAACGAATGTGGCTCATTTATAATTTTAAGAGTAAAAGTATTTTCCACTTGATAAAAGCTATTTTATTTCTAATGTGTATGTGCTACAAGGCAGAGCGCTCCACATCGAAACCAGTCTTTCTTTTGGCAGATGATTCAAACAAACAAAAAATAAACACTGGGAGAAAAACAAAGTGCTAATACCCTGAGCACGTTACTATGAACATATCCTGCTAGCAATTTGACTTTCTACATCTAGGAACTCTTAAGAGTAACTCAAACTAGTTTTACCTGTAGCACTGGGAAGTCTCAGAGACTACAAAAGCCAGGGTTTAAAACTTACCAAAGACAAGCAAGAATCTAAATAGCACTCTTTACCACAGAGGTAACACCACAAATACCACAAATAACTGCACTTCTTGTTTCTACCACCCTCCTAAAACCACCACAAAAACAAGAAGAGCAATTCTGCTGCATACTCACTCCCAGTGACTGCCAAACACAGTGCACTGCATTTAATCCATCCTGCTTTTGTAACTTCCACCTCAGTAAGTGGACCCAAGCCAAAAAAATGTTTTATAAATATCCTATCAAAAAGAGAAGGCAAAAGGTCTTCTTGACTGCAAGTAAGACACCAGGTTATGGATGCCTGTTAATCTACTAAAGCACTAAATTAAATTTCTTGGTCAAAGCATGAGCACATTCTTTGAGTGACTGTGATGCCATGCTGTGTCCAAAGCCAAAAACAAGTTTCCCGTCACCTCTGCAGATGGGAAAGACACACACACACACACAGAGTTTTATGCCTTAAGAGGCATGTACAAAATCATTTTCCTGTAGAAAATGGAATTTCCTGTGGTTTAAATATGATCTCAAGTTATTGAGGAATTAATTTATAGTTTGAATAAGTTAGGAATCAGGAAAAAACTTTTCCTACATAAAGCACACATATGGCACAGAACCAGCATAACTGGAGTGATAAATCTGTATCCACTTTTCCTACACTCATCAAGAACTTACACAATTGTGTGACCCTAAAATACAGCACACAACCCGTAAACCTTGAACCATAGCAATGCTGTGGTCCTTGACAAAAGGCTTGCAAGAAGTCCTAAGAAAAAAAGTTGTGCAAGTTTGGTTCACCTGCCTGCATCAAGTAAAACCAATGCTTTTCAGCCCCTTATCTGACATAAAAAGGAGATGAGAGGTTGAAGGTACAAGATTCACTTTGGAAATTAACTCCCATCATTGTGAAACCCAAATGAAAGTAAGCTTGGCTGTATTACTCTACTTTTGTATCACTTAATTTAACAGAAAAAAAAAAAATATCACAAAGCCATAGTAATAGAGAAGGTAATGAGAGTCATAAAACACTCTCTTACAAAATTTCACATCCAGCATTAATTATTTTCTGTTACGCATCCAGGATGTACATACAGCATGGAACTCCCAAGAGCAGTTAAATCCATGCACAATGCTGAAGAGCTGAAAACAAAAGTCAGTGGCACATGTGATTCCAGGAATCCTCCCAATTGCTATGGGGGAATTAGTATTTTAAAACAAACTTTTATTTGCAATTCATTAAACTACTTTCTTTATGAAAATGTGCCACTGGAAAGAAGAGGGGAAGTAACAGCAAATCTTGAACCAGCTTTCTTTCCACCTTGAAATATTTTCTAATAATTTCACTAGAACAGCCATTATTGCTTAAAATTTCACGCACCTACAAAAGCTGTTGCAGATGCTTACAACAGTGACTTTTTCAACAGTATACACAATCACATTTTATGATGGCTTTTGTTTTTTCACAGCCAGTGGAATTAAACTGGCTTAAGAAGCTAAATATGAACAGGAAGGGTAAGAAATAGGTGATGACATCCAGAGGAAACAGTAAGCCACTTGCTGAAAATCTATGGAAAGTCACATCTGTCACAGTAATAGGTGCTGTAATGAAAAAATGTACTTAAAAGTTCAAGAGATTTTCAGGTAGAAAAGTAATTGACCAGATTTCACCCTGTGGACTAATCCTGGTATGCCCTGGATTACCTCCTTGTTCACCTTAGCCTGGTGTCCTAACACAGGACTACACTAGACCACTAGACTACAAATCTGCTTCTGACAGAACACCCATACTCTGCATAAATATGGGAGGAAAAAAAAGAAAAAAGAGTAGTAAACACTACCATGATGTGACATTCACTCAGTTCCCTCTCCCTGAGGTGTAAGGCACACAAAAAGAACAAGCATACATTAATACACCTAAAGACTCCACTGGTCTTCAAGCACGCTAGATTAAAATACTTCATCCCTTTAAAAAGCCCACTGTTAACATGTCATCTGGGATGATGCATTTTCCAGGACAAAGGCCACTGGGGCTGATCTATCTATGCAGGATGCCCACTACAAAGACCAATACAGAATACCAAGCAGTATATGAACATCAGCAGCTAAATTTAGAGAGCAAAAACATCACCCATTGCATACTAATTAGACTGAAATGCTATCAAGGCAATAGAAAAAAAGAACCTGCAGAATGATGGATTCAGAGGTGTGCATTAAAAACCAAAAATAGCACATCTCTTAACATAAACGCACATCCATAGAAGTATTTTTGTTTATTTAAACAAAGACTTACTCCAAGTAAGTCTGCTTCTGCTCTGCAGATTAGAAGAGACTAAATATACTTTGGAATCTAATGCAAAAAATAAGATGTGGTAGAGATGGGCATTTCCAAATCAGGACTTCAAAGAGAAGTCTTAGCCTACATTTTTAGCATAAGAATGCCCAAGAGATTTTTTTCTAGTCTAAAGAACCAGGCCTGCTAAAGCTGTGTTTTACTTGGTCACATCCTTCTGCTACCCAGAAAATTACAGAGGTCCTCCTGCCAACTTTATCTTCACAACACGATTCCCTTGAGCAGGGAAATTTTTTTCTTTATTTCTGCCAGCTTTAACTTAACTGGTAAAAAAGTGAACATATTAGCCAGAAATTTGAACTACAAATATAGAAGTCTATTTATCATGAAGATTAAATGAATATTCAAAGAAAGGTTTCAGTGCTTCCCCATACCTTAAAAATAAAATCCCAACTAACCAATAAGAAATACAAAACCAAAAGCCCCAACCAAAGCCACAAGCAATCCTTTGCCTTTCTTCTCCAGAACCAGCAAATACAATTCCTCTGCATACAAATATTTAGGCGGTGTAAATTCCACACGGGCTTACACATTCCCACCTAACTGGTAAAAGGTCTAGTCTCTTTTCCACACAGGTGCGATATAATCTTCCATTGGCAAGGGAGGAAGAGCAGCTCTAAGACATCTGACATCCCCCCTCTAGTCCAAACACGAGCGTTTGGAATTGCCTTGATTTACTCAAGTACGAAGAGTTAAATTTCGCGCAGCACTTTCTATCAAGGACAGCAGGTACACAGCACAATTCGCCACCATGGAAAACACAATCAACTAAGGCAGCACCTGGTGCTCTCTTACTATCTAAGCAACAGTTTAAACAAGTAAATACAAATGAAACACGCAACACGATGGATGGCTGTATTACAAAAAAACGAAAAGATAACAATTAAGTTTGCAAATAATCAAACACCCTGCACACGGCGCATTTTTCCCGTCTAGCCTGCTGAAGGAGAAAACCTTTCATGTGCTTATCCGGCGGGCAGCCCCACACGCACCGAGCCGACACCTGCTGCAGCGGCCCGGCACCGAGACGCCTTCCCGGCGCGTCCCGGCTCCCGGCGCGTCCCGGCTCCCGCCGCCGCCGGCCCGCGCGGCCCCGCGCGCTCTCCGCCGCCCCGCGCACGTGCGCAGCCGCCGCCGCCCCGTCCCGCGGCGCGGGCAGCGCGAGCGGGAGCCGCGGCCCCGCCCCATGACGTCATGGCTCCGGCCGCGCACCTGATCGCCGGCGGGTCGCGCCTTAAAGGGGCCGCTGCGGCCGCAGCCCCCGCGGGGAGCGCCGGAGGCGGCCGCGGCCGCGCTCGGGGAACGCCCGCCCTCCCCCGCGGGGCCGCCCCGCGCCTTGCAGCGCCGCTCCGCCGCCTCTCGGCGCCGCCGAGAGACCCTGCAGCCGCGCCCTGCCCTCGGACCCCTGCAGCCCTCCTCCCCGGAAAGAACGACCCCAGGGCGCCGATTATGTAAATAATCTGGGCAAGCAAACCGCTCACCTGGTGGATTTTAGCAACACACTTCAAATCCTTTCCCATTCTTTCCACAGCTCTTCTTAAGAGGCGGCCGTGGCCGTAGTAGGATGTGCCTCTGATTCTTCCCGTTCCAGAATCCAAACAACTACAGTTTTTAAGAACTTGAAGGCCACAGCTTTCCCCCTTTACCCCAAAACGGCAATGCCAGTCTGCCATTGGTAAAGGACAGCTTGACCATTCTCAGCGTCATGTTCAGAACCAGATACTGAACAAGAACTGCTGCATTTCTGCTGGAAGAAACCAGCCAATGTGACATGACAGAAAACTGATAACCACTTGGTTTGTATCAACAAACAAGACACGCTCCAAACGCAATTGGGGCAAACCAAACTTACCACTACCCTCTTCCCTAATCAAAATCAATTGTCCTCCTACCCTGCTCAGTGACCCTCTCTACTAAGGAAATGTGCTGGAGGACAAGAGACCTTTAAATCAGTATCTGCATCACTTCAACTCAAGACAGGCAAATGACACGAAATGGGGAAGAGAGGATAATGAAATGGAAGATACAAATACCAGAAGTTCCTATTCAAAAAGCAAATTTGAACAGAAACATGGCAGTTTCTACACTGTCATCCTCCTTATTTCTATCTACCCACATCTATCTATTTATATCCTATTTATACCTAATCCATACAGAAAAATACTATTCTTACATAGCCAGACATGAAAATACATCACTCTCACTTAAACCTCAAGAAGGTTGCTGGGAATTCTCAAGCTGCAGGCACTTTTTTAATACTCTCACTACTGTTATCAGCCATCAGTCTAGACAGACTACCAGGATTAACCACCAGGTCTTCCAACTTTCAGGGCAACTTCATGCAAATGAATTCATCTCTGTCTGCTCCAATTCCTCATCTGTAAAATGGACAAATGACACTATCCTAATTTTCATGCATGCTTGCAGGGATAGTTCTTCCTTTTAGATATCAAAGATGAAGTAATAATAGAGCACAGTGTCACTCATGGTCCAACTAGTATCAAATAGCTTTTATTTAGCCTTCTACAGCTGTTTCCAAATATTTATTTGATTCCACAAAAGTTCCTCTTTTTCTTTGTTTCTATGCATGGGTTCCATCATCAATTATACCAGCACTCATCAAAAACAGCATTCAGAAAAGAGGAGAGACAGAATTCTGCTCTGCATATGGGAACAAGCTGAATTGTACTTACACCACATATTACAACCTCATACAGACGTTTTTGCTTCTTGCTTTGTTAATAAGGAAAACCATAAATATACATGTAATCAGATACTTCAATTCCATTCAATTCTTATTCCCCCTTATAGAGATTAGGGTTTCCCCCCTGCCGTGACACTTGTAGGCACCTAGATGTCCAAAAACATTCTCTTTATGTTTAGATTTCTTCCCCTCCCCTCACTTCCCTGAGTATTTATAAAATCTGTGTTTCTGCTTTAGTGAGCTTAGTTGCCTAAGATTACTAAATAATCCGGACTATTTTCTAGAAAATGATGAATGTGATACGGCATGTTTTCTAAAACAGAATTTCACTTTCATACTCATCTCAGATTGCATGTGGACAGAAGTTATACAATCTTATTTTATTTAGGTACTTAAAAAAAAAAAGGCAAATGCTTAATGCTTCTAGAACTAAGGTACTTCATCCCCTCAGCTCCCTAAGGTATTATTTAAACATGAAAATTTTTTGCTCTTTTTATTTTTCATTCTAAGGTGAGAAAGTGTGTGGAACAATCAAAACAGTTACACTACACTATAATTAAAAAACTCCACTTATTGTCAAAGCTAGGTTGCCAGTTCATTAGTGCTAGTTTCAATTGAGCACCTTATTTGCTAAAATTTTAGTGGCAAACACATAGTGGGATTTTATTTTAAAGTATATTCAGAACAGCCTATCTTAATTATTGATAACAATAAATGTAGAATTTAATTACGCTCAAATACACTTTTCCCTAAATAAAAGTAATTTTAATCAGTTTAAAATGTCATATTAAAAAACAAAAATCCCTTATTTGGTTGTTATCCATCCTGTTTGGTGTCTTTTTAGTCACTGAGCTCCCACCCTTAGAGAGACTCTGTGCGACTTCAATTGGAGCCTGGAAGTCAGCTCTTCACAGCTGACAGATCGACTATTGTCTGTGACATGTTTGCAGTGCTATTGCTTATCCAGACTATTGTGTTGCCTTCCTGTTGCCTTCCCCTAGAAGTATTAAATTAAACCAACATATTTACACATATTACCATCCAACACAGCTATCCCACTAACAGTGTTGAATTAGCAAGACTTAATAAGTAAAATTACAGCTCAGTTCTGTCTTGCACAGTGAAATCATGACAAAATCCCATCTGAACTTTATGTATGGAACACCAGATTTTTATCCACATTTCAGTAGCTTAAATAAATTCAGTGTACTTTTAGTCCTCTAAATAAATTGATACCACTTAGCTGCTAAGTAGCACTTACCTGCTAAATTTCTAATGTAACACTTACTTCATTTACTTCTGTTGCAACAAGATAATTCAAACTCCACTTTACAGTGAAGAGGGCTGCAGCCTTCTCACTAAATTTCAAGTTTGGATTGTAATTCTGCTAACAGAGTCTTCATAACGCCACACATTATGCTTATAAATAAAGCTTCTATTATGCTTTTTACTGTTATTCTACAAAGAGACAAACAAATATTAGGTACCATGACATCCAATAGCCTAATCCAGCATTCCACAATGAGAAGTGTCCTTCCTCCACCAAATAAAGCGAAAGTAATTTTTGTTGGTCCCAAGTTAATTATCTTCATTAAGTCATGCACAGAAAGTACAACATGATGCAGCATAAACAGTAAGACAGGTCTGTGCTTCCTCAGTAGATTTGCAAATGCAGCTAAACAAGCATTTAGAAACCTAAATTATTTAAGGCATGTACATTCCAGGTCTAAGAAAAAATAAAGGCATGAGTTTTCTGCTCTACCTACGGCTTTCAAAAACAATAGGTAAGATACAACATGAAACTACCCATTGATGAGCAGCCAGTTGCTGCCACAAATTTCATTCCAACCATGCAAGGGAAAAGCAGCTCTAGTGTCCTAACCTCGGGCGCTGGCATGAGCTCAGCTCCCAGCTCAGCAGCATCACAGCACTCCCAAACCCCAGGCCTTCTTAAGTACATCATTTGAATCACACCAAATCCTGGTCGGCCTCCTACACCCAGTACTTAGAGCTAGTTGATGAGGCTGCAACATCCTGCAAGTTCTACACTACAGCATCTCCTTATTACACATTCCTCCTACACAGCAGTCTTACCCTCCAGTTCCAGTGGCAGATGCTATTGGCATTCTCTCTAAGAATTAGTATTTGGGGCATATTTTTCAGAGATTATTTTATCACTGAGTATTCATGGACAATAAGTGTCTTACTTTGCATTCTACTACAGTAAGGATCCTCCAATTATTCCTAGTGTATATATTTCACCTACTAGATTCATACAGCTAACTCTACATTTTTTCTTTAAAGCAAGAGTTTCTGGCTACGGTGGTTCAAAATAATACCATTAAAATATGGCCAGAGCTTGAAAAAACACCAACCTTGGAGTTTTTCCACATAGATTTCCCTGGAAATTTGAAAGCTAATTATCAATATTTAAATAATCAACGTCAACAGTAACTCTACTTGCAGATAATATGAACACAAACACCCATCTACGAAAGCAAGGTACATGATACAGGAAAAATATCAGAATTTACAGCATTTAGCCCAAATTCTCTATGTGATGGAGAAGCAAAATAGTAGTAGCAGAGGAGTTCAAATAATCTCCTCAAAACCAAAACAAATATTTTCAAGTCACCCTGATCCTTTACATAATATGCAAAAACTTCCACCTCTTAAAAGCTCCAGAGCGTCTCCCTGCAGGATGCTAGACTCCTAATGCTCCCATATCAGACATCTGCCCTGTGTTTAAAGACTGCCCACGGGAAATAGGAAGGGAAATATTAAGCAAAAACATAAATTGAAAGCAGCTCTTAATAAGCTATTAGAGAGAAGGAATACTGAAATGATGGAATTTCCTTCACATTTACTTGAACAAAAAAGCTCCATTAAAAATTGCTTGGAGCTGTGACAAATCCCATTCTCAGGCGCAAAATTCAGGTTTGGCTGGCTACGCTGTGCACAGCCTGTTGGCTTTGACTCACAAAATCTCTCTGAGCAAACAGAAACTAAAAATGCTAAGTAAGGTAATTTCCAACCGCAATGATTAAAGACACGTATTCTAGGGTATTACAATGCAAACAGAGACTCGAAGTATACTAACAAAGTATGTTACACTCCCAGGTAACTGAAGATTGTATTCACTTCTTAGTGGAGAAATAGACAATGGAAACTGGGCAAGATTTTATAAACAAAACAATTACCAACAGTACACTCCTTGTTTTCATATGCTAATAATATGTCCAGTACCCAGAGTGCTGGAGAAACAACTGAAGTCATTATGAGAATGAGAAAGAAATAAAAGTTAACTACTGACAGGCTTGTTAAGGGCCCCTGAGAAGGAGAAAAGAGCTGAAAACCTTGTGTGGTACAACTCTTACTTGCATAGTGAGACATGAACACAAAAAAGATGAGGCTACTGAGTGAGAGGATTTTAGAGCTCAACGGACTGGCAATACGGACATTGACTGCATCACCGTTTTGTCAAGTGGATACTGTCTTGGGGTAAATTGTCTCCATGTACAAAGTGTTCATTTTTTACTCAGTAACATTCCAAAAAGTCTACATGTGCTGTTCATCAATCTTAAAATAATGTTGTTGTTCAAAAAACAGCCAGATAAAATTCTTTAGGAAAAAGAACAGTCAGCTATCTCAGCAACAGGTCCTTTGTTCATGATGAGACCTACTCTACATTTTTTGCAATGTTTTAAGATCACTCATCTTTCCCTTTTTCTCCTGGATGGGCTTTACACCAAACAACTTCCCACCTTCCTGACATTGCCCACCGCATACACACAAAATTATGCCTTCTGGTTCTCTTTTTGGCACTTGCACACTCACTCCTCTCCCCAGTTCAAATTATTTCAGTTGAATTGAGGCCAATTAGGCCTCATTTTCTAGACCTCAAATTATTTGATTACTCTTCTCCCAAACTCTGCTCAGGTGAACTCTATTTCCTGAGGGCATTTGCCCTAGTGAGATGCAACATTTCAAGGGAGGACTTACTCATGGATAAAGAAAAAAGAAAAAAAGATTGCTCTGTATCTTTTTATCCCTCCTGGTATAACATTTGCCCTTTTACATCAGGAATTCTGGAGAATTATCATCTAATTACTTGTTCCCTACAGTCTAATTGTGTATTCATGATTTCTTTTAAGTGTAGAACTTCAATCTGTCGCTATTTATCTCCTAAGATTTTCTCAATTTTCTCAAAATAATTTTGTGCTCATAAACTTGTGTCCTATGTATATATATTCCCTCCGAGTTCTAGGGGCATTTTTAGTGAATCAATATGGTAAGCACACTCTCTATTCTATCATCAAGGTCATTAACAAGATTGAAATGAAGCAGAATGGGTACAGACCCAACAGACCGTGGCGGATCCACAGTCAATACAACCATTTCATTTTGACAGACGATCATTAGTAACCACCTACTAGGCACAGTCATCCACCAAGTCTTGCTCCTACTCTACAAGAGTTTCTTTAAGGTCACATTTCTTCCCTTGTTTGCAATATTACAGCAAGAAGCACTGCCAAAGAACTCACTAACATGAAAAATACTAACAGTCACACTTTTCTTGTCAATTCGCTGGCCTTATTGTCATGTTACAGAAGAAAATTAGACTGGCATGACTATTTACTCTGCCTAAATCCATCGTGCTTGTGCCTCATGTTCCTGTTGTCCCCCTGAGGCTTACACTTTCTGCGGGAATTTGTTTAAAATGTGGAAGACAGCAGACAGGAAATTATAAACCTTTCCTCTCTTTACATTTTCAAGTGTCCCAGCATCTCAAAGGGCAGCTAGTTGTACTGAGATAGCTTCCATCACCCTTTTTTTCCTTAGCCAGTCAAAGCATGCGCGTCACCAGGATCCAACCTAATAAATAACCGACCCCAGTAGGTTTTGCACGCTAAAAAGTCTGCATTTTAATTTCCTCCTTGTGCAAACTGCTGCTCATTTATACTCCTGCTAATGTTTTAAGGATATTTTCATAGCTCTTACTTCTAGTCCACCTTACAAAACCGTGCTGCCCATCAAACCCCCCCCCCCCCCCGGTACAGAGCCATGGCTCTATGGCTGCTAGGAGGACAGTGCAGCTCAGCGGGCAGCCCCAGGCTGGGCAGCCCGACGGAAAGGTCAGGACACGACCCTGCGGAAGGAAGGGGCACTTCCCACTGGGGTGGCCATCTCGAGAGCAATGCCAACACAGCAGAGCTGCACTAAGACAGCAACAGAAGCTCTGCAATCCACTTAGCAATCACACCAGCAAGAGGAGACCAATTACCAGATCGTTTGCAGCATATTAGCGTCGCTTCTGTGTCAATTATGAAATGTGTCTCTACACCCAGCCGGGCAGATGGAGCTGGGTTGGATGGGACGCATACACGCAGTCTATCGTTCACAAAATTCATGAATATACACCGAACAAGGGATTGCAGATAAAAAACAGGATTAAGCCTGATACAAACGATCCTGCAGATACGACGGCTTTCACAATATTGATAGCACAGCACACAAACCCAGCAACCCTTCTGTACATTCCTACGTGGTTGTACCATTACTTTTAAAAGGTTAGTAACTTGCTGTCCTCGCCCAAAATTAAACTGCATAATAATACCCTTATTGTAGTACATGTGTATGTTGCAGTTTAAGATGTAAATGTTTGATTACATTTTTTAAAAGAACAACAAAGACCAGGAAGAAAAAAATTTAAAATACATGAGTAAAAGATAACTAACACCTGTGTTTTCTTAAGGGTATTGTAGGTTATTCACCATGCACCCAAATTGTTTATTTCCTTTTCACAAAAATTATACAATGATTACATAAAACTGAAAAACTGTTCATTATCTTTCATGTACACAAAGCATACTCATAGCCTTCTAGCCCTTCCCTTCATTGAAGTTTAATCTTCCCAAAAACATCAGAGACCAAAAGAAGTAAGATAGCGTAACACAATTCTAAATTAATAAAAATAGTTAGGATGCAAAAGTATCTACAGGATTAGTTCCCCATAGATTACCCAAAATTCATCTGACACACTGTATAATTCTATGACAATACTTTATAAAATAGCAGAGAAAAAGCTAACAAGTTTAACATTAGAAGAAAAAGAATAAAAATACTATTTGTGTAGATTAATGTAGTAAATGAATACTTAGCTGTTGGGGAGTGTCTGACTTTATTTAATTCAAAGTGCAAAACCTAATGTTTTTGAAGGGGAAAAAAACCACCATGGCAGACACATGCTTTATCCCCCTCAGAAGAGAAAGGCTAAAACACTGATTTATCATGACTTAACAAGATACTGACCACCAGCTGAACTGCATTAACTGACTAATGCATTTCTAGTCCACTTACCCTGAGAAGCAAAACAAGTTAGTATAAACCACTAGTGAATTAACTATATATACTCAGTGAAATCTCAGACAATATAGCAAAAGAAAATTTACACTGAAACTGGTCAGTCACTAATTTACATTTTATCACATTTTTCCTGATGAGATAAAGTAATTTACAAGGACAAATATTCAGGCTTCAACTGGTGGGATTTTGGAGGAGGATTTTGGTTCTTTATTTGCTTTTTTTGCTACAGGCAAACTAAAGGATTAACGTTTGGAAGGCAGTAAAAATGTTACAAACTATATTAATCATGAACACTAATATTAATTACTAATCACAACTAAATCACTAATGAGATAGCATTTTACTGGTCAATTTGAAGTGGGCTAGCAATAAGTTTATTTTGGAACAGATAATAAGTACTAACTGTTTGATTTTTCTTTTACATGAAGTAGATTGATTACTTGTTCCCATAACAATCATTTCAACTCAGAGCTCAAGAAGTTAATGTGTTTAGGAAAATTTGCATGATAAGTGGCACATCACTTTGCAGACTTTGTACTCCTACCTCATATATGTGACAGCTATGGATAGAAAAAAATTACATTGATGCAGGCTCCTAATATCACCTTTAAGCTTGAAAAGAAGTAAGAACTCTCTCCTATTTAGTTCACTGCCTGCTACATGATAGCATGTGAATACAACAGATCCGTTCTATTCACAACCACACTGGAATTTAATACAAACACATATTTAGTTTAATAATTCTCTAACATAATTTGAACAGTTAGTACAGTCTGTATTCACAATGCTTGTTTATGCTTAGTTTCAGCTGCAAGATCTTTTGCATCCTGTCTATATGGTCAGGACCCATAACAAGAAATAATTACTGCTGATTATTGTCCAGAGAAAGCCTGTTCTGTGAAGGTGATCATTGTAATTAAATCTGGTTTTTGTCCCTTGTGTATAGATATGCACACACGTTACATTAGCAAAATCATTTGCTAACTCAAAAGAATTCATTGTAATGTTTCATTATGCTACTTCACATATCCTCCAAGAATTTCCACCCCAGTAGAACGTAACAGATTTTAGAACTATTTCTGTAAGAAGACAGACAGTTCAAGATCTGGTTCCTCTTCTCAGTGAACTGGGGATGTGACAGCACCGGAACAGCCAGAACACCCGAATTTTATTCTGAGTTCTACACTAACATCTTCTGACAAGCCGAGCCTCTGTGCCCATCAATTCTGGCTACTTATGATATGATGCCAAAGTTAATTTTGTTGAAATATCTGGATTGAAAGACTTGAAACAGAATTCTGGTAAAAAAAGAAAAGCTAAAAAACATGTCCAGAACTGAGTTCACCAGGTTTAATTTGAATTTTCAAACAGTAAAAAGAATCCTGCCTGCCTATGTAGCAAAGACAAGAAATAGATCTTTGACCCCTTGCTTGTCAGAGGAAGCCTTGTTTGTGGACATCCCTCACAAGCAGCATATAAAACAGCTGACCCTGACTACAACACGTGCATCACCATGCCTGGGTAACAGCTACACACAATTCGACAGGAAAGGCTGAAATGGATACTGAGGTAATACTTACCTAGTGGAAACTAATGCAGTAGTGGCCCAGTTCTCATTCCTCTAAAATTTTAACTGCCATCATCTTTTCCATGGTATCAGCCCACCACCAGTTACCATTTGAATGGATAAGCTAAACTGAAAGACATTATTGAAGCAAAATAAATTGTGCATATTCCTTTCTTAAGTATTTACCAGTCCACCAACCTCCTCTCCTTTATATTTACTTCCCCTCTGATAGACCAACAGCTTTGCAACCTAAAAAAACAGTTTCAAAAAACGCAATGAGCAAACTCAGTATTAAGGCTCACAAATGTCTGGAACCAAAACACCAGACTCGGAATTTTCCTTTGTATTTTAATTCTCCTTACTGCAAAGCACGCAGAAGAACTGACTAAGCAAGTGATGTCACTGGACTTCATAGAAGAGGCAGAAATTCCATAAAGTGTAAAGATGCAATGCACATCAATTTACCCCCCAATTACTCACATAATAGATATTGTTATTTTTATTATCACATCTTGCAAATTTACATCATTTTAAACATGCATTCTAATACTTTGCCTAGCAATTCTATTTGATTATTTACTAGGCAGAGTTATATTTCTAATTAAAACATAATTAAACATGCAATCAAGTGACATATAAAACCTATGTCATTCATAACACAAAGCTTTCAGTGTTGGCATCCTGGTTGCATCCTGAAATCTGAAGGTACCAGTAAACATATCTTCCTGTTATGCCATTCAGTGGGAATAAAAGGCTCACAAGGCTCAAATTTAAACAACCTAAGAAAGCAGGACTGATTCCAGCTGTCTGCAATTCCAGTCATGGGTTGCTGCCTAAGGCAGCAACAGCCACTGAAATCACAGAAATTCCCTCCTGGTAGAAACTTCCGTCTGCAAGAAAGAGGCTACTTTAGTAGAACTGACATAATTAAAAAGGAGGCAAATCCTGCTCTACATTATCTTAGTCTAAATTCCAAACAATTTTCGTAGCACCAGTATGCATTTAAAAATTCTTAGTGCAACAGAGGAAAATTTCCCTAATGACCCTTTTAAAGAACCTCCAACGCAATTCTGCTCTGAAAATACACAAAGTATTTCCTCCAGCACAGGTTTCTTTATTAAAATGTCAAATGGATTTTTTGGCTGCAATAATTTTCCTACTTCAACTTTCAATTTTCAAAACCACGATTTCAAAGATATCAATCTGCCAATGGGATAAGTTGTGACATTAAGTCCAGGTAAGCTTAGAGGAAAGCACTGGATTTGGCATTGCATTTTCCAAAGAACGTGAAGATGACAGGCAAACACACACACACGTTTCACCCTCTGCCCCCAAATTCAAAACCCAAGACATTTAAGTGAATGCCTTTGAGGCAGAAGAACATTATTATCCCTCTGTAAAGTCAGCTGGATAATTATACCCTGCAAGTAGTGCTGAACCCTTGAAGGAACTACTAAGTAACTAGATTTTGCAGGTGTATCCTTTATTTTGTAAAGCCCAAACAGGAGAAAAAAAATTGACACAAACACCTGTTTGACCATTAGCTTTTTTGGGAAGTTCTGACTAATATAAAAAGTTACAAGTGTCCATGTTTCAAAAGCCAGAATTCAAGAGATTGGCTTTGTCTAGACTGATCTATGTAGTGTTCCATTAGCAGTATTATGTTTTTATCAGATCAATAACAAAATCCTTTGTGAAAGCTGGTTGGAAAACCACAAAGACCAACCTACAAACCAGCTACTGTGGCAAACATACTTTTTCAAGGAGTACATTGTGCTGCTTTTTGTATTTCTTCTGGGGAGGTAAACTGCTTATGAGAGGAAGAGTTAGGAACAGCACTAGTAACTAAGAGTCTTCATGCTGTCCTGAGTTGGGGCACCCATGAATAACAACATAAAAATGCTGGCCTTCATTAAAAGAGACTGAGGGTTTATCAAAATCAAGATTTTTCCCACAATCTCTTTAGAGAAGCCCAGAGCTGGCCTTCATTAGTTCTTAAAGGATTCAAAATCATGACCACTGCTTCTCATTTATGTGGTAATATTATCAGTAAATGGAAAATTCCTTTGGTAAGCAGCCAAGACAACTTCTCCCCACCCTGACAAAGAAAAAATAAACGTATTTTAAAACCCACACAAACCAAACTGGTTGATATTCATAAAAAGGGGAAGAACTGAAGATCCTTTGTTTCAATTGACACCATTTTCCTCTATATTCAGTAGCTGTTTGGATTTTTCTGTTTTTTAAGAACAAAGAATGGTGGCAGAATTAAAACTGCATGACTACACACCTAAATAATGGGAGTGGGCAGAGGAAGAAAAACTCAAACACTAAGTTACGTGCTAAAATCCTATTTACTGCCTATAGTCATCATGTGGGAGGACAGATATCAGATCATTACTGGGGAAAGTAAGGGGCAAGATATTTTTCAAGTGTTTTTCAGTTTGTACCACCTGCGTGCAGTCCAAAACAAGCAGCTGGATCTCACTTTGGCCTTCACACTAGAAAGCACTGCCATCACCTCCTTCTCTCGAAGTAACTTGGCGAAGCAGCCTGGCAATGCAGAACATCCCCACACAGCGCCAGCAGCTCTGCTGGGGCACGCAGGCCCTCGTCCTGGAGCTCTCTTTAAAAATATGCACGTGAAAATCAACTATTTGATCTTCATCCCACACCCAAAGATAACACTAGAACCAAAAAGTGGGTATTTAAAACAAAAGTGACCTGATTTAAGTCTAGGACCAGTTTTATCAAAAAAATATTACTACTAGATAGAGAAGTGAGACTTCTTCCTCCCCTTTGTAACCTTAATCAGGTATTAACCTCTTCATAAAATGCTATTAGTTATACTTACAGGCATAAATTATGAATGCTTCAATGATTTTTCCTATCTCATGACAACTCTGACTCTGAAGACAAAAGGATTTTTTATAGTCTCAAAAAAAAAAAAATCTCCCAGAGAGATTCTTTTTCAAAAGTCAATGCATGTTTTCTGTCTTATCGAAGAATCAAAAGTAACTGATGTTATCCTTGAAAAACATTTATGCAGTTCAGCCTGCTTAACAGTTGACTGCAATTTAACAAAATTTCTTTTTGGCCTCCTTCCTTGTTTATATCAGTAACAAAAAAAAACCCCAAAACACCCACAGAAAAAAACCCAAACAAACCACCAAACAAGTTTAGTTGCAGCAACTATCTCAGCAACAGGCACATTATACAGTACCTTGGTGAATTCCTGCTTAGGAACCCTACTAAACTCTTCTGGCAGGTCTGAAATTTGGTCTGTTTTATTAGAAGAAAAAATGTTCTGGTTCCCTTGATCTAATTTTTTTTTGCCTGCATAATATCCAAGTTATGCTACATCCTACTCACAATTAGAACTTGTTCTGAATATTATATAATGTGTGAGAATCACACGATTTCTTGTGCAAAAATTAATGTTTGTTTAGTCAAGATCCTGCATAATTTATCAAAATTTAGAACAAAGAAATGCATAGTTTGGTTAAGTCCTCTTAGGAAAATGGCTTAATCTAGACTAAATCTTCACAGAAATATTCTTCAAAGCAGGAGTTAATCTGTCCTCAGCCATAGATGCTTATCAAGACAGTTGGACAGCAATTTGCCTGCACTCCCTTTCCCCCTGAGCTGGTGCCTCGAATTCTCCAGTCTCATGTGATGCCATTCTTACCAAAGGAATTTACTGAACACCCCAAATGAACAACTCACACAATTAGGAAAAAAGAAGGCTGAAAATGAGTGTGATCAACAAGTAAATCTGAGCCACAGAATAATTGAGGCTAGAAAGGATCCCAGAGGAGGTCTATCACCTCACCGCACATGCACACGGAAAGCATGACTAAGAGGTCAGATCAGGCTGCTCTGGGCTTTATCCAGTTGAGACTTAAAATCCTCTAGGGATGTAGACTGGATTGCCTCTCATTCAAATGCATGGCTGTCAATGGAGTGGGGAAAAATACCATCCTTACCACCAGTCAGAACCCTTCCTTTCATTTATGTCGGTAAATTGATAACATGCTTCGCATGCTTCCTGAGGAAAGTTCCTCTGTCACATTTCTGAGTGATTTTCACAAAACAAATGTGAAAATTTGACTGGACAAGTGAAGACATTTTTATGTCCCATTTAAAGCAGAGACGTATTGGCAATCCCATATCAGCTCAATAGGTCGGCATTACACAGAAGGACTGAAATTTTAGTATGCAGAAAACAAGAAGTTGCCACTGAGAATTCTCAGAATTCACCTCAAGAACTGTATTTCAATTGTTTTACTGAAGTAACAATCAAAATTTGAGTGCTGCTATTAATACTCAAGACCATTCCCAAGTACAGCCAAAGATGAGTATCATAAGTTATTCACAACTTTGGATAAAAATATGGGCTCTGGCATTTAGTATTTATGTCATTACTCAAATTAACTCCTGATAAGCTGGGATAGGGAGGAAGAAAGCCAAGGAACAACCTGGAATACTGTTGTATGTTTTTTACTGATACCAATGACCTAAAGTGGGACAGTAGAGACATGAGGGAAGCACTACAACTAACAAAACCATTTTCAGACCTAACAGAGACAGCTACATTTGACATAGAACAATACTAAAACAAGTTAGTATTTGATGTTTTCTGCTAAGAAAATCCAAATTTAAAAAACTCAGATTTTTTTAAACCGTTTAAGATTAGTTAGAAGTCTAATTTTAGGCCTTGGATTCCTGTTCAAACAACTTTAAATAATTTTTATTCATTAGGCATACATGAGATAAAATATATCAAAGGTTAAAATTTACTGACAAATAGCATACCAATTCTAACTACTGTACAAACAGTACGTGCATTCCTTATCAGAACAAAAAAAACCCCACCAAATTTGTAATCAATACTTTTACTATAGTCCTGTATTTCAGAGCAGAATTAAGCAATTCAGTTGAGCATGACACTGCAATAGTCATACGTTTTCCATGTTTTCTCTCCCAAAACCTACCAGAATAATCCTGAAAAATAGGGTTTTCCCAGTACTGCTGCTTTTGTCTAGAAATGTTTCTGGAGCTATGCCATCAAAAAAAGCAACTTTAGTTTGAAAACGTCCCTGTTTATCACTGAGCCTGAAAAAGTCTCTGTTCTAGTGGAGATAACAAGACTCAACCATCTTCTGCCCGTGATTGCTGCTCTTCCTCCCAGGGAAGAATGGAATACAGTGGAATTGCCCAGGTACCTTTCCAGGCTGCAGCTGCAATTTCAGACAAAACGGCAGAGGAGAATCCATCACATGCATAAAGTGACCAGAGGAAAACAGAATGGGTAAGTGGTAAAAATCTTATTTTATGTGATAATTATACAGCTGAATATGACTGCTATAATTACTAACACCAGTATGTGGACTGATTGAAGAAATACATTACTAAATTAATTAAACTAGCTTTCTATCTCTCCCAAAAATGAAGAGCCCTTAAAGAAAACACACTGGCACAACAGAGGATATTTCTTAAAAGATGGCTATTTCCATAATAAAACTACAGTCTTAAACCCAGCTAGCTTTTGCCAACAGGAAAGAGAGATTCTCTCCTTCTTCATCCTCTCCTGAAGCAATGTATTTTAAAAGAAGTATCTAAAGTGAAGTTTTAAAAAGCTTCCCTGAAAAATCTGTGGAAGTTGTCCGTCTTCAAGAATTTAAACAAATTAGGACTACCATAAAAACAGCACTGAAATGAAAACAGCAGCATTGCCAAACTCGCACCACAACATTTTTTCCTGATTCGCTTTGAGAAAAATAAATAAAAACCTATCAAGCATCCATAATCAAAAACAACCTAAAGTTTTTGCTGGCAATGCCTTTTTTTTAACACACCTCAAAAGTATTTACATAAACTCCCCAGATATCACCTGTTACAAGTCCTGCATAGACTGTTGTGATAACTGTGTCCATAACAGACATCAGACAGAGGGCTGCAGTTTACAATGGTGATGAAGTTTTGCTGTCTGTCCTTTAGCACGCTTCAGATGCAGCATAATGAAAAAGTTTTAATGAACAGGAAGAGTAAAATAAATCAACTTTTTTTTTTCTCTTTAATTTTCCCTCCCTTTCCCCTACACCATGACCTATTTTCTTGAATAACATGCAGATCTACTGAGGACATTAACCTGTTTCCATGTCATGGTAACAGCCCATGTACCAACATGCTGAGATGCATTAGCTGTTGTTTATTGATCCATTTATAAGTTCATTGTACTGGGAATACAAACTGGAGGATTTAAAATTCTTTTGCTATCCTCTGCTTTGTGACACACTTTACTGATTAACTATTTCCCAGAACACATTTATTTCCATGTTTTGTGGAAATACTTACAGAAGATTCCTCCTCTTCAAAGTCTCCCACGTCTGAATCACTCTTGCATATTTTTAGTCCATTCATTATTTTGAAAATTCAAAACACAATACACCACACACCATCTTTTAAAAATGAAACCATATGAATTATATCCACCAAACATTACCTACTACAAATACTGATTTACATTTACCAAGTATGAGAAATCAACAAGCAGATAAGATTTAAAAAAAAAAAAAAAGGAAAAAAGCTAATTTGCCCTTGATCCCCCTGCAGGCTTCTCATATGTGAACCATTCCCACCACACACACAACATGCAGTATGTATCGCTGCATAAATTTTGGTGAGCCAAACTATCCCATGAAAAAAGCATTCCAGTCAAGACTACCATGTGACCATTGGTTATTACAGTTCATCCTACCTGCTTCTACCTTTGGACTAGTAGTTACTTACTGATTTTTTGTAAAGCACATATTCAAACTCCCTCTTTTGTGCCAGTTGATGGCACTAAATTGTTTATACCATCTGGCAAGCTTGACTACATTCTAAAAACAGGTGTCTACAATAAACTCACATTCACTGCTTCAATTTAAACAGGATGGGAAAGCAGCTGAAGTTTAACTGCCTGAATTTTCAGAGTTGTAAAAGACAAAAGGGGAAAGTAATTCCAAAAGCCAGACTTCTAGCCTTCAAATTCAAGGACTGCAGGCTTGATCAAAAGCGCACATCAAATCAATTATGGCAGAATGTAACAAGGCAGAGTCTATTGGAAAATAATTGAAAGATCACCAGGGTTCATGTTCTGTCACACTTTGACAGACAATCACAATTCAGTGAAGTCTTATCTGCATTCAAAAAAACCCAAAACAAACCAAAAAAAGGTATCGTTTTAGGTTTGGAGAGACATTTGAAAGAGGGAAACATTCATAAATTCCATCTATGCGTTTTTAAACCCTAATTTCCCATAATCTCAAAAACCCCCAAGGATTCAGATATTTTGCTTTCAACATCAGAACCCCTGGAAGAAAGGTGCAGTGCCATCAAAGGAGCGGGGGAAAAAAATTACAAAAGAGATACAGCTCACATCCCATCTACTAGAAATGCTATGCAAAAAGGAAAATACTGCCCCAAGAGGAATGCTCTAGCTGATGCTCTCTAGGGGAAGAAAACAAATTGGACCAAGGATACATCAGACAGCACAATCATGTGCCTTGTTTCACTAGTAACTTGGCAGCAATTTTTTTGTTGTTGCCCATGGAAGCATCTGACCAAAACAGGTTTCCTACCAACACCTTTTGAATCAGCTGGCCAATTCTCAACACTTTGAAATAAAACCCCCAGAGATCTCAGAAATAACTTATGTTCCTATAAACTACATGAAAATTAATGGTCAGATAGAGGAAAAAGACCTAATTTGCTCCTGTAGTGAGGAGAAAGTAGGAAACTCACCTCTTCATATTTGATTTGGCAGCAGATCAATCAGTACAGACACAGCAGTGTCTGCTGATATGAAGTAGAATGAGATTAAGAATTGGAGGGGAAGGGATAAGGAGACAATCCAAATACATACAAATGTTCATTTTATTATTTCTGTATCTCACAGAAACATGATTATTAGACAGTAACTTAATAGCCTTAAAAACTAAGAATCCCTTGCTCAAGTATTTACATTTGTTGATCTTCTCCTGCTCAGTAGGTTGCCTAGGAACATCTTACCTCATAATGAATGGGAAAATAGTTTATGAGCCCATCTGGACATTTAAAATACTTTTTGAATCGATTTTATGAAATCCATGCAAATGGTTTTCCATTACACTCTTTTACAGCATTAAAGATACTCAATGAAGAAAAAAGTAGAGGAGTAATAAAGATAATATACTCTGGAAAGGCTTTTATAGATAAATATCAACTTGGATACATGTAGAAGTGTTGGTGGGATGACTCAGCTCCTAATGATATTTTATTAAAGTTCATTTTCTTAGCAGTAGCCTGACATTTTTAATAACTCCCAGTAGGCTACTTAGAGCTGTAGATTCATTTTCCCATTAATGGCAGCAAAAGGTTCTTTGTTAATGGTCTTAGGATAATGCTGGGTTTTGCCATATGGTTGGATTTGTATGAGGGTTTCTCATGAAAAGCCAGAGAGTGTAAGAAATTGTTACTATATTTAACTGCAGTGTCCTCACACGCAAAGCAGACAACTGGAATGGACACTGTTCTGATATTTGCAAGTGCAAACGATGCTCAATGTTTACTGCACGTGCTGTTTAAGAAAACTGCAGGGACCTTAAACAAGAGAACATATGGATAGATCAGGGGATTGGTAATACAACACTGAGCTTTTCACCTCTAGGTCATTGGTTCAAATCTAAACTGGTCGGTAATGAAGGCAAAGCTATAATCATCTGACAGCCCTGGCCTTGGCAAATTGATTTGTCAGGCTCAGCCCCGTTCTCATCAAACTCAAAATTCAAAATGACCATTTGTATTCCTGAAAACAACCCCAGCAACATAACAAAAAAGCGAACAAACAGAAGTAATCTCTTCCTCCTCAAGTACCATCTCCAGACCAGAGTCTCTGGAGAGTGCCAGAGGAACAGTGAAAATTATACCACTAGTAGCACAACACATCATTCTGTGGATAAAGGCTACTTCTGACTCTCAGATACTCGATTATAATTTCCTCTGTACAAGTACAAAGCTTTCAGAGGCTTTATTAATGAAGAAAAGACACCAATATGTATGTCTGAAAGCTGAAATTTCACAGTCCTGCTTAAAGATCTCTTCAGATACCTTGTTCAAAGGTGTGTTTCTTAAGATTGAAGGTTTTGAAGAAAATGGTCACAGCACTCTATAAAAGGAGTATCAAATTTACTTTCCAAGTTGTTATGATGTATTTGTAGTCAAAATGTTTGAACACCACTGGTAGCAGCAACATTGTATTCTACTATTTGCAGACAGCTTTAATTCAGCAATAGATTTATTTACAAGTTATCGTGAATGATACTAGAGAAGCAATATTTTTACAGCATTTCTTCAAAATCACGTTAGACAGAAAAAGTACGGATTATGCCATAACAGTACATAATTTTCCACATGCTTTCTTAATTTGAACAAAAATGTTTTAAAGCCTCAAAACCACATCCAGCCCTTTCCTTTGCCTCTTAATAGTTTGGGAGCAATCACAAACACTCAGCAGGTACCACAGTTCTTCATTTTACTAAGCAATCACTGCTACAGGAGTGAATAGACACACCAACTTTTAACACAGTGCCTTTAAGATCACCTTGACTTCACAAACTTAGGGCACTAGACAACAAAACCTATTCAAAGTTTTACACTCTATGAACATGAAATCTTACTCCTAACATTTAAGATTACAACAGAACACATACAACTCACAAATCTTGGAAAGCATCAAAAAAGTAAGAGCCTCTTGTCTTCCTTGCAGGTTCCTTGGTTTTCACTGAGGTGCTGATAAACTGAAGTTTTTCCTTCCTTTTCTATTAACTCCAGATACAAAACCCCTACCATAACTTTATGAAAGGCACAACAGGTTAACTTCCCAGCTGAATGATTGTACATAAGCTCTGCAAGCTGTCCAATCAAGCTGGTATATAGTCCATTGCTATAAAACCAGAGTAGTCTGACCACACATTAGACCCATGTCCCGTAGACAGTGGCTGCTGAGATGCACATAAACCCAACCTTCCCCAGTCCCAGAACAAGAAACCCCATGCATCAATGACATAACAGAAAAGAGAAGAAAGGAACTGAACACTAAACTTGCATGCCAAGAGACACAATAAGAGACCTACTACACTGTATCACTTGCCTTAGAAAATGTCCAGACTACAGCAGGACACGGTTCCTCCCAGCAGCCTCACACACAGAGCACAAGCCTAGGGAATGGGGCTGCCTACAGATGAAGGGAAGAAGGCAAAATCCTAAGGACTGGGGATTCCCTCTTACCTGACTTGCAGTTAACAGAACCAACAGAGAGATCCAAGCAAGCTAATCAAAATTCTTTGACAGACGGTAATAAAATTTCATTCTGTCCCTCTCTCCCATCAAGCTCTACATATCTTTTGTAGGGAATGACCTTCAGTGACATAATATAAGATGGCTTTGGAATTGTGCCTGCAGCCACTATTGACAGAAAATAAAGAAATTAAAAAGCAAACAAGAAGTATTTCAGAGAAAAAATTAAAATAAACTGTTTGAATAAATGTGTGTGGAACATATGTCAGGAAACTGAAGGATGTATAAGGTATCCAGAAGGCTGTGTGAGAAAAAATGAAAAGACCAGTAAGTTCTACAGGTATCAACAGGTATGTTAATTGTTTTGTTGGTTCTGAAGCAACAGAACCAACAGGTAAGCAGATTTAAAACAAAACAAAACAAAACCAAACAATAGCTGTGACTTTTTATTATTCTTTCATCCTCTTACCTCAGGGGTTGTTTGTTTTTTATATATATATATCATCTGTTGCACTTTGCACAGTTGGACCAAAAGTGATTCTGAACACAACTGTTCTTTACATAGGTATGTTTATAAAGTCCTCAAACTCAATGAGCCTCTCACGGTAACAAACTTTTTGAAGCTCCACAAGCTGGGAAATAAACACACTTTCTCTTCTATGTACTCTCCATGAAAACTCGCCTAAGAAGGCTTAATCCCTAATAACATCCCTGAGACTAGATAGAGAAGGATTTAAATTCCCTTTATCTTTATTTAAGAAACTTGTGACTATGGTCTCAAAATAGACACTTAACCCAGAATTGAGAGAATAACTGGCATATTTCTTACCTGCAATGCCTGAAACAAATGAACTGAAATGTTTTACAGCTGTCACTAGCATAAAAAAAACCCTCCAAAATTTCTAAATTCTCTAGGATAACTAAGTTTACCTGCACTGGACAAATCAGGCACACCCTTACTCCTCACCACACCCCAAGAATATTGTGACAAAAGACTTCATAGGTGACAGTATCAGGTGAAGAGGAAACAAACAAGCAACATACTAGAGCTCCTACTCAATCCAGTCTGAATGATATGCAGCATGCTTGATTAAATATAGTTTTGATTAGGTGATGGAACAGAACTTACAGAGTATACCCTATCTAATTAAACTGTTATTATTGCTATCACGTCCTAAATGAGAACAGATTTCAACAGGCTAACAAATATTTTTCAGCCCATTATACTTTTTTCTAATGATTTTTAAAAGCTGTCAAATTCAAGTCATGTGCTACCTTACCAGTTGAGTTCTCAGCACAGCAGCACTTTCCTTCCCTCCTGAAGCAAACACAAGAATATCTATGTTGCTATTGTTTTCCAAGACTGCTACTCAGTGTCAAGTATATTGCAGCACAAAATCTTTCAGCAGTAAATTCTTTTTCAAGTCTGAAAAGTAGCACAAGCTTAGAGAAATTTTTTTTCCAGTACATACATCTTTCAAGCTGCATGAGAAATACACAACTATTTTCCCTCCCTTTCCACATGCATCTTTTTTCCATGAATAAAACACTCAGAGTTTGTCCTGAAATCTGAAAAGCTTTTTGAATTGTTTTAAAACACACTATCAGCCATTACAATACCCACAAGAAGTTCACGTAGCTGTTAGACCAGAAAGCCATTGTGCCTGCAACTCTTTGGAAGCAGAGGGTGTATATTGTTATGGTTTTCTATTTCCGGCTGTAATCCTCATGAATGTCTACTCATAATCCTTGTACTGAAAGAAAGGGTTCAAGCGAAATCCGACTCTGGAAAAGCAAAGAGCTTCTGCTTTCCTTTAAAAGTGGGGGGGGGGGGGGAGGGGGGGGAAGCACATGGTTTTGCCTACCTTAGACTAACAAAGTAAATTAAATACTCAGGAGGTTCTTCTAACTAGCAGCAGCTCCCATGCAAGTTTAACTTTTGACGATAGCCGATCGCGCCTGGGTTATTAACCAAGGTAATGCAACATCCCTTATTATTTCAAAGACCCCCGCTAATAAAATACCTTTTTAGCCTCTAGCATTCTCTTCTCCTCGTACCTGCCACTCCTTTCCTCTTCTGCGGGCGTGCGGAGCAGCGGGGCCCTTCGCTGACAGTCCCGCCGAGGTCGGGCCGGGATGCGGGCCCGGCCGAGCCCCGCACGGACCCCGCTGCGGCCCGGCCGAGGCGGGCGGGGGCTGCGCCACAGCGCAGAGCGGGGGTCGCCACCGGCCAGGCTCCGGGCACGCGGCCAAGCAGGCAGCGAACAGCCGGGTCTGGCCGCGGTTGCTCCCGAGGGGACAGGACGGGAGGAGAGGGATCCCCGGACTCCGGGAGCGCGTTCAGCCCCTGCCCGTCCCCGCGCGCGGGTCCCGCCGGGCGCGCTCGTTCCCCGCTGCCATAGCTACGGGCAGCCGCGCCGCCCGCCTCTCGCGAGAGCCGCCATCTTCCCGCGAGAGCCGCGGGCTGCGCCGGCGGCGGGCGCCTCCTGTGGCGAGAGGGCTGAGGGGAGCGGGGCGGGCGGGACGCGGAGCGGCGCCGGCACAGCGCCGTGCGATTGCCCGCGGCTCCGCAGCCCGGCCGTGCCGGCTGCCAAACGCGGCCGGGGGAAACGCGCACCCTCGTGTCTGGCTAAAGTTGGCTTGGAGTTCATGTGGGCTGAGGGAGCTGACAGGTTAGAGCCGAGACATGGTGTGTTCAACACCATGCACACTCCAGGTGTGAATTTAGACCGTCTCAGGATGAGGGAAAATTGAGTAAGGTCTTGTAGGAATTTGTGGTGTGGCTTTCTGAATGCTGGTCAATATGTAAAACCACTACAAAACTCGCATGACCTGCACAGCATCAGCTGTACGTTGCAGTCTGTGATTTTCCTGTCACCAGTGCAGACTGATGGTGATACTAACTCTGGTGTAATAGTATTCTTGATGACACTTTTCAAGAAACACTTTTCTAGCCCACTGAAATAAATGGGTGCTTCCCTATGAATTCAGGATCATGCATATAGAGAGAATCTGAGGATAACTGTGGTGACCACCATTTCCATGACCAGTTGGTGTCTCAGTGATACCTGGATAAACAACGATAATAATTACTCAGACTGAAACATGAAGACATGAGGGCTCATACATTTTTTTTTCTGCTCTTTTATTTCCAGTGTTCTCAGCATTTGAGAGATGCAGCTTTTGTAACAATTCTTAGAGAAGTGCCACCATCTCTGTAAGTGTACTGGAAGTTCTTTTCACTTAATTGTTGAGCCCATTTTTTCATAAGCGAAGTGAGTTGATGCACAGTGTTCTGTATCTAAAAGATGCATGCCAGGATTTCCAGCTTCTGATAATTCAGGTATCCTGTTAGTGGAGTACCAGATGCACAGAGTGTGCCTGAGGGACTGGGACTGTTGTTTGTTCTGCCTAGAGCAAACAAAGCATAGAGTCTGTGAATATGCATCTGCAGTAGCGTTCATGCTGCTGCTGTTAGTATGGCATTTCTAACACCACTAAAAATAGAAAAAGTTTGTGCATTTGGAAGAATATTTTTTTTACCCATCCCCTTTCAGTCTCTTGCTTTGGGAATCAAACCAACCATAGTGGAAAAAAGAGCAAATGAGGAAGGCCTCCAGCCTCTCTTAGGGACCACAGCTAATTAAGAGAAACATTTAGAGAGAGTAGATATAATGAAGCCCTGGATATGTGCTAGCTTCAGGCCCATGAAAGTATGGCTGTTTTTGTAATAGAATATGGAACTAATTGCATGTCTGAGCCAGGCACTGTGGGGTTTGACTGAAGCACTCCTCAGTGTAATTGAATTTGTACAGCATCTGTGAGCAGGGGAGGTCCGGTGCCACAAGGCCCATAGGGTGTCCTTAGGCAGGCCAGCAGAAAGTTTCTCATTTGTTTGTCCCTCCTTCCAGGGACCACTTTGTTTTCCCTGCAGTGAACAATGAATGATGGGGTTGTTGCTTAAAGCAGGAACTTCTCCCAGTAAGAACGAGAAGTCCACAGAGTCCTTATTTACCCTTTTGTGCAGAAGGATGTTTTGGAGCACGACTGTAGCATTGCTTAGTGACCAGCTTTTTCACTGCTCTTTGTGTCCTCCTTGTATGCTTTTCTTCTCCCTTGCTGCAAATGCAGGAACCTGGAGTAAAACAATGATGTCTGAGCCTGGGAAGAGTTGAGAACTTGCCGGCCTTCTGTAGTACAATTGCACTGTGTCTGTCTGAGTTTCCAGAAAATATTTGTTCCCAGTAAACCTTGTTGTAAGAACTAGGAAGAATAATTATTTTGATTTGGCACCTGAAGAACTTATAACCATATATTAATCTCATCTTATGCATTTTTTTCTTCAGTCTGGATTTTTGAAAGGCAAATGTTTGTTGTCATTCTGGCTTGAGCTGTACCTATCTACTTCTGTTCCAATTTTTTTATAGGCTAGTGGTTCCTTGTCTGCAAATTTATTTGTATCAGTTCTCTCTGAAAGTATTTCAGATGATGTTTTGTTTAAGTGAAAAACAGACTTTTAAAATTAAAACTCTTCGCACAGAACATTTTGTTTCTTTTATTGTTAATCAAAAGATCAAAATAAACACACAAAAAAGAACCCTGCAGGTTTTCTTAAAAATAGTTGGACAATATGCATTAAAAGTTTTGATGTAAATAATGTTTCTAAAAAGTATAATTGAAAATCAGAGTTTATATTTGAGAATTTGTTTCTTAAGCTGACTGAAGTTTAGGTTGCATTTTAATAGCACTGCTACAGGGTTGTTTATGCAGTTCTCTTCCCTTTAATGCACGTGTTAATTAACACAAAATGTATCTGAGCAAGTACTTGCACTCCTTAAAGCTTCATGTAAGTTGTACTGCAAGCAGAAGATGATTGTCAGAGAGATAACACTTACTGTGTTAAAGATATAGAGAGCAAGAACATAAAGGAGCTGCTGATTAATTACATTAGCTGAAGAGACTTTTACTAGTAGATATATTAATATAATTAATAATGTTTCAAATTCCACATACTCTCAATTCACAAAACTTGTAGAGTTCCACGAAATGTGTGCAATCTTGTCTCTGTGTTTGCCTGCAGGTTCTTCTTGGTTTTCTGTAGCCCTGGTGAGGCACATCTGCAAGACAGAATAGGCAGCTTGTCTAAATTAGTTCATAACCTGCAATTTGGCCATAGATGAGATTGCATAAAAATGCCTTAATGTGCTGTGAGACAGCAGGATGGCTTGAAAACTTCTAATATTGACTCAAGAGAGACTCTCGCGTGCTGCTAGTGGGCAGCAGTGGCCCCTGTAAATTGCCAGAGCAGTGTTAACAGCAGATTGTTGTGCCAAGGGGCAGTCCTTTGGAAGTAGGACGTTTTCCAGATGATCACACCTGTAGCAGTCTTCTGTGGAAGAGAATACATATTTGCAGACAAGCTAGTAAGGGAAAAAAACCTCAGTGCAGTGAATGTTCAAGCCTTGTGCCAAAAGCTGTGCTTCCCATGGAGGGATGGCCACGTGCAGACCTCTGCTCCATAACAGAAATACCATATTCAGGCTCTAGGCTCTCTGGTGCCTGCCATAATAAGAAAAGTGAATACATTTTATATATTCACGGTATGATTTAAAAAAAAAAAAAGGCAAGAAGGCAAAGCACATATTCTCTTAAGAGCCTCCAACTCTTCCAGATTTCATTTCAGAGAGCTAAGTCTGATGACAAAGCCATCTCCTCTAAATGACCTGTCAGTGATCTGTCAAACTGTTCCCTTTGATTGGGGAATACAGTGCAGTCAAATGGAAGGTTTTCTGCACAACACAGAGAAGCATGCTAACTGTGCTACAACCTGCCGAATATTTATGCCATCAGCTATCGCTTCAGGCAAAGTTTTAAAACATCTGAGACCATATTTCCGGATGTTATTGCTGAGATTTTTTAAATGCTTTTCTTTTACATTAAAATGTGGGCACTCTTTTAAAATGCATTTTTAGCACGGCTTGGATTCTTTATCATAGAATTTGTCTTCATGAGAGAAACATCTAAAAGCTTGGAAACTGTGAAATAATATTCCTAGAAATGACAGCGTAAATAACTAAAAATGTGAGAGCATTTTGTTTTGAATGAAAGATCTAAATGTCACAAAATTCTCTGCAATCTGCTTTTCAAGGGTCAGCCCCTCTCTATTAAATGGAATTTTAGCTGCTGTTCCATGGAGTATAAGCTTAATATCCACTATATCCTATATAAAGGAACTGTAGCCTTTTCAAGACGATGAGCTCAATAATTTGTTCTTTTTTTATCTCTAACTATGATGATCCTGCTTAAAAGCAGATGACTGACTTTCCATTCTGTAGCTTCTACTGTGTGGGAGAAAATCCACTGTAATTAAATCTAATAAAATCCTCTAATTCCCAATATAAACAATCCTCTGACATAGGATTCCCCTGAGTCTACATCACAGCCCAAGGAAAACAAAGAACAGGAGCTGTTTCTTACTTCCTTTTAAATATTTGTTCATTATGGAGAAACTTCTGCCCTGATTAACAGTAGCTGAAAGCCTTACTCAAAGTAATTGTTTTTGAGACAGAATTTGGTTTACTGATTTTTCTCTCACTTGTAACATTACTTTGCATAATGACTAAGCTAGCATGTAATTTAGGCTGTATAAACAACAAGACAATAGTTGTCTGAATTGTTCTACAACATGTAGTGTTGTATTTCTCATTTTGTACTAGAAACAAAAGCACATAAATCCTGCTTGACAGGATTTGAGATTGCAAGTGCACTGGCAAAAGAAGAGCTATGTGCCTTATTAAGCAAATGTACCAAAACTGAGGAAACAGCTTACAAGTATGAATTATAGCAGTATTATTAATAATTTGCAGTGATGCAGTACTAATTCCCAGGACATTGCAACTTCTATCCCCATTTAGGGTTTGGGTTAATGGAGTGTGTTGACAAAGCCCTTGTATATTGTGAACCAGAGAGTGCTTTGGGTACATTCCCAACCCTTTAGCTACCTGCAGGATCATGCTGCTTCCCTTGTACCTCGGAGCTTTGAGACTAGGCCACCAGAGAGCACTGTGCTATTTCTGCTTGTATTCCTTACCTGTCTCTATGTGTTTAAGGATCTATTTTATTCAGCCTTTTTTTCTATGATACAGTAGAACTCAAGTGGTTGCTGTGATTCTACTGGAATTCCCAACTATTTTGCTGTCAATGTCCTGTGCGCACCCTGTGTGCAGCCCTTCCTTGACCTGACTAACCTCATCTGGGACCTTCACCCCACTTATGGCTGAGAAATCTCTTTTCAGCTCAGACCCAATCCGGGGGTCCTTTGTAGCGGTGCTGTAGAGGTGCTGGCCTGCACTCGTGCCTCCTGGGCAGACCCGTGACCTGTCCTGTGATTGTGGCAACGCCTCCTCAGAGCATCCAGTCCTCTCTGCACCTTGATGTTCCCTAACTGGCCCATGGTCTGGAATACCTGCCACTGAAAATAGATTGTGACATATGGAGACCAAACAATCTTGTTTCTGCTATTCCTGACGTATTTACCATGAAAGCATAATGTATTTCACTTTTTTAAAAAAAATCATGTAATTCTATATTGCGGTAGGCTAAAATATATGTCAGAAAAGGGGAGGTAATAAATGGCTTATTTAGTGGGAGGATATTTTTCTTAATGCCACCTTGTTTTCTCTGTCATTTCCTCTGACTTTCTGAATTTCTAACCTTGTCATTGTGGACTGGATTCTTGTATTAAAGTACTTTTGAACTGGAAAATAAATCCATCCTCCTTAGTTGAAATGCAATTAAATGTCTAGATTGATTTAAAATATTGGAAAACAGCAACCTTATCTCCAAACAGAGCTCAAACAGAGCTTTTTCATTTTTATTGAAATGTTCTTTAGATTAAAGTAGCACCTTAATATTTTTAAGTTCAGTCACAGAACTGGGTTATGGATACTTCTTAATAATTTAATAGGATATATAATAAATGTTCTTTAGCCATTGCAGCAGAAAGATTAGGAAATTACTTGTTAATTACTTTTGCAGCTTGTTGTTATTTTTAGCATAATTTTGAAGAGATCTCACGGTAGCCCTCTCAGTAGCCTTGTAGAGTCATGTAATAATACCAACCACATAACTACCCAACAGAATAAAAATCAAATACATGGCTGCAGGAATTTCTGTACAAGGATGAAAAACTCCTAAATAAAAAGTACTTCAGTGGAAGCTGTCCCCATGAATAGGCTGTTCAGCCCTGCTTACAGGAGGAAGTGTTGAGGCACCAGAACAGAATTCCAAACAAGTCTCCAAGCAGTTCTTTAGTGGTTTTCCACAGTGCCTGCCTTTCTTCCTCTTTGTGTGGCATTGCTGAAACTGCTGCAAGAAATGGAGTAGACTTTGATGGTGTGTATTTGAATAAGTAATGCACTGTGCTAAGTGTCAAAATAGCTCTGTTGTTATTAAAGCATTTGTTTTCTTGCTCTGTAACTATGGCCAAGCCATCTTACTTGGGTGTGCCTCTGTTGCTTCACAACCTATTGACTTTATGATCCCTGTAAAAAATGAAAAAAAAAAAAAACAACCCCAAACTGCTTAAGCTGTCGTCTAGTTTATTCTCTGGAAAACTGGGGAATCCTAGGTGACAGTGAAATAACTTTAAGCTGTTTATTTTGCTGACAGGCTGATTTGCTTTTTCATCTCTGATGTTGTTCTAATTACCTCTCAAAGTCATCATTCTTTCCTATCACTTTGGCAGTATTTTTCCAAGCCACCTGGGTATATATAAATCTTATGACCATCCCTGTCAGTCCCTGATCTTTCATCTCAGGCTAATAGTCTCATTGTGAGATTGAAACTCTTGTTATTGCTAATCCCCAAATTCTTTCAGCCGTTTTTAAGGAGAAAACACAAAAGCTGTTTTTCATCTTGGTGTTTTATTTTTTGTTAATATATGACAAAACAGGTTGATTATCAATCAGACAGGCAGCATGTAGCATTGCAAAACAGAAGAACACTTCCTTAGTCTTGGCCTCTTAGTGCTGGTGAATAAGAAGCTCCTTTTCCTCAAACTGTGTCTGATTTAGATTAACAATACAGTGAAGAGAAGTTTAGAACCTGCTAGGGACTTGTTTGGCTAGAGACAAAAGAAAGGAAGAGCTGACAGAACAAGAGTTGCACATTTCTGCTCCTCACTATCAACTTGCAAATAGAAAGGGCTGAGAAAAAAAGAGAAAGTGTTGGCAGTGGAGATTTACAGCTCTTCTGTTTCACCACACACTGGCACATTGGCTGCAGTCTGGTACTCTGAGAAGTCTCCTGAAGGCATCCAAGGTATTGGAGTTCTGTTGAAGGAGGGTCTTTTGCTGAAATTTTGATTATATATCATGAGAGATTCTGGGAGCAAAGGACAGATATCAAACTGAGGCACTTTGAAGGTCATCCGTTTTGCTGCTTTCTCATAACCCCCATAAGGCATGGCAGTCCTGGCATAGGGAATACATGGAGTTAGAAAACAGAGCATAGGTGAACAACAGGATTTATAAAATAAATAGTCAAACTTATCAAGGTTCTAAGTTTTGCACCTGTTGGAGTTGGCTGGCCAACAAATCCTTCATGAGAACATAGCTGTATCCATTGCCCATGTGTTAAAAATTATGTAAACACACACATACGCTGCTGTGCACTTCCTTCACCCTTGTTGCATCAATCTCTATCAAACCATGCCCCTTTCACACCTGTTAGTATTCTGTATATGTAGCAGGCATTATTGCAGAAATAAGTGAGACGTGGATTTGTCCTTGGTACTGATGTCCTGAGGCTATGGAGGTGGGTGGAAAAATTGTATAGAGAGGTTAACTAAAAATTGAAGTGCTGTGGAGTATATGGCTGCTGATCATAAGTATTTTTCCTGAGCTCTTGAACTTCAAAGGGATGCAGCAAAAAACAGTGGCAAGCTACGTCTCCTGGTCAAATGGGGAGAGAAAGAAAGGCAAATAGGATTATAGTCCTCTTATCCAACTGCATAGGTTTTCTGTGCATAATCTGAATTCAAATCTCTAGCTCTTAATGTATTTTGTCTTTGTAGTCTTCCAAACATTTCATCTACTGGAGACTGTGCTAAGCAAAATGACTTGCAACTAAAACTTATTTCCAGTGCACAAGATGGGAGGATTATGGTCAGCATTATTGTGTTTTCTCTTGATAAATAAAGTGCATTGAATATCTAAGACTTACCGGTTAAAAGACTTGTAATGGGGGAAATCAGGCTTGGGGCTGTATGACAGTAAGTCCGTGGAGAACTGACTTTTGTCCTCAGGGCTGATACCCATTGCTCGTTCCCAAGGGGAAATATAAGTTTTAAATATAGTAACTTTTTTGCCTCCTGACTTTCCATCTGTAAACACAGGAAGGTAAAGCAGTCTAGTTAGATGGCACTCTTAACTGGATTGTGCTTCTGTATCCTGCTACTGAATTTGAGGCACCAGCTTTGTTTCCAGATTCTGTAACTCCTATGTCAATACAAACTTTTATGCTTAGCTTTCTGTTTTAAAAAGATGATCATACAGCACTTCTGTCCTTACCCACAAAAGCAGATAGTACCATAGTCTAAGAGCTACTCATCCAGGAATTTGCATTAAAGCATATATTGGAAAGCTAATTTTCCATTCTTTTTGGTTGCTCATATAGAAAGAACGAAAGTCCTCACCTTATCATCTCTTTCACTAGCAGGGGGGAAGCTTTATATGAGGAAAGAGGCTATATAATTTCTTAATTTACTTTTCTTTATTTTCTGTCAGATCATAACAGACATGACATGGCATTTTCTTTGTGATTACACGAACAGACATTCATCTTTTTCCCCTTCTTAACTGGGATGTTGGAGACAAGTCTGTCTCGATCACCTCAGGATGGCTAAAAGCAGTTTGCAAATATCATGTGGTATCTCACTGGAAGTTAAAATCCTATCAGTGACTAGAGTTGCACTTTGTGGTAAAGTCAGACACTTGATTCCTAGAAATTTTAGATTATCTTCTAGCTGCTCCATTAAGCAAATGAGTTCAGACAAGGGATTTCATTTTGCATTTCCCTTCCCCCCGATGTGTATAATACCACCTTGCTAGTAAGAGCATAAGTTTTGTACTGATATGTAGCACATTTAGAATATTTTCATCCTTCATGAACCTTAAAACTCCTGAGCAATGACATCTGCTTAGCTTGATTAGGAGAGATGAGAGTAATAGGTTAATGGAGAGAGACATCCTGGTGCTTTCATGGTGCTACATTTTGTGTAGAAAACAAATCCTTATGAACTAAGTGGCAAAGAATGAACACTATTATCTGAATCTTTCCTCTTTATCACACCTCCTTTATTTGTCTTGCTTATTTCAAACCATGCCAAGTCCTGGGGTTTCCTGCTTTCAGAGAATTGCAGACATTTACAAGAATCTCATTTTCATTAAAAAAATAAGAACAACTACTCCCCTGTTTCTTTGTGAAGTACTTATACTAAGTAGTTTCCCAGCAAATTGCTTTCTGGGAAAAGCAGCTGGGATCTGTCTCTGCAGTGAAAGCTGTAGGATGATATTAATCCGTCTTCTCCCCGCACACAGGATAACAATGAAGAAAAATCTCCTATAAGAAGGCTATAAGAGTCTATACAGATTGCTTTTTCATAGGAAATATAAAAGCTGATTTCAGTATAAAATGCACATTATTCCAGATTGTAAATGAAAAAACTTGGATTTCACAAGTGATTCCTTTGGTTACTCAAGGCATTTATTCCTTGTTCCCAAGCAAATTTAATTTTGTTGTAAAAGCCTGTAAGGACTGTTAAAGTTGTGATTTCATCTGCTGATTCTTATACTACATGTTTGCTTCTAGAGATATCTGGCCAAACTAAACAGAGAATAAAATCAGGCAAAGAGTAAATTGAAATAAAACTACTTTTACTCATAAAGATATTGCCTCAGTGGCCCAGTGGTGGTTACCACATAACTTTTAGAAATATTGCTGTTCCTTTCTGAAGATTATCCAAAAAGTGTTCTTTGCTTAGGTAGAAGCTTTGATTTGAAATCAGGGCTCAGATATTCAGGTCTGATACTCAGATCAGACTACTGATGTAAAGAGTTAATACCACTGTCTCCCGCAGTGGTTAGTGTGAAACCTTTGGAAGGAAGGAGAGCCACACTGGCATGGCATAGCTGTACTGGCCTACTGCTCTATCAGCCTTAGGAGCTCAGCAGATGAGTTTCCTGTAATTTCTGTTGGCCAGTCAAGGAACCTATTTCTGCCTCCTGCCTCTGGTTGAGCAACACAGAAGTGTACAAACAAAATCAAGCTAAAAGCAGTTCAAGTCTTCCAGACTTTACACTGGAACTTCGGAAGAATCCAGGTGTTAGATTAATTTGCCTATCCTTAAGAGTAGGCTTGGCATGTGGTCTGATAGCTTCAGATTCTTGTTTTTGCAGAGAGATACTTGCCTTTGTCAGTACCATCGCCCCCTTCTCCAGCACCTCCGGATGATTTCCCTGCATGCTCCCCTTCACCGTCTCTAGTGCCTCCTCTGCTTCCGGGCCTAGGAGGGACCCCGGGGTGCTGCTGCACACTGGAGCCATGCTGCCCCGCTGGCATTCCTCCTACCATCCGCCCATGGGCATGGCCATGAGCGTCTTCCCCATAGTGCCCTCCTGGTGGGATGAACTTCTGAAAGTGATCCTAGAGGAGGAGAAAAGAGTATGGTTGAATCTCTGGTACAGGACATGGTCTATTCCTGTTTGCAGGCTTGGGTCCCAGAATGTGAACTCCCGAGTCTCTGTGATCTGACCGCTTCTCTGTCTCCATTACAAAGCCAGTGGCAGAACTTCCTGTGAGTTATTCCCTTCATTCAGTATAACAGCAGTTGTGGAACAGCAGAAGTGGCAATGGAAGCACACACACTTCATAATTATTTTATGTGATCAGGGTGGTGTTGTCCCCAACAATGATGACTATGAAATAGAGGTGGAGGGGAAAGGAAATTTAGCTTTTGCCAAGGGAGGTAAAAGTCCAAAGATAACATTAGCTAACCTGTGGGAAAGCAAGCTGGGCAAGAAAAAGGAAGTGTTTTCATGTCAAAGTTAACCCCAGCTCGATTACAGTGTGGGAATTAAGTGTTACAGGCCACCAGAACAGGAGGGTATCTGTGACAACATAAAAGCCAGGGAGATGTCTGCCTTTTTGCCTGTTTTTCATATATATGAAGGTCTGCTTGGGGAGGAGTATTTACATGTTGAGAAAAACTGAAGAGATAGCAGCCTGGAAAAACAGAAAATACTTCCTGGAGACCACAGGGGGGAAATAACAAAAAGGAAGAATTTTGTTTATAGCAGTATGTGAATTAGCAAACCAATTCTAACTGACAGGGTAAGAAAGAAAGAAAGTTGTATCCATCAGTAAAATGAAATTGGTCTTATTTTGCAGACCATTCACTCTCCCTTGTCCGGGCTAGAAGACACAATCTCTGCAGTATGTAGTAAAGGAGTGAACAATTCATGCAGGATTTATGGACCTTGTGGTGTACGTTTTGGCACAATATCCTGTCTTTGCACACAGAGACTTTAATGAATGCTTGTGTGGAATAGAAACTGATACAGTATGTTCAGAAAAATATTTTACGTATTGGTCATAAGTGACATCAAAATTTGACTCCTGTCAGACTTAAAAAGGTATCTGTTGTGTAGTACAGCCCTCAGAGCTATATAATACAAGTAACCTGGGTTATATATCACATATAGGCTTTCCTGTTGAACTAGGGGATTGGCTATTAGGTGCACAAAGATGCAACAAATACACGTGAATGACATTGAATGAATCTGTGGTCCCTCATGCTGCGATTCTGCCTCTATACATTAATCTCAGGCAGCCTCTGAGATGGCTCTCAAAGGGTTAAGGCTTTCTCAGGGCTCTTACACCTAGCACAGTTTAGCAAAAAGAAGCTTTCCAGGCTGTAAACAGGCTTCCAAGGCCAGCTGTTCAGTCAGCTAAAAATAGTCGAGAAGTGAAAACCCCACAAGGCTCAAGGCAGAATTAGCTAACCCTCTGCTCCCTGTGTCTCCCACAACAGTGTCCAGGGTTTCACAGCAGGTCACCAGGCTGCAACCCAGGCAGGCAGCCAGCTGCAGGCTGAAGTGGCAGAGCTGGTGCCCCCGGGGCCTTTAGGGACTGTCTGTCCTTCTCCTAGCTGCAGGGAATTCCCTTTTTAGGAACAGAGGAGGTAATGTTCCTGTGAATGTCAGGAAGCGCTGTGAGGAGAGAGGATTGTGAGCATGAAGCTGTACACAGGAGCTAACAGGGCAATCTGCTCAATTATGCATGGCAGCTACGTAGCTGTAAAAAGGCAAACTGAACAAGGGTATTTTGAGGGTTAGGGGTCAGAATGAGGTTATTTTCAAACTGTTAATATTTATGCAAGGGTAATGCTTCTACTGATTTGCTCACTACTTTCAAAACAGAATTTGCATGTTTTCCTTCTAGTTTCACCCATACTGTGTGCCCTTTCTGAGAATGAAATGCTTATTTCTCCTTTCCTGTGGTTACTTACTTGCCTCTCCTGCAACAGAAAAAAAAGTCACAAAGCATCAGCATAACATGACCTGCAGTAAAATGGGCTGGTTTGTTTCTGCTCACAGCAGTATTTGATGTGACTAGGGAGGGGCATCATTGTCATCTGGTGTTACTTTAAATTACAGTATTATCACTAAGTAGGAATGAAGTTTCTCTGTAACAGAAGGTCCGTATCAGGAAAGCCACTCCTAAATCTTATTTAGCTGCAAATTAAATTAGTTTGATTTGCCTTAAGCTAGTTCATGACTCTTCATGGGCCTGCTGAGAAAACATCTGATCTGCTAAAAGGTAGGCAGCTCCATTCAGACAGGAAAGACACATTTTCCATGCAACACCCCAGTCTACTCACCTGCTAGAACAAAAATATCATTTTCTTTAAGTTTGGCCACCACAATTGTTTGTCTTAGCTCAAATTAGCATGAGGCAAAGGGAAATTAATATTTTTGAAAGATTTTCCGGGGCACTGGAACACAGGAATGACAGCCTCTAGCAGGAGTCTCAACATAGTCAAAACTCGTAGGTACAGCTTTGTTTGCAGTACTTAGAGGCCACCTCTGGTCAGAGTTTTAGAGTGGAGTTTAGAGGTTTGGAGCTCACACCTGAGGAGAATAAATGTCTTGGGTGGCTGCTAACGGCATGTGGAACTTTTACATGTATGTGTATTCACATCATAAAACCAGCCTCTCAGTTAGTATTGATTGACCACGTTGGTGGGAGTTCCAGGAGAGAAGTCCAGGAATGTCACTTGAGGCGGTTGACAGCCTTCTCCTGTTGGGTCTGGGGACAGATCATGCAGCTCCTCCTGTCTGTTGGAGGTAGTGAGTATTATCAGTCCCTGGGCATCCCTAAATCCACTCCAATAAGAGAACATTTGTTATATGTTCACGTCATGGGTCCCCTGGGTTGGCTTAACAAATTGGGCATGTGTCTTTGAAGTCCTTAGTGCTAGCAAGTGCCTGCATCTGCAGGCTGAGTGCTTAGATGGACAAATTCTGAATTCTCTAGAGCATGTGCCTAATAAAAACTAGATAATGAAAGATGATCCAACTAATGGAGCTGAGACCTGTATGTATCTCAAGGCCCTGACGTCACTGCAGGCAGTCCCCAGGAGAGACACTGTGTGCTCCCCTTCAGCTCCTTGCTGTGCCCTGAAGAAAATGATTGAGGCCACCAAATGTGTTTCTATTTCCACCTCACTGATAAAGAGCTCCCCAAATGTTTGATGCCTATGTAGTTACTAACACTTCTGAAGTTACTGGACTGGGTCGTCTCCTTGGCAGCCACTCAAATGCTCCTTAATGGTGGGATGGGAGATCCAAAATTCAGACACTTGGGGAGTCTCATAGACTGCCTGCTGTTTTTATCAAAGCGTGGGCCTCAGTCCTTCATTTGCAATTGCATAGCCTTAAATCTATGACTCACTTTTTTAAAAAGGATGAAAAAAGGAAGCCGTTGAAGCATCTTACACTCTTTTTTTTTAACTTGCTACCCCAAGAGGCACAGCAGGTTGACCTCCTGCTTTCTATTTCCAGGTCCATTTCTGACTTGCTGTTTAATCTTAGGGAGATATTTTTTGCCTCTGTGCCTGATTTTATCCATCTAAATAACAGGAATTTTTATCTAATGCTACCCAAAATTAGATATATCTTATTTGTATATTTCATATCATCTTTGCCACATTTTCTTCATGGATGAAAGAAATTGTGTTTCAGAATTTTGGTCCAGAGTTTTCTGACAGTGCTCCAACAAATTGCTGTGGAAAATAAAAGGCTCCTTTTTTCTGTTTCTCTGCTTTTTTCCACACCAGTCATTTCTTGAATAAAAATGCATTGGACTCCACGTTCGCTCTTACACAGCTTTGGGTATAGTGGGACCTCTAGGTCTTCTGCACCAATCCAGCTCCAGTGCAGCAAGGTTCATTTTGCTAGAGAAGTTACAATCTCACCTGGCTTGCTCCACTTAGATCATAACCTGAGACTTGTATTTTAGCCTGCAATTATCCTGTAATGTTTGTTCAAGAGGTTTAACATTCCATGCAGAACAGAACTCCTAGAAAAAAATGTTTTCCTAACATTTCCCCTTTAACCTTACCTCCACTGATCTTGATTGACATTCATCTAAGTACATTAAGGGGCATACAGAGCCATCAGTGCATGCTCCTGTAATAAACCAAGCAGCTGCATGATAACATCTTTGTTTCACCATAGTTGTTTTCCTTCAGACACTATATCATGCCCGGCTATCTGTCATGTACGATTTCTGAGGCAGGTTGGTTGTGTACTGCTGTCTGCTGTGAAGCATCACTTTTGGTTTGTAACATGATCACTTCCATTTTCTCCCTGCTACTTCTGCCTGCTGAGTTCTTGTCCAGTATCAAAAAGAGAACTGAGTAACTGCTGCCATTATCCAGAAGAGCAGTAATCCAATTCTTTTGATTTCTTAGATTTTGTTTCACAGTTGGCATCAGCTTAAAAGAGATCTGAAGTCCAGTGGAAATTGCCAACACATTTCAGTTTGTTTTCATGCCAGCTTTGCCATGATTGGAAGCTGCATTTATTTTAATTTGTGGATGAGTGTAAGAAAGCACCAAGGTGGGGATTTTGGTTGTGGGTCGGTGTGGATTTTGAGGTACTACTGCTCATAATTGTCTATTTAGATATTGGTTATTTCACTTTCCTAATTGTTTTAATTTAAGATGTGATAATAAACCATAAAAAGAAGGGGGGCAAAAGGAAGGTCTCCTCCATGTAACCCAAATCAAGCCATAGGTTTTGACTAGCAGAAGGATATTTAAAGATTCTTACTGAAAGAAAGAGAGAGTAATGGCAACATCCAAGACACGTAACTCTGGCTTTGTTTTCAGTTCCCCCTTAATGCCTGGCAGCAAGGTGTTAGAAAGTTTCCTCTTGATGACAGCAAGGTCTTACCCTGAGGTTCAAAAGCAGAGGTGGAATCTCAAAAGGAGTTAGGAGGAGGGCTAATAAATAATGAGTGAGGCTGGAGGGCTAAGAAATATTGTTTCACATGATCTTAATGTGTTTGAGGCCAAACAAATTTAGCACTGTGAAGGAAAGGTCTGCGAACTGCTGGTCTTTTAACTGCTGAACAGTGAAGTGGGATTTAGGACATCCAAAGACAAGACTGAGACCCTGGCTGGGATTTTGTGTGACTCATTGATCTACCCCATGGTTCAGTTTCACCACTAAAAAATAAATGTATTGATTTCCCTCATTCTCTAGTTGGCCAGATGATACAGTAATCGAGCACATAACAAGATAGGATTTCATCATGGTCTTTAGTCAGTAATAAATTATATCTTGCAGCTCCACAATGAAGTAAAAATATCCTCTGAGACATGGAGAGAATCACAGTTCCTGTGGGTAACACACAGCCTGGGGTGAGGAGAAGAAATCCTACATCTGGTTTGCTAGACAGGGTTCAGAAGAAACCAGCTTTTCCAGCACAGCACCAAACAAGGAGGATGTTGCCCAGGTTCTCCCTGTTTGGCAGGATATTGGTGTTGAACTCATCCCTCCCTAAAACCTTCCCCTTGTACCATGTATGTCCAAGCAAAAAGAGTCACAGTATTGAAAACAACTCCACAGTAGGTGGTGCAATTCATTTTACTCATGTTGGGAATGGTCAGTCCTAAACCCTGGGGGTTTAGCTACTGTTTGCCTTTAACTGGATGGGTAGAGCTGTAGCAGTGACAGAGAGACAGGTTTTCACTTTTGCATGGACCTGTCTGACATTCATGTAGACACAATATGTATCTCTCCTCTTGTACAAGTAAGGAGAGTGATCTGACTGTCCAGTGTGGATTTTTGGCTGGAGGAAAAGGAGGAGGAGAGAAGCAGAAGGGTGGGTCAGTGACACATGACTGCTGAGATCTTCTCCCTTGTGTGGAAGGTTTATGGCTACAGCACAGGCTATTCTGGAATCCCTTATATGGTTCGGATTTATTTTTAATAACCTTTCAGTTTGTGTGTTTTTATATTACAGTATCTTGGTGGTAAACTTCTTTTGTGGGAAAGAAACAATCCATACTCCATCCCAGACCTGCCTTGCCCTGCTTTCTTAAGTGTGTCCTGAGAATATTTTAAGACAAGACAGTTAAGAAATCTATGATATGAAAGCAGAAAACACACCACCAGCTTCAAATTCTCTCTCTGTCCCACAGCCTCAAAGACCCAAGACCTTCTTTTGAATGGGGAGCAAAGGACATGGAAGGTAATTGGGAGGGGGAAGTAATTGGGTGTAGCAGTAAGACTTCTTACTCTGCCACTATCTTCCTCACAGAGTTATCTTTTGTTTAAGCTTTCTTTTCTGCATCTGCCTTTGAGCAGATAGAGGAGCAAGAAAGGAAAAGAAAAGAAAGCTCATCAGATACTGCAATCAAAGGGGCTTTTTGATGAAAGTTATTTGGTGCTAAGGTCAGGCGCTGTCCTGACGGTTTGGAAGGTAAGAGGCTTCAGATCCGTTGCCTTTACCTGCTCAAGAGCACCCAGCTCTCTGAGACAATGACTCAGTTGCTGCGATTGCTCAGCTTTTCTTACTGATCTGACTGCAGCAAAGCTGTTCACTCGTGCTGCCTGCGGTGACGAGAATAGTTTCCCTCAAAGGCAGTGGATGCAGCCAGCGAGCACATGCAGCAGCCAGAAAACAAGAACAGTTATGTTTTGATCTAGCTAAACTGACGCCAAGCGAGGGCTGTAGGGCAGACCGAATCTTCCTGTACTGACCAATAGAGTTTTGTTATCTGTACCATGGATGTGGAGAGAAGACCTGGAAGTCAATCATGGAGGATTTTAAGCAGAATGCCAGCTGCTGTTTGGAGACCAGCATGGTTCTACATGGTTCTACAGCAAAGCCAAAAAGAGACTCCTGGGCTTTTTAGAGTATTTTCTAACCCGCAACTCCATTTCTCCATGGCACAGGATCTTAACAGTCTTGCTAAAATTTCCTGGGAGCAGACGTGTTCTTACAAAAGATAGATTCAGTACAGGAAGGGTGTGGAGTGAAAGTCAGGCACAGATGAACAAACAAAGTAGGAAAAGCAGCTAACAAAAGAGAAGCAACTGTCATCAGCATTTGTCATGTTAGTCATGGAGCGACTGTGCATGTCCAGTCTTGAGTCTGTTTGTCACAATTTAATTTTTTTGGATTGTTCGCATTGGACATTCTTTAGTAACACCCTCAAATTTTTGAGACTTTGGACTTTAGCCTTTTTATTCCATTCAATTATTATATTCTCACTACTGACTGCAGCAGATTCTCACATATGATTGGCCCTCACATGTTTTAGGAGCTTTGAGATTGCTGAGTATTTATAAAAACAGCATGCATTTCTCTAGGATATTAATCTGTGGAGTCTGGAGTTCAACACACCATTCATTCTCACATTCTTTCTAGGAGATAATTCACTGAAGAAATGAATTACTTAAAGCACAAAGAGATGAAAAAACTACCCAAAGTTTAACATCATGAGATATGCTTGCTGTACCTCTGGTGTGTCATCCCTAATCTGTAATCTGACTGTTGTAAATTTAATCTTTTTTTTAAAGTTATGCATCTTTCCACATTCTGATTTAGAACTGAACCACAGATATTTTCTTAATGGTGCTTTTGAAAACATAAGAGTGCTAAAAGATAGTGTATTTTTGTTTGGCAAAACATTTTCTTCAGCTTAGCTTTTATTGTTTTCCTTGAGTTTTCTTGGACTGGAAAATAGATGCCTTAAAGGGATAAAGTGTCACCAAACCAAATTTAAGGAACATCAGAAGATGAGATGGTACATCAAAATGCATATGAACCTTAAACATTTTCTATTTGTTTTACTGAATTCTGATAATCACGTGAATAGAGTTTCATTTGTAAAAGTTTAGGCGTCTTCAAAAGACTTTACACCTGCAACTAGCTATAGAAAGAAGTTTAAATAACAGTACTAATGAAGGAGAAAGGGAAAAGAAAAAGAATATCTGTATTTATATACCATATTGGAAAGGAAAATGTCTCAGAAGGAAACAAACTGGGCTTCTAGCAAATTAACTGAAAATATTTCAGGGTCAGGTTAGAGGTTTCACTTGTGGAGCTTGCAGATATTCACAGAGGACTCTGTCCAGCAGAAAGCATTAAATTATCCCCAGACTAAAAATAGAACTGCATCTACTGGAGCTGAAGTCAAACCTGGATGGATCATTGCCATCATGCAAAGAAGAAATGGAATGGGTACAAAACCAATTAGCCCTGCCCTGAGGTCTGAACAGCCGCCAAACATGCAGCCTTCCTTCATCACTCAGTACTGAATTTTGTCATGCTTCTGTATGTGTGATACCAAATATTTGCCAGAGGAAACTAATGCTGCTGCCAAAAGGAAATAAAACTTCTGTATTTATGTAATTTTGTTTTCTTCCTTCACTTCTTTGCTAGTAGACTCTCCCTACCCACTGCCCACACATATTAAAACGGAAGAGGGCTTGGGCACACTCCATTCCTGTTTTCCCTGAGTGTATGGAGTGACATTTTAGTCTTAATCTTCAACTTACCACAGAATTGTCAGTGAAGGCATCAGGGTTATTCTCATAAATGAACTTCTCCACTCTCAGTTGACGTAATTTGAACATTTTGGATCCTTTGTTAGTGAGGAGAGAAAGCTCTTCTAGCATCACATCTCTGGGGATGCTGATCTTCTTCCCCAAGTTCAGCTTGGACACCTCTTGTGGCATAGCTACAAAACATATCCAGTGGGACATTTTAGGAAGTACTCTGGTCCATGTCTTTGGTTTATTGCTTCCTAGCATCAGCAGTGACTTCAAAACACCCAAATTATCTTCTAAATTAAGATTTTAGGAAACTATCTATGCACCAAATTTTTACGTTGATGACACTTTGGATACAGATGTTTGGGATTTACTCTGGATTGCAATCAAGGCAAATCTGCAGAGAGAAGTTCCATAGGGGTGGAGCTAGATGGGTGTCTCCCACATCTGAAGCATCTCAGTCAGTGCAGCAGGATTTCTTGGTACTGCCTAAAATGACTACTTTTTCAAACCTCTAAAACTTTCCCCATGCTGTCAAAAGTAAAGATAAGGACATCACAGTTATTTAAAAGTTACCCTACCCAATATACACATGTTCTGTAGAAAGAAAAATGTTCCAGGTTATATTCTTCCTGCTCTATTAACTTCTCTAAGAGACTTTGTCATTTTCAGCAAACAACTGCTGGAATCAAAGAAACTCTCTCACAGGGAGGAGAAAATAAGTGTGAGACAAAGGTTATAAGAGAGAGAATAATGTAGAATATATTTAGGCACTGCAATATTGACACCTGTAAAAGATCATGTTTTCTGTCAATTTTCACTGGTGTGCATCCAAATGAATGCTGCAGGAGAATGCAAGTTTACAGAGTGTAATCTAGGGCGACTTTTGACCTGAGTGTATGCAACACTTTTCAGCTGTAAGATAGAAAATGTGGCATGGTTGAAGGCTGGGCTTCAATAAAATTTGTGGCTCTGCCTCCTGGGATGTTCACTGCATGTCTTGCTTTGGGAGTTCAGTCAGACAAGGTGTGAAATTTTAAAGGCTGAAATTCAGGTTGAAATTCAAACAATTCTTACATGTGCAGTTTTGCATATCTTACCTTCATGTGTCAGCTTCCCAATGAGTTTAGTGGACTTTTTCCTTTTAACAGGAGCAGGAGTCCCTGCAAGGGGCATTCCCACAAAGAGTTCTCTGCTTTGCTCTAAACACACAAGGAAATGGAGAATGAAACACTGGAAATGTATTTCTTGCCTCTCTTTTAGTTGCCATCTACAGGTAAAAGATACACAGCCTTCATTTCACACACAGGTTCTTTCCTATCCCTTTCCCATGATGGAGCTAGTGGAGGGTCATCCCATACAGGATATCATCAGCAGGCCATTCTGAGCTTCTCTGGAGACTCAGACTCTGACAGAATATAGTAGCAGATCCCAGCAGAAGCATTGCCCATGTGCCATATAGCACTGTCATCTGAAAGAGGCAATTTAATTGCAACGTGGCAGTCTCCCAGAATCCACATGTGCTGTAGGGATACTCTGTTATTGTCTTGTGCTGCAGTAACAGGCTGTCACTTTGAACATTTACTCTATGATGCAATGTTATAACAGCATGCAGTTGTCATTAGATGGTAATATATACTTCTGGATAAAGATTTCAGGTCTGTCCATGAGTTATTTGGAGCACTTTGCATCATGTGTGGTTTTGGTTTGGATATTTAGATGGTCCTTTTAGAATTAGAATAGGTAGGTATTCAGAAAGTCACCAGACTGTAAGTTTGGAAGGGAAAAAAGAAAGAAACAAAATTCCAAGTAGTTCTGTCTTTTATGACTGCTACTGTTTTGTTACAGAAAAGCTGGAGGAGAAAGGCACAGGAAAACCTGTTAAAGTTGCTCACCCAATTTGTTTGAAGTCACTTGCATCTGTATCTTATGTATTGATCTTATCCCCTACCATTTTGAAGGGGGAAAGAGGAAAAGAGGGAGATTTCTTCTGCTACAGTGTTCCCCATCTCTGTCCCCAGATAGGATGAGAGATCTGAACTGCAAAGCCAGGGAAAATCAGGAGTAATCTCAGCAATTCCAATTCAGGCAGCTTCTGAGTGTCCTTCTTAGGGGTTATTACACATAATGTAAGTAGAGCAAATGTCTTGCCTTCACTTCAGCACTGTCCATGCCCAAACAGCAGCATATAAGGGACAGATCCCCACCTAATACACTGCAATACAACACAAACAAAAATGGGCAAAGACCCTTTGGCTTCAGCAGCAGCAATAACTAACCACCTCTGCCCTTGTGATTCTTTCTATTTTACTTGAACTGTGAGTTATATTTTAAAACTAGCAAGCAAACAGCTGTAACTAGGAATTTGTGCCCTTCTGATCAAGACATTTTTATCTCCTGTGTATTCTGAAGTATCATTTCATCATTACTTCTTTTGCAACGTGATTTTTATGTGATGGAGTGGTGATAACTGTTAAAAGAAGCCCAGCCACAACAAAACTGTGCCAATCACATTGGCAGATACTCCCTTGGATTAGTTTTTCTTTCAGATTTGAAAGCTTTTCCATTTACTGAGATGCTGCCTGTGTAGTTCACATCACAAACGAGCCCATCCTGGGGTATTCCCAAAGCAAGTGTGAGCAGGTGCAGCCGTGACGCACGCGCTGCACATTCTCTTTAAGCAGCCAGACATCTGCTTGGCTGTATAAAAGAAGCAGGCCCTGCTTGACAGGAAAGGGGCAATGCTGCCAGGAGACAGCAGAGGTGAGAGGTTATGGCCTATCTGATGGCTCCTAAAACTGCAAAAACAGAGAGAAATCATGTGTGTGTCACAAACATGGATTCCCTGGGGCAAGGCAGAAAGACACAGCCATGGTGAGGAGCTGAGATCATCACACTAATTCCCAAGCAGTAGTGAGGACGAGCCCATCCCATTCTGCTGTCCTTCTTTACTAATCCACCAGGATTGAAGATTGAAAAACCCATTGCATGCAATTGGTCTAGCATAAGGAAAGGGACAGCAGTCTCTCACTATGGACAGGGTCCAGAGTTACATGGTACTACTGCTCTCTCAGCCCTCCCAGGAGCTGCTGGAGCCTCAGACCCCATCCTTGCTATCTCTGCAAAAACCAGAGCTTTACTCCCTCAGCTCTGTCCCCTGGTTCAGTTCCTCTGTGTTTCTGTGTTTTTATCTTTGCAGCAGTCATTGGTGCTGCAAGCCAAACCAGTCTTTACTTCTCCAGCACCTGCACTGTTTTGCTGCCCAGTCAACTCACCTCAGGCTTGCAGTGCCAGGCTCAGACCAGCTCACGCACCTGCCCCAGAGCTCAGCAGTGGCTGCTTCCTCCCAGCCTGTCTCTGGGTGCTCTCTCTGGGTGCTGCTTGAGGAGGCTTGTCCAGCAGCCCCACTCTCCCAGGGTGCCTGGGTGCAGGGAAGCTCTGCCCAGCACAAAGTGCTGATGCAAAGTGCTATGAATTTGACTCCTGAAGGCTGCTCGCACAGGCATCCTGTGGTTATTAATAGCCAAAGGCCCAGAGGGCAGAGTCTCAGATAGCACTGCTGCCATCCCTGAGGAGAGGGGAAAAGAAAAGGTTGCATCTCCAGCTCCTGCAGGAGGTCTCCTGCAGTCACCATCTCAATGTCCAGGAAAACCAGGCACTCCATAGGCGGCCCACTTCTTCCTCCTCTCTGTTCAATTAAACCTGCAGCTCCTCTTCCTCCTCCTATTGTTTTTTGATGCAATTCATAAAAGCTTCTCAATATCCTGTTTGTCAGTAACGCCACAAAAGCTATCTTGGGTCTTGCTCTGTTTTACACCTTTCTTCTGCCCCTTCTTGATCATTCATCCCAGTGTCCTCTAGGCTGTCATATATATTTCCTAAAATGCCTCAGAAAATAAAGAAGCAAAATAATGGTATGCATGAAACAAGAAGTATTAGGAAAAACCACAAAGTCTAGAAAGCTGTTTACAGAATTCTGAGAAGTAGCTATTTAATATGTATGGGAAACCCAACCGAATCAAAGAGCAAGGAAATTAATTTCCTGATTAATGACAGAAATAGGGTTGATAGCCTGCATTTGGTGCAGCTTTGTATATACAGATAACTCCCCTTAACTCCTGTTCATAATGAGGTGACTCTCCCTCTTTTTCCTGCCTATCCAATTGGGTTCTGGTTTTAGGATGAAGGAAACGTATCTTGTTTTACTGGAATACTCAAAGATGCGCATACCTTTCAGTTTCTGAATAAGGCAAAAATCCTCCAGAAAACATTGCCTTTCTATTTCACATTGGAAGATTGAATTCCTATTGGATCAAAATCAAGTTGTCCATTGAATAATCCTAGAGCCTAGTGAGGAGAAAAAAAACCAAACCACAGCAGTGATTATAGTAGAATCATCTGCACAGAGAATTGCAAGCAAAGTTGATATAAAGGAACATCAGGAGTCAGCCACTTTCCTTTTTCCCTTGACTTTGCTGTTGTTTTTCCTCCACCAAATGCATATAAAACTTTGCAGTGTGATAACTGGGTTGAAACCACTAAGTGTTAATCCCCAGTACTGTTAGGAAGGTCCTGTAAAAGACTGCTGTAACATTCCTATAGGCAATAAACAGTCCTTATATCCTGCTTGGAGTTAGGGGACATATGGCATTCTTCTGGCTGAAAGTTTCCCGTTTTCCTCTTGCTTGCATCCAGATAACCACAATGTATACCTTGCATTGTGCCTGTTTCCCAGCTCTGATTCTCCCTCATTTATATCTGCTGTAAGAGCATGATGCATGATTTCCACTACCAACAAGAGCACTGCATCCTTCACTGAGCTGGGATGATACACCAGAGTGATGTCCAGCCCCGATCCTGCCCTCACACTCCCATGCTGGTGATTCAGGAGCAAATCCCTGGAGCAGTTCCAGTGTAAAATAAGCACAATTAAACTGTAAACACCCACTGCCTGCTCTGGGCACCATCACAGAGCTTCATGCCTGGTGAAGGCATTTACATCTACACAAAGCTGGAGGGTGTCAAATACTACTATCACTGCTGACCAACTGTCCACACATCACACCCACTCTGCACAAGTGCAGGTGGCCACAGAGCAGCAGGTCTCCTGGTGTTGCCAAGCCCTGCTCACTGCAGATTGTATAAGGAGGAGTATTTTTCTCACACATTAGTTCTTCTGGATTGGTTTAGCACCGTGCTTGACATTTGGCCAGAATGCCCTGTGTCTGCTGTGATGTCCAGTTGCGCTCCTTGAGATGCTGCTCTCCTATTCAAATTCCCTGTGCTCTAAACATTCATTCATCATTCATCAAGGGAGACACTGCCTGCCACAAGGTGGTGGCATATGGAGGAAGCAGAGAGAGAACAAACACAATGTGCTGTTTTATTGCTTAAATTTAGAGCCCTTTTCCTCTCCCAAAGGCATGAGGTAGAGTTAAATCTAAATTTAAGAAGTCTCTAGCTCCATTTTGATAATCATCTGAGAAATTAATGTGATTTCTATCATCAGGTGAGAAGCTGAGAAATGCACCTGCCATTATATGGCACCTGTTTGCAGTAACTAGGCTCATGCTAAACTTTACCTCCTCTCTACTTGCTTCCAAGCAGCTGTTTTCAGACCACTTTATAGGTGTTATTTTATTTCTCCAGTCATCTCCTGTGCCTTCCTGAGTACAAATTACACCTTAGGGGAACAGTTTGTGCCAGCTGGATATCATATGGGAACCTGATGGATTTTGAGGCATGGTGTAGCTCCAAAAGATGATGTAGCAGAGAAGTATGTGGTTGCTCTTCCCTGTCACATGACCTGGTGCACCTCTGCTTCCTCCCACCCCAGTCAGCTGCAGAGTAGAGAAGCTGAGCATGCTAGAAGGGAGCAGAGCGCCCTATGGTAATTGGAAGTGAGCAGGAAACACATGAGATCCCTCTTATAAAACTCAGGAGAGACTAGGGAAAAGCAATAGCAAGATGATGAGAAGGCATGTCTAGCACGGTGTGTGAGGATCTCAATCAGACTTTGAGCAGGCATACCCTGCAATGAGGACCAGGAACAAGGTACTGACAACTCAGGGTGAGCTAACACCAGGAGACAAGAGTCTGCTGTGGATCCCCAGCCCAAAGGGCCAGAGGCAAGCAGGGTTAGGATCAAGGCCAAGGATGCTGAAGTCCAGATATAAGAAGTGATGGGAACTGTGGTCTGATGGGAACAAAGCATTTGTTTGCCTAGTCAAGGTCTCATGTGAGAAGTGTACATATACCAGGTGAGACAAGGGACCTAAGAGTGCGTCTGCAAGGAACTGAACAGAGCCTGAGCCTTGAACCAGTTAGTATGGCACCAGCATTTACAGGGCGATCTGTATAAATCACTCTTGTGTCTGACACTTAAGCACCAAGACACACCTTAAACCGAGATTCTTACCTCCTACTCTACCTTCAAATAAAATTAAATGTCTTTATTTTCACTTACCACACTGAGAACTAAATACTGCTCCTTTCTCCTTTCTAGACATGGTTTCTCCTGAGACACAGGAATGTCTAGTTCACAAGTCTGTAAATGTCAACTGTGGGTCTAGCAGAGACTTCACTTATATCCTGCCATGGTGCCAGGTTCGGCAGGTCAATGGTTTTTTTTGCACTGACAATATTGTACCAATCTTCTATCCCTGCCATAAATAATGCAATGAACTCAGAGGAAGATGTCTGTTATCTTACCCACTCATAGCAGTCAATGCTAAGAGTTTTAAATAACTACAAGCTGTGCTCAAGGTGGTTTTGTTTTGTTTAGGGTGGAGGGGTTTACCTGGACTGTGGTGAGGTTTGGTGGCTAAATTCAATCTTTGCTTAAGTGCATGGAATTTCCATTATTGCCAGTGGGGTAGTACGTGTGCTGCCTGTAGGACTTTCCACCACTTCAGAGAGTTTATAATCATACAAGAAACTGTCTGTCTCTCACTGTGACCACCTCCCTCTTTCCAAATATACCCTTTGTTTAAGTGGCCTGAGGAACAACCTAAACAAAACTTTGCTTTCCCTGACATGTATCTTCAAAATTAATTTATTTTCGCACTGCATTCTTGTACACCTAATTTCAAATGGTCTAACTTCAAGTTGTCAATGCCTACAAACTCATTTCAAGAGTATCATATGAAATCTGCTTTATTACACTGCTAGATGGACACAAGCAGTATTTCAGAGAAGCATCAGCAGTAGAGCTGTCTCCAGAGCACATTTTGATCATGTAGAAGTCAGGAAAACAGCATCAGTCTTCACCAGTTTAATTTTTCAGAAATGGAGAATGAAACCTTGCCCTTGCTCTCCTTTTCCCTTATGCCCAGGACTGATCTGTGTTGAAAGTATTGATGAACAGCAGATTCCAACATGATTCAATCTGCTCTGAAAAAAAGTTGCAAAACTCTTCACTTGGCACTTTTTTTCCTTGTTATTGTTATGGTGATGATGATGATGAAATAAATATAATTTCTGTTATTGTAAAATATTTCTCGTATTCTTAACCTGTTCCAGTTTACACAGACATCAGGGAGACTTGTCAGTACTTCGTAGCACCAGAACAGGAGAAACAGTAAATGCCAGGCTCTCTCATGCCACTAAGTGGGTGTAATGCACAGTAAGACATAGGACTGGGACAGAAATATGTCGGAATTGACCAGAGAGATGGAGCGTGTGTGGAAATAGCTGCCATTCCCATGGTGTGTTACTTGCTGGGCAGGCTGTTTGTCTGCATGACCCAGGAATCCCCTCCAAGCTGCAGCAAGCCCCCCGCTGCCAGCACTCTCTGGTATGAGCCTGACCTTCTCCTCTGGTATGTGGGACTGAGCAGCACCATATGTGAATGTCAAAAGAGGATAGATTAGGAAGAAAGGACTTCCTAAGATTTTAAACCCTCTAGACTTAACGCATCAGGCGACTGCCAAAACGCCAGGTATTTCACAGAAGAACGGTGGCAACATCTAGTGGCCGTCGAAGCTATAGGTCTGTACTGCCGGGGAATAGCCTTGTCTTTCCTGTTTGCCATATACTTCCCTGCTGTGCTGTTTGCAGCACGTTCTCCTTCCATCGGGTATGATTGTTTGGGGGTAGATATCTCCACTAGGCACCTAAATATTTTCTGGTTTAAAACTTCTCTCTAAGGTGGGCACTGAAGACCAAGTTAATCCCTAGCCTGCTACATAGCTGTTTAGTAATCCTTTTGTCTTGGCAGGCTCCTGTTCCACTTTTCAAAGTCTGTTTGTCTGGCTCCTTCTGACATGATCTGCTCTGAGAGGAAATGACTCTCACTTGAGAAGGTTGTAGAGGTTAACAGGGAATTTAATTAAGAGCCCTAGATACAGCAACCGTCCTGCAATGTGTCAAACCATCTGGAGTAGCTCATAATCCTACTATGTCAGATTTATTAGGCAAAACAAGATGCAGTCCTAATCTGCAGCCTGTGCATCTGTATACTTACTTTTTTGGGAGCTGTGCTTCTGGCTGAGGCTTAGGTTCGGCATCAGCAAACATCGCTGCCCCTGAAATATGCTGGATAGTCCTAAAACCTACCTCCAGACCACTGAAAAAGGAAGCCCTCCTTGCAATTAATCTGGCAAACATCCACAAAATTATACTTGGACAAATGTCCAGAGCCTGAAGTCTAATCCTACAGCTGATCCCAGTGTCTTTTACAGTGCTTAGGAATTGCTGTCTGTGAGTGAGATATGTCTGGGAAAGGCAACCTGCTAATGCTTGTCCTGAATGGAACACAGTGAACCTCTCAGAACCCAGAAACTGAGTAGATTTTAACAGAATTGGATTAAGTTTAGAGTTAGGATTAGATTTGGAGACTGAGAATACAATGAGATATATTTGATTTTCTGACTGACTTGTTTTTCTGATGGTTTCGTTAATATTAAGTTGAATTGTTCAATGAGAGTTTATATTCAGATTTATCAGAGCTGACCAGCTTCCACTGCATTTACAAGTAGAGGGTAGGGTTTAGGTTAGAACAGGCTGAGGGGCAGTGATGGGGCACGCCAGCTCAGGCTGGTCCACAAAGGTCTTCAACCTGTCAGTGAGTGAATGTTTTATAGTCTGTAGTACCAAAGTTTTGGATCTCACTTAAGTTTTTGCTTGCATGGGGCTTTTTTAATGTATAGAGGCTTTAAGTCCAGCCTAGGTGTTTTTATTGCTGAGATATCCCATTCTTTTCTGGACTCAGTGTATTCTCTTGTCCTTAGAAGTTTGTAGTAGGTAGTGCTAAATGCATGTGCTGTACACATAGCAATTCCTCCTGGGTGCCAAGCAAAGAGTGACAAAATGACACATGTAAAGTGCATATCACAAGTTTATTTTTCTGCACAAACAAATAAAAAGTGATTGTAAATTGGAAAAAAAAAAAAAAAAAAAAAAAAAAAAAAAAAAAAAAAAAAAAAAAAACAACAGAAAAGGAGAAAAGGTATTTCCATAGACAAAGATGCCACCTCTGTTCATCTGGGGTCACATCTTTTACCAGACAGAGCACTGCTGCTGGGCTCCCATTTTCAGAGCACTGATGGGTATCTTACAGGGAAAAGGGTCTAGTAGGGGGTGCTGGATATTGTAGCAAAAAGGGAGCAAATTCTTTCCAATCTTGCCTCGCACTGTGCTCATGTCTGGTATCAGTGACTCCTCATCACACCAGTCTCTTCTGAGATGCGTCCTCCCAGGTGCTGCAGGATCTTGAGGTTATCTCTGGTAAGTGTTCCCATATATTGAGAGGGAAGGGACTGTTGCTTCTGAAGCAAAGATAAAACCCCTGAATTGCCATAGCTGCAATGTGAAGCCTGCAGCATGCTAGAGAGGAGGGATGATAGGCAGTTTTAAATCAGAGCCAATAAAGACATCTTCAAATATTCAACAAGGGAACACTGGGGTTTGGCCTACCACTGCATCTTATAACATAGCAGGTGGGAGCTAAAACTTTTCAAACAACGGTTTATGTCTGTGCTTGTTCAACAGCTGAGGAATTAGACATTTGGAGAGGCTCAAGACAAGCTTACATGTTTCAAAAGTATTCCTTGTAATTTTACCTGTGACCTTTCCAACAGGCCAGCCATAGGATTTTCGTGAGCAGACATTAGCAGAGCTACTTAAAGCCAGCAGTAGTTCAGGTTTCTTCCTTACAACTTAACAGATGCATCTCAGTACTATTTCTCATCTCATGCTACTTGCAGCTACAGGCCTTATTTGGGATACACCATGAGCACTGTAGGCCTCACCTGCAACAGCCTCTGCTTCTGCAGATCAAGTCCTGTGTCAGCATAGGATCCAGAAAAGTTTGGGAGGGGCTGAAGTCCATTAAACTACTTCAGTTTTGCTTCTAAACATAGCTTTGAAGCAAGGATGTAAGTAAAATGCAGGATTCCCAGACTTCTGGTTCTTTTCCTTGCTCTTATATTTAATATTTGTTCTCCAAAGAAACCTAATTTTTTCATTTCCTGCCCATTACATTATCAGAAATGATGGGGCAAATGCAGTTATTCCACTCACTTGGATCATGATATCTAACACTGAATGGTGTTTGGCAATCACTCCTCAGCAGAAGTCATTGTCTCCCAGAAATCTGGAGTGGGATCACCAAAATACTAAACCCATGCAATCTCCCTTACATACTAAGGCCAGATTTCTCTATTTTTCCAGGGGCAAATTGAATTTCCTGAGACTTTCAGACCCTGAGAGCGCTTAACTTTAGGGGCCGAAGGAAAGGGATACTGGAGTAAGATTCAGACTTTCTGAGGTTATTTCTTGACTGCAGAATTATGTTGAGCACCCTTTCACTGGTCCACACAACCCCCCTCTACACCTGAGTTCAGTAATGCTTTCAGCCTGGGCTAGCTTGTCTGTCTAAGGCTAACGGCTTAAATCACTAGCCAGGACAGACAATACTCCACAAGGAGATGAGAGACAAAGCTTTTGGAGCACTGCTACTTCTTGAGTTCCTTCATACAGCTTTCCTAGATAAAATAGAAGATTCCTCCCTCCATATTTGGGAAGAGTCACAGAGGTTCAGTTGCACAGAGGTTGTTGTTTTTTGGGTTTTTGTTTTTTTCAAGAAACACTGGCAATGCAATGCAGTACAGGATGAGTGAGAAAGCAATCAAAGCAATCATCTGAGATAGGTTTTGTAGCATGGCTGCTCCCCTTCACTGGAGCTAAGTAGATTCTGGTGATCTCAATTAACTCTGTGGTGATGATTTCTCCTAAGACATCCTCTCTGGGGCTTTTCAGGGACGCAATCTCTTCATCAATTCAGGCTGGCTGCTCCGATGTCATATAATCAGATGCAGCATCTCTTCTGACTCAGCCTCACTTTTGTCCGTTAACTCAAGGTATTCCCATGGCTTTTCTTACAGTCCTCTCCCATGGTTGATAGTGTGCCAAGTGAGGTGTAAGTTCTGTCCTCCTCTCTCCCCAGCATGCTCATTATATGTTTCAGTGCCAACAGGAATGTGCACTGCAAACACAGGCCTGCAAAAAAGTCCAGCCAGAATGTGAAGGATTCAAAGGCAGAATTGTGTATTACTTCTCCATTTCTCTCATTCTTTCCCTTCCAAGCTTGTCCGGGATCAGAGGTGCTAGCTAGGTTTTCCAGCCTTCTTTTTCTTCATAGGAGAGCACACATGAAAAATCTCCAGATGCTCACAGAGAAAGACTTCCAAGCCTCCAAGAAAAAGTAGAGCCTCAGCTGTCATGAAAAAGCTACACATCATAAGCTGCTGCTGTGCAGAGGAAGGTTGGCTTAGATTTAGTATGAAACAACGCTAGCTGCACTGCATACAGACTGCTTCAGACCCACTTGCATTCCTTTTATTTCCCCCAGAACCTGAACTTTTGTATATCCAAAGTTTGTGCTTAGTCCAGTCAGAGTGGCTACTGCTTGAAGGAGAGGAGCAAGCCTAGTGAGAGGGAGACTTGTCTCAAGGAGGGAGGGCTATGAGACCCTCATTCTGCCTCATGTACACGTTCCTAAGGGTTTAGCAAAAGGCTGGGCAAGCCTGACCCAAAAAGAGGTGGCAAATTCCTTCCCTGCAGCTGGGGCATCTGCTGTGTTTGGAGCCAGTATTTCAGGAGCAATGCTTTCTTGGTGTACTTGTGGGATCACATGGAAAAGTGGCTGCTGGCAAAGGAGGACCACAAGCAGGGGGTTGTGTAAACTGGAGTACAGATGACATGCACACACACATGCACAGTCCCTACTAATATACTGAATTCTTCCTTGGGAAGGCAGTGCTTTCCTCATGTATGCCTGTAGTGTAGGGATTAAGTTGGAGGCTAACCTGGGATGTTCAAGGAATAACCAGTACTGTTTCTGCAGTATCATCAGCAAACTGAACTCTGTATACGTGTGTGAGTGCAGATCCTCTGGGATTCTCAGAGAACTTCAGTTTTTACCAAATAGGCCCCACAATAATACTTTAAGTCACTTTGCATGAAGTCTTACTGGTGACTTTCTGTTTTCCTGACCTCCACTTCCATGCTGAGAATGTCTGTAAAGGCCCTCCATTTTCCCCTCATCACAAAGCTTTCAGCAAGTTTTATGTTGTGACCCATTTCTAATCTTGCCGCACTTCTGTCCTAAACTAAACAAAAAGATCATGTACAAATGCATATTCAGTTCTGCCTCATTTTAGACCCAACTGTACCTTCTCCCATGCAATCCACCTTTCTACTTACAGTATCCATACCCTGTTCAGTGGGACTGATGCTGCAGGGTCTTTCTTTGTGCCAACCAGACGCTGCCTGAGCTTAGCTTTGACTTTGTGTATACTCAAAAATGGATTTTTGTGCAGTTCCCACAGCTGGTGATAGCCCCTTCAAGTCCCCTCAAAGCCCCTCTTTGGCAAACTAGTTCCAAACCTGATAGTGGTATTTAGTACCAGCTAGGATGACTCTCCCCTTTACCCCCAGCCCTGATGACTGGAGGAGCAGGCACACATGGCCACTCTCGGGCCACATGTGCATGGGCAAACACCACTGCCCACTTTGCTCTCTTGCCTTCTTTCCCATGCCCCCACAGAGGGAAGTCTGGGAGAAATGTCCCAGGTGAGGCCCCACTTGTCCTTTCACTCCCTGGTGAGCGGTGCTGTGTGCATGTGTGTGTGCACACACAGGTGTACAGATTGGGAGGATCAGAGAACAACAGTCTAATGGGAAAGCTGGGGCTTCTGCTCTGTAATCCCACCTCTTACCCTTTTTTCCTGGAAAGCTCTTGCCTCCTAGTTTCCTTCCACACAGGGGTGACCCCAAAGCCCTTGGGAAAAGAAAATTACTGCTTCGTGCATGTCTTCATGTGAGATACAACCTCTGCCATTCACCCCCTCTGGAGGTGGGTTTTGCTGCTGTGTACAAGTTCCCAGTCTTTGTGTACCACACACGTGCCCTCTATCCACATTCTTCCTCCTGCTGTAGCCACAGCCAGTAAGCCTTTCTATGAAGTATCCCATCTGAGACCAGGGGGAGGCTAGGGAAGGGGGTGGTGCAGAAGGGCAGTAATTTTTTGAGGGTTTTTTTCTTCATTTTGTGTCACTCATCCCAATGTACTGAGCTGACATGAAAGACAAAACAAACGCTATCTCTGCGAGGCCACAGACAGGATGGGAGAGGTGCCTGCCTCAGTGATGGCCAAAACTTGGCCTCCACACATTGGCCTGCATGCCTGTTCTTGCTGCAGAGAATTTGGGCCTGGCCACCTGAAACCGAGAGGCAGAGGCTGAGTTTGGAGGAGGTCCCTGTCCCACCTGTCCAGGCTCTGGGGAGCTCTGATATGGCTTAGGGGAGGGGCTCAGCTCCACCTGGAAGGGCGCTGGAGTAGCAGGAGCCGAAGAGGCCATTTCTGTTCTCCACAATGGCTCATCCAGCGTGGTGGCTGAGCGGGGCACAAGCACAGTGGGTGCCAGGCTGCTGGAGGCTGGCATGGGAGCCGGAGTGGAGAAGCGACGAATCTCCTGAGTCTTGGCTATTTTCACAGGGACCTGCTTGGCTGTCATGAAGGATGTGCTAGCCTGTGGGGTTGGCTGACCAGGGGTATTCTGAGTGTTGGGGCTTGGGGGATCCCCAAAACAGAACATGGCTGACTTTAATTGATAGGGCTGGTGGCGCATTAAATCAATGACCTTGATCCCTGATTTCTGGCCAGGTGCCTTCTTCACTTTGCTCTCTGCCTTGCTAGCCTGAGATTTGCTGGCTGCCAGGGGGTAGAAAGGGGAATGCATTGGGTTGTAAGCTATTGGAGGGGGAGCCCGGATGTTGGGTGAATATTTCCAGCACGAGGGTAGAGAAGGGGAGGGAGAGGGGGTCCTGGGCTTGTAGTCTGGCTTTGGTGTTGTTTCCACCACAAATTTGTCCATGCGGCTCTGGCGTTTGGCAAAGAGCTCTGCCCCCTTGCCTTTAAGCTGAGGCATGTCCTGGGCCCCATTTACCAATCCAGCATCTTGCTGAGGCTTGGGGGCCACTGGAGGTGGGGTCTTGAACTTGCGGCCCGAGGACTGCATGAAGTTGCAGGCCTCAGCACCCAGGCTGAGGAAGTCCTCCTCAGGCCCAGACTCAAAGCCTGCCCCAGGGTGGTCACCTTTTGGCTTCTCATCCAGGTTCTGCACCAGAGACAGGAGCTCAGGGTTGGGTGAATTCTTCTTCTTCTCCTCAATCTTACTGAACATGGGTTTCTTGTTGCCCCGTCGGCGAGCCTCCTGCAGGATGCCTGTGCGGGGAGCTGGCACAGCAATCCTCTGCTCCCTGGAGGTTAAGGGATCTGAAGGAGGTCTTGGCGTTGTTGGAGTGATGGCAGGAGAAGGCTGTTTGGGCACAGGGGAACTGCTTCTCATGTGCTGTGATGGTGCTGGACTAATATACAATGAGGAAGAGGCTGTTCCAGGGACTCGTGGCTGGGATCCTGCGGAGGCCATATCCCCTCCTGGTTTTGAGGGAGTTGACAGAAAGATAGAGGTGGTGGATGTCCGGGCAGTGTTGGCAGAAGGCTTGATCTCTGAAGCGCTTCCTCCCCCTTTTGGCTGTGACTCCAGTGGTGATGTTGGTCTTCCTGGTGCAGGAATATACAGAGATGTGGAGGAGGTGACTGGACCACGCTGTGTTGGCACTGGTGCATTGGCAGGTGTTCCTGGAACCAGAGGTGAGAAAGGGGGAACCGCTGTGCTCTGCCCACCCAGACTTTCAGTGAGTTTTTTGGGTGCAGATGGCCTAAAGATGACAGAGGATGTTGCTGGACGTTGGCCAGAAAAGCCAGGAGTAAAGGGCCGTGCAGACCTGTTGAACATGCTTGTTGAACTTGCAGAGAAGGGGTCAGGGGTGCTTGGGGGAGGTGGGAAGAAAGTGGGGCTGGGGGCAGTCAGGAGCTGAGTGGGGACAGTGGCTGGCTGCTTGCTGGGCACTTGCACACCTTCCAGGTGGACGCTGAGGGGCACATTGTCTGCCTTCTCTGGCACAGGCATGTCTCTGTTCACTGTGCCCTGCTTTGGCTGGGCAGCTGAGGCAAGCTCTGGGCTCTTCTGCACTGGAGTTTTCTCAACTGTGTACTTCCCAGCCCGTTCCCTCTGCTGCTCAAATAATCGTGCTCCTTTACCTGAGGCCTCACTCAAACCTTTTTGCTTCTCTTCCTTCTGTTCAGAGTCAGATTTGGACTTTTCAATATCTAGGTAAGTGTTGTCCCAGTCTGAGTGATTAGTTAGGCTTCGGGCATCAGAGAAACCTTCCTCATCAAACTCAGACTCACTCGTTGGAAAAACTCCGTCTTCCTCCTCGTAGGAGCGGTCTTCATCAACACTGCCAAAGCTTACCAATGTATACTTCTTAGCCCTCTGCCTGCGCTTCTTAAACATCAGCACCCCCTTGGAGTGGGGGTTGGGTGCATCTGTCAGCAGGGATGCAATGGTTCTGCACTTGGTTTTGGCCTCTTTCACGTTTTTCTCCTGGATGCTTTCGTGGCGGTGGAGCTCTGAAAGAGATAGAAAGAGGCAGTCTCAGAGATCAGAAAAGGTTCGGTGGGCAAAGGTGGACAGTGAAATGGCTATAGGCGTTCTAGTGCACATAAGAGGAAACACACTCCTTGCCCTTATTTTCATTCCAGTTTTGCTGATGACAGTGTCTTTATAAACTGTTGGTAGAAAATCGGGAGCAGTCTTCTCTTTCCCTGCAAACGCAATAGAAGTTGATGCAGGTATGGGGAGGGATCTCCTCCCACTCTGATGGCTGGTCTAAGTTTCCTCAGTAGACCTGGGATTTCCGATTTCTGAAGCATATGGCCAAGAGTCCCTGATGTTTTTAAAGTGCTTGCCCTCGCTTGCAGAAATTTTTAGCATTTATTTATCACCCTGAAGGTGGAGCCCTGCTTTCTGCAGATGTTCCTCTGACCATATAGAGGAGTACATGTGTGCAAAAGGAGAGGTGCTCTGCAGGCACAGCAGGGCTGTTCCTGATCTGAGCTCTGCAATGTCAGCTACAGTCAGTGTTGTACAGTAGCACTGTGTGTAGGGCTGTTTGTTGCTCTGCAGCAGCCCTGCCACTGCAGGAGGCAGAGGAAGCATGATTTCATCCCTGCTGCAGTCTCTTCCCTGTGCTCCATGCCTGGCAAGGAAGAAGAGTATTTGCTCCTGAGCAAGAATTCCAGATCCCCACAACTGATCAGCTGGCCCAGAAGGAAATCCACCTAGACAGGCTTGCTTGGAAAAGACAACACCTGTTGGGACACTGGCATGAGAGTGTGGGATAATCATTTTACACCTACTCTGTGGGCAGTAAAGCCCCAGGGAAGAACACCGTGTCCTCTGTCTTTGTGTGCAGGGAAAGCAGGTGGTGAACAAGATTCAATAGTAAAACCAAACTTGTCTGCCCTAAGGAAGTATGTACATGCCTTGAATCACTGTTGAAGTGACAGAAGTCAGCACTAACCTTGCACAGGGAAAAAGCCCCACATACCTAAACCAAAGACTAATTTGTGATGTCTTTCATTTTACCCTTTTCCATTGTCTTTTTCCCAACATGATAGCACAGATGAAACAACCATCCACTACATGTGTCTAATAATTCGTAAAAAAACCCCACCTTGTCTCCAGCCCAAAGTGATGTAATAAATTATGCTCTGCTCTCGGAGAGGAGAGGAGAGGAGAGGAGAGGAGAGGAGAGGAGAGGAGAGGAGAGGAGAGGAGAGGAGAGGAGAGGAGAGGAGAGGAGAGGAGAGGAGAGGAGAGGAGAGGAGAGGAGAGGAGAGGAGAGGAGAGGAGAGGAGAGGAGAGGAGAGGAGAGGAGAGGAGAGGAGAGGAGAGGAGAGGAGAGGAGAGGAGAGGAAAGGAGAGGAGAGGAGAGGAGAGGAGAGGAGAGGAGAGGTAGGTGCAAGGCAGTGCTGAGGGATGGTGTTAGCTCAAGAGATGATGGAAGCTGCTCAGTCCTCTTAGGATCTCACTTCTGATCATTTTTATCACAAAGCATTAATTCATTCAATGTGAACCTGTTAATGTGGCAAAGTCACCTGCAGTGAGGGACAGGGAGCTTATTTAAGAAGTTTACTAGTTTTCCTGGGGGCTATAATCTCCTAAAACCTTTGTAGGCCACAAAATTGTGGCAAGTGTCATCATTCCATACTGCATCAGTGTAACCACAGCAGAAAGAGCTTCCCTCTCCCACCCCATGCTGAAAATAAAGTGTTGATTTGCAAAGCAGTCTTCCTTCCAGGAAGCTCTCAAAGTTTGCAGCTATTCCATAGCACATGCTGCTGCTTTGGGATTTCAGCAAGGGGATTTCTACGGTTTGAGATCATTTTGTGTGGATGCACAGTCCATTCCTCTCCTTTGCATCCAGTACTAGAAACAGGAAAAAGCAATACTGAAATGACTCATTATTTGTACTTGCATTTGCAAAACTTTCCTTATAGAATGACTCCATCTTGCTGAACCAAGACTGAAGTGTCCAGGTTTTTGTGTAGATTTAATGTTCTTCAGGGCAGTCACAGACTTGCCCTCAAAGACTCGCTCTCTGTGATGGAAACAAACTACAATCCCTGAAGGTCTGCCCACTTCATTTACAGATCTGCCTTCGTGTGTCTCTAGGGGTTGTTGACAATGGAGAAAATAAGGGAAGTTGCTGCAAACAACCTTGCTACAAGTTACTACACCTCACCTGGTGGTATTTTGCTTCTAAATTTACAAGGAGAAAGAGCAGCACCACAGAATCTTAGTCAAGTGGAGAATATGCAAACTCTGGCCTGAGTGACTCACAGGAGGATTTCTAGCATCAGGAGCTAACAGATAGGGAGCAACACCATTCAAAGTGATGTCTGACATCAGACTACCTTAGAAGTGCCAACTCTGAAGTCTGGGCTGGCAAATACTGTCAGAGAAAATGTAACAGAGGATGGTCTTGGCTTTAACTCCACTAGCTTGTAGTCCTGCCTCAGCATTAGGATCCATGTACAACTTCCCTAGGAAGTTGCTCTGAACTGTCCTGTGTTCTAAAGGAGCTGGTAAATACAGCCCTCTGGGACCTCCTTCTCACCTCCCTCTTTTCTTCTTCCTACTTCTCTCCTCATCAAAGATTAAAGCGCATGACTAATTACACCAGTCCTCCCAACAGAAAAAATGGTCATGCTATTCAAGCTACAATCTTCCACAACAGTTTAAGAAAAAACAGGAAGAGAAATCTTCCTAAGATGACTTGTAGAAGGTAAAGAGCAAGAATGAAATCAGAATAGGCAAAAGAATAGGGTAAGGAGAGTAGACTAAAATAAGGAGAGGAAAGAAGGAAGAAAGAGGAAAGAGAAGAAAGAAAAAGAAAAAGAAAAAGAAAAAGAAAAAGAAAAAGAAAAAGAAAAAGAAAAATAAAAAGAAAAAGAAAAAGAAAAAAGAAAAAAGAGAAAAGAGAAAAGAGAAAAGGAAGGGGAAAAAAAAAAAAAGGAAAAAAAGAAAAAAAAAGAAAAGAAGACAATTGTACCTGCATAAGGCTGATCCAAGCTTGAGAAAGTAGAGTCCAGACCTGGAGAACTGGGCATGTCACAAAGCCCGTTTAATTCACAACTCCCCATAAACAGAAAGAGAGGCAATGAGAGAGGAGCAAAGCAGTCCCCTTCTGGAGC